>NC_135233.1:912708102-913969531 GCF_051348905.1 Ranitomeya variabilis | reverse complement strand
TCACTCACACTGGCTTATAACACGGCCGAGTGCTTTACTTTCCGATTTTTTTTATCAGACAGCATGAGGCCCAGTGTTATACTAAGGCAGTGCAGATCAGCGATGTCATAAGCATAATTGTCCCAATTCTCTCACATGAAAGAATATATGCCAGTGTAAGCATACCCTTTAAAGGGAATCTGTCAGTAGGATAAAATCACCTAAACCATCTATATAGGTATGTAGGTCATATGAAGCTGAATAAAATCATAACTTGATATCTGAAATCCAATGTCTTATTCCAAAGATATCCATTTTTTTAATATATGTAAATGAGCTGTTCCAGGTTTTGGGCCAGACACAGAATTTCATGAGAATCTGCCTCCAGAGATTATTCTTTTTAAAAAGGTGGCATTACCAGTGTGAAACATGGAACTAACACAGAACAGGAGAACTGAAATTTGTCTTCTTACAAAGACATTTGCTGCAGCTCTCACAGCTCTGCTGTATTGCAGCACTGTCTGCCTGTGAGATGGAAGCTGAAGCTGAGGAGAACCTGCAGAATGTGTCAGGTATAATCACACACAGCTCTGCAGTGAGATCAGGAGAGAAGAGAGCCGCCATTACACATCAGGGTCAGTGTTCGGCCCATAGATCTTAACAACTCATTTCCATATAAGAAAAACATGGATTTCTCTGGAATAAGACTTCGGATCACAGATATCAAGGTATCATTATATTTAGGTTCCTATGACCTCCATGCCCATATAGACGTCTGAGGAGGGCTGATCCTACTGACAGATGCCATGTATGCACAGGTTAGCAATGGGAGTGAATGAAAAGGTAGAATGCGCAAGAAGGGATCTCTGGATATCATGAGCAATGGTGAGCATGAGACATAAAGTAGTGATCATGAAGACACATTTTTGTGGACTTTCATTAGTAATCCCAAACACTACAGTGAGCGCCTACCTAGTCTGAATTGCCTCATTACGGGGAATAGATTCCAATCTGCACTGAAAATAATAAAAAATGTACCATCCCTTAATTTCTAAGGCAGCAAATCTGGACAGCAGATATTGCAATCCTATTAGTTCTGGTATATGCATTTAGAAGTATTCATTCTGAATGGACACAAAAAAATGTAGAAAATAGTAATGGACTTGTGAGCTATACAAATAATGTGGGAAAGAAGGTGGCGAGGAGTTATCTTGAAGGGGCATAAGGCAAGAACGATAAGAAAGTGGAATATTGAGTATGTAAGGAAGAGAATGAGAGAAGAAAGATAACTGGTGTAAAAGCAGCTTCAAGCCGTGAGCGACATTTCTCTCTATTGGAACCCTGCTGACATCTCATTCAAAGCAGAGAGGAAGCGCCCCCTGCCTCCTCACCTCATTCATTAAAAGCACCACACATAAATGACAGCTAGGGGATTCAGCTGCGTTCTCTCTTACAGCTGCAGCATGATGATCAGCTCAAGATGGAGCGATCCCAAGTCCTGGCTATTCCTCCGGGTTACTTTCCTTTCCAGCACACTACGCTTGCTCTACTCTTGTGTACCTGTAGTGTGGAGTGACAGCCCTGCCTGAGATTGAGCTGACATGTATCAGCTGCCTTCTACTACCTGATCCCAGCTCTCCCGTTACTACACCGCAGCTGTCCGGAAGAAAGATTGCTCCGCAGCTTCAGAGTCTCCTGTGTAAGTTTGTTTTTTGCTGTTATATAGAGATACAGTGATCTTTTTCTTTTTGCATGCTTCATTGCTGGCATCTAAAATACCAGATCAAACCGAAATACTTGTCATCCAAATTCTGTGATCCTGCATTGCCTTACAGAGAGTAAATCTTAGCACTTCTGCACTTATTATACTCATTACTATGGCAAATTATTTTATGTTTTTCCAAAACAAAATGCATTCATCAGTATTTTTTATGTCACGGATAGATCTCTTACTTATTATAGTCTTTGGGGCTGTTCACACTTCCATGTAATTTTGAAGACAGAATTGTCTACACCAAAGCATAGTGATCTTAATCCGATTTAAATCTGAGTCACGGAACAAACTCATCAATAGGTCCATAAAAAAAAAATATCATACTGTACATGGGTGTAAGGCATATGTGAGCTGTTCAATTTTCATGTTTGATAGAAGCTTGAGAGAGATTCTCATTGGCAAAAAAGCCAATGAAATTCAATGGAGAAAACTGACCCATTAATAAAAATCTGTCTTTTTTTTGCGTTAGAGGAAAATCACTGAGGTCTGAATGAGTCTTTACTGAAGGGAAAGCAGAAAGTGATTATTCTCTGCATCATCAGACAACCAAGGCTGCTCATACTGCGAGCATTACCAATATCTACAACAAATGAATTCATACTCTCCAGCAGAGAGGTGCAGCAGGACACACTGTAGGAGCCATGAAATTCATCAACAAATTGGGGAATCGCTCTAACAGTGTAAAACTATTTGTTAATTACCTTATTCCCCTTAAGGACTCTGTGCTTAATGAGACGACATTCACTCTCCTTTATTCTTTAGTCCTAATTTAAAATAATAAGCAATGTTTGAAGAGCAATATATAATGCCACAATTTGCCCCAAATCATAGTGGAAATTTATTTTCCATCAGAGAATGCTAGCTTTCACCTCATGCTCTTTAGAAAGTACATCCAGCATGATATAATATGCATAATTATATATACTTTCTAGTTACAGAGTTTTGCTAGGGCATAATGGTGCCTTTCTGACATTTTCACAAATTAGTGGACGTTGCAAAATGATAAAAAACATAGTGCGAATGTATTTCTGCAAATATCATTACATTTATGCTATTCATATCTGATTTCTGTATCTGTGAACTACAATTCTATAACTTTGACATATTCAGGAGTGAGAAGACAAGTTTTCCCTGTTCTACACTTTTATTGTCCTATTTCAGCCCTTAACTGACCCTGTTTACTGTTTCTATAGTTAATATGATTACACCAATTAATTCATACCAGAAAAAGTATGCCTACAATTAGTCATGTTAGAAGACACTTATCATTCTATAGTATGGCTTTTATACCTGCCAACTTTTTCATCATGTTTCATATGCTTCTAATATTATTATTTTTTATTAATATTATTCAAAACTTACTGTACTTAATTCAGCATTCCTTATATAGTACGCCTAATGTACAATTCAATGGCATATATTTGGCTAGTAATTATATGAATGGTTTTGGTTTTCTACAATAAAAGTATGTAATACACTTTGATTCAAAAGGGTTTTTGACACTGTGTTAACATTGCTAGGACAATTAACAATGGGAGTTGTGGTTTAGTGTACAGGAGATGTACAGGGTACCAATGAAGAGCCATGCCAGTTGGCTTGCTAAGGAGGATCTCTCGGCTCTCCTGACATGTCTGTCCTAGTATATACTTGGAATCTTCATGAAAAAATAATTCTGGATTGTCTAGAATGCTATGTCATCCCAAGCCTCTGTTACCACTCTTGGAAATGTTATAATGATTGATTAGTCCCATTTTTCTTTTCAATAGGGTGTGTCCCTCACAATGTCAACACTAACTGGAAAGTATATAAGTTCTAACAATAAACACTCCAGAATTATTTGTTGGTCAATTGGGAAAACTGACTGGACTACTTTAAAGTTTGATCTCAAAATCAGAGATTTGTCAGAGATTTGGATGTTTCTAATTTTGACGCTTGAATTCATATACTGTAGTCATGTTTTTGGCGTTCACAATACAATACTATTGCTTACATGGCAGGAGAGAGCATTGTATTCATGTGTGGTCTGTTTTACTTTCCATTGACCCAGTATTTTCTTTCTTTGACAGAACTTATGTGCTAAGAATTTATCACTTTCTGGAGTCAAGTAATTGGTCCTAGATATCCATATCCACATTAACTAGAAACACCTGTGATACTTCTGAAACACTGGACTCCATGTAAGCAATGCCTGATGAGGGGACAATATAGTGATTCATTTCATCTGTTAATATTGTTGTATTAATATATGTATATTTATAATTTTGTTGGGGTTATTCTCAGCAGCTACATTTGCAGGCAAGGAACTGTTCACAGGAGTCACATCCGCACCTGGGGATTGCATGGTCCAAATCATGTGCATATCTTATAGTCTGACAGAACCCCTCTAACTTTGGAAACAATTTATACTACTGGTATCCTCTATTGTTGCACATTGAGTCACCACAGACACCAGTTCCCAGATAAGACTATAGTCTCCAAACTTTATTTCTGGACTTCCTAGAAAATGCACAGAGTGCTGTCACTTTACAGGAATGATTCTTAGTCATTTCACAGTCCACGTATAATTCACCCATAGAAAGCAAACCATAAGTATAAAAAAATAGTAAAGTCAGGTATAATAAACCCAATTATGTCCCAGTACAGGAGAATAGACACAGTAATTTCACAGTACAGAGATAATGACACAGTGATGTCACATTACAGGGACAATAAAATAGTGATGTCTTAGTACAAGGATAATAATGAGAGTGATGTCCTAGCGCTGATATAATAAAAACAATGATGTCACACAACAGGGATCATAAACAAAGTGAAGTAAAAAGTACAGAAATAACAAACACAGTGATGTCACATTACAGAGACAATAAACACTGTGGAGAGATAACAAATAGTATGAGCGAAGCAACCAGGCAACCCCCACATGTACTTATGCTGGCTAACAGATGTAAATCATTCAGCTGCGGCAATAAAAACTAAATCTCCGAGCACTAAAAAATACTCGGAGGACACCCGAGCGTGCTCGGGAAATCTCGAGTAACGAGTATATTCGCTCATCACTAATAATAAACACACTGATTTCACAGTGCAGAGATAATAAACACACTGATGTCACAGTACATGGATAATAAACACACTGATGTCACAGTGCAGAGATAATAAACACACTGATGTCACAGTACATGGATAATAAACACACTGATGTCACAGTGCAGAGATAATAAACACACTGATGTCACAGTACAGGGATAATAAACACACTGATGTCACAGTACATGGATAATAAACACACTGATGTCACAGTACAGGGATAATGAACACACTGATGTCACAGTACATGGATAATAAACACACTGATGTCACAGTACAGGGATAATGAACACACTGATGTCACAATACAGGGATAATAAACACACTGATGTCCCAGTACAGGGATAATGAACACACTGATGTCACAGTACAGGGATAATAAACACACTAATGTCACAGTACAGGGATAATAAAAGCAGTGATGTCACAATACAGGAGAATAGACAAAGTGATGTCACAGTAAAAAGATATTAAATGCATTGATGTCACAGTACAGGACAATACACAAGGTGATGTCAAAGTACCGTGATGGTAACTACAGTGATGTCACAGTACAGGAGAATAGACAAGGTGATTTCACAGAACAGAGATAATAAACAGAATGATGTCACAGTACAGGGATATTAAACACTATGATGTCACTGTACAATATGCTCAATCATGTGATAGTGTAGGTCTAATAAACACAATGTCGTCATTGTAATAAATACAACAATGTCACAATATATAGATAATAAACACATAAAGATAGTGATGTTGGAACACAGGAATAATAGTGTTAATTTTTTTAATTAAGAATATAGGTAATAAACACTATAAAGTCAAAGTAAATTATTGCTAGATGTCACAGAATAGGTACAATGACTACAGTAATATAACGGCAAAGAGATGATAACCAATCAATAGTGGGAGAGTGGTCTTTGGTTACCTTCAGATGTGAGACCTAGGTGAATCAGCAAGCTCTGCACACTGGTTCCCACGTACAATAAATATGTCAAATAGGAAATTTACTATGCTGCATGTGCCAATATTCTGCATATGTCTTTAAAGCTTTGCACCATATTTATTGGCTTTTAGGCACTTTATGTGCTTTGCCCGACCATTGTTGCCAACCATCCAGCAATTCTGGGACAGTCCATAAAAATAGGGTACTTTTTTACCCTGTCTATAAAAATATTAGAGGCATCCTTGAATTTTTTGAAGCTGAAGAAACTTATACAGATTATTTTGATTATAATTATCATCATTTTACTGTTCACAGTGCATGCATCTGATGTCTTCATTTCAGGATTATGGGCTGTAGACATTGTTCACTTGTAATCACACTGATTTACAGTATTTCAGTTTTCTAATGTGTCTGTAAAAAGTATTGTCTGTGATTTTTTTGAAAAGCTGTCCAGAAACAATAAAACATCAAGTTGGCAACAATGTGCCTGACAAGGGCCTTGACTTTGTGCAAAAATGACGTGCATTCATGGGAAATGTTCACTTAATATGGAATACTGTGGGCGAAAAAAATGTGCTAAAATTTTGGTATAAAAATCTGGCACAAAGTAATATCACGAACAGAGTTGATTGAATAGCTTCGGATAAGTGCTTATCAGAATAGCTATAGCACTTACCGAATAGCTGCCTCGGTAACCTGGATACCTGGAGCGCTCTCGATAATAAGCTGTTCAGTGCCACAGCTGCATGTGTCGCAGCTGTGTCACACTCATAGAGAGCCTGTTTGTTGGGCTCTCCATGCATGTGTTGTGACTGTCACACAGCCGCGGCGCTGAACAGCTATTTTATTTTTAGTGAAAATAGGCATGTAAACAAGTTTCTGTGAAATATGCATCAAAGTTTTGACATTGTTAGGTGTCGAGTTCCCACCGCTGCACAGGGGGAATCTCGAACCATGTCTGCTGAGGTCTCCTATTCTCCTCCAGCTGCAGTGGAACCTGCTTAGCAGAGACGTCGGTCCCAGCGTCTGGCTCAGTCTGATACTGTGCGAATGGTTACTGTTTCCTTTCCAGGCTCTGCCCTTGTAGCCAGCACTGGTCAGTGGCGAGCAGGCTTTTCTGGGACTAAGTCCTGCTTTTCACACACTGAGCATGCCCACGGGAGGACCTCTCATTGGAGGTCGGGGGTCACACGCTCAGGCCCTGTTGCATCTCCTGTTGGTCCACCAGGAAGGGCCTGTAGAGCTGCAACTATAAAAGGTTCGCATGGCCACACGGCCATGCGCTAGTATCAAATGTGTTTGGCTTATGCCAGTGGATACTATACCACTCTATACATATGTGGTGTGAGGCTGTAGTTTTGGGACTGTACACTGAGGCAGGCAGCTAGCGTCAGTGGAGGCAATTAGCCTTGGCTTAGCATCTGGTTACTTCATGTGTGCGGTTAGCACAGAAGAGTTCCAGAGCAAGCACAACCCTTAGTTAGGGTAATAGTTTTGTGTACAGCGCGACTGTGAGTCAACAGAGATCACTTCCAGTTCACATGGGGTGAAGCTTAACCCACATGTGAGCTCAGAGGTTATCCACCGTTACTTTGCAGCAGATATCTCTGCATTGTTGACCCCGGGCTGCGAACGCACCTTGTAGCTACCTATCTATACTCGGTACGTTCCGCTAGCCCTAACAATATACTAGTGCCAGGGTCTGGCTAAGTAATGCTGGACAAACAGCGATTGTAGGGGTACATCCAGCAGCTGGAGGGTAGGTTGGTGGCTCTCGAGTGTGCAATCTCAGCTGTGGATGTTACCACAATACATCCGAGAGAATCTGGCAAGAGGATTCATTAAGAAGTCAGTGTCACCTGCAGGGGCTGGGTTCTTCTTCGTGCAGAAGAAGAGTGGAGAACTACGTCCATGCATAGACTACAGGGGTCTTAACGCCATCACCATTAAGAGTAAGTACCCACTACCCCTGATATCTGAGCTCTTTAATAGGCTACGGGGAGCAAGGGTATTTACTAAATTAGATCTGCGAGGTGCTTACAACCTGATTCGCATCCGTGAGGGGGATGAAGGGAAGACAGCTTTTAACACCAAGGATGGGCACTATGAATATCTGGTGATGCTGTTCGGGCTCTGTAATACTCCAGCCGTTTTCCAAGACTTTGTGAACAACATCTTCTGGGATATGCTCACCACCTCGGTTGTAGTCTATCTGGATGATATTCACATCTACTCTCCAGATATTGATTCCCACCGGAGAGATGTTTGCAAAGTCTTCGACTTCTTACGGGTAAACTCCCTCTACGCCAAGTTGGAGAAGTGCGTGTTTGAGCAGGAGTCCTTGCCTTTTCCCTGGCTATATCAACTCTGCCCAGGAATTGGCTATGGATCCTGCCAAGCTACAGGCAGTGATGGACTGGCAGGAACCTCAATTTCCTAAAGCCGTGCAGCGCTTTATGGGGTTCATTAATTACTATCACCAGTTCATTCCCTCACCAAGAAGGGAGCAAATCCCAAATTGTGGTCGGAGGAGGTTTCCAAGGCCTTTCTCGCTATTATGTCACACTTCGCTAGCGCTCCCATCCTACATCGCCCAGATGTAGATAAGCCATTTATAATGGAGGTGGATGCCTCATCCGTTGGTGCTGGAGCAGTCCTCTTCCAAAAGGATGCTCAAGGTCGGAAGCATCCTTGTTTCTTATTTTCCAAGACCTTCTCACCAGCGGAGAAGAATTATTCCATCGGGGACAGGGAGTTGCTAGCTATGAAGTTGGCTTTCTCAGAGTGGAGACACCTCCTGGAGGGGGCTCGCTTTCCCCTCCAGGTTTTTACAGACCACAAAAATTTGGTGTACTTACAGACAGCCCAGCGGCTAAATTCTCGCCAAGCCAGATGGTCTCTGTTCTTCTTCCGGTTCCATTTCACCCTCCATTTTCTCTCCGGGGAGAAGAACATTCATGCCAACACTCTCTCCCGCTCCGTAGTGTCATCAGAGGAGGAGGAGCCTTGGCTTATTGTCCCATCTGAGAGCCTGATAACTGTGCATCCAGTTTCGCTAGAGTCTGTGCCCCCGAGCAAGACTTCTGTACCATCAAATTTGCGACCGGAGGTTCTCTCTTGTTCTCATTTGTCCAGGGTGGGTGGACATTTTGGGACCAAGAAGACATTTGAGCTTCTGGCGAGGACATACTGGTGGCCGCATATGGCTCGTGACATTGGGGATTATATTCGGGTGTGTGTCTCCTGCACCAAGAATCGGTCCCCTCAGCAACGGCCTGCTGGGCTACTTTACTCCCTTCCGGTGGCAGACAGGCCCTGGGAGATGGTCAGGATGGACTTCGTGGTGGGCTTACCTAAGTCTCGTAGCTGCACCTTTATCTGGGTAGTCACCGATCATTTTTCTAAAATGGTGCACTTGGTGCCGCTTCCATGGTTACCTTCTGCACGGGCCTTGGCGGCGTTGTTCATCTAATATATAAAGCTGAATGTGTGTGTGTGTGTATGTATGTATGTATGTATGTATGTCCGGGATTGGCATCTGAACCGTAGCAGCTACAGCCACAAAATTTTGCACAGTCACACGTCTGGACCCCGAGAGCGTCATAGGCTATGTTGTGAGGTGAAATTTTAACCCCGCGCTTTCCAATTCACCAAACAATTTTGCCCCTATCTACATAATGGGGAAAAAGTGAAAGGAAAAGTGTTGGAGGCGTCGCAGCTACAGGCACAAAATTTTGCACAGTCACACGTCTGGACCCTGAGAGCGTCAAAGCTATATTGTGAGGTGAAATTTTAACCCCGCGCTTTCCAAGTCACCAAACAATTTTGCCCCTATCTACATAATGGGGAAAAAATGAAAGGAAAAGTGTTGGAGGCAAATTAACAGCTGCCAGATGTGAACAAGGGGGACTTAAAGAATGACAGCGATGGCACCAAAGAGTATATACTGTACAGTTGCTAAGGTGGGGCCCCAACATGGGATAATCACACCACCACGGGGATATGAACACACACACAAAATGCGCCACACACTACCACGTGCTCGAACACATATACCACCCTCAGTGCACATTTCACCACACATACACCAACCTCGCCACATAAAAGTAGAAACACAAAAGTCGCCGCTCAAAACTCGCCACGCGCAAAACTCTCCACATGCAAAACTCGCCACACGTGCAAAACTCGCCACACGCAAAACTTGCACACGCAGAAAAATTGCCACACGCAGAAAAATTGCCACATGCACAAAAGTTGCAACACATGCAAAAGTTGCCTCACACAAAACTTGCACATACTCAAAAGGCACCACACATAAAACTCGCCACGCGCAAAACTCGCCATGCGCAAAACTTGCTGCACACAACTTGCTACACTAACCTGTCACATGCAACTCGACACACAAAAAGTTGCTACACGCATGTCGCCACACAAAACTCATCTCACAAAAGTCCCTACATGCATGTCGCCACACGCAACTCAACACACACAACTTGACACACGAAACTCGCCCTAAAACACACACAAGTCTGGTATCCTTCAAAAATAAAAATCTGATTAATAAGCAGACAAACTACAAGAGCAACAAATGTACCATATAGGAATCCGGCAGCTGTCAGTCACATGACCAGTCTATTATGTGTATGTGTGAGCTAATATATACTGCCAGGGGGTGGGCTTACTGTTGGCTGGGGATTTATCAGGCTGCCATTTTAGCTTACAAATACTGAGGTAAAAATACTGACCAAATAACGTGTGAACGAGGGCTAATACAGGAGGAGATGGCATACAGCTATATACTATATACAGGAGATGACACACAGGTATATACTATTTACAGGGGAGATGACACACAGGTATATACTATATACAGGAGGAGATGACACACAGATATATACTATATACAGGAGAGATGACACACAGGTATATACTATATAGAGGAGGAGATGACATACAGGTACATACTACATACAGGAGGAGATGACATACAGGTATATACTATATACAGGAGGAGATGACACACAGGTATATACTATATACAGGAGCAGATTACCTACAGGTATATAGTATATACAGGAGGAGATGACACAGGTATATGCTATGTATAGGAGGAGATGACATACAGGTATATACTATATACAGGAGATGACACACAGATATATACTATATATAGGTGAGATGACACACAGGTATATACTATATACAGGAGATTACATACAGGTATATCTAATATATAAAGCTGAATGTGTGTATGTATGTATGTGTGTATGTCCGGGATTGGCATCTGTACCGTCGCAGCTACAGCCACAAAATTTTGCACAGTCACACGTCTGGACCCCGAGAGCGTCATAGGCTATGTTGTGAGGTGAAATTTTAACCCCGCGCGTTCCAATTCACCAAACAATTTTGCTCCTATCTACATAATGGGGAAAAAGTGAAGGGAAAAGTGTTGGAGGAAAATTGACAGCTGCCAGATGTGAACAATGAGGACTTAAAGAATGAGAGCGATGGCGACAAAGAGTATATACCGTACAGTTGCTAAGGTGGGGCCCCGACATGGGATACTCACCACACACGGGGATATGAACACAAACACAAAATGCGCCACACACTACCACGTGCTTGAACACATATACCACCCTCAGCACACATTTCACCACACACACACACCAACCTCGCCACATAAAAGTCGAAACACAAAAGTCACCACTCAAAACTCGCTACATGCAAAACTCGCCATATGCAAAACTAGGCTCACGCAAAACTCGCCACACGTGCAAAACTCACCTCATGGAAAACTCACCTCATGCAAAACTTGCACACACAGAAAAATTGCCACATGTACAAAAGTTGCACCACATGCAAAAGTTGCCTCACACAAAACTTGCACATACTCAAAATGCACCACACATAAAACTCGCCACGCGCAAAACTCGCCATGCACAAATCTTGCTGCACACAACTTGCTACACTAACCTGTCACATGCAACTCAACACACAAAATGTTGCTACACGCATGTCGCCACACAAAACTCATCTCACAAAAGTCGCTACATGCATGTCGCCACACGCAACTCAACACACACAACTTGACACATAAAACTCGCCCTAAAACACACACAAGTCTGGTATTGTCCTTCAAAAATAAAAATCTGATTAATAAGCAAACTACAAGAGCAACAAATGTACCATATAGGAAATACGGCAGCTGTCAGTCACATGACCTGTCTATTATGTGTATGTGTGAGCTAATATATACTGCCAGGGGGGAGGGCTTCCTGTTGGCTGGGGATTTATCAGGCTGCCAATAGCAACCAATCACAGCTCAGCTTCTATTTTGCTACAGTTAATTAACCTGAGCTCTGATTGGTTAATATAGGCAACAAAGACATTCTCAGTATAACAAAGCTAATATATGTTGTGAAATGCTTCTATTTGCTTAGTTTTTGCCTTTTAATAATTACATTTCTATCTATTTGTTTTGTGGTTTTTGTGTGCAGAATAAATTTTTGTTAACACATTCTATTTTGCTAACAGCAGTCATTAACCCGGGCGAAGCCGGGTAGTACAGCTAGTTTAACATATTTTTCATCTACATGGCATGCCTGACAAAATTGTCAGTGACCGGGGTCCCCAGTTCGTGTCTCAGTTTTGGAGAGAGCTCTGTCGTTTACTCAGCATTGAGCTGAATCTCTCTTCTGCATACCATCCCGAGACGCATGGGTTGGTAGAGAGGGCCAACCAGACTCTGGTGACATACCTGCAAAATTTTGTCTCTGCTAGACAGGATGACTGGGCATCTTTGCTACCTTGGGCAGAATTTGCTTTGAACAACGCCGTAGCCGACTCCACTGGGCAGAGTCCATTTCTCCTTAATTACGGCCAGCATCCGCGTGTCCCTGTGCCAATGCCCATGTCACCCACTGATTCCAGGGTGGCAGACCGGGCAGTGGAGGCATGTGATATTTGGGACCGCACACAGGATGCCATTCGGACCTCCAAGGAGAGAATGAGGGTTTCTGCCGATGCACACCGGCGCCCCGCTCCGACCTTCGCTCCTGGCAACTTAGTGTGGCTCTCCGCCCGTGACATCAGGCTGCGAGTTAACAGACATTTTGACCATCCAGGGTCTTTGTCACTGTAAAAGAGACAAGATATGAGAGTTGTACAATAGAAAAACATAACACTGTATAGTGTATTTCCCAGGTGACATATACAGAAATAAGACATTTTAACATATAATATATACAAGCATCAGCTATTGACACGGTTGCCCCTCTCCTTCATGGCAGAGTGCGACATATCAATAGACAACCCTGGCACAATACCACCACTAAAAAGCTCCGGCAACTGTCCAGGGTTGCAGAGTGGCATTGGAAGAAAACACATTCGCAAGATGACTTCACTGCATTCAAACAGGCAACACTCGCTTTTAAATCTGCTCTCACCTCTGTTAAACAGGCCTATTTCAGAACCCTCATATCTTCCCTATCCTACAACCCCAAACAGTTATTCAAAACCTTTAACTCCCTCCTCCGCCCCCCTTGGCCCCCTCCAACCTCCGTCATCTCTGCTGAGGACTTTGCCACACACTTTAAAAATAAGATCGACCAAACAAGGCAAGTCTTCATTGTTCAACTACCACAACCCCTTTGTATACCAGACCAATGCCCAAACTCCATAACCTCCCTATCCAACATCACTGAAGGGGGGCTTAATTGTCTCCTCTCCAAATCACACCTCACCACCTGTGCCCTCGACCCCATCCCATCCCACCTCCTCCCCAACCTCACCACCACACTTATCCCAACCCTAACCCACCTCTTCAATCTATCACTAACTTCTGGCACCTTCCCTTCTACTTTCAAACATGCCACAATTACGCCTATCCTTAAAAAGCAAACCCCCGATCCAACAGCTATGTCCACCTATCGCCCAATATCGCTGCTCCCATTCGCTTCCAAACTCCTGGAGCAGCACGTCCATGCAGAACTTTCCTCCAACCTTTCATCTAACTTGCTCTTTGACAATTTACAATCTTGTTTCCTCCCGCATCACTCAACTGAGACAGCCCTGACCAAAATCACTAACAATCTACTTACAGCCAAATATAACAGATAATACTTTGTACTCCTCCTTCTAGACCTGTCCTCTGCTTTCGACATAGTTGACCACTGCCTCCTACTACAGATCATCTCCTCCTTTGGCATCAAAGACCTCATCCTGTCCTGGATCTCCTAATACCTTTCCAACCTCACATTCAGCATCTCCCACTACCACACTACCTCCTCATCCCACCCTCTCTCTCTGTTGGAGTCCCCCAAGGCTCTGTTCTAGGACCCCTACTCTTCTCAATCTATACACTTGGCCTGGGACAACTCATAAAGTCTCATGGATTCCAGTACCACCTTTATGCTGATGACACTCAGATCTACCTTTCTGGCCCAGATGTCACCTCCCTGCTGCCCAGAATCCCGGAGTGTCTATCAGCCATATCTCCTGCTTCTCCTCTCGCTTCCTCAAACTCAATGTGGACAAATATGAACTCATCATCTTTCCTTCATCTCATAGATCTTATTACCTGACCTATCTACCTTTCCCCCATACCGGAAGTCCGCTGCCGCGGAGTAACCCTTGACTCTACCCTGTCCTTCAAACTGCAAATCCAAGCTCTTTCCACCTCCAGTCGCCTCCAGCTCAAAAATATCTCCAGAATCCGACCTATCCTCAACCTTCAATCTACTAAAATGCTTGTGCATGCCCTCATAATCTCCCACCTTGACTACTGCAACATCCTTTTCTGTGGCCTCCCTGCTAACACCCTTGCACCTCTACAGTCCATCCTTAACTCTGCTGCCCGACTAATTAATCTCTCTCCTCACTACTCCTCTGCTTCCCCCCTCTGCAAATTACTAATACTGACCTACAAAGCCATCAATAACCTGTCTCCTCCATATATCTCTGAACTAATCTCCCGATATCTTCCCTCACGTAATTTCCGGTCCTCCCAAGACCTCCTTCTTTCCTCCACACTTATTCGCTCCTCAACCAACCGCCTCCAAGACTTCTCCCGAATATCCCCCATCCTCTGGAATTCTTTGCCCCAACACATCCGACTATCAACCACATTTGGATCCTTCAGATGGAACCTGAAAGTCCACCTCTTCAGGAAAGCCTACAGCCTGCACTGACCCTGCTGCCTCGTCACCACTACCGAAGCTACCGCCTCACCAGCACAGGAGCTCCTGCAACCCTCAACCTATTGTCTCCATCCCCACTATCCTGTAGAATGTAAGCCCGCAAGGGCAGGGTCGTCACCCCTCGGTATCAGTCTGTAATTGCTAGTTTGCTTACTTTAAGTGATATCTGTAATTTGTATGTATGTAACCCCTTCTCATGTACAGCACCATGGAATCAATGGTGCTATATAAATAATAATAATAGTAATAAAAAGAGCTGCAAGGCAATGGGCTTCATAGTTAGAGTAATAAGGTGCCGTCGCACAAACATGTGCAAAAAGAAACTCAAAACAGGGTGAGGTAATGTGGGAGATGGCTTGTGTACTGATGGGGAACCCATAGAAGTAAAGAATAAAAAGCACACTTAGTGCTTGCTTGATTGCTGAGATTAAAGGAAACACATTCAGATACAGTCACCAATTCAATGGGATTTACAGTATAATGGAAACTGCAAAGGAAAGACAATAAAGTAAGATGTGAGCTGTAACTCAATACCATGAACTCAATACCATGATACATGCTGTTTGCTGTGAGGTCCCATGGGTAGAATGGCATACTTAAAAACTGGCATGTGCCACCAGACCGGAAGTGCATTATGATGACACCGCCCACCGGAAGTAATGTTACCGACAAGGTGCCATGGTATCTACTACCGGAAGGACATGCTCATGCATTGAGTGGTTGTTATGGTAGAGGGGACACTCTCATTGATAAGGGGAATACATGGTATGCAGTAGTTGCGCCTGCGTGAATAAAACTTATGGGTTGCCATGAGAAAAGTGAAATCTTCACATACATGATCATAGTACAGGAGTGGACATGCATGGACTAAGTTTGTTTATATGCAATCAAACTGTAAATACTGGAAATATAGGAATTCTTGGGGAGATAACCAACTATTTGTTATCCATGATGGAGAATGTGGAGTATTGGGATGGATTATAAGAGGCACAATTATCAGTACACCAATGGAAACTTACCTAGCGAGTAGTGTAAAAATGTGTGTCTGCAGGGAGGGAAACAGATTTTTGTTAGAGTAGTCAGTGAATCTCTCTGTTCAGGCCCTTGGGGACCAAGGTTTGAAGGGTGAGTAGCCAGTAAGCTTCCCTATGCTTAAGGAGCTGATGTGATTGCCACCTCGTCCAGGTCTGGGGACCTGCTCAATAACTTGGAAGCGTAATTGGGATGAAGTGTCTGGCACTAGCAAAATGATCTGGTAGTGGTAGCCATGTTTTGCAGCAATGGATGTTTGACTTATGGCTAGCAATATGGTTCCCTGACATGTTGGGTAGTCTTGCAAACATATGGAAGGCTGCACGGGCATTTGATGACATAGACCACAAAATTTGAATTGCATGTAAAATAATCCCTAATGGGATAGGACATCCCTGTCCTAGTATGTGTAATGTTTTTCGATATGTTGATGTTTCAACATGCAGCACAATTGAGACAAAGAAATCACAAAATTGGAAAACATTACACATCCTTGGACGGGGAAGTCCTACCCCATTAAGATTTATTTTATATGTGATTCAAATTTTGTTGTCTACATCATCAAATGCCCCTGTGGCCCTCTATACGTCAGCGAGATTATCCAACACGTCAGTGAAAAAAGTGTTCATTGGTGTTCTGATAATTGTGCCTCTCAACATCCATCCATAATAGATAACATGTATTTGATTTGTCCTCCCCACGAGGCATTCCTCTTTTTAAAGTCTTTACAGTTTGATTGCATACAAACAACTTCCTCCATGCATCTCCACACTTGTATAGTGACCATGTATGTGCAGAAATCTACTGCATACCGTATCTTCCCCTTATCAATGAAAGCGTCCCCGCTCCAATGACAACCACTCAATACATGTGCCTGTCTTTCTGGTACCCGAGTATCACGTCATTTCTGGTGGGCGGTGCCATCATGACGTAATTCCGTTTTTTAAGTACGCCATTCTACCTATGGGACCTTACAGCAAACAGCACGCATATGCAAGGGAGTGCCACATGAAGCTTAGACCACTCAGGTATCTCTGCCGGTCATAAGTCTTACCATATTATAGCATTGAGTTTACACTTACTGCTCGCATCTTACATTATTGTCTTTCCTTTGCAGTTTCCATTGTAAGTCTCATTGAAATGGTGACTATATCTGAATGTGTTTTCTTTAATCTCAGCAATCAAGTAAGCACTATGTGTGTTTTTGTATTCTTTACTTCTATGGGTTCCCCATTGTTACATTAGCCATCTCCCACATTAATTCCCCTATGGATGCATAATCCCTTGTTTTGAGTTTCTTTTTGCACTGTAAGGCTGGGTTCACATTACGTTACTGGCGTCCGTTAGACGGACTACGTAACACCGCGGCATAAAGCGGTGTAAGGCAGTCCATTAATGCCGCCATTGAGTCCAATGTCGAGCGCATCGCTAGCGCACGCCCACAATGGGCGTGCGCTAGCGATGTGCCGTCATTGAGTAACGGACCCTGGGACACGGGCTGCAGCATTTCCGGGTCCGTCACTGCTAGCGCAGATAGAGTATCTGCTAGCTCTATCTGTGCTAGCGTGACGACATATCGGCACTTGCGTTAACAGCAGCCCGTTAATGCATGTGTTGAACGGGCTCCTGTTAACGCAATGTGAACCTGGCCTAAGCCACTCTATTACTCTAACTATGATGCCCATTCCCTTGCAGTACTTTGCTTCTATATATTGTTTATATTGTGTTAAAATGTCTTACAGGTTACATGTCACCTGGGAAATATACTATACGGTGTTCTGTTTTTCTGTTGTACAACTCTCATATCTTGTCTCTTTTACAGCGCCATTGTGATAGACTTTGGATGGGTTAAATCGTCGTAACTTTGTGGCACATTTCACAACTTGTTTATATGCCTATTTTCACGAATAATACAATCATGCCTTACTCGAATTGAGAATGTCTGGTGAATCTCTATTGCCTTAGTATAAGTTTATAACAGCTAAAATGTAGCCAGTTTTAATAAACCTGCACTATAATCTGTCCTGCTCTACAGAACTGAATTGCGCTAAATCCTATTCCAAAATGTAGGCACACACTATACACTCTGTACTGAACTGTATGAAATTAAGCAGACTTATAAATAAACAGTAAGGAAATTGCTTTAAATAATAAAATACAAGACATAAAAAAGATTAGAAGAATAAAAGTGGTGTGCTTAGTGCAGCAATACAGTCCTATATGTAAATGTTCAGTAAAGTAAAATAATAATCTGGGTATGGTGTCAGGTATATACTGTATATATACATAACTGACAGTAAAGTATACTATACTATATTAACTGTTATATTAAGTCTGTAAAGTGTGCTATACTGTATAATGTTCCTTTTTTCATGTCTAAATACACTCTTCAACATTGAAATTATAACAGCAATATGGAAAAGTCATGAAATTAAGACAATCACAGGATCAATTTACATGTTAATGACATGCAAATGAAGAAAAATTGGAAGCTAAGCTTTCAAAACATCTCAGTTCATTCAGTATCTATTATGTGTGCAATGCACAGAAATACACAGACTTACACACTTTGGCATGCAAACAATTAAATTATTGATGGTTGATGGAGGTTCTGCCATGCTGAATCAACTTTCTCATGGAAATCGCCAAGATTTGTTGCTGGCAGCTTCCATTGCAATTAACAACCAATGATGTTCCAGATGTGCTTGATGGAAGACAAGTCTAGAGATGCTGCAGGCTATGGTAGCATGTATAAGACATGCAGACTGCTCACAGCAGCATGCATAGCATACGTTATCTTGTTCAAAAAAGCTCCTCGAACACTTCCACGTTACTTCATAAAGCCCCTTGTGGCATTGCCCACAAGGTCTTCAGATCAATCCCTAGCGATCATTATGTCACATACAAAAGTGTGTGTGACAAAAGTGTGAATCATCTCTGAAAAGACCTCAATTCCAGCCTCCATTACTGTCTTGTTTTGCACCATGACAGCCTTTGACAATGGTGATATGACATGAGGTCAGTAGCACACCTGTAGGTGGACATCTGGTTCGTAAACTGATGTTACGCAAACACCTTCTGATGGTTTTAGTAGACACTGTTTGACAATGTAGCTTGTTTCAGATTTTAAAATAATATTTCAAGCTTGTGTTATAAAGTATTCTAATTTACTGAGATAATGACTTTTGGGTCTTCATTGACTGTAAGCCATAATCATCAACATTAACAGAAATAAACACTCGAAATAGATCACTCTGTTTGTAATGACTGTATATAATATATGAGCTTCACTTTTCGTATTGAAGAATTGAAATAAATTAACTTTTTGATGATATTCTAATTTTGTCAGAAGCACCTGTATTTCTGTGTGTGGCACTCATACTCAATACTTAGTAAATCGACATGTTTTGAAAATTTTCTCTATTTGCAGATCATGTTTATCGATCCAGTGATTATCTTAATTCCATGACTTTTCCTTTTGCGGTGTTATAATTTTAATGTTGAGGAGTGTAGTTCCAAGATTTTGGGTAGATTAATATTAAAATGTATATATTTTTTGTAATATAGAAATATTATGACCAGTGTTTTGTATTGGAGAATTCCAGATGCCCTCTACCCTTCATATGGAATAGAGCAATAACATGGGATGTTTAGGAGCTTATCATGGACAGATTTCTTCACTAGCTAGTAGATGCTGCATAAATCAGTGTTAATGAGTGGTTTTGCATATGGCTTTGCACAAAAGCAAAATGTATGGAGCTTTATATATTAAAAATGAAATATTTCCGATCCTTATAAAGAGACATTTTGAAGTGAATACGTTTTTAAGAAAAAACAACAACATCAACATGTAAAATATTATGGAGGCTGCTGAATAGCTTGTTGGATGCACTTTGTAACCGTGTATGTACAAATTATCAGTAAATATATTCTTTTTTAGGATGATTCATTTGTAGCTGTATGCAATTTAGCACTGTACTAGCAGCTCTGTACAGAGCAATACACTACTATTTTATGCTTTCATCTCTATATACAGTGGCTGGAAGCAAATACAAATGGGAATGCAAAATTATGGGTTTACAGTGCCTTTAATACACTTGCAGTATGCACTTCATCAGCTGAATAATCTTCATACAAGTTATATGCAGTCCTTATAAAGATCTAAGAGCTCAGCCTCAGGATTGTATTCGGTGGCATGACATTTAAATTGTTACGAAAGATTCAGTGTGCACAAAATCTCATTAACCACCAGCACTTTACTCTACATTAGCAGGCCATACTAATCATTTTCCTCCTTTTTTTGAGCATTTCATCATCTTTTTCCTCTCCAGTAAATTTTCACCTGTACATCGTACATGTCCTTTTCATGCCATCCTGTCTCGGAAATGGCCTCAATCTAGTTTAATAGCTAATTTTCACAATGCTTATTTTGTTGGTCTTCGGATCATCAAAGTCCTGATTAACAATGCAGAATTCATCATTCTGAAACTGCCATTGGGAAAGTAATATAGAGTAATGATGGTACCCTTGTCTAGGAGATCTATAACAAGAGGCTCAAGGGAAGAGAGGAACAAAATTCAGAGTTTCAATATATGTAAAGGTTAATGAAAAAATATATAGCACAGAAAGGTCTACTGACGCTTTTCAAGTAGTCAGTTCTCCATTTAATTTATAGCAGTGATGACTATTTTTATTGAGTGTTCAAAATGAGTCATAAAACTCAGCTGTGATGCACCTACTTTATCCTAATAAATATGACAATGTCAACCACCCTTCAGGGAACTGCTGGATTTTCAGTGTATTCTGGATCCAGATCTCATCTGTTAGTGCCATGCCGCCTTTCTGTATACCCACAGAGCAATCTAGAGCACAGTATTAAATGCATGGGAGTATGCAGAAAATGACATTATTTGATAACTGCTGTATCTAACTATTTGATCTGCACTCAGATACTTTAGCTTAACATTAAAGCAAAGCTGTGATATTTCCTAAACTGGGAGATTTCATTATCCCGATCTGCCTAGATTATTATGAGCACCGAGCACCGCTGTAAAATAATACAGAAGATAACTCTCAATTCTGATAAATATCTAGCAGGTCATAAATTACTTATTGAATGGTTTGAGCGATGGAGCAAATTTTAGTTTTCTATTAATTATAAGCAATGCCATTGAGTTACCTAACGGTCGAAACACACATCTCTTTATGATCAACTGGAGAAAGTTGTGAAAACCAAAGTGCCTCCATCAGCAAACATTCAAAAAAGTGCTGACCTGATTATCTACACAGCTTAAAGTACCACTCCAGGTTTGTTTGTTTTTTAAATTTGACTACCGGTGACTACCGGATAGGTATCGGTAACGTATGTTCTCTTTGTGTAGTAAAATACTTACCGGTGGAAGTCGTCTTCTGTTCCGGCGCTGCTCTGACCCACTTTTTCCATCGCTTGACCACAGCTTTGACTGACCAGAAGTCAATGCTAACAGTGTAAAGTAAGTCCATGAGAGTCTTGTTCTGAGTCTCATAGATTTACATTGAGAAGTGTATTCTGGTCAGCCCAGCAAACAGTGCAGTAATCCAGCCATTCACATGGTTCAGAAGAGGACCAGAGCAGCACTGAGAGCAGCAGAAGATGACCAGTAAATATTTTGCTACACATTGGGAAAAAACATTATTGATACCTATCCGTTGGTGAAATGAAGAAAAAAACAACAAAAGTAATGGTAGTATAATGATTTTTGGAGGTGTCGAGAAACAGATCTCACTAGCATGGCTGTGCAAAGTTTCTGCCATCTATGCAGAGCAGCAAAATTACACTATGGTACATAAATACTGGTGGTGTGTATTTATAGGGGCAAGCAGTTCTTACATATCCTGAAATTAACTGTGCAGTGATGGTGAAAGGAAGTCTGATATTTCAAGTGCAATATACAGTAACTGTATAGTAAATGCAAGAGTAATTTCACATTGACCAATATATGCAGCAGTAGCTGTAGAGATCAGGTTCTTTCATTTATTCTTTAATCTCGTAGATTATTAAAAGGCTATAATGTGTTACTTTACATTAGGCTGTTGCTCAAAATATGAACAAAATAGCAGAAGAAATATATTTCCTGGATGCTGACCCCAATGGGTGTCAGAGTTTACTATGCTATGCTCTGCACTTTGTGGCTCCAGGCAACAAGTCACTGTCTACCACTAGTGATGAGCGAGTGTGCTCGTTACTCAAGTTTTCAGAGCATGCTCGGGTGTTCTCTAAGTATCTTGGACGTGCTAGTAGAATATTGAGTCCCCGCAGCTGCATGATTTGCAGCTTTTAGACAGCCTGAATACATGTGGGATTGCGTGCTTTTAGGGAATCCCCACATGTATTCAGGCTGTCCAGCAGCCACAAATCATGCAGCTGTGGGGACTCAAACATAATCTATGAGCACGCCCAAGATACTCAGAGAACACCCGAGCATGCTTGGAAAACTCGAGTAACAAGCACACTCGCTCATCACTATCTCCCACTAATGAAATCTACTGAATATGAATCTTACTCTACATTCTTGCCATCATTTCCCACAGAAAGTTTGGGATGTAAAAAATCCTGCTCCCAAAATCCAGAAACACCTAAAAAAGTGGCAACATTTGGGTGTGATTTTTCTTCTTGCACCCTGGTTCATATATTTATTTGGGGGTACCGGACTCGCATATGAGTCATTAGGAGACTGTTGTGTGCATATGCTGTCTTCATTTTAAGGGATTTATTGTAATGACTGATTAGTTACAATTATGATCAATTATTATTCAATTATAAATAATAACTAATAGAGATGAAATGTGGAAGTCCAGGTGAATTCAAACAATGAACAAGTTTACAATGACGTTGTTCTAGCTGGAAGAATAATTGAATTGAATTTCTAAGATTTTGCAATGATTTTCTATATTTTTTTAAAGATTTGTTTGTTATAGTTTTATGCTACTGATTGCTTATTGTTTTTTATTTCTTATCTTTTTACTGTTTTAGATCAATTCAAAGAAGGTAAAAAATCTTCGTAACATGAAAAAAAAGACAAAGGCAAAACTAATCTATTATGACATAGCCAAGTGAGCATCTCATCTACTAAATTGTCGGTAATCCAGCAAACTACACCGGTCAGTCACGCGGCACATACCTATCCATCTCAGAATGCATTTCTGACATCTCATCAAAGCTGCGAATGCTTCTGAGCATTTCACATACACATCATCAGCTTCTTGCTGTTTTCACTTCTTTCACCATATTCCAACTGTCATTTTCCCTGTCTCTATACCAGATTCTAGCTGCTGCAATCAAGACTTTCAAAGAGATTGTTAGTCTTGTGTTTTCTAAAAGTGCTACCCAATTTATATGTCTAGCAGCATACACTTGTTTTGAGCACCAAGTCTTCCCTTCATTTCTGATGTAATGCTCAAACAATACACATTTTTGTAGAAGATGAATGGAATAATTGTTTGCACTTAAAAGATGTCCTCCCATGAAGATTTTTTTATTTTTACTGAATCTGTGTATATCTGCATGCACTGTAGTGTGTATATGTTAATTCACTCACCTATTGCTGTATTCTCTCATATCTATAGCTGTTCTGCTCCTCTTCTCAGTGTCATCACTGCTCTGCAGACTCCGGATCACTCTATGCTCTTGCGTGAGCCAGAAGTCTCTTATATAATGTAAGCCTATGGAGCCTTGTTCTGTTGTCCCACTAGTTTACATTGTAAAAGCCACTTCCAGGTCACACAGAGCACAGTGTGACCCAGAGACATCACTGAGAAGAGGAGCAGAACAGCAATGGATTCCAGAGAAAATGGCTGTAGGTGATTATGTCAACACACACACACTACCTTCCATGCATATATACACAGATTCAATAGATTCATTGGGAGCACTTATTTAACCAATATCCACATGGATACAGCCAAAATATAATACTCAAAAAACACTTGGCACTCAAAAAATTATTTTGCAAGTTGATTATTCCATTTATTTGTGCATCCAGTTTAGAAATTTGAACGTTTTCGGTCCATACATCAGACCTTCATCAGAAATGCCTTTTTACAAACTGAAATACAGGTAGATAATACAACAAAATGAATGTCAATCTACAATAAATCACAATATACATGGTGCACAACTGAAGAACAATAGAATTATAATGATATGTTTCCAGACCAAATCCATCATGTGACAGACTGAGTGCACGCAACCGTGGTGGCTGGAGGAATTCCGGGTTGGTGGTCCGTGAGTTGTAAGTGCTTCCAATTATTGAGAGCTAGATAACAAGAGATAAAAAGACTGTGCAGCTGTACGTGCAGATCAGGAAAAGAACAAATGGCACAAAAAGTGGAAAGTTATGGCTTATGATGGTCAATCCTATTAGTGGACTATAGTTGTGGTAGAGGTACATGTTGCCTCAAAAGGATACTAGGTGGAGGACAAATCCGGGTGCTTGCACAATGTGTTGTGCTCTACAGTGGACCAGTGATAGCCTACAAAGCAAATGTGACAACATATCTAGGTTAACAGATGATGGTGTCTATGCTGACACGAACACTTGTCATATTCTAAATGCTGTATGTGACCCGCCTAGATGCTGAGTTGGTGGTCCTAGGCACATTAGGCGAAAAGAGAGGAGGTGAGAGATGAAAGGATAAGAAGAGAATATATATGTTTCTCTAAAGCCAAGTGGCATCCCCGTTTGCGATGTGAGTAAATAAATGCTATGCCGTAATTTATAACAGTGTGAGGAGGTCCTGAGAACAATAGTAGAATAATGTTACCTGGTACATTTAATGTGGACGGGTATATCAAGGCCCGAATAGGCCAATGCTGGGTGGCCCGGGACAAGGCAGAGAGGCTGACAGCCTGTAGTATATAAGGGAAAACATGTATGATAACCCCGATGCTATTCTACCAGTACTATATAGGTGTGGATAACGGATAATTACCAGGTTGCCTCACTTTGCCCGAAGATGTGCTGCTGGGTGAAGGCGCCAATCAGCTGCTATGGGTAGCGCTGGAGGGAGGTATAAGAGAAAAAAACCTTAAATATCCTGTGAAGGTATTGTTGGTGGTGGTGAAGAGCGCTGCCCCTAGTCGGTCCGTAGTTACCTTGAAGCGCCGGCTACGTGGCGTAAGGACTGAAAATCCCGGGCACCGCTGTGTAGTAGCGTTACTTCCGGGTATAAAAGCCCTATGTGATCGGGTCATGTGACCCGCCGCGTCATGTGACCGCGGTGTATCCAACTGCGCATGCGCGCATCTAATACTGAGAAAAAAAGCAGCGGTGACTGCTTAGGATGTGTGTAAGACTATTGCGCATGCGTTGGGGCTAAAAAAGCGGTGACTGCAGAGGATGTATGTTAGACTATTGCGCACACGCTGGGGCAGAAGGAACTGTACATAGTGGTTACCAGGGCGACATATGCCGTCCAGGTAAAAGCAAGGAGAATGAACATAGAAAGAATGAAAGAGAGTCTTGAATAAAATTGAGATAAGGAGTAAACAAGACAGAATAGCAGCGCCTATATAGTGCCGGATCCCTCTAGGTGCTTGTATACTCTACCATCTACGGTGCCATAGGTGACCACCAGTGCCACGTGAGTGCCGTGAGCCTATCGGTTCTAGGAAAAAGGGAAAGACATAATAAGATTAGACAGATTAATTAAAACAGCTATATACATATATTGCCATAATAAGGAATTGCATACATGTTGTAACTATACATAATTACAGGAATGCTGCCACTTCAAATTCCCTGTTAAGTCCCTTGGGCTCTAGGGTCTGTAAGGAAAAAATCCAGAACGCTTCCCTTCTTTTGAGTGTTTTTATACGATTCTGACCTCTTCTCTGGGGGTCTATCTGCTCTAAGACCTGAAATTGGAGTTGGGAGATGTTGTGATTTTTTTCATTGAAATGGTAGGGAAGTGGTAAATGCGTCTTTTTACACCGGATGGTAGATTTATGCTGGGACACTCTGTCCCGGATGGCTTGTGTGGTTTCCCCCACATATGCCAGGCCACAAGGGCATTTGATGACATAAATTACGTATGTGGATTCACAGGTGTAGAAACCTTTAATGGGCAGGGCTTTACCCGTTTGTGGATGGAAAACTGCAGGGCCTTTTTGAACATTGCTGCATTGTAGACAATTGAGGCATGGGAAGGTACCCTTTCTTTGTGTTTGAAGGAACATTTGTCTGGCCACGGTTGTCTCTGGACCTATGTCGGCTTTGATCAATCTGTCTTTCAAGTTCTTTGCGCGTCTAAAGCATGAAAGAAATGGAGACTTAAACTCAGGAATAAATGGATAACTTTTGGATAAAATATTCCAATGCCTCCTGATGGTGGATTGTACCAAGCCTGAAAAGGGGTGAAAAGTTGTGACAAAAGGAATTATTTTAGTAACACAATTGGGCCTCATCTGTGATGTATTAGATCTGGCCTGGGAGAGTATCCCCTGTGGGTAGCCCCTGTTCGAGAATTTCTGCTCCATTTCTGTTAATCTAGTCTCCTTTATGCTATCATCGGATACAATTCGTTTTACCCTTTGAAACTGGGACTTGGGGATGGCTTTTTTTGTTGAGGAAGGGTGACAACTACTGAAATGAAGTAGGCCGTTACGGTCTGTGGGTTTTATATACAGGTCAATGGCAAGAGAACCATCCCTCTCCTTGTAAACCATAGTGTCCAGGAAGCTGATACGCTTGGTATCATGTTGTATAGTAAATTTTAATTCTGGCCATATGTTATTTATGTGGTTATCAAATGCCACAAGTGACTCCATTGGTCCCTCCCATATACAAAAAATGTCATCAATGTATCTCCGCCAGATTTTGCAATGACTGATGAACAGAGGGTGGGAGAACACGTAGTCCATTTCGAAGGCTGCCATATAGGCCACTGCGAAAGGAGGCGCAACGTTAGAGCCCATGGCTGTGCCCTGTTGTTGAACATAAAAGGAGTCCTGGAACATGAAATAGTTCTCTTTTAAGACAAGATCTAAAAGGTCAGCTCAAAGATGACGTATTTTGAAATCCACTCTGGCTTCACTTAGAAGCCTGTCTGTGGCCTGTAGCCCCTTCTCGTGGGTTATGGACGTGTATAAGCTATTTACATCCCAGGTAATCAAAAGGCATGTTTGGGATAGCGGGCCCACGGATTTGATAGTGTTGATGAAATCATTAGTATCAAGTAGGAAGGACTGCGTGGTCTTAATTAAAGGTGTAAGAATTTTTTCTAACACAATGGCCAGTGGTGACTTGACTGAATCTGTTAGGGACACAATAGGTCGACCTGGTGGTTTGGTCAGTCTCTTGTGTATCTTAGGTAAGATATAGAAGATAGGGGTGATAATGGTGCCTGGTGCCTGCTTGTAGGTGTACCTCCAGAACCTGTTTGAAATCAAACAGGTTCTGGAGGTACACCTACAAGCAGGCACCATTGATAGCAAAATGAGGGATTTTCTTACCAAAACAGATCCTATCACCCCTATCTTCTATATCTTACCTAAGATACACAAGAGACTGACCAAACCACCAGGTCGACCTATTGTGTCCCTAACAGATTCAGTCCTGTCACCACTGGCCATTGTGTTAGAAAAAATTCTTACACCTTTAATTAAGACCACGCAGTCCTTCCTACTTGATACTAATGATTTCATCAACACTATCAAATCCGTGGGCCCGCTATCCCAAACATGCCTTTTGATTGCCTGGGATGTAAATGGCTTATACACGTCCATAACCCACGAGAAGGGGCTACAGGCCACAGACAGGCTTCTAAGTGAAGCCAGAGTGGATTTCAAAATACGTCATCTTTGCGCTGACCTTTTAGATCTTGTCTTAAAAGAGAACTATTTCATGTTCCAGGACTCCTTTTATGTTCAACAACAGGGCACAGCCATGGGCTCTAACGTTGCGCCTCCTTTCGCAGTGGCCTATATGGCAGCCTTCGAAATGGACTACGTGTTCTCCCACCCTCTGTTCATCAGTCATTGCAAAATCTGGCGGAGATACATTGATGACATTTTTTGTATATGGGAGGGACCAATGGAGTCACTTGTGGCATTTGATAACCACATAAATAACATATGGCCAGAATTAAAATTTACTATACAACATGATACCAAGCGTATCAGCTTCCTGGACACTATGGTTTACAAGGAGAGGGATGGTTCTCTTGCCATTGACCTGTATATAAAACCCACAGACCGTAACGGCCTACTTCATTTCAGTAGTTGTCACCCTTCCTCAACAAAAAAAGCCATCCCCAAGTCCCAGTTTCAAAGGGTAAAATGAATTGTATCCGATGATAGCATAAAGGAGACTAGATTAACAGAAATGGAGCAGAAATTCTCGAACAGGGGCTACCCACAGGGGATACTCTCCCAGGCCAGATCTAATACATCACAGATGAGGCCCAATTGTGTTACTAAAATAATTCCTTTTGTCACAACTTTTCACCCCTTTTCAGGCTTGGTACAATCCACCATCAGGAGGCATTGGAATATTTTATCCAAAAGTTATCCATTTATTCCTGAGTTTAAGTCTCCATTTCTTTCATGCTTTAGACGCGCAAAGAACTTGAAAGACAGATTGATCAAAGCCGACATAGGTCCAGAGACAACCGTGGCCAGACAAATGTTCCTTCAAACACAAAGAAAGGGTACCTTCCCATGCCTCAATTGTCTACAATGCAGCAATGTTCAAAAAGGCCCTGCAGTTTTCCATCCACAAACGGGTAAAGCCCTGCCCATTAAAGGTTTCTACACCTGTGAATCCACATACGTAATTTATGTCATCAAATGCCCTTGTGGCCTGGCATATGTGGGGGAAACCACACAAGCCATCCGGGACAGAGTGTCCCAGCATAAATCTACCATCCGGTGTAAAAAGACGCATTTACCACTTCCCTACCATTTCAATGAAAAAAATCACAACATCTCCCAACTCCAATTTCAGGTCTTAGAGCAGATAGACCCCCAGAGAAGAGGTCAGAATCGTATAAAAACACTCAAAAGAAGGGAAGCGTTCTGGATTTTTTCCTTACAGACCCTAGAGCCCAAGGGACTTAACAGGGAATTTGAAGTGGCAGCATTCCTGTAATTATGTATAGTTACAACATGTATGCAATTCCTTATTATGGCAATATATGTATATAGCTGTTTTAATTAATCTGTCTAATCTTATTATGTCTTTCCCTTTTTCCTAGAACCGATAGGCTCACGGCACTCACGTGGCACTGGTGGTCACCTATGGCACCGTAGATGGTAGAGTATACAAGCACCTAGAGGGATCCGGCACTATATAGGCGCTGCTATTCTGTCTTGTTTACTCCTTATCTCAATTTTATTCAAGACTCTCTTTCATTCTTTCTATGTTCATTCTCCTTGCTTTTACCTGGACGGCATATGTCGCCCTGGTAACCACTATGTACAGTTCCTTCTGCCCCAGCGTGTGCGCAATAGTCTAACATACATCCTCTGCAGTCACCGCTTTTTTAGCCCCAACGCATGCGCAATAGTCTTACACACATCCTAAGCAGTCACCGCTGCTTTTTTTCTCAGTATTAGATGCGCGCATGCGCAGTTGGATACACCGCGGTCACATGACGCGGCGGGTCACATGACCCGATCACATAGGGCTTTTATACCCGGAAGTAACGCTACTACACAGCGGTGCCCGGGATTTTCAGTCCTTACGCCACGTAGCCGGCGCTTCAAGGTAACTACGGACCGACTAGGGGCAGCGCTCTTCACCACCACCAACAATACCTTCACAGGATATTTAAGGTTTTTTTCTCTTATACCTCCCTCCAGCGCTACCCATAGCAGCTGATTGGCGCCTTCACCCAGCAGCACATCTTCGGGCAAAGTGAGGCAACCTGGTAATTATCCGTTATCCACACCTATATAGTACTGGTAGAATAGCATCGGGGTTATCATACATGTTTTCCCTTATATACTACAGGCTGTCAGCCTCTCTGCCTTGTCCCGGGCCACCCAGCATTGGCCTATTCGGGCCTTGATATACCCGTCCACATTAAATGTACCAGGTAACATTATTCTACTATTGTTCTCAGGACCTCCTCACACTGTTATAAATTACGGCATAGCATTTATTTACTCACATCGCAAACGGGGATGCCACTTGGCTTTAGAGAAACATATATATTCTCTTCTTATCCTTTCATCTCTCACCTCCTCTCTTTTCGCCTAATGTGCCTAGGACCACCAACTCAGCATCTAGGCGGGTCACATACAGCATTTAGAATATGACAAGTGTTCGTGTCAGCATAGACACCATCATCTGTTAACCTAGATATGTTGTCACATTTGCTTTGTAGGCTATCACTGGTCCACTGTAGAGCACAACACATTGTGCAAGCACCCGGATTTGTCCTCCACCTAGTATCCTTTTGAGGCAACATGTACCTCTACCACAACTGTAGTCCACTAATAGGATTGACCATCATAAGCCATAACTTTCCACTTTTTGTGCCATTTGTTCTTTTCCTGATCTGCACGTACAGCTGCACAGTCTTTTTATCTCTTGTTATCTAGCTCTCAATAATTGGAAGCACTTACAACTCACGGACCACCAACCCGGAATTCCTCCAGCCACCACGGTTGCGTGCACTCGGTCTGTCACATGATGGATTTGGTCTGGAAACATATCATTATAATTCTATTGTTCTTCAGTTGTGCACCATGTATATTGTGATTTATTATAGATTGACATTCATTTTGTTGTATTATCTACCTGTATTTCAGTTTGTAAAAAGGCATTTCTGATGAAGGTCTGATGTATGGACCGAAAACGTTCAAATTTCTAAACTGGATGCACAAATAAATGGAATAATCAACTTGCAAAATAATTTTTTGAGTGCCAAGTGTTTTTTGAGTATTGGATTGAGGGGCTGGAAACCCGACTTGAGCACCTCACAGGAACCTTGAGTGCCGTGTGCATTTTTCATTATCTACAGCCAAAATATATTCCAATTTAAAGGGAATCTGTCAGTAGGCTCAACACTTTTAATCTATATGTAGGTCATAGCTTCCTATAATAATTCCTGAATAAAATTATACCTGGATATCTATGATCTGATGTCTTATTCTAGAGAAATCGATGATCTACATGAGAATCTGCCACCAGAGATCCCTATAAATAAAAGGGACATTACCAATGTGATGTGTAATGACCACTATCTGCTCTCCTGATCTCATTACAGAGCTGTGTGTGATTACTGTATCACTGACACTACAAGTTTCTCTTAGCATTTCAACATCCATCTCAACACATTACAGTGTTGTAATACAGCAGAGCTTGAGCAAATGTGTTTGTAAGAAGACAAAGTTCAGTTCTACTGTTCTCTTTCAAGTTAGAGGTCTCACCCTGGTGATTCCTTCTTTCATATAAAATAATTTATAAATCCAGATTCTTATGCAGATCAGTGTCCGGTGAGCAAGGATTAAATGGTGGAAAATGGTGACCACGGCACTCAGGGATTCTTGGGAGGTGCTCAAGTTGGGGATCCAACCCGTGAATGTAGCTAGAAATATACTTGGCACTCAGGAGGAATTTGTTGCAAGGTTCAAAAGTAGATTTTTATTTTGGTGCATCCAGATCAACATATAAACGTTTTCGGTCTCGACCCCGGGTATATAGAGAAATAATTAACCCTCTATATCAAGGCATGTGGTGCATACTATACCGTGTGCAGTGCTCAGTGCGAGGAGTGCATTTAACGATTCTGTAGAAAAAGACAGAAATGAGCACAGATTAAAGACTAATAAAACAAAACAAATATTGTGTTACATTAACAGTGTGCACCCAAACGGGTGCTATAAAACACACAGTAAAAACAATACACATGTACACTATTGCAAATATGCCGAGACGTCGTAGTCCCTGTTGAGTCCCTTTGGTTCTAAGGTTTGCAAGGAATAAATCCAGTAAGCCTCCCTTTTGAGGAGTAAACTGACACGGCTTTGGCCCCTTCTTCCACTTAGCATAAACCTTAACATGTGTACACTCTTCAGCATTTCTTGAACAGGACTCACGCTTCACGCAGGTCCAGGACGGACTCACCTATTCCGCCACCCGCGCTGTATGCCTTCACCTATACTTATATGCAGACTGTTTAATTCATAATACAGTATGGATCGCATGCTTTGTCATTTATTTCTCATGTATTTTTGTGCAACAGTATTCTTTGTTTAAAAGCATTTCTCCTGTTTTTTTGTATATACATTACAGCTTTTACAACTATATCTGATGAAGGTCTCAGTTGTCGAGACCGAAAACGTTTATATGTTGATCTGGATGCACCAAAATAAAAATCTACTTTTGAACCTTGCAACAAATTCCTCCTGAGTGCCAAGGATTAAATGGTGGTCTATGTCACAGATATCAAGTTATCATTTCATTCCGCTTCTTATGACCTGCATGACCATGTAGACAGCTTAGGAGGGTTGATCCTACTGACAGACTCCTTTTGAAGGGTTAATCTGGTTACATTTTAGTCTTGCACACAATACTATATACTGTATATATAAATATATACATAGAAATAACATAGATGCAAGATTATTACCTATTTATTACCTATTGCAAAGTTGGCTAACAATAAATAGGGCTGGATTGTAGTACCAGATGTAGCCTTTGAGGAAAAGTGGCACTGGTCCTGAGTAATATGCAAACTCTTATCCAATCTCAAATAAGCTGAGCCAAGCCATCTGCTTCTCTTTACGGCCATGTAGTTAAATGATAAAATCTATAAGGGGAAGCTTTATGACTTTAGGAAAATAGACTTATAATTGACTTTATTGTGAGCTATATAAATCTCTTTTTACTAAGCACCCTTAATTGATGGTAATCAGAGTTTTTAACTCTGTGTCTGTTCCATTATTGTATGGTACTCACTGGGAAGTGTCAAAGAAGACACTTGAAAGGACATATGTTACTTTAGAACTTCTGCCCAGATTTACAGGTTTTTTAACGTGTTTCCTTTTTGTCTTGCAATTTTCAAACTTTTAATCTTTATGCCCTTAAATCAGAGAGTCATATCACAAAAAATAGTAAATAAATAACATTTCCCCCATGTCTACTTTACATCAGCACAATTTTTGAAACATATTATTTTTTGTTATGAAGTTATAAGGGTTAAAAGTTGACCAGCGATTTCTCATTCTTACAACAAAATTAGCAAAAGCAATTTTTTAGGGACCACCTCACATTTGAAGTGACTTTGAGGGTCCTAAATGACAGAAAATACCCAAAAGTGACACCATTCTAAAAACTGCACCCCTCAAGGTGCTCAAAACCACATTCAAGAAGTTTATTTACCGTTCAGGTGCTTCACAAGAATTTTTGGTATGTGGAAGGGAAAAATAAACATTTACTTTTCTTTCATAAAAATGTTTCTTTAGACCCATTTTTTTTACTTTTGCAAGGGTAACAGAAGAAAATGGACCATGTAGTTTGTTGCACAATTTCTCCTGAGTGTGCAGATACCCAACATGTGGAGGAAAACAACTGTTTGGGTGTACAGCAGGGCTTGGAAGGGAAGGAGCGCCATTTCACTTTTTGAATGTAATATTAGCTGGAATAATTAGCGGATGTCATGTTGCGCTTGGAGAGCCCCTGATGTGCCTAAAGAGCGGAAACCCCCCACAAGTGACACTAGTGGAAACTAGACCCCTTAAGGAACTTATCTAGGTGTGTGGTGAGCATCAGGTGCTTCAAAGAAGTTTATAACGTAGAGTCATGAAAATTAAAAAATCACATTTTTCCTGCAAATTTTTTTTTAGCTTCAAATTTTGGATTTTCACAAGGGTAATAGGAGAAAATGGACCCCAACATTTGCTGTGATACTTCTCCTAAGTTTACCGATACCCCATATGTCATCAAAAACTGCTTTTGAGGCACAGTGCAAAGCTCAGAAGGGAAGTAGCACCACATTACAGTGCAGATTTATGCTGCACTTGTTTGAGGGTGCCATGTTATATTGGCAGAGTGCCTGAGGTGCCAACACAGCAGAACCCCCCATAAGTGACCCCATTATGCAAACTAAAACCTCTCAAGGAATTCATCTAGGGGTGCAGTGATCATATTGACACCACAGGTGTGTCATAGACTTTTATAACATTGGGCAGTGAGGATAAAATAATTTACATTTTTTGCACCAACATTGTGTGTTAGCCCCAAGTTTTACATTTTCATACTGGAAAATGGGTAAAAATGGCACCAAAATTTGTCCAACAATTTCTACTGAACGTGGCAATACCACATATGTGCCTCCATCTGCCTAATTATAGGGAAGCTTTCGTTGAGGGTTCCATCTGAATCATTTATTTCAGAGATTTACATGGAAATCCAGTTGTAAGCACTCAGAGCAGAGCACCAAATAAATGTGCGCCTAGCCTTTCTGCGATATTTTGGAGGCAGAATGAAAAAATCAACAGCAGGTAAATAATTGGTTTTATTTATCTTTTCCTCATGCGGTATAAGTGATTAGGCGACTTTATTCTTTGGGTCGGTGCGATTACAGTGATACCGGAATTATATCGGGTTTTTATGTTTGGCAGCTGTCACACAGTAAAAGACCCTTTTTATTGCAAATCTAGTTTTGGCATCACCATATTTTGAGAGCTATAATTTTTCCACATTTCAGCAGACAGTCATGTTATAGCTTGTTTTTTGTGGGCAAGCTGACGTTTTTATTGGTACCATTTTCAGGCACATGACGTTTTTGATCGCTTTCTATTCCGATTTTTGGGAGACAGAATGAATAAAAACCAGCAATTCAGGAATTGTTTTTTGTTTGATTTTTTATACCATTCCACGTGTGGTAATATTGGTAAGGCAGCTTTATTCTTCGGGTCAGTACAATTACAACGATACCCAATTTATATTTTTTTTCATGTTTTGGCACTTTTACACAATAAAAACTATTTTATAGAAAAAAAGATTACTTGTGCATCGCTTTATTCTGAGAGCCATAACTTTTTTCTTTTTCTGCTGATAGAGCTGTATGATGGCTTGGTTTTTGCAGGACAAGATAACGTTTTCAGTGGTACCATTTTTATTTACATTTGTCTTTTTAATCGCGTTTTAGTGCACTTTATGTTCAGCGGTATGATGATAAAGCATTGTTTTTAGTCTTGTTTTTTATTTATTTTTTAACGTTGTTCATTGAAGGGGTTAACTCATGGGACAGTTTTATAAAGCAGGTCGTTACCGACATGGCAATACCAAATATGTGTACTTTTATTGTTTATTTTTTTATTTACACATATAAATGTATTCATTGGAAAATATAGTTTTTTTCCTAATTTAGGTTTTCAAAAATAATATTTTTACACGTTTTAATATTTATTTATTTTTTTTACATTGTCCCATCCTGGGACATCACTATATAGTGTCAGATCGCTGATCTCATGCTCTGCAATGCTTCTAAACTGCAAAGTATCACATCAGCATCTGACAGGCAGTGAAGGAGGCATGTCAGCGTCTGCTCTCAGCAGGCACTCAAAAGCCACCTACCCTGCAGGATCCTGAAGGACCCCACGGCCATGCAATGCTCATCTATGCTGCTGTTACTACTGACAGTGGCATTGGAGTGCCCCCACGTTAAGGGCAATGGGGTACTCGGTAGTGACGCCCCTCTCCCACAATTTGCCTAAGTGTCTTCTCAGGTATTAAGGTCGGGCAACCAACTTGGAATTGACTGTCCTGACGGTCTCTGAAGTAATACGTAGAGTCAATTACTCCCTCGGTGTTCCGGCCACCGGCTACGCGCCTCAGAAGGAGGCTTCCGATCTTGGGGCAGAACTCCTCCTGGTATTATCTCCTTGTGCTGTGACTTCGTTTCTCACTCTCCACAATACAATTCCTTTCCTGTCCTTTCTTAGGATGCTGCCACAATGGGTGCAGGCGCAGCTCCGTAATGTTCTATCTCGTGCTTGGCCTCTGTCAGGATCCTACCCCTGACAGGGACCCTCTGTCTGCAGCTCAGATGTTCCTCCTTCTCCCCCTGTCTGCCTGACAGGTCCTCTCTGGGTCAAACCCAGGTAGCTTCTCACTGACTTCCTATCCAACCCACCAGTTTTACCCCTGTGTGAGGAGTGCCCTAATAGATAGAAGCAAGGCTCCCCCTGGTGGACTGGAGTGTGAAGTGTAGTGTGTGACTTGTGATACCTGGTCAGGTGAACTCCTTTAGTACCATCAGACATAATATCACTCCCCCTGGTGGAAGAGCGACATTACTGCAACGACCAGGACTTTGGGGTGCTGCACTCCCCCCCATTAAATCCAGTACTCCGGGACTGGGAAAAGAAGAACAACAATACATGTTAGCAAAAGACATACAAAATTTTTGGAAATGCTTTGAACAAATTAATTTAACAATGCTTCCCTTTATGGGAGGTGAGGACACTTGAACGTTACAAACAAGAACATATTTACATTGTGCAAAAGCAAATTGAAAACAGTTATTATCTATCTATGCAACCAATGCTATAACAATAATTTAAAATTTTTCTTTCTCTAAGTACAAAGTCTATCAACCATCTATCTATGGCTCTCTAGAGGACTCGCAAACCCCTACGGGTTTTAGCAGCAGAAAACAGGAAAAACAAACAGTTAACTATTTACATAGTCATGGCTCCGAGGTTTATTTAAGTAGCTGTAGCAGCTTTACCTTGCACACCACCCCTCTCGTCCAGGAAAGGGTGGAATCCAGGGTCACTCCAGGGGCCCGAGCCACTTGGTTGTGAGCAGCGGGAGTCACAGTTGTCGTCTCCGCGACGGGTTCAGTTTCCCGGTCCGCAGCCGCCGCTAGGAGAGCTGCACACAGCTGGACGTCCTGAGCCCACCAACCATTTCCTCTTTGCCACCGGGTATAAGTTATGGCATCCCCGGACTGTAAGTCACGGTCAGCATCATCCTCTCCGTAGCAGGGCTCCACCTCACCTCGGGTGATGTGCACCCTCACCGGCAGCCTGATCTCCTGGATGAACCCCCTTCCCTCCTGGGGATGGAAGGTCACGACAACACCCCATTTTGGTGGGAGGTCGTCCTGCAGACCGGCCCGAACCCCACGTCCAGCTTCCTCCTTCCACTCCGCTGTCAGGTGCCGCCGGTACTCCGTCCAAGGCAGGACCCTAAGGTCCGATTCTCGCGACCCATGACCGGGCAGTGATGCAGTCGGATCCTCCACAGCCGCAGCAGGCGACGGAATGGACGTGGGAGACAGGAGAATCCTGGAGGCACGGCCAGGTCTGGTGCCTGCATGGGGACAAACTTCACCGCTGCTGGTCCACTCTGCAGATGGGAATGCCGTAGCCATCAGCGATGCAGGCCGCGTACCCTTGTGAGCGTTTCTCCAACAGGAAACCAGCTGCCGGGACTCGGCCATGGTCAACCAGCTGCCCAGAGGCTGGCCGTCGGGCCCCTCCATGGAAGACTCCGGAAAGGTCACCCCCCTCTGCGATGGTGAACCGGAGGCCTCCTTCTCCGATGGGGGCCCGTGTTGGGCCGGAGCGTTCCCACGTGGACGCCTGGGGGTCGCCATGTTGGTCCCTTCCTCCTCCTCATTTTCCTCCCGCGCTCTCTTTCGGGGGCTGCCCCGTCTCCTTGGTCTCCGCCCTCCATAGAGAATCAGGAGGCGGATCTCAGCCGCTAACGGACACGTCCCCAAGATACAGAGATACTTGGACTGGGCGGCCATTATTTTTCGCGCTTCTCAGTTTGTTCACACCCACAAATCCGTGCCCTTCTCCTCCTGCGCTCCTCGTAGCGCGGTAAAGCCGGCGGTTTTGGCAGGAATTTTTGGCGGCAAATGGCAGCACACAGTCTTTAAGCAAATCACAGTTCCAATACAGTTCTGACACAGTTCTTTGGCACACATGACCTGATTTTTCAGGCTTAAGTAAATCCTGTTCGTGATGCCAAGATTTGGAGCGCCCCCACGTTAAGGGCAATGGGGTACTCGGTACCGGGTCCCTCTTGATTCTGGGGATGTCACAGTGGCCCAACCCGGTCCGTGGCCGGCGCCCAATTAAAGGTGTAGTTTGTCTGGTATTCGTGACGCCACCTGTGGTACTCGGTCAGGGTGACCGACGCTGCTTAGGGGCCCGCTGGGGTGATGGAATGGCAGCTAGATGATATACCTTCCCACAGGCGAAGTATGTCCCCAGGGCTTCCCGGATGTGTAGGTGGTGATGCTGGATGATGTAAGGTGCAGTGAATAACGAGGACACAAAGGTTGCAGTCTCTTTACCTTTTACTGAAGACTTCAGCGTCCACAGTCCAGAGTACCATTCACAGGGCAGGCAGTGTCCGGCCGGTCCGAAGGCACATCCAGAGTTCCCTTATCCAGGTGGAAATCAGTAGCCTTCTTACTAGCGCCTGTGTGTTGTAGTACCTCCCTGCTGAGCACCACGGGATAGTCCTCACAACTTTCGTGGATGTTTCTGATTTTCTCTTTCTCTGTCCCCCAGATGGTATGGATAGGACAACCCGTATGATGGGGTAGGCCTGGAGCTTATTTATAGGGACCCTAGTGATGCCCCTCTCCCACAATTTGCCTCCGTGTCTTCTTAGGTATTAAGGTTGGGCAACCAACTTGGAATTGACTGTCCTGCCGGTCTCTGAAGTAATACGTAGAGTCAATTACTCCCTCGGTGTTCCGGCCACCGGCCACGCGCCTCAGGAGGCTGCCGATCTTGGGGCAGAACTCCTCCCAGTATTATCTCCTTGTGCTGTGACTTCGTTTCTCACTCTCCACAATACAATTCCTTTCCTGTCCTTTCTTAGGATGCTGCCGCAGTGGGTGCAGGCGCAGCTCCGTAATGTTCTATCTCGTGCTTGGCCTCTGTCAGGATCCCACCCCTGACAGGGACCCTCTGTCTGCAGCTCAGATGTTCCTCCTTCTCCCCCTGTCTGCCTGACAGGTCCTCCCTGGGTCAAACCCAGGTAGCTTCTCACTGACTTCCTATCCAACCCACCAGTTTTACCCCTGTGTGAGGAGTGCCCTAATAGATAGAAGCAAGGCTCCCCCTGGTGGACTGGAGTGTGAAGTGTAGTGTGTGACTTGTGATACCTGGTCAGGTGAACTCCTTTAGTACCATCAGACGTAAAATCTCTCCCCCTGGTGGAAGAGCAACATTACTGCAATGACCAGGACTCAGACAGAGACAGACAGAGCTGACACCCACGAATGATAGCCGTGGCGCTAAGCGTGAGGCTGTGCGATCGGTGCGCCATGCCTATACTGTCGGGAAAGGGTTAATTTTGTCTTTACGTTTTTTTAGCGCCAAAGGACACATTCGATTGAACCAAACAAATTGTACATACATTCCCTATAGGGAATGACTGGAGTTCATTTGTGAAAAACTTTTCAAATTTTCAAAAGTTCTCAAATGAGAAATAAGCTACAAACATCTGGAAAACCTTAACTCCACCCACAACTGCAATGTGAAAAAGGAAACAAAAATAGGCAAACAAATATCTCCTCGAATTTAACTTTCTTTTACTAGCTTGTAGAGTTTAGAGAATCGGTCAGCAGGTTTTTGCTACCTCATCTGAGAGCCTGAATTTAACAATGTATCACTTAGTTTACATTTAGCAATGTAGCAGAGCTGAGGAAGCTAACCCCTCCCACAGCAGGCTCTCTATACACAATGTCTGTAGACACTGAGTTGCTTATCACAGGAAGGGGTATCTGACTACCAGACTTTAGTCTGAGCAGTGATAAGCTCCTGATGCTAAAACAATCATTGCAAGTAAACAGCAGCATGGAGCTTGAAAAGAGAGGCATCACTGAAATCTGTGTTTTAACCCCTACAGCATACTGTCTTCAGATTACATAGCAAAACCCTGCTGACATATTCCCTTTAAAGGAGTTGTCCATGACTTTTTTTTACTATGGGCTTAATATGTAAGGTATCAGAGACAACTACCATTTGGGCTGCTCTGTCAACGGGGTTTGACTGCCGATGTCAAGCTGATTGACAGCGAGCTCCCCGGCATAACGTTGGCAGGCAGGGCTGAAGAGAAGCCGCTGCTCTGTTGACGTGACCACTCTGTGGCTGCAGAGATTGGCGATGAGCACAACAGGCAGGTAGTTAGCAACTACCTGCCTGTTAGTTCCTAGACTCAAAGTAAAAAAGTAAATAGTCCTTGGATAACCCCTTCAATAATGTATCTAATGTAATATCTGTCATACAATAATATCTCATTGTAATTTCTTATGAACAGTTCAGATATAATATTATAAATCACGCTAAAATGTGAGTTCATAATTGGTCATAATCATTAAATTATGGTGCATTTCGAAAAATCAACGTACATATTTGGAAAAGCGCATACTCTGACACCTTCCTATTTAATAGCTGTTTCTGTGGCTAGATGCATTTTTAATACAAGCACTTGGCTTCTTTTTATACTTATTGCTATACTGTATATAAACACGTTAATGAAATATATGTTTGGGTTTATATGAAAAAGAAAGAATTTACTGTGGTGAGGTTTCTTTGATGTGCAGGCCAGGCTGTCGTGCAGATGGTTGCTGAACAGTGAATGCCCTAAGCCAAGACTTGCCAGCTCCTCCCTGGTGTTTTCTATATATAGAAGGGGAATACTCTATTCCTCCAAGATATGTGATATGATCTAAGCTGCAATATGTCTGTGATCCGAAGACCTGTCCAGGATGTTCATTTCAGGATGCAGACATGTTACTGAGAAAAAATGGCATGTTTTTTCAGAATTCCCTTTTGATTGGAAATTGGTTCGAAAGTTCCAGGTGTTAGAAACCAGTGATGTCTACTTTGCCAAATCTAACTGTTACAGTGTTTCTAAGAATAATATGGCCAACATTTTACATTTCACTACTTTACATGCAGTTCATTGCAAATTGTTACTGATATTTAATCTAGAAAATTTGATTCACAATCCGCAATACTTTCAAGGCACAAAGTCAGAAATAAGAGAAGCAATGATGCATGTTTTATATGTTGAAATTGTTTCCAGTCTTTCCTGTTGTACATGGGTGCAGATATAGAGGTTGCAGGGAATGAGGATTTTCTTTTTTTTACAACACTGGATCTTCAGGCTATCGAGGTGCAAAAGCAACTGCCATAGATGTTTGGCAGCAGCTTTCTCACTTATCCCCATAGAAACACATACATACATAATCAAGTCGAATGTACATGTGTTTGGAGGAGTCAGGAGAGAGTATTTGGCCAAATACTTTACCTTAGATGGGTATCTTTAATGTTCAGGTACAGTCTACTGTTAACTAGAATAAGAAGGGTTGGTTGTTTACTATTTATAAAACTGACTTACAGGCTTCTCATTAGTAGAGCCCTTTGTACTTCGCTACAGTATGACTGAGCACTCCTCTGTGCCCACATTTGAAGTGGTTATATCACTCCTCATTAACAGTATATTAGGGGGAATTTATTAAGTCTGGCATTTATTATGGCATTTATTATATTAATACATTTCTTGCATGGCCTCATCACACCTTAGTTCTCCTTTTTATGGCACCCTTTTTAGAAAACTGGTGAGAGTGGAAGAAGATTTAGAAAAATAAATGTGTAATTTTTACACAAAGAAAGTGCATTCTGGAAAGATTTTCTGGAAAGAACCTGCAGATGTGTCAGTTATAATCACACACATCTCTGTAGTGAGATCAAGAGAGCTGAGAGCAGCCATTACACATCACATTGGGAACATCTTTTACAATGCCTTGCGAAAGTATTCGGCTCCATGGAACTTTTCAACCTATTCCCACATATCATGCTTTAAACACAAAGATACCAAATGTAAATTTTTGGTGAAGAATCAACAACAAGTGGAACACAATTGTGAAGTTGAACGAAATGTATTGTTTATTTTACATTTTTGTGGAAAATAAAAAACTGAAAAGTGGGGCGTGTAATATTATTCGACCTCTTTACTTTCAGTGCAGGAAACTCACTCCAGAAGTTCATTGTGGATCTCTGAATGATCCAATGTTGTCCTAAATGCCTAATGATGATAAATATAATCCACCTGTGTGTAGTCAAGACTCTGTATAAATGCACCTGCTCTGTGATAGTCTCAGTGTTCTGTTTGAAGCACAGAGAGCATCATGAAGACCAAGGAACAAAACAGGCAGGTCCGTGATACTGTTGTGGAGAAGTTTAAAGCCGGATTTGGATACAAAATGATTTCCAAAACTTTAAACATCCCAAGGAGCACTGTGCAAGCGATCGTATTGAAATGGAAGGAGTATCATACCACTGCAAATCTACCAAGACCCGACCGTCCCTCTAAACTTTCATCTCAAACAAGGAGAAGACTGATCAGAGATGCAGCCAAGAGGCCCATGATCACTCTGGATGAACTGCAGAGATCTACAGCTGAGGTGGGACAGTCTGTCCATAGGATAACAATCAGTCGCACACTGCACAAATCTGACCTTTATGGAAGAGTGGCAAGAAGAAAGCCATTTCTCAAAGATATCCATAAAAAGTGTCATTTAAAGTTTGCAACAAGCCACCTGGGAGACACACCAAACATGTGGAAGAAGGTGCTCTGGTCAGATAAAACCAAAATCGAACTTTTTGGCAACAATGCCAAGCGATATGTTTGGCATAAAGGCAACAGAGCTCATCACCCTGAACACACCATCCCCACTATCAAACATGGTGGTGGCGGCATCATGGTTTGGGCTTGCTTTTCTTCAGCAGGGACAGGAAAGATGGATAAAATTGATGGGAACATGGATGGAGCCAAATACAGGACCTTTCTTGAAAAAAACCGGTTGGAGTCTGCAAAAGACCTGAGACTGGGATGGAGAATTGTCTTCCAACAAGACAATGATCTCAAACATAAAGCAAAATCTACAATGGAATGGTTCACAAATAAATGTATCCAGGTGTAAGAATGGCCAAGTCAAAGTCCAGACCTCAATCCAATCGAGAATCTGTGGAAAGAGCTGAAAACTGCTGTTGACAAACGATCTCCATCAAACCTCACTGAGCTCGAGCTGTTTGCCAAGGAAGAATGGGCAAGAATTTCAGTCTCTCTATACCCCAAGCGACTTGCAGCTGTAATCGCAGCAAAAGGGGGGGCAACAAAGTATTAAGTTAAAGGGACTGAATAATATTACATGCCCCACTTTTCAGTTTTTGATTTACCACAAAAATTTAAAATAACCAATAAATTTCATTCAACTTCACAATTGTGTTCCACTTGTTGATTCTTCACCAAAAATTTACATTTGGTATCTTTATGTTTGAAGCATGATATGTGGGAAAAGGTTGGAAAGTCCCATGGAGCCGAATACTTTCGCAAGGCACTGTATTTATAATAATTTCTGGGAGAAGATTCTCATGCATATCAGTGTCCACCCCATAGCCTGGAACAGATCATATACATATTGTAGCACTAATGCCAGTGCGGCTGCATGATTCCTCTTCATTCTCCTTGCAGGGACGCAGACATACTCACTGCTCCGAATGCACAGTGAGCTCCCCATCTCCTGCTTCCTGTCTTGCCCCTGAGAGCGCCACACAAGCTTAATGGTGGTGCTTGCGCTCCCCGTCCTTAAACAGTCAGCATGCCATCTTTGAAAATAGCTGGGCAGCATCTTGCATAACAGGCATCCTCCCCATTAGGGAGGTGCCTGAGCAACCCTGGTAATTTCTCTACATCTCTTGTGTGTGCAACTGTATATTGCCAGGCTCCGTCCTAATCTAGTGTGGCCAGGGCCTGAACCTAATCTCTTGGTCCTTGTGTGGCCAGGGCCTGAACCTGAAGCCGCATCTGGTGGTCGCTGAACCCGGAAGCTGCATCGGCGGTACCTGAAGCTCCATTGGTGGTATCTGAACCCTGAAGCTGCCATGGCGGTACCTGAACCCTGCAGCCATACTGGCGGTACCTGAACCCAGTAACCATTCCAGCAGTACTTGAACCTGCATCTGTGTCTAACCTGGCTAATGTTCCAGATTCCTTACTGTCGGAGCCTGTTCCAGTATCGGAATCCAGCCCTGTCTGTGACTCCATACCAGTATCAGTTCTGCCCAAGGTTCCTGAACCTGTGCAGTCCGAACAGAGTCCATATCCTGTCCTATCAGTTACTCCGAACTCAGTCTGTGTCTGTAATCCTGACCTCAGGCGTCTGTAGCTTCAGTACTGGGGACTACCTTGGAGTGGTACCTGGTGGCTACCTGCAGCTCAAGTCTAACTCTATCAGGAGCTTTGGCAAAGACAAGGTAGCTGCTTGGCTGTGCATCTCCTAGGTAAGCCCGGCCCATGGCACAGTTGGTTCATGAACCACGTGCATCTCACGCGTTTATGACACATATAAGAAAAACATGGATTTATCTGGAATAAGACATCGGATACAGACATCAAGGTATCATTTTATTCAGCTTCCTCTGACCTACATGCTCATATAGTTTAGGAGGTTGATCTTACTTTCCCTTTAGATTCCCTTTATTCATATTTTCACAATCTGTTTATAAGATTGATTATTTATGCTAATATAGATTTATAAAGTTGTTTTTAACATAATTCCAATGGATAACTTGAGCCTGATGTCACTTGCTCTGCTGTCAGCTGCTGATAATCATCTTCTTTTCTGGAGAAAGTGGACCTTTCAGTGGCTTACAAGGGTGCATGTACATTAGAGGTCTTTTTCAGTGCAGTTTAATCCTGATTTTTAGGTTGCAACCTCGATAAGTGCTGTAACATTAGCAAACACAAAAAGTTTACAATGTCATGTCACAGTTCATTACGGCCAGAGTCAGACTGGTATGGCAAGGTCCCACCAGGAACATTGACTTTGTGGGCCCAGTGTTAAGCTACATTTAAATATTACTTTTTCCTGTATGAGAAATATACATCTGCTTCTATATAATGATAAGTTACTTTATTGAATAAATTATGAGATTTTACTCTTGTTTGTACACTGTGAATTAAACGTTTCGGGCCAACTATTGCTCATGTTGGAGTGTAAGTGGTTTACTCCTGTACAAAAACCCACTAGGGAATTCACCTGTTCCCCTGTGGGCCAGTCGAAGCCTGACTAGGGGTATTGTGGTATCAAGCAGAACCTGAAAGAGACATCCCCAGTCCTTTCTGTATGCCACTGATGGCACAAGCTCATCATTAAATATTTTGCCCACTAAACAAGACTAACTCTGGTCACTCTATTTTATTCATTGCAATAAATGAATTATGACATTGAGCGACTGAGACTAGATACTGTAAATTCCATCTTACATAAGGAATGAGAGCAATTACTCTAACTGATAACTGTAAAGTTTCAATGCAATCACTTTCAGAGACATTTTGTTTCTAAATGACTCTGCAAATTAAAAGTTGGCAACTATGCTTGAGAGAAGAAATATAAGTGGACCTTGTTTTACTGACTTCTGCATCAACTAAGCCTTGTTCATAAGCACTGTGGTATTCATTTTCATGAAAAATCCAGTGGCACCTGCTCATTAAAGCTATGCTTAACCAGTGACATCAGAAATTGGGCTGCAGGATGGAGACCAAGGATTTTCCGAACTTATGCACACAAAAAAATCTTTTTGAAAATTTTGCACAGTAAATCCTAAAAGATTTCTTCCAAACTTCACCATGTAAATTTATACAATTATCTGACCTCGTGGGAAAAGATCTTATTAATGTACCTTACAAGAATGTTTCCACGGTAAGGTGTGTGCACTGCAGTTATTAAATGTTCTGTACTGTCTAAGAAATCCTCTCTTCATTTATAACCTGTATGTATTAATACATTATGAAATTGGGATCAATAGATTTTTAGACAATGTAATGCAGTGCTATAGAAGTACACTAATGTATAAATTAACGATAAGTGTAATTTGTCATTAATACTGGCTTGTGTGCAGTTGCGATTGTTATTCAGACCTATAAGGCACAGTAGTATGAGTGTGATTACTTTAGCAGTTCAATTCCCAACTAATGGAAATATGAGGTGATATCCTATGTCTTCACTACCATGTTGAAGTTGATTCATAAGTGTGGTGCTAAACGACCCTCAACTCCCATATTAAATGTACCCATACTTTTCTAATGTTATAGTCACTGCATCTAATAGCCTTCCTTCCTCAGGTTATTGCCCTTTATTAATCTCCAAAATGGAAGGGAAAACTGATCTGGGTCATCTTGTGACAGACCCCATAATGGCTGCATGAGCTACTATGATATGTCCATCCTTGGTTATTCAAACCTGTACTTGAATACTCTACATAGTTAACATTTTTACTTTCCTAGAGTACCGTAATTATGAAATTTTAGGGGAAAAATTTGTGACATACTGGAGAGCAAAACAAATTGGCCATGATTTCCAAAGATGGTTTAAGTTACCTTTATTATGTAGAATATGAACAATTTGTGCCAATTTGCACCTCTCAATCAATTTTGTGCCTATTGCGTCAATTACCTTTACACCAGTCTTAGTAAATGCAGTCCAATATCTTTACCGTATATACTTAACGAGAAACTGTCATTAGAAAAAAATGGTATTTATAGTACCTGCAGCCATAGTACTGATCTGAGGTTAAATACTATTCTATACACAATGCATTTGGCAATATAATTGGACTATTGTCTGCAGTCTGACTGGTTAATTGACTACTGTCGTTCACATCCAGTCAATCTAAGCAGTCAGCGCTCTCTACACTGTATCGCTCTCTACACTGTAGCAGCGCTGTTATCACACCCACTAATCCTAAATGACATGTACACTTAGCATGTCACTAAATAACGGTGGATATGATTACTGCGTTGTCACTGTGTACAGGGAGCTGACTGTTCTCTGCCTCAGTGCTGACCACTTGACTGGAACATAGCAGGTTCACGGAGAATTTAACTGCATTTTCTCCCTTTAGTTTCACTTCCAACTAGACTGCTGTGCATGTTTAAAATGGTATTTGGGGAATTAGTGTCTATGTTTTATGACAGATGCTAAGAGGAGGAAGAAATCTCCAGCGATGAAGACAAATGTAGAGAGAGATGTACAAAAAATTGGTTTTTATTTTATCAATATTAAAAAATAAATGTACTGGTCAGCAAAAGAAATCAACGGAAGACAGTTTTTATACATTTCTCTCTCTACATTGGTCTTCGTGGCTGGAGATTTTTTCCTCCTCTATGCATCTGATGGTTACACCCAAGTCTGGGATGGCTCCGTTCGATCTATTTTGACCTGACAAGGTGCACTTGAATGTGGTGAGCTGACTTTCCATTTTCCCTCTCCTTCTTTTTGTCTGTTTGTTTTATGACAGGTTCACTTTAATACAGTTCTATGTGGCGATATGTGTGAATACATTGACACTAAATGCCCACTTTTTGTCTATAGTCCCCTTATCTTAGGGAACAAAGATACCAGGGATAATTTGATGTATTAGGCATTTTAAGCGCTACATTTTCCCTGTTAGGGTACTGTCACACAGTGGCACTTTTGTCGCTACGATGGTACGATCCGTGATGTTCCAGCGATATCCATACGATATCGCTGTGTCTGACACGCAGCAGCGATCAGGGACCCTGCTGAGAATCGTACGTCGTAGCAGATCGTTTGGAACTTTCTTTCGTCGCTGGATCTCCCGCTGTCATCGTTGGATCGGTGTGTGTGACACCGATCCAACGATGCGTTCGCTTGTAACCAGGGTAAACATTGGGTTACTAAGCGCAGGGCCGCGCTTAGTAACCCGATGTTTACCCTGGTTACCATCGTAAAAGTAAAAAAAAACAAACCGTACATACTCACATTCTGGTGTCCATCAGGTCCCTTGCAGTCTGCTTCCCGCTCTGACTGACTGCCGGCCGGAAAGTAAGAGCAGAGCACAGTGGTGACGTCACCGCTGTGATCTGCTTTCACTTTACGGCGGCACTCAGTCAGAGCGGGAAGCAGACTGCAAGGGACCTGACGGACACCGGAATGTGAGTATGTACGTTTTTTTTTTTTTTACTTTTACGATGGTAACCAGGGTAAACATCGGGTTACTAAGCGCGGCCCTGCGCTTAGTAACCCGATGTTTACCCTGGTTACCCGGGGCCTTCGGCATCGTTGGTCGCTGGAGAGCGGTCTGTGTGACAGCTCTCCAGCGACCACACAACGACTTTCCAACGATCACGGCCAGGTCGTATCACTGGTCATGATCGTTGGAAAGTTGCAGAGTGTGACAGTACCCTTAGTGAAAGAGGTTTTCTCAAGAGGAATCTTCAGGAGCACACCGCTCCCAGCCCCCAGCTTCCTGCTTTGCTGGGGATGATGCATTCATGGAGTTAATCGCGTCAGATCAGTAGCATGGTGGCATTGATGTTACAAACTGTGAACTCTCACAGCCTGCTAGCAAAGGTAACAATGCCTCTTCAGCATGGGACAAATGAGGGGAGAGGCTTATAAGTGGAGTGCTCAGATTTGTTGGTTATATATGGAGGTTGCTACTCTTAGTACACATCTGGTGTCTGTTTGGAAGTGATGGTCAGTCTCTTGTTATTTGCATACATAGGCTCTTTGACTGAGCACTCCACCCATCAGCCTCTGTCAGTTTTAATCAAAGCAGAATCCTATCTACCCACATAGATGCAGACTTCAGCCTAGAATGCCTGGGAGAGGATTCACATTAGTTTCCCAGCAACAAGAATTGCCTTATCGCGGCTGCTAGGTACACGTGAATTGACCAGTATTCTCAATTTTTCCTATTTTATAGAGCAGTAATGCAACTCATATATCACATATTTAATGTTTTCATGCTATAGCACTACAGAGTGCAGCTTTATTTGTTGATTAGATCAGTGGATGTAGGATTGCGCAAATTCTTCTGTCTCTTCATACAATTACAGACTCAATAATGTTGAGATCAGGGTTCTCTCATCTGCCATATCATCACTCCCAGAACTTCTTGTCCATCTTTACATTGAAGATAACTCTTTATGATTTTGGCTGTTTATTTGAAGTAATAGTCTTGCAGAATAAATTTGGAGCCAATAAGACATGGTGGATAAGTATCTGCTTGTGTTTCTCAGCATTGAGGACACCATTAATCCTTATCAAATTCTCAACTCCCAATTGCTCAAATGCAGCCCGAAATTTTAAGGAACCTCCTTCATACTTCACTTTGAACTGAGGACACTGCCTGTTCTGCTCTCAAGCCCTTTTTGCTTTGTGTTCCAGCCAAATAGTTAAAATTTGGACTCAGGAGTCTAGAGCACCTGCTGCCATTTTCCTGCACCCTGGTTCCTATTTTCTTTCCTTATTAGAGCCACTTGGCCTTGTTTCCACGTTTAAAATATGGCTTTTTAGCAGCAATTTTTCGATGAAGACCACTTCTGGCCAATCTTTTCCAGTAGTAAATGGGTATAGTTGGGTCCAAACAGTTGCTGCAAGTTTTTTGCTGATGGCAGTGTTGTACATCTTAAACCTTCAAGAGAAGTATGATGTGTCTTTCATCTGCTGCACTATGTTTGCTTGGCTACCCAAAGCATCTTTGATCACCAATTTTTCATGGTTCCATAAATGAGCTTGAAAAGCCCATCTGGAAATCCAAGTATGCCTTGAAATCTTTGTCTAGGAGAGACCTTGCTGATGCAATACACAACTTGTGTCTTGTTACTGCCCTCAGTATTTCCATCGTATATGACTTGTGATGTGAAATTGTGTTTCACAATCTTACTTTTAAATCAGACTTTGTCTGTTCCTCACTCAGTTTTAGACCTCTTAAACAGCTGTTTTGGTTTCAGTTAATGACTTTGTTTCAACCTATTGTTTGGTGGCACATACAAACACACAATGTAAAAATCGAGTCAATATCTCACCTTTTTATCTGGTTTCAGGTGTGATTTTAATAGTGCCCACAACAGTTACTTGCCACAGGTGAATTTGTGGGCATCACATGCTTGAAACAAAATATTTTTACCACATTTTTGGAAAGGGGCCAATAATTTTGTCCGGCCCATTTTTGGGGTTTTGTGTGAAATAATTTCAATTTGCCTTCTTTCTCAGGTTTTTTTTGTTGCTTTTTTCAAATACACGCAAGGGAAATAAACACGTGTATATTAAAACATGCGTAATTGCAATAATTTTCTGGGAAAAAATATTTAATTTTCTGAAGCAATTTCAAGGGTACCAGCACTTTTGGCTATGATGGCAGCAATTAAGAAGGTGTTGTTTGAGAAGTTGACAACCCTTTGTGATTATGGTGTGTTGCACAATGGATCACATATTTGAGGAACACTAAAAAAGATATGAAAGACAACTTAACTAATGCAAGTATCATTTATAATTGTTCATTGGAAGGAATTTAATATTCTTGTAGGGAGTGTATTGTAAAAATACTTTATAAAATTAGGTTATTACAGCATGAGTCATGCAATTATGTAATTAGGATTGACTCACATAATTTCTTTTCTCGTTGGTCCAAATTAGAAGAAGTAGGTGAGGAGTATTAAACTTTCATATTTTATAACCTGACTCCATGGTTGAGGAAATATTCTGTGCTTTGATACCTATGTGTTTAGCAGTTTTTCCACTTAAAGTTAAAAATTATAATGCTATTTTATGTATAACTAACAGATCGAATACACACTCTTCATGTTTCTTATTTGAAAAGGTATCAGAGTGGATTTTGCTCATTTCAAAATATGTCATCTTGGTGCTTTTACTCTAGTCTAGCCGCACAATTGTGTAAATGGTGTTTTTGAAAAGCTCACAACAGCCTACTCAGGCCTTCTAGTTTTATTGCTGGTTTCTTTACTTTGAACTATATTATGTTTAGCGTTGTAATAAGGCAGCAGCTGTTCAATAGAAATAATGGGCTGTGAAAGAAACATTTTAACAACCTCTGAAACCACTTCCCAGCAAAGAACACAAAATAATCACATTTTGGAGGATTCAATCTCGTCAGAAGAACAGATTGGTACTTTGACATAGTGAGCTTTTTATTTTTGCATACTGTTTTATGGCAAGGCATATGAAGGCTCAGCTGGTACGGTGTTGTTCTGTTAGTAATCCTCACACTGAGAGAGAATAAAACTACCCCTAAATGACTCCGACAAATGCAATTCTGAATCAGAAAGCAGCTAAGTGTGGTGTAGCAGCGAGTCGCTAGCATCCTCGCAGTAGTATTCAGATCTTTTAGCAGAACAGGTGTAGTGTACTTAGCTCAGAAATGCCATGGTTAATTATTCTTGGATAATGTTATTCTACATAAGCATTCAACAATACTGGCAGAACACTCCTTTAGCTTGTTAATGAGGCATTAAGAGTGCTTACAGAGCCATTTACTCGACTTTGTTGACAAAAAATGTGAAGGAAAACTTGCCGCCGCCAACAAAATCACAATGTTTTACTGGTGAGTATTTTGAAGACTGATGGAGGTTGTTGCCACTCTCAAAAGGAGGCACAAAATATTTTACAATTTAGAAGACTTTTCCTCAATACAAGGAGGGGGACAATGGGGGTCTTGTAAAATGTCGTCAATGTTAACTGTGTAATTAGGTCCTTCATTTACCATGTTCCATTTATAATACCAGTTACCTTTTATAAGGAAACTGACCCTTTAGAGTCCCTCACACATAAGGTCAGGGGGTGACTGTCATCATTTCTTTTTCTCTTTATAGGCACAACATTGTGTGCTTTTGCTTCGGTATTCCTGTGCTGTACAGCACTCTATGAGTTTCCTCAGACTGGCAGGATTGTCCCCCGATATTCCAATACATGAGATTAGAAATGAGCAAATATATTGAAATGTGCTTTGGGCAGATTTGATTCATGCCAAGTCAAATTCAGTCTGAGTCGAATTTTCCCTGAAAATACATCTCCATACCCCAAACCAGAATAAAAGTAGGGCCAGGAAGGGGTTTAAAATTAATAAAATATGACACTTGTGTGTTCATGCCTGATCCTTACCTGTCCTGTCACCACAACTCCACCACCCAGTCCTCTGCTAGCTTTAGATTGGTCTTCTGTCTTCGGTTTCTTTTTTCGGGGATGACTGCATTGGGGTGCCTGTTATGTTGCAACCCATGAGACCACTGAACCGCTAGTCAGAGGCAGAAAATCAAGACCAAAGGCCAATCTGAAGCTAGTGGATTACCTGATGTGGGACTGCAAGGGAAAGAAAGGTGATGGGCGGGCCCAGGACAGGCGACTGCAATATTTTATTATTTTTAACCCCATCCTAGACCTATAGAGTCCAGCCAGCTGGTAGACCACCTTATTGCAGAATTCATGTGAATGAAACACCCATTAATTCATAATGAATTGAATTGGTTATGAATGGATTTCCTCATCACTGCACATTGTGATTTACAGTTTAGGAGACAGAGCCTCAATATTTGCTGTCAACTAAGAAATCTGTATGTAACAGCCTCAATTGCATCTTAAAGGGGATGTCTATTTTAAAGAAATGTGCATTACTGGTATAAATAGATCTAGCCACTGATAATTATAAACATAACCTACTATTCATACTTATGCTAGTAAAGCTCCCCTAACTTCACCAGTGGTCCAGGTTTTTGCAGTTTCAATTACAGTTTGTGCTCATTACTTGAGAGTTTTTTCTATGTCGACATGTCATCAGTACTGTGTGGGGTGCTGGCTGAATACTCAGTTCAATAGCTAGTCCAGTCTCATTTTCTGTTATGGCAGCAGATACATAGCCCATGAAACCAAAGGAAGAGTTTTTTTTTTAAATTGGACAAGCTTTTAAACACGTGCAATTGTGATGCATCTTTCTGTAGAGTTACTTCTATCTATACAATCTGAAAACACAAAAGTATTCTGCCAGGTATGAGGTGCTGTGCTGCAGACATATGGAGTTTAATACTGATTGTGGAAGTCAAAATTCACTTTTAGAATCTTAATTTTCTGCCAGAAGACTTGAAACTAAATTTTGCTTCCACACTTTACTGGGTAACTTGAGGTACAAGGTAAATGAAAATGTCATCTAATTTAGTCCATAAAAAAATAAGTCAGAAAAAAGTCTATAGTGATCTAATTTCAATTTAGTAGAATTGGAGGTGGCCATAACAATGACGCTAAACTGCGGCAGCATTACTTGTAAATGAGCACTGCTGTACTGGACTATTGTAAATTCACTACAAACGTACAGGCTCACATATACACACTTACTACATGTACACCCTACCTTGCACCTACCCAGGCTCACATGTGCATGATTACTGCACACACACTTCCTGCTGACAGTCGCACATTCGATTTTGTATAGTCAACATTGCCTATTTGACCCATCCAAACACCAGAATTCTGGCATAACTTTTTGAAATGTTGCAAAACTTTTGCACAACTCGCAATTGCACAAAAAATATTGCTGCTTTTTTATGCCGACTCCACTAACTTTTTGAAAAAACGTTGGAACTTAATGATTTTGCAATGTCCCTCTCATTATTATTTCTGCCACAAAAGTAACCTAGATATGACTTAAATGTACTTCACCCTGTGACAACCGAGAGATGATGCAGTCTGATGGCTGTATAAATCAGACAGAGATCGGAGTGCAGTGCTTGCATAGGCCGCTGCTCTCCTGACCCGAACTTGACTACTTGACCTAGAAATATATGAAGCGGCCAAGCTTGGGTCAAGAAAACCGCCGGCAAGTCCGTCCTATCTTGGTCCAATTTATACGACCACCTGACTGCCCCCTAAGAGGCACATATTGCTTCAGCGGGCATGCAAAACTACAATTATGATGAATTGGGGCGTTTAATCTATTCCTTGCTTGAGAACCTTGTAAAAGTTTTTAACAAAATATGTGTTTTTTGTAAATTCTCAGAAACACTGACACCAGAAAGGCTGTACTTAGGCAGCTATAATGTTACAGTTTGGTGAATAAATCCACTATTTTTCACCTCATACACTGGAGTGCTGCCTCTAGGGTCTTACTTTATGTATGTATATATAGTGTGTGTTGAATAACATCAATGTCAGACTATAAAGTTGATAAAATAGAGTAACTTCTATCCACAGCCTGATTTTTGCCAAGCTGTGATCTCATGGAGAAGGCAAAGATACATAAATCACCCACTGCTACATCGTATCTAAAATACTGTGTTAGCTTTAGATCCTCTTTAAATTCCAATTCCAGCGCTGTTTCTGTAGATTTTGAATTGATTAAACTCCTGCTGCATTTGGCACTTATATAACTAGTTGACTGTTTTATCTCACAGACAGAGCTCAAATATCTGATTTTCACTTTATGGGTACATCTGATTGTGCATATATTTGCAGGATTCATGGCTTGCCTATTTTTGGGACTGTATGAATGTCTTAAAATGAAAGTGCATTTAATCATGTACGCACACAATGTTGCAGACATACTTTATTGGAACAATCAGGAGACCACAGGGAATAAATTTGCATTCTTTGTGTTAATGAAATTCTGTATTTTGCTTCAATCAACCTGGCATTTGCTAAGTTACTGCTTTTCTACTCTTGAGGTGTCTTGTAAATTTATTATGGGGTGTAAAGACAATATCACAGAAAATCACATTTTAAGCGACATTCTAACCCAGTTCTCACTTTTGTAGCAAATCAAACTAAACTGTATTTTCCCAGAAGATTTTAATATCACTTAGAGGTGTTGTCTTAATCTGTGGCAATATTACATAAAATATAATTTATATTTAGCAATTAATTTGAGACTGTAGAAAATGGAAAGAACTATTGCAGTATTTTGGTATGAAGGCAGCTTGAAAGCCCTGCTAATTTAGCTCCTGTTTGCTTAAAGAGCCGCTCCAGCAGTTAAGTAAAAACCAGCCATCACATTCAGTTTGTTTGCTACCCTTACAGTGTACTTTCAAATCTTGTTCAGGTAGCCTTTACTTTTGGATATGACAGCATTACTCCATTAACACTATCTTTTAGGAGATTTGTGGAACAAAATCGTTAAACTTTTTCAAGTTTTTTATGACTGATTTTTTTAAGGGGTTGTCTTCTGTTACACTTTAAATACCACTGACAAGCCAGAATTTCTACTTGTACCCTTATTCCTAATCTGTCCGTTTACTATGTCTTTGGACGAAAGGAATAATTTAGAAGACCTAATTATACCCTATTCCTTACTGCCTTCCTGCTCACTATAAAATATGCATTTATAGAAAATCAAATGTATATTGCTTTTATTTCAATCTGTTTATGCATACAGTAATTCTTTAGAAATCAGAAATACATATTTTTTGCAGCATGACTTAAACATTGTGACTACTGATGAGTGAACCCCTGGATTTTCGAATTCGGACGAACATTTTTTTACAAATTTGGTTTGAGTACCCGATCTCGAACATCCGTTGTTTGCCACCCTATCATCTGCATGACAGCACACCAAACACTGCATCTGATCGGTGGTAAAATTATTACTAGCGGTCAGAGAGCTGCGTTTCCCACACAGTCAGATGACAGTGAGCCAGCAGCTGTGAATGAAGGTAAAGTTTACCTCCGGTCACAGGCGTTGGCTAATGTAAGAGTAGTACACACATCAGCCTATGCCTGCTGCTAATAACAGTGGGTATTTTTATTTGAAATAAAAACTTTATTTTGTGTGTTTTTTATTGACAACATGACTGTGGGTTTAGTATTGGAAATGAGCCTTAAGGATGCCTCTCCATTACTAACTGCTGGGCTTGATGTCACCAGAAAATATAAAGATGACATCAATCTGACAAATATGAACCCCATTTTCCACCGTCACAGGGTAAATGAGAAGAGTTGGGAAAAGCCAGAATTTTCACTTCTAATAGGTGCACAATTCTGGGGCGACTGTGGGCTGTTATTTTAAGGGGGGGAAATATCCATGTTGCTATAATGGATACTAGTTGTATTAGTTGTGTATTATTAGGATGCTTATTACATTTCACCCTCATTTCCAACCTGTTTCTGTTTTTAGCTGTTTGTATTACCTTAAACCATTCTACCTATCTATACGAAGGGTGTTGGTGCTTGTATGTCATGATAATTGGTGGTTGTGTTGTACAGACTGGTGCAGTAGCATGCCTGAGTCTTAGCTGTAGGCTCACTCTATTACCCATCTCTACAAACGAAGATTGTTAGGGCAATTTAATTCACTGTCTTTTAGAAATGTCCAAATTTGAAGGTCAATTGCTCTGTTTAGACAGCTTTTTGTTTAGGACCCAGTAAAACATAACTACTCATATGAGTATTGCAAAGCAGGAAACGGCATCTGTCAATTTATGGCAATACTAGAAACAAAACTACTTCTGAATCCCTGTACAGGTCCCTGGAGAGGAGATGGTGCTGGGAGGAAGCTCTGAAATAGAACCATTAAAGCAGCCAAAATGGGTTTTCAATGACAGCCCTAGTGATAATTACCTAGTTTAAACTTCAAGTTGAATTTGTCTACCATCACAGTTAATTACTGTTTGAATTGCTTCTACATTTCAGTAAGGTAAAGGTTACATTTCTTTTAATACTTTATTATATTTAATGCATACAAATCCTCTTAATAGACACTGTATTGATGTACCCAGAAAATAACAGCCGTGACCAGGTAGAACTCACAATGCACATTATAACTTCTCATTAAGCACGTATGAATTCTACTTTTAAGAATTAAATCTGCAGCATAGAACAAGAGATGGGTATATAAAGAAATTGCTGTTCTCTTTTGCTCCTCATTGCCCCTTTAAAATGCATCTGACTGAAATGGAGTCAGCTTGTGTGAAGCAGTAGCAGTTATCAAATGGGGAATGGCAGTGCCAATGTTCAAGATTATTGCTCGTGAAAGAGAAGGGAGAAGATGAGGAGTCATTGATTTTTGTGGATGTTGGTGTGTCTGTCGGACTTGGCTAATGACGACAGCCCTTTTAAAGTATTAAATAAGATCGCCTTGACAGGCTGATGTCAGATCATCGCAGGATCATAAAGGATTAACATGACAGATCCTTTTAAATTTCAAGTTAGAAACATTTGCTGCTTTCAGTAAATGAGCTAATGTTATTGTTGCATTTAATGATATATTGGATCACAACAATTATAAAGTTGTTCCTTTCTTATTAGATGGCACGAGATCTTGAAGCTGTGGGGGACAGGGATTTACCTTTTCAATCTCCATATACACAGGACTGAACCAGAACTTGTGAATACAGTTTGTGAAGATATTAGGAAGCACTGACCATGCTTTCTCCTCCTGGCCCAATGTGATCACTGGATGTAAGGACAGAGCAGTAGCTGCGGGATCCTTGAAAATCCAGTCAGCTCTACTAGGCAGGCAAGAAACTGAAATTCCCCTGTAACTAGAGCTGGTATACCATCCCCAGTTACAGGGTAAATCAGCAAAAAAAATCTATATGTGTCAGCAACACTTTTAGAGGACTTATTTTTTTCACGATAACTTGTAATTTTCAATATGTCTATTTTTAGATATTGTTTACTTTAAATTACAGTTTATACTAGTTGGCAAGATGAAAATAGCTATGTTAGTAATTTTTTTAAGGGTAAAGATAACACCTATAGAGAGATCGACAAGGAATATTAGCCAAACCAGACCCCTTATCTGTAAAGAGCTGTAGATCACTGGTTTGCTGAATGAGATACATTTCATGTACCTCATGCTTTGTGTCATCAAGATGACAAATGAGCTATAAAACAAGAAAGTTTTAACAGTCTGTTACTGTTCTATTGCCAATGTAATATTTCAAGATTTTTTTTAATTGGTAATGAAAAGCAAAAATAAGCACCAACATTTTCACTTATTCTCTGCATCCAAAGTCTATAAGACTGATGGAGATATTTGAGTACATTGCTTGGCTATCTCAATCAGTCCCATAGACTTTAAATAAGGGCATTACTTTGTATGCACAACCACCTCAATGGACACATGACCATTAAAAACACTTTAAGATCTCATCTCATGGCAGTCAGTGTGGGGCAGGGTGAGAGATGAAAGCACCGTGAGATGAGATGTGAAGTTTTTGCAATGATACACATCTCCGCTCTACTGTGTCTCTATAAAGTAGCTGCATAGACCGGTGAGAAGAAAATGGTGTGTTCTTTTCCCATATGTATTGCTGCTCGCTTATGGCAAGTCAACCTAATGCAATGGAAGAAGTACATGTTCCTAGAGACAAATCTCAGGTAGGACCCTGTAGAACTATAACATGAATTATAACCTAAATGTTACAAGCCAATATCTATGCAAGGAAGTAGAGGAGAAAATTAAAGATGAAAACTACGTTTTATTCAGTTATGCATCCATTATTTCATGATGTTGGCAGTTTACCATGCTCAAACTGGTGAAAAATCCTCTTTAAGTTTTTAAGTTTCTTTTCTCCTGTGGTAGTAGTCCAATCTATCAGAAGCAGAGCCAGTCCCCAGTTGTCAGACTCAGCCAAGAATGTAGCTAAGTTATGTAATGTTCTAAAGCACTGGCACAGCCAATGCTTATGTTGGACCTGGTGATCACATTATAACTGGGTGTCTGCTGGCATAGCAGATCTGCGGGATCCTAGCAGACCTAGATTAGCTCTGCCAGTGATCATTTCCACTGTCATGGGCTGTTTTCCTCTGTAACTGGGGCTCATATGGATGTAACGGTTACAGTGGAAAAAGAGTTATGAATAAAATAAAGAAAAAAACAGTTCCCCAGAGATCTTTAATAATCTCTTGAGGAGCTAATCATGTTAAAAAAAAATCATGTATAATACTTTATATTATTAAATTGTAAGAAAAAGAGTCAACGCATATCTAAATGACCATTTTAACCTGGAAATTTATTCCATAGGTTATTTGGTGTGAAACATGAACAGTAAAAATATAAACAAAGATAGCTTTTTTAATAATTACATCACATATCAGTGCTAAAAATAATACAATCTTTCACATGTAGCCATATCAGTGAAATAGAAAAAAAATGATGGCTGTTGAAAGGCGGAGAAGCAAAAATAAAACATTGGCTAGTCATTTCTGGCCATTAAGGGGTTAAAGTGGCCATGACAGAAGCAAAAAGTGTTAGCATAAACTGACTGTAGTACAAGAAGAGCCATTTATAAAAAACTAGGTCAAATAAAAAATAAAAGGATGATTATTTGTTTTTATTTTTTTACATTTGTTTTCCTGAAAGTAGAGCAGGAAAATCTCATCGAGTTATAGCTTCACTAGGTCTTTGTATTAGTTTTCCTGAATAACTGTCACGTTGTATTTATTTCCATTGTGAGCTTGTTAGCAATTTAAATTGTGTTGACAAGTAAAATAACTATACGATCATTTAATTGACCAATTAAAGTTCCATATTCTTCCTTGACTTCAAAGTAATTTAATGTTCAAGAGCCTTTCCGCAGCTCAAGGAAGGTGGTGGAAAGGATGGCTCCCCACTGTTCTGCTTGTTATGGAATATGTGAATGTTACATATTTAAATATGAAAGAGTTTCTTATACTGGAAAGCTTGAAGTCTATCACAATCAAGAGATAGTAAGGTTAGCAAACTCACAATAAGAAGATATGTTAATTTTCAAAGCACATAACCTATCCGTCTTCGGCTACAAAGACTGATTTATTCTAATATCCATTCCCTAAATGTATCAGTGTTCTGTAAATAAAGTCTTTTCTATTTGTAGCACATCCTTACCACTGTTAAATCCTTGGAAAACAGCCAGAGCCATACAGATTGTATATTTAATTCCAAGTGAAAACAAAGTGAATATATTTTTTTCTAACAATTCTAGAATAGTATTTCCACCTCTCCTCAGCTATAAAGTCCCTATTAAGTATGTGAAGTACAGTTATACTGTGGGAGTTTTATCTTGTCTGCTTTCTTGTGAAAGGATCTGCTCCGTTGCTTACCATTGCTAATTTAGATGGCCCTACTGCTTTTCATAAGATAAAATGTTAATGCTAATTTAAATACATTTTGATCACACTTCAAAGGCATGTCATGCCGGGATGAAATGAAAATAAAAGAGACAAGCTGATGGAGGATGAAGACTCCACAGCTTAATGCCAGTGGCGCAGTCTAGTCTATTTTAAGCATCCTTATTAACAAAAGCTATACGCCAAAGCTTTTTCTTTTTTTGTAGACTGTAATGGTTATTTCATGTTATTTACATAAAAGTTTTTAATGTTAATTGCGCACTTTAATCATTGGGGAATTATCGAAGACATTTCTACACCCACTTCTTAAAGCATGAAATGAAAAGATTATTAAACTAAGTGGACTGACCTTCTCCAAATAAACATTGATAAGTACTATTATTTTGTTTTGTTTTTTTTTCTCAAATTTGTCCACCATTTTGTACTGATTAATTGAATTATATATTGACGAAGGTGTCAAAATTACTTCAAATTTCCCTGTTTTTTTTTTCTCACAATGACTAACTATAATAAACCCCATTCAGCCCCCAAACCTATTTTCACCTTCATGACCAGGCTAATTTTTACAATTCTGAACAGTGTCAATTTATGTGGTTATAACTCTGGATCCCACTAATTCTGAGTATGTTTTTTCATGACATATTGTACTTCATGATAGTGGAAAAACTTGTTTGATATGACAACAAAATTTACAAAATCATTTTTTTTGGTGGACTACATCACATTTGAAGTGATTTTGAGGGCTCTATATGAAATAAAATGGCCAAAAGTGACAACATTCTAAAAACTGAACCCCTCAAACCACATTCAATAAGTTTATTAACCCTTTAGGTGCTTCACCGGAATTAAGGAAATGTGAGAGGTAAAAATGAACATGTAACTTTTTTTCCACAAAAATGTTCATTTAGGTCCAAAATTTTATTTTCACAAAAGTAACAGGAGAAAATAGACCCAAAAAATGATTGTGCAAATTCTCCTGAGTACATCAATGTCCCACATGAGGGGGAAATCTACTGTTCGGGTGCACGGCAGGGCTTGGAAGGGAAGAGCACCATTTGACTTTTTGAACGCAAAATTAGCTGGAATCATTAGCTTATGCAATGTCGTGTTTGGAGAGCCCTTGATGTGCCTGTCATGATCAAGACAGGGTTTTGTATCCTGTCTCTTTCCTGGTCTGATCATGTCAAGGGTTAACTTTTCTTTGCCTCATTCTGGCATCAGGTCAGCTATTTCTCTCCACTGCATCCTGTAGGTGGTGTCAGTTATAGTTTCTGCCTATGGCGTGTGTACCTGTGAACCCTGATTTGTCCTGCTGCATTTGCTTACTGTACCTGTGTCTGTTTATTCCCCTCTTCCTGTCCCGACTCTGTGTTCCCTTTTGTGTTTGAACTCCCTGGTACTTGACTTGGCTTGGAATCTAATCTGCTGTTTTGTCTCTTGCCTTTGGCATATCTGCTCCTGACCAGTATTGACACATTTGGCTTGTTTCTGACTCTGTGCTTGTTTATTCCTTTGGTACTGCGTTACAGACTAATATCAGCCTGGCTTGTTTTACTATTGCGCTGCCACCTAGTGGTGGCCTCACTGTTGCACTGCAGGTTTGCTCCTGCTGTGTGCAGTCCTCCCTCCACTCTATTGCCATCTAGTGGAGCTGCATCTACCTGCATAGCAGCAGCGTGAAAGTGCCTAAACAGGGAAAACCCCAAACAACTGATGATGTTTTGGAAACTAGACCCTTTTAGGACTGGCGGAACGCACCAAATATAAATAAGAGGCGCGATATAAGATGCGTTCGCAGTCCGGGGTCCACCGTGCAGAGAAGACACCTGCTGCTCGGTAATGGTGGACTATATGGCGGTATTAAGAGAAAACACACATGGGTTAGCTTCATCCAGCATGAAGGAAGCAAACCCTGTTGTGTCACAGGGCCGCGATACCACACAAAGAGCACAAACAAGGAGTCACAGAACTCTGCCCAAAGACTCAGGGTCAGAGTCCCTCGAGACTTCCTGCGCTTGACACTGCTACAGTGGTGTCAGGAGTAAACTAAACTAAAATAGGTTTAGTGCACTGGGTGCACGCAGCGCCGCTCTGGCAAACACCACTAACCGCCCTAACTAGGGACGGGAAAGCGCACTGGTTGCGCTTGGTTCCGCACTGGCTAATGCTGCTAATAGACACTGTAGATTGTGCCTGTTGCTGGATGGCACTAACTGGCGCTAGACAGCTCCAACATTTGCAAGCATTCATCAGCACTAGGGATAGGAATGATTCGGAGCTTTCACCAGAACAGGCATACATCCACACACACACAAAAACTGATTTATACTAGCGCATGGCTGTGCGACCATGCAAACCCTTTATAGCTGTAGCTCTCAGGACCATCCTAGTGATCCAATAGGAGCCGCTACAGGACCTGAGCATGTGACCCCCAACCTCCAATGAGAGGTCGACCCGTGGGCATGCTCAGTAGGGGAAAAGCAGGATATAGTCCCTGGAATGTCTGCTCGCTCTGCTCAGTGATCAGTGCTAGCTACAGGGGCTCAGCCTGGAAAAGCAGCAGTAATCAAGCGCACAGTATCAGCTTGAGCCAGATGCTGGGATCGATGTCTCTGCTGAGTAGGTTCCACTGTGGCTGGAGGAGAATGGGAGTCCGCAGCAGACATGGTGTCTCCTGGAGTGCAGATTTTCCTAGAATAGCTTTCACACTCCATATACAGCACCCCTAAATGCTAGAAGAGCAGAACACCCCCTCAAATGAGCCCATTTTGGAAAATATGCCCCTTTGGGAATTTATATGCATGTGTATTGATGATTTTGACTCCATGTGTGTTCTCCAGAAACAAGCAAAAGTGCATGTGGCTGAGTGAAAATTGCAAATCTGGTTTTGTAGTGGCCAGTACATTATAGTTCCCAGTACGTTATGCCCAGCTCATGCTTCTGGAGATACATACTCGTAAATTAGGCAGGCTCTCATTGCTACAGAAATGCCAGATATGTGGCCGCTAAATGTGGTTTAGGTACACTGTGTTGCTCAGAAGGGAGAGGGGCATTTGGATTTGGGAGTGCAGAATTTGCTGGATTTCTTTTTGGGGGCAAGGAGTCATAGCGCTTTTCCAGAGCTTTTGTGCTACCAGTAATGTGGTAATTTCCTTTAACAGATAGCAGACCTAAATGGGGGCTTTCTTGTGGAATGAGTTGAAGCTTTTATTGGGAACATTTTCCATAACGTTTGGGATCACATTGATCCAGCGCTCTATGCTGTGCAATTACATCGGGGTTTTCATCGAAATCTCTGAATGATGTGATTCAGATAAAACCCCTTGAAATTGATGAGACAGCTTTATTCTTTGGGTCAGTATGATGACGGTGATACCACATTTACATTTTTCTCATGTTTCGACCCTTTTAAACAATAAAAACTATTTTATAGAAAAAATAATTATTTTTGCATCGCTTTATTCTGAGAGCTATAACTTTTTTATTTTTCCGCTGGAAGAGCTGTATAACAGCTTGTGTTTTGCGGGACAAGATGATGTTGTTAGCAATACCATTTTTATTTACATTCGTCTTTTTGATTGCGTTTTATTCCACTTTTTGTAGTATAATTTTTTGCTTTGTTTCTTATTTTTTTATTCACAGAAAGGGTTAACTAGTTGGACAGTTTTGTAGGTCGGGTCATTTAGGTGCAGCAATACCAAATATGTGTACTTTTTTTAGTTTTTTCATAAAAATATGTATTTATTGGTACAATATATTTTAATTTTGATTTTGTGCTTTTTTGCTTTGTCTAGCCATGGGACAGCTATGTCACAGCTCTGATCACAGTTATAAAGAATAGCAATGCAGATGCATTGCTATGCTGCATAACCTGTCAGTACCGAAGTCATAAGTTAGTTAGATCATGCACTGCACATGATCTAACTAACTTGCTGCAGCCTGGTTATCCGGATGTCATCATGATGACATCGGGTCACCATGGCAAGAATAGGCCCATTGCAATAATGTCACTGGGTTTGTCGATCGGAGAGCAGATGTAGCACCCTCCCTATGCCTGCCTTCTAAATGCTGCAATTGAAATCCCATTAAGAGGGTTAAACTGCCGAGAGCACTCTAGGCTGTGGAGGTATAATAGTCTTTCGCCTACCTGCGTAATGCAGATGTGACGGGTGCCACATTGATATCTAAGTACATGAAAATGGAATGGCTTCCACCTAAATAGACTACTCCCAGAATGGCACAGCCCTGATGAATGGTCTCAGGAAATTTGAGAGCTTTGCATGAAAACCCTGCAGGGATCGTGCATGCACAGCTCCTGTGTGCACAAAATCACCTGGACGTTGCCATACGTCCAAGGTTGGTACATACTTACTAACCTGGACATATGGATGGGACTTTGCTTTCTGCACACGGAGTAGATGTTGGCTATATTACATACTGTATATGGCATCTGTCTCTAACATCAGCAACTAGAGCTGGCCTTCAATTGCTGATTTTTACTGTGTAGATGTTGCTGTCATTCTCTAACAGCAACATTTAAGTGGAGCTCCCATAGCCCCCTCACACGATGTGATCACGGGCCACTGATGGGTTATAATGGCAGCCTTTATCACTGCCATCTTGGTACTCCTGTGAAGCTTAGTCATAGGCTAGCTTCTTGGGAGATCATGATTAAGGGCTCATACACACTTGCGCGAGACTCGGATGAGTTTCACACTGCAATACCTGGCACTGCACCTGGCACAGAGGAGCGGAGCTTGCGACTGCATGTATTCCTAGGCGGAATCTCGCGTAAGTGAGTATGAGCCCTAACACTGTTAACTGTAATATACAGTTGTGGCCAAAAGTATTGACACCCCTGCAATTCTGTCAGATAATACTCAGTTTCTTCCTGAAAATGATTGCAAACACAAATTCTTTGGTATTATTATCTTCATTTAATTTGTCTTAAATGAAAAAACACAAAAGAGAATGAAGCAAAAAGCAAAACATTGATCATTTCACACAAAACTCCAAAAATACGCCAGACAAAAGTATTGGCACCCTCAGCCTAATACTTGGTTGCACAACCTTTAGCCAAAATAACTGCGACCAACCGCTTCCGGTAACCATCAATGAGTTTCTTACAATGCTCTGCTGTAATTTTAGACCATTCTTCTTTGGCAAACTGCTCCAGGTCCCTGATATTTGAAGGGTGCCTTCTCCAAACTGCCATTTTTAGATCTCTCACAGGTGTTCTATGGGATTCAGGTCTGGACTCATTGCTGGCCACCTTAGAAGTCTCCAGTGCTTTCTCTCAAACCATTTTCTAGTGCTTTTTGAAGTGTGTTTTGGTCATTGTCCTGCTGGAAGACCCATGACCTCTGAGGGAGACCCAGCTTTCTCACACTGGGCCCTACATTATGCTGCAAAATTTGTTGGTAGCCTTCAGACTTCATAATGCCATGCACACAGTCAAGCAGTCCAGTGCCAGAGGCAGCAAAGCAACCTCAAAACATCAGGGAACCTCCACCATGTTTGACTGTAGGGACCGTGTTCTTTTCTTTGAATGCCTCTTTTTTCTCCTGTAAACTCTATTTTGATGCCTTTGTCCAAAAAGCTCTACTTTTGTCTCATCTGACCAGAGAACATTCTTCTAAAACGTTTTAGGCTTTTTCAGGTAAGTTTTGGCAAACTCCAGCCTGGCTTTTTTATGTATCGGGGTAAGAAGTGGGGTCTTCCTGGGTCTCCTACCATACAGTCCCTTTTCATTCAGATGCCGACGGATAGTACGGGTTGACACTGTTGTACCCTCGGACTGCAGGGCAGCTTGAACTTGTTTGAATGTTAGTTGAGGTTCTTTATCCAACATCCGCACAATCTTGGGTTGAAATCTCTTGTCAATTTTTCTTTTCCGTCAACATCTAGAGAGGTTAGCCACAGTGCCATGGGCTTTCAACTTCTTGATGACACTGCGCACGGTAGACACAGGAACATTCAGGTCTTTGGAGATGGACTTGTAGCCTTGAGATTTCTCATGCTTCCTCACAATTTGGTTTCTCAAGTCCTCAGACAGTTCTTTGGTCTTCTTTCTTTTCTCCATGCTCAATGTGGTACACACAAGGACACAGGACAGAGGTTGAGTCAACTTTAATCCATGTCAACTGGCTGCAAGTGTGATTTTAGTTACTGCCAACACCTGTTAGGTGCCACAGGTAAGTTACAGGTGCTGTTAATTTCACAAATTAGAGAAGCATCACGTGATTTTTCGAACAGTGCCAATACTTTTATCCACCCCCTTTTTTATGTTTGGTGTGGAATTATATCCAATTTGGCTTTAGGACAATTCTTTTTGTGTTTTTTCATTTAAGACAAATTAAATGAAGATAATAATACCAAAGGATTTGTGTTTGCAATCATTTTCAGGAAGAAACTGAGTATTATCTGACAGAATTGCAGGGGTGTCAATACTTTTGGCCACAACTGTATGTGGCTGTATTTGAGAAGAATGGGTTTCTTCTGGTTTCATTATGGAGAAATCTTATCTTGGACTCTTTACACAAATGCATATCTGACTCTTTGATTAAGGCTATGTGCACAGTGCACACACTGCAGATTTTGCTGCGGATCCACAGCGGATTTGACGCTGCAGATCCACAGCAGTTTTCCATGAGGTGTACACTACCATGTAAACCTATGGAAAACAAAATCCGCAGTGCACATGCTGCAGAAAAAAACGCGCGGAAACGCAGCAGTTTATATTCTGCAGCATGTCAATTCTTTGTGCGGATTCCACAGCGATTTACACCTGCTCCTCAATAGGAATCTGCAGGTGTAAAACCGCAGGTGGAATCCGCACAAAAAACGTGGAAAAACCGTGGTAAATCAGCGGTAATTCCACGGTAAATCTGCAGTGCGGTTTACCTGCGGATTTATCAAAGTCAGTGCGGAAAAATCCGCACACCATTCCGCAGCATGTGCACAATTCCCTAACAAACAGGCATTCCTCACATATATTCAGCGTATCAGGAAGCCGTAAATCATGCAACTGAGGTGATGAAAAGTATATCTCCGAGCAATAACAAATACTCGGAGGTCACCCGAGCGTGCTTGGGAAAATCCGAGCAACGAGTATACTCGCTCATCACTATTCATCAGTGCTGTGCCATTCTGGGAATATCTGTTTACCGTAGGTGGAAGCCATTCCACCCATACATCTGCATTACACAGGTAGGCGAGGGACTATTATACTTTGCGTCACTGCGTATGCTTGCTCCAGTCTGGACTGTTTGACTGCACCCCACATTTAACAAAACATATCTTTTTACTGTGGATTGCCTTGGCTTGCAGCCATGCATCATTTTTTTTGTAAGTTCTCTATTTAAACAGATACAATAAGAATTAGGCTATGGTCCCACTATCAGTGTTTGCTCAATATTTTACACCAGTATTTGTAAGCCAAAACCAGGTGAGGAACAACCAGAAGAAAAGTATAATAGAAACAAGTCACCACTTCTGCATTTTTCACCCACTCCCGGTTTTGGCTTACAAATACTGATGTGAAATACTGACCAAATACTGATAGTGTGACCATAGCCTTAAGGTAATGAATATATGGAGGAAAACACTGAAGGGAAAGGGGATATATGTGCATAATACAGGTAACTTAACTTTTACCACCATGACAAATGTAACCCTGTGATAAACACATGCATTAAGAGTTTGCAATTTTAACCCCTTTCTACCATTTGACCTACTATCCCGTCCATGGGACCTGGGCCTAAATTCCCAGGGACGGGATAGTATGTCATACGCGATCAGCCGCTCTCAGGGGGGGGCGCGGCCGTGTGTCAGCTGATTATTACAGCTGACACCCGGCACTATGTGCCAGGAGCGGTCACGGACCACTCCCGGCACTTTAACCCCTGCAACACTGCGATCAAACAAGATCGCAGCGTTCCGGTGGAATAGAGAATCATCGCACAGGGAGAGGGCTCCCCGTGTGCTTCCCTGAGACCTTCAGAACAACACAATGTAATCGCATTGTTCCAAGGGCCTCCTCCCTGCAGGCCCCAGAACCAAGATGTCAACGGGGTCCTTCTGGGTCATACAGGGAGGAAGCTTGTCAGTGCCTGTTGAGGGCAGGCGCCGGCAAGCCTCCTGCACTGCCTGTCAGATCACTGATCTGACACAGTGCTCTGCAAAGTGTCAGATCAGCGATCTGACATTATATAGTAATGTCCCACACTGGGACAAAGTAAAAAAGTAAAAATTAAAAATAAAAAATTAACATGTGTAAAAAATATTTTTTTTAAAATTCCTAAATAAAGAGAATTTTTTTTTTCCAAAAAATACATTTCTTTATGTAAAAAAACCAAACAATAAAAGTACACATATTTAGTATTGCCGCGTCCGTAACAACCCGACATATAAAACTGTCCCACTACTTAACCCCTTTAGTGAACCCATTTAAAAGAAAGTCAAATAAATAAGGCAGCACACTGCTGCGCTAAAACATGCAAACAGGAAACATGAAAATTGAACTGCATTACTGCACTAGAAATATGAAGAAATGAGAGCGTTCAATTTTCATGTTTGCATGTTTTAGCGCCACAGTGTGCTGCGTTATTTATTTGACTGTATACAAGTTGGTGATTGTAGGTTCAGCACCTTTTCACACTTAGTCTATGTTTGGATGTGACAGTCAGTTTTTTGAAATATTTAATTTCCATTTAAAAGAAAAGCAAGGCAAAAAAACAATGCTTTATCATCATACCGCCAAACAAAAAGTGGAATAACACGCAATCAAAAAGAAGTATATAAATAAACATGGTACCGCTGAAAATGTCATCTTGTCCCGCAAAAAACGAGCTGCCATACAGCATCATCAGTGAATAAATGAAAAAGCTATAGCTCGCAGAATAAAGCGATACAAAATAATTATTTTTTATATAAAATTGTTTTTATTGTATTGTATAGCGCCAGAACATAAAAAAATTATATAAATGCAGTATCACTGTAATCGTACTAACTCGAACAATAAAACTGCATTATCAATTTTGCCAAAGGCAGAACGGTATACATGCCCCCCCAAAAGAAATTCATGAATTGCTGGTTTTTGTTCATTTTGCCTCCCACAAATCCTAATAAAAAGTGATGAAAAAATGTCATGTGCCCAAAAATAGTACAAAAAAAAGTCAAATCGTCCAACAAAAAATAAGACCTCACATGACTCTGTGGGTCAAAATATGGAAAAAATTATAGCTCTCAAAATGTGGTGATGCAAAAACTGTTAGGGAAAAATAAAATTTAAAATACGTATTTATTTCCATTTTCCCATTAGGGTTGGGGCTAAAGTTAGGGTTAGGGTTGGAGCTAAAGTTAGTGTTGGGGCTAGAGTTGGGGTTAGGGTTTGGATTATGGTTGGGATTGGGGTTAGGGTTGGGATTAGGGTTAGGGGTGTGTTTGGGTTAGGGGTGTGGTTATAGTTAGGGTTGAGATTAGGGTTAGGGGTGTGTTGGGGTTAGGGTTGGAGTTAGAATCTGGGGGTTTCCACTATTTAGGCACATCAGGGGCTCTCCAAACGTGACATGGCATCCGATCTCAATTCCAGCCAATTCTGCATTGAAAAAGTAAAACGGTGCTCCTTCCCTTCTGAGCTCTGCAGTGCACCCAAACAGTGGATTACCTCTACATATGGGGTATCAGCGCACTCAAGACAAATTGGACAACAACGTTTGGGGTCCAATGTCTCCTGTTACCCTTGGAAAAATACAAAATTGGGGGCTAAAAAAATCATTATTGTGGAAAAAAAATGATTTTTATTTTCACGGCTCTGCGTTATAAACGTAAGTGAAATACTTGGGGGTTCCTAAGGGGAACTACTTTCCAAAATGGTGTCACTTGTGGGGGGCTTCCACTGTTTAGGCACATCAGGGGCTCTCCAAACGTGACATGGCATCCAATCTCAAATCCATCCAATTTTGCATTGAAATGTCAAATGGTGCTCCTTCCCTTTCAAGCTCTGGCAGGTACCCAAACAGTGGTTTACATACTCAGGACAAATCGTACAACAACTTTCAGGGTCCAATTTCTCCTGTTACCCTTGGTAGAATAAAACAAATTGGATCTAAAGTAAATTTTTTGTGAAAAAAAGTTAAATGTTAATTTTTTTTTTTAAACACTACAAAATTTCTTGTGAAACAGCTGAAGGGTTAATAAACTTCTTTAAATGTGGTTTTGAGCACCTTGAGCAGTACAGTTTTTAGAATGGAGTCACTTTTGGGTATTTTCTATCATATAGACCCCTCAAAGTGACTTCAAATGTGATGTGGTCCCTAAAAAAATGGTGCTGTAAAAATAAGAAATCATTGATCAACTTTTAACCCTTATAACTCCCTAACAAAAAAAAATATAACCTCATAAAGGGATAGTGGTCAGAATTGTAAAAATTGGCCCTGTCATTAACATGCAAACCACCCTCGGGAGTAAAGGGGTTAAGGAATAGTGAACAAATTCATTTTGTGGTGAATATATATTGAATCTCAATGCTGGAACATTTGTAATTTTTCAGGAAATACATGTATGAGAAAGGAGGGAAAGAGAGAGAACCTGGCTAACCATAAGAGGGACTTTAAAGATTTTTCCTTCTTTGTTTCACAATTTTAGTTTTCAGAAGTGTATTTACAGCCGTGGCCATAATTTAATGAAATATTAGCTGTTTATGACTTGTTCTTACAACACATCACTGGTTATGTGTTCCTAGCATCATAGGTTGATTGACAAGATAATTGTGATGTCGAGTCACAAATGTGATGCTGAGTCACTACTGATCGACAAACCGTGAGACAGGATAGTCAAGAGGTCCAGGGCCACATACCAAGAGAGCTCATCATAAACAGAGGAGTAAGACAAAGGCAAACTTTTGTCACAATCGGAGATCAGACTTCCAGGAAGGTAGCAGATGAAGACAAAGGGGTTATTATTATTTATTATTATAGCACCATTTATTCCATGGCACTTTACATGTGAGGATGGGTATACATAATAAAAACTGGTACAATAATCTTGAACAATACAAGACGCAACTGGTAAAGGAGGAGAGAGGACCCTGCCCGTGAGGGCTCACAATCTACAAGGGATGGGTGAGGATACAGTAGGTGAGGATAGAGCTGGCCGTGCAGTGGTTACTGCAGGTTGTAGGCTTGCCGGAAGAGGTAGGTCTTCAGGTTCTTTTTGAAGGTTTCGATGGTAGGTGAGAGTCTAATATGTTGTGGTAGAGAGTTCCAGAGTAGGGGTGATGCGCGAGATAAATTTTGTATGCGATTGTGGGAAGAGGAAATAAGAGGAGAGTAGAGAAGGAGATCTTGTAAGGATCAGAGGTTGCATGCAGGAAAGTACCAGGAGACAAGGTCACAGATGTATGGAGGAGACAGGTTGCGGATGGCTTTGTATGTCATGGTTAGGTTTTTGTACTGGAGTCTCTGGGTAATGGGGAGCCAGTGAAGGGATTGACAGAGGGGAGAGGCCAGGGAATAGCGGGGGGACAGGTGGATTAGTCGGGCAGCTGAGTTTAGAATAGATCGGAGGGGTGCGAGAGTGTTAGAGGGGAGGCCACAGAGCAGGAGGTTACAGTAGTCGAGGCGGGAGATGGTGAGGGCATGGACTAGGGTTTTTGCAGATTCTTGGTTTAGGAATGTACGGATCCGTGAAATATTTTTGAGTTGAAGGCGGCAGGAAGTGGAAAGGGCTTGGATATGCGGTTTGAAGGAGAGATCAGTGTCGAGGATTACCCCGAGACAGCGAGTTTGTGGGACTGGGGAGAGTGGGCAGCCGTTTACTGTAATGGATAGGTTCGTTGGGGGGGTCGCTTGAGATGGGGGAAAGACAATGAATTCTGTTTTGTCCATGTTAAGTTTTAGAAATCTAGCAGAGAAGAAGGATGATATAGCGGATAGACATTGAGGGATTCTGGTTAGTGGGGTGGTGATATCTGGTCCAGAGATGTAATTCTGTGTATCATCAGCATAGAGATGATACTGAAAACTCTGAGACAACCTGAGAACCGTGGGCAAATTGATGGTCAAAAGGCAATTTTGCAGCAAAAGATCAGAAACTGAGCACTGGAAAATAAGGCACACACTCCACCGAGCTAAAGCTATGACTGGCAATAACCAGACACCATCAGCCAGTTAAATAGCCAGGTAATCACCCAAAATGGGAGACACCAGGAAGAAACCCAGCATGCCTCTGCCTTGATTGGCGGGTGGGCTATCACTCACATCTCAGCATGCCCCTGCCTTAAATTGGATGGCTGAGCTGTCACTCACAATACTGACATCTCAGCACAACCCTGATTCTATAAGGTAGCTGAACTGACACTCACTACATCTAGAACCCAGTGAGTGGTGAAATTGTGACAGTACCCCCTTTTCTATGGAGAGCCACTAGACCTCCAGGTTTCCCAGGAAACCTAAGATGGAAGGCCCTGACCAAACAATCTGCCTTCACACAATAAACCAGAACTCAGGCTATCTCCTTAGGCCTATATCTCCTTCTATGAACAAGATACTGGGGGGAATTTCACGCCATCCAAGAATCCATGATCCTCTGCACCTCATTCTCGAAACCTCCATAGACAGAAACCGAGGAGGTGAGGATGAGGGAGAAAACACAGAAGGGACAAACTCTTTTAACAGGGATCAGTGGAAAACATTCAGAATGGGAAGAGACAGACAAAGTTTTAATCTAAAGGTCACCAGATTGACTACATCCAGAATCTCATAGGGGCCAATAAACTTAGGACCCAACTTTGCTGATGGTACTTTCAGCTTAATATTTTTAGATGACAGCCAATCAATAACGGGATTGTGAAGAAGAAGCCAAGGAAAACTCAATGCCAACCCAGCAGGTAAATTATCCAAAACAAAGTTGGAGACGGACTCAGAGTGAAGTGTTACCACTCGCAGTGTGGATGCCACCGTTACCTGCTGGACAAGATTCTGAAGTAACGGCTGTTAGGTGTCGAGTTCCTGCCACTGCACTGGGGGAATCTCAAACCACCTCCGCTGCGCTCTCCCATTCTTCTCCAGCTGCAGTGGAGCCTGCTCAGCAGAGACATCGGTCCCAGCTTCTGGCTCAGGCAGATACTGTGCGCTTGGTTACTGCTGATCTTCCAGGCTCAGCCTTTGTAACCAGCACTGTTCTGCTGTGAGCAGATGCTCCTGGGACTAAGTCCTTCTTTTCCTCTACTGAGCATGCCCAAGGGATGGAGGTCGAGGGTCACATGCTCAGGTCCTGAAGCAATTCCTATTGGACCACTAGGAAGGTCCTGGAGAGCTTCTTCTACAAAAGGTTCACATGGCCATGCGTTAGTATCAACTTAAGTTCATGGGTGTATGATCTTAGCTACTTTGTGGTCTGTGTTAGCATGTGCTCAGGGTCGGCTGTAAGCCGTTAGAATTCCGGCACCTCCAGAGAGGAGTTTGTGTGTATGAAATCAGGGCTGGCGAATAGCCACTAGAATTCCGGTACCTCCAGAGAGGAGTTTGTGTGTATGAATTCAGGGCTGGCGTATAGCCACTAGAATTACGGCACCTCCGGAGAGGAGTCGTTTGAGTACAGTTGCTGACTGTATGACCACTATATGCTACCTGCTCCGTTAGAGAGCTGTGATCCTCTGTGAGGTTAACAGGGCACAGCGTTATCTGTTATCCCGGCGACTCTGTGAAGCAACAGAGTTCGCTCCTATACAGACCGGGTGACGGAACCCGTGTCTGTTCAGGTGTTATACCGCCATATAGTGCCGCCATTTACTAGCAGCAGGTTCCACTCCTGCACGGTGGACTATCTCCATATTTACTTGGTGCATTCCGCCTGCCCTAACAACGATAATATTTAAAATTTGTAATAATCTTTAATAAACATTATAAAACAAACAAGAAATTATATAAAAAAAAAAGAGATACCTCTAAGAGATACATAGGCTAACTGGACCTCAAAAGATTTTCAGTGACTTTCCGGAGTCTCAACTCAAATATAAATGCACCACAATTTATTGTAAAAGCCCAGTGGCTATGGTGCAAAATGAGTTATTAAAATAATAAACAATTACTGGAAGCAGAATGTGTCTTAGATATAATTCATAAAAATATTTTTTTTAATGAGAAAAGTTCTTATAAAAACATAATAAAAAAGGAGAAATGGCAAAGAATGCCACACTACCGGATATATGGGATTGCATACAAATGGATTTTGATTACCGTATATGACAGTCCAATAATATGGTGACAAAGGGGTATCATACATAACCACCAATACAATTCATAAATATTATTCAGATATACTGTATCTGGACAAACAAGCTCCTTATTCACAAATTAAAATGGTATACACATAAAATACAAGACAGGTGGCTGGGAAACAAGTATTTCTATGAATACCAACAAAGAACTGACAAGAGGCGCTGCAGAATATAAACCAAGCAGCGGACAACAGGGATTCATATATTTAGTATTATAGGTAGATGATAGTGTTGAGCGATACTTTCCGATATCGGAAAGTATCGGTATCGGAAAGTATCGGCCGATACCGTCAAAATATCGGATCCAATCCGATACCGATACCCGATCCCAATGCAAGTCAATGGGACGAAAATATCGGAATTAAAATAAACCCTTTATAAACTTGTAGGTTCATTCTACATGAAGGAAAACAACTAAGTATAATGTAGGATGTATTGGGGGACGTGGAGGAGACATTAAAGGCACAGAGGTTTAGCCCAATGTAATAGAATAGCAGGTTTTTGGGTTTTTTTTATGACGTTCGGCGGTAGAAAGATTTAGACTATGTTAATTTTTTTTTATTTTGTCAGATATTGATGTTTCACTACTTCCACGCCCTTCACCTTCTTTTTTACTTCTCCCACACTTTCTTCTTCATTATCCTCATCATCAGCTTCTTTGACATCAACTTCTTCACCTTATTCATCTTCTTCATCTTCTACCTATTATTTTTTTGGTTACATTGTTCATATTCTTTTTATTTACTATTATCTTCATCATATTCTACTTCTTCATCATATTCTTATTTGTGACAGGCATTCCCGTAGTTGTTATCTATAAAAGTTTGAAGATTACACCTTCCGTTCTGCCTGTCACAAAACAGTTACATTTGTCCGCGTTCAGTTTGGCCTGCAGCATCAGGCTTTATCCAGGGGCACCACGAGGAGGAACGGACTCACCCCCATACACTGCTTAGTCTTCTTCTGCTTATAATTTAGATAATATTTTTTGCTCTGATATTTAGTGTTATGCTTAATGTTCTTCTGCTCTTTGTTCTGCAGCCTCTTGTTCTTCTGCTTCTCGGTCCTCCAGGGTCGTCGTCTCCGGGGTCGTCGTCATCGGGGTGGTCTTCAGGGTCGTCGTCTCCGGGGTCGTCGTCATCGGGGTGGTCTTCGGGGTCATCGTCTCCAGGGTCGTCGTCATCACGGTGGTTGTCGTCTCTGGTGTCGTCGTCATCTTAGGGGTGGTCTTCCGGGTCATCGTGTTTAGTCTCTTGAACTTGGAAATGTAGCAGAAGGTACAAGAAGGCTGAGAAAATGCCGAGAACCAGCTGATGGAACTGGAACTCGGATGGCTACCCGAAGGTCCAAGAGCCAATGGAACTACCGAGGACCAGCTGACGTTACTGGAACCCGGTTACTAAGCAGGAGGTACCCGTGCCTGAAAGCACTACCAAGGACCACCTGACGTTGGTGGAACTCGGATACCCAGAGGGAGGCACCTAAGCCAAAGGCTCTGCCCGGAACCAGCTGACGGTACTGGAACCAGGATGGGGAGCAGAAGGTACAAGAGCAAAAGACACTGCCGAGAACCAGCTGACGGTGCTGGAACCCGGATGGGTAGCCGAAGGTCCAAGAGCCAATGGAACTACCGAGGACCAGCTGACGTTACTGGAACCCGGTTACTAAGCAGGAGGTACCCGTGCCTGAAAGCACTACCAAGGACCACCTGACGTTGGTGGAACTCGGATACCCAGAGGGAGGCACCTAAGCCAAAGGCTCTGCCCGGAACCAGCTGACGGTACTGGAACCAGGATGGGGAGCAGAAGGTACAAGAGCAAGTGTCTGCGTGGCTTTTGCAGGACACGATGCCGGCTGCACAGCAGGGGAACAGCTGGCGGTGCTGAACCCCACTGACACATTGGCTGGTGTTTTTCTCTGTGCAGCTAGCAGTACCGGGCCCCAACTGGCGGTGTTGGAGCCCAGGGCTCTGCAGGGGGAGCAGAGTGTAGGCCGAAGCCTAATTGAACCAATTTCAAAGGTAACCTTTAACCCCCCCCTCAGGGGTTACAAAGTAGAAGAGCCACAGCTTATGCAGCAGTAGTGCTGCACAAGTCAAAGGTTGCTCTTTTAATTTCGCTCCTTGCACACGCTGAATGAAACACGTATAACATTTAGCCCTTTAAACAGTCAAACTGTGTTGGAGGCGCGAGTTCCCTTTGTAATGAGACGCAGCACAGATGTCAAGAATCCCACCTTGGTGCTGGGTGCAGCCTCCTGAGCGTTGTTATTTGCTGTACAGGAGTCTGCGCTGTCGTGTGATCCCCTGGCCTAGCGCTGTTAGCGCTGCCCATGTTCTGGCATCATTTAATGTCGGCCGGTGCGGTTCGCGATGACCATGAAGCCCAGCCCCGCAGTGTCTTAACATTGTTAAAACACTGCGGGGCTGGGATTCAGGGTCTGGCGCAGCACATATGTTCGCCTCTGACACTCGGGTCCTTACACCCGCTTCAGACTGTGCGGCGTCATCTGATCCCTTATCGCATGCCACGGCCATGAAGCCGCACAGTCCGCAGAAGGCGGAAGGAGATGAGGGACAGGCGAACTGATGCACTGATCATGCCCGTCAATCACACCCTCGCAGTCCCAATAAATAAGACAACGAGGGGCGTTGTGTGGGTCAGGGCGGCCGCAGAGGCGCAGGCAGCCAAACAATGATGCCAGAAGACGGGCAGCGCTACCAAGGGGGTTGCAGCGTGTCATTACAAAGGAAAGTCACACCACCGGGACGGTTAAATGGTCACACAGAGGACACATTTTAGACGTGTTTTCAGTTCCACATGTGCGAGGAGAATACGTTTATGAGCCACCTTGCACACATGCAGCATTACCGCTGTACAAGGTGGCCTTTAAAACGTACAAACGCCTGGGGGAGGGGGGACAGGTTCCCTTCAATTTCAGTTCTTGTGTCTGCGTGGCTTTTGCAGGACACGATGCCGGCTGCACAGCAGGGGAACAGCTGGCGGTGCTGAACCCCACTGACACATTGGCTGGTGTTTTTCTCTGTGCAGCTAGCAGTACCGGGCCCCAACTGGCGGTGTTGGAGCCCGGGGTCAGCAGGAGGAGGAGATGGAGCAGAGTGTAGGCCGAAGCCTGCACTGGCGGCAGCTTTTGGGTCTGTTGTGCCTGCGTGGCAGTTGCAGGACACGTTGCCGGCTGCACAGCAGGGGAACAGCTGGCGGTGCTGAACCCCACTGACACATTGGCTGGTGTTTTTCTCTGTGCAGCTAGCAGTACCGGGCCCCAACTGGCGGTGTTGGAGCCCAGGGCTCTGCAGGGGGAGCAGAGTGTAGGCCGAAGCCTAATTGAACCAATTTCAAAGGTAACCTTTAACCCCCCCTCAGGGGTTACAAAGTAGAAGAGCCACAGCTTATGCAGCAGTAGTGCTGCACAAGTCAAAGGTTGCTCTTTTAATTTCGCTCCTTGCACACGCTGAATGAAACACGTATAACATTTAGCCCTTTAAACAGTCAAACTGTGTTGGAGGCGCGAGTTCCCTTAGTAATGAGACGCAGCACAGATGTCAAGAATCCCACCTTGGTGCTGGGTGCAGCCTCCTGAGCGTTGTTATTTGCTGTACAGGAGTCTGCGCTGTCGTGTGATCCCCTGGCCTAGCGCTGTTAGCGCTGCCCATGTTCTGGCATCATTTAATGTCGGCCGGTGCGGTTCGCGATGACCATGAAGCCCAGCCCCGCAGTGTCTTAACATTGTTAAAACACTGCGGGGCTGGGATTCAGGGCCTGGCGCAGCACATATGTTCGCCTCTGACACTCGGGTCCTTACACCCGCTTCAGACTGTGCGGCGTCATCTGATCCCTTATCGCATGCCACGGCCATGAAGCCGCACAGTCCGCAGAAGGCGGAAGGAGATGAGGGACAGGCGAACTGATGCACTGATCATGCCCGTCAATCACACCCTCGCAGTCCCAATAAATAAGACAACGAGGGGCGTTGTGTGGGTCAGGGCGGCCGCAGAGGCGCAGGCAGCCAAACAATGATGCCAGAAGACGGGCAGCGCTACCAAGGGGGTTGCAGCGTGTCATTACAAAGGAAAGTCACACCACCGGGACGGTTAAATGGTCACACAGAGGACACATTTTAGACGTGTTTTCAGTTCCTCATGTGCGAGGAGAATACGTTTATGAGCCACCTTGCACACATGCAGCATTACCGCTGTACAAGGTGGCCTTTAAAACGTACAAACGCCTGGGGGAGGGGGGACAGGTTCCCTTCAATTTCAGTTCTTGTGTCTGCGTGGCTTTTGCAGGACACGATGCCGGCTGCACAGCAGGGGAACAGCTGGCGGTGCTGAACCCCACTGACACATTGGCTGGTGTTTTTTCTCTGTGCAGCTAGCAGTACCGGGCCCCAACTGGCGGTGTTGGAGCCCGGGGTCAGCAGGAGGAGGAGATGGAGCAGAGTGTAGGCCGAAGCCTGCACTGGCGGCAGCTTTTGGGTCTGTTGTGCCTGCGTGGCAGTTGCAGGACACGTTGCCGGCTGCACAGCAGGGGAACAGCTGGCGGTGCTGAACCCCACTGACACATTGGCTGGTGTTTTTCTCTGTGCAGCTAGCACATCTGGGCCCCAACTGGCGGTGTTAGAGCCCAGGGTCAGCAGGAGGAGCAGGGGGAGCGGAGTGTAGGCCGAAGCCTGCACTGGAGCAAGTTGAAAGGAAACCTTTAACCCCCCCCCCCCCCAGGCGTTTGTAGCTGGAAGAGCCATCGTGTACACCACTAATGCTGGAAAAGGTAAACTTAGCTCTTTTAATTATGGTCCTTGCAGATGCTGAACCTAACACTTATGAAATGTGTCCCCTCACAGCGTTCAACCGTCCGGTAGGTGGAACTTTCCTTTGTCATGTGACGCAGCACAGCCGTCATTTCTACCCCCTTGGCGCCGTGCGCCGCCTCCTCAGCGTTGTTTGAATCTGTCCCGGAGCCTGCGCTGTTAGGTTACCCCTTGGCCATGCACACATTTCGCGCTGCCTGTCTTCTGACATCATTTGCTGTCAGGCTGGCTGCGCCTGTGTGGGTGCGCTGTCCGAGATTTAGCCTCGCGGTGTCGTGTAATGTAATCCCACCGCGGGCCTGGGATCCGTGGCCATGCGCAGTGCATATCCTCACCTCTCACTCCCCTCCCTACGGCTTCTTCAGACTGTGCGGTGTCACGGCCGTGGCATGCTATTAGGGATCAGCTGACACCGAACAGTCTTTATCCCAGGCCCCCAGTGGGATTAAATCAGAAGACACTGCGAGGCGGGCTCTCTGCCAGCGTGGCCGCACAGGCGCAGCCATCCTGACACCAAATGATGCCAGAAGACGGGCAGCGCTAAGTGTGCCTGGCCACGGGATAACATAACAGCGCAGGCTCCGGGACGGAATCAAACAACGCTGAGGAGCGGGTGCGCGGCGCCGGGGGGGTAGGAATGACGGCTGTGCTGCGTCACATTACGAAGGAAAGTCCCACCTCCGGGACGGTGTTACGGTATCAGTGGACACATTTTATAAGTGTTAAGTTCTGCGTGTGCAAGGTGCTAAACAAAAATAGCTACCTTTTCCTTGTGCAGCATTACTGCTGCACAAGGTGGCTCTTTCAGTAACAAACGCCTTGGGGGGGGGGGACAGATTCCCTTACATTTCAGTTGTTGTGTCAGCGTGGCGGTCGCATGACACATTGCCGGCTACACAGCTGGGGATCAGCTGACGTTACTGAAACCCAATAACACTGGGTCGTATGTTTTGACTGTGCAGACGGCACTTCTGAGCCTCAACTGGCGGTGTTGGAGCCCAGGAATTTAAGTTCAGGTGGTAGAAAGATGAACACAACAGGAGACCTGGATAACGTATACAGTGACCTAATTATTTAATCAGGAGGAGGAGTGGCAAATTCCTGCGAGATCCAGGCCTTGTTCATTTTCAGGAAAGTAAGCCGGTCAACGTTATCGGAGGATAGTCGCATGCGACGGTCAGTTAGTACACCACCTGCAGCACTAAAGACACGTTCCGATAATACACTGGCCGCAGGGCAAGACAGCACCTCCAATGCATACTGGCTTAGCTCTGGCCATGTATCCAGCTTTGAGACCCAAAACTTGAAAGGGGAAGAGCCGTCTGGGACTACAGCAAGAGGGCAAGACATGTAGTCTGTCACCATCTGACGGAACCGTTGCCTCCTGCTGACTGGAGCCGTCTGTGATGGTGTAGACTTTTGTGGGGGGCACAGAAAACTGTGCCACAGTTGGGCCATACTGGTCTTGCCTTGGGCAGAGGCACTGCTTCTGCTCCCTCTTTGTGCAGAGCCTCCACCACTGCCTGGACGCACTGAGCTGCTTTGGAATGCACTAGCAGCACTTCTCTCAGTTGGAATGGAGAAGATGATGGAATTGACCAGTGTGTCTTGGTACTCCCGCATTTTTCGCTCCCGGTTCAACGGTGTGATGAGGCTTTCTACGTTGTCCCGGTAGCGAGGATCGAGGAGGGTGAACACCCAATAATCAGACATGTTGAGAATGTGGGCGATGCGGCGGTCGTTTCTCAGGCACTGCAGCATGTAATCCACCATGTGCTGCAGACTGCCAACTGCCCAAGAAACGCTGTCCCCTGCTGGAGGCGTGATCTCTGCCTGCTCGTCATCACCCCACCCTCGCTGTACACACTGAGTACTGGACAATTCGGTAACTCCCTCCTCTGGACGGACGTCTTCCTCCTCCATTGACTCCTCCTCATCCTCCTCACAAACTGTTCCCTGCCTACGCGTTTGTGAGGAACCACGTGGCGCTGACTGTCCAGAAGATGATGGAAATGGTGAATCCTCATCCTCCACCTCTTCCACAACATCATCCCTTAGCGCTTGCAGTGATTTTTCAAGCAGGCAGATAAGGGGGACAGTCATGCTGACTAGTGCATCATCTGCACTCGCCATCCGCGTGGAATAATCAAAGGGACGCAAAACCTGGCAGACGTCATTCATAGTGGCCCACTCTGTGGTTGTGAAGTCTGTACGGCGCTGACTGCGACTTTTTTGCGCCTGAAGCAGCTGGTACTCCATTACAGCTTGCTGCTGCTCACACAACCGCTCCAACATATGTAACGTGGAATTCCACCTGGTAGGTAGGTCACATATGATGCGATGTTCCGGCAGGCGGTGTCGGCGCTGCAGAGCCGCAATGCGCGCTTTTGCCGTGCTGGAACGCCGCAAGTGAGCACACTCTAGGCGGACCTTGTGCAGCAGTGCATCAAGATCCGGATAGTCCCTCAAAAAGCTCTGCACGACCAAATTGAGCACATGTGCCAGACATGGGATGTGAGTGAGGTTGCCGAGGCCCAGAGCTGCCACCAGATTTCGGCCATTATCACACACTACCATGCCTGGCTGGAGATTCGCTGGCACAAACCACACATCGCTCTCCTGCTTGATGGCATTCCAGAGCTCCTGCGCTGTGTGGCTACGATTCCCCAAAAAAATTAATTTCAACACGGCCTGTTGACGTTTGGCCACGGCTGTGCTCATGTCGGTCGTAACAGGTACACGTTCATCACGGGTCCATGTGGAGGTGGACTGTGACGGCTCCTGCAGTGATGATTCTGAGGAACTGGTGTAAGAGGAGGAGTCAATGCGTACAGAATGGATTCCTGCAATCCTTGGAGTGGGCAGGACACGTCCTGCGCCACTCGCACGGTCTGTACCCGGCTCAACGACATTAACCCAATGGGCAGTGAGGGAAAGGTATCGCCCCTGTCCATGTTGACTGGTCCACGCATCGGTGGTGAGGTGGACCTTGCTACTGACGGCATTCAGTAGCGCGTGTTTTATGTGTCCCTCCACATGCTTGTGCAGGGCAGGGACGGCTTGCCTGCTGAAGTAAAAGCGGCTGGGCACATTGTACTGTGGGACTGCCAATGACATCAAGTCACGGAATCTGTCAGTCTCCACCAGCCTGAATGACAGCATTTCCAGTGACAGAAGTTTGGCAATGCCTGCAGTCAGAGCCTGTGCTCGTGGGTGGTTTGACGAGAAAGGCCGCCTTTTCTCCCATGCCTGTACTACCGATGGTTGTAGACTGGGCTGGGAGTGTGTGGATGACTGGGAAAGTGGTGCTGCGGGTGGAATTACAGCGGGTCTCTGGACAACAGGGCAAGAGGTTCTTCCACGGCGATCCTGGGAGGAAGCCGAACCAGCTGCGTGTGAGCTAGAGGAAGAGGCAACACGAGCTGAAGAGGTGGTAGCTGCCGCTGTTGGTTGGCCTACCTCTTCAGTGTGTTTTTCTAACTCCGCCGGGTGCCTGTTGCGCACATGTTTCCACATGTTGGAGGTATTGAGGTTGCTGACATTTCGACCTCTTTTGACTTTTTGATGACACACGTTGCATCTGACATAGCAAATGTCATCTGCAACTGTGTCAAAAAAGGACCAGGCACTGCAAGTCTTGGGAGCGCCCTTTTTGGCTTTTGGAAGAGACATGCTCCTAACGGGTGCCAAAGCGGAGGCTGCAGGATCCGCAGTCTTCCCCCTCCCTCTCCCTCTTTGGGCCGTACGGGGAATCTCTTCCTCAGAGCTGCTCCCACCACCTTCCTGTCCCTCACGCCAAGATGGGTCGAGGACCTCATCATCTACACTACCCTCTGCCCCCAACTGCTCCTCCTGGGTAGTCTCAGCAGCAGAGCACGCACCAGTAAGTGGCACCTGAGTGTCATCATCAGCTGATGCGGCCTGCGATGTGGTGACCGGAGCCACTGGCCCACCCGCCTCTTCAGAGGAAGACAGAAAAAGCTGTTGGGCATCACTGCACCCTGCCTCTTCTTCCATTTCTCCAATGCTGCTTGGCTGGCCCCCTGTTTCCAAGCCAAGAGATTCAGAGAACAGAAGTAGAGACGGCTCCTGTCCTGGGCTCTCTGTCTGCCTGGGCAATTTGGCAGGTGGTGAAGAGACAGATGGCTGCTCTCCAGTGCTCTGTGTCTGAGAGGATGTGGCACTAATGGAAGTTGATGCATTAGCTGCCATCCATCCGACAACAGCTTCAATTTGTTCTTGACGCAGCAGCGGTGTACGGCGCTCTGACACAAAGCTGCGCATGAACGACTGTTCCCTTGTGAAAGTGGGTGCTGATGAGTCACCGGTGCCCGCAGCAGGCAGAGAATCCCCACGTCCCCTCCCTGCTCCGCGCCCACGCCCACGCCCACGTGCCTTACTCACTGCCTTCTTCATCTTGGTTGACTGATAAAGATAAGCAGAAAAGTACTAACGGATTTGTGTGCTTATTCCTGAGCAACTCCTCCTAACAGGTATAAGAAACACTAATTTTCTAAAGTGTGGACTAGACTTTAATATGAGCTAATGTGGCCTACACAAATGTAAAGTGGTGTAACTGGTGTGTTTGGTGAACTTTATTATTTATTTCTTTTTTGGGGGCTGAACTGACAACAGATAGAGCTGCAGTCACACGGAGACCGTGCAGACAGACGTAAACGGCGCTGCAAGGCCCAAAAACCCTCCTCTACGTTATCCTATGTAGTGTTTTTCCACAAGTTAGCTGGAGACGGGTGGAAAGACACTAATAGGATTTTTTTAAATAAATTAGCAGCAACCTACACTACTTGAAAAAAAAAAAGAAAATTGATTTGGCGGTATGACGCAGTGAACAACCCTGAGCTGGAGACAACCAGGCTATGGCTGCTCACAGACTACAGGGCGAGCTGCAATCACACGGAGACCGTGCAGACAGCCGTAAACGGCGCTGCAAGGCCCAAAAACCCTCCTCTACTTTATCCTATGTAGTGTTTTTCCACAAATTAGCTGGAGACGGGTGGAAAGACACTAATAGGATTTTTTTGAATAAATTAGCAGCAGACTACACTACTTGAAAAAAAAAAAAAAAAAAAAAGAACAGTATGAGGCAATGAACCACCCTCCCTGAACTGAATACAACCAGCTATGGATGGCCTATGTGGCTGCACTCAGACTAGAGAGTGGGCTGCACTCACACACACACACACACACACACACACACACAGACCTTGCAGATCGCTGTGAAAACAGCGCTACAAGGCAAAAGCAAGGTGAATAGTAGGTGAACACAGCGGTTGCTAAATTAGCCTTTGGAAAGCACAAAGAAGCAAATCGCTATCTCTAAACTGTCCCTCAGTCAGCAAACAGCGTCCTGTCACTAACTGAATTCACAGCAGAGTGATCGCAAAATGGCGCCAGCGACTTTTAAACTGCAGCATGACATCATTTCAGCAGCCAATCACAGCCTTGCCAGTAGTTTCATGCCCTCCATGCTAAACAGGATGTGCCCACACTTGGAATCATTCTCATTGGCTGAATTTCTGCATTTTGAATCTTTGAACTTCCGATTCCGGTATCCGATACGCGGCAAGTATCGGAATCCCGGTATCGGAATTCCGATACCGCAAGTATCGGCCGATACCCGATACTTGCGGTATCGGAATGCTCAACACTAGTAGATGACAATTACAGCAGTATTGTATAGTATATTTCAAAAAATACATATGCCTTGTGAAGAAAAGAAAAGAACCAAGCTGTCAAGATAATGGAGAAAGGTCTAATACATCAAGAAAATAGATGTCAAAATAAATAGACATAGAATACAGCCATATGCAACCTGGTGGTGAGAAGGGATGGGTGATGGGAACAAAGGAGCACTTTATATGAACTCAGACAATTGATAGAAGTGGTAATAAATAAGCAGACAAGGGTGGAAATGTTCTATTATGGCCAACCATAATGTACAAGATGGAAGCATTCCACCAACTAAGAAACAACGAGTGCTATAAAAGACTAATATTAAGCCCATATGTACAGGTTAATGGCGTTTTTGCTGGTGACAGGTTCCTTTTAAGCTTGGACTGATGAATCAGTTTGTGAAATCTCTACCGAAAGGAGAGACTTTTAAGTAACTGTGTACCAAGTTTCAGGAACTGTACAAAGCAAAACTGAATGAAGGCATTTTTGTGGGTCCAGATATTCAGAAAATCATGAAGGACAACATATTCGAAGCAAAAATAAAATCTGCTAAGAAATTGGCTTGGGATTCTTTTACAGAAGTTGTGAAGAAATGTCAAGATGACAACAAAGATTCAAAATATAAGTCCATCGTGGAGAACATTCTGATACATTTTCAAAGCCTTGCGTTGTCTGATGTATTTGAAGCTACATTTTTTACATTTGAACTACTTTCTTGAAAACCTTGTTACTGTTAGCGAAGAGCAAGGAAAAAGATTTAATAAGGATATTAAGCAGATGGAACGGCGATACCAAGGTAGATGGAACATGAACATGATGAGGACAACTGCTGGATGCTTTAAAGAGGACATCTGCAGGCCTTCTATAAGAGAAAAGATATCAAGAGAAGCTGAAACAGGCCCTGCGAGAGCACTTGAGAGTAAACCCAAATATGACATTTGCAAAGGTGGGAGGTTAAGCGTGGGCGCAAGAGCAAGAACAGGGGCGACAGTGTCAGTGGCGAAGGTTCGGAGCGGAGCGGTGGCCATGAGCAGCTCGGTTACTGAACCAGGCTGGGCCAAAGACCTGCACAGAGAAATCTTACCCACAAGGGAAGATTTGACAGAGACTAAGAAGAAAATGACTTCCTTGAGTGTCCCAGGGACCAGAACTTACTCAGAGTCGAGACGGGGAGAAAGGACAACTCGATGGGAAGAACTCCCTACCTGCTTTCTATGTGGAGAGCTCGGACATATGGCTCGGGTCTGCCTGCAAAGCGGATGGCCTCTACAGCCGCTCCCATTAAACTAGGAGCCTCCGAGAATGGGGGAAGCCGCTCGGAGCCTGAACAGTCAGTGAGAAGAACCAGAAGTCTCACTAATCTAGTTTGTGTGTCCATTAGTCTCAGCTGAAATTGATGGGTGGGCTGTGTGATGCCTGGTGGATACCAGTTCTCAAGTGACCACGATGCTAGAGGCATACTATTGAAGACATTTCCCCCAGGCGATGTGGCCTGTATGGGGGCAGGTGATAAGATTGACGGCAGCCAATCAACTACCCATCCCAGTGGCAGGGGTGGTGTGGATGCAAATTAAGGTCTGCAGAAAGGATCTGGGCCGCAAAGGAGTGGTGCTGACCTTGGGGGACATAGAACGGGGGTACACGGTCACCTTGGGGATGAATGTGTTGAATGAGTTCGGAAGTGTGCTGATGAGCGAGGCCCCGGATGTATTCCTGCAACAGTGGAGTTCACAGACACCCCAGAGAAAGTTATTCCAGCAATTGATACGGTCGGCACAGGCCCAAGAAGCCTCTGGTGAAGGGAAAGTGCTGGGAAAGATATTTACCCCAGCAACCAGTGGACTGAAAATGCCTCCTGGACAGACCATGCTATCCTTGCCTATCCGGGCCTGCACACCCCTGGAAGGGGTAGAGATACAATTGGAGCCAGCCACTCTGGAAATTTACCACCCAGGTTATTGGTCGAACGGATGCTGGCTACCGTATGTGAAGGAAAGGTATCAGTGCGCTGTATAAATTTAATGGAAGAACCACTCACTTTGTCCCCCAGGAGTGAGGTAGCCCAAGTCATCGGCATGCCAGAAGAATTAATACCACCCCAGACCGTCCAATTGACCGCAAGGGAAGAAGACCCCCGGATCATAGCTGTAAGAACTCTCTCTGCGTCAGAGCCATTCCAGAAAAAAGAGGGGCGGAAAATACTTGACCAGATGCGGGCTGATCTTACTGGGGTAACACCTAGCCAGATACAACAAGTGGAAGTCCTGCTGGGATGCTATCAGGATGTGTTCTCTCAGCACGATGAAGACTTCGGCTGTACTACCGCTATCACCTACGAGATCCCAACGGGACAAGCGGCCCCCATAAGAGAGCCTTGTCAACAGATTCCTCCACAGCGGTATCAGGAAGTAAAGGGGATGCTCTCTGATAAACTACAGAATGGAGTGATCCGGGAAAGCCAGAGCCCGTGGGCCGCTCTAATAGCCCTTGTCAGAAAAAAAGATGGAACCCTTCGATTCTGTGTGAACTATGACAAATTAAACCACTGTACTGTACTGGATTCATATCCACTGCCCTGTGTAGAAGAGTCCCTCTCTGCCCTTGGACACCTAAAGTATTTTTCTACGCTGGATCTGGTAAGTGGCTACTGGCAGGTGTCAATGTCAGAGCACAACCGAGCAAAGACGGCCTTTACACTACCAATGGGGCTGTTTGAATTTAATCGTATGCTGTTCAGGCTGGCAAATGCTCCAGGAACTTTTCAACAGCTCATGGAGAAGTGTCTGGGGGACCTGAATTTTGAAGCCACACTGATCTATCTGGACAACATAATCATCTATGCCGGCACGTTTGATGAACATCTATAACAACTAGAGCGAGTGTTGAGCCGACTTCAAGTGCATGTCTTGAAAATAAAGCCCTCAAAATACCACCTGTTCCGTACTCAGATTGAATACCTAGGGCACGTGGTTTCAACAGAAGGGGTAAAACCATCCCCAGAGAAGATTGCAGCAGTGTGAGACTGGCCCACTTCGAAGACCGTAAAGGACTTAAGAGCCTTCTTGGAACTAACTGGCTACTAGAACTTCACGCACATAGTGAACCCATTGCTGGAACTGTTGAAGGGCGTTCCTTCTGGAGCAAAGAATCGGGACATACAATGGGGAGAACGGCAGGAACAGGCTTTTCAAACTCTAAAAACCGCCCTGACAGAGGCACCAGTGCTGGCCTATGCCAACTTTTCAAAGCCCTTCATTCTTCACACGGATGTCATCCTGCAAGGACTAGGAGCAGTCGTGTCACAACTCCAAGATGGGAAAGAACAGCTAATTACATATGCGAGTCGCTCCCTTCATGACTCCGAACGAAATCCCGACAATTACAGCTCATTGAAGTTGGAGCTGCTGGCACTGGTGTGGGCTGTGACCAAAAAAGTTTGTGGAATATTTGGCAGGGTGCAAAGTGCTGGTGCGTACTGACAATTACCCGCTGGCTCATCTGGAGAATGCGAAGTTAATTAACTTAGAACAATGCTGGATAGCAAGAATGGCCAAATTCCGATAGAAAATCACTTACTGCCTTAGGGCCTGAAAACACACATGCAGATGCCTTGTCCAGAGTCCCACATGGAGAGCCTGGTCCCAAATGGGATGAAGAACTTGAGGATGAGGAAGTTCCTGTTCTCGAGGTTCTGTGAGGACATTGAAAGCGACGCAGGATCAGGTACCAGCGGGTGTCCCAAAAAGTATCCTAAGACAGCCTCGTGATGAATTGGTGAGAATTCAGCAAGAAGATGAGGATCTCACACGGATCCGGTCTTGGGTGGCCCTAAAACAACTGCCCAGCAAGAGCAAGAGAGAAACTTTGTCCACTGGAGCTTTGCAAATACTTTGGCAGTGGGAAAGTTTACATCTGAAAGACGGGCTCCTGTACTACCGGAAGATGCAGCTCCAGAAAGCTTTACCCATTGTCTGGCAAGTGCTGATTCTGGGAACACTCGTGCATGAAGTTGCAAAAGAGGCCCATGAACAAGGAGTACACTTTGGTCCTGGAAAAACTCTACACTGGCTGCAAAAAACAGTTTATCATCCTCTACTGAAAACTGCGGTTGAAGAGGTGTGCCGGCAATGCAGGAACTGTGAGCTGCCCAAACCACAGGAGCAGAGAGCTCCTCTTCAGACAGTAGTGACCTCAGCCCCATTAGACATGCTGACGATCGACTATATACTGATAGGACCAGCTTGCCAAGGATATGAGCATTGCCTGGTGATGGTAGATCATTTCACTAAATTTGTGGTAGTGACCCCAACTTGAGACCAAACTGCAGAGGCCACAGCACATGCCATCTGCAAAAATTTCATTCAGGTATATGGATGTCTGAAGAGAATACATTCAGATCAGGGAGCCTGCTTCCTGGGGAAGGTAATGGAGGAGCTGCATCATTTATACCAGATTGAACAGTCACGAACGACTCCTTACCACCCTCAGGGCAACGGGACCTAAGAACGTTTTAACCGCACCCTCATCCAAATGTTGAGAACCTTAGAGGAGGATCGTAAGGCCATTTGGCTGGAGTTTGTACCATAACTGGTATGGGTGTATAAGAACAGAGTCCATAACACTACGGGACACACACTGTACTCCCTACTTTTTGGCTGAGTCGGCAAAGAGATTACTGAGCTGGACCCAGAGGTGAACTACCAGTGGACACGGGGTGTCCAATTGGGTGCAAGAACATCGGCATCGGCTTCAGACCCTGCATCGCCTGGTACAGACACGGTTTCAAGAATTGGAACATGTTGCAGTGGCCCCACTGTGAGTGACAGCTCTGCAGGCTGGAGATCAGGTGCTGGTGAGAGAAAAAGGTCCACGTATCAAGCTGGGTTAAATGTGGGAAGAAACACCACACCGGGTCATGCATCAAATCCACCCTGGTGGGCCCATCTATGAAATCCGACCCGAAGAAGAGTGCCCCTCCCCGTGTGGTTCATTGAAACATGCTCCGATCGTGTGTATCTCATGATCCCATTGTAAAAGAAGAAGAGGCTCCTCCTGCTGAGACCCCACCTGTGACTCAAGTTTAGGAAGAAAAATGTGAAGAACAGGTGACAGTGGAAGAGAAAGAAGAATGGACACCAGAGACATCTGAGACTCCAGAGACTCTGGTAATTCCCAAAATGACTGTTCAACCTGTATTGGATGTCTTCAGCCCTGTCGGTCCAACCAAATTCATCCACCTCTCAGGACTCGACCGAGATTCCCAGTTTACATAGCTCTGAACTTTGAACTGCAGGAAGACTCCCTAACCATTTTGACCAGGAACATTTCGTCTGGAGACAAATTGTGCAAGGAACAGGAGAATGTAGATCCTCTTAGAGTCTTTACTCCAGATTTCCCCATGGCCTTTTTCTTTTTTTGGGGGGGAGAAGACTACAGATAAGTGTTTTTTTGTCTCCCCCTGCTGGCAGTTTGGTGAATTAGTAGGTCATTGTTTGTGCGTTATACAAAGATGTGGGAGAGAGATTGCGTTTTATCTTGTTGTGATGCGCTGTTTTGGTATAATCCTTCGTGCTGATAAAGAAAGCACATGTCAGTTTGCTTGAGACCTTCTGGTTATTGGTGCTTTTAATAGATTTAGATGGGTGGAATCTTCTCTATTTGTTGGTCTCAGCTCAATTCGGAAGCTCCAGGGTCCCCCCAAACCCTCCCAGTTGCAGCTTAGCAATGAATTTCACTTATGGCTAGGTCTATATGTTATCTTGGGCAAAAGCACAGTACTATAGAGGGTATGGTAGTCTTGCAAGTAGTGGGGATTACGGACCCCACACAAGGGTGTTGTTCTCCAGGTTATTCCGCTTTGATGACTGGCGCTGAGGCACAAGGCTTTAATAGCAGAAGGATCCTCTGGGCCTCCCTCTGTCTGCAGACTTCACCCGAATCCCCCAGTACGCGCTCAGGAGCGCCGCAGGCTCACAGAGTTTATAGTGACCGCGATCAGCCACAGCGGTGCAGCTCTCACCTCACCAATGCTCTCCCGTGCTGCGGGGACTCCGCTTCAGCGAGCGGCAGATCAGGACGAGGGTTAAGGGACAGGTGTCTGCACCTCAGAGCTGAAGTCTTATAGCCAGCCAGGGACACGGCATGAGTAGCAGCCCCAGGAGTGTCCCTGGGTGTGGATAGAGCCCAGGGGATAGAGGACTGGTGGAGTGGCGCTGTTTCCCCGTCGGTCACAGTCGGGTTGTTATAGCACTATTGCCGAGTGCTGCTCCCGGGTCTTCTTACCTCTGGCTGCAGCTGCAGGTGATCTCCGGAGAAGCTCCCTCCTCCGCTCGGGACCCGGGTGACACGGCGGCGCAAGCGCTTCCCGGCAGGACCTCCGGTCTTCCCGCTTCTGCTTGCTGCCGATCTCCAGGGAGAGCCTCTCACCGCTTCTGTCCGCCGCTAGCAAGCTCCCCAGCAGCTTCACCTCCTGCTACAGAGTCCCAATCTCTGATTCCGCCTCGGTTGCTCAAGCTGCAACTCCAGGCTGCAGTCTTGTTGGAAGTGCGGGCCGCAACACGTCTTGGGTACCGCGGCACTCACTGGTCACCTCTGAGCCGCCTCCCCAGCGCTTCAGGTCAGGAACCAGGGAGGTAAGTTCAGGCTTCCTCGTCCTCCGGTCCCCACAGAAGGGAGAAAGTGGTTCAGGGTGGGCATTCACGTATGAGATAGCGTGATTCCGGCAGGCTTGGACGCCGCGTGGAGGCCTCTATCACAATCTGCCGCCGGGTGGGTTCAGGGACCCGGAAAGTGGCCAAAATCCACTCAACTAGTCCCCGGGGGACCCCCTCAGCTAACTGTGGATGAAGATGGGTCTCTGGGGGGGAGATGTTAGCTGGATTTCCAGATGGGGCCTTGGAGCTCCGAAATACACGACCAGCTTCTTTGGCTGCAGGCTATGCCCCTGGAACAGGAGAATGTAAATGCCTGTTGCAACAGATCATGCCCCTTGGAATGGAGAGCACAAAGGAAGGGGAAATGTAAGGACGAGAGCCTGCCTCGGCATGCCTTGTCGAGACGAGTCTGGAACCATAGGTGCTGTCACCCAAGTTTTAGGGAGGAGAGTTTAGTGCCCCGGACAGACCTTTGAACTTGAGATCAGGAACGAAGAGGGTATAAGAGGGGAACAATGTGTGGGAACAGGAGCTCAGTTGGCGGGAAGCTGTATTGTGCGGAGGCAGAGTGAGAGCCCTCCCGTGCTGTACAGTCAGGACAAAATAGGCTCAAGTCAGAGAGGCCTATGGAGACTTACCGGAGACTGTAGGAAAAGATGGCTCCTAAGATCCCTGACATCCACTTCCGCAGTGTCACTGAGTATGAGTGAGCCCTCCCCATGACCTGACCACAGGGGGCAAGGTTCGAGATTCGACATCCAAGCCACATTTTTCTTCCTTGCCTGCCAAATCCCTATATAATGTACATGGGAACTCTGATTGTGGAGTCATATTCCTTAGTTGTATAGCTGCCATGGAGTTGGCTTCAGGTTTTGTCCTGATCTCCCATAGGAGCGCGGTGCGAGTGTGGGCCATGGGCATGCCAGGGGTGTGGCCAGGTGTCTGTACACTTTGGCGCCTCCCTGGCTCGGTGATGGACGTGCGGTATATCCAGCGCTCCTGTGGGCTGTGTCTGGTGATGCGGTCACGTGATTGTGCGTGTCCACGCGCCGGATGTAGCTTGTGCATATGCGCGGGCGGCGGCTGGACGGCCTATGGACATTACTATTGGAATGTTTTTGTAAGGAAGGTGGGGATTGGGCCATTTAGATTGGAGCGCCAATTTATTTACTATCTGGTATTGGGCAATGTGATTGTTTACATATGAGGACCTGTTGATTGGCTGAAGGATACCATGACAACCGGGTAGCTTTGCTATGATTGGGATATGCACAGAAGGGTTGCGTCCTGCCCTGATGCTTTGTGTGTTTAATGCATAATTCTTATATGGAATTGTTTTTTAAATTGTCATGTTGATAATACTATACAGTATATGTTGTATACACATTGTAATGTTTTTCTATGTGATTTAGATGTATTTAATAAAGACTGCCCCTTGATGGTGATTGGTGCTGACTTAGCTCCACACTATTTAAGGTGGCCATTTGCACCATATTGTATACTTGACAAAGACCATGCTGGGTCAAAACGTTGTATGACTTGATGGCAGAATAAAGACTTTTCTACTCTTTTTCACCTGGATTGGACGCTGCCCCTTCTTTCTTCATCCACTTCTGCAGTGTCACTGAGTATGAGTGAGCCCTCCCTACGACCAGACCACAGGGGGCAAGGTTCGAGATTCGACATCCAAGCCGTGAACTGAGTGCGGCCGTGGAACATATACTCTCCTGCCTGTATTAGTGTTTTGCCGACACTTAAAAAGAAGGGACTGTTCTCTCTCCAGCATGACCCATCATGGAACCAGGACCCGCAAAAGGACATTCCAGGATCCCCAACGACACCGGAACCCAGGATCCATCTCAGACCAGGACGCCGCCGGATTCTTCAGGTGTTCTGGCCGGAACGCCACCGCTATCTTCACTGAGACTGATCCTCAACACCGCCGGACTGATAAGTTTGATACCTTTGTGCTTTCTTCAACCCTTCATTGCCCCTGTTATTCCTACGCCCACCAGACACAGTTTTAGTATCCGTATCCCCCTCATTTACCCTCTCCCTGTGTGGAGTAACACTGTTTCATTAAATCCCTTTGTTAACCCTTGTTCTGCCTCCGACTATTACTGCATCCTGGTACCTGCTCACAATTAGATTCCTGATGTTTTCAAAGGGGTTCTGGTCTGGAGATTGGGCTGCCCATGACATGGTTTTCGATGTGGTGGTCTCTTAATTTTTGCTAGAGTTGTGTATGTATGTATATATATATATATATATATATATATATATATATATATTTGCAAAGTTTACATAAAATCCAGATATTTGAGGTTTAGCAAAATGCTTCACTTCAAAAAAGCAAGAAATTTGGATGTCTTTGTATTTTTTTTAGAATACAACTTAAAAGATCGTAAAAATGACCTTTAGCAGCTAGAGATTGTTCAGCATGAATTTGATTCTTGTAGGATTTAATTTAATTTCAGTTTGTTCATATTTCTTTGTGTTAATTCAGAGGGATTACAATTCAGCCCTTTGAGTTCTGCAATAATACATTCTTAATATTCCTAAAAAGGTCAAGACACATTCCCATAAAGTTATCAACCTATGTGCTTCCAAAAGTACAGCTCTGAAATAGAACAAAATTTCCCACCTACCCTTTATTACTACGATCTATTTCAGATTTCTGCATTTTCATTACTAAGTTGCTTCTTTGTATTTCGTATTTCTCCAGCTGTTAGACTTCTAATGATCTGCTATTCTTTTTGCCTCTCCCTACTGTACGACTATTCTGCTATGTCTGCCAATATCCTCTATCAATTTTTATGCCACCATTTAACAATGCTCCTCTATGCCTAATTTGCTCCACTGTTCCCCACATTTTGTCATTGTGTGATTTCTTAATGCCCGGATTTCTATTCCTAATGCATATTATTTCACAGCCTGCATTGTTCAGTTCATAGATCTTTCAGGTCAGTTTGTTCAAGTCTGTGCTTCAGCTAGATTATTGGAAGGAATACTTATCTCTTTGTTTGTATTTTTGTGCATCAGGAATCATGTCTTTGTGCTTTGTGTTTACCTTTTTCTTTATTCTTTTCAGAAATAATTGTAGAAGATTATGTTATGTTTGACTTTGACAAAGAAAGCAGCAGCTCCAGCAATGAGAAAATACATAATTCTTCATCACAATTGGGAAGAAGGATGTAAGCTGTCCCAATAGAGATTTCTTTCATTTAAAGAGAAATTGTGCCTGGAACTTGGATCTCTCACCTCAAGGTTTTATTTCTCTAGGATTATTTGAAGCAATTCAATAATTTTTTTCAGTTCTACTGATTTGTCTCAAATTTCTATTCCTCACCTGCAGCAAGTGTAAGACAATAAGGTTACCATTCATCACCCACAATGTATCTAGACACTTGTGCATATTTATTAAAAGTGTCTCCCTTTTAGACAGTGTAAACTTCTTAATCTTTTTACTAGACAAATATGCCAATTTTTTTACAGTGATTTACGTTGATTGATTGTAAAATTTGGTGCAATGTCTGGTATAAATTTACACAATCGTTTAGTTGCACTAGTTTGAGCCAGAAATTTTTGTCAAAATTTTGGTGCTTTTTTTGGTGTTTGGTACCAGACCATGTCATGCCCTTTTACACAAGGCTGCGTCCGTTTGTTGGGTGAACCACAGAATGCTTGTAAAACACATAAATGTGTGCAATTTATATGTATGTAAGTCCTCCTTCACATACATGTGTTTCTGTTATGTGTGGTATCCTTTTTTTTACGGATACCACACATACCAATTATAACCTATGGTGCTATGCATATGTCCGCATTTTTACAAGGACCGTGTCCGTGCAAAAGACACAGAGACATGTCCATTTTTTTTAGAGCAGCACGGATGACGAGGGCCATACCCGTCTATGGATCCATGAAAAACACATACAGAACATGTATGGCATCCATGTGTCCAACGTGTGCCATCCGTGTGCTGTATATGTTTAATATTGCAAAGTATAGGAGAAGCTTTGTAATTTAATAATTTATCTATAATGGATGCATGTATGGCACACTGATGTAATACCTATTACACAGTGATGACACACTGAACCAAAACACTGACAGCAGTACTTTTTTTTTACGGCACTGGTTTTATATGGACGTGTGAAAGACTTTTTTTTTTTTTACCAATATTTAAAATTAAGTATTTTTAAAGATTAAAGCACACAATAAAGGGGTGGCACATACTTAAAGAATTAAACTTTAGTAGGGGAAAATAATAAAACACACAACAGAATATGCAGTGACTATAACAAATGATGAGAAACTATGGTACTTAACTCTGCAAAATGCATCAGTTGATGATTAATTACTGCTTCTAGGCCGAAAGTTGTGTTGTCCCCTGCTGATTTCTACTGCACGGTAAGTACATGTTACACTTGCACCTTACTGTAACAGCCAATCACTAGTGATGATGTGCCATCTATATGGGCCTTACTGATTGTTTCTATAATCATAATGGAACATGTAGTTGTTGAGAACGGCAGAGAATTGGGGTCTTTCACAGCAGAATTCAGAATTTATATAGTAAGTATATGATCATGAAGCATTTTCAGATAAACAATAATTCTAATGGATACCGTACTCATATCAGCACAATCATGTTTACTAGCCTCACTTTAGAGCAGACAGTAATGTAATTGATTTTGTTCACTGTATGTAATTCTTATTATTTTTGATACTTTTATTAGAATATCTATTACACTTTAGACTCTAACACCGCTGAAACTTCTGATCTGTAACACATCTGAAACTGGGCACTGTGTGGAAGAAATAATGAAGTGCCTGCTTTATTTTACAGGTTACTGAGTCAGTTGTGTATTTCTTTTGCCATTTAATTAAAATGACAATTTCCTTAATGCAGCCTTGTTTTCAGGTCATTTACAAATTGAACTGATATCTTCGCAAATGTTTGACCATTTCGTACTTTTGAACAGGGCTTACCAAAAGGGAGCAATATAACTGAAATCTATGCTGTTGGCTAGAATACATTTCATTTTCTGGCACAAGATGTGACATATTAAAGGGAGTCTGTAACTACCAAAATGCCAATTAAACTGCATAACCCCTTTAAAAATCATGCCAAACATATACAGTTTAATGGAATATTTTCCATAAATGGTCCCATATGATAGTTATTATGCGTGCATCGCAAGGATGCCTATGGGGGCTTTTTGACGCACAGGCACATTGCACTTTATGGGTGAGCATTCGTTTTGTGGTTTTCATGTTACAACCTGTTCCACAGCATTGTCATTTCCTTATTTCTTTGTGCCATGTGACTCACATGATGTCCTTGCGATGCACACATAATAACTTTATCATATGTGACCTTCCATTATCAGTACGGTGTGTTTGCGATCAGGATGCTGGAGCGCCATCTGTCTCTCATATGGCACCATTGTATCACTTTGCACAATGCTCTTTGTCTCCTTCCATTTTCTGGATTTGTTCAGAATTTTTCATAAGTGCTAATGTTATGACTTATAGGTTGTACATGTATGTATACATTGAACTGACCTCATGCTAACATCTACTAATTATTTGTTGCACTGTTATACAATTTGTGTTTTTACCGGTCTGACGACCTACTAATATAGAAATTTGTGTACAATTCAAACCTAATTTTTAATGATTCTAATAAAATACAAATATTTTATATGAATGAGGTTTCATTACCATTTTTTATACCTAATTGGGATATTCATGCTCCATTTTTCCATATTGCTCTAACACAAACATGATGTTGTGTTAGGCCTACTAATCAGAAAAAGCACCATGGTTGCCAGCATGTAGGAGGATAATCACAGGGCTCTTTCCTGCTGGACCAGGACATACAACTTTTCTTAATCCTCCCTATTAAAATACTAAAAGGATTACTGTATGTACATAATATGATGGGAGTCCACCGTCTAATGCCTATATGGCCTACAAAGGACTGTTATACTGAATTCTGTAATTTTTCCCCTTTGTGCTAAACCTCATAGACTGCAAATAACTTAAGCAAAGTTGAAATAATAATAAAAAAGTGAAAGATATGTTGTACAAGACAAGTAAAGTATCTGCAACACTAACTATTTGTTAGCTGCTTACCGTTAAATAATGTTCCAATTAAACTCCCACATGAGATAAGAATAGCCATTCTCAGCTATTTTTATTATATTGAAACTTGCATGATGACTGTGTTGGGAACTTATCCGTTCAATAAACATATTCTTGAAGAACATGAAGCAAATAAGCTATGCCTTTACAGGAGCTCTAATCCTTCAGTTGATTTAACCATTTTTTGGTCTTTGAAATCAAGCTTGGGTTAGACCTGTCATTACCATAATGAGGCGACCCATACTTGGTTTCTGAGACTGAAAGAACATATCTACAATAAAACATTTTGCTCTTCAATAAAATCACAATAAAATGGTTGAACTGGTGTAAAATAATGATTAATATTACTAATAAAAAGATAAATTCACAGGAAATTGACTTGGATCAGTTTTATTGAACAATTTTTATTGCTATTCTCAAGGGTTGCAGAAAATCACATCATATGGTCTAGCACAGCCAGTCAGGGACTATAAAAGATGAGGGCAGGAAAAACATCCACCAATTCAGGATTCTACAGCCTAGGGAGAGGAGATCAAAGTGCTCAGCTTATTATTGCAGAATGAGGATATAGAGTCCTAAGTGAGAAAAGTGGTGTACTACTGCATTATTAAAAACATTTAAAATGGGAGTGAAAGTCTCAGTCTGAAAATAATAATGTAAAGTTTCAAGTGATGAGGAGGTGCAGGACCTGCAAAGTCTGTGTGACCATACATTGATTTATCAGTGTTATACTGTGAGAGCAGGTTGCGGGATGCAGTGATGGACAGGAGGCTGAGCAAGAGTTAACAATTTTACTTAACAGGGGAATACTCCACGCAGGGAGGCAAACAGTTAAAGGGAGGGCAAAAACAGTTCAGATGCAAAAAGATGTGCAGAGTCAATGAAAACAAGGGAAAAGAGAGTGGCAGTTCATGTTAGATCAACTTAGCCTGGCAGTCACCTTCCAGGCTGTGGCAATTGTAGAGCAGGCGATGATGCGAACAACGGCTGGTGCAGTGCTGTTCCAGTGGGGTCCTGCAAACAACGGTCCATCTTCTGGCAGCAGTACCTTCCACTGAGCCCCTAGTCCATGAACATATGCGGCTGGAGCAAACAAGGCCTCAGCACAATCAGGGTCTCCGGTGGGCGGGAAAGTGTATGCTGGCATGGTGTGTTACAAAAGTTTATCCAGTACTCGGTTCTTTCTTTGCAGCACGTGCGCTGTACTCACGGTCACAAAGCGCATGACACCTAGATCTCTATCAGCTACAGGGCGCGCTGCACTTTTCTCTCCATGCTGTGCATTGCCTGTTCCCGCCAAGACTGAAGCTCCGACAACCACTGACACGCTGCTTCTCCAGCAAGGTCCTGCAGACCACAGTCCGGCGACGAGAGCAGCAGCGAACAGTCTTGAACTCTGCCCTTGTTCTTAGGCTGGCGTGTGGTGCTTAACCCCTTTCTGACATTAGATGTACTATCCCGTCGAGGTGGGGTGGGCCCGTATGACCACTGATGGGATAGTATGTCATCACCGATCAGCCGCACTCACGGGGGGAGCACGGCCGATCGGGGCTGGGTGTCAGCTGACTATCACAGCTGACATCCGGCACTATGTGCCAGGAGCGGTCACGGACCACCCCCGGCACATTAACCCCCAGCACACTGCAATCAAACATGATTGCAGTGTTCCACCGGTATAGGGAAGCATCGCGCAGGGAGGGGGCTCACTGCGTGCTTCCCTGAGACCCCCGGAGCAATGCGATGTGATCGCGTTTCTCCAAGGGTCTCTTACCTCCTCCTCCCTGCAGCAGGCCCGGATCAAAGATGGCCGCGGCATCCGGGTCCTGCAGGGAGGTGGCTTCACTGCGCCTGCTCAGAGCAGGTGCCGGGAAGCCTCCAGGAGCTGTGCACGTCAGATCGCCGATCTGACACAGTGCACAGCAAAGTGTCAGATCGGCGATCTTACACTATAACATGGTGCCCCCCCCCGGAGGCAATGTTATAGTGTAAAAGAAAATATTCACATGTTTAAAAAATATTTTAAAAAATCCCCCCAAAAATTCAAAAAAAAAATATATATATAGTAAAGTAAAATAACCAAAATTTACTAGAACATTTTAAAAAACAATTTTAAAAAAAGAGAGAAAAACCCTCTTTGCCTGACGCGTTTCTGGAGCACCACAGCGCCCTTAGTCATAGGAACTAATACAACATGGATAAACAGGTTTTTTAAAATTGTTTTTTAAAATGTTCTAATAAATTTTGGTTATTTTATTTACACTGGATGGACGTGCTGGATATTCCCATTTCTCCTCTCTTCTACTTCAGCTGAAAATTACCAGCAGGTACAGCATCCACCAATTACATTTACTTGCAATGGCTCTCAGATGTATGTCTCGGCGTGTCAAGCTTCAACCCTTCCCCCTCCTCCTTTTCTGAATAAAAAAGTTATAGTCCTCAGAATAAAGCGATGCAAAAATAATTATTTTTTCTAAAAAATAGTTTTTATCGTATAAAAGCGGCAAAACATAAAAAAAGATATAAATGAGGTATTGCTGTAATCGTACTGACCCGCAGAATAAAACTGCTTTATCCATTTTACCAAACGCGGAACGGTATAAATGCCTCCCCCAAAAGAAATTCATGAATAGCTGGTTTTTGGTCATCCTGCCTCACATAAATCAGAATAAAAAGCGATCAAAAAATGTCACATACCTGAAAATGTCACCAATAAAAACGTCAACTTGTCCCGCAAAACACAAGACCTCACATGACTCTGTGGACGAAAATATGGAAAAATTATAGCTCTCAAAATGTGGTAACGCAAAAATATTTTTTGCAATAAAAAGCGTCTTTCAGTGTGTGACGGCTGCCAATCATAAAAATCCGCTAAAAAAACAGCTATAAAAGTAAATCAAACCTCCCTTCATCACCCCCTTAGTTAGCGAAAAATTAAAAAAATAAAAAAAATGTATTTATTTCCATTTTCCCTTTTTCCCGGGTTAGGGTTAGGGTTAGGGTTAGGGCTAGGGTTAGGGTTAGGGCAAGGATTAGGGCTAGGGTTAGGGCTAGGGTTAGGGCAAGGTTTAGGGTTGGGGCTAGGGTTAAGGCTACAGTTAGGTTTGGGGCTAAAGTTAGGGTTAGGGTTGGGGCTAAAGTTAGAGTTAGGGTTTGGATTACATTTACGGCTGGGAATAGGGTTGGGATTAGGGTTAGGGGTGTGTTATGATCCTTAGTGGTTGAGGATCACAAATAACTCCAGCTAAGTAACAAACATAGGACAAGCTCTAGGGAGGTGGCAAACTGGACTGACCGCAAATCTGAACCTATCCAAACACACTAGAAGTAGACGGTGAACGTGCCTAAATATCCTAGTCGTCTCAAGCCAGCCTGAGGAACTAACTACCCCTAGAGAGAACGAAAATACCTCTCTTGCCTCCAGAGAAATAATCCCCAAAGATATAGAAGCTCCCAACAGATAATAACGGTGAGGTAAGAGGAAGGCACATACACAGGGGTGAAAGCAGATTCAGCAAATGAGGCCCACTAATACTAGATAGCAGAAAATAGAAAAGGGAATCTATGCGGTCAGTAACAAACCCTTACAAAATATCCACTCTGAGATGTCAAGAACCCCCACACCAACTAACGGTGTGGGGGGGAGAACCTCAGTCCCCTAGAGCAACCAACAAGCGAGGAAATCACATTTTAGCGAGCTGGACAAAAAACATAATGAACACTGATAATCAAAAAATGATCAAACAAAAACTTAGTTTGTCTTGGAGAGACTGGGAGCAAGGTAGACACAAGGAATCTGAAGAGCACTGAATACATTGATAGCAGGCAAGGAACTGAGTATCCAGGAGGGCTAAATAGGAAACCACCCAAGGATAACGAACCAGCTGATGCTGCCAACCTGCAGAAAGACAACACTACACAGTACCACTTGTGACCACTAGAGGGAGCCCAAAAATAGAGTTCACAACAGTACCCCCTCCTTGAGGAGGGGTCACCGAACCCTCATCAAGACCCCCATGGCGATCAGGATGAGCCGCGCGGAAGGCACGAACCAAATCGGCCGCATGAACATCAGAGGCGACAACCCAGGAATTATCCTCCTGACCATAGCCCTTCCACTTAACCAAATACTGAAGCCTCCGTCTAGAGATACGAGAATCCAAAATCTTCTCCACCACGTACTCCAATTCCCTCGACCAGCACCGGAGCAGGAGGCTCAACAGAAGGAACCACAGGTACCACATACCTCCGCAACAAAGACCTATGGAACACATTATGAATGGCAAACGATGCTGGGAGATCCAAACGAAAAGACACCGGGTTAAGGATTTCCAAGATCTTATAAGGACCGATGAAGCGAGGCTTAAATTTAGGAGAGGAGACCTTCATAGGAACATACCGAGAAGACAGCCACACCAAATCCCCAACACGAAGTCGGGGACCCACACCGCGGCGGCGGTTGGCAAAGCGCTGAGCCTTCTCCTGTGACAACCTCAAATTGTCCACCACATGGTTCCAAATCTGCTGCAACCTATCCACCACAGAATCCACCCCAGGACAGTCAGAAGACTCAACCTGACCCGAGGAAAAACGAGGATGGAAACCAGAATTGCAGAAAAAAGGTGAAACCAAAGTAGCAGAACTAGCCCGATTATTAAGGGCAAACTCGGCCAAAGGCAAAAAAGTCACCCAATCATCCTGATCAGCAGAAACAAAACATCTCAAATAAGTTTCCAACGTCTGATTAGCTCGCTCGGTTTGGCCATTAGTCTAAGGATAGAAGGCCGACGAAAAAGACAAATCAATGCCCATCTTGGCACAAAAAGTCCGCCAAAACCTGGACACAAACTGGGATCCTCTATCCGACACAATATTTTCAGGAATGCCGTGCAAGCGAACCACATTCTGAAAAAATAAAGGAACCAATTTGGAGGAAGAAGGCAACTTAGGCAAGGGCACCAAATGGACCATCTTGGAAAAACGATCACACACCACCCAGATGACAGACATTTTCTGAGATACTGGAAGATCCGAAATAAAATCCATGGAAATGTGCGTCCAAGGCCTTTTCGGAACAGGCAAAGGCAAAAGCAAACCGCTGGCACGAGAACAGCAAGGCTTAGCCCGAGCACAAATCCCACAAGACTGCACAAAGGAACGCACATCCCGCGACAAGGAAGGCCACCAGAAGGACCTAGCCACCAAATCTCTGGTACCAAAAATCCCAGGATGACCCGCCAATACCGAAGAATGAACCTCGGAAATAACTCTGCTGGTCCATCTATCCGGGACAAACAGTCTCTCTGGTGGACAACGGTCAGGTCTATCCACCTGAAACTTCTGCAGCACTCGTCGCAAATTTGGAGAAATGGCAGATAAAATCACTCCCTCTCTGAGAATACCAGCCGGCTCAGAAACTCCCGGAGAGTCAGGCACAAAACTCCTAGAAAGTGCATCAGCTTTCACGTTCTTCGAACCAGGCAGGTATGAGACCACGAAGTTGAAACGGGAGAAAAACAACGACCAACGAGCCTGTCTAGAATTCAGGCGCTTGGCAGATTCAAGGTAAATCAGATTTTTGTGATCAGTCAAGACCATCACACGATGTTTACCTCCTTCGAGTCAATGTCGCCACTCCTCAAATGCCCACTTCATAGCCAACAACTCCCGATTACCAACATCATAATTCCGCTCGGCAGGCGAAAACTTTCTTGAAAAGAAAGCACATGGCTTCATCACAGAGCCATCAGAGCTTCTCTGCGACAAGACAGCCCCTGCTCCAATCTCAGAAGCATCAACCTCAACCTGGAAGGGAAGAGAGACATCTGGCTGACATAAGACTGGAGCTGAAGAAAACCGGTGCTTCAGCTCCCGAAAGGCCTCCACGGCCGCAGGAGACCAATTAGTAACATCAGAACCCTTCTTGGTCAAATCCGTCAAAGGTTTAACCACGCTAGAAAAATTAGCGATGAAACGACGGTAAAAATTAGCAAAACCCAAGAACTTCTGAAGACTCTTAACAGACGTGGGCTGAGTCCAGTCATGAATAGCCTGGACCTTGACTGGGTCCATCTCCACAGTAGAAGGAGAAAAAATAAAACCCAAAAAGGAGACCTTCTGTACTCCGAAGAGGCATTTTGAGCCCTTCACAAATAAAGCATTAGCACGCAGGACCTGAAACACCATCCTGACCTGCTTCACATGGGACTCCCAATCATCAGAAAAGAGCAAAATGTCATCCAAATAAACAATCATAAATTTATCCAGATATTCTCGGAAGATGTCATGCATGAAGGACTGAAACACAGAAGGAGCATTAGAGAGTCCAAAAGGCATCACTAAGTACTCAAAATGGCCTTCGGGCGTATTAAATGCTGTTTTCCATTCATCTCCCTGCTTAATGCGCACAAGGTTATACGCACCATGGAGATCTATCTTGGTGAACCAACTGGCACCCTTAATCTGAGCAAACAAATCAGACAATAGTGGCAAAGGATACTGAAATTTGACTGTAATTTTATTCAGAAGACGATAATCTATACAAGGTCTCAAAGAACCGTCCTTCTTGGCCACAAAAAAAATCCTGCACCAAGAGGGGAAGAGGATGGGCGAATATGTCCCTTCTCCAAAGACTCCTTTATATAACTCCGCATCGCGGCATGCTCTGGTATAGACAAATTAAAGAGTCGTCCCTTAGGGAATTTACTACCAGGAATTCAATTTATAGCACAGTCACAATCCCTATAAGGGGGCAGGGCACTGGACCTGGGCTCATCAAATACATCCTGGTAGTCAGACAAAAACTCAGGGACCTCAGAAGGAGTGGAAGAAGCAATAGACACCAACGGAGTATCGCCATGAATTCCCTGACAACCCCAACTTGACACAGACATAGCTTTCTAATCTAAAACTGGATTATGAGTTTGCAGCCATGGCAGACCCAACATCATGCAAATTATGCAGAACGAGAAAGCGAATCACCTCCTGATGTACGGGAGTCATGCACATGGTCATTTGCGTCCAATACTGAGGCTTATTCTCAGCCAATGGCGTAGCATCAATTCCCCTCAGAGGAATAGGAAATTCCAAAGGCTCCAGGACAAAACCACAGCGCCTGGCAAACGACAAATCCATCAGATTCAGGGCAGCACCCGAATCCACAAAAGCCATAACCGGGTAGGACGACAAAGAACAAATCAAAGTAACAGACAAAATAAATTTAGGCTGTATAGTACCAAAGGTGACAGGTTTAGCGATTTTTTTTTAAAGCGTTTAGAGCATGCTGAGATAACATGAGTAGAATCATCACAGTAAAAGCACAACCCATTTTGACGTCTATGACTTTGTCGCTCAATTCTGGTCAGAGTTCGGTCACATTGCATAGACTCAGGTCTCTGTCCAGAAAATACCGCCAAAGGATGAGCAGATTTGCGCTCCCGCAAACGCCGATCAACCTGAATGGCTAAAGCCATAGAATCACTCAGACTTGTAGGGGTGGGAAACCCCACCATAACATTCTTAACGGCCTCAGAAAGACCTTCTCTGAAATTTGCAGCCAGGGCACACTCATTCCATTGAGTAAGCACCGACCATTTCCGAAATTTTTGACAATACACCTCTGCTTCATCCTGACCTTGAGAGATAGCCAGCAACGCTTTTTCTGCCTGATTCTCAAGATTAGGCTCCTCATAAAGCAGTCCAAGAGCCAGAAAAAATGCATCTACATTAAGCAATGCAGGATCTCCTGGCGCCAGAGAGAAAGCCCAATCTTGAGGGTCGCAACGCAACAAGGAGATAACAATTTTAACTTGCTGAGCGGAATCACCAGAGGAACGAGGTCTCAGAGATAGAAATAACTTACAATTATTCTTAAAATTTTGAAACCTAGATCTATCTCCAGAAAACAACTCAGGAATGGGTATCTTTGGTTCTGACATAGGGCTACGAATAACAAAATCCTGAATACTTTGCACCCGTGCAGTAAGATGATCCACACTAGAAGTCAGAGTCTGAACATTCATGTCTGCAGCTGAGCTCAAAACCACCCAGAGTTCAAGGGGATGAAAGAAGCTAAACAGACTGCAGCAAAGGAAAAGCGGGAGGAAGAAAAAAAAAATGTACTCAGGTCTTCTTTTTATCCCACTTCTGCGATGCATTAAACACTTTTTTGGCCTCCTATACTGTTATGATCCTTAGTGGTTGAGGATCACAAATAACTCCAGCTAAGTAACAAACAAAGGACAAGCTCTAGGGAGGTGGCAAACTGGACTGACCGCAAATCTGAACCTATCCAAACACACTAGAAGTAGCCGGTGAACGTGCCTAAAAATCCTAGACGTCTCAAGCCAGCCTGAGGAACTAACTACCCCTAGAGAGAAAGAAAAGACCTCTCTTGCCTCCAGAGAAATAATCCCCAAAGATATAGAAGCCCCCAACAGATAATAACGGAGAGGTAAGAGGAAGGCACATACACAGGGGTGAAAGCAGATTCAGCAAATGAGGCCCACTAATACTAGATAGCAGAAAATAGAAAAGGGAATCTATGCGGTCAGTAAAAAACCCTTACAAAATATCCACTCTGAGATTTCAAGAACCCCCACACCAACTAACGGTGTGGGGGGAGAACCTCAGTCCCCTAGAGCAACCAGCAAGCGAGGAAATCACATTTTAGCGAGCTGGACAAAAAACATAATGAACACTGATTAATCAAAAAATGATCAAACAAAAACTTAGCTTGTCTTGGAGAGACTGGGAGCAAGGTAGACACAAGGAATCTGAAGAGCACTGAATACATTGATAGCAGGCAAGGAACTGAGTATCCAGGAGGGCTAAATAGGAAACCACCCAAGGATAACGAACCAGCTGATGCTGCACCTGCAGAAAGACAACACTACACAGTACCGCTTGTGACCACTAGAGGGAGCCCAAAAATAGAGTTCACAACAGGGGTGTGTCAGGGTTAGGGGTGTGGTTAGGGTTAGCGTTGGGATTAGGGTTTGGTATGTGTTTGGATTAGGGTTTCAGTTATAATTGGGGGATTTCCACTGTTTAGGCACATCAGGGGCTCTCCAAACGCAACATGGCGTCCGATCTCAATTCCAGCCAATGCTGCGTTGAAAAAGTAAAACAGTGCTCCTTCCCTTCTGAGCTCTCCCGTGCGCCCAAACAGGGGTTTACCCCAACATATGGGGTATCAGCGTACTCAGGACACATTGGACAACAACTTTTGGGGTCCAATTTCCCCTGTTACCCTTGGGAAAATACAAAACTGGGGGCTAAAAAATAATTTTTGTGGAAAAAAAAGGATTTTTTATTTTCATGGCTCTGCGTTATAAACTGTAGTGAAACACCTGGGGGTTTAAAGTTCTGATAACACATCTAGATAAGTTCCTTGGGGGGTCTAGTTTCCAATATGGGGTCACTTGTGGGGGTTTCTACTGTTTAGGTACATTAGGGGCTCTGCAAACGCAATGTGATGCCTGCAGACCAATCCATCTAAGTCTGCATTCCAATTGACGCTCCTTCCCTTCCGAGCTCTGCCATGTGCTAAAACGGTGGTTCCCCCCACATATGGGGTATCAGCGTACTCAGGACAAATTGGACAACAACTTTTGGGGTCTAATTTCACCTGTTACCCTTTTAAAATTCAAAACTGTGGGCTAAAAAATAATTTTTGTGGAAAATTTGTTTTTATTATTTTCACGGCTCTGCGTTATAAACTGTAGTGAAACACTTGGGGGTTCAAAGCTCTCACAACTAGGGTTGAGCGACTTTTCCTTTTTTGGGGCCGAGTCGGGTTTTGCGAAACCCGACTTTGTCAAAAGTCGAGTCGAGTGAAATCGGCCGATTATCGCAAAAAGTCGGGGATCGACCGAAACATGAAACCCAATGCAAGTCAATGGGGAAGCATAGTCGGCAGTGAGTGGAGGCCAGGAAAACACCTACAGTGCCCATTTTAATGGCAAAAACATCCATACTTGTTACTGAAGCTTGTCAATCTTAATTTACTTTATAATAATAGATAGGCATTGGAAATTGGGGGTCATTTGGCTAAATGTGTGGGGGGTAGGGCTGGTTCAAGTTTTTAGTGGGCCCAGGAAACGTGGACTATGTCACGGCGGTGGAGCAGTGAGAGGTAAGTATGTCAAGTTTGCAAGTGCTGTGATCCTGAGCAAGCAGGGGGGGGGGGGCCCACTAGTTGGCATTGGCACTGGCACAGGGCCCCTCAAAGTACAGCCGTGTGTTTGCACGGGGGGCCCACGGGGGGCCCTGTGCCAGTGACGTCGCCAACAAGTATGCCCCGTCACCTGATGAAGGAACCTGCACTTTCATCTGCACCTTCCTCTTTGTCCCTGTGTAAGGTGGTATAGAATGCGGGAAGGGGAACCTTACTTTCAGCAGGGTCAGATTTTGACTGCGTAGAGTGCAAGGGGAATGTAGTGGTCTGGGTCAATGTACCAGCAGACTCATCTAGCAGTGGCTGGGCAATGGGCAGGATTAGGAGGAAACACAGATATAGGGTCAAAGAATAAAGTAGGCTAAATGCAGTTCAAAATTGGTAACAGGACTAACCAGGCGGCATTGCTTTGTTCAGTGGAGGACAACTGTAATGAGAGGCTGACACAGTTAGTAGGCCCAAGTAATAAAGTGGGCCAAATGAAGTTCAAAGTTGGTAACAGGAGTAAACAAGCGGCACTGCTTTGTTCAGTGGAGGAGAACACCAAGGAGCGGAAGACACCGTTACTAGGCCCCAACCAAAGTAGTAGGGCAACTGCAGTGTGACATTAAAAAATACTTAATGAGGGCCTGAAGGTTGAAGCTCAGACAAGGAAACCTGGAGGAGAACACCAAGGAGTGGCAGACACCGTTACTAGGCCCCAACCAAAGTAGTAGGGCAACTGCATTGTGACATTAAAAAATACTCAATGAGAGCCTGAAGGTTGAAGCTCAGACAAGGAAACCTGGAGGAGAACACCAAGGAGCGGCAGACACCGTTACTAGGCCCCAACCAAAGTAGTAGGGCAACTGCAGTGTGACATTAAAAAATACTTAATGAGAGCCTGAAGGTTGAAGCTCAGACAAGGAAACCTGGAGAACACCAAGGAGCGGCAGACACTGTTACTAGGCCCCAACCAAAGTAGTAGGGCAACTGCAGTGTGACATTAAAAAATACTCAATGAGAGCCTGAAGGTTGAAGCTCAGACAAGGAAACCTGGAGGAGAACACCAAGGAGCGGCAGACACCGTTACTAGGCCTGTTATGATCCTTAGTGGTTGAGGATCACAAAATACTCCAGCTACGTAACAAAACATAGGACAAGCTCTAGAGAGGTGGCAAACTGGACTGACCGCAAATCTGAACCTATCCAACACACTAAAGGTAGCCGGTGAACGTGTCTAAAATCCTAGACGTCTCAAGCCAGCCTGAGGAACTAACTACCCCTAGAGAGAAAGAAAGACCTCACTTGCCTCCAGAGAAATAATCCCCAAAGATATAGAAGCCTGTTGTGACCCCAATGGCAGAGGGTCTCAAAAATACATACCAAGTCTGCAAACACAAAAAACCAGCTCATAGGGCAGTGGTAACTGGGCTGACCATATATCTAATCCTAGCACCACAAATAGCAGCAGCCGGGGAACGTGCCTACGTTGGTTCTAGACGTCTCGCGCCAGCCGGAGAACTAACTAACCCTAGAAGGGAAAAGATAGACCTTTCTTGCCTCCAGAGAAAATACCCCAAAAGTTGGATACAAGCCCCCAACAAATAATAACGGTGAGATAAAGAGAAAAGACAAACGTAAGAATGAACTAGATATTTAGCAAAGAGAGAGGCCCACTGACTAATAGCAGAATATAGTAAGATGACTTATACGGTCAGCAAAAACCCTATCAAAATTTCCACGCTGGATATTCAAGAACCCCCGAACCGTCTAACGGCCCGGGGGGAGAACACCAGCCCCCTAGAGCTTCCAGCAGAATCAGGAATCACATTTAGTACAAGCTGGACAAAAAATAATAGCAATGCAAATAACCAAAAAACAAGGAAGCAAGACTTAGCTTAATTTTGCAAGATCCAGGACCAGCAGACAGGAGCAAACAGAAAGGAACTGATTACAACGATGCCAGGCACCAGACTGAGAATTCAAGAAGTTTATATAGCGACACCCCTGGACTAACGACCCAGGTGGGTGCCAAACTGAGGAAAGACAATCCCAGAATCATATCACTAGTGACCACAAGAGGGAGCCAAAAAAGTCTAATTCACAACAGAAGCCCCCAACAAATAATAACGGTGAGGTAAGAGGAAGGCACATACACAGGGGTGAAAGCAGATTCAGCAAATGAGGCCCACTAATACTAGATAGCAGAAAATAGAAAAGGGGTCTGTGCGGTCAGTAAAAAACCCTTACAAAATATCCACACTGAGATTTCAAGAACCTTCGCACCAACTAACGGTGTGGGGGGAGAAACTCAGTCCACTAGAGCAACCAGCAAGCAAGGAAATCACATTTTAGCAAGCTGGACAAGAAACCTGATGAATTCTGATAATCAAAAAATAAACAAACAAAAACTTAGCTTGTCTTGGAGAGACTGGGAGCAAGGTAGTCACAAGGAATCTGAAGAGCACTGAATACATTGAGAGCAGGCAAGGAACTGAGTATCCAGGTGAGCTAAATAGGAAACCAACCAAGGATAACGAACCAGCAGATGCTGCCAACCTGCAGAAAGACAACACTACACAGTACTGCTTGTGACCACTAGAGGGAGCCCAAAAATAGAGTTCACAACAGTACCCCCCCCTTGAGGAGGGGTCACCGAACCCTCATCAAGACCCCCAGGGCGATCAGGATGAGCCGCGTGGAAGGCATGAACCAAATCGGCCGCATGAACATCAGAGGCGACAACCCAGGAATTATCCTCCTGACCATAGCCCTTCCACTTAACCAAATACTGAAGCCTCTGTCTAGAGATACGAGAATCCAAAATCTTCTCCACCACGTACTCCAATTCGCCCTCGACCAGCACCGGAGCAGGAGGCTCAACAGAAGGAACCACAGGTACCACATACCTCCGCAACAAAGACCTATGGAACACATTATGAATGGCAAACGATGCTGGGAGATCCAAACGAAAAGACACCGGGTTAAGGATTTCCAAGATCTTATAAGGACCGATGAAGCGAGGCTTGAATTTAGGAGAGGAGACCTTCATAGGAACATACCGAGAAGACAGCCACACCAAATCCCCAACACGAAGTTGGGGACCCACACCGCGGCGGCGGTTGGCAAAGCGCTGAGCCTTCTCCTGTGACAACCTCAAATTGTCCACCACATGGTTCCAAATCTGCTGCAACCTATCCACCACAGAATCCACCCCAGGACAGTCAGAAGGCTCATTTTTGGATTTGTTATCTGTTTATTTATGCTAAGGGGTGGGAGCCCTTGGCTGATACGGACACTGAGATCTGTGATAGTTTCGGCACATATCGGTTCCACATTTGTGGGATGTGCTACACCCGGTCTGTCTCAAAACTTGTGGAGAGGAGGGGCTTGGCTGCCCTGCTGAATAGCTAGCAGGATCTGCACTTTACTATATAAGCTCCATCTCCGGGGATCTAAACAGGTCTGTTCCCGGTATCAGGGCACCTGCATTATCGATTCTTGGTTCATCACATCCATGTCTGCCCCCTGAGGAACCGTATGACGGGGAAACGCGTCGGGGCGTTATACTTACAGCTAAGTGTCTCCTTTAGGGAGAATATCCCTTCCACTGGCTGTTTATGTTAGCACCTAAATATTTCTTTTGGTCTAGCATATCGCATTAGCATGAACACTGATTACTGGCCACTAATGAGTATTGGCACCTGTATGTGATCCTGTATGCAGTGGTGCTACTACATTGTCTAGTCAAAAAACAACGTTTTGTATACTGCTGGCTAGCTCATGTATAGTGGTGACAGTGTAGCTATGCACAGTCCTGTATTTGATCTGGACTGAACCAAGTTTTTTGTATCTATGTCCCTCTTCCTACTAAGGTCTCATCATTGATACATATGAGGATATTCTCTGAGGGCATATATAGGGACAATTGTGCTAATATCTTTGAGTTATTTTTTTGATATATGCCTTTAGTACACTGTCCCTAATGGGACCACAAGTAGGGAGTTGGTCAACATTTATATAGTGTGCACTTTAGTTCTTTTTTGCCTGCTTGCCCTTCCTTCATCTCTTTATATTGCTCATTGTTTTCTCCCTTTTTAGTTGGCAAGGTATTTAATAGGGCCAGCAGGGGTTAGCCGCCGCGGAGTGGGGGCGCCAAATAAACTATCAGGGTGCCAACCTCCACTGTCAGGCAGGGGCAGTAGGCCAGTGCAGGGATATCCTTCAGGATAGGTGCACCTATAATTGTATCCCTTAAATATTTAATACACTGTTTTTCTGTTCTCACTGGGAAGTGGTATTTTTAACATATTTAATCATTAAAATTATATTTTTAAAGGGGATTTATATGTTACACAGTCAGAAGGCTCAACCTGACCCGAGGAAAAACGAGGATGGAAACCAGAATTGCAGAAAAAAGGCGAAACCAAAGTAGCAGAACTAGCCCGATTATTAAGGGCAAACTCGGCCAATGGCAAAAAAGTCACCCAAACATCCTGATCAGCAGAAACAAAACATCTCAAATAAGTTTCCAACGTCTGATTAGCTCGCTCGGTTTGGCCATTAGTCTGAGGATGGAAGGCCGACGAAAAAGACAAATCAATGCCCATCTTAGCACAAAAAGTCTGCCAAAACCTGGACACAAACTGGGATCCTCTATCAGACACAATATTTTCAGGAATGCCGTGCAAGCGAACCACATTCTGAAAAAATAGAGGAACCAAATCGGAGGAAGAAGGCAACTTAGGCAAGGGCACCAACTTGGAAAAATGATCACACACCACCCAGATGACAGACATTTTCTGAGATACTGGAAGATCCGAAATAAAATCCATGGAAATGTGCGTCCAAGGCCTTTTCGGAATAGGCAAAGGCAAAAGCAAACCGCTGGCACGAGAACAGCAAGGCTTAGCCCGAGCACAAATCCCACAAGACTGCACAAAGGAACGCACATCCCGCGACAAGGAAGGCCACCAGAAGGACCTAGCCACCAAATCTCTGGTACCAAAAATCCCAGGATGACCCGCCAACACCGAAGAATGAACCTCAGAAATAACTCTGCTGGTCCATCTCTCCGGGACAAACAGTCTCTCTGGTGGACAACGGTCAGGTCTATCCGCCTGAAATTTCTGCAGCACTCGTCGCAAATCTGGGGAAATGGCAGACAAAATCACTCCCTCTCTGAGAATACCAGCCGGCTCAGAAACTCTCGGAGAGTCAGGCACAAAACTCCTAGAAAGTGCATCAGCTTTCACGTTCTTCGAACCAGGCAGGTATGAGACCACGAAGTTGAAACGGGAGAAAAACAACGACCAACGAGCCTGTCTAGGATTCAGGCGCTTGGCAGATTCAAGGTAAATCAGATTTTTGTGATCAGTCAAGACCACCACGCGATGTTTAGCTCCTTCGAGCCAATGCCACCACTCCTCAAATGCCCACTTCATAGCCAACAACTCCCGATTACCAACATCATAATTCCGCTCGGCAGGCGAAAACTTTCTTGAAAAGAAAGCACATGGCTTCATCACAGAGCCATCAGAGCTTCTCTGCGACAAAACAGCCCCTGCTCCAATCTCAGAAGCATCAACCTCGACATGGAAGGGGAGAGAGACATCTGGCTGACATAAGACTGGAGCTGAAGAAAACCGGTGCTTCAGCTCCCGAAAGGCCTCCACGGCCGCAGGAGACCAATTAGTAACATCAGAACCCTTCTTGGTCAAATCCGTCAAAGGTTTAACCACGCTAGAAAAATTAGCGATGAAACGACGGTAAAAATTATCATAACCCAAGAACTTCTGAAGACTCTTAACAGACGTGGGCTGAGTCCAGTCATGAATAGCCTGGACCTTGACTGGGTCCATCTCCACAGTAGAAGGAGGAAAAATAAAACCCAAAAAGGAGACCTTCTGTACTCCGAAGAGGCATTTTGAGCCCTTCACAAATAAAGCATTAGCACGCAGGACCTGAAACACCATCCTGACCTGCTTCACATGGGATTCCCAATCATCAGAAAAGACCAAAATGTCATCCAGATAAACAATCATAAATTTATCCAGATATTCTCGGAAGATGTCATGCATGAAGGACTGAAACACAGAAGGAGCATTAGAGAGTCCAAAAGGCATCACTAAGTACTCAAAATGGCCTTCGGGCGTATTAAATGCTGTTTTCCATTCATCTCCCTGCTTAATGCGCACAAGGTTATACGCACCACGGAGATCTATCTTGGTGAACCAACTGACACCCTTAATCCAAGCAAACAAATCAGACAATAGTGGTAAAGGATACTGAAATTTGACTGTGATTTTATTCAGAAGACGATAATCTATACAAGGTCTCAAAGAACCGTCCTTCTTGGCCACAAAAAAAATCCTGCACCAAGAGGGGAAGAGGATGGGCGAATATGTCCCTTCTCCAAAGACTCCTTTATATAACTCCGCATCGCGGCATGCTCTGGTATAGACAGATTAAAAAGTCGTCCCTTAGGGAATTTACTACCAGGAATTAAATTTATAGCACAGTCACAATCCCTATGAGGGGGCAGGGCACCGGATCTGGGCTCATCAAATACATCCTGGTAGTCCGACAAAAACTCAGGGACCTCAGAAGGAGTGGAAGAAGCAATAGACACCAACGGAGCATCGCCATGAATTCCCTGACAACCCCAACTTGACACAGACATAGCTTTCCAATCTAAAACTGGATTATGAGCCTGCAGCCATGGCAGACCCAAAAGGACCACATCATGCAAATTATGCAGAACAAGAAAGCAAATCACCTCCTGATGTACGGGAGTCATGCACATGGTCATTTGCGTCCAATACTGAGGCTTATTCTCAGCCAATGGCGTAGCATCAATTCCCCTCAGAGGAATGGGAAATTCCAAAGGCTCCAGGACAAAACCACAGCGCCTGGCAAACGACAAATCCATCAGATTCAGGGCAGCACCCAAATCCACAAAAGCCATAACCGGGTAGGACGACAAAGAACAAATCAAAGTAACAGACAAAATAAATTTAGGCTGCATAGTACCAATGGTGACAGGTTTAACGATTTTTTTAAGCGTTTAGAGCATGCTGAGATAACATGAGTAGAATCACCACAGTAAAAGCACAACCCATTTTGACGTCTATGACTTTGTCGCTCAATTCTGGTCAGAGTTCGGTCACATTGCATAGACTCAGGTCTCTGTTCAGAAAATACCGCCAAAGGATGAGCAGATTTGCGCTCCCGCAAACGCCGATCAACCTGAATGGCTAAAGCCATAGAATCACTCAGACTTGTAGGGGTTAACGGGTCAGCGAGTGGCAGACACCGTTACTAGGCCCCAACCAAAGTAGTAGGGCAACTGCAGCGTGACATAAAAAAATACTTAATGAGAGCCTGAAGGTTGAAGCTCAGACAAGGAAACCTGGAGGAGAACACCAAGGAGCGGCAGACACCGTTACTAGGCCCAAACCAAAGTAGTAGGGCAACTGCAGCGTGACATAAAAAAATACTTAATGAGAGCCTGAAGGTTGAAGCTCAGACAAGGAAACCTGGAGGAGAACACCAAGGAGCGGCAGACACCGTTACTAGGCCCCAACCAAAGTAGTAGGGCAACTGCAGTGTGACATTAAAAAATACTTAATGAGAGCCTGAAGGTTGAAGCTCAGACAAGGAAACCTGGAGGAGAACACCAAGGAGCGGCAGACACCGTTACTAGGCCCCAACCAAAGTAGTAGGGCAACTGCCGTGTGACATTAAAAAATACTCAATGAGAGCCTGAAGGTTGAAGCTCAGACAAGGAAACCTGGATGAGAACACAAAGGAGGAGGAGAACACCAAGGAGCGGCAGACACCGTTACTAGGCCCCAACCAAAGTAGTAGGGTAACTGAAGTGTGACATTAAAAAATACTCAATGAGAGCCTGAAGGTTGAAGCTCAGACAAGGAAACCTGGAGGAGAACACCAAGGAGCGGCAGACACCGTTACTAGGCTCCAACCAAAGTAGTAGGGCAACTGCAGTGTGACATTAAAAAATGCTTAATGAGAGCCTGAAGGTTGAAGCTCAGACAAGGAAACCTGGAGGAGAACACCAAGGAGCGGCAGACACCGTTACTAGGCCTCAACCAAATTAGTAGGGCAACTGCAGTGTGACATTAAAAAATACTCAATGAGAGCCTGAAGGTTGAAGCTCAGACAAGGAAACCTGGAGGAGAACACCAAGGAGCGGCAGACACCGTTACTAGGCCCCAACCAAAAAAGTAGGGCAACTGCAGTGTGACATTAAAAAATACTCAATGAGAGCCTGAAGGTTGAAGCTCAGACAAGGAAACCTGGAGGAGAACACCAAGGAGCGGCAGACACCGTTACTAGGCCCCAACCAAAGTAGTAGGGCAACTGCAGTGTGACATTAAAAAATACTTAATGAGAGCCTGAAGGTTGAAGCTCAGACAAGGAAACCTAGAGGAGAACACCAAGGAGGAGGAGAACACCAAGGTGCGGCAGACACGATTACTAGGCCCCAACCAAAGTAGTAGGGCAACTGCAGTGTGACATTAAAAAATACTTAATGAGAGCCTGAAGGTTGAAGCTCAGACAAGGAAACCTGGAGGAGAACACCAAGGAGCGGCAGACACCGTTACTAGGCCCCAACCAAAGTAGTAGGGCAACTGCATTGTGACATTAAAAAATACTCAATGAGAGCCTGAAGGTTGAAGCTCAGACAAGGAAACCTGGAGGAGAACACCAACGAGCGGCAAACACCGTTACTAGGCCCCAACCAAAGTAGTAGGGCAACTGCAGTGTGACATTAAAAAATACTTAATGAGAGCCTGAAGGTTGAAGCTCAGACAAGGAAAACTGGAGGAGAACACCAAGGAGCGGCAGACACCGTTACTAGGCCCCAACCAAAGTAGTAGGGTAACTGCAGTGTGACATTAAAAAATACTTAATGAGAGCCTGAAGGTTGAAGCTCAGACAAGGAAACCTGGAGGAGAACACCAAGGAGCGGCAGACACCGTTACTAGGCCTCAACCAAATTAGTAGGGCAACTGCAGTGTGACATTAAAAAATACTCAATGAGAGCCTGAAGGTTGAAGCTCAGACAAGGAAACCTGGAGAACACCAAGGAGCGGCAGACACCGTTACTAGGCCCCAACCAAAAAAGTAGGGCAACTGCAGTGTGACATTAAAAAATACTTAATGAGAGCCTGAAGGTTGAAGCTCAGACAAGGAAACCTGGAGGAGAACACCAAGGAGCGGCAGACACCGTTACTAGGCCCCAACCAAAGTAGTAGGGTAACTGCAGTGTGACATTAAAAAATACTTAATGAGAGCCTGAAGGTTGAAGCTCAGACAAGGAAACCTAGAGGAGAACACCAAGGAGCGACAGACACCATTACTAGGCCCCAACCAAAGTAGTAGGGCAACTGCAGTGTGACATTAAAAAATACTCAATGAGAGCCTGAAGGTTGAAGCTCAGACAAGGAAACCTGGAGAACACCAAGGAGCGGCAGACACCGTTACTAGGCCCCAACCAAAAAAGTAGGGCAACTGCAGTGTGACATTAAAAAATACTTAATGAGAGCCTGAAGGTTGAAGCTCAGACAAGGAAACCTGGAGGAGAACACCAAGGAGCGGCAGACACCGTTACTAGGCCCCAACCAAAGTAGTAGGGTAACTGCAGTGTGACATTAAAAAATACTTAATGAGAGCCTGAAGGTTGAAGCTCAGACAAGGAAACCTGGAGGAGAACACCAAGGAGGAGGAGAACACCAAGGTGCGGCAGACACCATTACTAGGCCCCAACCAAAGTAGTAGGGCAACTGCAGTGTGACATTAAAAAATACTTAATGAGAGCCTGAAGGTTGAAGCTCAGACAAGGAAACCTGGAGGAGAACACCAAGGAGCGGCAGACACCGTTACTAGGCCCCAACCAAAGTAGTAGGGCAACTGCAGTGTGACATTAAAAAATACTCAATGAGAGCCTGAAGGTTGAAGCTCAGACAAGGAAACCCGGATGAGAACACCAAGGAGGAGGAGAACACCAAGGAGTGGCAGACACCGTTACTAGGCCCCAACCAAAGTAGTAGGGCAACTGCAGTGTGACATTATAAAATACTTAATGAGAGCCTGAAGGTTGAAGCTCAGACAAAGAAACCTGGAGGAGAACACCAAGGAGCGGCAGACACCGTTACTAGGCCCCAACCAAAGTAGTAGGGCAACTGAAGTGTGACATTAAAAAATATTCAATGAGAGCCTGAAGGTTGAAGCTCAGACAAGGAAACCTGGAGGAGAACACCAAGGAGCGGCAGACACCGTTACTAGGCCCCAACCAAAGTAGTAGGGCAACTGCAGTGTGACATTAAAAAATGCTTAATGAGAGCCTGAAGGTTGAAGCTCAGACAAGGAAACCTGTCATGGTTCTCAATGGCAAGAGACCGTAGTAAAGCATACAAAAGGACTAGCTCTTGGAAGATGGGAACTCGAGCTGACTGTGAGCTAAACCTACCGCACAACTAACAGTGGCCGGGTAGCGTGCCTACGTTTTATCCCTAGACGCCCAGCGCCAGCCGGAGGACTGACTGACCCTAGCAGAGGAAAATACAGACCTGGCTTACCTCTAGAGAAATTTTCCCCAAAAGGCAGACAGTAGCCCCCACATATATTGTCGGTGATTTTAGAGGAAAATGACACACGAAGTATGAAGATAGGTTTAGCAAATTGAGGTCCGCTTACTAGATAGTAGGAAGACAGAAAAGGGAACTTCACAGTCAGCTGAAAACCCTTTCAAAACACCATCCCGAAATTACTTTAAAACTGTAATATCAACTCATGACACCAGAGTGGCAATTTCAGCTCACAAGAGCTTCCAGCCTCAGAAATATTCAAAAACAGAGAACTGGAACAAAAATGCAAAACAATCTTAGGACTACAAGTCCAACTTAGCTGATAGTAGTCTAGGAGCAGGAACATGCAACAGAAAGGCTTCTGGTAACATTGTTGGCCGGCATAGAAATGACTGAGGAGCAAGGCTAAATAGAAACTCCCACATCCTGATGGAAACAGGTGAACAGAGGAGATGAAGCACACAAGTTCAGTACCACCAGTAACCACCGGGGGAGCCCAGAAACCAAATTCACAACAGTACCCCCCCCTCAAGGAGGGGGCACCGAACCCTCACCAGAACCACCAGGGCGATCAGGATGAGCCCTATGAAAGGCACGGACCAAATCGGAGGCATGAACATCAGAGGCTGTCACCCAAGAATTATCCTCCTGACCCTAGCCCTTCCACTTGACCAAATACTGAAGTCTCCGTCTGGAAACACGGGAGTCCAAGATCTTCTCGACAACGTACTCCAACTCACCCTCAACCAACACCGGAGCAGGAGGCTCAACGGAAGGCACAACCGGTACCTCATACCTGCGCAACAATGACCGATGGAAGACATTATGAATAGAAAAAGATGCAGGGAGGTCCAAACGAAAGGACACAGGGTTAAGAATCTCCAATATCTTGTACGGGCCGATGAACCGAGGCTTAAACTTAGGAGAAGAAACCTTCATAGGGACAAAACGAGAAGACAACCACACCAAGTCCCCAACACAAAGACGAGGACCAGCACGACGACGGCGGTTGGCAAACTGCTGAGTCTTCTCCTGGGACAACTTCAAATTGTCCACCACATGCCCCCAAATCTGATGCAACCTCTCCACCACAGCATCCACTCCAGGACAATCCGAAGACTCCACCTGACCGGAAGAGAAACGAGGATGAAACCCCGAATTACAGAAGAAAGGAGAAACCAAGGTGGCAGAACTAGCCCGGTTATTGAGGGCAAACTCCGCCAAGGGCAAAAAGGCAACCCAATCATCCTGATCCGCAGACACAAAACACCTCAAATAAGTCTCCAAGGTCTGATTAGTTCGCTCGGTCTGGCCATTAGTCTGAGGATGGAAAGCAGACGAAAAAGACAAATCAATGCCCATCCTAGCACAGAACGCTCGCCAAAATCTAGACACGAATTGGGTTCCCCTGTCAGAAACGATATTCTCCGGAATACCATGCAAGCGAACCACATTTTGAAAAAACAGAGGAACCAGCTCGGATGAGGAAGGCAATTTAGGCAAGGGGACCAAATGGACCATCTTAGAGAAACGGTCACACACCACCCAGATGACAGACATCTTCTGAGAAACAGGGAGATCAGAAATAAAATCCATGGAGACGTGAGTCCAAGGCCTCTTCGGAATAGGCAAAGATAACAACAATCCACTAGCCCGAGAACAACAAGGCTTGGCCCGAGCACAAACATCACAAGACTGCACAAAACCTCGCACATCTCGCGACAGGGAAGGCCACCAGAAGGACCTAGCCACCAAATCCCTGGTACCAAAGATTCCAGGATGACCAGCTAACGCAGAAGAATGGACCTCCGAGATGACTCTACTGGTCCAATCATCCGGAACAAACAGTCTACCAGGCGGGCAACGATCAGGTCTATCCGCCTGAAACTCCTGCAAGACCCGTCGCAAGTCTGGGGAAACAGCAGATAATATCACTCCATCCTTAAGGATACCTGTAGGTTCAGAATTACCAGGGGAATCCGGCTCAAAACTCCTAGAAAGGGCATCCGCCCTCACATTCTTAGAACCCGGTAGGTAAGAAACCACAAAATTAAACCGAGAGAAAAATAACGACCAGCGCGCCTGTCTAGGATTCAGGCGCCTGGCAGACTCAAGATAAATCAAATTCTTGTGGTCGGTCAATACCACCACCTGATGTCTAGCCCCCTCAAGCCAATGACGCCACTCCTCAAAAGCCCACTTCATAGCCAAGAGCTCCCGATTACCAATATCATAATTTCGCTCAGCGGGCGAAAATTTACGAGAAAAGAACGCGCAAGGTCTCATCACGGAGCAGTCGGAACTTTTCTGCGACAAAACCGCCCCAGCTCCGATTTCTGAAGCGTCGACCTCAACCTGAAAAGGAAGAGTAACATCAGGCTGACGCAATACAGGGGCGGAAGAAAAGCGGCGCTTAAGCTCCCGAAAGGCCTCCACAGCAGCAGGGGACCAATCAGCAACATCAGCACCCTTCTTAGTCAAATCAGTCAACGGCTTAGCAACATCAGAAAAAACAGTTATAAATCGACGATAAAAATTAGCAAAGCCCAAAAACTTCTGAAGGCTCTTAAGAGAAGAGGGTTGCGTCCAATCACAAATAGCCTGAACCTTGACAGGGTCCATCTCAATGGAAGAGGGGGAAAAAATGTACCCCAAAAATGAAATCTTTTGAACCCCAAAAACACACTTAGCACCCTTTACACACAAGGAATTAGAGCGCAAAACCTGAAAAACCCTCCTGACCTGTTGGACATGAGAGTCCCAGTCATCCGAAAAAATCAAAATATCATCCAGATACACAATCATAAATTTATCCAAATATTCACGGAAAATGTCATGCATAAAAGACTGAAAGACTGAAGGGGCATTTGAAAGACCAAAAGGCATTACTAAATACTCAAAATGGCCCTCAGGCGTATTAAATGCGGTTTTCCACTCATCCCCCTGCTTAATTCGCACTAAATTATACGCCCCACGAAGATCAATCTTAGAGAACCACTTGGCCCCCTTTATTCGAGCAAACAAATCAGTAAGCAGTGGCAAAGGATACTGATATTTAACCGTGATTTTATTCAAAAGCCAATAATCAGTACACGGCCTCAAAGAGCCATCTTTTTTAGATACAAAGAAAAAACCGGCTCCTAAGGGAGATGACGAAGGACGAATATGTCCCTTTTCCAAGGACTCCTTAATATATTCCTGCATAGCAGCATGTTCAGGCACAGATAGATTAAATAAACGACCCTTTGGAAACTTACTGCCCGGAATCAGATCTATAGTACAATCGCAATCTCTGTGCGGAGGTAGTGAACCAAGTTTAGGCTCCTCAAAAACGTCACGATAATCAGATAAAAATTCCGGAATCTCAGAGGGAATAGATGACGAAATGGAAACCAAAGGTACGTCCCCATGAGTCCCCTGACATCCCCAGCTTAACACAGACATTGCTTTCCAGTCGAGGACTGGGTTATGAGATTGCAGCCATGGCAATCCAAGCACCAACACATCATGTAGATTATACAACACAAGGAAGCGAATAATCTCCTGGTGATCCGGATTAATACGCATAGTTACTTGTGTCCAGTATTGTGGTTTATTACTAGCCAATGGCGTGGAGTCAATACCCTTCAGAGGTATAGGAACTTCCAGAGGCTCTAAATTAAACCCACAGCGTTTGGCAAAGGACCAATCCATAAGACTCAAAGCGGCGCCAGAGTCGACATAGGCGTCCGCGGTAATAGACGATAAAGAGCAAATCAGGGTCACAGATAGAATAAACTTAGACTGTAAAGTGCCAATTGAAACAGACTTATCAACCTTCTTAGTACGTTTAGAGCATGCTGATATAACATGAGTTGAATCACCACAATAGAAGCATAACCCATTTTTTCGCCTAAAATTCTGTCGTTTGCTTCTGGACAGAATTCTATCACATTGCATAATCTCTGGCGCCTTCTCAGTAGACACCGCCAAATGGTGCACAGGTTTGCGCTCCCGCAAACGCCGATCAATCTGAATAGCCATTGTCATGGACTCATTCAGACCTGTAGGCACAGGGAACCCCACCATAACATCTTTAATGGCATCAGAGAGACCCTCTCTGAAATTCGCCGCCAGGGCGCACTCATTCCACTGAGTAAGCACAGACCACTTACGAAATTTTTGGCAGTATATTTCAACCTCATCTTGCCCTTGAGACAGGGCCATCAAGGCTTTTTCAGCCTGAATCTCTAAATGAGGTTCCTCATAAAGCAACCCCAAAGCCAGGAAAAACGCATCCACATTGAGCAACGCAGGATCCCCTGGTGCCAAAGCAAATGCCCAATCCTGAGGGTCGCCCCGGAGCAAGGAAATTACAATCCTGACCTGCTGTTCAGGATCTCCAGCGGAGCGAGATCTCAGAGACAAAAATAATTTACAATTATGTTTGAAATTCTGGAAGCGAGATCTATCCTCGGGGAAAAATTCAGGTAAAGGAATTCTAGGTTCAGATATAGGAGCATGAATTACAAAATCCTGTAAACTTTGAACCTTCATAGCGAGATTATCCAAACCAATAGCTAAACTCTGAGGATCCATTTTAATCAGGTGAAATCAGAACCATTCAAGGATTAGAAGGAGAGAGAGACGAAGGCTGCAGTAAGCAGAGATGCAAGTGAATCAACTAATGAGCAAACTCAGAAAAAAAAAAAAAAAAAATTCTCTGCAGACTTCTTTTCTCTCGTTTCTTCTGCCAATTATTTTAACTCTTGGGCCGGCCAAACTGTCATGGTTCTCAATGGCAAGAGACCGTAGTAAAGCATACAAAAGGACTAGCTCTTGGAAGATGGGAACTCGAGCTGACTGTGAGCTAAACCTACCGCACAACTAACAGTGGCCGGGTAGCGTGCCTACGTTTTATCCCTAGACGCCCAGCGCCAGCCGGAGGACTGACTGACCCTAGCAGAGGAAAATACAGACCTGGCTTACCTCTAGAGAAATTTTCCCCAAAAGGCAGACAGTAGCCCCCACATATATTGTCGGTGATTTTAGAGGAAAATGACACACGAAGTATGAAGATAGGTTTAGCAAATTGAGGTCCGCTTACTAGATAGTAGGAAGACAGAAAAGGGAACTTCACAGTCAGCTGAAAACCCTTTCAAAACACCATCCCGAAATTACTTTAAAACTGTAATATCAACTCATGACACCAGAGTGGCAATTTCAGCTCACAAGAGCTTCCAGCCTCAGAAATATTCAAAAACAGAGAACTGGAACAAAAATGCAAAACAATCTTAGGACTACAAGTCCAACTTAGCTGATAGTAGTCTAGGAGCAGGAACATGCAACAGAAAGGCTTCTGGTAACATTGTTGGCCGGCATAGAAATGACTGAGGAGCAAGGCTAAATAGAAACTCCCACATCCTGATGGAAACAGGTGAACAGAGGAGATGAAGCACACAAGTTCAGTACCACCAGTAACCACCGGGGGAGCCCGGAAACCAAATTCACAACAGAAACCTGGAAGAGAACACCAAGGAGCGGCAGACACCGTTACTAGGCCTCAACCAAATTAGTAGGGCAACTGCAGTGTGACATTAAAAAATACTCAATGAGAGCCTGAAGGTTGAAGCTCAGACAAGGAAACCTGGAGGAGAACACCAAGGAGCGGCAGACACCGTTACTAGGCCCCAACCAAAAAAGTAGGGCAACTGCAGTGTGACATAAAAAAATACTCACTGAGCGCCTGAAGGTTGAAGCTCAGACAAGGAAACCTGGAGGAGAACACCAAGGAGCGGCAGACACCATTACTAGGCCCCAACCAAAGTAGTAGGGCAACTGCATTGTGACATTAAAAAATACTCAATGAGAGCCTGAAGGTTGAAGCTCAGACAAGGAAACCTGGAGGAGAAAACCAACGAGCGGCAGACACCATTACTAGGCCCCAACCAAAGTAGTAGGGCAACTGCAGTGTGACATTAAAAAATACTTAATGAGAGCCTGAAGGTTGAAGCTCAGACAAGGAAACCTGGAGGAGAACACCAAGGAGCGGCAGACACCGTTACTAGGCCCCAACCAAAGTAGTAGGGTAACTGCAGTGTGACATTAAAAAATACTTAATGAGAGCCTGAAGGTTGAAGCTCAGACAAGGAAACCTAGAGGAGAACACCAAGGAGCGACAGACACCATTACTAGGCCCCAACCAAAGTAGTAGGGCAACTGCAGTGTGACATTAAAAAATACTTAATGAGAGCCTGAAGGTTGAAGCTCAGACAAGGAAACCTGGAGGAGAACACCAAGGAGCGGCAGACACCGTTACTAGGCCCCAACCAAAGTAGTAGGGCAACTGCAGTGTGACATTAAAAAATACTCAATGAGAGCCTGAAGGTTGAAGCTCAGACAAGGAAACCTGGAGGAGAACACCAAGGAGGAGGAGAACACCAAGGAGCGGCAGACACCGTTACTAGGCCCCAACCAAAGTAGTAGGGCAACTGCTGTCTTATATAAACAACTACTTAATGAGAGCCTGAAGGTTGAAGTTCAGCTTTTTCAGTGGAGGACAGCGTGATTGAGTGGCGCCGCAGACAGACAAAGGTAGTATGTGTTAACTAAAAAAGTTGGTTCTATGCATTTTTAGGTTAGTTACAGGGGTACACAGGCAGCATTGGTGTGGTCAGCGGAGGACAATTGGAAGGAGGGACCGCAGACAGACTTCCTAGGCCTAAAATAATAAAATAGGCTCTATGCAGCTTCCATTATGTGGCAGGGGTACACAGGCAGCATTGGTGTGGTCAGTGGAGGACATTTGGAAGGAGGGACCGCAGACAGACTTCCTAGGCCTAAAATAATAAAATAGGCTGTATGCAGCTTAAATTTGGCAACAGGGGTACACAAGCAGCATTGGTGTGGTCAGCGGAGGAAAATTGGAAGGAGGGACCGCAGACAGACTTCTTAGGCCTAAAATAATAAAATAGGCTCTATGCAGCTTCCATTATGTGGCAGGGGTACACAAGCAGCATTGGTGTGGTCAGCGGAGGACAATTGGAAGGAGGGACCGCAGACAGACTTCCTAGGCCTAAAATAATAAAATAGGCTCTATGCAGCTTCCATTATGTGGCAGGGGTACACAGGCAGCATTGGTGTGGTCAGTGGAGGACATTTGGAAGGAGGGACCGCAGACAGACTTCCTAGGCCTAAAATAATAAAATAGGCTGTATGCAGCTTAAATTTGGCAACAGGGGTACACAAGCAGCATTGGTGTGGTCAGCGGAGGAAAATTGGAAGGAGGGACCGCAGACAGACTTCTTAGGCCTAAAATAATAAAATAGGCTCTATGCAGCTTCCATTATGTGGCAGGGGTACACAAGCAGCATTGGTGTGGTCAGCGGAGGACAATTGGAAGGAGGGACCGCAGACAGACTTCCTAGGCCTAAAATAATAAAATAGGCTCTATGCAGCTTCCATTATGTGGCAGGGGTACACAGGCAGCATTGGTGTGGTCAGTGGAGGACATTTGGAAGGAGGGACCGCAGACAGACTTCCTAGGCCTAAAATAATAAAATAGGCTGTATGCAGCTTAAATTTGGCAACAGGGGTACACAAGCAGCATTGGTGTAGTCAGCGGAGGACAGTTGGAAGGAGGGACCGCAGACAGACTTCTTAGGCCTAAAATAATAAAATAGGCTCTATGCAGCTTCCATTATGTGGCAGAGGTACACAAGCAGCATTGGTGTGGTCAGCGGAGGACAATTGGAAGGAGGGACCACAGACAGACTTCCTAGGCCTAAAATAATAAAATAGGCTCTATGCAGCTTAAATTTGGCAACAGGGGTACACAGGCAGCATTGGTGTGGTCAGTGGAGGACATTTGGAAGGAGGGACCGCAGACAGACTTCTTAGGCCTAAAATAAGAAAATAGGCTGTATGCAGCTTAAATTTGGCAACAGGGGTACACAAGCAGCATTGGTGTGGTCAGCGGAGGACAACTGGAAGGAGGGACCGCAGACAGACTTCTTAGGCCTAAAATAATAAAATAGGCTCTATGCAGCTTCCATTATGTGGCAGGGGTACACAAGCAGCATTGGTGTGGTCAGCGGAGGACAATTGGAAGGAGGGACCGCAGACAGACTTCCTAGGCCTAAAATAATAAAATACGCTCTATGCAGCTTCCATTATGTGGCAGGGGTACACAGGCAGCATTGGTGTGGTCAGCGGAGGACAATTGGAAGGAGTGTCTGACACACTAAGTACTCCCAAAAACAAAATATATGTTAATGTCTCCCCAAAAAAACAACCCCCCCCAAAAAAAAAAGGTGGCATACTTAGTTACAGGGGTGTGCTCCTATGCTGACTTTCTGACATTGTGATTTGGCGCAAAGTATTTACTGGTGTAATTGTAGGACAGGGCCCCTGACTACTTTAACTAGCATCATACATGTCAACAAATTGTTATTGTTTGTGCCAGCCATTGAAGGATTTCAGCGCATAGACTAAACAGTGGTGGAGCATCGAGAGATAATTTTGCAAGTGGTAGAGCACAGTTTGACCTGGGTGGGGGAAACTCTCTTCTGGACGGCGGTACAAGCCCAGGGCCCCTCATGTTACAACGGTGTGTCTGACGTTGGGTGCGCGCCACCACTGCCAGAGACACTTCATTATACTATGAGGGACCCAGTGCCAGTGCCGTCGACCAAAAGTGGGCACACCCACCTCTTCAGACAAACGGCACTCTGACGGGTGCTTGCGCAAAGTGGCGAGACCACGGCCCCGTGGGGGGAGTTAGGCCATTTAGGGAGGTGTAAACATGTCGTATGCTGGACAAACAGCAGCAGCAAATTAAGAGATTGGAACAGTCAGTAATACCAGTCCCAAAGCAAGACCTTTTTACAGGAAAGCTAGGTGTCAGCCGGGAAAGGTGGGGCAAAATAATTAGAAATCCATGAGTGGTTCATTTTAATGAAGGTTAGATCATCAACATTTTGGGTAGCCAGACGAGTCCTTTTTTCGGTCAGTATAGAACCAGCAGCACTGAATACTCTTTCTGATAGCACACTAGCTGCTGGGCAAGCAAGCTCCTGCAATGCATATTCGGCCAATTCAGGCCAGGTGTCTATTTTGGATGCCCAGTAATCAAAGGGGAATGACAGTTGAGGGAGAACATCGGTAATGGAGGAAAAATAGTTAGTAACCATACTGGACAAATGCTGTCTCCTGTCACTTTGAATTGATGCTGCAGTACCTGTCGTGTCTGCAGTCATTGCGAAATCACTCCACAACCTGGTCAGAAAACCCCTCTGTCTTACGCCACTTCTGATTTGTGTACCTCTAACACCTCTGCCCTGTTGCCCCCTGCAGCTCGTGTGAGAACCATCACCGGCGCTGTGTGCTGGGAATGCCTGAATCAAACGGTCTACTAGAGAAGCTTGTTTGGTTGCCAATATTTGTTCGAGGTTCTCATGTGGCATGATATTTTGCAATTTGCCTTTATGGCGAGGATCAAGGAGGCAGGCCAACCAGTAATCGTCATCGGTCATCATTTTTATAATGCGTGGGTCCCTTTTAAGGATACGCAAGGCATAATCCGCCATGTGGGCCAATGTTCCAGTTGTCAAGTCAGTGCATATGCTGGATTGAGGAGCACTTTCGGGCAAATCAGTGTCACTTGTCTCCCTCAAAAACCCTGAACCCGGCCTTGCACCGCCAGCACTTTCTATTGCCCCCTGAGAAGCTTCCTCATCCAAAAAATACTCATCCCCATCATCCTCCTCGTCCTTCTCCTCTTCGTCCGCCACCTCGTCCTGTAGACTTCCCTGAGCAGACAACGGCTGACTGTGATCAAGGCTTCCCTCGTCCTCGGCTGCAGACGCCTGCTCCTTTATGTGCGTCAAACTTTGCATCAGCAGACACATTAGGGGGATGCTCATGCTTATTACGGCGTTGTCTTCACTAACCAGCCGTGTGCATTCCTGAAAATACTGAAGGACTTGACACAGGTCTTGGAGCTTCGACCACTGCACAGCTGACAACTCCATGTCTGCCATCCAACTGCCTGCCCATGTATGTGTATCCTCCCACAAATACATAACAGCACGCCTCTGTTCGCACAGTCTATGAAGCATGTGCAGTGTGGAGTTCCACCTTGTTGCAACGTCGATGATTAGGCGATGCTGGGAAAGGTTCAAAGACCGCTGATGGTTCTGCATACGGATGGAGTGTATGGGTGAACGGCGGATGTGAGAGTAAAGTCTGCGCACTTTCAGCAGCAGGTCGGGTAACCCTGGTGTTGTGAATTCTGCTCTTGGGCTCCCTCCGGTGGTTGTAAGTGGTAGCGCTGCTGTCTCTGAATCGCAGCATTTATCAGATGTGTTCACTTTTTGCAATTTTGACTGGGCTATTTAGTCTTGCTTCACCCTTTAGTCAGTGCCAGTTGTCCATTGTTCCTGGAGGATTCACATTCCTGCCTGGTCTCTTCTGCTTTGCAGTTCATTTCAACAAAGATAAGTTCTGGCCTTGATTTTTGCTGTCCACATGCTGTGGCCTTAAGGTTCAGTTCTTTTCCATGTTTTTGTCTTGTCCAGCTTGGTGTGTTTAAGGATTTGTTTAGCCAAGCTGGTATCTCTGGAGATGCAGATATACCCTCCATATCTTTAGTTAGCTGTGGAGATTTTGTATTTTCTGTGGTGGATATTTTCTAGTGTTTTAATACTGACCGCATAGTACTCTGTCCTATCCTTTCTATTTAGCTAGAAGTGGCCTCCTTTGCTAAATTCTCATTTCAGTCTGTGTATGTTTTTCCCTCTCCTCTCACAGTCAATATTTGTGGGGGGCTGTCTATCCTTTGGGGATTTTCTCTGAGGCAAGATAGTTTTCCCTTTTCTATCTCTAGGGGTAATTAGTCCTCCGGCTGTGTCGAGATGTCTAGGGAGCGCTAGGTACATTCCACGGCTACTTCTAGTTGCGTTGTTAAGTTCAGGGTCTGCGGTCAGTACAGGTACCACCTTCTCCAGAGTACGTCTCATGCTGCTCTTAGGCCACCAGATCATAACACCCCGGATAACTTTTCAGGAAGCACTACACCACAAGGTTTAAGGTGTGAGCCAGGCAAGGAATGTGTTTCAGTTGTGAAAGGGCTATGGCAGCCATAAAATTCCTTCCGTTGTCACTCACTACCTTGCCTGCCTCAAGATGTACAGTGCCCAGCCATGACTGAGTTTCTTGCTGCAAGAACTCGGACAGAACTTCCGCGGTGTGTCTGTTGTCGCCCAAACACTTCATTGCCAATACAGCCTGCTGACGCTTGCCACAAACTGTTCCATAATTGGACACCTCGTGTGCAACAGTGGCAACTGCGGATGGAGTGGTCATGCGACTGCGGTCTGTGGACGAGTTCTCGCTTCTGCTGGAGGACGAGGAGGAGAAGGGGGGACGAACGCCTACAGCCAACTGTTTCCTACACCGTGGGCTAGGCAGAACTGTCCCAATATTACTGTCCCCTGTGGACCCTGCATCCACCACATTAACCCAGTGTGCTGTGATGGAGACGTAACGCCCCTGGCCATGCCTACTGGTCCATGCATCTGTTGTCAGGTGCACCTTTCTACTTACAGATTGCCTGAGCGCATGGAAAATGTGGTCTTTTACATGCTGGTGGAGGGCTGGGATGGCTTTTCTCGAAAAGAAGTGTTGACTGGCTAGCTCGTAGCGTGGTACAGCATAGTCCATCAGTGCTTTGAAAGGTTCGGTTTCAACTAACCGGTAGGGCTTCATCTCTAACGATATTAGTCTAGCAATGTGGGCGTTCAAACCCTGTGTACACGGATGCGATGATGAGTACTTCCTTTTCCTAACAAGAGTCTCATGTAGGGTGAGCTGGACTGGAGAGCTGCATACGGTGGAACTAGCGGGGGTGCCGGTGGACATGGGTGACTGAGAGAGGGCTGGTGATGGTATTCTTGATGTTGCCTTACATACAGTTTTTCCGACCACGAACCTGGTGATTCCCTGACTGCTTTGGCCTTGCGACGATACCGCCACATTACCTGCAGGTGGTGTGGTAAATGGTGGGCTTACAGTGAGGGAAGGGATGTCGCGTTGCTGACTAGCTTCATTGTGAGAGGGTGCTACAACGTTAAGGGATGTTTGGTAATTTGTCCAGGCTTGCAAGTGCATGGTGGTTAAATGTCTATGCATGCAACTTGTATTTCAATTTTTAACATTCTGACCTCTGCTAAAGGTCCTTGAGCATTTCTTACAGATGACTTTGCGCTGATCATTGGGATCTTGGTAAAAAAATTCCAGACTGCACTCTTCCTATCTGATACCTTTTCAGGCATTGCACACTGAGCTACTTTAACCTGATGGCCACGCTGTCCTACAACTTGTTTTGGTTTTGCCACACGTTTTTGGCCAGATACGGGCCTGCCAGATGGAACCTGTTGCGATGTTGATGCCTGCTGCGGCTCCTCCTCCTCTGCTTCAGAGCTAATGCCGCCTGCACCCTGTTCCCCCAATGGCTGCCAATCGGGGTCAACAACTGGGTCATCTATGACCTCCTCTTCTATGTTCTGTGCACCTTCCTCTGGGTCACCGTGTAAGCCGGTGCTATAGCGTTCGTGACGGGGCTCCATAGTCTCATCGGGGTCAGATTCTGGATCAGTACACTGCGAGGGCAATGTTCTGATCTGAGTCAAAGGAACAGCATAATAATCTGGCTGTGACTGTGCATCTGTGCACTCCATGTTCGATTCATCTTGTAATGGGCATGGCCTGTTAACAATTTCCCTTTCTAACCCAGGCATGGTATGTGTAAAGAGCTCCATGGAGTAACCAGTTGTGTCGCCTGACGCATCCTTCACTGTTGTTCTGGGTGAAGGACACAAGGAAGCGACTTGTTCCTGACCGGGAGCATCCACTGACGACGCACTGCTCTGACATTTGGCACTTTCCGAGGAGGAGGCGAAAGAGCTAGAGGCAGAGTCAGCAATGAAAGCCAATACTTGTTCCTGCTGCTCCGGCTTCAAAAGCTGTTTTCCTACTCCCAGAAAAGGGAGCCTTCAAGGCCTTGTGTAGCCAGATGATGACGCTGGCTCAACAACTCGAGACTTAGGGGCTATATTGCTTTTCCTACGACCACCTGATGCTCCACGACCACCACCACTACCATCATTACCAGCTGCCAATGAACGCCCACGGCCACGACCTCTTCCACCAGACTTCCTCATTCTTGGAAAAATGTTACCAAACTAACAACCGTTATGTGGTCCTGTAAAACCAGGTACAAGGTGTACGTGAACTTGTTGTGAATGTAAATCTCCCTTTTTTATGTGTGGGAGAATGCAGTGAAAAATCAGGCCCACTGTATTACACTACACTGTTTGATTGGCAAAAAAGGCTGGCAGATATGGCACTAACAGGAGTGACACAGATAAGAACACTGGCAATAGAAATGTCCCTCTTTATGTGTGGGAGAATGCAAGGAAAAATCAGGTCCACTGTGTTACACTACACTGTTTGATTGGCAGAAAGAGGCTGGCAGATATGGCACTAACAGGAGTGACGCAGATAAAAATACTGGCAATAGACATGTCCCTCTTTATGTGTGGGAGAATGCAGGGAAAAATCAGGCCCACTGTATTACACTACACTGTTTGATTGGCAGAAAGAGGCTGGCAGATATGGCACTAACAGGAGTGACGCAGATAAAAACACTGGCAATAGAAATGTCCCTCTTTATGTGTGGGAGAATGCAAGGAAAAATCAGGTCCACTGTGTTACACTACACTGTTTGATTGGCAGAAAGAGGCTGGCAGATATGGCACTAACAGGAGTGACGCAGATAAAAATACTGGCAATAGACATGTCCCTCTTTATGTGTGGGAGAATGCAGGGAAAAATCAGGCCCACTGTATTACACTACACTGTTTGATTGGCAGAAAGAGGCTGGCAGATATGGCACTAACAGGAGTGACGCAGATAAAAACACTGGCAATAGAAATGTCCCTCTTTATGTGTGGGAGAATGCAGGGAAAAATCAGGCCCACTGTATTACACAACACAGTTTGATTAGCAGAAAGAGGCTGGCAGATATGGCACTAGCCGGACTGACGCAGATGCACACACTGCCAATATAAATGTCCCTCTTTTTTTGATATGGGAGACAAGGGATTGAGTCAGGCCCACTATATCACGGTATAGTTCCTATGGCACAAAATGACTGACAGATACCACAGACATCAGTCGCACAGATGCACAGGTTTGGCAAGATTATTCTCCCTTTATTTTAATTTTTTGGGGGGATATGTGAGACAAGAGATTTAGTCTGGCCCATTGTTATACAGTAGGTTTTATGTGGCTGAAAAACAAAGACAGATGCCACACACAGGACTGGCACTAATGCAGATTTGCCAATCTTAATCTCCCATTTATTTTTTTTTTATGGGAGAATGAGGAAAAAAATCAGGCACACTGTTATACAGTAGGTTTTCTGTGGCAGAAAAACTGAGACAGATGCCACACACAGGACTGGCACTAATGAAGATTTGCCAATCTTAATCTCCCAATTTTTTTATTTTTATGGGAGAATGAGGAAAAAATCAGGCACACTGTTATACAGTAGGTTTTCTGTGGCAGAAAAACTAAGACAGATGCCACACACAGGACTGGCACTAATGCAGATTTGCCAATCTTAATCTCCCAATTTTTTTATTTTTATGGGAGAATGAGGAAAAAATCAGGCACACTGTTATACAGTAGGTTTTCTGTGGCAGAAAAACTAAGACAGATGCCACACACAGGACTGGCACTAATGCAGATTTGCCAATCTTAATCTCCCAATTTTTTTATTTTTATGGGAGAATGAGGAAAAAATCAGGCACACTGTTATACAGTAGGTTTTCTGTGGCAGAAAAAGAAAGACAGATGCCACACACAGGACTGGCACTAATGCAGATTTGCCAATCTTAATCTCCCACTTGCTTTTTTTTTATGGGAGAATGAGGAAGAAATCAGGCACACTGTTATACAGTAGGTTTTCTGTGGCAGAAAAACTAAGACAGATGCCACACACAGGACTGGCACTAATGCAGATTTGCCAATCTTAATCTCCCAATTTTTTTATTTTTATGGGAGAATGAGGAAGAAATCAGGCACACTGTTATACAGTAGGTTTTCTGTGGCAGAAAAACTAAGACAGATGCCACACACAGGACTGGCACTAATGCAGATTTGCCAATCTTAATCTCCCACTTGTTTTTTTTTATGGGAGAATGAGGAAGAAATCAGGCACACTGTTATACAGTAGGTTTTCTGTGGCAGAAAAACTAAGACAGTGTTGTGAATTCTGCTCTTGGGTTCCCTCCGGTGGTTGTTGGCGGTAATACAGTTGTCCCTGGGTTGCAATCTTGAGCAGGTGTACCTGCTGATTGCAGCTCTCTCTGGGTATTTAGGTTTGCAGGATCCATTAGCCCTTGCCAGTTGTCCATTGTTCTTGGAGGTCTTACATCTCTGTCTGGTTCCTCCTGACCTGCTGCCAAATCAGCCAAGATAAGTGTCTGGGTTTTGTTTCTGCAGCACACATGCTGTGTGTTTTACTATTCAGTACTATTCATTGTTTTTTCTTGTCCAGCTTAGACTGTGTTTGGATTTTTTCAGTTATGTTGGATTCTCAGGAGATGCAGATATACACTCCATATCTTTAGTTAGATGTGGAATTTTTGTCTTATCTGCTGTGGATATTTTTAGGGTTTTAATACTGACCGCTTAGTATTCTATCCTATCCTTTTCTATTTTGCTAGAGTGGCCTCTTTTGCTAAATCCTGTTTTCTGCCTGCATGTGTCTTTCCTCTAATACAGTCAATATTTGTGGGGGGCTACCTATCCTTTGGGGTTCTGCTCTGAGGCAAGATAGAATTCCCATTTCCATCTATAGGGGTATTTAGTTCTCCGGCTGTGTCGAGGTGTCTAGGATGTGTTAGGTAAACCCCACGGCTACTTCTAGTTGCGGTGTAAGTTTAGGGTTTGCGGTCAGTACAGGTTCCACCTACTCCAGAGAAAGTCTCATGCGGCTCCAAGGTCACCGGATCATAACAGACAGATGCCACACACAGGACTGGCACTAATGCAGATTTGCCAATCTTAATCTCCCAATTTTTTTATTTTTATGGGAGAATGAGGAATAAATCAGGCACACTGTTATACAGTAGGTTTTCTGTGGCAGAAAAACTAAGACAGATGCCACACACAGGACTGTCACTAATGCAGATTTGCCAATCTTAATCTCCCAATTTTTTTTTATTTTTATGGGAGAATGAGGAAAAAATCAGGCACACTGTTATACAGTAGGTTTTCTGCGGCAGAAAAAGAAAGACAGATGCCACACACAGGACTGGCACTAATGCAGATTTTCCAATCTTAATCTCCCACTTGCTTTTTTTTATGGGAGAATGAGGAAGAAATCAGGCACACTGTTATACAGTAGGTTTTCTGTGGCAGAAAAACTAAGACAGATGCCACACACAGGACTGTCACTAATGCAGATTTGCCAATCTTAATCTCCCATTTTTTTATTTTTTTTTTTATGGGAGATTGAGGAAACAATCAGGCACACTGTTATACAGTAGGTTTTCTGTGGCAGAAAAAGAAAGGCAGATGCCACACACAGGACTGGCACTAATGCAGATTTGCCAATTTTAATCTGCCCCTTTTTTTTTTTTCAGGGAGACTAGTGAACAAATCTGGGCCCCTGTATTACAGTATATTTTCTGTGGCAGAAAGTGGCTTGAAGAGATATAACAAAAAAAAAAAAAGGGACTGTACTACAATTACTATCTCCCTACAGTAATCTCAGAAAAGTGTGGCAGGCAGCAATAAAAAGGACTGCTGCACACAAAAGTCAAAAGTGTGGACAAACAAACAAGATAGCTGTGCAGAAAGAAAGGAGCAACAGGATTTGTGCTTTGAAAAAAGCAGTTGGTTTGCACAGCGGCGTACACACAGCAACGCAGCTATCAGGGAGCCTTATAACCTACAGAGCTGATGAAGAGAAATCTAGCCTCCACCATCCCTGCAAAGAAAAGGTGGTGTTGGACAGTGGAAATCGCTACAGCACAAGCGGTTTTGGGGTCAATTTACCCTGCCTAACGCTATCCCTGATTCTGACGAAGCGGCAGCTGTTGTGAATTCTATTTTTGGGCTCCCTCTAGTGGTCACAAGCGGTACTGTGTAGTGTTGTCTTTCTGCAGGTTGGCTGCATCAGCTGGTTCGTTATCCTTGGTTGGTTTCCTATTTAGCTCACCTGGAGACTCAGTTCCTTGCCTGCTATCAATGTATTCAGTGCTCTTCAGATTCCTTGTGTCTACCTTGCTCCCAGTCTCTCCAAGACAAGCTAAGTTTTTGTTTGATCATTTTTTGATTATCAGTGTTCATTATGTTTTTAGTCCAGCTCGCTAAAATGTGATTTCCTCACTTGCTGGTTGCTCTAGGGGACTGAGTTTCTCCCCCCACACCGTTAGTTGGTGTGGGGGTTCTTGAAATCTCAGACTGGATATTTTGTAAGGGTTTTTTATTGACCGCATAGATTCCCTTTTCTATTTTCTGCTATCTAGTATTAGTGGGCCTCATTTGCTGAATCTGCTTTCACCCCTGTGTATGTGCCTTCCTCTTACCTCACCGTTATTATCTGTTGGGGGCTTCTATATCTTTGGGGATTATTTCTCTGGAGGCAAGAGAGGTCTTTTCTTTCTCTCTAGGGGTAGTTAGTTCCTCAGGCTGGCTAGAGACGTCTAGGATTTTTAGGCACGTTCACCGGCTACTTCTAGTGTGTTTGGATAGGTTCAGATTTGCGGTCAGTCCAGTTTGCCACCTCCCTAGAGCTTGTCCTATGTTTGTTACTTAGCTGGAGTAATTTGTGATCCTCAACCACTAAGGATCATAACAGTATAGCAGGGCCAAAAGTGTTTAATGCATCGCAGAAGTGGGATAAAAAGAAGACCTGAGTACATTTTTTTTTTCTTCCTCCCGCTTTTCCTTTGCTGCAGTCTGTTTAGCTTCTTTCATCCCCTTGAACTCTGGGTGGTTTTGAGCTCAGCTGCAGACATGAATGTTCAGACTCTGACTTCTAGTGTGGATCACCTTACTGCACGGGTGCAAAGTATTCAGGATTTTGTTATTCATAGCCCTATGTCAGAACCAAAGATACCTATTCCTGAGTTGTTTTCTGGAGATAGATCTAGGTTTCTAAATTTTAAGAATAATTGTAAGTTATTTCTATCTCTGAGACCTCGTTCCTCTGGTGATTCCGCTCAGCAAGTTAAAATTGTTATCTCCTTGTTGCGCGGCGACCCTCAAGATTGGGCTTTCTCTCTGGCGCCAGGAGATCCTGCATTGCTTAATGTGGATGCATTTTTTCTGGCTCTTGGACTGCTTTATGAGGAGCCTAATCTTGAGAATCAGGCAGAAAAAGCGTTGCTGGCTATCTCTCAGGGTCAGGATGAAGCAGAGGTGTATTGTCAAAAATTTCAGAAATGGTCGGTGCTTACTCAATGGAATGAGTGTGCCCTGGCTGCAAATTTCAGAGAAGGTCTTTCTGAGGCCGTTAAGAATGTTATGGTGGGGTTTCCCACCCCTACAAGTCTGAGTGATTCTATGGCTTTAGCCATTCAGGTTGATCGGCATTTGCGGGAGCGCAAATCTGCTCATCCTTTGGCGGTATTTTCCGAACAGAGACCTGAGTCTATGCAATGTGACCGAACTCTGACCAGAATTGAGCGACAAAGTCATAGACGTCAAAATGGGTTGTGCTTTTACTGTGGTGATTCTACTCATGTTATCTCAGCATGCTCTAAACGCTTAAAAAAGAAATCTAAACCTGTCACCATTGGTACTATACAGCCTTAATTTATTTTGTCTTTTACTTTGATTTGTTCTTTGTCGTCCTACCCGGTTATGGCTTTTGTGGAATCGGGTGCTGCCCTGAATCTGATGGATTTGTTGTTTGCCAGGCGCTGTGGTTTTGTCCTGGAGCCTTTGGAATTTCCTATTCCTCTGAGGGGAATTGATGCTACGCCATTGGCTGAGAATAAGCCTCAGTATTGGACGCAAATGACCATGTGCATGACTCCCGTACATCAGGAGGTGATTCGCTTTCTTGTTCTGCATAATTTGCATGATGTGGTTGTTTTGGGTCTGCCATGGCTGCAAGCTCATAATCCAGTTTTAGATTGGAAAGCTATGTCTGTGTCAAGTTGGGGTTGTCAGGGAATTCATGGCGATACTCCGTTGGTGTCTATTGCTTGTTCCACTCCTTCTGAGGTCCCTGAGTTTTTGTCTGACTACCAGGATGTATTTGATGAGCCCAGGTCCTGTGCCCTGCCTCCTCATAGGGATTGTGACTGTGCTATAAATTTAATTCCTGGTAGTAAATTCCCTAAGGGACGACTTTTTAATTTGTCTATACCAGAGCATGCCGCGATGCGGAGTTATATAAAGGAGTCTCTGGAGAAGGGACATATTCGCCCATCCTCTTCCCCTCTTGGTGCAGGTTTTTTTTTTTGTGGCCAAGAAGGACGGTTCTTTGAGACCTTGTATAGATTATCGTCTTCTGAATAAAATCACAGTCAAATTTCAGTATCCTTTGCCACTATTGTCTGATTTGTTTGCTCGGATTAAGGGTGCCAGTTGGTTCACCAAGATAGATCTCCGTGGTGCGTATAACCTTGTGCGCATTAAGTAGGGAGACGAATGGAAAACAGCATTTAATACGCCGAAGGCCATTTTGGGTACTTAGTGATGCCTTTTGGACTCTCTAATGCTCCTTCTGTGTTTCAGTCCTTCATGCATGACATCTTCCGAGAATATCTGGATAAATTTATGATTGTTTATCTGGATGACATTTTGGTCTTTTCTGATGATTGGGAGTCCCATGTGAAGCAGGTCAGGATGGTGTTTCAGGTCCTGCGTGCTAATGCTTTATTTGTGAAGGGCTCAAAATGCCTCTTCGGAGTACAGAAGGTCTCCTTTTTGGGTTTTATTTTTTCTCCTTCTACTGTGGAGATGGACCCAGTCAAGGTCCAGGCTATTCATGAGTGGACTCAGCCCAAGTCTGTTAAGAGTCTTCAGAAGTTCTTGGGTTTTGCCAATTTTTACCGTCATTTCATCGCTAATTTTTCTAGCGTGGTTAAACCTTTGACGGATTTGACCAAGAAGGGTTCTGATGTGACTAATTGGTCTCCTGCGGCCTTGGAGGCCTTTCGGGAGCTGAAGCACCGGTTTTCTTCAGCTCCAGTCTTATGTCAGCCAGATGTCTCTCTCCCCTTCCAGGTCGAGGTTGATGCTTCTGAGATTGGAGCAGGGGCTGTTTTGTCGCAGAGAAGCTCTGATGGCTCTGTGATGAAGCCATGTGCTTTCTTTTCAAGAAAGTTTTCGCCTGCCGAGCGGAATTATGATGTTGGTAATCGGGAGTTGTTGGCTATGAAGTGGGCATTTGAGGAGTGGCGACATTGGCTCGAAGGAGCTAAACATCGTGTGGTGGTCTTGACTGATCACAAAAATCTGATTTACCTTGAATCTGCCAAGCGCCTGAATCCTAGACAGGCTCGTTGGTCGTTGTTTTTCTCCCGTTTCAACTTCGTGGTCTCATACCTGCCTGGTTCGAAGAACGTGAAAGCTGATGCACTTTCTAGGAGTTTTGTGCCTGACTCTCCGGGAGTTTCTGAGCCGGCTGGTATTCTCAGAGAGGGAGTGATTTTGTCTGCCATTTCCCCAGATTTGCGACGAGTGCTGCAGAAATTTCAGGTGGATAGACCTGACCGTTGTCCACCAGAGAGACTGTTTGTCCCGGATAGATGGACCAGCAGAGTTATTTCCAAGGTTCATTCTTCGGTGTTGGCGGGTCATCCTGGGATTTTTGGTACCAGAGATTTGGTGGCTAGGTCCTTCTGGTGGCCTTCCTTGTCGCGGGATGTGCGTTCCTTTGTGCAGTCTTGTGGGATTTGTGCTCGGGCTAAGCCTTGCTGTTCTCGTGCCAGCGGTTTGCTTTTGCCTTTGCCTGTTCCGAAAAGGCCTTGGAGGCACATTTCCATGGATTTTATTTCGGATCTTCCAGTCTCTCAGAGAATGTCGGTCATCTGGATGGTGTGTGATCGTTTTTCCAAGATGGTCCATTTGGTACCCTTGCCTAAGTTGCCTTCTTCCTCCGATTTGGTTCCTCTATTTTTTTCAGAATGTTGTTCGCTTGCACGGCATTCCTGAGAATATTGTGTCTGATAGAGGATCCCAGTTTGTGTCCAGGTTTTGGCGGACTTTTTGTGCTAAGATGGGCATTGATTTGTCTTTTTCGTCGGCCTTCCATCCTCAGACTAATGTCCAAACCGAGCGAACTAATCAGACGTTGGAAACTTATTTGAGATGTTTTGTTTCTGCTGATCAGGACGATTGGGTGACTTTTTTGCCATTGGCCGAGTTTGCCCTTAATAATCGGGCTAGTTCTGCTACTTTGGTTTCGCCTCTTTTCTGCAATTCTGGTTTCCATCCTCGTTTTTCCTCGGGTCAGGTTAAGCCTTCTGACTGTCCTGGGGAGGATTCTGTGGTGGATAGGTTGCAGCAGATTTGGAACCATGTGGTGGACAATTTGAGGTTGTCACAGGAGAAGGCTCAGCGCTTTGCCAACCGCCGCCGCGGTGTGGGTCCCCGACTTCGTGTTGGGGATTTGGTGTGGCTGTCTTCTCGGCATGTTCCTATGAAGGTCTCCTCTCCTAAATTCAAGCCTCGCTTCATCGGTCCTTATAAGATCTTGGAAATCCTTAACCCGGTGTCTTTTCGTTTGGATCTCCCAGCATCGTTTGCCATTCATAATGTGTTCCATAGGTCTTTGTTGCGGAGGTATGTGGTACCTGTGGTTCCTTCTGTTGAGCCTCCTGCTCCGGTGCTGGTCGAGGGCGAATTGGAGTACGTGGTGGAGAAGATTTTGGATTCTCGTATCTCTAGACGGAGGCTTCAGTATTTGGTTAAGTGGAAGGGCTATGGTCAGGAGCATAATTCCTGGGTTGTCACCTCTGATGTTCATGCGGCCGATTTGGTTCGTGCCTTCCACGCGGCTCATCCTGATCGCCCTGGGGGTCTTGATGAGGGTTCGGTGACCCCTCCTCAAGGGGGGGGTACTGTTGTGAATTCTATTTTTGGGCTCCCTCTAGTGGTCACAAGCGGTACTGTGTAGTGTTTTCTTTCTGCAGGTTGGCTGCATCAGCTGGTTCGTTATCCTTGGTTGGTTTCCTATTTAGCTCACCTGGATACTCAGTTCCTTGCCTGCTATCAATGTATTCAGTGCTCTTCAGATTCCTTGTGTCTACCTTGCTCCCAGTCTCTCCAAGACAAGCTAAGTTTTTGTTTGATCATTTTTTGATTATCAGTGTTCATTATGTTTTTAGTCCAGCTCGCTAAAATGTGATTTCCTCGCTTGCTGGTTGCTCTAGGGGACTGAGTTTCTCCCCCCACACCGTTAGTTGGTGTGGGGGTTCTTGAAATCTCAGAGTGGATATTTTGTAAGGGTTTTTTAATGACCGCATAGATTCCCTTTTCTATTTTCTGCTATCTAGTATTAGTGGGCCTCATTTGCTGAATTTGCTTTCACCCCTGTGTATGTGCCTTCCTCTTACCTCACCGTTATTATCTGTTGGGGGCTTCTATATCTTTGGGGATTATTTCTCTGGAGGCAAGAGAGGTCTTTTCTTTCTCTCTAGGGGTAGTTAGTTCCTCAGGCTGGCTAGAGACGTCTAGGATTTTTAGGCACGTTCACCGGCTACTTCTAGTGTGTTTGGATAGGTTCAGATTTGCGGTCAGTCCAGTTTGCCACCTCCCTAGAGCTTGTCCTATGTTTGTTACTTAGCTGGAGTAATGTGTGATCCTCAACCACTAAGGATCATAACAGGCAGCATCCTCTCCCTATGCTCAGATCAGCAGCAGTAAGATGGCGGTCGGCGGGAACGCCCCTTTATAGCCCCTGTGACGCTGCAGAAAGCAAGCCAATCACTGCCATGCCCTTCTCTAAGATGGTGGGGACCAGGGCCTATGTCATCACGCTGCCCACACTCTGCGTGCACCTTCATTGGCTGAGAAATGGCGCTTTAAGCATCATAGGAAATGCGACTTTGGCACGCAGATCGTGTACCACATGGCCGATCCCACGCTGGGATCGGATCGGGTTTCATGAAACCCGACTTTGCCAAAAGTCGGCGACTTTTGAAAATGACCGATCCGTTTCGCTCAACCCTACTCACAACATATCTACATGAGTTCCTTAGGGGGTCTACTTTCCAAAATGGTGTCACTTGTGGGGGGTTTCAATGTTTAGGCACATCAGGGGCTCTCCAAACGCAACATGGCGTCCCATCTCAATTCCTGTCAATTTTGCATTGAAAAGTCAAACGGCACTCCTTCCCTTCCGAGCTCTCCCATGCGCCCAAACAGTGGTTTACCCCCACAAATGAGGTATCAACGTACTCAAGACAAATTGTACAACAACTTTTGGGGTCCATTTTCTTCTCTTACCCCTGGGAAAATAATAAATTGGGGGCGAAGAAATCATTTTGTGAAAAAATATGATTTTTTATTTTTACGGCTCTGCATTATGAACTTCTGTGAAGCACTTGGTGCATCAAAGTGCTCACCACACATCTAGATAGGTTCCTTGGGGGGTGTAGTTTCCAAAATGGTGTCACTTGTGGGGGGTTTCAATGTTTAGGCACATCAGTGGCTCTCGAAACGCAACATGGCGTGCCATCTCAATTCCTGTCAATTTTGCATTGAAAAGTCAAATTGCGCTCCTTCGCTTCCGAGCTCTGCCTTGCGCCCAAACAGTCGTTTACCCCCATACATGGGGTATCGGCATACTCAGGAAAAATTGTACAACAACTTTTGGGGTCCATTTTCTCCTGTTACCCTTGGTAAAATAAAACAAATTGGAGCTGAAGTAAATTTTTTGTGAAAAAAAGCTAAATGCTCATTTTTATTTAAACATTTCAAAAATTCCTGTGAAGCACCTGAAGGGTTAATAAACTTCTTGAATGTGGTTTTGAGCACCTTGAGGGGTGCAGTTTTTAGAATGGTGTCACAATTGGTTATTTTATATCCTATAGACCTCTCAAAATGACTTCAAATGAGATGTGGTCCCTAAAAAAAAATGGTGTTGTAAAAATGAGAAATTGCTGGTCAATTTTTAACCCTTATAACTCCCTAACAAAAAAAAATTTTGGTTCCAAAATTGTGCTAATGTAAAGTAGACATGTGGGAAATGTCACTTAAGTATTTTGTGTGACATATCTCTGCGATTTAATTGCATAAATATTCAAAGTTGGAAAATTGCAAAATTTTCAAAATGTTTGCCAAATTTCCATTTTTTTCACAAATAAACGCAGGTAATATCAAAGAAACTTTACAACTATCATGAAGTACAATATGTCACGAGAAAACATTGTCACAATCACCGGGATTTGTTGAAGCATTCCAGAGTTATAACCTCATAAAGGGACAGTGGTCAGAATTGTAAAAATTGGCCTGGTCATTAACGTGCAAACCACCCTTGGGGGTAAATGGGTTAACTGAACAGGGCTTCTAGCTCTTTCCTTAATACTGCGGTGGGCTCTGGCAGCATCCTGGCATCGGATCGGCCACGTTTCTTCGCGGCCTGGCGGCGCATCCCTCGGAACCATCACTCACCTTGCTTTTGTCACCACCGGCGGGAAACTACATGACTCTCCATGCACTTTCACTTATAACGGCGCCCCCAGCTTCTGGGTCAGAGCCCCGGTCCAGTCCTTTTTGCCTTCCCCCGGAAAACAAAGGATGCAGCCTCAGTAGTTCCGGGCCCTCGTCTACCTCCTTACAACTATAATACCAGAAGTAGACACAGAAAAAGAAGGGTCCCTGTGCAAGAACAGCATATGGGCCCTTTGTTGTCAAATAGTTCTGTCTGTTACAGAAGCTGATTGCTGCTTTAGAGGTAATACTTGGCCCCCACATCTCTTGTGCTGCTGCGCCAGCAGCACAGGTTGTACCTATGGTATGTTCACCCCTATGTACTACAGGACCTTAATAACACTATTTTTTTAAATTATATACACACCATAAACAAGGATGTATTTGCATCAAAAAGCCCCAAAAGGTACAATACATTAATGGGAGACCTTAGGGTTAGAGATGAGCAGATCGCTTCGCATAACCGAATGGTTTAGGTCAGTGCTCTCTGGTCATGAACAATAAGCTACACAAATTTCCTGACCTTCCAGGTTCTGTGTGTGATGTTTTATTCATTGGGCTGGTGTGACATCATATGTGCATCATGTTGTGCAGAGGTAATGTCTCGCCATCCTGGTTAATCATAAGCCAAGCCACGGATTTCAGAGGATAAGGAAATTCATGCATTTACTGTCCACATTCGGAGAGCACTGACCTGGACTATTGTTGCTCAAAGCAATCAACTCATCTCTATTCAGAGTGTTATGCACATGTATTTGAGGGAAATGAAAGGGTATGCACTATTCAGATTTTCAGTACAGTTATTTGCCGCAAATCCACATTTTTGGGCAAATTGTGCAGAGCTTGCCTTTCAAATTTCAAAAGATTTGCTCAAGTCTAATTAATATGCAAAGTCTCCAAGTAATGGTTTAGTACACTAAAGCCACAAACACATAAAATACATCAAACAGAATGACGAGCACAACTGAGAATATACCATAATTTGAATTATCTTGGATGTATATGCTATGCAAGGTTGCGCTTAATTTATTGTACATTTTCTTTCATTGTACTGTGTATGTTACTGTACTATTTGCATTTAATTATCCAGATTAGCAAACAAATTTGACACTTATAATATTGCATTAAAAACAGTAATTTGAATATATTTAATGATTTCCCTATTTTCTAGATATTCATTGTTGCAGTACAAAGATGGAAAGTTTTTGACAAACTGTAGTTGTGGTAAATAAAAACTAGATCTGAATTGTTTTCACTTTTAACATGGACTTTTGTTTCTCAGAATAAGGAATTGAAATTACATTCACATTTAATTTATTACTTTAAATAAATATATTAATGATCTCTTTGTCAAGAACTTCACTGTATTTAAAGGAGAACTAAAACAAAAAATGAATAATAAAGATAACACAAAATACATCTGAAGACACTTCAAAGAAAGGCTAGTATAAATCCCACAGATACAGTAATATAGGGGCTACCTCTGTAGCAAAAAAACTATTCCTCCTCTTCCTCATCCTCCTCCTGTTCCTGGTCATCACCCAATGTGGTCTGACAATACTGTGTGAGGCTGGTCTGTGCGGTATCAGCCTCTGTACAATCTTGCTCCATAGTCACATTTTAATAGACAGACCAGTAGGATGGTTACACTCATAATAGCGTCATCAGCACTCACCATCTTGGTGCAGTACTCAAAGTTTTTAAGAACCTCACATAGGTCAGCAATCCAAACCCACTCGGTAATTGGTATGTGTGGGGGCAGAGTGTTACTCTAGCGGCAATTGAGAAGCTGAAATTCAGACACTGCAATTCTGCTGATCATTAAGCATTTCCAACATATGGGAAATCAAATTCCAGTTTGTGGGCAGGTCATGAATTAGTCGGTGATGAGGCAAATTAAAGCGCTGCTGCAGCGAAGCTAGACCGGCAAAAGTCTGAGATGACTTTCGGAAATGTGTGCTGACACGGCGTACCTTGGCAAGTAGGTCAGGCAAGTCAGGGTATGTTTTTAAAAACTGCTGTACAACCAAGTTCAGCATGTGGGCCTTGCATGGAACGTGTACCAACTTGCTGGGCTTTAAAGCTGCCACCAAGTTATACCCATTATCGCACACAACCAGACTTGGTTGGGGGTTCAGTGGGGAGAGCCACTGACCAGTCTGTTCTTTTATCCCTTTCAACAGCTTGGTTGCATTGTGAGCTTTATCACCTAAACAGAAGAGCTTCATCAGAGTGTGCTGCTGCTTCACCAAAGCAGTACTGTAGATTTCCGAGCTAGGAAGTGATGGGGAGGCTAGTTCCGCTGAGGATGAGGAGGAGAGACGGGAAGTGGAATACGAGGAGACTGAAACCCTGATCGAAGCTGGGCTCGCTATTCTTAGTGTGGGTGACATGTGTGATGTCCCAGCCTCTGACTCTGTCCCAGACTTTACCAGGTTAACCCAGTGTGCCATCAATGAAATGTATCATCCCTGTCCACATGAACTTGTCCAAGTGTCTGTGGTTAGGTGGACCTTCCCTGTGACTACTTTGGCCAGAGCACGGCTGATATTGTGTAACACGTGCTTATGTAATGCGGGGGCGGCACACTGGGAAAAATAGTGTCAGCTGGGAATCGAGTACCGTGGGGCTGCCACCACCAAGAGGTTGCGGAAAGACACAGTTCCCACAAGTTGAAACGGCAACATTTCCAGGGCTAGCAATCTGGCAAAGTGGGTGTTTAGCATTTGGGCTTGTAGGTGGGGGCTGGCTATTTCTGCTTTCTAGTAAATGTCTTGGGCAGAGACAACTGACCGCTGCACTAGGACTACAAAGTGGACGTGATTGCTGACTGTTGTGTGTGCGCAGGATGTTGTGGATTCTGTTTGCGGGCTCCCTCTGGTGGTTACTGCTGGTACTGGGTGACTTTGGTGGGTTGCGGCCTTTGGTTTCCATCTGTCCATCAGAGGCTGGGTGTTTCCTATTTTACCTGGCCTCTCTGTCATTTCCCTTGCCGGCTATCAATGTGTTCAGATGTGCTCTGTTTGGTTCCTGCCTACCTGCTCCCAGATCTTTCAGGATAAGCTAAGTGCTGATTTTCAGTTGTTTGGTTTTTTGTCCAGCTTGCTTAGAATGTCTCTTTGTTAGCTGGTTGCTCTAGTGGACTGAGGTTCTCCCCATGTGCCATGAGTTGGCACATGGGTTCTTGTAATCTCAGGATGGTTTTTTTGATTAGGGTTTTTTGCTGACCGCTCAGTCCCCTTTTGTGTCATTCTGCTTTCTAGTTTTCAGCGGGCCTCTATTTGCTAAAGCTATATACATCATCTCTATGTATGTGCCTTCCTGTCATTTCACCGTCAATACATGTGGGGGGCAACTATATCTTTGGGGTTAATTCCTCTGGAGGCAAGTGAGGTCTTTGTTTTCTCTGCAGTACTAGTTAGCTCTTAGGCTGGTGCGTGGCGTCTAGAACCAACGTAGGCACGCTCCCTGGCTATCTCTAGTTGCGTTTGTCAGGCGTAGGGCAGCGGTCAGCCCAGGTTCCATCACCCTAGAGCTCGTCTGATATTTATTATACTTTGCTTATCCTGTGCTATCCCTAGCCATTGGGGATTCATGACAGCAGGATGCATCAGCGCCTATTTAACGTCAGCAGATTGAGATGGCCATAACACAGGGGAAGGGGCAGTGGTTTGACCCTCAGACATAGATTTGGTACCCAGGCATTCCGCACACCTACCGGGGTGCTTGGCTGCCATGTGCTTTGCATGCTGGTGGTGCTCAGGTTGGCAGTGTTCTTACCTCTTCTTAGCTTGGTTTGGCAGATGCTGCAAACTACAGTTGTTCTATCTGAAGGACTTTCAGAAAAAACTGACATACAGGGGAACAACGCACCAGTGGCCTGTTATCTAGTCGAGTGTGGAGGACTCTAGAACAGTTGACCGAGTTCTACTTCTGAACAAACCACTACCTCTTCTTTCCTGTTTTCTTGCTATGGATCCATCCCTCTCTGCACTGCTGTGTTTTTTAGGCGTGCCACTGTAGAAGGTTGGATCATTAGCCTCATCATCGACCACTTCGCCTTCTAATTTCTGACCTGATGTCCACTGTGTCTCATGATTATCCTCCACATCTTCAGACATCATTTGACCTTCCTCAACTTGGCTTTCTTCTGGCCGTGGGAGCTGAAAAGTTTGGGGATCAATGCACTCCACCTCCTCATGATCTTCTTTAATGGTGAACATTGAGAGGCCTGACAAATAACAACAGAACATAAACAGTTCCTCAAAGTGGTCAGCAATGGGGTCATATGTATCCTGGGACTCTTGATGGTGGCAGGAAGAAGGACCAGATTGAGGATTCAGAGGCCCAGCCTCTTGGCTACTGAGACTGGACCATGTGGAAGACTTCATGGTACAGCTTGTCAATAGTGTTGAGCATTCCGATACCGCAAGTATCGGGTATCGGCCGATATTTGCTGTATCGGAATTCCGATACCGAGATCCGATACTTTTGTGGTATCGGGTATCGGTATCGAAACAACATTAATGTGTAAAATACAACATTAATGTGTAAAATAAAGAATTAAAATAAAAAATATTGCTATACTCACCTCTCCGACGCAGCCTGGACCTCACCGAGGGAACCGGCAGCGTTCTTTGCTTAAAATGCGCGCTTTTCCTTCCTTCCGTGACGTCACGGCTTCTGATTGGTCGCGTGCCGCCCATGTGGCCGCGACGCGACCAATCACAGCAAGCCGTGACGTAATTTTCAGGTCCTTCTAGGCATTCAGTATATTAAAATTACGTTCCGGCTTTGTGATTGGTCGCGTCGCGGTCACATGGGCGACGCGACCAATCACAAGCCGTGACGTCACTGGAGGCAGGAAACGCGCGCATTTTTAAAATTACGTTGCAGCTTGTGATTGGTTGCGTGCCGCCCATGTGACCGCGACGCGACCAATCACAGCAAGCCGTGACGTAATTTCAGGTCCTGAATGCAGAAATAGGCATCAGGACCTGAAATTACATCACGGCTTGCTGTGATTGGTCGCGTCGCGGTCACATGGGCGGCACGCAACCAATCACAAGCCGTGACGCAATTTTAAAAATGCACGCGTCTCCTGCCTCCCATGACGTCACGGCTTGTGATTGGTCGCGTCGCCCATGTGACCGCGACGCGACCAATCACAAAGCCGGAACGTAATTTTAAAATACTGAATGCCTAGAAGGACCTGAAAATTACGTCACAGCTTGCTGTGATTGGTCGCTTCGCGGCCACATGGGCGGCACGCGACCAATCAGAAGCCGTGACGTCACGGAAGGAAGGAAAAGCGCGCATTTTAAGCAAAGAACGCTGCCGGTTCCCTCGGTGAGGTCCAGGCTGCGTCGGAGAGGTGAGTATAGCAATATTTTTTATTTTAATTCTTTATTTTACACATTAATATGGTTCCCAGGGCCTGAAGGAGAGTTTCCTCTCCTTCAGACCCTGGGAACCATCAGGAATACCGTCCGATACATGAGTCCCATTGACTTGTATTGGTATCGGGTATCGGTATCGGATTAGATCCGATACTTTGCCGGTATCGGCCGATACTTTCCGATACCGATACTTTCAAGTATCGGACGGTATCGCTCAACACTACTTGTCAACACACTGGAGCTTTTGTGTGCCATCCAACCCACAACATCCTTGCACTTGACTGGGTTCACTAGTGGTGTAGCACGCTGACCAAATTTTGACAGGAACCTAGGACATATAGTCATCATTAGGGTTGAGCGACTTTCATTTTTTTAAGATCGAGTCGGGTTTTGTGAAACCCGACTTTGTCCAGAGTCGAGTCGAGTGCAGTCGGCCGATTATCGCTAAAAGTAGGGGATCGACCGAAACACGAAACCCAATGCAAGTCAATGGGGAAGCATAGTCGGCAGTGAGTGGAGGCCAGGAAAACACCTACAGTGTCCATTTTAATGTCAAAAACATCCATTCTTGTTTCTGAAGCTTGTCAATCTTAATTAACTTTATAATAATAGTTGTTCAATGGAACTTGGGGGTCATTTGGCAAATTTGTGGGGGGTAGGGCTGGTTCAAGGTTGTAGTGGGCCCAGGAATCGTGGACTACGTCACGGCGGTGGAGCAGGGAGAGGAAAGTATTTCAACGTTGCAAGTGCTGTGATCCTGAGCAAGCAGGGGGGCACACTTGTTCGCACTGGCACTGGCACAGGGCCCCTCAAAGTACAGCGGTGTGTTTGCACGGCGGGGGCGCCTCCCACCAGCAGCGACACTCTTGCGTACTCTGAGGGGCCCTGTGCCAGTGACGTCGCCAACGAGTATGCCCCCCCACCTGATGAAGGAGCCTGCACTTTCATCTGCACCTTCCTCTTTGTCCCTGTGTAAGGTGGTATAACATGCGGGAAGGGGAACCTTACTTTCAGCAGGGTCAGATTCTGGCTGTGTAGAGTGCAAGGGGAATGTAGTGGTCTAGGTCAATGTACCAGCAGACTCATCTAGCAGTGGCTGGGCAATGGGCAGGATGAGGAGGAAACAGATATAGGGCCAAAGAATAAAGTAGGCTAAATGCAGTTCAAAATTGGTAACAGGACAGGACTAAACAGGCGGCATTGCTTTGTTCAGTGGAGTAGCAAACCCAGGAGCAGCAGACACTGTTTTAAGGGCCCAACCACACTAGTAGGCCAAATGCAGTTTAATATCTGATACTATAGGCCGAAAGCCAGAAGGTTGAAGCTCAGCTTTATTCAATTGAGGGCAAACACCAGGGAGGGGCAGACACCGTTAGTAGGCCCTAACCACCAATTTTTAAAATAACAGCACTTAATGAGAGCCAGAAGGTTGAAGCTCAGCTTTATTCAGTTGAGGGCAAACACCAGGGAGGGGCAGACACCGTTAGTAGGCCCTAACCACCAATTTTTAAAATAACAGCACTTAATGAGAGCCAGAAGGTTGAAGCTCAGCTTTATTCAGTTGAGGAAAAACACCAGGCAGGGGCAGACACCGTTAGTAGGCCGTAAACAAAGTTGAAGGCCAAATGCAGTTTAATATCTGATACTATAGGTCGAAAGCCAGAAGGTTGAAGCTCAGCTTTATTCAGTTCAGGGCAAACACCAGGGAGGGGCAGACACCGTTAGTAGACCGTAACCAAAGTTGAAGGCCAAATGCAGTTTAATATCTGATACTATAGACCGAAAGCCAGAAGGTGGAAGCTCCGATTTAGACAGTGGAGGACAATTTGAATTAGGGACTGCAGACAGACTTAGTAGGCTGTCCCCTGTGGACCATGCATCCAACACATTAACCCATTGCGCCGTAATGGACACGTAATCTTCCATGGCCATGCCTACAGGTCCATGCGTCTGTTGTCAGGTGCACCTTTGTACTCACAGATTGCCAGAGTGCATGGACAATGCGGTCTTCTACATGCTGGTGGAGGGTTGGGATGGCTTTTCTCGCAAAAGAAGTGTTGACTGGTTAGCTTGTAGCGTGGTACAGCGTAGTCCATCATGGCCTTATTAATAGTAAATAAAATATATAACTAGGCTCTATGAACTTTTAAATAGGTTCCAGGGGTACACGGGCAGCATTGGTGTGGTCAGTGGAGGAGTATTGCAAGTAGGGGCCACAGACAGGCTCACAAAGGCCTAAAATAACAAACAGTAGGCAGTCATGGCAGTTTTACATTGGTTACATGGATACACAGGCAGGCACTCCAGGCAGCATTGTGGTCAGTGGAGGAGTATTGCAAGTAGGGGCCGCAGACAGGCTATCAAAGGCCTAAAATAACAAACAATAGGCTCATGGCAGTTTTATATCGGTTACATGGATACACGGGCAGGCAGCATTGTGGTCAGTGGAGGAGTAATGCAAGTAGGGACGGCAGACAGGCTATCAAAGGCCTAAAATAACAAACAATAGGCTCATGGCAGTTTTATATCGGTTACATGGATACACGGGCAGGCAGCATTGTGGTCAGTGGAGGAGTATTGCAAGTAGGGGCCGCAGACAGGCTCACAAAGGCCTAAAATAACAAACAATAGGCTCATGGCAGTTTTTTATCGGTTACATGGATACACGGGCAGGCAGCATTGTGGTCAGTGGAGGAGTATTGCAAGGAGTGTCTGACACAGTTAGTACTCCAAAAAACAAATAGATATTAATGTCTCGCAAAACAACTATAAGTAAAAAAAGGGTGGCATGCTTAGGTACAGGGGTGGGCTCATCTGCAGAGTTTATGACAAAGTAATTTGGCTGTAAATTAGTATTTACTGGTGTCAATATAGGACACTGACCCAGACTACTTTAACTAGCATCATAGATGCAAACAAATTGGTATTGTTTGTCAGTGCCAGGCATTGAATGATGTCAGTGCATAGACTACACATTGGTGGAGCTGTGCGAGATAATTTTGCACGTGGTACAGCACAGCTTGAGCTGGGGGGGGGGAACTCTCTTGTGGCCGGCGGTACCGCCCCAGGGCCCCTCATGTTACAACGGCGTGTCTGACGTTGGGTGCGCACCACCACCGCCAGAGACACTACATTGTACTATGAGGGACCCAGTGGCAATGCCGTCGACCAAAAGCGGGCACACCCGCCTCTTCAGACAATCAGCACTGTAACGGGTGCTTGCGCCAAGTGGCGAGACAACGGCCCCGTGGGGGGATTTTTCCCATTGGGGGAGGTGTAAACCTGTCGTATGCTGGACAAACAGCTGCTGCAAATTAACAGATTGGAACACTCAGTAAGACCAGTCCACAAGCAAGACCTTTTTATAGGAAAGCTAGGTGTCAGCCGGGAAAGGTGGGGCAAAATAATTTGAAATCCAGGAGTGGTTCATTTTAATGAAGGTGAGATCATCCACATTTTGGGTAGCCAGACGAGTCCTTTTTTCGGTTAATATTGAACCAGCAGCACTGAATACTCTTTCTGATAGCACACTAGCTGCTGGGCAAGCAAGCTCCTGCAACGCATATTCTGCCAATTCAGGCCAGGTGTCTAATTTTGATGCCCAGTAATCAAATGGGAATGACGGTTGAGGGAGAACATCGATAAGGGAAGAAAAATAGTTAGTAACCATACTGGACAAATGTTGTCTCCTGTCACTTTGAATAGATGCTGCAGTACCTGTCCTGTCTGCGGTCATTGCGAAATCACTCCACAACCTGGTCAGAAAACCCCTCTGTCCAATGCCACTTCTGATCTGTGCACCCCTAACACCTCTGCCATGTAGCCCCCTGCAGCTTGTGTGAGAACCATCACCGGCGCTGTGTGCTGGGAATGCCTGAATCAAACGGTCTACAAGAGTAGCTTGTTTGGTGGCTAAGATTTGTTCGAGGTTCTCATGTGGCATAATATTTTGCAATTTGCCTTTATAGCGAGGGTCAAGGATGCAGGCCAACCAGTAATCGTCATCGCTCATCATTTTAGTAATGCGTGGGTCCTTTTTGAGGATACGTAAGGCATAATCCGCCATGTGGGCCAAAGTTCCTGTTGGCAAATCTGCGGTTGTGCTGGTTTGAGGGACAGTTACAGGCAAATCTACGTCACTTGTCTCCCTTAAAAAAACAGAACCCGGCCTTGCAACGCCACTAATTTCTGTTGGCCCAGGAGAAGCTTCCTCATTACAAAAGTACTCATCCCCATCATCCTCCTCGTCCTCCTCCTCCTCTTCGCCCGCTACCGCGTCCTCTACACGGCCCTGACCAGACAATGGCTGACTGTCATCAAGGCTTTCCTCTTCCTCGGCTGCAGACGCCTGCTCCTTTATGTGCGTCAAACTTTGCATCAGCAGACGCATTAGGGGGATGCTCATGCTTATTATGGCATTGTCTGCACTAACCAGCCGTGTGCATTCCTCAAAACACTGAAGGACTTGACACAGGTCTTGTAGCTTCGACCACTGCACACCTGACAACTCCATGTCTGCCATCCAACTGCCTGCCCGTGTATGTGTATCCTCCCACAAAAACATAACAGCACGCCTCTGTTCGCACAGTCTCTGAAGCATGTGCAGTGTGGAGTTCCACCTTGTTGAAATGTCGATGATTAGGCGATGCTGGGGAAGGTTCAAAGACCGCTGATAGTTCTGCATACGGCTGGAGTGTACGGGCGAACGGCGGATATGCGAGCAAAGTCTGCGCACTTTGAGGAGCAGGTCGGGTAACCCCGGATAACTTTTCAGGAAGCACTGCACCACCAGGTTTAAGGTGTGAGCCAGGCAAGGAATGTGTTTCAGTTGGGAAAGGGCTATGGCAGCCATAAAATTCCTTCCGTTATCACTCACAACCTTGCCTGCCTCAAGATGTACAGTGCCCAGCCATGATTGAGTTTCATTCTGCAAGAACTCAGACAGAACTTCCGCGGTGTGTCTGTTGTCGCCCAAACACTTCATTGCCAATACAGCCTGCTGACGCTTGCCACTAGCTGTCCCATAATGGCACACCTGGTGTGCAACAGTGGCAGCTGCGGATGGAGTGGATGTGCGACTGGGGTGTGTGGACGAGCTCTCGCTTCTGCATGAGGAGGAGGAAGAGGAGGAGGGGGGGCGAACGCCTACAGCCAACTCTTTCCTTGACCGTGGACTAGGCAAAACTGTCCCAATATTGCTGTCCCCTGTGGAGCCTGCATCCACCACATTCACCCAGTGTGCCGTGATGGACACGTAACGTCCCTGGCCATGCCTACTGGTCCATGCATCTGTTGTCAGGTGCACCTTTGTAGTCACAGACTGCCTGAGTGCATGGACGATGCGGTCTTTAACATGCTGTTGAAGGGCTGGGATGGCTTTTCTAGAAAAGAAGTGCCGACTGGGTAGCGTGGTACAGTGTAGTCCATCAGCGCTTTGAAAGCTTCGCTTTCAACTAACCGGTAGGGCATCATCTCTAATGAGATTCAAACCCTGTGTACGCGGATGCGAGGATGAGTACTTCCTTTTCCTAACAAGAGTCTCATGTAGGGTGAGCTGGACTGGAGAGCTGGAGATCGTGGAACTAGCGGTGGTGCCGGTGGACATGGGTGACTGAGAGAGGGTTGGAGATGGTATTCTTGCCGTTGCCCTACATGCAGTGTTTCCTACTACTAACCTGGTGATTCCCTGACTGCTTTGGCCTGGCGACGAAAGCTGCACAGATACTGCAGGTGGTGTGGGAAATGGTCGGCTTACAGGGAGGGAAGGGATGTAGCGTTGCTGACTAGCTTCATTGAGCGAGGGTGCTGCAACCTTTAGGGACGTTTGGTAGTTAGTCCAGGCTTGCAAATGCATGGTGGATAAATGTCTATGCATGCAACTTGTATTTAGACTTTTAAGATTCTGACCTCTGCTTAAGGTTGTTGAACATTTTTGACAGATGACTTTGCGCTGATCATTTGGATGTTGTTTAAAAAAATGCCAGACTGCACTCTTTCTACTATCGGATACCTTTTCAGGCATTGCAGACTGAGCTTCTTTAACCGGATGGCCACGCTGTCCTCCAACTGGTTTTGGTTTTGCCACGCGTTTTTGGCCAGATACGGGCCCGGTAGATGGAACCTGTTGTGATGTTGATGCCTGCTGCGGCTCCTCCTCCTCCGCTTCAGAACTACTGCCGCCTGCACCCTGTTCCCCCAATGGCTGCCAATCGGGGTCCACAACTGGGTCATCTATGACCTCCTCTTCTATGTCGTGTGCGATTTCGTCTGTGTCACCGTGTAAGCCGGTGGTATTGCGTTCGTGACGGGGCACCATAGTCTCCGCTGGGTTTGATTCTGCCTCAGTACACTGCGAGGGCAATGTTCTGGTCTGAGTCAATGGAACAGCATAGTAATCTGGCTGTGGCTGTGCATCTGTGCACTCCATGTCCGATTCAACTTCTAATGGACATGGCCTGTTAACTGTTTCACTGTCTAACCCAGGAACGGTATATGTAAAGAGCTCCATGGAGTAACCCGTTGTGTCTCCTGACGCATCCTTCTCTCTTGTTCTGGGTGAAGAAGACAAGGAAGCGACTTGTCCCTGACCGGGAGCATCCACTGACGATGCACTGCTCTGACATTTGGCACTTTCCGAGGAGGAGGCGAAAGAGCTAGAGGCAGAGTCAGCAATGAAAGCCAATACTTGTTCCTGCTGCTCCGGCTTCAAAAGTGGTTTTCCTACTCCCAGAAAAGAGAGCGTTCGAGGCCTTGTGTAGCCAGACAAGGAACCTGGCTCAACAACTCGAGACTTAGGTGCTGTACTGCTTTTACCACGACCACCTGATGCTCTACCACCACTACCATCATTACCAGCTGACAATGACCGCCCACGGCCACGACCTCTTCCACTAGACTTCCTCATTGCTTGCAAAACGTAACCAAAGTAACACTATTTGTTACTGTAAAACAACTTATAAGGTGAACTCAAACTTCTGTAGGATTTATATATACCTTTATAGGTGCCTGACACTGAAAGGAAAATCAGGCCCAATGTTACACACTAGGTTTTCTGTGGCCCAATAATTTGAGACAGATGGCACACACAGGCCCAGCACTCAAGCAGAAATGCCAATCTTAATCTCCCACTATTTTTTTTTTTTTCTGGGAGAATTTACCCCCCCCCCCAAAAAAAAAGGCCCAGTATTACACAGTGTTTTCAGTGGCACACAATGAGAGAGAGATGCCACACACAGCAATGGCACGGAGGCAGACTTGACAATATTTATCTCCCACTAACTTTTTTTTTTGCAAAAGGGAGAATTTAGGAAAAAAAAAAAAAAGGCCAAGTATTACACAGTGTTTTCGGTGCCACACAATGAGAGAGAGATGCCACACACAGCAATGGCACGGAGTCAGACTTGACAATATTTATCTTCCACTAATTTTTTTTTGGGAAAAGGGAGAATTTAGGAAAAAAAAAAAAGGCCAAGTATTACACAGTGTTTTCGGTGCCACACAATGAGAGAGAGATGCCACACACAGCAATGGCACGGAGTCAGACTTGACAATATTTATCTCCCACTAATTTTTTTTTTGGAAAAGGGAGAATTTAGGAAAAAAAAAAAAAGGCCAAGTATTACACAGTGTTTTCAGTGCCACACAATGAGAGAGAGATGCCACACACAGCAATGGCACGGAGTCAGACTTGACAATAATTATCTCCCACTAACTTTTTTTTTTGCAAAAGGGAGAATTTAGGAAAAAAAAAAAAAAAGGCCAAGTATTACACAGTGTTTTCGGTGCCACACAATGAGAGAGAGATGCCACACACAGCAATGGCACGGAGTCAGACTTGACAATATTTATCTCCCACTAATTTTTTTTTGGGAAAAGGGAGAATTTAGGAAAAAAAAAAAAAGGCCAAGTATTACACAGTGTTTTCGGTGCCACACAATGAGAGAGAGATGCCACACACAGCAATGGCACGGAGGCAGACTTGCCAATATTTATCTCCCACTAATTTTTTTTTTGGAAAAGGGAGAATTTAGGAAAAAAAAAAAAAGGACAAGTATTACACAGTGTTTTCAGTGCCACACAATGAGAGAGAGAAGCCACAGACAGCAATGGCACGGAGGCAGACTTGACAATATTTATCTCCCACTAATTTTTTTTTTGGAAAAGGGAGAATTTAGGAAAAAAAAAGGACAAGTATTACACAGTGTTTTCGGTGCCACACAATGAGAGAGAGATGCCACACACAGCAATGGCACGGAGGCAGACTTGCCAATATTTATCTCCCTGCAGTTATCTCAGAAAAGTATGGCAGGCAGCTGAAAAGGACTGCTGCACACAACAGTGTGGACAAACACACAAGATAGCTGTGCAGAAAGGAAGGAAAAACAGGATTTGTGCTTTGAAAAAAGCAGTTGGTTTACACAGCGGCGTACACACAAAGCAACGCAGCTATCAGGGAGCCTTCTAGGGCAGCCCAATGAGCTACAGCGCTGAGGAAAAAAAAAAGTAGCTTCCACTGTCCTGCAAACAAAAGGTGGTATTGGACAGTGGAAATCGCTACAGCACAAGCGGTTTGTGGCTTTATGTACCCTGCCTATCACTATCCCTGCTTCCGAAGAAGCGGCAGCAACCTCTCCCTATGCTCAGATCAGCAGCAGTAAGATGGCGGTCGGCGGGAACGCCCCTTTATAGCCCCTGTGACGCCGCAGAAAGCAAGCCAATCACTGCAATGCCCTTCTCTAAGATGGTGGGGACTGAGATCTATGTCATCACGCTGCCCACACTCTGCGTCCACCTTCATTGGCTGAGAAATGGCGCTTTTAGCATCATTGAAACGCGACTTTGGCGTGAAAGTCGCGTACCGCATGGCAGACCCCACACAGGGATCGGCTCGGTTTCATGAGAAACCGACTTTGCCAAAAGTCGGCGACTTATGAAAATGAACGATCCGTTTCGCTCAACCCTAGTCATCATCAGATCTGTCACACGGCATTGGCGGGCACCACCACATCCATGTCTCTTAACGTCACCTTTTCTCATCTTGAATGCGTTATGCTTATGAAACCAAAAAATACTGGCTTATTTTTCAAAAGTACCCTTACGAAGGTATTACGTACAAATTCACTGTATCTAGCAATGTGTGGCTATTTTATTGGAAATCATCTTGCTGACATACTACAAAGGCGGAGTAATGAAGATTATTGCCTTTCTAAATTGTCACGTAAGATTATCTGTACTCGGATTGCGGCAGTTACACATCTCCTAGATAAAGATACTCTATTTTTTTAAAACAATGGAAAGTTATGATTTTATTTCAATTGTCTTGCTGACACACTCCAAATGTGGAAGTAACTAAGATTATTGTCCCTGCTAAATTGTCACGTAAGATTATTTGCACCCGGATTGCACCAGTCGCACAACTCCTAAAGATACGCTATGTTTTAAAACAATAGAAAATTATCATTTTTTTCCAATCGTCTTGCTGACATATTCCAAATGCGGAGTAATGAAGATTATTGCCCCTGCTAAATTGCCATATAAGATTGTGTACTCGGATTGCCCCAGTCGCACAACTGCTAGATAAAGATACACTATTTTTTAAAACAATAGAAAATTATCAGTTTTTTTTCAATCATCTTGCTGACATACTCCAAATGCGGAGTAATGAAGATTATTGCCCCTGCTAAATTGTCACATATGATTATCTCTAACCAGATTGTGCCAGTCGCACAACTACTACAAATATTAGGTATTTTAAGTGGAAAATGGAGAGCTGCAGTATGCAATTGCAATGATGAGAACACCCAGCTGCCTGCCTTTCACCCTCCTTCCTATTAAATCTCTCCCTACTTAAATCCCCACCTAACAAACAAGTAATCACTTGACAATCTTCAGCTCTTAAAAGAGCTTTTTGGAATAAATAACTCTTACTATAACCTCCTGTCACTCTCCCTATGCTACTTTCACTCTCCATACACTGAAACTACGCTCTCCTTATGCTGTTTCAAGCTGCATTGGGTGCAAGATGGTGCCAGCAGCTTTTATATAGTCCATATCATGCTAGAAGGTCAGCCAATCACTGTAATGCCACCCTAAAAATGACACCAGGATTATTGTGATTGGCAAGACAGCCCAGCATGTTCATCAGCTGCAATTAAAGCGCCAAACATGCTGGGCGGGTCACTCGAATATACCGATGTGAATACCTAATTACTCGAACGAATAGCCCTAAAACCTTACTATTTGTGCAAGTAACGAATAGTGCTGAATGTATTCGCTCATCACTAAATATGAGGCTAAGTCCCCATTTATCCTACGTGAAACACTGAGCCATTACATTGGGTTTTTCGTTTTAATCCCTAAAAATCATAATTCAGATGAAACAGCCGATGCAACCACTATGGTGAGGCAGATTAAGCTATATTGATCTCCGTATGGTCTCTGTTGCAGTGGTGTCATATATTTGTAGGTGTGCTTAAAAGCACGGTTGATAACACTTTTCTTGTGGTAAAAAGATGTCTAAAATGATTATATACCACCGAAACAGAGGCCATTGGGATACCAAAGTGACTTCATCTGCCTCATTATAGTAAATGGTTATTTCGGAGGTTTGCCCTGAATCACATTTTTTTGGGGATCTTGATGAAAACCTGAAATAGGTGTTTAACAGAGAGCAGCAAAAGTGAACTGAGCCTTTAATGATTTTTGGGAGTCAGAAAAAAAAACTAATGAACAAAAATACAATAATTTATTTTACTTAATTTTATTTTTTTGCACTGTTCACTGCGTGGTATAAGTGAAAAAAAATGAAGTGGAGTCCCTTCCACTTCTGATAATAAGCCCAGGTAAAGCAGACAGATGAGGGCTTATATTATCAGGCTGGATCCGTCCCAGCCTAAAAATACAAGCCCGCATCTTTCTCAGAATTGGCACATCAATTGGTAACCAATTCTGACACTGCCCAGCTCTTCCTGATTGCCCAAATGTGGTGGCAATCAGGGTAATAGTAATTGGGGTTGTCAAAAATCATATCAATAAATGGGTGAAAGGGAAATTGTTGTTTTTTCAAATAAAGATTTGTATGTATTTTTTTAAATAAAGATTTTTCTTGTGATATTTTTTACTTACTGAGTTAGTAACAGGGTATCTGTGGACTTGATGTCAGCAGCAATCACACAGCTAATATCAACCCCACAATTCCATTCCCCCCATTGCCACCATACCAGAGCAACCGGGAAGAGCTGAGGCTAAGCGCCTGAGTTGGGGCATCTAATGGATATGCCATTTATGGGGCACCTGAGGGTTGGTTTTATTAGGTTGGGAAGGGGACAATATCAATTTCCCTTTCAAGCTTATTAATAACAGCCCCCAGCTTGCTGCTTTGTTTTAGCTGGTTACTAAAAATAGGGGGGACCCCACATCAATTTTTTTTTTTTGGTTCCATTTTTACTAACCAGAAATGGCAAAGCAGACAGCTGGAGGTTGATAATAATAGGCTCAGAAGGTCCATGGATATTGATCACTTTCCCACATAATAGCACCAGCTCACAGCTGTATGTTTTCCCTTGACTAGTTATTAAAAATAAGGGGACGCCATATTATTTTTTTCAGTCATTTTCTTATTTATTTAAACTTGCTTATAAATAAATAAATAAATAAATAAACAATATGGGTTTCCCCCTCCTCATTTTTGATTACCAGACCAGGTAAAGCAGACGTCTTTATCTGGTAAAACAGATTGCCACCTCACCAGGGTAATCCGGAAGAGATGTGCAAAGCATCAGAATTGGTGCATCAATTGATGTGCCATTTCTGGGGTGGCTATGGGCTTGTATTTTTAGGCTTGGATGGACCCAATAACCAGGAACCTGCTTTACCTGGGTTGGTTAGCAAAAATGAACAGGACCCCACATATTTTTTTCTTAATTATTTAGTTATTTATTCTTTACAATGTCGCTCACGCCATCCATCATACGGCATTTATAAAAGCTGGGTCACAGGTGGTGTTGGCCAACCACAGCCATGCCAATGCTTGGCATGGCTGTGATGGGGCCAGAAGTACCCACAGCCTTATTGCTTGTTGATTGGCTGTGTGTACGTTACTGTTCTGGTTCGAGCATCCCTAATCATGTGTTGTCGGTGACATGTTTGTTGTAAGAATGTTTGTTGGCGCAAATCTATGGCAGCTATACAACTGGTGCAACTTGTGCAGCCACACATAGTTCCAAGAGGTAAGAAGTCCCACTTCCACCTAAATAAAAAAGGAGGAATTGTGCATTATATAGGGAAGCATGGTGTCTTAATGGTTAGCCTTGCAGTGCTGGGGCTGTGGGTTCAAATGCCACCAAGGACAACATCTGCAAGGAGTTTTCGCGTTTTTTTCGCGTTTTTTCACTATAAAAACGTGATAAAAACGCGAAAAAAACGCTAACCTATGCCTCCTATTATTTACAGTGTATTCCGCATTTTTTGTGCAAATGTTGCAATTTTTTCCGCGAAAAAATCGCATCGCGAAAAAAAAAGCAACATGTTCATTAAAAATGCGGAATTGCAGGAATTCCGCACACTTAGGAGTGCATTGATCTGCTTACTTCCCGCACGGGGCTGTGCACACCATGCGGGAAGTATGTGCGGTTGGTACCCAGTGTGGAGGAGAGGAGACTCTCCTCCACGGACTGGGCACCATCTAATTGGTCAAAAAAAAAGAATTAAAATAAAAAATAGTCATATACTCACCTTCGATGTCCCCGGAGTGTTCCCTCCTCTCACCGCTGCATGCTGCCGCTTCTGTTCCTATAGATGGTGTGGTTCAGGACCTGCGATGACGTCACTGTCTTGTGATTGGTCGCGTGACCGCTCATGTGACCGCTCACGACCAATCACAAGCCGTGACGTCACCGAAGGTCCTGAACCACACCGGCATCTATAGGAACGAAGGCTGCAGAGGGTGAGTATAACCATTTTTTTATTTTTTTTATTATTTTTAAACATTCTATCTTTTACTATAGATGCTGCATAAGCAGCATCTATAGTAAAAAGTTGGTCACACTTGTCAAACAGTATGTTTAACAAGTGTGACCAACCTGTCTGTCAGTTTTCCAAGCGATGCTACAGATCGCTTGGAAAACTTTAGCATTCTGCAAGCTAATTACGCTTGCAAAATGCTAAAAAAAAAGCGAAAAAAACGAAAAAAAAAACGCAAAAAAAATGCGGATTTCTTGCAGAAAATTTCCGGTTTTCTTCAGGAAATTTCTGCAAGAAATCCGGACGTGTGCACATACAACTCCTCTTTCCTTCCATATTCTAAAGACATGCTGATAGGGAATTTAGATTGCGAGTTCTAATAGGGACAATGCCAGAAATGCCTATAAAGCTCTGTGGAATTAATGGTGCTATCTAAGTGAGTAAAATAAATAAAAATATAATGAGCTCCTAGACTGCAAACTCTCATATATTGTTTGTGCACAGACCTCTTCTGTCTTGTACGTTCCTGGGCAAACTAGTATGAAGAGAAAGTAACAGAATTGCTATGATTGGCTGTCAATTTTTCTTTTTTGTGATTTTGTGTTAACATTCAATAATAGTAAGTACCTTTAGTTCTTTTTGTCATATGTGATAACACTAGGCAGTTTAAAAGACATATCTAGCCATGTTATCAGATTTATTTCCTAGCCATTTTAGTACATTTGCACTAATTATATTTGAAACATATATTTTCAATGCTGTGTTGCAAAATATTATCTGATACGTAAACACCATCATGAAGCACTTCAAAGTAGCAGAAAATAGGTCTTTAATTTGTTCTAAAAAAATAATGGATCAACATGGGAATTATATACTGGTGTAACAAATTACCATAACTGAAATCAGAGATTCAGCATTTAAAGTTTTACAAATTCTTGAGGAAGCAAAAATCTAAGGGAAATAAGTCTACATTCTCGAATGTTACCAAATTTTCCTAACAAATTTCTTAGAGGTCGTGTCAGCTTATACAGACCCCCTCCCACAACCTTTACAGAACAGGAAGAGGGAAATCCCATACCAGTTTACTATTTCTTTCTACACTGGAAGGAGGAGATAACAGAGGGAGCGGTTGCAATGAGGGATATTTAATAGACAACTGGAACTCTCCCACTGTATCCAGGATGAATGGAACATATTAATTTTTTTTTGTTCATACATTAACCCCTTACTGACATATGACATACCAGTACATCATGTGCTGGCTCTCTTAATTTGAAGCAGGTTCGCATCCGAGCCAACATCTTTTCCCACAAATGATTGCTGATTTAATCAGCCATCATGTGCTTCTAACAGCTGTGGGTAGAGCGGTGCTTCACCCATGGCTGTTGTCATGTTAAATCCTGCTGTCAACCTCTGACAGCAGCATTTAACATGCGCCAACAGGGGTGCATGTCATTCCATGCTCCCAACGGCATGCACATGACGTGATCGCAGGGCACTAATGGATTGTCATGACATCCGAGTGTCTGCTGAGGACTCCCATATCTGGTAATAATACAATCCTTCTGTAAAAGCCAGCACATGGCTGGCGTTAATAGAAGATTCTGATGTATGCTATACATAGCAATGCTGAAGAACTGCTATGTTTTGCACAAGTGATTGGATGATCACAGGTTTAAGTTCCCTAAGGAGACTGTTAAATCCAGTAAAAAGTTAAAACAAAAAGTTATTAAAAAATAAAAAAACACAAAAGTTCAAATCAATCTGTAGAAGGATGTAGATCTGGGGATTTATTATGATGGAATATAGGAATATAGGCTGAACTGGATGGACAAATGTCTTTTTTCGGCCTTACTAACTATGTTACTATGTTACTATGTTACTAATCCATTTTGTCCCATTAAGAAAATAAAACAATTAAAAAATAACAGGTTTACCAAAAAATATGTTTTGTAATCGTTGCAGGTGACTGTGTACTTTTCTGAATCATCTTTTTGTCTTGACTAAAAATGTACCGTACTTTTTGCTTTATGACACTCTGAATTATAAGACGCACCCCAAATTTTGAGGAGAAAAATAGAAAAAAAATTTTTTTTTAATAACATGGTGGTGCTTCTTATAATCCATGCGTCCCAGGGTCACTGCTGGAGGAGGCAGGAGTGGGGTGATGCTGCAGGCTGGGATGAAGCGGTGTCCGGCAGTGCTGCTGGTATCTGGCGCTGCTGCCTGGTGCTCTGCGGGTGTCTCTGGTGCCCGGCGGCGCTGCAGGGGTGTCCGGCAGTCCTGCTGCTAGTGTCCGGAGCTATGGGTATCCGGATGGTGCTGTCCAGTGCTGCTGCGGTGGTCACCGGTGCTGTCGGGGCTCTGCCGACATTTTGTGAAAGGCCAGAGCCCCAGCAATCCCATGATTTCCTGTGCGGTGGACTCCAGTAAAATGGCCACTGGGGGAGTGGCACAAGCACATATGGAGATCTCGGCACCGATATCTCGTGAGATGAGATTTCAGCACTGGGGTAGGTCCTGGCAGCACCGGAGACTGCCGCAGCAGCACCGGGCAGTGCCGGCAGCGCACCCGCAGCACCGGAGACACCAGCAGAGCATCAGGCATTAGCGCCGGACACCCACAGTAGCACCGCCGGACACCCCTGCAGTGCCGACGGGCACCAAAGACACCTGCAGAGCACTGGGTAGCAGCGCCGGACTCCCAAAGCACTGCCGGACACCCCTTCATCCCAGCCTGCGGCCTGCAGCAACGGTACCGGTAAGGTACAGTCGCATTATAAGATGCACCCCTATTTTCCCCCCAAAGTCTTATAATCTGAAAAATGCGGTATATAGTTTTTCTGTAGCATGTATAGTTTCCATGGAGCAGCATTATTATTATATGGTATAGAAAATATACTGGTGACATTAAGAAAACAGTAATCTACATATCAGAAAAAAATGTTTTTCCTTACAAAAGAGTTTTTATTGGACCAAAATAATTTCACATGCAAAATAGAAACCAAAATATGAGCAGAAATTAAAAATGCTTGACATTAGACTGTCATTGATATGATTTTTTTTTCAGGGTTGTTCCAATATAACATCCAAAAGTATTCTGCCATCATTGAGTCATTCCGAAAACCCTGGTAGCGGTGTTCCATTAATTTAATGTCCTGGTGAAACAGTTTGCCTTGTTCATCGCTTACATCCCCAAGATTTTGAGGGAAGAAATCTCTATGTGAATCCAAAAAGTGCATTTTCAGAGACATGTGACATCCAAGACACTGGTCTGCATTTAGCAGTTCCTGAACACCATCAACATATTCTGGAGATTTTTGTTTTCCTAAGAAGTTTTCACAGATCCATTTGAAGCTTTTCCAAGATCTCAATTCCTTATCATTTAGAGTTCCTTCAAACACATCATCTTTCATAAGCTCTCTGATCTGAGGACCAACAAATACCCCTTCCTTCAGTTTTGCTGGTGAAATGCTGGAGAATTTCTGTGACATGTACTGGAACCCTTGTGAATTTATCTTTGACATGGCTTTCACAAACTTTTTAATCAAATCCCAACTTAATATGTAGTGGAGGAGGAAAGATTTTTGTTGGAGAAACTAAAGGATTATGCTGAACATTGTCTCTACCTGGAGCACAGACATTTCTCTATCCCCAATCACGATGAACATAATGCTCTACTGTATTTCTACTGTCCCATAAACACAAGAAGCAACAATATTTTGTGAAATCTCCTTGCATTCCCCATTAGCAGACCAATCACTTTCAAATCTCCACAGATATTCCATTGATGATGCTTATATTGTATAGCATCCAAAACAACTGACAGATTTTCATAACTTTCCTTTAGATGACCTGAGTGAACAATTGGGATTGATGGTTTCATATTTCCATTGTGAAGCAACACTGCTTTCAAACTTCTCTAGGATGAGTCAATAAACAATTGCCAATCTGCAACAAAATACTCTTGTTTCAGTTCCTCAAAGAGGCCATTCACATTATTACAGTACACCATTGGTCCATCAACTGTGAAAAATTGTGTTAACGTGCTATTTCTGTTTCGGTAATAACATACTTTGACATCATCATGAAGAAGATTCTTCTGTTTCAACCTAGATGCAAGAAGTTCAGCTTTGTCTTTTGGTAATTATAGGTCTCTGATGAGATCATTTAATTCATGTTGAGTAAAGCGTTCTGGCTTGCTTGGCTGCTCCATCAGGTACATACTCATCTTGATGTGAGGTCTCCATGTCTTTGTCAGTAGCTTCAGCTCCATAGTCTTCATATTCTACTTCATTTTCATCCAATCTAGACAACGGTGGTACAGGAACTGGCAAGATACCATCATAAGGAACTGGCCTAATCACAGATTCAAGTTCAGGGTAATTAACCTTATGTTTGATTTTTGTAGAAAAGCCCTTCGGTTTGAGAAAACAGCAGTCATCAGTATGATTTTTCGGTTCTCTCCAAATCATGGGAACAGCAAATGGCATAGCCATTTTCCTCATATTCCTCATACACTCCTTTCCATAAAACTCACCAAAACCTATACTGATGTTGTCCCTGTAAGAAAATTAAGTAAGACAAGCAAAGAAAGAGAAATAAAAGGAAAAAAACCACATACCGTATATACTCGTGTATAAGCCGAGATTTCCAGCACAATTTTTTGTGCTGAAAACGCCCCCCTCAGCTTATACATGAGTAAATTGTCCAGAATGCTGGTGGAGGGAGAGGGAGTGGACATCATACTCACCCTCCATCGCTGCATCTCCGTCCCTGCATCTCTGTTGTCAGAGCACCCGCAGCTCTCCTCTCCTGGGCTCAGCGGTACCGCTCATTAAGGTAATGAATTTGGATGCGTCTCCACTCCCATAAGTGTGGAGTGCATATTCACGTGACCGCTGAGCAGAGAGAGGAGAGCCGCCGGCGCCGGACAATGGAGATGCAGGGATGGAGATGCAGGCACGAGGAGGGTGAGTATGATGGGGAGGGGGAGCAATGTGAGCCATGCATACAACTAGGGGAAGGGGGGAGCTGAGCCATGTGGGACCAGGGGAGCTGAGAAATGCGGGACCGGGGGAGCCGAGCAATGCCGGACCGGGGGAGATGAGCAATGCGGGATTGGGGAAGCTGAGCAATGTGGGATTGAGGGAGTTGAGTAATGCAGGACCGGAGGAGCCATGCATACAACAGGGGGAGCCACACATACCAGGACAAAACAGCGGAGCCACATACCAGGACAGGAAATTGACGTGACGTCAGCAGCAGGCGTGATCCAGCCTCACAGTCAGCAGTCAGTCATCAAGAGTGACTGGGCTGTGGGCGGGGCTGGGGGCTGACTGCGGGGCTGTGCTGAGGGCGGGCGGAGCTAGGCAGGGATGATTGTGCGGGCACCGGTGTCTGCGTGCCGGTGCCGGTATGTGCGGGCTGGCGCCGGTATGTGCGTTCTGGCGCCGCTATGTGCGTGCCAGCGCCGGTATGTGCGTGCCGACGCCGGTATGTGTGTGCCGGCGCCAGGGCTCTGTGTGCCAATGCCGGTATGTGCGGGCCAGCGCCGGGGCTCTGTGTGCCGGCGCCAGTATGTGGGAGCCAGCGCCGGGGCTCTGCGTGCCGGCGCCGGTATGTGCGTGCCGATGCCGGTATGTGCGTGCCGGCACCAGAGCTCTGTGTGCCGACGCCGGTATGAGCGTGCCGGCGCCAGGGCTCTGTGTGCCAACGCCGGTATGTGTGTGCCAGCGCCGGGGCTCTGTGTACTGGCGCCGGTATGTGGGGGCCAGCGCCGGGGCTCTGCGTGCCGGCGCCGGTATGTGGGGGCCAGCGCCGGGGCTCTGCATGCCGGCGCCGGTATGTGGGGGCCAGCGCCGGGGCTCTGCGTGCCGGCACCGGTATGTGCGTGCCGACGCCGGTATGTGCGTGCCGGCGCCAGGGCTCTGCGTGCCGACGCCGGTATGTGCGTGCCGGTACCGGGGCTCTGCGTGCCGGTGCCGGTATGTGCGTGCCGACGCCGGTATGTGCGTGCCGGTGCCAGGGCTCTGTGTGCCGCTGCCGGTATGTGGGGGCCGGCGCCGGTATGTGCGTGCTGACGCCAGTATGTGCATGCCAGCGCCGGGGCTCTGCGTGCCAGCGCCGTTATGTGCGTGCCGACGCCGGTATGTGCTGGGTCTGCTGCAGGGGGTGGTCTTTGGGGTGTGTGTCTCTCTCTCTCTGTAAGCAGGCATTGTCCGATGGGACTTCAAGTCCCATTGGGCTCTGCCTGCTACAGTGACAGTGAGTGACACATTAGCCAATGATGGAACAGTAGTAGTTCCATCATCCGGCTAATGTGTTGTATGTATGTACTGTATATGTGTATTTTTTTTTTTACATTCAACACACACCATGTGACATGTAACAACATGTGACAACATGCAACATACGACATGCAATGACATGCGACATGCAACATGTGACATGCAACAACATGCAACATACGACATGCACCATGCGACGACATGCAAAATGCGACATGCAACATGCAACATGCACCATGTGACATGCACCATGCGACGACATGCACCATGCGACATGCATCATGTGACATGCACCATGCAACGACATGCACCATGCAACGACATGCACCATGCGATGACATGCGGTGACATGCACCATGCGACAACATTCACCATGCGACGACATGCACCATGCGATGACATGCACCATGTGACGACATGCGACATGCACCATGTGACGACATGCACCATGCGACGACATGTGACATGCACCATGCAAAAAACATGCACCATGCGACGACGTGTACCATGCGACGACATGCGACATGCACCATGCGATGACATGCACCATGCGACAACATGCGACATGCAACATGCGATGATGTGCACCATGCGACGACATGTACCATGCGATGACATGCAACATGCGACAACATGCACCATACAACGACCTGCGATGACATGCAACATGCACCATGCGACATGCATCATGTGACATGCACCATGCAACATGCACCATGCGACATGCACCATGAGACGACATGCAGTGACATGCACCATGTGACGACATGCACCATGCTACGACATGCACCATGCGATGACATGCACCATGTGACGACATGCACCATGCGACGACATGTGACATGCACCATGCAACAACATGCACCATGCGACGACATGTACCATGCGACGACATGCGACATGCACCATGCGACGACATGCACCATGCGACGACATGCGACATGCAACATGCGATGATGTGCACCATGCGATGACATGTACCATGCGATGACATGCACCATGCGACAACATGCACCATGCAACGACATGCAACATGCACCATGCGACGACATGCGACATGTACCATGCGACAACATGCAACATATAACATGGACCATGCGACGACATGCACCATGTGACGACATGCACCATGCGATGACATGCGATGACATGCAACATGTGACATGCAACATGCAACATGCCACATACAGTACATACATACAACATACATACAGTACATATAACATAGAGTACATACTCACCATCACTTGTCACCTTGACCCCGAAGCCATTGTCATCTGTAAAAAATATTAAAATAATAAACAACCAATATACTCCCTGATCCGCAGAAATCCAATTAAAACACGTGTCCCTCAACGATCTCCCATGGAGAGCAGGAGCATCTGCTGATGCAACCACTCTCCAGGGGCCCCAGGAATACAATGATGGAAGGTATCCTTCCACAATGTGTTCCTCACAATGTATTCCTACGCCCCTGTGAGAAAATAGTCCCTAGTCTCACTTTATGCCATTGCTGTTGAGAAATTTTCCCAGGCAGCAATTGCCATAAAGTGAGACTTTGTCCTAAGGTAACCTCTCAGTGATTCACTGCAGGAGCCATTGTCTCCTGTCAGTGTGTCACTGAGGGTCCTATAGAGCAGTGACATCACCCGATGTCACTGTTCTATAAGGGAGATCGTCGTAGGACACTCGTTATTAATTGGACTACGGCAGACAGGTAGTATACGGTTTATTATTTTACGTTTTTTGCAGGCGCTGAAGTATGGTAAGTATGGTTAAATGAAGAATATTAAAATACTTTTTCCTAATGTGTGCGTGTTTTATTAACCCTTTCTTACTATTGGATTAATAACGGAAAGGCGTCTTATTGACGCCTCTCCATTATTAACCCGGCTTAATGTCACCTTACAATAGCAAGGTGACATTAACCCCTTATTACCCCATATCCCACCGCTACACGGGAGTGGGAAGAGAGGGGCTAAGTGCTGGAATTGGCACATCTTACAGATGCGCCATTTCCGGGGCGGCTGCGGACTGGTATTTGTAGCCGGGGGGGCCAATATCCATGGCCCCTCTCTAGGCTATGAATATCAGTCCGCAGCTGCCTGCGTAGCCTTTTTGGCTATAAAATATTTTAATAGCCAGTAAAGGCTACAAATATTGGCCCCCGGCCGTCGGCTTTCCCCCTCTGGTGCAGAAAATTGCATGGGAGCCCACGCCATTTTTTTCCGTTTTTTAATTAAATTCAACAGCATAAAGGACTCTTTCACCCTTGCGTCGGTACGGGTCCGTCGCTATGCGTCGGGCCTACGCACTGACGCACGTTGTGAAATTTGTGCACGTCGTGGGCAGCAGATGCAGTTTTTCAACGCATCCGCTGCCCATTCTGAAGTCCGGGGAGGAGGGGGCGTAGTTTTGGCCACGCATGCGCAGACGAAAATGGCGGACTAGACGCACAAAAAAGTTGCATGTAATTTTTTTGTGCCGGCGGTGCGCCAAAACACGGCGCAACCGTTGCACAACGGTTGCGATGTGTGGCACTGCGTCGCAATGCATTGCTAATAAAAGTCTATGGAGAAAAAACGCATCCTGCGGGCAACTTTGCAGGATGCGTTTTTTCTCCAGAATGACGCATTGCGATGTGCAGTGCACGACGCTAGTGTGAAAGTAGCCTTAGAAACATCGGCCTTTCTATTATATAGCTATGGATATATCTATCTATAGATATGTTTATAGATAGATATATCTCTAGATACATAGATGTATCTATCCATATATCTGGCTGCTTTCACACATCAGGTTTTTGCCATGAGGCACAATCCGGGGAGTTTTGAAAAAAACGGATAATTTTTTTCCGCCGGATCCGTTTTTTTTCTCATAGAGTTGTATTAGCACTGGATTGCGCCTTATCGCCACACGTTTCATCCGTTTTTTGCCGGATCTGTCAAAAAAGCTGTTTCCGCCAGACGGAAAAGACATACAGATAACGCACAGCGACGGATCCGGCAAAAAACGTATGAAACTGAAATGTGAACCCGTTTTTTCATGCATGTTTCCTTTCAAATCATGCACATTTTCCGTTTATTTATTTCCAAAAACTGCATCAAAACCGGTCAAAAAACGGAACGAAAACAGCATCAAAACTGCACAAAAACTGCATCAAAACCTGGTGCAGTTTTGATGCAGTTTTTGGTGCAGTTTTGATGCAGTTATTGGTGCGGTTTTGATGCAGTTTTTGGTGCAGTTTGGGAGTGGTTTTGATGGAGTTTTTGGTGCAGTTTTGATGCAGTTTTTGGTGCGGTTTTGGTGCAGTTTTGGAGCGGTTTTGATGGAGTTTTTGGTGCAGTTTTGATGCAGTTCTTGGTGCGGTTTTGATGCAGTTTTTGGTGCAGTTTTGATGCGCTTTGATGCGTTTTTATGCAGTTTTTTGCACGGTTTTGATTCATTTTTTATTTCGCTTTTGGTGTGATTTTTGCGCGGTTTTTATGCGTTTTGTTGCGTTTTTGAAAGCTAAATAATGATGTATTATAGAACAAAAAAAAAAGATTTGTGATGTAATTATTGTCCAACCTCCTCTTTTACATTTGTCCAACCCACACTCCATTACACACACAGATAGACAGATAGATGATAGATGAAATGGATAGACAGATCTACATATAGATAGATCTATAGATGCATACATCTATATATAGATATATCTGGATAGATATATCTATTGATAGATGTATGGATAGCGTAGGGTGTGTGTCCACTGTCCAGATTACATCCGAATTAGCTGCAGATTTGATGCTGCGTACTTGTAGTCCCATCGGATGTTGCCTGCACACACACCCCAAAAGACCCCCCGCACACACCCGAACAGTCCCACACACACCCGAACAGCCAGGCACCCACCCGAAAAGCCCCGCACACACCTGAACAGTCCCACACACACCCATCCCACACACACCCAAACAGCCAGACACCTGTTGTGAATTCTGTTTGTGGGCTCCCTCTGGTGGCTACTGGTGGTACTGGTTGACTTCTGTCTTCTATCTCCAGTGCACCTGTTCCCATCAGGAAATGGGAGTTTCCTATATAGTCTGGCTTCTCACTCATTTACTTGCCGGCTATCAATGTTACCAGAGCTCCTCTGTTACTTGCTACCTGCTCCAAGTCTGCTGAGTCAGATAAGTTTGATCATTTGTACCTTTTGTCCAGCGTGCATTTATATTAATCTTGCTGCTGGAAGCTCTAGTGAACTGAAATGACCACTCCGGTGTCATGAGTTGATACCAGAGTTTAAAGTCATTTCAGGATGGTATTTTGTAGGGTTTTGAGTTGACCGTGAAGTCCACTTTTTGTATTTTCTGCTATCTAGTTAGTGGGCCTCTCTTTGCTGAACCTGTATTCATACTGCGTATGTGTTTTCTTCTTGACTAACCGTCATTATATGTTGGGGGCTACTATTACTTTGGGGTTTTCTCTGGAGGCAAGCCAGGTCTGTGTTTCCTCTATTAGGGGTAGCTAGATCTCCGGCTGGTGCGAGACGTCTAGGGATAAAACGCAGGTACGTTCCCCGGCCACTGGTAGTTGTGCGTTAGGTTCAGCATCGCGGTCAGCTTAGATTCCATCTTCCTAGAGCTAGTCCTGTTTTTGCCTATGTCCCTGCCATTGGGAATCATGACAGTATAGCCGGCCAAAATATGTTAAGTATTGGCTGAAGTAGGAGAGAAAAGAAGTTTCTGACACCTTTTTTTTTTTTTTTTTTTTTTTTACTCTGAAGTCTGTTTAGCCATAATTGCAGTCTGCTTCTTTCCCTCCTCTTAATCCCTGAATGGCTCAGATCTCAGCTGCTGAAAAATGGATATCCAGAGTTTAGCTTCAAATCTGAATAATCTTGCTTCTAAGGTTCAAAATATACAAGATTTCGTCATACATGCTCCTATGTCTGAACCTAAAATTCCTATACCAGAGTTTTTTTCTGGAGATAGATCTCGTTTTTTGAATTTCAGGCACAATTGTAAATTGTATCTTTCTGTGAGACCTCACTCCGCTGGAAACCCTGCTCAGCAGGTTAAGACTGTTGTTTCCTTGCTGCGGGGTGACCCCCAGAATTGGGCATTTGCATTGGCGCCAGGGGATCCTGCGCTGCTCAATGTGGATGCGTTTTTTCTGGCGCTGGGGTTGCTCTATGAGGAACCGAATTTGGAGATTCAAGCTGAAAAGGCCTTGATAGCCCTCTCTCAAGGGCATGATGAAGCTGAAATATATTGTCAAAAGTTTCGTAAATGGTCTGTGCTTACTCAGTGGAATGAGTGCGCCCTGGCGGCGAATTTCAGAGAGGGTCTCTCTGACGCCGTTAAAGATGTCATGGTGGGGTTTCCTATGCCCACAGGTCTGAATGAGTCCATGACAATGGCTATTCAGATTGACCGGCGTTTGCGGGAGCGCAAACCTGTGCACCATTTGGCGGTGTCTTCTGAGCAGGCACCGGAGAATATGCAATGTGATAGAATTCTGTCCAGAAGTGAACGGCAGAATTATAGGCGTAAAAATGGGTTGTGTTTCTATTGTGGCGATTCTGCTCATGTTATATCAGCATGCTCTAAACGCACTAAAAGGGTTGAAAAGTCTTTTGCAGTTAGCAAATTGCAGTCTAAGTTTCTTTTGTCTGTAACTTTGATTTGTTCGTTATCATCTATTAATGTGAATGCCTATGTGGACTCTGGCGCCGCCTTGAGTCTTATGGATTGGTCCTTTGCCAGGCGCTGTGGGTTTAGTCTAGAGTCTCTGGAAGTCCCTATTCCTTTGAAGGGTATCGACTCCACACCATTGGCTTGGAATAAACCTCAATACTGGACACAAGTGACTATGTGTATGACTCCAGACCATCAGGAGGTGATTCGATACCTTGTGTTGCATAATTTGCATGATGTTTTAGTGCTTGGATTGCCATGGTTACAAACTCACAACCCAGTTCTTGACTGGAAGACAATGTCCGTATTAAGCTGGGGATGTCAGGGGGTTCATGGGGGAGTACCTTTGGTTTCCATTGCTTCATCTACTCCCTCTGAGGTTCCGGCATTTTTGTCTGACTATTGTGATGTTTTTGAGGAGCCTAAACTTAGTTCGCTCCCTCCTCACAGGGATTGCGATTGTGCTATAGATTTGATTCCTGGCAGTAAATTTCCTAAAGGTCGTTTGTTCAATCTGTCTGTGCCAGAGCATGCTGGTATGCGAGAGTATATTAAGGAGTCCTTGGAAAAGGGACATATTCGTCCATCCTCATCCCCTTTAGGAGCAGGTTTTTTTTTCGTGGGTAAAAAAGATGGTTCCCTGAGGCCTTGTATTGATTATCGGCTGTTGAATAAGATTACAGTCAAATATCAGTATCCTTTGCCACTGTTGACTGATTTGTTTGCTCGTATTAAGGGGGCAGGGTGGTTCTCTAAGATTGACCTTCGGGGTGCGTATAATTTGGTGCGGATTAAGCAGGGAGATGAGTGGAAAACTGCATTTAATACGCCCGAGGGCCATTTTGAGTATCTGGTAATGCCTTTTGGTCTTTCTAATGCCCCTTCAGTCTTTCAGGCCTTTATGCATAATATTTTCCGTGAATATCTGGATAAATTTATGATTGTGTATCTGGATGATATTTTGATTTTTTCCGATGACTGGGAGTCGCATGTTCAACAGGTCAGGAAGGTTTTTCAGGTTTTGCGGGCTAATTCTTTGTTTGTAAAGGGTTCAAAGTGTATTTTTGGGGTTCAGAAGATCTCTTTTTTGGGGTATATTTTTTCCCCTTCTTCTATTGAGATGGATCCTGTCAAGGTTCGGGCTATTTGTGATTGGACGCAACCGACTTGCCTTAAGAGCCTTTAGAAATTCTTGGGCTTTGCTAATTTCTATCGTCGATTTATAACTGGTTTTTCAAGTGTCGTTAAGCCTCTAGCGGATTTGACTAAGAAGGGTGCTGATGTTTCCAATTGGTCCTCGGCGGCTGTGGAGGCCTTTCGGGAGCTTAAGCACCGCTTTTCTTCTGCTCCTGTGTTGCACCAACCTGATGTTTCACTTCCTTTTCAGGTCGAAGTTGATGCTTCAGAGATCGGAGCGGGGGCGGTTTTGTCGCAGAGAGGTTCTGATTGCTCGGTGATGAGACCATGTGCGTTCTTTTCTCGAAAATTTTCGCCCGCCGAGCGAAATTATGATGTTGGTAATCGGGAACTTTTGGCTATGAAGTGGGCCTTTGAGGAGTGGCGTCATTGGCTTGAGGGTGCTAGGCATCAGGTGGTGGTCTTGACTGATCACAAGAATCTGATTTACCTTGAGTCAGCCAGGCATCTGAATCCTAGACAGGCGCGCTGGTCGTTGTTTTTCTCTCGATTTAATTTTGTGGTCTCATATCTACCAGGTTCAAAAAATGTGAAGGCAGATGCCCTTTCTAGGAGTTTTGAGCCTGACTCCCCTGGTGATTCTGAGCCTACGGGTATCCTTAAGGATGGGGTGATATTGTCTGCTGTCTCTCCAGACTTGCGACGTGCTTTGCAGGAGTTTCAGGTGGATAGGCCTGATCGTTGTCCGCCTGGGAGACTGTTTGTTCCAGATGAGTGGACCAGTAGAGTCATCTTGGAAGTTCATTCTTCTGTGTTGGCAGGCCACCCTGGAATCTTTGGTACCAGAGATTTGGTGGCCAGGTCCTTCTGGTGGCCTTCCCTGTCTCGGGATGTGCGTACTTTTGTACAGTCTTGTGATGTTTGTGCTCGGGCCAAGCCTTGTTGTTCTCGGGCTAGTGGATTGTTGTTGCCCTTGCCTATTCCGAAGAGGCCTTGGACACACATCTCTATGGACTTTATTTCGGATCTCCCGGTTTCTCAGAAAATGACCGTCATCTGGGTGGTGTGTGACCGTTTTTCTAAAATGGTTCATTTGGTACCCTTGCCCAAGTTGCCTTCTTCATCGGAGTTGGTTCCTTTATTTTTTCAAAATGTGGTTCGTCTACATGGTATCCCGGAAAACATCGTTTCTGACAGGGGATCCCAATTTGTGTCTAGATTTTGGCAGGCGTTCTGTGCCAGGATGGGCATTGATTTGTCTTTTTCGTCTGCTTTCCATCCTCAGACGAATGGCCAGACAGAGCGTACTAATCAGACCTTGGAGACTTATTTGAGGTGTTTTGTGTCTGCTGATCAGGATGACTGGGTCGCCTTTTTGCCGTTGGCGGAGTTTGCCCTTAATAATCGGGCTAGTTCTGCCACTCTGGTTTCTCCTTTCTTCTGCAATTCGGGGTTTCACCCTCGTTTTTCATCTGGTCAGGTGGAATCTTCGGATTGTCCTGGAGTGGACACTGTGGTGGATAGATTGCACCAGATTTGGAGTCATGTGGTGGACAACTTGAAGTTGTCCCAGGAGAAGACTCAGCAGTTTGCTAATCGTCATCGTCGTGCTGGTAATCGTCTTCGCGTTGGGGACTTGGTGTGGTTATCTTCTCGTTTTGTCCCTATGAAGGTCTCTTCTCCTAAGTTTAAACCTCGGTTCATAGGTCCTTATAAGATTTTGGAGATTCTTAATCCTGTATCGTTTCGTTTGGACCTACCGGCATCTTTCACTATTCATAATGTCTTCCATCGGTCTTTGTTGCGGAGGTACGAGATACCGGTTGTTCCTTCTGTTGAGCCTCCTGCTCCTGTGCTGGTGCAGGGTGAATTGGAGTATGTTGTGGAGAAGATTTTGGACTCTCGCATTTCCAGACGGAGACTTCAATATTTGGTTAAATGGAAGGGATACGGTCAGGAGGATAATTCTTGGGTGACTGCCTCTGATGTTCATGCCTCTGATTTGGTTCGTGCCTTTCATAGGGCTCGTCCAGATCGCCCTGGTGGTTCTCATGAGGGTTCGGTGCCCCCTCCTCAAGGGGGGGTACTGTTGTGAATTCTGTTTGTGGGCTCCCTCTGGTGGCTACTGGTGGTACTGGTTGACTTCTGTCTTCTATCTCCAGTGCACCTGTTCCCATCAGGAAATGGGAGTTTCCTATATAGTCTGGCTTCTCACTCATTTACTTGCCGGCTATCAATGTTACCAGAGCTCCTCTGTTACTTGCTACCTGCTCCAAGTCTGCTGAGTCAGATAAGTTTGATAATTTGTACCTTTTGTCCAGCGTGCATTTATATTAACCCTGCTGTTCTGTTCGCATTTACTATACACTAGTTCTGTTCGGGTCACTATGACCCGGCTTATTAAACCTTGATTTTAGACACTCTAACTCATTTTTTTTTTATAACTTTTTGCTTACTAGACTGTTTGTGAACATGTTTGGTAGTAAAAAAAAGAAAAATGAAACAGAAATCTTTTTTTTTTGTTTTTATTCTGAAAAAACAGATCAATGAGCAAAACGAAAATAGAAAAATACACATTTTTGTAAAAAAAAAAAAAATCAAAACAATCAAATCAAACATTTTGAAAACTTCTGAAAACAAGCAGATAAGCCAGGAAGACAGACTTACTTAGCCAAAAAAATTATTTGCAAGACTTTACAGCTCAGATTTACAAACAAAAACCGTCTTAGACAGCGCGTTCTGAGCAGTCCGTTCTGCGCAAAATATACACGTGTAGTGCACACCTAGTGATCTCTCCGGATGCACTCTACATTTTAGAATAGACTGCGCACCAAAAATAATCAATATAAAGCCATTTTTATGGTGCGCAGATCTCAATGCATACCCCCGGTAGAGCGCGCGTACGACCCCATTGAAATAATTTAGGAAAAAAATCAATTGATATACAATAGTAGATGCAATAAATAGACCCAACTGAGGTTATAAGTCCTTTATTTCACTGAAAATATGGCCTCACAGCTGTAAAAAACGATGCCGGGTCACTATGACCCGAACAGAACTAGTGTAACTTTTTTCGTGTAGCAAAAAGTAAACGAAAAAAAAAATATATATATACTCATATGTAGGTCCCCCCAAATGAGGAAAAGTCAAGGAGTCTCAAGTTTTAGAGACTTACAGAAAAAAATCTACAGGGCCGCAAAAAGTCTGTTCGGGTCACTATGACCCGAACAGAACAGCAGGGTTAATCTTGCTGCTGGAAGCTCTAGTGAACTGAAATGACCACTCCGGTGTCATGAGTTGATACCGGAGTTTAAAGTCATTTCAGGATGGTATTTTGTAGGGTTTTGAGTTGACCGCGAAGTCCACTTTTTGTATTTTCTGCTATCTAGTTAGTGGGCCTCTCTTTGCTGAACCTGTATTCATACTGCGTATGTGTTTTCTTCTTGACTAACCGTCATTATATGTTGGGGGCTACTATTACTTTGGGGTTTTCTCTGGAGGCAAGCCAGGTCTGTGTTTCCTCTATTAGGGGTAGCTAGATCTCCGACTGGTGCGAGACGTCTAGGGATAAAACGCAGGTACGTTCCCCGGCCACTGGTAGTTGTGCGTTAGGTTCAGCATCGCGGTCAGCTTAGATTCCATCTTCCTAGAGCTAGTCCTGTTTTTGCCTATGTCCCTGCCATTGGGAATCATGACAGACACCCACCCAAAAAGCCCTGTGCACACCTAAACAGTCCCGCACACATCCGAACAGCCTGCAGACCCAGCACACACATACACACACACACTTCCCTCCTCCCGAACTGCAGCGTTTCTCGGACCCACATCCGCAGCAAAACTGCAGATCTTTTTTACATCTGCGATTTTGCTGAGGATGTGCCCAACTCAATGAAAGTCTAAAGGTGCAGAAACGCTGCAGTTCCGCACAAAAGAAGTGACATGCTGCGAGAAAAAAAAGCTGCTTTTCGGTGCGGCTTTTTCCGCAGCATGTGCACAACAAGTCTGCGGCTCCCATAGACTTACATTGGTTGTGCACTACACTGCGGATTTGATGCAATTCTGTGCGGCAAAAAACACTGCGGATCTGGAATCAAATCCGCAACGTGTGCACACAGCCTAGGCATTTAGTGAAGCTAGCAAAAAAGCCAAGCAAAAAACAAGTGTGGGATTTGCACTTTTTTTGCAATTTCATTGCACTTTGAATTTTTTTCACATTTTCTGTTACGCGACATGGTAAAACCAATGGTGCCGTTCAAACGTAGAACTTGTCCCGCAAAAAATAATCCCTCACATGGCCATATTGATGGAAAAATTATGGCCCTGGAAAGAAGGGGAGCGATAAACCACCAGGGGTGAAGGGGTTTAGAAACATGGATATGGTGGACATATCTATGGAAATAGACATAGATGAATACATACAGATATCTATATATATAATTGTCTAAGGGTTTTTCCGTCTGTCTGTCTGTCTGTCTGTCTGTCCTGGAAATCACTCCATATAAGGTATGGTCTACAAACAGGATACCTTATATGGAGTGGTCGGCGGTTTGTAGACCATACCTTATATGGAGTGGTCGGCGGTTTGTAGACCATACCTTATATGGAGTGGTCGGCGGTTTGTAGACCATACCTTATATGGAGTGGTTGGCGGTTTGTAGACCATACCTTATATGGAGTGGTCGACGGTTTGTCGGGCGGCCTCGACCAATCAGAGATGGGCACAGCATGGCGACGATGATGTCATAATGGTTGCCATGGCGACGATGATGTCATAAAGGTTGCCTCGACCAATCAGCGACGGGCACAGTCTGCCGCGAATCACATACTACGGGGACATGCATATTCTAGAATACCCGATGCATTAGAATCGGTCCACAGTCTAGTATCTATATATCTATCTATCTATCTATCCATCTATCCGTGTGTAATGGAGTGTGGGTTGGACAAATGTAAAAGAGGAGGTTGGACAGAAATGACATCACAAATCTTTTTGAAGATAGAGGGGGAGAGCAGGGAGGGGTTGGGTTGTGTTTTGGAGTGGGTGTGCCAGGTGCAGAGTTACAGTGCAATGCATCATGGAACTTGTAGTATTAGAGCACAGTGAGTCAGGAGAAAGGAAGTTGTCGATTAACCCCATGAGAGCTGGATCCAGCACTAAAGATGTGCTGCTACAGCATGATAAAAGGTAATATTGCTAAAATAAACACAGTAGATGTTTTCAGTGGCACATAATAGCAAGATTTATAAAAAAAAAAAAAAGTTATAGTAGTGGACAACTTCTTTAACTCAATAAGCTTACCCAGTTTTCCATGGCAAAAGTAGGTACCTTGGCTTATACTCTGGTCGGCTTATACTCGAGTATATATGGTACATTGAAAATGCAGAAATAACAAAAATATTTCTATCTCAGAAACTTTATGTGATAGAGCAAAACTAAGCCTACTTTTGGAATCAGCACATCAAACTCCATAAAACAGACATATTACCTTTGCTGATGATTGTTTTGTGTTGACCAGGGTAATGAAAATGCCAGAATTATGTTTTTTTGGACTGCCACAACATTGGAACAAAATGCAAAAGAGGCTATCAAAATATCGTATCTGCTCCCAAATGGTATCAGTAAATACGTCACCCCATGGCACAAAAAAAATAAGCCCTCACAGAGCCTTATATCCCGAAAATAGAAACGTTATATGTCTCGGAAAATGGTGACAAACCAACTTTTTTTTTCTTACAAGTTTCACATATTTTTTTTATTGCCAGATTAGTAGTTTTGCCAAATTGTGAACATGGTAAATGAAAAAAAAATTGTGAAATTGCACTTCTTTTACAAATTCAATGCACTTTTAATTTTATTCTCATTTTCCAGTACACTGTGGTAGAATGAATGATTTCATTTAAAATTAGAACGTGACCCACAGAAAACAAGCCCTCTTATATCTATATTGACTCAAAAATAAAAACACTATGGCTCTTGGAAGAAGGGAAGGAAAAAACGAAAACAAAAAAACAGAAAATGGCTATGGTGTGAGAGTGTTAAAAGTTATAGTAGCCAGAATCTTCTCATTTTTCCATACATTTTACTATAGGACATCTATCTGTGTTTTTGTTTTCTGCATGTTTTCTACTGGTGTGACTAAACTATGCAATAACAATCTTCTCTGGTTATTGCATTTTATGCATTTCTTCCCTCATTTGATGCATTTTTGGTGCGGATTTTAAGTAGCATTTTAATGTGTTTTTATAACACAGAAAAACTTTGATTCTGGTCTTTTGCTGTATTTTTACATGCTTTTTTCAGGCTCCCCGTAGAAGCATATAAAGAAAAAAAAGCACCAAAACCACATCATTAAGCAGTGTCTTTAGATTTACAATAGGGTACAGTGGACAAAGTTTTCATTACGTCACATCCAATTTGATTGGACAGTTTAACTTAGCAGAATTTCTGCGCAAAAACGCAGCAGACAAAGACGCAGCATTTATGCTACATATGAACATGGCCTAAATGTCCAAGGAAAGTGTATGTGATTTCATGAAAACTTTGCCCACTCTGCATATAAAGACATTATTGAACTATGCTGCTGTTGTGCATTTTTTCTCTATGAACTTCAAAGGGGAGCGTGAAAGAAACGAGTGTAAAAAATGCTGTTGCATTTTTAAGTGAAGAATCAAAGTTTTCCTGTACTTTCAAAAAAAGAAGAGTGCTGCTTCAATCTGCACTAAAAACACATCTAGTAAGGGGGAAAAGACATAAAACAATCTGCAAAAATGTGGGCACCTGCAGAAAACATGCAGATAAAAAGAAGGAAAAATGAAACACTTACACTATGTGTGAAAATGGCCTCAGTGGTACTTGGGTGCTGTAGCTGGTAAAATAAAGGGTTAAATGGCGGAAAAAATTGGCGTGGGCTCCCACACAATTTTCTCCGCCAGAGCGGTAAAGCCAGTGACTGAGGGCAGATATTAATAGCCTAGAGAGGGACCATGGTTATAGGACCCCCCCTGGCTAAAAACATCTGCCCCCAGACACCCCAGAAAAAACTGGGACAGACTCTGCTGGATGTCCTCATGAACTGGAGCCTGGGAATTTTTCCCACGCTCGAGTTCATATGAGGACATCCAGCAGGGGGTGCATCACCGCGACTCAAGGTAACTACAGGACATTCCCCTGCAATCCATTCATTCCCCGGGTTTTTACAGGCAGGGGCGGCTGCATTAACAGGCTTCTGCTTGTAAAATTAGTTAACCCTTTCAGATGGATTTACAACGTGGGACAGAACGACGGAAGGTATGAAATATTGTTGTTTGTTTTTTTAACTTTGTTTTAGGTGACAAGGGTCTTCAGGTGGATTAAGAGTCTAATAAAATATTACAACACCCTTTGTCTTTATTTCATTAAAGTACTTTGTAATAATGTGTGTGTGTTTTATTAACCATTTCGTACTATTGTATTAATAATGGATAGGTGTCATAATTGACGCCTCTCCATTATTAATCTGGCTTAATGTCACCTTACAATAGCAAGGTGACATTAACCCTTCATTACCCCATATCCTACCGCTACACGGGAGTGGGAAGAGAGTGGCCAAGTGCCAGAATAGGCGCATCTTCCAGATGTGCCTTTTCTGGGGTGGCTGGGGGCAGATGTTTTTAGCCAGGGGGGGGTCCTATAACCATGGTCCCTCTCTAGGCTATAATATCTGCCCTCAGTCACTGGCTTTACCGCTCTGGCGGAGAAAATTGCGCGGGAGCCCACGACAATTTTTTCCGCCATTTAACCCTTTATTTTACCAGCTACAGCGCCCAAATTTTGCACATACACACTACTAACATTAGTAGTGTGGAATATGCAAAAAAAAAAGGATATGAGATGATTTACTTTATGTAAACCATGTCTCATATCATGTCGGGTTTGTGAAGGAGAAATGAAAAGCCGGCAATTGAATTACCGGCTTTTATGATATCTAGCGCTGTATGACATATATATATATATATACACTGTGCTCCAAATTATTATGCAAATAATATTCCTCATATTTTCTCTAAATTACCTATCTGAATTGCAGTCATTGTTATTTTCCAGTCATCTACTATTCTAGTATAATTGCAATGTTGTGGAACAAACTGCCAATGAAAACAGTATCTTTAAAAAAAAAACAAAAAAAACTCAAAATGCATGTTCCAAATTATTATGCACAACAGAGTTTTCAACCTTTGTTTTATTTTTAACAAAAAAATGTCCAATTGTGAAGTCATAAGCATTATCAGCTTATTACAAAATGAAATCAAACAGTTTTCAAGTGAAAACTTTATTCTAGGTGATGTTACATTTGCACATAGGACTCCTTGTTCGAAAGAAGCTTCTGAACTCTCTCGTCCATTGAATTTGTCAGTTTTTGGATGGTTTCTGCTTCAATTGTGTTGCATGTGGACAGAATATCCTCCCAGAGCTGTTACTTAGATGTGAACTGCCTCCCGCCATCATAGACCCTCTTTTTGATGATGCTCCAGAGGTTCTCAATGGGGTTGAGGTCAGGGGAAGATGGTGGCCACACCATAAGTTTGTCCTCTTTTATGCCCATAGCAGCCAGAGATGCAGATGTGTTTTTTGCAGCATAAGACGGTGCATTACCATGCATGAAAATGATCTTGCACGGTTCTTCCTCTTGAACCATGGCAGGAAGTGTTGTTTTAGAAACTCCACATAGATTATGGAGTTCATCTTTACCCCTTCAGGGATCATAAAGGGGCCGACAATCTCTCTCCCCATGATTCCAGCCCAAAACATTACTCCACCTCCTCCTTGTTGGCACCTTAGCCGTGTTTTCATGGGGTGTCCATCAACCAGCCATCCTCCACTCCATCCATCTGGACCATCGAGCGTTGCACGGCACTCATCGGTGAACAAAACAGTTTGGATGTCAGTCTTCTTGTATCGTTTGGCCCATTGGAGCCGTTTCTGCTTGTGTGCAGTGGATAGAGGTGGTCGACAGGATGGCTTACGCACAGCTGCAAACCACTGAAGGACCATGCATCTTGTTGTTCTGGGGACGTTGGAGGCACCAGCAGCTTCAAAAACTTGTCTGCTGCTATGACAAGGCATTTTTGCAGCTGCTCTTTTAACCTTACGCAATTGCCTGTTGGAAAGAGTCCTCAATTTTTCCTTATCAGCACGCACACGTGTGTGCTGGGAATCAGCTACATACTTCTTGATTGTGAGATGATCACGATGAAGTGTCTTGGCAATGTTGATTGTAGTCATGCCTTACCTAAATATCCAATTTGTTGCTTCTCAGCAGCCGACACATCCTTTTTCTTTCCCATTTTGGCAAAAAATGTAGGCTGCTTAATAATGTGGAACAGCCTTCTTAAGTAGTCTTGCCTTTATTTGGACACACCTGCCAAACTAATTTGCACAGGTATCTGCAATTGCTTTCAGTGATATAAAGAGCCCTGACACACATCACCATCAATGAGTTTAAATGACAAACAAAACAATTCTAACCTTATCTGTTATGGTTCTCAATGGCAAGAGAACATAGCCCAGCAAACATAAGTACTAGCTCTTGGAAGGATGGAAACTAAACTGACCATGAACTAAACCTGCCGCACAACTAACAGTAGCCGGGTAGCGTTGCCTACGTTTTTTATCCCTTGACGCCCAGCGCCGGCCGGAGGACTAACTAATCCTGGCAGAGGAAAATATAGTCCTGGCTCACCTCTAGAGAAATTTCCCCGATAGGCAGACAGAGGCCCCCACATATATTGGCGGTGATTTTAGATGAAATGACAAACGTAGTATGAAAATAGGTTTAGCAAAATTGAGGTCCGCTTACTAGATAGCAGGAAGACAGAAAGGGCACTTTCATGGTCAGCTGAAAACCCTATCAAAATACCATCCTGAAATTACTTTAAGACTCTAGTATTAACTCATAACATCAGAGTGGCAATTTCAGATCACAAGAGCTTTCCAGACACCGAAACGAAACTACAGCTGTGAACTGGAACAAAATGCAAAAACAAACGAGGACTAAAGTCCAACTTAGCTGGGAGTTGTCTAGTAGCAGGAACATGCACAAAAAGGCTTCTGATTACAATGTTGACCGGCATGGAAGTGACAGAGGAGCAAGGTTAAATAGCGACTCCCACATCCTGATGGAAACAGGTGAACAGAGGGGATGATGCACACCAGTTCAATTCCACCAGTGGCCACCGGGGGAGCCCAAAATCCAATTTCACAACAGTACCCCCCCCTCAAGGAGGGGGCACCGAACCCTCACCAGAACCACCAGGGCGATCAGGATGAGCCCTATGAAAGGCACGGACCAGATCGGAGGCATGAACATCAGAGGCAGTCACCCAAGAATTATCCTCCTGACCGTATCCCTTCCATTTGACCAGATACTGGAGTTTCCGTCTGGAAACACGGGAGTCCAAGATTTTTTCCACAACGTACTCCAACTCGCCCTCAACCAACACCGGAGCAGGAGGCTCAACGGAAGGCACAACCGGTACCTCATACCTGCGCAACAATGACCGATGAAAAACATTATGAATAGAAAAAGATGCAGGGAGGTCCAAACGGAAGGACACAGGGTTAAGAATCTCCAATATCTTGTACGGGCCGATGAACCGAGGCTTAAACTTAGGAGAAGAAACCCTCATAGGGACAAAACGAGAAGACAACCACACCAAGTCCCCAACACAAAGCCGAGGACCAACCCGACGCCGGCGGTTGGCAAAAAGCTGAGTCTTCTCCTGGGACAACTTCAAATTGTCCACTACCTGCCCCCAAATCTGATGCAACCTCTCCACCACAGCATCCACTCCAGGACAATCCGAAGATTCCACCTGACCAGAAGAAAATCGAGGATGAAACCCCGAATTACAGAAAAAAGGAGACACCAAGGTGGCAGAGCTGGCCCGATTATTGAGGGCAAACTCCGCTAAAGGCAAAAAAGCAACCCAATCATCCTGATCTGCAGACACAAAAAACCTCAAATATGTCTCCAAGGTCTGATTCGTCCGCTCGGTCTGGCCATTAGTCTGAGGATGGAAAGCAGACGAGAAAGACAAATCTATGCCCATCCTAGCACAGAATGCTCGCCAAAATCTAGACACGAATTGGGTTCCTCTGTCAGAAACGATATTCTCCGGAATACCATGCAAACGGACCACATTTTGAAAAAACAGAGGAACCAACTCGGAAGAAGAAGGCAACTTAGGCAGGGGAACCAAATGGACCATCTTAGAGAAACGGTCACACACCACCCAGATGACAGACATCTTCTGAGAAACAGGAAGATCCAAAATAAAATCCATAGAGATGTGCGTCCAGGGCCTCTTCGGGATAGGCAAGGGCAACAACAATCCACTAGCCCGAGAACAACAAGGCTTGGCCCGAGCACAAACGTCACAAGACTGCACAAAGCCTCGCACATCTCGAGACAGGGAAGGCCACCAGAAGGACCTTGCCACCAAATCCCTGGTACCAAAGATTCCAGGATGACCTGTCAACGCAGAAGAATGAACCTCAGAAATGACTTTACTGGTCCAATCATCAGGAACAAACAGTCTACCAGGTGGGCAACGATCAGGTCTATCCGCCTGAAACTCCTGCAAGGCCCGCCGCAGGTCTGGAGAAACGGCAGACAATATCACTCCATCCTTAAGGATACCTGTAGGTTCAGAGTTACCAGGGGAGTCAGGCTCAAAACTCCTAGAAAGGGCATCCGCCTTAACATTCTTAGAACCCGGCAGGTAGGACACCACAAAATTAAACCGAGAGAAAAACAACGACCAGCGCGCCTGTCTAGGATTCAGGCGTCTGGCGGACTCAAGATAAATTAGATTTTTGTGGTCAGTCAATACCACCACTGTTGTGAATTTGGATTCTGGGCTCCCCCGGTGGCCGCTTGTGGAATTGGACTTGTCATCCTCTTTCCTGTTTCACCTGGTTCCATCAGTAGTGGGTGTCGCTATTTAAGCTCATTTCTCTGGTGGTTTCTTGCCGGTCAACAATGTTATCTGATGCCTCTCAGTGCTTGTTCCTGCTTCTAGACAACTACTAGATAAGTTGGACTTTTGTCCATGTTTTGTTTTGCCTATTTGTTCCAGTTCACAGCTGAAGTTTTGTTACTGTGTCTGGAGAGCTCTCGTTGATCAGGGATTGCTACTCTGGCGTTATGAGTTAATGCCAGAGTTTAAGGTAATCTCTGGATGGTGTTTTGTTAGTGTTTTTCTGCTGACCATGAAAGTATACTATCTGTCTTCTGCTATCTAGTAAGCGGACCTCAAATTTGCTAAGACTATTTTCCTGCTGCGTTTGTAGTTTCATCTGAACTCACCGTCATTATATGTGGGGGGCTACTGTCTTCTTTGGAATATTTCTCTAGAGGTGAGCCAGGTCTTATATTTCCCTCTGCTAGCTATTTAGGTCTTAGGCCAAGAGCTGGGCATCTAGCGATAAATAGGAAATGCTACCTGGCTATTTCTAGTTGCGCGGCAGGCTTAGTTCATGGTCAGTATAGTTCCATCTTCCGAGAGCTTGTCCCTCTATAGGCTTGCTATGATCTCTGCCTGCAGAGATCATGACAGTTTGACCGGCCAATAAAGTGTTAAAGACCCAGGTTGAGAAAGGAGAGTTATAAGAAGTCTGCTGGAATTTTTTTTTTTTTTTCCTCCAGTCTGCCTTGCTGCAGTCTTTTTTCTCTCTCTCCTCCTAATCTCTGTATGCTCTGTGTGCACCTGACAATAATGGATCTCCAGAGTGTAACTGCGGGTTTGAATAATCTCATCACGAAAGTACAAAATTTACAAGATTTTGTGGTACATGCTCCGGTATCTGAGCCGAGAATTCCTTTGCCGGAGTTCTTCACAGGGAATAGAGCTAGCTTCCAGAATTTCCGAAATAATTGTAAGCTTTATTTGTCCCTGAAGTCTCGTTCAGCTGGAGACCCTGCTCAGCAGGTTAGGATTGTGATTTCCTTGCTCAGGGGTGACCCTCAAGATTGGGCCTTCTCATTGCCAGCAGGGGATCCTGCGTTACGCGATGTGGATGCGTTTTTTCTGGCCTTGGGCTTGCTTTATGAGGAACCTCATTTGGAACTTCAGGCAGAAAAAACTTTGATGGCACTATCTCAGGGGCAAGACGAAGCTGAAGTTTTCTGCCAAAAATTCCGTAAATGGTCTGTGCTTACTCAGTGGAATGAGTGCGCTTTGGCGGCAACTTTCAGAGAAGGTCTCTCTGATGCCGTTAAGGATGTTATGGTGGGGTTCCCTTTGCCTGCAGGTCTGAATGAGTCCATGACAATGGCTATTCAGATTGATAGGCGTCTGCGGGAGCGCAAACCGGTGCACCATCTGGCGGTGTCTATGGAAAAGACGCCAGAAAGTATGCAGTGTGATAGAATTCTGTCCAGGAGCGAGCGACAGAATTTTAGACGGAAGAATGGATTGTGTTTCTATTGTGGGGATTCTACTCATGTTATATCAGCATGCTCTAGGCGTACAAAGAAGCTTGATAAGTCTGTTTCCATTGGCACCATTCAGTCTAAGTTTATTTTGTCTGTAACCCTGATTTGCTCTTTGTCATCCATTGCCACGGACGCCTATGTTGACTCTGGCGCCGCTCTGAGTCTTATGGATTGGTCCTTTGCCAATCGTTGTGGTTTTAATTTAGAGCCTTTGGAGACTCTTATTCCTCTGAAGGGGATTGACTCCACCCCATTGGCTAATAATAAACCACAATACTGGACACAAGTAACCATGCGTATCAATCCGGATCACCAGGAGATTATTCGTTTCCTGGTGCTGTATAATTTACATGACGATTTGGTACTGGGATTGCCATGGTTGCAGTCTCACAACCCAGTCTTGGACTGGAGAGCAATGTCTGTGTTGAGCTGGGGATGTAAGGGTATTCATGGGGACGTACCTTTGGTTTCTATTTCGTCGACCATTCCCTCTGAAGTCCCTGAGTTCCTCTCTGATTATCAAGACGTCTTTGACGAACCCAAGCTTGGGTCGTTACCTCCGCACCGTGAGTGCGATTGTGCCATAGATTTGATACCGGGTTGTAAATATCCAAAGGGTCGTTTGTTTAATTTGTCTGTGCCGGAACATGCTGCTATGCGGGAATATATAAAGGAGTCTTTGGAAAAGGGACATATTCGTCCATCTTCTTCTCCCTTGGGAGCTGGGTTTTTCTTTGTCTCAAAAAAAGACGGCTCTTTGAGACCATGTATTGATTATCGGCTTCTGAATAAGATCACTGTTAAGTATCAATACCCATTGCCATTGCTTACTGATTTGTTTGCTCGTATAGAGGGTGCTAAGTGGTTCTCTAAAATTGATCTTCGTGGGGCGTATAATTTGGTGCGGATCAGGCAGGGGGATGAGTGGAAGACCGCATTTAATACGCCCGAGGGCCACTTTGAGTATTTGGTCATGCCTTTTGGTCTTTCTAATGCCCCTTCAGTTTTCCAGTCTTTTATGCATGATATTTTCCGCGATTTTCTGGATAAATTTATGATAATATATCTGGATGATATTCTGATTTTTTCTGATGACTGGGACTCTCATGTCCAGCAGGTCAGGAGAGTTTTTCAGGTTCTGCGGTCTAATTCTTTATGTGTGAAGGGGTCTAAGTGCGTTTTTGGGGTCCAGAAAATTTCCTTTTTGGGGTATATTTTTTCTCCCTCTTCCATTGAGATGGATCCCGTCAAGGTGCAAGCTATTTGTGACTGGACTCAGCCCTCCTCTCTTAAGGGTCTTCAGAGATTTTTGGGCTTTGCCAACTTTTACCGCCGATTTATTGCTGGTTTTTCGGATGTCGTTAAACCACTGACTGATTTGACCAGACAAGGCGCTGATGTTGCTAATTGGTCCCCTCATGCTGTAGAGGCCTTTCAGGAGCTTAAGCGCCGTTTTGCCTCTGCCCCTGTGTTGCGTCAGCCTGATGTGAATCTGCCTTTTCAGGTTGAGGTTGACGCTTCGGAGATCGGAGCTGGGGCAGTGTTGTCGCAGAAAGGTTCCGACTGCTCCGTCATTAGGCCTTGTGCCTTCTTTTCTCGCAAATTTTCGCCCGCAGAGCGGAATTATGATGTTGGGAATCGGGAGCTTTTGGCCATGAAGTGGGCGTTTGAGGAGTGGCGCCATTGGCTCGAGGGGGCTAGGCATCAGGTGGTGGTATTGACTGACCACAAAAATTTGATTTATCTTGAGACTGCCAGACGCCTGAATCCTAGACAGGCGCGCTGGTCTTTATTTTTTTCTCGCTTTAATTTTGTGGTGTCATACCTACCGGGTTCTAAGAATGTTAAGGCAGATGCCCTTTCTAGGAGTTTTGACCCGGACTCTCCTGGTAATTCTGAACCCACAGGTATCCTTAGGGAGGGAGTAATTTTGTCGGCCGTTTCTCCTGATCTGCGGCGGTCCTTGCAAGAGTTTCAGGCGGATAGACCGGATCGTTGTCCGCCTGATAGACTGTTTGTTCCGGATGATTGGACCAGCAGAGTCATCTCGGAGGTACATTCTTCTGCATTGGCAGGTCATCCCGGAATTTTTGGTACCAGGGATTTGGTGGCAAGATCCTTCTGGTGGCCTTCCCTGTCACGAGATGTGCGAGTCTTTGTGCAGTCATGTGACGTTTGTGCTCGGGCCAAGTCTTGTAGTTCTCGGGCTAGCGGACTGCTGTTGCCCTTGCCTATTCCTAAGAGGCCTTGGACACACATCTCGATGGATTTTATTTCAGATCTGCCTGTTTCCCAGAAGATGTCTGTCATCTGGGTGGTCTGTGACCGTTTCTCTAAAATGGTCCATTTGGTTCCTCTGCCCAAGTTGCCTTCTTCTTCTGAGTTGGTTCCTCTGTTTTTTCAGAATGTTGTCCGATTGCACGGTATTCCTGAGAATATTGTTTCTGACAGAGGTACCCAATTTGTGTCTAGATTTTGGCGGGCATTCTGTGCTAGGATGGGCATAGATTTGTCTTTTTCATCTGCTTTTCACCCTCAGACTAATGGCCAGACCGAGCGGACTAATCAGACCCTTGAGACATATCTGAGGTGTTTTGTCTCTGCTGACCAGGATGATTGGGTTGCTTTTTTGCCATTGGCAGAGTTCGCCCTCAATAATCGGGCCAGTTCTTCCACCTTGGTGTCCCCGTTTTTCTGTAATTCGGGGTTTCACCCTCGATTTTCCTCCGGTCAGGTGGAATCCTCGGATTGTCCTGGAGTGGATGCGGTGGTGGAGAGATTGCATCACATCTGGGGGCAGGTTATGGACAATTTGAAGTTGTCCCAGGAGAAGACTCAGCGTTTTGCCAACCGTCATCGTCGTGTTGGTTCTCGGCTTTGTGTTGGAGATTTAGTGTGGTTGTCTTCTCGTTTTGTCCCTATGAGGGTCTCTTCTCCTAAGTTTAAACCTCGGTTCATCGGCCCTTATAGAATATTGGAGATTCTTAATCCTGTTTCTTTCCGTTTGGACCTCCCTGCGTCCTTTTCCATTCATAACGTTTTTCATCGGTCGTTATTGCGCAGGTATGAGGTACCTGTTGTACCTTCAGTTGAGCCTCCTGCTCCGGTGTTGGTTGAGGGTGAGTTGGAGTACGTTGTGGAGAAAATTTTGGACTCTCGTGTTTCCAGACGGAAACTCCAGTATCTGGTCAACTGGAAGGGTTACGGCCAGGAGGATAATTCTTGGGTCAATGCATCTGATGTTCATGCTTCTGATCTTGTTCGTGCCTTCCATTGGGCTCATCCTGGTCGCCCTGGTGGATCTGGTGAGGGTTCGGTGCCCCCTCCTTGAGGGGGGGGTACTGTTGTGAATTTGGATTCTGGGCTCCCCCGGTGGCCGCTTGTGGAATTGGACTTGTCATCCTCTTTCCTGTTTCACCTGGTTCCATCAGTAGTGGGTGTCGCTATTTAAGCTCATTTCTCTGGTGGTTTCTTGCCGGTCAACAATGTTATCTGATGCCTCTCAGTGCTTGTTCCTGCTTCTAGACAACTACTAGATAAGTTGGACTTTTGTCCATGTTTTGTTTTGCCTATTTGTTCCAGTTCACAGCTGAAGTTTTGTTACTGTGTCTGGAGAGCTCTCGTTGATCAGGGATTGCTACTCTGGCGTTATGAGTTAATGCCAGAGTTTAAGGTAATCTCTGGATGGTGTTTTGTTAGTGTTTTTCTGCTGACCATGAAAGTATACTATCTGTCTTCTGCTATCTAGTAAGCGGACCTCAAATTTGCTAAGACTATTTTCCTGCTGCGTTTGTAGTTTCATCTGAACTCACCGTCATTATATGTGGGGGGCTACTGTCTTCTTTGGAATATTTCTCTAGAGGTGAGCCAGGTCTTATATTTCCCTCTGCTAGCTATTTAGGTCTTAGGCCAAGAGCTGGGCATCTAGCGATAAATAGGAAATGCTACCTGGCTATTTCTAGTTGCGCGGCAGGCTTAGTTCATGGTCAGTATAGTTCCATCTTCCGAGAGCTTGTCCCTCTATAGGCTTGCTATGATCTCTGCCTGCAGAGATCATGACACACCACCTGATGTCTAGCCCCCTCAAGCCAATGACGCCACTCCTCAAAAGCCCACTTCATGGCCAAAAGCTCCCGATTCCCAACATCATAATTCCGCTCGGCGGGCGAAAATTTACGCGAGAAAAAGGCACAAGGTCTCATCACGGAACAATCGGAACTTCTCTGCGACAAAACTGCCCCAGCTCCGATTTCAGAAGCGTCGACCTCAACCTGAAAAGGAAGAGCAACATCAGGCTGACGCAACACAGGGGCGGAAGAAAAGCGGCGCTTAAGCTCCCGAAAGGCCTCCACAGCAGCAGGGGACCAATCAGCAACATCAGCACCCTTCTTAGTCAAATCAGTCAATGGTTTAACAACATCAGAAAAACCAGCAATAAATCGACGATAAAAGTTAGCAAAGCCCAAAAATTTCTGAAGACTCTTAAGAGAAGAGGGTTGCGTCCAATCACAAATAGCCTGAACCTTGACAGGATCCATCTCGATGGAAGAGGGGGAAAAAATATATCCCAAAAAGGAAATCTTTTGTACCCCAAAAACGCACTTAGAACCCTTCACACACAAGGAATTAGACCGCAAAACCTGAAAAACCCTCCTGACCTGCTGGACATGAGAGTCCCAGTCATCCGAAAAAATCAAAATATCATCCAGATACACAATCATAAATTTATCCAAATAATCACGGAAAATGTCATGCATAAAGGACTGAAAGACTGAAGGGGCATTTGAAAGACCAAAAGGCATCACCAAATACTCAGTGTCCCTCGGGCATATTAAATGCGGTCTTCCACTCATCCCCCTGCTTAATTCGCACCAAATTATACGCCCCACGGAGATCTATCTTAGAGAACCACTTGGCCCCCTTTATGCGAGCAAACAAATCAGTCAGCAGTGGCAACGGATATTGATATTTAACCGTGATTTTATTCAAAAGCCGATAATCAATACACGGTCTTAAAGAGCCATCTTTCTTAGCCACAAAGAAAAAACCGGCTCCTAAGGGAGATGACGAAGGACGAATATGTCCCTTTTCCAAGGACTCCTTTATATATTCTCGCATAGCAGCATGTTCAGGCACAGACAGATTAAATAAACGACCCTTAGGGTATTTACTACCCGGAATCAAATCTATGGCACAATCGCACTCCCGGTGCGGAGGTAATGAACCAAGCTTAGGTTCTTCAAAAAGTCACGATATTCAGTCAAGAATTCAGGAATCTCAGAGGGAATAGATGATGAAATGGAAACCACAGGTACGTCCCCATGCGTCCCCTTACATCCCCAGCTTAACACAGACATAGCTTTCCAGTCAAGGACTGGGTTATGAGATTGCAGCCATGGCAATCCAAGCACCAACACATCATGTAGGTTATACAGCACAAGAAAGCGAATAATCTCCTGATGATCCGGATTAATCCGCATAGTTACTTGTGTCCAGTATTGTGGTTTATTACTAGCCAATGGGGTGGAGTCAATCCCCTTCAGGGGTATAGGAGTTTCAAGAGGCTCCAAATCATACCCACAGCGTTTGGCAAAGGACCAATCCATAAGACTCAAAGCGGCGCCAGAGTTGACATAGGCATCCGCGGTAATGGATGATAAAGAACAAATCAGGGTCACAGATAGAATAAACTTAGACTGTAAAGTGCCAATTGAAACAGACTTATCAAGCTTCTTAGTACGCTTAGAGCATGCTGATATAACATGAGTTGAATCACCGCAATAGAAGCACAACCCATTTTTTCGTCTTAAATTCTGCCGTTCACTTCTGGACAGAATTCTATCACATTGCATATTCTCTGGCGTCTTCTCAGTAGACACCGCCAAATGGTGCACAGGTTTGCGCTCCCGCAGACGCCTATCGATCTGGATAGCCATTGTCATGGACTCATTCAGACCCGCAGGCACAGGGAACCCCACCATAACATCCTTAATGGCATCAGAGAGACCCTCTCTGAAATTCGCCGCCAGGGCGCACTCATTCCACTGAGTAAGCACAGCCCATTTACGGAATTTCTGGCAGTATATTTCAGCTTCGTCTTGCCCCTGAGATAGGGACATCAAGGCCTTTTCCGCCTGAAGCTCTAACTGAGGTTCCTCATAAAGCAACCCCAAGGCCAGAAAAAACGCATCCACATTGAGCAACGCAGGATCCCCTGGAGCCAATGCAAAAGCCCAATCCTGAGGGTCGCCCCGGAGCAAGGAAATCACAATCCTGACCTGCTGAGCAGGATCTCCAGCAGAGCGAGATTTCAGGGACAAAAACAACTTGCAATTATTTTTGAAATTTTGAAAGCAAGATCTATTCCCCGAGAAAAATTCAGGCAAAGGAATTCTAGGTTCAGATATAGGAACATGAACAACAAAATCTTGTAAATTTTGAACTTTCGTGATGAGATTATTCAAACCTGCAGCTAAACTCTGAATATCCATTTTAAACAGGTGAACACAGAGCCATTCCAGGATTAGAAGGAGAGAGAGAGAAAGAAAGGCTGCAATATAGGCAGACTTGCAAGAGATTCAATTACAAGCACACTCAGAACTGAAGGGAAGGGGAAAAAAAAAAAAATCTTCAGCAGACTTCTCTTTTCTCTCCTTTCTCTGTCAATTAATTTAACCCTTTTTGGGGCCGGTCAAACTGTTATGGTTCTCAATGGCAAGAGAACATAGCCCAGCAAACATAAGTACTAGCTCTTGGAAGGATGGAAACTAAACTGACCATGAACTAAACCTGCCGCACAACTAACAGTAGCCGGGTAGCGTTGCCTACGTTTTTTATCCCTAGACGCCCAGCGCCGGCCGGAGGACTAACTAATCCTGGCAGAGGAAAATATAGTCCTGGCTCACCTCTAGAGAAATTTCCCCGATAGGCAGACAGAGGCCCCCACATATATTGGCGGTGATTTTAGATGAAATGACAAACGTAGTATGAAAATAGGTTTAGCAAAATTGAGGTCCGCTTACTAGATAGCAGGAAGACAGAAAGGGCACTTTCATGGTCAGCTGAAAACCCTATCAAAATACCATCCTGAAATTACTTTAAGACTCTAGTATTAACTCATAACATCAGAGTGGCAATTTCAGATCACAAGAGCTTTCCAGACACAGAAACGAAACTACAGCTGTGAACTGGAACAAAATGCAAAAACAAACGAGGACTAAAGTCCAACTTAGCTGGGAGTTGTCTAGTAGCAGGAACATGCACAAAAAGGCTTCTGATTACAATGTTGACCGGCATGGAAGTGACAGAGGAGCAAGGTTAAATAGCGACTCCCACATCCTGATGGAAACAGGTGAACAGAGGGGATGATGCACACCAGTTCAATTCCACCAGTGGCCACCGGGGGAGCCCAAAATCCAATTTCACAACACTTATCACTCCTAAACGCTTTGTGCATAATAATTTGGAACACAGTGTATCTATATATATATATATATATACCTATTCTATGTGTAAACATTTATTCTACCTATTCTATTCTATTCTGTCAGTGTGATTTTACTGTACACCGCACTGAATTGCCGGCTTTTCTCTCTAACACCGCTGCGTATTTCTCGCAAGTCACACTGCTGGTCCGTGTGTAATCCGTATTTTTCTCGCCCCCATAGACTTTCATTGGCAAATTTTTTACGCAATACGGTGACAAACGCAGCATGCTGCGATTTTCTACGGCCGTAGAAGACCGTATAATACGGATCCGTAAAATATGGCTGATAGGAGCTGGGCCATAGAGAGTCATTGGGCCGTGTGTTATGCGCATTTTACGGATGTATTTTCTGCGCTCATACGTCCGTAAAACTCGCTAGTGTGACTCCGGCCTTAGTTTGAGAGTCTTTCTAAGGACTAATTACCGAGTATATAGATTTCAGGGCTAGCTAGGCAGGGGAGTGTACAGTTACGTCCATATACATTTTGACAGAGACAACATTTTTCTAATTTTGGTTATAGACATTACCACAATGAATTTTAAACAAAACAATTCAAATGCAGTTGAAGTTCAGACTTTCAGCTTTCATTTGAGGGTATCCACATTAAAATTGGATGAAGGGTTGCATTTCACTTGTTAAAGACTAAAGTTCAGACAGAAAGGCCCACAAACAAACAGCAACTGAAAACCACCACAGTGAAGGCCTGGCAGAGCATCAAAAAGGAGGAAACACAGCGTCTGATGATGTCCATGAGCTCAAGTCTTCAGGCAGTCATTGCCAACAAAGGGTTTTCAACCAAGTACTAAAAATGAACATTTTATTTAAAATTATGGAATCTGTCCAATTACTTTTGGTCCCTTTAAAAACAGGGTGGCACATGTTAAGGAGCTGAAACTCCTAAACCCTTCATCCAATTTTAATGTGGATATCCTCAAATGAAAGCTGAAAGTCTGAACTTTAACTGCATCTGAATTGTTTTGTTTAAAATTCATTGTGGTAATGTCTATAACCAAAATTAGAAAAATGTTGCCTCTGTCCAAATATATATGGACTTAGCTGTATGTGGCTCTATACATATCAGTGCAAGGCATGCGGGTACTGTATGTGAGTTTATAGATATCATTGCATACATTAAGAGCGTCCATTCCATTACTATCTGCTGCCTATTACATATATACCTAGCCGCAGGTATCATTGGCTAGTAAGAATTTTTTTGCATCTTAATCCTGATTATTTTATTATTTTATTCCAAAGCAACCCAGAGCTCTCTTTTTTCATTTTGCTTGTTGACACTGCAGACTACAGCCAGATCCATTTCACAGTACAGCGTGAAAATCCAGCTATTTTAAACGGGTTTACCTGTCCCAGCCATCACATCTGAGTGTGCAGAAAATTCTGGCATTTTTTGTGGTACTGTAGTATTTTTTGTAGTGTCTTATCCAATTTTTTTGACACCATTTGGCTGCCCAAAAAATATTTAGCTGCCAAACAAATATTTAGCTACAGTTCAGATATTGAACACTGAGTTTTGTCCGTCACATGGATCACATATCGTTGCGCTAAAAATTGTACCATTTCAGGCCTCCATAGAATTTTTTTTGTTGTGTCATAGCCTACTTATTGACACAATTTTGGTGGCAAAAAAATAAAAAAAATGCAGGCCACATATTGAACATTGAGGTTTCTCTGTCAGACGCCTGGTCTATCTGTGGGCTACAAATTTGGGCATTTCAGGCCTATATTCCACTGTATTTGCTGTCTGCTATCCTATTTCTATACAGTATTTTTCTGTAAAAAAAAAAATACAGGCCACATATTGAAGATTGTGGTTTCTCTGTCAGACGCCTGGTCTATCTGTGGGCTCCAAATTTGGGCATTTCAGGCGTCCATTCCACTGTATTTGCTGTCTGTTACCCTAGTTCTATACAGTATTTTGGGGTAAAAAATACAAAAATACTGGCCACATATTGAACATTGTGGTATCTCTGTCAGGTGCCTGATCCATCTGTGGGCTACAAATTTGGGCATTTCAGGCCTATATTCCACTGTATTTGCTGTCTGCTATCCTATTTCTATACAGTATTTTTCTGTAAAAAAAAAAATACAGGCCACATATTGAAGATTGTGGTTTCTCTGTCAGACGCCTGGTCTATCTGTGGGCTACAAATTTGGTCATTTTAGGCCTCCATTCCACTCTATTTGCTGTCTGTTACCCTAGTTCTATACCCTATTTTGGGGTAAAAAATGTAAAAATACCGCCACATATTGAACAGTGCGGTATATCTGTCAAATGTCTCCTCTATGTGTGGGCTAAAAATTGTGGCATTTGAGAGCTCTTTTGAACTGTTTTTGCTGTGTCTTACACTATTTATTAACAACAGTTTTGTAAAAAAAATAATTTTTACCTACAGTCCAGATATTTTAAACTGTGGTTTTAACGCACACTGATCACGTATAAGTTTGCTCCAAATTCAGCTGTCATGGTTCTCAATGGCAAGAGAACATAGTAAAGCATACAGAAAGGACTAGCTCTTGGAAGATGGGAACTCGAGCTGACTGTGAGCTAAACCTACCGCACAACTAACAGTGGCCGGGTAGCGTGCCTACGTTTTATCCCTAGACACCCAGCGCCAGCCGGAGAACTGACTGACCCTAGCAGAGGAAAATACAGACCTGGCTTACCTCTAGAGAAATTTTCCCCAAAAGGCAGACAGTAGCCCCCACATATATTGTCGGTGATTTCAGAGGAAATTGACATACGAAGTATGAAGATAGGTTTAGCAAATTGAGGTCCGCTTACTAGATAGTAGGAAGACAGAAAAGGGAACTTCACAGTCAGCTGAAAACCCTTTCAAAACACCATCCTGAAATTACTTTAAGACTCTAATATCAACTCATGACACCAGAGTGGCAATTTCAGCTCACAAGAGCTTCCAGCCTCAGAAATAATCAATCACAGAGAACTGGAACAAAAATGCAAAACAAACTTAGGACTATAAGTCCAACTTAGCTGATAGTAGTCTAGGAGCAGGAACATGCAACAGAAAGGCTTCTGGTAACATTGTTGGCCGGCATAGAAATGACTGAGGAGCAAGGTTAAATAGAAAACTCCCACATCCTGATGGAAACAGGTGAACAGAGGAGATGAAGCACACAAGTGCAGTACCACCAGAAACCACCGGGGGAGCCCAGAAACCAAATTCACAACAGTACCCCCCCCTCAAGGAGGGGGCACCGAACCCTCACCAGAACCACCAGGGCGATCAGGATGAGCCCTATGAAAGGCACGGACCAAATCGGAGGCATGAACATCAGAGGCTGTCACCCAAGAGTTATCCTCCTGACCGTAGCCCTTCCACTTGACCAGATACTGAAGTCTCCGTCTGGAAACACGGGAGTCCAAGATCTTCCCGACAACGTACTCCAACTCACCCTCAACCAACACCGGAGCAGGAGGCTCAACGGAAGGCACAACTGGTACCTCATACCTGTGCAACAATGACCGATGGAAGACATTATGAATAGAAAAAGATGCAGGGAGGTCCAAACGAAAGGACACAGGGTTAAGAATCTCCAATATCTTGTACGGGCCGATGAACCGAGGCTTAAACTTAGGAGAAGAAACCTTCATAGGGACAAAACGAGAAGATAACCACACCAAGTCCCCAACACAAAGACGAGGACCAACACGACGACGGCGGTTGGCAAAATGCTGAGTCTTCTCCTGGGACAACTTCAAATTGTCCACCACATGCCCCCAAATCTGATGCAACCTCTCCACCACAGCATCCACTCCAGGACAATCCGAAGACTCCACCTGACCGGAAGAGAAACGAGGATGAAACCCCGAATTACAGAAGAAAGGAGAAACCAAGGTGGCAGAACTAGCCCGATTATTGAGGGCAAACTCCGCCAAGGGCAAAAAGGCAACCCAATCATCCTGATCCGCAGACACAAAACACCTCAAATAAGTCTCCAAGGTCTGATTAGTTCTCTCGGTCTGGCCATTAGTCTGAGGGTGGAAAGCAGATGAAAAAGACAAATCAATGCCCATCCTAGCACAGAACGCTCGCCAAAATCTAGTCACGAATTGGGTTCCCCTGTCAGAAACGATATTCTCCGGAATACCATGCAAGCGCACCACGTTTTGAAAAAACAGAGGAACCAGCTCGGATGAAGAAGGCAATTTAGGCAAGGGAACCAAATGGACCATCTTAGAGAAACGGTCACACACCACCCAGATGACAGACATCTTCTGAGAAACAGGGAGATCAGAAATAAAATCCATGGAGATGTGAGTCCAAGGCCTCTTCGGAATAGGCAAGGATAACAACAATCCACTAGCCCGAGAACAACAAGGCTTGGCCCGAGCACAAACATCACAAGACTGCACAAAACCTCGCACATCTCGTGACAGGGAAGGCCACCAGAAGGACCTAGCCACCAAATCCCTGGTACCAAAGATTCCAGGATGACCTGCTAACGCAGAAGAATGGACCTCCGAGATGACTCTACTGGTCTAATCATCAGGAACAAACAATCTACCAGGCGGGCAACGATCAGGTCTATCCGCCTGAAACTCCTGCAAGACCCGTCGCAAATCTGGGGAAACAGCAGATAATATCACTCCATCCTTAAGGATACCTGTAGGTTCAGAATTACCAGGGGAATCAGGCTCAAAACTCCTAGAAAGGGCATCCGCCTTCACATTTTTAGAACCCGGTAGGTAAGAAACCACAAAATTAAACCGAGAGAAAAATAACGACCAGCGCGCCTGTCTAGGATTCAGGCGCCTGGCGGACTCAAGATAAATCAAATTCTTGTGGTCGGTCAATACCACCACCTGATGTCTAGCCCCCTCAAGCCAATGACGCCACTCCTCAAAAGCCCACTTCATAGCCAAGAGCTCCCGATTACCAATATCATAATTTCGCTCAGCGGGCGAAAACTTACGAGAAAAGAACGCACAACGTCTCATCACGGAGCAGTCGGAACTTTTCTGCGACAAAACCGCCCCAGCTCCGATTTCTGAAGCGTCGACCTCAACCTGAAAAGGAAGAGTAACATCAGGCTGACGCAATACAGGGGCGGAAGAAAAGCGGCGCTTAAGCTCCCGAAAGGCCTCCACAGCAGCAGGGGACCACTCAGCAACATCAGCACCCTTCTTAGTCAAATCAGTCAACGGTTTAGCGACATCAGAAAAACCAGTTATAAATCGACGATAAAAATTAGCAAAGCCCAAAAACTTCTGAAGGCTCTTAAGAGAAGAGGGTTGCGTCCAATCACAAATAGCCTGAACCTTGACAGGGTCCATCTCAATGGAAGAGGGGGAAAAAATGTACCCCAAAAACGAAATCTTTTGAACCCCAAAAACGCACTTAGAACCCTTTACACACAAGGAATTAGAGCGCAAAACCTGAAAAACCCTCCTGACCTGTTGGACATGAGAGTCCCAGTCCTCCGAAAAAATCAAAATATCATCCAGATACACAATCAAAAATTTATCCAAATATTCACGGAAAATGTCATGCAGAAAGGACTGAAAGACTGAAGGGGCATTTGAAAGACCAAAAGGCATTACTAAATACTCAAAATGGCCCTCAGGCGTATTAAATGCGGTTTTCCACTCATCCCCCTGCTTAATTCGCACTAAATTATACGCCCCACGAAGATCAATCTTAGAGAACCACTTGGCCCCCTTTATTCGAGCAAACAAATCAGTAAGCAGTGGCAAAGGATACTGATATTTAACCGTGATTTTATTCAAAAACCGATAATCAATACACGGCCTCAAAGAGCCATCTTTTTTAGATACAAAGAAAAAACCGGCTCCTAAGGGAGATGACGAAGGACGAATATGTCCCTTTACCAAGGACTCCTTAATATATTCCCGCATAGCAGCATGTTCAGGCACAGATAGATTAAATAAACGACCCTTTGGAAACTTACTGCCCGGAATCAGATCTATAGTACAATCGCACTCTCTGTGCGGAGGTAGTGAACCAATTTTAGGCTCCTCAAAAACGTCTCGATAATCAGATAAAAATTCCGGAATCTCAGAGGGAATAGATGACGAAATGGAAACCAAAGGTACGTCCCCATGAGTCCCCTGACATCCCCAGCTTAACACAGACATTGCTTTCCAGTCGAGGACTGGGTTATGAGATTGCAGCCATGGCAATCCAAGCACCAACACATCATGTAGATTATACAACACAAGGAAGCGAATAATCTCCTGGTGATCCGGATTAATATGCATATTTACTTGTGTCCAGTATTGTGGTTTATTACTAGCCAATGGCGTGGAGTCAATACCCTTCAGAGGTATAGGAACTTCCAGAGGCTCTAAATCAAACCCACAGCGTTTGGCAAAGGACCAATCCATAAGACTCAAAGCGGCGCCAGAGTCGACATAGGCGTCCGCGGTAATAGACAATAAAGAGCAAATCAGGGTCACAGATAGAATAAACTTAGACTGTAAAGTGCCAATTGAAACAGACTTATCAACCTTCTTAGTACGTTTAGAGCATGCTGATATAACATGAGTTGAATCACCACAATAGAAGCATAACCCATTTTTTCGCCTAAAATTCTGTCGTTCGCTTCTGGACAGAATTCTATCACATTGCATAATCTCTGGCGCCTTCTCAGTAGACACCGCCAAATGGTGCACAGGTTTGCGCTCCCGCAAACGCCGATCAATCTGAATAGCCATTGTCATGGACTCATTCAGACCTGTAGGCACAGGGAACCCCACCATAACATCCTTAATGGCATCAGAGAGACCCTCTCTGAAATTCGCCACCAGGGCGCACTCATTCCACTGAGTAAGCACAGACCACTTACGAAATTTTTGGCAGTATATTTCAGCCTCATCTTGCCCTTGAGACAGGGCCATTAAGGCTTTTTCAGCCTGAATCTCTAAATGAGGTTCCTCATAAAGCAACCCCAAAGCCAGGAAAAACGCATCCACATTGAGCAACGCAGGATCCCCTGGTGCCAAAGCAAATGCCCAGTCCTGAGGGTCGCCCCGGAGCAAGGAAATTACAATCCTGACCTGCTGTGCAGGATCTCCAGCGGAGCGAGATCTCAGAGACAAAAATAATTTACAATTATGTTTGAAATTCTGGAAGCGAGATCTATCCCCGGAGAAAAATTCAGGTAAAGGAATTCTAGGTTCAGATATAGGAGCATGAATAACAAAATCCTGTAAACTTTGAACCTTCACAGCGAGATTATCCAAACCTGTAGCTAAACTCTGAGGATCCATAATAATCAGGTGAAATCAGAACCATTCAAGGATTAGAAGGAGAGAGAGACGAAGGCTGCAGTAAGCAGAGATGCAAGTGAATCAACTAATGAGCAAACTCAGGAAAAAAACAAAAAATTCTCTGCAGAGTTCTTTTCTCTCCTTTCTTCTGCCAATTATTTTAACCCTTGGCCGGCCAAACTGTCATGGTTCTCAATGGCAAGAGAACATAGTAAAGCATACAAAAAGGACTAGCTCTTGGAAGATGGGAACTCGAGCTGACTGTGAGCTAAACCTACCGCACAACTAACAGTGGCCGGGTAGCGTGCCTACGTTTTATCCCTAGACGCCCAGCGCCAGCCGGAGAACTGACTGACCCTAGCAGAGGAAAATACAGACCTGGCTTACCTCTAGAGAAATTTTCCCCAAAAGGCAGACAGTAGCCCCCACATATATTGTCGGTGATTTCAGAGGAAATTGACATACGAAGTATGAAGATAGGTTTAGCAAATTGAGGTCCGCTTACTAGATAGTAGGAAGACAGAAAAGGGAACTTCACAGTCAGCTGAAAACCCTTTCAAAACACCATCCTGAAATTACTTTAAGACTCTAATATCAACTCATGACACCAGAGTGGCAATTTCAGCTCACAAGAGCTTCCAGCCTCAGAAATAATCAATCACAGAGAACTGGAACAAAAATGCAAAACAAACTTAGGACTACAAGTCCAACTTAGCTGATAGTAGTCTAGGAGCAGGAACATGCAACAGAAAGGCTTCTGGTAACATTGTTGGCCGGCATAGAAATGACTGAGGAGCAAGGTTAAATAGAAAACTCCCACATCCTGATGGAAACAGGTGAACAGAGGAGATGAAGCACACAAGTGCAGTACCACCAGAAACCACCGGGGGAGCCCAGAAACCAAATTCACAACATTCAGCCATTTGTAGTGAACATGGAAAATATTGTAGTAGTCCATTTAAAATGGGCAAGGTGCATGGCAAGGGACAGGGAAATGGACGTGACACTGATGCTGCATGCAGAGGCTGAGGCCGTTGGCAAGATGAAACTGGGTCACAACAAACACCCACATCTTCTTGCTCAACCTTCCTGTCCCAATTACTAGGAGACCATAGCACACTAATATTGAACCCAGAGCAGTGTCAAAAGGTTGTTGGTTGGATAGTGGAAAATGCTTCCAGTCACTTTGCCACCACCACCATGTCTTCCACACGGTCAAGTCTGAGTAGCTGTGAGTCTGGACTGCATATTACTCACTCTAATCCCCCTTCCTCCCACCATGTCGACTGCTCGGAGACAATTGATCCCATACTTGGACACTACGAAGAGCTGTTCACGTTTCAATTTAGAGATTTGGAACTCTTGGCCAGTCCACTTGAAGTGGGGCAAGATGAGATTGCATGTAGCGATGGCCAAATATTTGACCAGCTGTAAACAACTGATGAATGAATGAGAAGCTTTCGGTGGGCAAGTGTCACAAGAGGTGGCGATGATGAGATACAATTGCCAGAAAGTCAGGCAGGAGGACCAGGGTGCGAATGTGGAAGACGAGGTGGTGGATGATATAGTAACTGATCCAACCTGGCAGGAGGACATGCAGAGCGAGGACTGCAGCACACATGGGGGAGGAGGCATAGCACCCCAACAGGAAGGTAGAAGCAGTATGGTGGCCATAGACAGAAGGCAGGCAACCATTCCCCGTAACACCAACATGAAGGAATTTGCCAGTCCAACTGTTAAATCTTCCCGAGTCTAGTTGTTTTTTAAAGATTCTGCCGATAACTCCAAACAGGCCACTTGCACCACCTGCCATGCCCTCATCAGCAGGGGTAGCAAAACTACTAGCCTGACCACCAACAGCATGATCATGCACATGGCAGCAAAGCACCCGACTTTGTGGGCCAAACCCCAGGCTCCAGGAACAGTGTCAGTGTCTGTGGGTGACACCACTGCTTCTTCCACTGTTGTGCGTGCAAGCCAATCCCCTGTCCATGGTGCATGTGAAGGTGCCTTCTGCCCTGACCCTGTCATTGCCCACAGTCAACTACACCATTATCAAGCATGTCCACATCCTTGTCCCAGTGCAGCCTTCAGTTGTCCATAACCCAGTCATTGGAACGCAAGCGGAAATACGCAGCCAATGCCCCACAGACCACAGTACTGAATTCACACATTTCTCATCTGCTTGCGCTCGAAATGTTGCCTTTTAGGCTCATGGAGATGGAATCTTTCCACAACCTGATGGCGGCATTGGTCCCAAGGTACTTGGTTCCCAGCCACCACTATTTCTCTTGGCGTGCCGTCCCTGCATTACACAAGCACGTGTCCCACAACATTATCCTTTCCCTCAACAATGCTGTTACTGAGAAATTCCACCTAACCACAGACACATGGACAAGGGCTTTTGGGTAGGGATGGTACATCTCACTGACGGCACACTGGGTTAACACAGTGGAAGCCGAGACCCAATCTGACCTTGGGATGGAACACGTCCTCACGATGCTGAGAATTGCGTGCCTTACATCAATCAAGGTTGCCCCCATAGTCTACAGCTCCTGCACCTCCTCCACCTCTTCAGCCCCTATCTCTGAAATGAGCACATCAGTCACAAGCTGGAAGCACTGCAGCACTGCCTCAGCCAAGCGGCAACAGGCTGTGCTGAAGCTCATTTGCTTTGGTGACAAACCGCACAATGCTGAAGAGTTGTGGACAGCTCTGAAAGAACAATCAGATTTGTGGCTGACACTGCTGAACCTATAGCCAGGCATGGTTGTGTGTGACAATGGCCGGTACCTGGTGGCACCTCTGAGGTGAGGTGAGCTCACACACATACTATGCCTGGCCCATGTGCTTAACCTCGTCATTCAACGGTTTCTCAAAAGCTAGCTGAAGCTGCCAAATCTGCTTGTGAAAGTACACCGCCTGTGTGCCCATTTTAGAAAGTCAGCTACAGCTTCAGCCGCCCTTGCCGTGCCTCAGCAGCGTTTGCAGCTTCCGGCTCACCGACTGTTGTGTGATGTCCCCACACATTGGAACTCTACACTGCGTATGTTGGAAAGGATTTATGAGCAGAAGAGGGCAGTTGTTGATTGCCAGCATCAACAAGGCCATCGTTATTCAGTTCAGACTCCACATAAGCCCTCAGGAGTGGACATGGATGTCAGACATATGTATCATCCTATATAATCAAATGCGGACTTACATGGATTTAGCCTCAAGAAGAGACTCATATAATAAAAAATATATTTATAAATCTTTATTAATCATAAAAATTTAAAAAGCAACAGGAACAAGCAATATCAAAAGACCAGAATGTCCAAGAGAACAAAAAGGTAACACCTCTGCTATATATTTCACAATATATCTGCAACCTTGTTAGGTGGTATAATACAGTATTTCAATGGAATTCCCAACAGTTATTGTTATGGTTATGATACTATTTGCTGTTAACCTCCATTGCAGATAAATAAGGGTACTGGTAATCCATGTTGACATCTCCCTATCCACATAAAGAGGATTCCACCATGATAAACCAGTATACATAATCACTAAATGCAAAATGCATTATATACCTCAGGAACGAATTCTCCTGCAGACTGAGAGGTGCAGAGTGTGAACCAAAACGTCCTCCCTCGTGCGCCCCGACGCGAGTTTCGCCCAGAGCTTCTTCTGGGGCCGTGTTCTAGTGAGGAGGGGATGGCTTCTTATACAATAAGTATCCAATGAAAGTGCCAAACGTCAATAATGGGGTGGGAATAATTACTATGGTTACCCGGCTTATTGGCGCATGCAGCTTCCGTCCTGCCCCTGTAATAATACTTACTACTGCGCAAGCGCTCGCTGGAACGCAAGGTGGAATACAAGCGTAACCAGATCCGTATCTGGTATAAGGAGCCAGGATGTACCGCCCAAGCGCACTGCGCGGAGAAAACATAGAAGGACGGTGCTTTATCGTTTTTGTTTAAAGGTGAATATATGACATACCAAATAAAGTGCTCAAACCGTTGTCAATCTATACTCATGACAAACGGATGGTGTAAAATAAAAACTTAATAAATAATTTTACCATAAGTTGTGAAATAAAGAAAATAATTTATTATAATAGTGAAAAAATGCATAGATTAACTACATGTGCAGACAATAATATCAATTAAGGATATAAGGTGAAAGGTGAACTTTGTGATAAAAAAGAATAAAGAGCTTAACGTGCCAATAATTAAAAATATTATATTTATTGCCGTTGAAGTGCCATGTGCATAGTGCCAAGCAAAAGCATCATTGTTACATTACCTACTACTCGCAATATGAACTAAGTTATAAATTATTCAATCACCTACACTTCCTCAACTTTTGAAATCCCAATAAATGAACAGAATATAATTAATCCAGACATATTATTATGTAAATGTAGCAAAGTATATAAGAACAATATGAGGTCCCATTTAGATTTCAATAATATTTCAATAATAATTATCATTTGTATATTGCACAATCCCCAATTCTAAGATTACAAATATCAAATACAAACTATAGAAATCTCATTTTATAACAATATATCCTCCTAAATCTCAGCAAAACATAACTATAATATCCGGTATGTATATTCCGGAGCTACATCTTGTCCAAATATATTAACCCCTTTCTGCCAGCTAACGGAATAGTACGTCAGCTGGCAGATCCCGTGCTTTAAGGTGGGCTCCGGCGGTGAACCCACCTCAAAGCCGTGACATGTCAGCTGTTTTGTACAGCTGACATGTGCGCGCAATGAGCGCGAGCGGAATCGCGATCCGCCCGCACCCATTAACTAGTTAAATGCCACCGTCAAGCGCTGACAGCGGCATTTAACTAGCGCTCCCGGCTGCGCGGCCGGAAGTGCTCGCACCGCTGACCCCCGTCACATGATCGGGGGGTCAGCGGTGCATTGCCATAACAACCAGAGGTCTCCTTGAGACCTCTATGGTTGTTGATGGCCGATTGCTTTGAGCGCCACCCTGTGGTCGGCGCTCAAAGTACACCACCATTTCTACTACATAGAGGTGATCTGTACTTCACCTCTATGTAGCAGAGGCGATCGTGTAGTGCATGCTTCTAGCCTCCTATGGAGGCTATTGAAGCATGCCAAAATTAAAAAAAAAGTGTTTTAAAAATATAAAAAAAATAAAAAAAAATATAAAAGTTTAAATCACCCCCTTTTCGCCCCAATCAAAATAAAACAATAAAAAAAAATCAAACCTGCACATATTTGGTATTGTCGCGTTCAGAATCGCCCGATCTATCAATAAAAATAAAGGATTAACCTGATTGCTAAATGGCGTAGCGAGAAAAAAAATCAAAACGCCAAAATTACGTTTTTTTGCTCGCCGTGACATTGCATTAAAATGTAATAACGGGCGATAAAAAAAAGTATCTGCACCAAAATGGTATCAATAAAATGCCAGCTTGGCATGCAAAAAATAAGCCCTCACCCAACCCCAGATCACGAAAATTGGAGACGCTATGGGTATCGGAAAATCGCGCATTTTTTTTTTTTAAGCAAAGTTTGGATTTTTTTTTCACCACTTAGATAAAAAATAACCTAGACATGTTAGGTGTCTATGAACTCGTAATGACATGGAGAATCATAATGGCAGGTTAGTTTTAGCATTTGGTGAACCTAGCAAAAAAGCCAAACAAAAAACAAGTGTGAGATTGCACTTTTTTTGCAATTTCATCACACTTGGAATTTTTTTCCCGTTTTCTGTTACACGGCATGGTAAAACCAATGGTATCGTTCAAAAGTACATCTCGTCCCGCAAAAAATAAGCCCTCACATGGCCATATTGACAGAAAAAATAATAAAAAAATAAGTTATGGCTCTGGGAAAGAGGGGAGCAAGAACTGAAAACGAAAAAACGGAAAAAGCTCCGGGGGTGAAGGGGTTAATGCAATCTTTTCCTGAAAGGTAGAGGTAGAGATGCAAAGGACATTGTTTTCATTGGAAGGAAATTCAGTCATCAGAGGGATATCCACCTTATGTCCATAAACTTATGAGGGGAGTGTAGGAAAACCAAAGATGGAAATAAACACCGTCCAATTAGCCCCACAAGAAACCACCTAATAAACAAAATAAAAAGTCAATAAACATTTATATACATAGACAATTGCAAGCATAACAATAAAAGTGAGTCTCCTCATGGTTAGAAAGAATGCCCTCTCATGTAAGGAATTTAAAGAAATGCTGCAAATCTAAAACTTTCATTTAAACCCTGTGGACTCATGGCCACTAGACGGTAGATCCATTTGCTTTCTAATTGAGCCAAAGCCTGACCTAGGTCACCACCTCTTATTCCTAGATCAACCTGATCTATTGCTCTGATAGTCAAGTCCCTGCTCAAACAACCATGATGTCTCTTAAAATGCCTAGGTAGAGATTTTAAGGTAATCGTATCCTCAACAGTCTTGGCTTTCTCAATGTCCCTGACATGCTTACGGGTTCTTATTTTCAGCTCCCTCGTAGTTAGACCAATGTAGATTTTTCCACAAGTACATTGTGCTTGATATATGACACCCTTAGAGCCACAATTCAGATATTTCTGAATGCTATATCTTTGAAAACCATCATGGTTTGAAAAAGTGGAGGCCTTAACATGGTTCAAACAACCCTTGCATAAACCACACGGGAAGAAACCAACACGATCCCTTTCCTTAGAGATTTTCATACCACCTTTCCCTGGTTCATAGTGACTATGAACCAATATGTCTTTTAAATTAGCCGCTCTTTTGGCAACAAAGGAGGGTCGTGTCGGTAATACTTTTTTGAGGATGGGGCCCACCATGAGTACACCCCAATGTTTTAGAATTATCTGGGTTAGATCCTGCCATTTATTACTATACGAAGATACAAAACGTACCTGTTCCATTTCCTTTTTCTGGTCATTAGTTTTGAAAGGACCATACAGTAATTGATCACGTGGCGTCTTTTTAGCTCTTAAATAACCTCTTTTGATAGCTCTCTTACTGTACCTCTCTGTATAAATCTCTCTGTTAGATCTTCAGAAGTCCCTGAGAAGGGAAGGGGGAGAAAGCGGAAAAAAAAAGAAAAAAAATATTCTCAGGGACTTTTTTCGGAGGTTTTTTTTTTTCCACTGTTATCTCTTTGATTTCACAGACTCTTGTGAAACTACCACCAATAAAGCAATCCAATCAAATCCACCCACGGCACAATGGTTCAAAACATCAGTAGCAGGGTCCTGACAAAGAATAAATGTTTTAACACCGTAGGTTCAAGCACTCCCCCAGCTTGCAAAAGTTATTCATTTACTTATCTACTCTTTTTAATGTGTTTCTCTGTATTTAGATTTTTACATGTATGAGCAATGGTTTTAAGTGCTATACTCAATTATATTTTATGATTGTTTCGTGTGTTTTATGATGTACATATATGTTTGAATATGTGTTTAAGTCTCATTTCCCGCCCACTGGGTGTGGCATTTTTTTTTTAAAGGAGGTGTCTCCATTTGCCTTCTCTTGCTATAAATACAAGACCCTCTATGTGTATAGACTGTCCTGAGGAAGTGGTGTGATCACCACAAAACGCGTAGAAATAAAGCCTATTCTCTATTACATCTACTTGGACTTCTCTTGAACATTATCCTGACAGGCGAGCAGCGCAGTCTGATACCACATTCTCTTCACCTAGCAAAGGATCATCACATCGGGGCTTGCAGCAGCCGCCAATGCTAAAGGTACCGTCACATTAAGCGACGCTGCAGCGATAGCGACAGCGATGCTGATCGCTGCAGCGTCGCTGTTTGGTCGCTGGAGAGCTGTCACACAGACCGCTCTCCAGCGACCGACGATGCCGAGGTCCCCGGGTAACCAGGGTAAACATCGGGTTGCTAAGCGCAGGGCCACGCTTAGTAACCCGATGTTTACCCTGGTTACCAGCGTAAAAGTTAAAAAAACAAACAGTACATGCTCACCTGCGCGTCCCCCAGCCTCTGCTTCCTGACACTGACTGAGCTCCGGCCCTAACAGCACAGCGGTGACGTCACCGCTGTGCTTTCACTTTCAGTTTAGGGCCGGCGCTCAGTCAGTGTCAGGAAGCAGAGGCTGGGGGACGCGCTGGTGAGTATGTGCTGTTTGTTTTTTTAACTTTTACGCTGGTAACCAGGGTAAACATCGGGTTACTAAGCGCGGCCCTGCGCTTAGTAACCCGATGTTTACCCTGGTTACCAGTGTAAAATATCGCTGGTATCCTTGCTTTTGCTGTCAAACACGGCGATACACGGCGACCTAGCGACCAAATAAAGTGCAGACCTTCTAGCAGCGACCAGCAATTTCACAGCGGGATCCAGATCGCTGCTGCGTGTCAAATACAGCGATATCACTATCCAGGTCGCTGCAACGTCACGGATCGCTGGCGATATCGCCTAGTGTGACGGTACCTTAAGTGCAGTGGTTGTGTCTCACAGAACCATAATAGGTGAGCGAATTTATACTATCTCTCACGAATATTCCCTTTATCTCGGATAAGACCCTATGTGCGCTCTATATATTCCTTCTAGCTATTAGGTACCGAGATGAGATCCTCAGACCCTTTGTAAGACCATATGCTGGTGCGGTTGGCCCTGGGTTCCTCCTAATGCAGGACAATGCCAGGCCTCATGTGGCTGGAGTGTGTCAGCAGTTCCTGCAAGATGAAGGCATTGAAGCTATGGACTGGCCTGCCCATTCCCCAGACTTGAATCCGACTGAACACATCTGGGACATCATGTCTTGCATCATCCACCAACGCCATGTTGTACCACAGACTGTCCAGGAGTTGACGGATGCTTTATTCCAGGTCTGGGAGGAGATCCCTCAGGAGACCATCCACCGCCTTATCAGGAGCATGCCCATGCATTGTAGGGAGGCATGTGGAGGCCACACACACTACTGAGCATCATTTCCTTGTCTTGAGGCATTTCCACTAAAGTTGGATCAGCCTGTAACTTCATTTTCCACTTTGATTTTGAGCATCGTTCCATCTCCAGACCTCTGTGGGGTATTAGTTGTGATTTACGTTGATCATTTTTAAGTATATTCTTCTCAACACATTCCACTATGTAATGAACAAAGATTTACAGCTGGAATATTTCATTCAGTGATATCTAGGATGTGGAATTTTAGTGTTCCTTTTATTTTTTTGAGCAGTGTATGTGAAAAACCAAACCAAATAGATTCGGAGCATATAACAAATTACAACCAGAAAAGACAAAAAATGCACCTAAAATATAACTTTTATTTAATCAGGTAAAAATGACCTGTTAGGGTCAGGAGACAGTATTACTTAACCATATAACTTAACACTAAAAAGGATAGAGGTAAATAGGTGAGGGGGTGCTCTCACCCTGACTCACCCTACCTTACCGCGGAGGTTGGCACCCTAGATTCGCCATGGCGTCCCCACTCAACGACGGCTCTCCCTTTTGACCCTAGCGGGGAGTACCAAAGAAAACACCACCACCGACACCAATAATAATTAAGTGCTAATGTGCTAAAGTGCGTAAATAACACCTGCAAGGTATATATCGATTTTCTCATATACCAAATATTTTGTTTCAGGATTCGTTGATATGAGTCCTGATGCCTAATAACTAGGGTGCAATTTGTGAACAGAGATTGATAACGTTATGGTATGTGCCTGATATTAAGATATGAACTGATACATCTTATCTCAGAACAAATATAGGCTAATAGGTCTTATCTCATCAGTTATAGATATTAGACAGTATACAAAGAGAGAAATAACCAATGCAGGACAGTAGCACTATTGCTGGTTCACTTAGATGTTATATTCTCAAAGACAGATCAATTAAGATATATCTATAAATGTAGAGACACTATCACGCTCGTGGATACTTATGAAGTATTATTATGCACCACAAAAATTAGTATACCATAATGAGAATATATAGCAGCCAGCTAGTGATTCAATTCATACCATAGTCAAACTGCCCAGTATCATAAGTCACAATATAGCCATAGTTATGAAGGCACAAAAATGCTCACAAATGCTCAATCAGAGATAATGATAAATGCCCAGTTATATAGCACACTGCAGGAATTTAGGTGATCCATAGTTAGATCATGGTCATAGAAAAAATAGTACAGATAGTACTTATCGGTTTGTTGCCCATTCCAACGCGTTTACCCCCGGAATATAAACCGGGGTTCATCAGGGGACCAGAAAAGGGCTTGTTTCCCGAACCGGGGGCTGCTGCAATGCGCTGCACCTCGTCCTGACCGCTCACTATGAAGCAGCTCAATAGTGACTCATTGGTGTCGGTGGTGGTGTTTTCTTTGGTAGTCCCCGCTAGGGTCAAAAGGGAGAGCCGTCGTTGAGTGGGGGCACCATGTCGAATTTAGGGTGCCAACCTCCGCGGTAAGGTAGGGTGAGTCAGGGTGAGAGCACCCCCTCACCTATTTACCTCTATCCCTTTTAGTGTTAAGTTATATGGTTAAGTAATACTGTCTCCTGACCCTAACAGGTCATTTTTACCTGATTAAATAAAAGTTATATTTTAGGGGCATTTTTTGTCTTTTCTGGTTGTAATGAGCAGTGTATGTATTCTATGTGTATATACTGTATCTATTCTATCTTTTCTATTATAACCTGTCAGTGTGATTTTTACAGTAGCGGCATATGAATTGCCAGCTTTTCAAAGGAAAAATCTGCAATTTTTTATTTTTTTTCTCTCTCACCCATTGACTTGCCTTGGACTTGCTACTCGTTACGAATACCCGAATATCAGGACCTACTCGTTACGAGTATAGCGAGTCTGAATATTTCACTACTCACTCATCCCTACTTGCATTCGTAGGCAAACAGTATGGCAGTACCAAATGAATAATGTGAACTTGGCGTTCATGTGGCCATCCAGTATGTGAGCTCAAAGGCTTATTGGGGTGCGTGTAACTTTGGTGCAGGGCAGGCCTTGCATTCAATGCATAAACAAACAGTATGGGACTACCAAATGAATAATGTGAACTTGGTTTTCCTGTGGCCATCCAGTACGTGGGTTCAAAGGCTTATTGTGGAGCATGTAACTTTGGGGCATGGCAGGCCCTGCATTCAATGCATAGGCAAACAGTATTGCAGTATCAAGTGAATAATGTGAACTTGGTTTTCATGTGGCCATCCAGTACGTGGGTTCAAAGGCTTATTGGGGTGCATGTGAATTTGGTGCAGGGCAGGCTTTGCATTCGATGCATAGGAAAACACTATGGGAGAACCACTTTCTTATAATGGGAACATTTTTTTCAGGAGGCCCTCCTGTATGTCTCGTGAAAGGGGTATTGGGGTGCTTCCTAATTTTTGGCGGCCCAGCCACTCACTGCATAGGTAATAACAGTATAGGAGAACCACTATTTAATAATGGCCCTTTAAGAGTATTAATGCCGCCAGATGCCCATATAAAAACAGGCTTTGTGACTTTCAGAATCCCTCCTTAATAAATGAAACACGATGTGTCTGATGTGTCACACACCACATGGCCAGCTAAGGTTGTTAAATGTTGCAATGAATGCATTTGTATTGATTGAAAGCAATGCTAAAGTTGAAACACTCATCAAAAACGCTACGTGTGAACATAGCCCAAGTGATGGAGGTACATTTTTTTTTTTGGGGGGGGGGTCTTTATTTTGCCTTACATACAAATTATTACCCTGGAAAGGATGCTTCTTAACATATGGGGTCTTCCCCATGATATTCACGTGTCATTTGAGCTCTGTTCCCATCGATTTCAGATGTTTTTAGACCCTAAAAGGACCCCCAGGGTGGGATTGTGGCAAAAAATGCTAGGGTTTCCCCTAGAATTACATTGGTCTCGTTGCTCGGGTTGAGTACCCGAGTATTCTAATTTGCTTGACCCGAGCAACAAGCACCCAAGTATTTTAGTGCTCGCCCATCACTAGTGGTTTCAAAGTCCAAAACATCCTTGACCAACAAAGGCCACCAGAAGCGGTGAGCAATCAGCTCAGTAACATGGTAACATAGTTTTTAAGGTTAAAGGAAGACTTTAAGTCCATCTAGTTCAACCCATATCCTATCCTAACATGCTCTAACATGTTGATCCACAGGAAGGCAAAAAAAACCCATGTGGTAAACAGTAAGCTCCACATTGGTGAAAAAAATTCCTTCCCGTCTCCACATACGACAATCAGACTAGTTCCCGGGATCAACACCCTATGAATGAATCTAGTGTATATAACCTGTAACAGTATACTTTTTAAGAAAGACATCCAGTCCCTTCTTAAATTTTAGTAATGAATCACTCATTACAATATCATATGGCAGAGACTTCCATAGTCTCACTGCTCTTACAGTAAAGAATCCTCATCTGTTATTATGATTAAACCTTCATTCCTCCAGACGTAGAGGATGCCACCTTGTCCCCGTCTCAGGTCTATGAGTAAAAACAACATTAGAAAGGTTTTTGTACTGTCCCCTCATGTATTTATTAGAGATGAGCGAGTGTACTCGTTGCTTGGGTTTTCCTGAGTACGCTCGGGTGGTCTCCGAGTATTTGTGACTACTCAAAGATTTAGTTTTTGTTGACGCAGATGCATGATTTACGGCTGCTAGCCAGCTTGAGTACATGTGGGGGTTGCCTGGTTGCTAGGGAATTCCCACATGTAATCAAGCTGTCTATCAGCTGTAAATCATGCAGCTGAGGCAACGAAAACTAAATCTCCGAGCAGTTACAAATACTCGGAGACCACCCGAGCGTGCTCGGGGAAACCCGAGCAACGAGTACACTCGCTCATCACTAGTATTTATACATTGTACTAAGATCACCCCTTAGCCTTCGTTTTTCAAAAGTAAATAACCCCAAGTGTAATAACCTATCTTGGTATTGCAGACCCCCAGTACTCTAATAACCTTGGTTACTCTTCTCTGCACCCGCTCTAGTTCAGCTATGTATTTCTTATGCACCGGAGACCAGAACTGTACACAGTATTCTAAGTGTGGATGCACAAATGACTTGTGTAAAGGTAAAATTATGTTCTCCTCCAGCTGCCTGACACTGTCCACTAAATGGGAGATTGTTATCCACCCATACACCCAGGTCTTTTCAGTGACAGTTTTGCCCAGTTTTACAATTAAGCACATAATTATACATCTTATTTCTTCTGCCCAAATGCATTACCTTACATTTATCCCCATTAAAGCTCATTTGCTATTTATCAGCCAAAGCTTTTAGTTTACATAAATCATCCTGTAATATAAAATTGTCCTCCTCTGTATTGATTACTTTAGTTTAGTGTCATGAGCAAAAATTTAAATTCTACTCTGTATGCCCCCTACAAGGTCATTAATAAATATGCTAAAAAGAAGCGGGCTTAATACTGACCCCAGTGGCATCCCACTGTTAACTGTGACCCAGTCCGAGTGTGCTCCATTAATAACCACCCTTTGTTTCCTATCCCTGAGCCAGTTCTTAACCCACTTAAGCATATTTTCCCCTATTCCCATTGTTCTCATTTTGTGTATCAACCTTTTGTGTGGCACCGTATGAAAAGCTTTTGAAAAGAAGTCCATATACATCACGTCCACTGCGTGTCCTTGGTCCAGTCTGGAACTTACCTCTTTATAGAAGTTTATCAGATTAATCTGACAGGAACGGTCCCTAGTAAACCCATGTTGATATTGCGTCATGAGGTTATTACTCTTCAGATTCTCCAGCATAGAATCTCTTAGAATGCCCTCCAGGATTTTACCCACAGTAGAGGTTAAGCTTACTCTCCTATAATTTCCAAGTTCAGTTTTTGTCCCCTTTTTGAATATTGGCACCACATTTGCTATACGCCAGTGCTGTGGTACAGACCCTGTATTAAAGATAAAAAATAATGGTCTATTAATGACTATACTTAATTCCTGTAGTACTCGGGGGTGTATCTCATCCGGGCCCAGGGATTTGTCAACTTTAGTGATTTTTAGACGCTGCTGTACTTCCTTAATGGAGAATTTTTGTTATCACTGATCATGTTGTCCGTCAAGAGATTTTCTTGTGTAAATACTGCTGAAAAAAATTCATTTAACATATTGGCTTTTTGCTCATCCTCATCCACAATTTCACCTAGACTTTTTTTTTAAGGGAACCAACACTATCATTTTTTAGTTTCTTACTATTTATGTAGTTAGAGAATATTTTGGAATTATTTTTACTTTCTCTGGCAATGAATCTCTCTGTCTCAATCTTTGCTACCTTGATTTGCTTTTTTACAGAATTTATTTAATTTTCTGTATTTATTTAATGCTTCATCACTACCTACTTGCTTTAATTCACTAAATGCTTTCTTTTTGTCACTTATTGCGCCCCTTAGATCTTTATTTAGCCATAGTGGTTTCCTCTTATTTCTAGTATGTTTATTCCCATAGGGTATATATTGTGCACAGGTTCTATTCAGAATGCTAATAAATGTCTCCCATTTTCTTTCTGTACTTTTATGCCTCAGGATATCATCCCAATTTATTGCACTAAGATCATCTCTCAACCTTTGGAAATTTGCTCTCCTGAAGTTTAGTGTCCTTGTACCCCCTCTTCTACACATCTTATTAAAGGATACATGAAAACTTATTATTTTGCGATCACTATTACCCAAGTGACCCCCAACCCTTATATCTGATATGCGGTCTGGCCTGTTGGTTAAACATTGGGTCTAGCAGAGCCCTCCTTTTTGTTGGGTCCTGAACCAGTAGATGTACGTATGGCCACATGGCCGGCCGGCTTGCATTTGTGACCCCAGGACAGAATCAGCAGGAACAAATGTCTTACTTCAGAGGAATGTCTTTTAACAGAACAGGAGCCACTTTAACAATCCTAGCTGAGTTAATAATGTGCTGTGATTTCTTCTGAGAATCAGACCAGTCAAAGGATGGAGACAAAGCATCGGCTTTAATATTCTTCTCCATATGATGGAAGTCGAAATAGGCAAAGAAGAGTGCCCACCTGGCCTGACGAGGATTTAACTGTTGAGTGGTCTGCAGAAAGGTCAAATTCTTATGGTCCATGTATATTATTACCTGAAAGCTGATGCCTTCCAGTAGATGTCGCCATTCTTCAAGTGCCTTCTTAATTCCAATAGTTCACGATCCCAGTGGTATAGTTTTGCTCAGTTGGTGAAAACAGCTTAGAGTAAAAAACTCAACAGACAGACTTTCCATAACTGCCTCAGCACTGATGGTGGAGGCATCCACTTCCAAGAGAAACTGTTTGCTACGGTAGGGGTGGAGGTCTCGTGAAGGGTTCTTTCAAAGTTCTGGAAGGCCGACATGGCCGACTCAGACCATATTCTGGCATTAGCCCACTTCTTGGTAAAGGTGAAGATGGATGCCATGAGGGACGAGATGTGCGGAATAATTGTCTGTAGAAGTTGGTGAAACCCATGAATCGCTGGGTGGCACACAAGCTTTGGGATGATGCCAGGAGAGAACAGCAGAAACATTCTCAGGACCCATTTCAACACCCTGTAAACTGTGTAGCCTAGGAAAAGGAAGTAGAATTTTCAAGACACATTTGGATAACTTGGTAAACAAATTGTTCTCCCATAGACGATGCAGGATCTGATGGACGTGTCTTCTGTGGGTAAATAGATCAGGGAAGAAAATCAGGATGTCATTCAAATACATTATCACGGAAACATAGAGAAGGTTTCAGAAGATGTTGTCAATGAATTGCTGAAATAGGTGCATTGCAAAGACCCAAGGGAATGACAAGATACTCATAGCAACCTTCACTGACATTAAAGACTGTCATCCATTCGTTACCCTTGTGGATACAAATTAGGTTATAAGCCCCTCATAGATCCAATTTGGTAAAAATCTTTCCCCACTGAAGTCTGTCAAATAATTCAAAAATAAAAGACAGGGGATAGGTGTTCTTAATGTTGATTTTGGTAAGGCCCTGATAGTCAATACAGGGACGTAGGGAAGCATACTTCTCTGTCACAAAGAAGAACCTGGCACTGGCAGAAGAAAATGACTTACAGATTAATCCCTTGGCTAAGTTTTCTTGGATGTATTCTGACATGGCATGAGCCTTTGTTAGATGTAAGGGATATACCCAGCCCAGGGGTGGAGAGGTGTGAGACAGAAGATTGATGGGACAATTGTAAGGTCAATGGGATGGCAAGTCCTCTGCCTTATTTTCACAAAAGACGTCTGCAACGGCATAATAAAAGGTGGGCAGAGAAGAAAGGTCTGAAGGCATGGCAGGCTGAGACTTAGGCAGGACCTTGGTGAGGCTGATAGTAGCACAAAACAGTCCCCAGTGATGTACCTGGTCAGTGGATCAGTCAACAACTGGCATGTTTAAGAGCAACCATAGTAGACTCAGAAGAACAGAGTTTACTGATTTAGGTAGCATGTGGAAAGAAACTGTTTTAGAGTGCAAGTCTCCTAGCTGCAACGTTACTGGCCAAGTGCTATATTGGATAGGCTCTTTTAGGAGATGTCCATCAACTTAGGCAATAGCCAGGGAATGATCTAGCTGCTGTGTTGGAAGGTGAAGTTGAAACACTAGATCCTGATGAGTTAATTTGGCAGCCGATCTGGCATCTATGTGGGTTGCTACGGGGAAGACTTCTCTACCCAGATCAGAGTGATCTTGATCAATAGTTTTGGAGAGCAATCTTTATCTAAGGTCATGTCTCCTGCTAAAGGCCCCGTCTCACTTAGCGATTTACCAACGATCACGACCAGCGATATGACCTGGCCGTGATCGTTGGTAAGTCGCTGTGTGGTCGCTGGGGAGCTGTCACACAGACCGCTCTCCCCAGCGACCAACGATCAGGGGAACGAGTTCGGCATCGTTGAAACTGTCTTCAACGATGCCGAAGTCCCCCTGCAGCACCCGGGTAACCAGGGTAAACATCGGGTTACTAAGCGCAGGGCCGCGCTTAGTAACCCGATGTTTACCCTGGTTACCAAAAAAAACAAACAGTACATACTCGCCTTTCGGTGTCCAGGTCCCTTGCCGTCTGCTTCCTGCTCTGACTGACTGAGCCGCCGTACACTGAGAGCAGAGCGCAGCGGTGACGTCACTGCTGTGCTCTCACTGTACGGCCGGGAGTCAGTGAGAGCAGGAAGCAGACGGCAACGGACCTGACGGACATCAGAAGGCGAGTATGTATTGTTTTTTTTTTTTTACATTTACGCTGGTAACCAGGGTAAACATCGGGTTACTAAGCGCGGCCCTGCGCTTAGTAACCCGATGTTTACCCTGGTTACCAGTGAAGACATCGCTGGATCGGTGTCACACACACCGATTCAGCAATGTCAGCGGGGCCTCAACGACCAAAAAAAGGTCCAGGCCATTCCGACACGACCAGCGATCTCGCAGCAGGGGCCTGATCGCTGGTACGTGTCACACATAGCGAGATCGCTATGGAGGTCGCTGTTGCGTCACAAAACTTGTGACTCAGCAGCGATCTCGCTAGCGATCTCGCTATGTGAGACGGGGCCTTAATCCTAGGTGCTGGATTTTCATGGCCTCACTGGGCACTGATGAACATAATGCCCTTTGCCCCCTCAGTACATGCATTTGTTCTCTCTATACCTTCGCTGTTGCTCTTGTACAGATTGGTGGTAATAATCTTATCGCCGATCAGAGGCAGTGTTTGCCACGCTGTCATGCAGATGACAGCATGACAAACAATGGATGTTCTGGCCCTCCGTTCATCTGAATGGGGTCAAGGTTCAGGTACTGTTCTGGTTCCTGAACTGAACTTTTTTAAATGTTTGTCCTAACAGACTCGAACATTCAAGGGTTCGCCCATCACTAATATACGATTGTCAGATATGCAAATACAGGTGAAGTACAAAATATATAAGCAGATACATTATATCAATTACCGATTTGTTGTTTGACCATTTGTGCTGAGCCGCATGGAAGCATAGGGCTGCCAGTTGGTTCCTGTTCTTCCCAGCACATTACTCTAGATGGTCACCCATTTAGAAGTGAACAGCAAGCATGACAGAGAGAGAGAGAGAGCATATGGCCTTACACAAGCCTTTTTACACCTTGGTCATTCACACCCTTTTCCACCCCTGGGATGGGCCCTATCGCCTTCCCCTGGGTGTTTATAGCTAAAACTCCCAAAACCTATGAAGGATCATAAATTCTGAACAGAAGGTCATAGGGCGGCGGTTCTGGCACCATCAGTTCCAGCTGGGGGTCCCTTAAGCCTGGGTACCAAAAATGGCTTCACTACCTGGCCTCTGCTAGCAATTCTGTGTGTCTCACTACCCTGCAGCACTACAACAGATCAAGACTGTGGAAGGCGTTCATCCAGTTCCAGAGATCTCAAAAATGTAAGCGATGTATGGCTAAGACATACAATTACTTCATATTCATCTTAAATATTCTTATGAATTCCTACCTGACTGGAGGAAGTTTAAATGAAGCTGTCAAACAGTGTGGGTTCCACAGGTGGTCATACTGTATGAGCCTGGATACTAGCTGGTTGGGTTGGACCACATGCTGAGCCCGGTGTCCTGTTACAGCTACACATGCTGATGAATGATTGTGGGCTGTCATTAAATCCCCCCATGTTCTCCACAGTCATGACTAAATGACTCCCTGGTCTTCATTGGAGCCTCTGATGTTGAGGATAGTCACCAGGTGCCACTCCAGGGCAGTGCCTCGACCTGCAGCAGGTGACCTATGGGTCAGTAGTAAATCACAAAGTATAGAGGGCACAGAAACATGGTCAGATAGTCTGAGGGTGGGGAAGCAGCACAAATTCAAAATAAAAGCTGCAGTCAGGAGCGGTGAGATCAGACAAAATTGGTAAAGAAGCTGGGTCAGCAACAGGTGAGTCAATACAAGAATGTACCTAGACAGGAAGCTACAGACTAAATTCCTAAAGAGTCTAGCGGCATCTTCCTATAGCCAGGAGGAGACAGCAGTAAGATGGAGCAGTGCTGGGAGTGCTGCAAGAGGCAACTCAGCCTTACATGGGGATTAGCAGAGTTGTGAATGTAGTGAGTAGGATGGTGTCCAGTAACTGTGCGAGTCACCGGTTTGACAATTGTATTAAGAAATGCTAAGTAGGTAAAAGTCCAGAAAGCCAGAACCTGAAACATGCCACTATGTTATTGTGGAGTATACGGATGTAAAATTTCAGTAGTAAAACAGATGTGCATAAAAAATTGCAAAAATCAATTGCACACGTTGTAAGGTAAACAGTTATAATTAAAGGTGTTCTCCAGAACTGTAGATCGAAAGTCTGCAATCACATAAAGCGTTTGTTGTTAGGATTCTCTGGTGCTGGCAGCAAGACTGGGTGGTCATATGACTGTACCTATACAATATGTATTCTCCTGCTCACATTCCAAATAGACATGCTTGGCCTCCCTCATTACAAGTGAACTGATCAAAGCCATGCACATCTAGTCGGAATGAAGCTGGAAGTATGGATATCACATATAGATTGTAAGACCATAATGGCAAGGTCCTCTCCTTTCTATACTAGTCTGACATTGTTAGTTTCTTATTTGTTTATGTATTATGCTTTGCTTATATAGCGCTTTCTTATTCCGCAGGATTTTACATATATTATCATCACTGTCCCCAATGGGGCTCACAATCTAACTTCCCTATCAGTATGTCTTTGGAGTGTGGGAGGAAACCGGAGGAAACCCACGCAAACCCTTTCTCATGTACAAACTCCTTGCTGATATTGGTGGGATTTGAACCCAGGACTCCTGCTTTGCAAGGCTGCAGTGCAAACCACCGTGCTGTCCTTGATTGCAATTTATATTTTTATTTTGTATGTAACCCTTTCTCATGTACAGCACCATGGAATCAATAGTGCTGTTAAAATAAATAATCTACCATATAATTGTCTAAGGGTCACTTCCATCTTTCTGTCTGTCCTTTCTTTCTGTCACGGATATTCATTGGTCGTGGCCTCTGTCTGTCATGGAACCCAAGTTGCTGATTGGTCGTGGCAAAACAGCCACGACCAATCAGCAACGGGCATAGTCCGGCAGAAAAATGGCCGCTCCTTCCTCCCCGCAGTCAGTGCCCGCTCTGTACTCCCCTCCAGTCTGCGTTATGCAGCGGTGTAATGCACTCCATTACCGCTGCTATTAACCCTGTGTGACCAACTTTTTACTATTCATGCTGCCTATGCAGCATGAATAGTAAAACGATCTAATGTTAAAAATAATAAAAAAATAAAAAATCGTTATATACTCACCGTCTGTCGGCCCGTGGATCAACAACAGGCCTTTCCTGCTCGCGACGCTCCGGTAACCGGTCCATGCTGCGATCTCGCGAGATGATGACGTAGTGGTCTTGTGAGACCGCTACGTCATCATCTCGCGAGACCGCAATGCACTCTTGAGATCGGAGCACACGAACAGCATCGGTAACTGCTTCGCTTGGATCCGGGGGCTCTGGAAGGTGAGTATATAACTATTTTTTATTTTATTTCTTTTTTTTAAAAGGGATATGATGCCCACGTTGCTATATACTACGTGGGCTGGGCAATATACTACATGGGCTGGGCAATATACTACGTGGCTGGGCAATATACTACATGGGCTGGGCTATATACTATGTGGCTGGGCAATATACACTCACTGGCCACTTTATTAGGTACACCATGCTAGTAACGGGTTGGACCCCCTTTTGCCTTCAGAACTGCCTCAATTCTTCGTGGCATAGATTCAACAAGGTGCTGGAAGCATTCCTCAGAGATTTTGGTCCATATTGACATGATGGCATCACACAGTTGCCGCAGATTTGTCGGCTGCACATCCCAAAGATGCTCCATACAAGGCAGGATGGATCCATGCTTTCATGTTGTTTACTCCAAATTCTGACCCTACCATCCGAATGTCGCAGCAGAAATCGAGACTCATCAGACCAAGCAACGTTTTTCCAATCTTCTACTGTCCAATTTCGATGAGCTTGTACAAATTGTAGCCTCAGTTTCCTGTTCTTAGCTGAAAGGAGTGGTACCCGGTGTGGTCTTCTGCTGCTGTAGCCCATCTGCCTCAAAGTTCGACGCACTGTGCGTTCAGAGATGCTCTTAGGCCTACCTTGGTTGTAACGGGTGGCGATTTGAGTCACTGTTGCCTTTCTATCAGCTCGAACCAGTCTGCCCATTCTCCTCTGACCTCTGGCATCAACAAGGCATTTCCGCCCACAGAACTGCCGCTCACTGGATTTTTTTTCTTTTTCGTACCATTCTCTGTAAACCCTAGAGATGGTTGTGCGTGAAAATCCCAGTAGATCAGCAGTTTCTGAAATACTCAGACCAGCCCTTCTGGCACCAACAACCATGCCACGTTCAAAGGCACTCAAATCACCTTTCTTCCCCATACTGATGCTCGGTTTGAACTGCAGGAGATTGTCTTGACCATGTCTACATGCCTAAATGCACTGAGTTGCCGCCATGTGATTGGCTGATTAGAAATTAAGTGTTAACAAGAAGTTGGACAGGTGTACCTAATAAAGTGGCCAGTGAGTGTACAACGTGGGCTGCGCAATATACAACGTGGCTGGGCAATATACTACATGGGCTGTGCTATATAAGATGTGGCTGGGCAATATACTACGTGGCTGGGCAATATACAACATGGGCTGCGCAATATACAGCGTGGGCTAGGCAATATACTACGTGGCTGGGCAATATACTACATGGGCTGTGCTATATACTACGTGGCTGGGCAATATACTACATGGGCTGTGCAATATACTAAGTGGCTGGGCAATATACTATGTGGGCTGCGCAATATACTACGTGGGCTGCGCAATATACAACGTGGGCTGCGCAATATACAATGTGGGCTGCGCAACGTACAACGTAGGCTGCGCAATGTACAATGTGGGCTGCGCAATATACTACCTGGGCTGCGCAATATACTATGTGGGCTGCGCAATATACTACATGGGCTGTGCAATATACTACATGGGCTGCACAATATACTATGTGGGCTGCCCAATGTACAACGTGGGCTGCACAATGTACTTCGTGGGCTGCGCAATGTACTACATGGGCTGCACAATATACAATGTGGGCTGCGCAATATACTACGTGGGCTGCGCAATGTACTACGTGGGCTGCGCAATGTACTACATGGGCTGCGCAATGTACTGCGTGGGCTGCGCAATGTACTGCATTGGCTGCGCAATGTACTGCATTGGCTGCGCAATGTACTGCGTGGGCTGCGCAATGTACTGCGTGGGCTGCGCAATGTACTGCGTGAGCTGCATAATGTACTGCGTGGCTGTGCAATATACTACGTGGGCTGTGCAGTATACAACATGGGCTGCGCAATATACAACGTGGCTGGGCAATATACTACATGGGCTGTGCTATATACTACGTGGCTGGGCAATATACTATGTGTCTGGGCAATATACAACATGGGCTGCGCAATATACAATGTGGGCTGAGCAATATACTATGTGACTGGGCAATATACTACGTGGGCTGTGCTATATACTATGTGGCTGGGCAATATACTACATGGGCTGGGCAATATAATACATGGGCTGTGCTATATACTACGTGGCTGGGCAATATACTATGTGGGCTGCGCAATATACTACGTGGGCTGCGCAATATACAACGTGGGCTGCGCAATATACAACGTGGGCTGCGCAATGTACAATGTGGGCTGCACAATATACTACGTGGGCTGCGCAATATACTACGTGGGCTGCGCAATATACTACGTGGGCTGCGCAATATACTACGTGGGCTGCGCAATATACTACATGGGCTGCGCAATATACTACGTAGGCTGCGCAATGTAAAACGTGGGCTGCGCAATGTACTGCATGGGCTGCGCAATGTACTACGTGGGCTGTGCAATATACAACGTGGGCTGCGCAATATACTACGTGGGCTGCACAATGTACTACGTTGGCTGCGCAATGTACTACGTGGGCTGCGCAATGTACTGCGTGGACTGCGCAATGTACTGCATTGGCTGCGCAATGTGCTGGGTTGGCTGCACAATGTACTGCATGGGCTGCACAATGTACTGCGTGGGCTGCACAATGTACTGCGTGGCTGTGCAATATAATACGTGGGCTGTGCTATACACTACGCATACATATTCTAGAATACCCGATGCGTTAGAATTGGGCCACCATCTAGTTATAATATAATATAAAGTTATAATATAATAATATTGCATCTTTATGGTCACATGAGTGCCTGGTCTTGCCTCTGGTACCAGGGAATCCTGATAGCGCATGCTATGAATGACTTAAGGACTCACAAGTCTGCAGTAACATAGTGTGACAGGAGATTTTTGTGCCAAACCAGGATAACTTATTAAATGTCTGGATTTGGGGGAACATTCTCTTGTATTTTTTAATAAAACAAGTATTCCCCCCTTCACAAAAGTGATTGCTAAAAGAATTGAAAGACTTTCTATGCTTGCTTGTCACAAATAACTGTACTTTTGGACTGACACTGATTTCAGATTTGTTTTTCTGCAGAAACCATTGTGTTATCTTGCTACTGCTTTTTAATGCCTTAAGAAAGACAAATAAACATGTGTAATTGTAATTTAAATGCATCAAGACAGATGCCAGCTACCCCTTATTACTGGTCAATCACACTTAGTCTTGAACTCTGCATTACCTACAGACTACTCTCCCATCTTCTTGATTGCTGCAGTTATTCAAAACATTGCTGTCTGGTGTGCTTGTCCAATGTTTTAGGGCTTTTGCTTTCTATCTCTATTGCTGAACTATGAGCTCTTCTTACCATAATGAAATAATTCTAAAATAGCTGCTGAATTCCCTGATTAGGCTTTTATATAGACTACCATAGTACCTTCTGATTGGCTACCCTATACTATGTCATGTGATAACCAAAAGACAATATGGGGGAGCCTACACTTTTGTGCCTGAAGTCATGTCAGCCTTTTGTGACTGATGCAATCTTCTGCAATATGTAAAAAGGTGGTGGGCACTTTTCTGTTCATTTAAATTACTTGAATTGAAAACGGCTTAATTGCTGATTTACAAATTTAATAAAATTCAAATCTTATTCAATTTTTATCTAATCGATTGTGTGTGTTCTTCTTGTTGTGATCTCTTGTTCTACTGTGTATTCCCATGATATATGAGCACAAATGAGAACAATACAGTTACAAAACAATATAGTATTGCAGTACATGCTTTTTAGGAGTTTTCCAAGGCCTGTTAAAGGGTCGATAATGACTTGTAGGATTGATGATTACGACAGGTGGCTCTATAGAGTTCAAGTTCTCTTCCTCTCTGAAGAGGCCATTTGCATACTTTTCTGCATACACTCAGAATCAGGTAATCATTATATTAGGTACAGACATGCCAATCCAAGCAGCAGATCTCTCAGCCTAACCTTTGGTGATGCTTTTACAGCTTTTTTGTGGCCAGCTCATACATATTGACCTCAGTATGTATTAATAAGAAGAGAAAGACATTCTGCATTCCTTCTGGTATGTATAAAACACACTCACACTTTGATACAACTGAGCTAATAATTTACATACAGCGCAGAAAGCAATCCTTATCTTTACTACAGAGTGTAACTTAAATCTTCTAGGCCCCAATATAAAATCTGCATGCCACCCCATCCACCTTGCACATTTATAATACTTATATATTCCTATATGGCAGAGGGACCTTTCAGTCCCCTAAGGCAGCAGGTGCAACTACTACTTCTGCATCCCAGGTATCTATGCCCCTACTTTACTGCATTAAAACAGTCATTTTGCAAACTATTCATAGTAAATAAAATATAGAGCAACAATAATAATTTACTTTGCTCATTGTTTCACATGAGGTAGCGAATAAGCAATGGTAAGAAAAGAAAATCCAATCTGTAACATTTTTAAATCAATACAAATTTTCATTTTAGCATTGCAGTAAAAAAAACACTGGCAGACTTTTAGAGGCCATCTGTCATTAAACAATGTCTAAAATATAGAATACTGCAATATCACATTCTTTCATTTATAATATATAGGGACATAAATAATTTCAGTGATCCCCAGACTATTCCACAGCCAAGAAAGGTTTGGAAATTCTTTGTAATCTGCAGCCAATAGTGAGCAGTCTGCATCCTATGGCTTGATGCCTGGTATTGCTCTACTTTCTCAATTGCATACTTGGAGAAAACAAAAATAAAAACACTGAACAACTAGTCTTAAGCAAATCAAACTTAGATTTGGAGAAAAAAAATATATATTAATCTCTCAAATAAGCGACTACATTGTTTTGGCATGTGCTAAAAGAAATGCACATTATAAATCCTACTCTCTCAACTGAAAATTCATAGCTTGTAACTAACATTATAGACATTTATGCAGTCATTTTGCAAATTATGTAGGGGTTAATTAGAAATGTTCAGGTCTGGCAGCCTATCACTTCTTGTACATGGATGTTGTATTAAACGATGCTTGATGAGAACTACAGTAAGTAGCTTGTAAAACTTCCTATTTGTCATCAACTTTTCAATAAGCAATGAAAAGGAATCAACAATTTTTTTAATATTTTTGTAAATATATGAGGAATATACATTAGAGATGATCAAATTAATAAGAAGCAATTGCAGTTTAAAGCACAATTTGTGATTTGGTTTGCATGAATCACCCCCAAAAAATCTACCATCATTTTACATAAAGAAAATTGAATGAAAAGGCTCACATGACCTCAGGCAAGGCTACATGGAAACCTCCATAATGTCTTTCAGCTATTGCATGATATGCTATAGCAAACTCAATCAGGAGGGCCTATCACAGCCTGTACAAAAGTAGAAGCAAGGAAAGCAGCAGTCATTTTTACAGTTAATCTGTACAATGAATGGAGATAACAGCTCATACATTGATAATAGAGAGAAGAGAAAGCTTTAAAACATTTGTGGAGAGACAACATTGTATCTTAAAGGGAACCTGTCACCCCGTTTTTTCTGTATGAGATAAAAATACCGTTAAATAGGGCCTGAGCTGTGCGTTACAATAGTGTATTTTGCGTACCCTGATTCCCCACCTATGCTGCCGAAATATGTTACCAAAGTCGCCATTTTCGTCTGTCAATCAGGCCGGTCAGGTCAAATGGGCGTGGTGACATCGCTGTTTCTTCCCCCAGATCTTGCTTATTTTTCCATTGGTGGCGTAGTGGTTTGCGCATGCCCAACTGCCGAATCCACTGCACAGGTGAGGAAAAAGAGCGCGATCTGCGCTATTCCCCTGGTGATCGGTGGGGCGGCCATCTTCCTGAGGCCGCGCGTGCGCAAATGGAGCACTCTGCTGCCCGGGGCTTCAGGAAAATGGCCGCGGGATGCCGCGCGTGCGCAGATGGAGATCGCGGCGGCCATTTTCCTGAAGACGAGATGTGAACTCGTCTTCAGGAAAATGGCCACCGTGATCTCCATCTGCGCACGCGTGGCATTCCGCGGCCATTTTCCTGAAGTCCCGGGCAGCAGAGCGCTCCATCTGCGCACACGCGGCCTCAGGAAGATGGCCGCCCCCACCGATCACCAGGGGAATAGCGCAGATCGCGCTCTTTTTCCTCACCTGTGCAGTGGATTCGGCAGTTGGGCATGCGCAAACCACTACGCCACCAATGGAAAAATAAGCAAGATCTGGGGGAAGAAACAGCGATGTCACCACGCCCATTTGACCAGACCAGCCTGATTGACAGGTGAAAACGGCGACTTTGGTAACGTATTTCGGCAGCATAGGTGGGGAATCAGGGTACACAAAATACACTATTGTAACGCACAGCTGAGGCCCTATTTAATGGTATTTTTATCTCATACGGAAAAAACGGGGTGACAGGTTCCCTTTAAACCACTGACCTGTAGGTAACTATGTTTACCAGCAAAGTGGTGTCAATAACTTTGATAACACTCTGCAACAAAATTTAAAGGGAGGCCAGAAATGGCAGAATTTTGAGTGCACTTTTTATCTCTGATCCATGTGAAGGACAAACCACAGTTTTAATTAGCTGACCTGTAAAATAATTATTCCTGGCCCTAATAAGTGGGGCTATGTCTAGAAATATCTGTAATAGCAGCAGCAGCAGACAGAACTGGAAAGGACCGTCTCGCTATTTGTAAGAACCAAGCAAATCTATCCCTAGCTCAGCAGCAGCTCTCTCTGTCCATGTGAAAAAAGTGGATAGGCACTCACCGTTCCATGCAAAATAATCGTTTATTGTGGATACATAAAAGCCACAGCAGGCGGGTAAAACGGTGGAGCTCGTGTGAGATGAGGATCGTTTTGCGCTACAAAGCGCTTCCACAGGTCCTGTAGAAGCGCTTTGTAGTGCGAAACGATCCTCGTCTCACACGAGCTCCACCGTTTTACTCGCCTGCTGTGGCTTTTATGTATCCACAATAAACAATTATTTTGCATGGAACACTGAGTGCCTACCCACTTTTTTCACATGGACATATGATTCCTTTTGATGCTCTTTGGATAAAGGCACCTATATCCTTTGGTGTGTGTTTATAGTCTCATTATCCTGAAGTATAACAGCTGTGCCGGCTTTTCATTTTCTGCAGAAAGTCTCTCTACACTGCTTGATTCCATAGTAGACTGTGATGAGCATGGCGGCACCAGGTCTCATATAGACCGGATGACACTGTGCGGCCAGGTCAAGTAACGAGTAGTGGCGAGCATGCTCGCTCATCACTAGTTGTTAACCTCCAGTCAACTGGCCTTGCACCTGAATGGACTGTCATCTTCCTATACTAGTCATTACCTCGTCTCTGTATGTGCCACAGGTGGAGTAATTGGCTCTGGAAGCTCTGAAGTTACAGCTGCTCTTACCCTCAGCGAGTCATCAGAAGGGTGAGACTCTGTAATGTGCACCATCTTGGGTATTTTGCTGGGACTGTTCTATGTGTTATCTGCCTGTTTTGTGGTTCAATAAAGTATTGCCATATTGATTTACCCTCACCCTGTGTTGTCTGAGTGGCGTTACGCCCATGGTAAAAGGAGAACGGGCATTTGGTGGGACAATTCCAGGTCCATGCGGTTTTGGCTAGCAGACCACAATATTGAATAAAGATTACAGCTAGGGTGTGTGTAACAGGACTGTGATGAAAAACAGCTACAATTTGTTTACCCATAGTCATAGATGCAGAGGTCACTTTCACATTATTAAGGGTATATTTGAGTGAAAGATATTGAAAAGTGTTAAAAAGTGTAATTTTACAATGTGAACCACACGCTGGGGTGGAGATATGGTGAGCAGCCATCCTGTCCACCTATTCAGCTACTCACAATCAACCTGTCATGGCCATTTAACCCCTCTTAGTACTATGTGTACTAGAGCATTACCCCAGGTTTATATCACAAGGGCATGCACCTATGTGATACATATCATACACTATGTGTCCAGCAGCCACTTTTCGCACGGTCCGTGGAAACACACTGACATGTGCACAGACCCATAAATGAATGGGTCTACATTTGTGCGTGTCTCCGATATGTGTGAAAACTGTCACCTCACGTTCGGAGACACGGATGTGAGGCCTTACACAAATTTACAATGTCAGCAAACTCCTATAACCAAAAAAAAATCCAATGTTCTAATCAGAGGAAACACTTGACATTAATGAAGGTCCTTTAACCTCCTTGGTGAATCAGTTCCCAAATAAAACTCAAATTTTCAAATTATCTAAAATATGCCTCCACTTTTGGTAGAAGATTGAAAAGGAGTTGGATTTTTTTCAAATTAATGGGATTTTCCTTTTTAATGTTTAATATATCATTCTTACTGAAGATCTGTAGACACTTTGCAAATGCAAAGAAAGATGTTAGGTTTGGCACATTGCCTGATTTATTAAAATTACTTACTCTACATAATACAGATAATAGATAACTTCCAGAATAATTTGATTCCATTAGCCTCTTTATAACTCTGGTACAGGTACAGGTCCTTCTCAAAAAATTAGCATATAGTGTTAAATTTCATTATTTACCATAATGTGATGATTACAATTAAACTTTCATATATTATAGATTCATTATCCGCCAACTGAAATTTGTCAGGTCTTTTATTGTTTTAATACTGATGATTTTGGCATACAACTCCTGATTACCCAAAAAACCTGTCTCAATAAATTAGCATATTTCACCCGTCCAATCAAATAAAAGTGTTTTTTAATAACAAACAAAAAAAACATCAAATAATAATGTTCAGTTATGCACTCAATACTTGGTCGGGAATCCTTTGGCAGAAATGACTGCTTCAATGCGGCGTGGCATGGAGGCAATCAGCCTGTGACACTGCTGAGATGTTATGGAGGCCCAGGATGCTTCAATAGCGGCCTTAAGCTCATCCAGAGTGTTGGGTCTTGCGTCTCTCAACTTTCTCTTCACAATATCCCACAGATTCTCTATGGGGTTCAGGTCAGGAGAGTTGGCAGGCCAATTGAGCACAGTAATACCATGGTCAGTAAACCATTTACCAGTGGTTTTGGCACTGTGAGCAGGTGCCAGGTCGTGCTGAAAAATGAAATCTTCATCTCCATAAAGCATTTCAGCCGATGGAAGCATGAAGTGCTCCAAAATCTCCTGATAGCTAGCTGCATTGACCCTGCCCTTGATGAAACACAGTGGACCAACACCAGCAGCTGACATGGCACCCCACACCATCACTGACTGTGGGTACTTGACACTGGACTTCAGGCATTTTGGCATTTCCTTCTCCCCAGTCTTCCTCCAGACTCTGGCACCTTGATTTCCGAATGACATGCAAAATTTGCTTTCATCAGAAAAAAGTACTTGGGACCACTTGGGACTGGTTCAAAAGTGGCTTTACCTGGGGAATGCGGCACCTGTAGCCCATTTCCTGCACACGCCTGTGCACGGTGGCTCTGGATGTTTCCACACCAGACTCAGTCCACTGCTTCCTCAGGTTCCCCAAGGTCTGGAATCGGTCCTTCTCCACAATCTTCCTCAGGGTCCGGTCACCTCTTCTCGTTGTACAGCGTTTTCTGCCACATTGTTTCCTTCCAACAGACTTACCATTGAGGTGCCTTGATACAGCACTCTGGGAACAGCCTATTTGTTGAGAAATTTCTTTCTGGGTCTTACCCTCTTGCTTGAGGGTGTCAATGATGGCCTTCTTGACATCTGTCAGGTCGCTAGTCTTACCCATGATGGGGGTTTTGAGTAATGAACCAGGCAGGGAGTTTTTAAAAGCCTCAGGTATCTTTTGCATGTGTTTAGAGTTAATTATTTGATTCAGAAGATTAGGGTAATAGGTCATTTAGAGAACCTTTTCTTGATATGCTAATTTATTGAGACAGGTTTTTTGGGTTATTAGGAGTTGTATGCCAAAATCATCAGTATTAAAACAATAAAAGACCTGACAAATTTCAGTTGGTGGATAATGAATCTATAATATATGAAAGTTTAATTGTAATCATTACATTATGGTAAATAATGAAATTTAACACTATATGCTAATTTTTTGAGAAGGACCTGTATGTCCTAAAATGTCGAATATTGTTCAAAAATGGCTCAGGTCCATAATAAATTAGGTACTCTTCAGCAATATTTCTTTGATGCATCTTCCTCTAAAGGGAATCTGTTGGCAAGATTTCAATCCCCCCTCCCTGCCAACTGTTTTTGTATGTGCATGTAGCTCTTTCAAAGAAAATTACAGCAATACTTTTACATGACCAGTCTATTCCTCCGTTATTGAGAAGTCAGCATTTGAATTGATATGTAAATGAGGCTGAAGAGTTATTGTAAATCTGAAGCCTCTGTCACTCCAGCTCTATTCACACCCAGCACCACCTTCTTCTGCTTGGCTAATGTCTCCTTTGCCTGAGCTCCCGTGAGGAGATGGCGTTGGGTGAACAGTAGAGCTAGAATGACAGAGACTTCATGTCTACCATAGCCAGGGCCACCATCAGGGCATTACTGACTTTACTGGCGTATGGGGCCCAATGAGCAGAAGGGGCCTGCATCGAGCCCCCTGTCCTCTGCTCATCATGCCCTAGCGGCAGGAATCTACTGGCTCAGTAACTGCCTGTGCGACACACGGGCAGTTAAAATTTGTTGTTTTGCGGGAGATTCCCGCACGGCAACAGTTAACAGCCGCTGGCCAATCACAGGCCAGCAGCTGACATCAGTGGGCACGTCGCTGGTGTATGTCATCATTGTCATATGCCGGAAGGACTCTGCGTGACTGAGATGTATCTAGCCGAGGACATCGCTGGAGCTCAGTCAGGTAAGGAGAACCTTTTTTATTTTTTTGTAAAGCCGTGGTATGGAGCTGCAATATACCCCTATGGGGTAGCATTATACTATGGGGGTGCATTATACCCCTAACGGGGAGCATTATACACCTATGTGGGAGCTTTGTACTGCTATGGGGGAGCATTAAACCCCTATGGGGGTGCATTGTACCCCTATCGGGGTGCATTAGACCCCTATGGGGAGCTTTGTACTGCTATGGGGAGCATTAAACCCCTATGGGGGTGCATTATACCCCTATGAGAGAGCATTATACTCCACTGGGGAGCTTTATACCCCTATGGGGCTGCATTATACCCCTATGAGGAGCATTATATTATGGGGTGCATTATACCCCTATGGGGCAGCATGATACCCCTTTCGGCGAGCATTTTATTATGGGGGAGCATTATACCCCTATGGGGAGCATTATATTATGGAGCGGCATTATACCCCTATGGGGCTGCATTATACCCCTATGGGGCTGCATTATACCGCTATGGGGCTGCATTATACCGCTGTGGGGCTGCATTATACCGCTGTGGGGCTGCATTATACCGCTATGAGGCTGCATTATACTGCTATATATGGCTATGGGGCTACATTATACTGCTATATATGGCTATGGGGCTGCATTATACTACTCTATATGACTATGGGATGCATTATACTATTATGGATGACTATGGGGCAATATGGAGAGACATGAGGCAGAATGGGAGGACACGTGGGGTCCAGAATGGGAGGACATGTGGGGTTCAGAATGTGGGATATTATTACTGTAGGGGCTAATTAAAGAATATTGTTTTTGAGGCTACTGTTTTCTGTGTGAGGTAGGAGAGGTCCTTTTACTGAGCAGGGCGACACAGTTGCTTTTTTTTCATCTGGTGTAGTATAGAGGTTGGGGAATGTGCTTTAGATAACTGTGCTATTTTCTGCACAGATGAGTCTTGGCTGGAAGAAGTGATGGTGGTCTGAACTGGATGAAGAAGGAAAGCGAAGATGAAGGACTTCAACTAGATATGTCACCGGTGAGTTAGTGTGTTATCTGTACACTTATACTATATACTGTATGCTATATACAGAGCTCCTGTGTATAATGTCACCAGTGATGATCACTATTACACTGTATACAGAGCTCCTGTGTATAATGTCACCGGTGATCACTGTATTACATGTAAACTGACACTATATACAGAGCTCCTGTGTATAATGTCACCAGTGATCAATGTATTCCCTGTACACTAACACTATGTGCAGAGCTCCTGTGTATAATGTCACTGGTGCTCACTGTATTACCTGTACACTGACACTATATACAGGCCTCCTGTGTATAATGTCACCGGTGATCACTGTTTTCTTTCTGTACACGGACACTGTATGCTAAGTACAGATCTCCTGTGTATAATGGCATTAGTATTGTGATTTTTTTTATTAATGATCAGTATTGTAGCATTTGGTCACTATGTGGTGGTAATATGTGGTCCGGTCATGGCGTGGTGGTATTTGTTCCTTGCATGTGATGTTATTTTTCTCCAAGTGGTGGTAATATGGTGTCTGGTCATTGTGTGGCTGTATTTATTTCCTGTATGTGGTATTATTTGGTCACTGTGGTGGTAATATGTGATTCGATCATGGTGTGGTGGTATTTGTTTCTTGCATATGATAATATTGGTCATTTTAAACATTGAAAAATAAATAAAAATATACAAAAAATTGTACTGGATATTTTAACAAAAGTTTAATAAGTTTACAGTAGAGTAGGGCTGGACCAGAAGAGTCTACCTTGTCGTTGTGGCGGATTAAAAAATCCTTTGGCCAAAGCAAAAGCTGCTGGCTATGTTTGTCATCTGGGTATGGGAACTGTTAATGTGTGATGGGGAGGACATGGTGCAGAAGTGGAGTTTTTCCAAGAGAGAGTGGTGGGACTGTGGACGGTTCAAGGGGTGGAGGCGAGGCTAGGGTGGAGCCTGGTTGGAGTTTCAAGGGGGCCCCAAAAATGTTGCCAGTATGGGGCCCCAAAATTCCTAGTGGCAGCCCTGACCATAGTCATTGACACATCAATTCAAATGCTGATTTCTCAGTAGAGGAAGGACAGACAGGGCATGTAAATGTATTGCTGGACTTGCTGACAGATTCCCATTAACTCATATGTCTTAGAATATGATTTTCATAACTATGTTGGCTGTCAATCTCTAATGCACGTTAGACCATGAGGTTCTTCACATATCAGACAAAAAAAACCCTCTTATGTTGTAAAAGAATAGATAAATATAAAAAGGGCTAAATTGAGATAGGTAAAATATGAAATAATATAAAGAATCACTTATAAAAATATTACCGTATATACTCGAGTATATACCGAGATTTTCAGCCCACTTTTTTGGGCTGAAAGTAAGCCTCTCGGCTTATACTCGAGTCATACCCACTGTTTGGGAGGGGGAGAAGAGCTGTGTAATAATACTCATCTGCTTCCGGCGCAGTCCCTGCACGTCTGTTCCCCGGCGCCGGCAGCTTCTTCCTCTAGTGAGCGGTCACATGGTACAGCTCATTACAGTAATGAATATGGACTCCCATAGGGGTGGAGCCGCATATTCATTACTGTAATAAGCGGTACCATGTGACCGCTCACTAAAGGAGCAAGCTGCCGTCGCCGGGGAACAGATGTGCAGGGACCGCGCCAGGAGCAGGTGAGAATAACTCCATGCGCTATATTCACCTGCTCCCCGTTCCACCATTGGCGCCGCTGCATCTTCCGTGTCCTCTGCAGTGACGCTCCGGTCAGAGGGTGCGATGACGCGATTAGTGCGCGCCGCCCTCTGCCTGAACGTCAGTGCAGAGGATGCGGAAGACACAGCGACGCTCGGCGGTGGAAGGGGAAAGGTGAGTATAGCAAGTGCCGGAGGCCTGAGCGACGAGAGGTGAGTATGTGATTTTTTTTTATCGCATCAACAGCATATGGGGCAAATATCTTATGGGGCCATGTGCAGCGTTATAAGGGGCAAATATTTCTAAGGAGCATCTTATGGGGCCATGTGCAGCATTATATGGGGCAATTATCTGTATGGAGCATCTTATGGGGCCATGTGCAGCATTATAAGGGGCAAATATCTGTATGGGGCCATGTGCAGCATTATATGGGGCAAATATCTGTATGGGCCATGTGCAGCATTATATGGGGCCATGTGCAGCATTATATGGGGCAAATATCTGTATGGGGCCATGTGCAGCATAATAGGGGGCAAATATCTCTATGGAGCACCTTATGGGGCCATGTGCAGCATTATATGGGGCAAATATCTCTATGGAGCATCTTATGGGGCCATGTGCAGCATTATATGGGGCAAATATCTGTATAGGGCCATGTGCAGCATTATATGGGGCAAATATCTGTATGGGGCCATATGCAGCATAATATGGGGCAAATATCTCTATGGAGCACCTTATGGGGCCATGTGCAGCATTATATGGGGCAAATATCTCTATGGAGCATCTTATGGGGCCATGGGCAGCATTATATGGGGCAAATATCTGTATGGGGCCATGTGGAGCATAATATGGGGCAAATATCTATATGGAGCACCTTATGGGGCCATGTGCAGCATTATATGGGGCAAATATCTCTATAGAGCATCTTATGGGGCCATGTGCAGCATTATATGGGGCAAATATCTGTATGGGGCCATGTGCAGCATTATATGGGGCAAATATCTGTATGCAGCATCTTATGGGGCCATGTGCAGCATTATATGGGGCAAATATCTGTATGGGGCCATGTGCAGCATTATATGGGGCAAATATCTGTATGCAGCATCTTATGGGGCCATGTGCGGCATTATATGGGGCAAATATCTGTATGGGGCCATGTGCAGCATTATATGGGGCAAATATCTCTATGGAGCATCTTATGGGGCCATGTGCAGCATTATATGGGGCAAATATCTCTATGGAGCATCTTATGGGGCCATGTGGAGCATTATACGAGGCAAATGGGGTCATAATCAACATTTGTGCAGCATTATATGGGGCATATTTTAATATGGAGCATCTTATGGGGCCCTTCATGAACTGTATGGAGCATTATATGGGGCTCCTGATTCAATATGGATATTCAAAAACACTTAAACCACTGATTTCTCAATTAATTTTACTTTTATTGGTATCTATTTTTATTTTTGAAATTTACCGGTAGCTGCTGCATTTTCCACCCTAGGCTTATACTCGAGTCATTAAGTTTTCCCAGTTTTTTGTGGCAAAATTAGGAGGGTAGGCTTATACTCGAGTATACACAGTAATTACAATGGATCACAGAGGAATAATTCATAACCTTTAAGTTGGTTCATGATACAAAAACTATGTCTTGCTTACAAATTTAAATAGCAGGAAAAGCGCCAGTAAAAGTACACAATTCCTTCATTGTAAAGAAGACATTTCCATTCATGCCTGAGTATTGATGATGTGGCTAACTTCAGTGCATGCAGAAATGCTCATCTCCCTGGCAGAATTATTGAGATGTGTGACAAAGCTTCACAGACCATTGAAGATGAGATTTTTTTCTCCCAGTATAGTGAAATTAGCATGATCAAGTGTTTCTCACTTTATAATTATTGACAATGTGCAGCCCCTAGAACAACAGATCCAAAGAATATTCTTCGCAAATAAACATAATTAAAACATCAAGATGAGCACTGTCAATGCTGGTAACTCAGTATAAATTTGTCTTGTCTAGACATGGTTGCAATTAAATCTGAGTAATTCAGAAGACGAGCCATGCTATTTTGTGAATCATTTTACAGTGAAGCCCAGATTTTCGCAGCTTAGCATAATAATAATTAAGCATAAATAATTAAAAGCAGTCCTGAAAGTTATGAGCTGTTTGTTATTTATTGATACTGATTTCTCGTACACAGGGTCTAACATTCCTCCAGTTACAAAAAAATTATTTAAAGACAAATCTGGTCTGAATTTCCTCATTGTTACCATATAAATATGAATAAGGCATTCCTTCCAATAGATTTCCATTTTTCCTCAATTAATTGTGCACTTTTTGGATGACTACTATATTTATCAAAGGGTGAATATTTAAAAAGATGTTGAACTTCAACAGAACAAATTCCTTTGAAATGTAATGCTTACATTTTTTAAACTCTCTAATTTATGCAGATGTATGTAAGTAATGTCCAATCTATTTTTTTTTGTATAATAACAATGGAAAAACACCCCTCCTATGTGAAAGAGGTTGTCTAGTCCTCCCTTGGAAGACCCAGTATGCTTCACTATACTGTACAGTCTACTGATTTCAATGGAAAATGTGCATTACTTTATTTTTAGTGTTGTGTTACTATAGAAGCTGAAAACTTGACATCAGCTATCGCTACAGAGTAGACTTGATTATTGAGGTCACCCTGATATGGCGAACCATTTGCTCTTTTTAATGCCAACATACCCTTCTAAAACACACAGGAATTCTGCAATGAAAGCAACCCATTGGGGAAATTATATTCATGTATAGCCATTGAATTACAAATTGGTTATCATGTGGAAGAGATAACAAGTTTTGATTCTCATTTTGCTATTTGAACTGAGCATGAAACTGAAGAGGTTGTATGAGATTGGAGATTTTTTCTTCTGAACCAGTACTATTTTTTGGGAATGTGCCTATTTTTCCAGCTAAGCCACATTAATTCTAATGATTGTATGTGATTTTAGTTGGCAGAGTTGGGGCATGTGTCCCTTGTGTTGGTCCCCTGGTAGACACTTAGGGCTGGCTGCAATGATAAATGATAATATTCATAGCTTAGTGGGCTGCCCGCCACCGTCAAACCAATCACCGTTTTATGGGACAGCAGCATAACATACAGCTCTGGCAAAAAGACCACCACATCAAAACCCTGTCATGGGCAGCCCAATCTCCAGTCCTGAACCCCATTGAAACCCTCTGGAATGTAATAAAGAGGATGATGGATAGTCACAAGTCATCAAACAAAGAAGAACTGCTTAAAGTTTTGTACCAAAAGCAGTGTGAAAGACTGGTGGAAAGCATGCCAAGACGCATGAAAGCTGTGATTAAAAATCATGGTTGTTCCACAAAATATTGATTTCTGAACTCTTCCTAAGTTAAAACATTAGTATTGTTGTTTCTAATTGATTATGAACTTGTTTTCTTTGCATTATTTGAGGTTTGAAAGCACTGTTTGTTTTTTTCATTTTGACCATTTCTCCTTTTCAGAAAAAAATACAAAATGTATTGCTTGGATATTCAGAGACATGTTGTCAGAAGTTTATAGAATAAATGAACAATTTACATTTTACTCAAAAATATACCTATAAAGACAAAAATCAGACAAACTGAACATTTTGCAGTGATCTCTTAATTTTTGCCAGAGCTGAATAAATACTGTACGATTGGTTCTGCAAAGTAAGAATACAACAGTTTGCCACTCCTGCAATGCATTTATCCTGGGTGCTCGGCAGCCAGAACAAAGCGATAAAGACTTGAATTGGAAATATGCAGCACTCTCTGTTACATGGAAGCCTCTATTTTTTACTTATTCAATCCATGTGCTAAAAACACCACTAAGACACAGTTATTTAAACAACTGATGCATTTCAAAATTAAACTTCCTTATTCATTGCTTTGAATGAGCTATAAATAAGGAAGGTTAATTCTGAAATGCATGAAATGTTTCAATACTTGTGTCTTAGTGGTGTCTTAGGAAGACAGAGTGCCAGCTTTTTAAAATTCAAGTATGATTGGTTCTGTTATAATATCTAAGTAATAAGTGTCATGCCCTCAGTTGCTGGCCTGGTCTCTCATGGACGGGGAGACCGGCGCTCATCACACGGCACTATACACCTCACCCGCTCTGTTCCTGCTGCTGGTTCGGTCTCCACTGTTCACGGAGACCGGCGCCTATCACGCAGCTCCATTGGTACTGCTCACCCACTCCGTGGCTCCAGACGATCGGTGGCCCTTTCTGTGCTAGGAACCTGCTAGCAACTGTGCTAGGAAATGCTCTTAGGAGGCGCGCCCTGCTTCCTGCACATTCTTAAAGCAGCAGGGCACCTGTTCTCTATTAGGGCTGTCTGTGATGCTCTGTGCATAAAAGGCATCCTCCCCTTAAGGGAGGTGCCTGGGCAATGTGTTCATTCTGTAGGATCGTTGCCTCCTGCTCAGGCCACACGCTGCTGTGCTCTGTGATTTGTAGACTGTTGCTTTGCATTGGTACTATTACTTTTATCTCCTCAGAATCCTCTGCTGGCAATTCCCTATCTTGAATCCCTCTGGACACTCTGGATTCCATTCCAGACTTACCAAGCCTCTCCTCATGGAACCATCCAGAGACCTCTACCTGTTGTTTCAGCCTTTCCGGGATTACACGGAGATTGCTGGATTCTTTCCACTGACAGAGCCAGTATACCACTGTCTCTTCTATATGGTCTGTATGGGTAGTCCCTCTGGTCTGGGATTCACAGCATTTGGGCCTCCTGGTGTCGTGACAGGAGGAATCCCTGTATAGGGGTGTACCTTGCCCAGTGCTCCACTACGTGGTACAGTGTTGTGATCCAGAGGGTTCTCCCCTCAGGCACCGTTCCCCTTTTTGTTAAACTTTCATTAATAAATACCTCTGTTTTTTGAAGCTTATCCTCCTGTATCTTATGTATCGGGTATACTGCTTCCACTGCACCAAGAGTGGTCTAGTGAGTCCACTATACATCGTCACTCCCTGTAGGCATAACAATAAGGTTGGTTATGTTACTGTATGTATGTGTTTATCTTGCATTATGTCTATGCCTTGGACTTGGTTCCGCTGCCTTATCTATGCAGTAAGTTTAATTATTGCACTATATCTAAGTAGTTAGCTTTGATCCAGTATTTATTATGCTTACTTATACAGCGCTATACAGACATTATTATCACTGTTCCTATTGGGGCTCACAATATAAGTCCCCCACCAGTATGTCTTTGGAGTGTTGGAGGAAACAGGCATACCTGGGAGAAACCCATGCAAACATGGGGAGAAGTCTATGCAGATGTTGTCCTTGGTGGGATTTGAACCCAGAAATGCAAAGCAATGGTGCTACCCACTCAGCCCCACTGTGCTGCACTTTGTTCCAGAACTAAGTTAATGTATAAAACTATTTTCCAGCAGTGACTCTATACCATAAGATTAATTCTGGCCCAATATTCAGCATAAAAAGTAAGCTTAGTTCTATTATCATATCTATGTGGAAAGCCCGCCAGGACCTAGGGGTACTCGGTACCGGGTCCAGTACGTAAAAGGGATATCACGGTGGCGGCGACCCGGTTCATGGCCCTGGGTGCCCAAATAAAAGGGGAAGTCTTTAAAGGGATTTATAAAGTAATAAAAGTTTGTGATGCCACCTGTGGTACTCGGTCAGGGGTGACCGGTGCTGCTTAAAGGGGTCCTCTGGGGGTGATAGTACTGCAGCAAAGATGGTATTGCTTCCAACAGGTGAAGCTGGGTCCCCAGGGCTGTAAGTGATGTGGGTGACAATGTTGCTAGGGACAGGAAGAGGTGAAGAGTATGTGATGCCAAAAAGAAACAGAAGGACACAGCATGTTGCAGTTCTCACAGTGTTACTTACAGTTCGGGCCCCCAGCCGAGGCACTGTGTCCTCTAGGTAAGAAGTCCAGGAAACTCTCCGGCAAGTCGGGCACCTGTCCAAAACTCCTTTTATATATACAGTACAGACCAAAAGTTTGGACACATCTTCTCATTTAAAGATTTTTCTGTATTTTCATGACTATGAAAATTGTACATTCACACTTCATCAAAACTATGAATTAACACATGTGGATGCATAAGAGATGGGGCAGTGTTCTGGATCACTGCGTTCAGAAACACGTGATGGTGTCTCCACGGTGTTGAATGTTTTGATCTCCCCGAGGTCATTCATCCTTATGTTCATAGCCTTCACACATGTGGAATTATATAGTTGGACCATCATTTATTTTTCAACAGGACAATGACCCCAAACACACCTCCAGGCTGTGTAAGGGCTATTTGAACAAGAAGGAGAGTGATGGGGTGCTACGGCAGATGACCTGTCCTCCACAGTCACCAGACCTGAACCCAATCAAGATGGTTTGGGGAGAGCTGGACCACAGAGTGTAGGCAAAAGGGCCAACAAGTGCTAAGCATCTGTGGGAACTCCTTGAAGATTGTTGGAAGACCATTTCTGGTGACTACCTCTTGAAGCTCATCAAGAGAATACCAAGAGTGTGCAAAGCAGTCATCAAAGCAAAAAGGTGGCTATTTTGAAGAACCTAGAATATAAGACATAATTTCAGTTGTTTCACACTTCTTTGTTAAGTATATAATTCTACATGTGTTGATTCATAGTTTTGAGGCTTTCAGTTGAATGTACAATTTTTATAGTCATGAAAATACAGAAAAATCTTTAAATGAGAAGGTGTGTCCAAACTTTTGGTCTGTACTGTATATGCCTCTCCTGGACGTCTTTCTGCCATGGCTATTGCCTCTTCGGCCACGGCGCCTGCCACCCAGTGTCCCAAGCCAGTGAATGTGGGTATTGTCGGGCAAAGCACTCTCTATCCCCTGGACCCTATGTGCACCTTTTCGGTGAGTGGGTGTAAATGTGGCTGCTGCACCTGCAATCACAGCAGCCTCTGGATTCTTAGCTGGAGCCTGGAGTGTTCCCACCAATTAAGGGGCCAGATCCCCTACTGCAGCCTGGTTCCTTCACTGACACTGGTCAGCCTGGATACAGGTCCCACTGGTGGCTTCCGCGCTTCCCGTGTTCCTGGAACCCCTTCTACTGGGAGCTTCTTCTCCTTCCTTTCAATTCTTGCTCTTTCTCTCAGTCTGTCTGGAGCTGCAGACCCCCACATCTGCTCAGCTTCACTTCTCTCACAAACTTCGCCTAAGCTGATGTTCCCAACAAGCTCCTCTTCTTTTTCCCTCCACCTCAGACTTCCTTCTCCTCTGGTCTCTCAGGACCAACTGCTCTCACACTCCTCCCCACCTGATTAGCTACTCCCCTTTTTCCTACCTTCTCCACCCACTCCCAAACATTCTTTCCTATCCAGACTGGGATGAGGCCATCCTCCCTAAGGGTTCACCCAGCTGCCCCATCTAAACTGGTGTCTGTTGGGTGTGAGTGTTAGAGTTCTGTACAAAGTTCCCTTCTTACCAGAGAGTTGGGATACCACATATCTGGCTGAGATGCAGTACCTCTGTGGCGTCTGGACCTTCAGGGGCACCACATATGCAGTAAGTGGCAAGTCATTTTACAGTTTTAAATTGATGTGAATGTTCATAGTATAGAGATATCTCCATTAAGGACCGCAATTGTGAAAGCATGTAAATTCTGTATCAGTGTTGTGCTGCTGACAATGATGGAGTACATTTTTCTTTAAACCATATCCAGTCCTCATATGGCAGGGAGAGTTAAACAATGTTAAAAGCAATGAAAAAGGAAAGATTGGGTGAATAAAAAAAACAAATAAAATTCACCCACACTCACTGGCATTCCCAACCACAGCATTATAGTCAAAGTAGGTCAGACTCTGTAAATGACACAGAATTCAAATATGTTGATTTCACAAAGTCTAAAGACTGAAGATTCACACCAGATGAAACTTTGCCTTGATGTTCTTCTCAGTAGGGTCAGTTACTTTTCATTAAGGGAGTAAAACCTGCTTTCTTTCATCCTTTACATATGGAATAAAAAAAAGCCTACGGACGGCTATTGTGAAGCACCATTAAACCAGACCAAATAATTAATTTTATTATTATCAAAAAACTGTAATGCTCAAATTTGTACACCTTCTGGAATATCTTCCATGTCACAATATAAATTGTTTCCATAGTCAAAAAATATCTATTCCAAACCAGGATCCTAAATTAGCCCGCATTATTCATAATACTAATGTACGGTATGTAGCCCAAAAAAATCCTACTTTAGGTTCAGAAATGAAACAACAAACAAATATTTGGATTACACGAAAAGGCGTCTACAAATGTGTTCACTCCAGGTGCATTTCATATGAACATCTTCAAAAATGCACTAATTTTTCATAGTATGTAAAAGGTCAGCATTTCAACATTTTTTATTAACTGTAATACCTACATGTAATTTTTTTTACTCATCCAATTGTGGAACTTATTTTTATTTCCAGATCTATTGATTAAGATGAACTTTCTTCATGGGACAACCCCTTTAAAGATAAGAATTTATACTTACAATCATTTGTGTAAATTTAAAGAGCAGAGAGATGCTGGTAACCCACACAAGATTCAGGGATGGAAGTACCATGGAAAATAAATGAACACTTGTATTAAAGACTACACTGCAGGAGACATCGCAGACAACATGAGTGAAAGTCAGGACATAGCACTGACCTCCCATGACAGTGGCACAACTCCCCAAAATTGAAACAGTCATGCTGAATCTGGGATGGTATTATACTTAATATTGTCTAAAAGAATTAAAGTTTTTATTAAACCTTTAATGCTCCATGATGTAATATTATGTAATTAAGCATGTCACCATATTTGTAATGGTCTATTACATAGCTGGCATCTGCCTATAACATTGGTGATTAACAGCAGCATTAACAGGGCACACTGATTGTTATTATCTAAGGTAATACCAAAGTATTGCTGCATATAATACAATCAATCGAACAACCGCGGGTTTAAGTCGCCTTATTTTTATTTATTTATTTAATGGCCTTCAGCACAATCTCAAGCCATGGCAACTTGATGTATGAAAGATCTGTAGGAAGAGTGATCTTTTGAAAACCTAGAGAGGTAAACGAGGGTCTTCTCCAACATTGTTTTGATTTTGTCAAGTCATTGGGTTGATGGTCTTCCTCTTCGCCTTGTTCTTTCTATTTATCTAACACTAATGTGCTTCTTCGGTGATTGCTTTATTCATATGATGTGAAAATATATTACAAAAAATATTCAAATCCCTCCCCTTTTTACCAGGTAAAATGAATAATAAAAAAAATACATATGCACACAGCACCTGTGAAAGTTGGATGTATCAAATATCAAATTAATTAACCTTACCAGTAAATGCTAAAAGAGGAAAGAATTGAATTGCAAGAATTGCATCTTTTCAGTGACCACAACACTGCAAACAAAAACAAGATCAGAAATTATCAAAACATACATAGGAAAAAATGAGAGTGCAAAACCAAAAAATTGGGTGCATTTTTAAGGATAATAGTTAAATTATAATCAATGGAACGAATATTCCTTCCCCACCTAAACAAAGTTAAGTTTCCTATCCCCCACTTATAGGAAATTCATTTATAGCTACTCAGAAAAACAATAAATTAATAGAAAGATGAAAAATGGATTACACTTGCCTAAACTCAGGATCTTTAGCTTAGTAGGCATAGTGGCAAGTGCACAGTTACAATAGTATGAAAATGTTTTGGCACTCCAGGTCAAAATGACTATACTAAAATTAACTTCAAAGGGCCTAAAGTTAAAAATGACACATTTCCTATATATTTTAGGCATTATATATATATATATATATATATATATATATATATATATAAAGCTGAGTGTGTGTGTATGTACACTGTGGCCTCTGTTCACACAGGATGCATCATGGTTAGCCCGCTATATTTATGGCGTCATTAATAGGCTTTTCACCATATACTTTGCAGTCCTGTGTGAACATGCCACATACAGACTATTTTTTTGCATGGGTGCTCCAAGCAGCCAATTCCTGATTGTAGGTTGGCTGCATCGGTATTATTTGCACCTGTGTTGTTTGCTATCTTTACTTGGGCCTGGTGCACCCTGGGTAGTGCAATTGTTGGAGGCCTTGAACAGGTAAGCATGCCTGTGTTCTGGTGTTTTTTTTGAGTTTAGTGGAGGTTTTCCTCCAATGGTGTTTTTTTAGATTAGGACTGCCAAGATACAAGGACCCTTGACGTGGGTTGGCAGCTTCAATATTGTGGCCATAATATCAACCAATACCTTGCATACATTGTTATGTTTTTGGTGCACTGTACATTTTTCCAGGGTGCGCCTGGGCCCTAGATGGCTCTGTACACTGTGGCCTCTGTTCACACAGGATGCATCATGGTTAGCCCGCTATATTTATGGCGTCATTAATAGGCTTTTCACCATATACTTTGCAGTCCTGTGTGAACATGCCACATACAGACTATTTTTTTGCATGGGTGCTCCAAGCAGCCAATTCCTGATTGTAGGTTGGCTGCATCGGTATTATTTGCACCTGTGTTGTTTGCTATCTTTACTTGGGCCTGGTGCACCCTGGGTAGTGCAATTGTTGGAGGCCTTGAACAGGTAAGCATGCCTGTGTTCTGGTGTTTTTTTTGAGTTTAGTGGAGGTTTTCCTCCAATGGTGTTTTTTTAGATTAGGACTGCCAAGATACAAGGACCCTTGACGTGGGTTGGCAGCTTCAATATTGTGGCCATAATATCAACCAATACCTTGCATACATTGTTATGTTTTTGGTGCACTGTACATTTTTCCAGGGTGCGCCTGGGCCCTAGATGGCTCTGTACACTGTGGCCTCTGTTCACACAGGATGCATCATGGTTAGCCCGCTATATTTATGGCGTCATTAATAGGCTTTTCACCATATACTTTGCAGTCCTGTGTGAACATGCCACATACAGACTATTTTTTTGCATGGGTGCTCCAAGCAGCCAATTCCTGATTGTAGGTTGGCTGCATCGGTATTATTTGCACCTGTGTTGTTTGCTATCTTTACTTGGGCCTGGTGCACCCTGGGTAGTGCAATTGTTGGAGGCCTTGAACAGGTAAGCATGCCTGTGTTCTGGTGTTTTTTTTTGAGTTTAGTGGAGGTTTTCCTCCAATGGTGTTTTTTTAGATTAGGACTGCCAAGATACAAGGACCCTTGACGTGGGTTGGCAGCTTCAATATTGTGGCCATAATATCAACCAATACCTTGCATACATTGTTATGTTTTTGGTGCACTGTACATTTTTCCAGGGTGCGCCTGGGCCCTAGATGGCTCTGTACACTGTGGCCTCTGTTCACACAGGATGCATCATGGTTAGCCCGCTATATTTATGGCGTCATTAATAGGCTTTTCACCATATACTTTGCAGTCCTGTGTGAACATGCCACATACAGACTATTTTTTTGCATGGGTGCTCCAAGCAGCCAATTCCTGATTGTAGGTTGGCTGCATCGGTATTATTTGCACCTGTGTTGTTTGCTATCTTTACTTGGGCCTGGTGCACCCTGGGTAGTGCAATTGTTGGAGGCCTTGAACAGGTAAGCATGCCTGTGTTCTGGTGTTTTTTTTGAGTTTAGTGGAGGTTTTCCTCCAATGGTGTTTTTTTAGATTAGGACTGCCAAGATACAAGGACCCTTGACGTGGGTTGGCAGCTTCAATATTGTGGCCATAATATCAACCAATACCTTGCATACATTGTTATGTTTTTGGTGCACTGTACATTTTTCCAGGGTGCGCCTGGGCCCTAGATGGCTCTGTACACTGTGGCCTCTGTTCACACAGGATGCATCATGGTTAGCCCGCTATATTTATGGCGTCATTAATAGGCTTTTCACCATATACTTTGCAGTCCTGTGTGAACATGCCACATACAGACTATTTTTTTGCATGGGTGCTCCAAGCAGCCAATTCCTGATTGTAGGTTGGCTGCATCGGTATTATTTGCACCTGTGTTGTTTGCTATCTTTACTTGGGCCTGGTGCACCCTGGGTAGTGCAATTGTTGGAGGCCTTGAACAGGTAAGCATGCCTGTGTTCTGGTGTTTTTTTTGAGTTTAGTGGAGGTTTTCCTCCAATGGTGTTTTTTTAGATTAGGACTGCCAAGATACAAGGACCCTTGACGTGGGTTGGCAGCTTCAATATTGTGGCCATAATATCAACCAATACCTTGCATACATTGTTATGTTTTTGGTGCACTGTACATTTTTCCAGGGTGCGCCTGGGCCCTAGATGGCTCTGTACACTGTGGCCTCTGTTCACACAGGATGCATCATGGTTAGCCCGCTATATTTATGGCGTCATTAATAGGCTTTTCACCATATACTTTGCAGTCCTGTGTGAACATGCCACATACAGACTATTTTTTTGCATGGGTGCTCCAAGCAGCCAATTCCTGATTGTAGGTTGGCTGCATCGGTATTATTTGCACCTGTGTTGTTTGCTATCTTTACTTGGGCCTGGTGCACCCTGGGTAGTGCAATTGTTGGAGGCCTTGAACAGGTAAGCATGCCTGTGTTCTGGTGTTTTTTTTGAGTTTAGTGGAGGTTTTCCTCCAATGGTGTTTTTTTAGATTAGGACTGCCAAGATACAAGGACCCTTGACGTGGGTTGGCAGCTTCAATATTGTGGCCATAATATCAACCAATACCTTGCATACATTGTTATGTTTTTGGTGCACTGTACATTTTTCCAGGGTGCGCCTGGGCCCTAGATGGCTCTGTACACTGTGGCCTCTGTTCACACAGGATGCATCATGGTTAGCCCGCTATATTTATGGCGTCATTAATAGGCTTTTCACCATATACTTTGCAGTCCTGTGTGAACATGCCACATACAGACTATTTTTTTGCATGGGTGCTCCAAGCAGCCAATTCCTGATTGTAGGTTGGCTGCATCGGTATTATTTGCACCTGTGTTGTTTGCTATCTTTACTTGGGCCTGGTGCACCCTGGGTAGTGCAATTGTTGGAGGCCTTGAACAGGTAAGCATGCCTGTGTTCTGGTGTTTTTTTTGAGTTTAGTGGAGGTTTTCCTCCAATGGTGTTTTTTTAGATTAGGACTGCCAAGATACAAGGACCCTTGACGTGGGTTGGCAGCTTCAATATTGTGGCCATAATATCAACCAATACCTTGCATACATTGTTATGTTTTTGGTGCACTGTACATTTTTCCAGGGTGCGCCTGGGCCCTAGATGGCTCTGTACACTGTGGCCTCTGTTCACACAGGATGCATCATGGTTAGCCCGCTATATTTATGGCGTCATTAATAGGCTTTTCACCATATACTTTGCAGTCCTGTGTGAACATGCCACATACAGACTATTTTTTTGCATGGGTGCTCCAAGCAGCCAATTCCTGATTGTAGGTTGGCTGCATCGGTATTATTTGCACCTGTGTTGTTTGCTATCTTTACTTGGGCCTGGTGCACCCTGGGTAGTGCAATTGTTGGAGGCCTTGAACAGGTAAGCATGCCTGTGTTCTGGTGTTTTTTTTGAGTTTAGTGGAGGTTTTCCTCCAATGGTGTTTTTTTAGATTAGGACTGCCAAGATACAAGGACCCTTGACGTGGGTTGGCAGCTTCAATATTGTGGCCATAATATCAACCAATACCTTGCATACATTGTTATGTTTTTGGTGCACTGTACATTTTTCCAGGGTGCGCCTGGGCCCTAGATGGCTCTGTACACTGTGGCCTCTGTTCACACAGGATGCATCATGGTTAGCCCGCTATATTTATGGCGTCATTAATAGGCTTTTCACCATATACTTTGCAGTCCTGTGTGAACATGCCACATACAGACTATTTTTTTGCATGGGTGCTCCAAGCAGCCAATTCCTGATTGTAGGTTGGCTGCATCGGTATTATTTGCACCTGTGTTGTTTGCTATCTTTACTTGGGCCTGGTGCACCCTGGGTAGTGCAATTGTTGGAGGCCTTGAACAGGTAAGCATGCCTGTGTTCTGGTGTTTTTTTTGAGTTTAGTGGAGGTTTTCCTCCAATGGTGTTTTTTTAGATTAGGACTGCCAAGATACAAGGACCCTTGACGTGGGTTGGCAGCTTCAATATTGTGGCCATAATATCAACCAATACCTTGCATACATTGTTATGTTTTTGGTGCACTGTACATTTTTCCAGGGTGCGCCTGGGCCCTAGATGGCTCTGTACACTGTGGCCTCTGTTCACACAGGATGCATCATGGTTAGCCCGCTATATTTATGGCGTCATTAATAGGCTTTTCACCATATACTTTGCAGTCCTGTGTGAACATGCCACATACAGACTATTTTTTTGCATGGGTGCTCCAAGCAGCCAATTCCTGATTGTAGGTTGGCTGCATCGGTATTATTTGCACCTGTGTTGTTTGCTATCTTTACTTGGGCCTGGTGCACCCTGGGTAGTGCAATTGTTGGAGGCCTTGAACAGGTAAGCATGCCTGTGTTCTGGTGTTTTTTTTGAGTTTAGTGGAGGTTTTCCTCCAATGGTGTTTTTTTAGATTAGGACTGCCAAGATACAAGGACCCTTGACGTGGGTTGGCAGCTTCAATATTGTGGCCATAATATCAACCAATACCTTGCATACATTGTTATGTTTTTGGTGCACTGTACATTTTTCCAGGGTGCGCCTGGGCCCTAGATGGCTCTGTACACTGTGGCCTCTGTTCACACAGGATGCATCATGGTTAGCCCGCTATATTTATGGCGTCATTAATAGGCTTTTCACCATATACTTTGCAGTCCTGTGTGAACATGCCACATACAGACTATTTTTTTGCATGGGTGCTCCAAGCAGCCAATTCCTGATTGTAGGTTGGCTGCATCGGTATTATTTGCACCTGTGTTGTTTGCTATCTTTACTTGGGCCTGGTGCACCCTGGGTAGTGCAATTGTTGGAGGCCTTGAACAGGTAAGCATGCCTGTGTTCTGGTGTTTTTTTTGAGTTTAGTGGAGGTTTTCCTCCAATGGTGTTTTTTTAGATTAGGACTGCCAAGATACAAGGACCCTTGACGTGGGTTGGCAGCTTCAATATTGTGGCCATAATATCAACCAATACCTTGCATACATTGTTATGTTTTTGGTGCACTGTACATTTTTCCAGGGTGCGCCTGGGCCCTAGATGGCTCTGTACACTGTGGCCTCTGTTCACACAGGATGCATCATGGTTAGCCCGCTATATTTATGGCGTCATTAATAGGCTTTTCACCATATACTTTGCAGTCCTGTGTGAACATGCCACATACAGACTATTTTTTTGCATGGGTGCTCCAAGCAGCCAATTCCTGATTGTAGGTTGGCTGCATCGGTATTATTTGCACCTGTGTTGTTTGCTATCTTTACTTGGGCCTGGTGCACCCTGGGTAGTGCAATTGTTGGAGGCCTTGAACAGGTAAGCATGCCTGTGTTCTGGTGTTTTTTTTGAGTTTAGTGGAGGTTTTCCTCCAATGGTGTTTTTTTAGATTAGGACTGCCAAGATACAAGGACCCTTGACGTGGGTTGGCAGCTTCAATATTGTGGCCATAATATCAACCAATACCTTGCATACATTGTTATGTTTTTGGTGCACTGTACATTTTTCCAGGGTGCGCCTGGGCCCTAGATGGCTCTGTACACTGTGGCCTCTGTTCACACAGGATGCATCATGGTTAGCCCGCTATATTTATGGCGTCATTAATAGGCTTTTCACCATATACTTTGCAGTCCTGTGTGAACATGCCACATACAGACTATTTTTTTGCATGGGTGCTCCAAGCAGCCAATTCCTGATTGTAGGTTGGCTGCATCGGTATTATTTGCACCTGTGTTGTTTGCTATCTTTACTTGGGCCTGGTGCACCCTGGGTAGTGCAATTGTTGGAGGCCTTGAACAGGTAAGCATGCCTGTGTTCTGGTGTTTTTTTTGAGTTTAGTGGAGGTTTTCCTCCAATGGTGTTTTTTTAGATTAGGACTGCCAAGATACAAGGACCCTTGACGTGGGTTGGCAGCTTCAATATTGTGGCCATAATATCAACCAATACCTTGCATACATTGTTATGTTTTTGGTGCACTGTACATTTTTCCAGGGTGCGCCTGGGCCCTAGATGGCTCTGTACACTGTGGCCTCTGTTCACACAGGATGCATCATGGTTAGCCCGCTATATTTATGGCGTCATTAATAGGCTTTTCACCATATACTTTGCAGTCCTGTGTGAACATGCCACATACAGACTATTTTTTTGCATGGGTGCTCCAAGCAGCCAATTCCTGATTGTAGGTTGGCTGCATCGGTATTATTTGCACCTGTGTTGTTTGCTATCTTTACTTGGGCCTGGTGCACCCTGGGTAGTGCAATTGTTGGAGGCCTTGAACAGGTAAGCATGCCTGTGTTCTGGTGTTTTTTTTGAGTTTAGTGGAGGTTTTCCTCCAATGGTGTTTTTTTAGATTAGGACTGCCAAGATACAAGGACCCTTGACGTGGGTTGGCAGCTTCAATATTGTGGCCATAATATCAACCAATACCTTGCATACATTGTTATGTTTTTGGTGCACTGTACATTTTTCCAGGGTGCGCCTGGGCCCTAGATGGCTCTGTACACTGTGGCCTCTGTTCACACAGGATGCATCATGGTTAGCCCGCTATATTTATGGCGTCATTAATAGGCTTTTCACCATATACTTTGCAGTCCTGTGTGAACATGCCACATACAGACTATTTTTTTGCATGGGTGCTCCAAGCAGCCAATTCCTGATTGTAGGTTGGCTGCATCGGTATTATTTGCACCTGTGTTGTTTGCTATCTTTACTTGGGCCTGGTGCACCCTGGGTAGTGCAATTGTTGGAGGCCTTGAACAGGTAAGCATGCCTGTGTTCTGGTGTTTTTTTTGAGTTTAGTGGAGGTTTTCCTCCAATGGTGTTTTTTTAGATTAGGACTGCCAAGATACAAGGACCCTTGACGTGGGTTGGCAGCTTCAATATTGTGGCCATAATATCAACCAATACCTTGCATACATTGTTATGTTTTTGGTGCACTGTACATTTTTCCAGGGTGCGCCTGGGCCCTAGATGGCTCTGTACACTGTGGCCTCTGTTCACACAGGATGCATCATGGTTAGCCCGCTATATTTATGGCGTCATTAATAGGCTTTTCACCATATACTTTGCAGTCCTGTGTGAACATGCCACATACAGACTATTTTTTTGCATGGGTGCTCCAAGCAGCCAATTCCTGATTGTAGGTTGGCTGCATCGGTATTATTTGCACCTGTGTTGTTTGCTATCTTTACTTGGGCCTGGTGCACCCTGGGTAGTGCAATTGTTGGAGGCCTTGAACAGGTAAGCATGCCTGTGTTCTGGTGTTTTTTTTGAGTTTAGTGGAGGTTTTCCTCCAATGGTGTTTTTTTAGATTAGGACTGCCAAGATACAAGGACCCTTGACGTGGGTTGGCAGCTTCAATATTGTGGCCATAATATCAACCAATACCTTGCATACATTGTTATGTTTTTGGTGCACTGTACATTTTTCCAGGGTGCGCCTGGGCCCTAGATGGCTCTGTACACTGTGGCCTCTGTTCACACAGGATGCATCATGGTTAGCCCGCTATATTTATGGCGTCATTAATAGGCTTTTCACCATATACTTTGCAGTCCTGTGTGAACATGCCACATACAGACTATTTTTTTGCATGGGTGCTCCAAGCAGCCAATTCCTGATTGTAGGTTGGCTGCATCGGTATTATTTGCACCTGTGTTGTTTGCTATCTTTACTTGGGCCTGGTGCACCCTGGGTAGTGCAATTGTTGGAGGCCTTGAACAGGTAAGCATGCCTGTGTTCTGGTGTTTTTTTTGAGTTTAGTGGAGGTTTTCCTCCAATGGTGTTTTTTTAGATTAGGACTGCCAAGATACAAGGACCCTTGACGTGGGTTGGCAGCTTCAATATTGTGGCCATAATATCAACCAATACCTTGCATACATTGTTATGTTTTTGGTGCACTGTACATTTTTCCAGGGTGCGCCTGGGCCCTAGATGGCTCTGTACACTGTGGCCTCTGTTCACACAGGATGCATCATGGTTAGCCCGCTATATTTATGGCGTCATTAATAGGCTTTTCACCATATACTTTGCAGTCCTGTGTGAACATGCCACATACAGACTATTTTTTTGCATGGGTGCTCCAAGCAGCCAATTCCTGATTGTAGGTTGGCTGCATCGGTATTATTTGCACCTGTGTTGTTTGCTATCTTTACTTGGGCCTGGTGCACCCTGGGTAGTGCAATTGTTGGAGGCCTTGAACAGGTAAGCATGCCTGTGTTCTGGTGTTTTTTTTGAGTTTAGTGGAGGTTTTCCTCCAATGGTGTTTTTTTAGATTAGGACTGCCAAGATACAAGGACCCTTGACGTGGGTTGGCAGCTTCAATATTGTGGCCATAATATCAACCAATACCTTACATACATTGTTATGTTTTTGGTGCACTGTACATTTTTCCAGGGTGCGCCTGGGCCCTAGATGGCTCTGTACACTGTGGCCTCTGTTCACACAGGATGCATCATGGTTAGCCCGCTATATTTATGGCGTCATTAATAGGCTTTTCACCATATACTTTGCAGTCCTGTGTGAACATGCCACATACAGACTATTTTTTTGCATGGGTGCTCCAAGCAGCCAATTCCTGATTGTAGGTTGGCTGCATCGGTATTATTTGCACCTGTGTTGTTTGCTATCTTTACTTGGGCCTGGTGCACCCTGGGTAGTGCAATTGTTGGAGGCCTTGAACAGGTAAGCATGCCTGTGTTCTGGTGTTTTTTTTGAGTTTAGTGGAGGTTTTCCTCCAATGGTGTTTTTTTAGATTAGGACTGCCAAGATACAAGGACCCTTGACGTGGGTTGGCAGCTTCAATATTGTGGCCATAATATCAACCAATACCTTGCATACATTGTTATGTTTTTGGTGCACTGTACATTTTTCCAGGGTGCGCCTGGGCCCTAGATGGCTCTGTACACTGTGGCCTCTGTTCACACAGGATGCATCATGGTTAGCCCGCTATATTTATGGCGTCATTAATAGGCTTTTCACCATATACTTTGCAGTCCTGTGTGAACATGCCACATACAGACTATTTTTTTGCATGGGTGCTCCAAGCAGCCAATTCCTGATTGTAGGTTGGCTGCATCGGTATTATTTGCACCTGTGTTGTTTGCTATCTTTACTTGGGCCTGGTGCACCCTGGGTAGTGCAATTGTTGGAGGCCTTGAACAGGTAAGCATGCCTGTGTTCTGGTGTTTTTTTTGAGTTTAGTGGAGGTTTTCCTCCAATGGTGTTTTTTTAGATTAGGACTGCCAAGATACAAGGACCCTTGACGTGGGTTGGCAGCTTCAATATTGTGGCCATAATATCAACCAATACCTTGCATACATTGTTATGTTTTTGGTGCACTGTACATTTTTCCAGGGTGCGCCTGGGCCCTAGATGGCTCTGTACACTGTGGCCTCTGTTCACACAGGATGCATCATGGTTAGCCCGCTATATTTATGGCGTCATTAATAGGCTTTTCACCATATACTTTGCAGTCCTGTGTGAACATGCCACATACAGACTATTTTTTTGCATGGGTGCTCCAAGCAGCCAATTCCTGATTGTAGGTTGGCTGCATCGGTATTATTTGCACCTGTGTTGTTTGCTATCTTTACTTGGGCCTGGTGCACCCTGGGTAGTGCAATTGTTGGAGGCCTTGAACAGGTAAGCATGCCTGTGTTCTGGTGTTTTTTTTGTGTGTGTATGTATCAAGCCATGTTGACTCTACAAAGCCCCGCCCACTCTGCATAGCCACACTCACTCCAGATGCAAAGCCCCATCCACATGGCCCACGTTGTTAGCGCACACAGGCAGAGACACATTCACCTCGAAAGACACCCTGCAAAACTCACTGGCTGCTACATCCCAACCACTGTGAGCTACAATCAGGGCCGCCGCCTTCAGATTATCAGTGAGCTTCAGGCACAGGACACATCTAGCTCCCTTGTGTCTAGAATAGAGTTGCTCCTGTGAGGCATGATGTCAAGAGAAAGGGAGGTGCCTCATGGATTTCACCGCTGTGCTCATAACAGGAAGTTGCTGTGCACGTGTGAGGGGAAGAGGGGAGTGAGGTGAAAATGCGAGGTGTGAGGGGAAAATGAGAGGCGTGAGGAGAAAATGAAAGGCGTGAGGGGAAAATGAGAGGAGTGAGGGGAAAATAGAAGAGTGATCGGAAAATGACAGGTGTGAGATCAAAATGATAGGTGTGAGGGGGAAAATGAGAGGAGTGAGGGTGGAAAATGAGAGCAGTTAGGGGGAAAATGAGAGGAGTGAGGGGGAAAATGAGAGGAGTGAGCAGGAAAATGAGAGGAGTGAGGGGGAAAATGAGAAGAGTGAGGGGAAATGTTGTGAATTTGCTTTTTGCTCCCTCTAGTGGTTACTAGTTTTTTGACTCTGTTTTTCTGTCATTCCTTTTATCCGCACCTGGGTCGTTAGTTAGGGGTGTTGCTATATAAGCTCCCTGGACCTTCAGTTCAATGCCTGGCAACGTAGTTATCAGAGCTAGTCTGCTGTGCTCTTGTCTACTGATCCTGGTTCCAGTTATATCAGCTAAGTCTGCCTTTTGCTTTTTGCTATTTGTTTTGGTTTTGTATTTTTGTCCAGCTTGTTCCAAATCTATATCCTGACCTTTGCTGGAAGCTCTAGGGGGCCGGTGTTCTCCCCCCGGACCGTTAGACGGTTCGGGGGTTCTTGAATTTCCAGTGTGGATTTTGATAGGGTTTTTGTTGACCATATAAGTTACCTTTCTTTATTCTGCTATCAGTAAGCGGGCCTCTCTGTGCTAAACCTGATTCATTTCTGTGTTTGTCATTTCCTCTTACCTCACCGTCATTATTTGTGGGGGGCTTCTATCCAGCTTTGGGGTCCCCTTCTCTGGAGGCAAGAAAGGTCTTTGTTTTCCTCTACTAGGGGTAGCTAGATTCTCCGGCTGGCGCGTGTCATCTAGAATCAACGTAGGAATGATCCCCGGCTACTTCTAGTGTTGGCGTTAGGAGTAGATATATGGTCAACCCAGTTACCACTGCCCTATGAGCTGGATTTTTGTATTCTGCAGACTTCCACGTTCCTCTGAGACCCTCGCCATTGGGGTCATAACAGTTTGCCAGGCCAGTATTAAATGTTTAATGCATTGCAGAAGAGGGATTATAAGAAAGAAGATTCTGAGTTTTTTTTTTTTTTTTTTCTTTTTCCCCTTTACCTCAGAGTGGCTATGCTTGCTGCAGACATGAATGTCCAGACCTTGATTACAAGTGTGGACCAGCTGGCTACTCGTGTGCAGGGCATACAAGACTATGTTATCAGAAATCCTAGGTCAGAACCTAAAATACCGATTCCTGAACTGTTTTCCGGAGACAGGTTTAAGTTTAGGAATTTCGTGAATAATTGTAAATTGTTTTTGTCCCTGAAACCTTGTTCATCTGGAGATTCTGCTCAGCAAGTAAAAATTGTTATTTCGTTCTTACGGGGCGACCCTCAGGATTGGGCTTTTTCGCTGGCGCCAGGAGATCCGGCATTGGCTGATCTTGATGCGTTTTTTCTGGCGCTCGGTTTACTTTATGAGGAACCCAATCTTGAGATTCAGGCAGAAAAGGCCTTGCTGGCTATGTCTCAGGGGCAGGACGAGGCTGAAGTGTATTGCCAAAAATTTCGGAAATGGTCCGTGCTGACACATTGGAACGAGTGTGCACTGGCCGCTAATTTTAGAAATGGCCTTTCTGAAGCCATTAAGAATGTTATGGTGGGTTTTCCCATTCCCACAGGTCTGAATGATACTATGGCACTGGCTATTCAAATTGACCGGTGGTTGCGGGAGCGCAAAAACGCAAATTCCCTCATGGTGTTGTCTGAACAGACACCTAATTCGGTGCAATGTGATAGAAAAACCGCAAATTCCCTCATGGTGTTGTCTGAACAGACACCTGATTTAATGCAATGTGATAGAATCCTGACTAGAAATGAGCGGAAAATTCATAGACGCCGGAATGGCTTGTGCTACTACTGTGGTGATTCTACACATGTTATCTCAGCATGCTCTAAACGTATAGCTAAGGTTGTTAGTCCTGTCACCGTTGGTAATTTGCAACCTAAATTTATTCTGTCTGTAACTTTGATTTGCTCACTGTCATCTTATCCTGTCATGGCGTTTGTAGATTCAGGTGCTGCCCTGAGTCTCATGGATCTCTCATTTGCTAAGCGCTGTGGTTTTACTCTTGAACCATTAGAAAATCCTATTCCTCTTAGGGGTATTGATGCTACACCATTGGCAGCAAATAAACCGCAGTATTGGACACAGGTTACCATGTGCATGACTCCTGAACACCGCGAGGTGATACGTTTCCTGGTTTTACATAAAATGCATGATTTGGTTGTTTTAGGGCTGCCATGGTTACAGACCCATAATCCAGTCCTGGACTGGAAGGCTATGTCAGTCTCAAGTTGGGGCTGTCGTGGTATTCATGGGGATTCCCTACCTGTGTCTATTGCTTCTTCTACGCCTTCGGAAGTTCCGGAGTATTTGTCTGATTATCAGGATGTCTTCAGTGAGTCTGAGTCCAGTGCACTGCCTCCTCATAGGGACTGTGACTGTGCTATAGATTTGATCCCAGGCAGTAAGTTTCCTAAGGGAAGACTGTTTAATCTGTCGGTACCTGAACATACCGCTATGCGTTCATACATCAAGGAGTCTCTGGAGAAAGGACATATTCGTCCATCTTCTTCCCCTCTTGGTGCGGGATTCTTTTTTGTGGCAAAAAAGGACGGATCTTTGAGACCTTGTATTGATTATCGGCTTTTAAATAAGATCACTGTCAAATTTCAGTATCCTTTACCGCTGTTGTCTGACTTGTTTGCCCGGATTAAGGGTGCCAAGTGGTTCACCAAGATAGACCTTCGTGGTGCGTACAACCTTGTGCGCATTAAGCAAGGTGATGAATGGAAAACCGCATTCAATACGCCCGAAGGTCATTTTGAGTACTTGGTGATGCCTTTTGGGCTCTCCAATGCGCCTTCAGTTTTTCAGTCCTTTATGCATGACATTTTCCGGAAGTATCTGGATAAATTTTTGATTGTTTATCTGGATGATATTTTGGTTTTTTCTGATAATTGGGATTCGCATGTGGAGCAGGTCAGGTTGGTCTTTAAAATTTTGCGTGAAAATTCTTTGTTTGTCAAGGGCTCAAAGTGTCTCTTTGGTGTACAGAAGGTTCCCTTTTTGGGGTTCATTTTTTCCCCTTCTGCTGTGGAGATGGACCCAGTCAAGGTCCGAGCTATTCTTGATTGGACTCAGCCCTCGTCAGTTAAGAGTCTTCAGAAGTTCTTGGGCTTCGCTAACTTCTACCGTCGTTTTATTGCTAATTTTTCTAGCATTGTGAAACCTTTGACGGATATGACCAAGAAGGGCTCCGATGTAGCTAACTGGGCTCCTGCTGCCGTGGAGGCTTTCCAGGAGTTGAAACGCCGGTTTACTTCGGCGCCTGTTTTGTGCCAGCCTGACGTCTCACTTCCCTTTCAGGTTGAGGTGGATGCTTCGGAGATTGGGGCAGGGGCCGTTTTGTCGCAGAGAGGCCCTGGTTGCTCTGTTATGAAACCTTGTGCCTTTTTCTCTAGGAAGTTTTCGCCTGCCGATCGAAATTATGATGTGGGCAATCGGGAGTTGTTGGCCATGAAATGGGCATTTGAGGAGTGGCGTCATTGGCTCGAGGGTGCTAAGCATCGTGTGGTGGTCTTGACTGATCACAAAAATCTGATGTATCTCGAGTCTGCTAAACGCCTTAATCCGAGACAGGCCCGCTGGTCATTGTTTTTCTCCCGCTTTGATTTTGTTGTCTCGTATTTACCAGGTTCAAAGAATGTGAAGGCCGATGCTCTTTCTAGGAGCTTTGTGCCTGATGCTCCTGGAGTCGCTGATCCTGTTGGTATTCTTAAAGATGGAGTTATCTTGTCAGCTATTTCTCCGGATCTGCGACGTGTGTTGCAGAGATTTCAGGCTGATAGGCCTGAGTCTTGTCCACCTGACAGACTGTTTGTCCCGGATAAGTGGACCAGCAGAGTCATTTCCGAGGTTCATTCCTCGGTGTTGGCAGGTCACCCGGGAATTTTTGGCACCAGAGATCTGGTGGCCAGGTCCTTTTGGTGGCCTTCCTTGTCAAGGGATGTGAGGTCATTTGTGCAGTCCTGTGGGACTTGTGCTCGAGCTAAGCCTTGCTGTTCTCGTGCCAGCGGTTTGCTCTTGCCCTTGCCTGTCCCGAAGAGACCTTGGACACATATCTCCATGGATTTCATTTCTGATCTTCCGCTATCTCAGGGCATGTCCGTTATCTGGGTGATATGTGATCGCTTCTCCAAGATGGTCCATTTGGTTCCTTTGCCTAAGCTGCCTTCCTCTTCCGATCTGGTTCCTGTGTTTTTCCAGAACGTGGTTCGTTTGCACGGCATCCCTGAGAATATTGTGTCAGACAGAGGATCCCAGTTCGTTTCCAGGTTCTGGCGATCCTTTTGTAGTAGGATGGGCATTGATTTGTCGTTTTCGTCTGCTTTCCATCCTCAGACTAATGGACAGACGGAGCGAACCAATCAGACTTTGGAGGCTTATTTGAGGTGTTTTGTCTCTGCTGATCAGGACGATTGGGTGACATTCTTGCCGTTGGCTGAGTTTGCCCTTAATAATCGGGCTAGTTCCGCCACCTTGGTTTCGCCTTTTTTCTGCAACTCTGGTTTCCATCCTCGCTTTTCTTCGGGTCATGTGGAGCCTTCTGACTGTCCTGGGGTGGATTCTGTGGTGGATAGGTTGCAGCAGATCTGGAATCATGTGGTGGACAACTTGAAGTTGTCACAGGAGAAGGCTCAGCGCTTTGCCAACCGCCGCCGCGGTGTGGGTCCCCGACTACGCGTTGGGGATTTGGTATGGCTTTCTTCCCGCTTTGTTCCTATGAAGGTCTCCTCTCCCAAATTTAAACCTCGTTTTATTGGGCCTTACAAGATATTGGAAATCCTTAATCCTGTATCTTTTCGTCTGGATCTTCCTGTGTCGTTTGCTATTCACAATGTATTTCATAGGTCCTTGTTGCGGCGGTACATTGTGCCTGTAGTTCCTTCTGCTGAGCCTCCTGCTCCGGTGTTGGTTGAGGGCGAGTTGGAGTACGTGGTGGAGAAGATCTTGGATTCTCGCCTCTCCAGGCGGAGGCTTCAGTACCTGGTCAAGTGGAAGGGCTATGGTCAGGAGGATAATTCCTGGGTGGTCGCCTCTGATGTTCATGCGGCCGATTTAGTTCGTGCCTTTCATGCCACTCATCCTGATCGCCCTGGTGGTCGTGGTGAGGGTTCGGTGACCCCTCACTAAGGGGGGGGTACTGTTGTGAATTTGCTTTTTGCTCCCTCTAGTGGTTACTAGTTTTTTGACTCTGTTTTTCTGTCATTCCTTTTATCCGCACCTGGGTCGTTAGTTAGGGGTGTTGCTATATAAGCTCCCTGGACCTTCAGTTCAATGCCTGGCAACGTAGTTATCAGAGCTAGTCTGCTGTGCTCTTGTCTACTGATCCTGGTTCCAGTTATATCAGCTAAGTCTGCCTTTTGCTTTTTGCTATTTGTTTTGGTTTTGTATTTTTGTCCAGCTTGTTCCAAATCTATATCCTGACCTTTGCTGGAAGCTCTAGGGGGCCGGTGTTCTCCCCCCGGACCGTTAGACGGTTCGGGGGTTCTTGAATTTCCAGTGTGGATTTTGATAGGGTTTTTGTTGACCATATAAGTTACCTTTCTTTATTCTGCTATCAGTAAGCGGGCCTCTCTGTGCTAAACCTGATTCATTTCTGTGTTTGTCATTTCCTCTTACCTCACCGTCATTATTTGTGGGGGGCTTCTATCCAGCTTTGGGGTCCCCTTCTCTGGAGGCAAGAAAGGTCTTTGTTTTCCTCTACTAGGGGTAGCTAGATTCTCCGGCTGGCGCGTGTCATCTAGAATCAACGTAGGAATGATCCCCGGCTACTTCTAGTGTTGGCGTTAGGAGTAGATATATGGTCAACCCAGTTACCACTGCCCTATGAGCTGGATTTTTGTATTCTGCAGACTTCCACGTTCCTCTGAGACCCTCGCCATTGGGGTCATAACAGGGAAAATAGTGGAGTGATTGGAAAATGACAGGTGTGAGATCAAAATGATAGGAGTGAGGGGGAAAATGACAGGAGTGAGGGTGGAAAATGAGAGCAGTTAGGGGGAAAATGAGAGGAGTGAGCAGGAAAATGAGAGGACTGAGGGGGAAAATGAGAAGAGTGAGGGGAAAATAGTGGAGTGATCGGAAAATGACAGGTGTGAGATCAAAATGATAGGTGTGAGGGGGAAAATGAGAGGAGTGAGGGGGAAAATGAGGGATGTGAGGGGGAAAATGACAGACATGAGGGGAAAAATGAGAGACGTGATGGGAAAATGAGAGAAGTGAGGTGCTGCTGCATTATTAGGCTGTGTATAGAGAAGAGTGAAGCACTGCAGGTGGAGGCTGTGTATAAGGCCACATACACGTTCAGTATTTGGTGAGTATTTTACCTCAGTATTTATAAGCCAAAACCGCGAGTGGGAGAAAAATACTGAAGTGGTGACGTGTTTCTAATATACTTTTCCTCTGATTGCTTTACTCCAAGTTTTAGCTTACAAATACTGAGGTCAAAATCTGTTCACCTTTGCACTGGAAAGAAAAAACAAAAAGATGTTTATCAAAAGGCTCTTGAATGAGTTGAAAATAAAATACTATCAATACTTGGCTAATCATTTAGTTAATTTGTGTTGCAAATTTGTAGTGTTGAACATATGATATGAAATGTTTTTATGGCAAAATGAAATCATTATAATTTGTTATAACTAGTGTTGAGCGATACCGTCCGATACTTGAAAGTATCGGTATCGGAAAGTATCGGCCGATACCGGCAAAGTATCGGATCTAATCCAATACCGATATCCGATACCAATACAAGTCAATGGGACTCAAGTATCGGACGGTATCCCTGATGGTTCCCAGGGTCTGAAGGAGAGGAAACTCTCCTTCAGGCCCTGGGATCCATATTAATGTGTAAAATAAAGAATTAAAATAAAAAATATTGATATACTCACCTCTCCGACGCAGCCTGCACCTTACCGAGGGAACCGGCAGCCTTCTTTACTTAAAATGCGCGCGTTTACTGCCTTCCGTGACGTCACGGCTTCTGATTGGTCGCGTGCCGCCCATGTGACCGCGACGTGACCAATCACAAGCCGTGACGTAATTTTCAGGTCCTGAATGCCAAGAATTAGGCATTCAGGACCTGAAAATTACGTCACGGCTTGTGATTGGTCGCGTCGCGGTCACATGGGCGGCACGCGACTAATCACAAGCCGTGACCTAATTTTCAGGTCCTGAATGCCTAGAATTAGGCATTCAGGACCTGAAAATTACGTCACGGCTTGTGATTGGTCGCGTCGCGGTCACATGGGTGGCACGCGACCAATCAGAAGCCGTGACGTCACAGAAGGCAGTAAACGCGCGCATTTTAAGCAAAGAAGGCTGCCGGTTCCCTCGGTAAGGTGCAGGCTGCGTCAGAGAGATGAGTATATCAATATTTTTTATTTTAATTCTTTATTTTACACATTATATCGATCCCGATACCGATTCCCGATACAACAAAAGTATCGGATCTCGGTATCGGAATTCCGATACCGCAAATATCGGCCGATACCCGATACTTGCGGTATCGGAATGCTCAACACTAGTTATAACTAACCACAGTTAGTTACTATGCCTGGGCAATGCCGGGCTCTTCAGCTAGTATATACAGCTCTGACAAAAATTAAGAGACTGCTGCACAGTTTTATGAAAATCAGCTTCTATACATGTCTGGCAGCCATTCCATTCCAGTGTCAGTTGAATTCAAACCAGAGTACACCTCATTCTACTTAATGTGCTTCTGATTAGGTGATCTCCTGAACTAAATCTTATTTAATGAAGGAAAATATAAAAAAAAACACTGCTGTGGTGTTCACAATCCTCTTACAATAGGACAAGCTGGATGACAAAATAAGTGCTAGTAATATCCCAAAAGTAATAGGAATGAAAAAAATAACTTTTAACCATACCAAAGGAGTTGAAAAGAAAAGTTTTGAGTGAGGAAAAGAAGGTCTCAATTCTGGCTTTACTAGGAGAGGGACTGACTAAGGGCGCTGTGGTGCGCCAGAAACACATCAGGCAGAGAGTCTCTTTCTCAAAACTGTTTTTTTAAAATGTTCAAATAAAATTGAAATTTTACTTAAACTGGATGGACGTGCTGGAAACTCCCTTCCTTCTTCCTCACTTCGGCTGAAATCACCAGCAGATACGGCACCCACCAGCTATATTCAATTGCAACGTCTTATTATATATGTCTCAGTGTGTCAAGCTCCAACTTTTCCCTCTCCCCCCTCTCCCACAGATGCTAGGAGAGGGACACAGTGAGCGTCATGTTGCCTCCATCCTTAAAATTTCTAAGAAGGCAGTCAATTAAAACAAGGTCAAGCAGCAGATATTGGGGACAGCAAAGCTACAGACCGGCAGAGTGAAAAAACGACTTTCCACCGACCAGGATGACCATCATCTTATTCGAATGTCACTCAGCAACCGCAGGATGACATCAAGTGACCTACAAAAGGAATGGCAAATGGCTGCTGGGGTGAAATGCATAGCAAGAACAGTTCGTAACAGGCTCCTAGAGGCAATAATCAAGTCATGTAAAGCTAGAAAAAAGCCTTTCATCAATGAGAAGCAAAGGAGAACCAGGCTGAAGTTTCCCAAAGACCATAAGGATTGGACCATAGAGGACTGGAGTAAGATAATCTTCTCTCATGAGTCTAATTTTCAGCTTTGCCCAACACCTGGTCATCTAATGGTTAGACAGAGACCTGGAGAGGCGTACAAGCCACAGTGTCTTGCACCCACTGTGAAATTTGGTGGAGGATCGGTGATGATCTGTGGATGCTTCAGAAAGGCTGGAATTGGGCAGGTTAGCTTTCAAAATATGGTGATGAAAAAAAATTGTTTTTGCAATAAAACGCATCTGTGCATAACAGCTGCCAAACATAAAAAAATATAAATCTGATGTGGAGACACGAGGGATCAGTTGGGTCCGCAACAAAAAACACATGGGACAGGAATAATCCCACCGAACACCCATGCTCTATTCACTGTGGACATAACGCTACTCAGACAACACAGGATGAGGGTAAAACAGTGTGGCAATGCTTTATTGAACCACAAAACAGGCAGATAACACATAGAACAGTTCCAGCAAAATACCCAAGATGTTGCACATTGCAGAGTCTCACCCTTCCGCTGACGCCCGGGATAAGAGCAGCTGTTACGTCTGAACTTCCAGGGCAGACTACCCCACCTGTGGCACACACAGAAAGGAGGTAGTGACAAGCTTAGGAAAATTACAGTCCATTCAGGTACAAGGTCAGTTGACCTGAGGGTCACAACCTGGCTTCAACTTCCAGGGCCAACTACCCCATCTGTGTCACGCACAGAGAGAAGATAATGGCAAGCTTAGGAAGATGACAGTCCATTTAGGTAAAAGGCCAGTTGATCGGAGGGTCATAACATGGCTTTTCCAAACATTTCTATGGGGCCAGATGACCGGTGGGTCTCATTCCTGGCTTTTAGAAACATATCCATGGTTCAGCGATGGTCAATGGAGCAGATCTGTATTCTTCCAGCCAGGGCCGAGGTCCCTAAGCTGGCATACTGTAGAATGACAAATCTGTGTTCATTGTGATAGAGCCATGATTTCTTGGCTGCTGTCCTGTATAGAGTCTCTTGTTCTTTGGATCTCTGGTTGTCTTAGCTGAATATCTGTCTCATCATACAAAGGCATTTTGCCTCTTTTTATAGTTAACAAGTGTCCTTCAGGCCATCATTCACAGATAAAGGAGAAGAATGGTGATAAGACCTACTGGAATTGTTTGATTATGTAATCTAATTGCATAGTTTTTCCTCCTCTATTTTGCAAGTCACCAAACTCGCTGGCCTGGACAATGTGTAATAAATATGTCAGCAAACATTATTGTTGAAGAATCTCTAGAATGAGGCAGATAGAGGCACCGTGGACTTCGCCTGACCTGTAATCTGGCAGTGTGCGTCTTTTCAGGTGTGCATAAAAGTGCAGGCCGCCATAGTTTTGTACACTTCTGAAAAGAAGGACAATGCTGAACAAGGGCCAGTCATAATCCAGAGTAACTCTTCTGTGTCATTATCATGCGTGGCTTTCTTCGGGGGATTCATCTGAATCACGCCACTCACAGATTTATATAAGTGCTCAGTGTAGAGTTCCAAATAAATGTGATCCCAAACGTTATGTAAAATGTTCCTAACAAAAGGTTTAAATCAATCAAAAAAAAAAGAAAGTCCCCACTCAGGTCCATCATCTGTCAATGGAACTATATGGACTTTCATGTTACTAGTAGCACAAAGGCTCTGCAAAAGCGCTATGACTCCTCACCCCCCAAAAGAAATCCAACGAATTCTGCACTCCCAAATCCAAATGCCCTCTCCCTTCTGAGCACCACAGTCTGCCTGTACAGAAGTTAGTGTCTGCCTGTTTGCCATTTCTTTAGTGATGAGAGCTTGCCTAATTTACAGGTGCATGTTTACAGTAACAGGAGCTAGTTACACAACATACTGGTGACTCCAATGTTCTGATCACTACAATTACAGTTTGCAAATTTCACTCAGCAATATCCACTGCTGCTTGATTCTGGAAAACACGCATGGAGTCAAAATCGTCACCTGTAAATTCCCAAAGGTGTATAATTTTCAAAATGGTGTCAATTGAGGGGGGATACTGCTCTTCTAGCACCTAGGGGCTTTGAATATGGAGTCGGCAAACTATTCTTGGAAGATCTGCACTCCAGGAGGCAAAACGCCCTCTGTCCATCCCTGTCGAGTCTCGCTGTGTGGTTAAGCAGCACTGTACGGCCATATATATAGGGTATTTCTACATTCAGCAGAAATTCTTGGACACATTTTGTGCCATTTTTACCCATTTACTACTGTGAAAGTTTAAAATCTGTGGCTAAAGCTAAATTTTGGTAGTAAAAATGCAATTATTTTTTCTTCACTGCTCAATGGTATAAAATTCTGTGACCCACCTGTGGTTTCAATGTGATCACTGCACCCTTAGACGAATTTATTTAGAGGTGTAGATTGTAATATGGTGTGTCTTATGTGGGGTTTCTGTTATGGTGCTTCTTCCCTTCTGAGCTTTGCAGTGTGCCTCAAAAGTAGTTTTTGACCACATATGGGGTATCGGCATACTCAGGAGAAATAGCATAGCAAATGTTGGGTTCTATGTTTTCCAGTTGCCCTTGTAAAAATAAAAAATGTGGGGCTACAAAACCTTTTTGTGGGAAATTTATTTCTATAGAGCCAACATATTGCGCAGCTCTTTACATTTTAGAACAGACTTGTACAGACAACAAAAGATATTATGGAATAACAATCACATAAACAACAGATACCAAGAGGAATGAGGGCCCCACTCGCAAGCTTATAATCTATGAACAAATAGGGGAGACACGAACTGTGGATTGTAACAATTGCTTTCATTGTTTTGACCAGCCGTAATGTAATAAATTGGGTGTTCAATCATGTAATGCTGCATGAATCGGTTACCAACCAACCAGAAAACACCTGCATAGCACAAACTGACAAATTTATAAATAACCACACATTCATGCTCTTTGACACTTTATCTCATCCCAAAAAACACTTTTATACCTAATATGGGAATCCAGCCATTAATTGACCTGGTATCCCTCTAACAATATTTGCAGCAATTACAAAATATGTACATTGACCTTTAATTAGCCAAGTCAAGACAGCAAATAATGGAACGATCTCACCCAGTGTAAGTGGGGGTTTAGTCTTTCCCACATTGCTCCCTTCTCATTCTCTGGTGGAGATCCCAATCATAGCATCCCACCCGATGCATTTCATCAGTCAAGACTCATCAGGGGAGTCGTATCCAGGCATATGTGTACAGAGCAGTCCTGTACAGGTGCTTCACAGGAACTTTTGGAAAGTGGAAAAAAAATGAGCATTTAACTTTTTTCCACAAAAAATTTAATTAAGACCCAATTTTTTTACTTTCATAATGATAGCAGGAAAAAATGGACCTCATAATTTGTTGTGCAATTTCTCCTGAGCATGCTGATACCCCATATGTGGGGGAAAGAAGGGAATAAGCACCATTTGACTTTCTGAATGCAAAATTTGCTGGAACAATTAGCGGATGGCATGTCACGTTTGGAGAGCCCCTGATATGCATAAACAGTAAAAATTCCATGCAGTTTGTAGTGCAATTTCTACTGAGTAATCTGATACCCCAATATGTGGGGAAAAACCACTGTTTGGGTGCACAACAGGACTCAGAAGAGAAGGAGCATCATTTGACATTTTAAATGCAAAATTTGCTGGAATCATTAACGGATGCAATGTCCTGTTTGGAGAGCCCTTGATTTGCTTCATCAGTGGAAACCCCCTATAAGTGACCCCATTATGGAAACTAGACCCCTCAGGGAATGTATTTAGATGTGTGGTGAGCACCTTGAACCTCCAGGTGCTTTATAACATTGAGCCGAAAAACAAATAAAATCACATTTTCCCCCAAAAAATGTCATTTTAGCCCCATATGCCGATACCTCAGACAGTTGTGCTCAAAAGTTTACATACCCCCACAGAATTTTTACTTTCTTGGCCTTTTTTCAGAGAACATGAATGATAATACCAAAACTTTTCTCCACTCATGGTTAGTGGTTGGGTGTAGCCACTTATTGTTAAAGGGCCACTGTCATCCCCTCCAGCCGTTATAAACTAAAAGAGCCACCTTGTGCAGCAGTAATGCTGCAGTCTAACAAGGTGGCTCTTTTAGTTTTTGATTAAGTTATTACCTCAATAAAGCGTTTTAAAAATTGGCCACAAAGACCAGATATTGTACCTGGAGGCGGTCCGAATCGTCCTCTATTAATCTTCCAACTGCCGTCACTCTTCTCTTCAGGGGTGATGGTTGCCGCCCCCTTTGCGTTGTTGCTTCTTAAATCCGGCGCCTGCGCTGTGCGTGCCTGCCTGGGGCAGGCGCAAATAACAATGCCGGAAGGCGGGGGAGCAGGGGGAGCGTCAGAGATGGGAGAGCGTCCGAGATGGGGGAGCGCCTGAACAGCACAGTGCGCATGCCCAGGAATGCCAGCCCCGCACTGTGTTATTCATTATGCACCACTTCTTGAAAGTGGTTTTGAACACGTTGAGTGGTGCAGTTTTTACAGTGGTTTTGCAAATGATAAATCGCTGGTCAACTTTTAACCCTTATATCTTCCTAAGAAAAAAAATAATGTTTCAAAAATTGTACTGATATAAAGCAGACATTTGGGAAATGCTATTTGTTAACTATTTTGTGTGACAAAGCTCTCTGATTTAATTTGAAAAAAAATTAAGGATTTAAAAATTGCTGAATTTTCAAAAGTGTTTGCCAAATTTTTGTTTTTCTTCACAAATAAACGCAAGTCTTATCGAAGAAATGTTACTGCTATCATGAAGTACAATATGATATGGAAAAAACATCTCTGAATCAGTGGGATCCTTTCAAGCGTTCCAGAGTTAGTACCACATAAAGTGACACTGATCATAATTGGAAAATTTGGACTGGCAATGAAGATGCAAACAGTCTTGGAGAGGGGGGTGGTAAAAAGGTTAATGGTTGTTGAGATGTTATTTTCCTGAAATTCTATTTCCTTTTTTCTCCACACATACCTTAGATTATTGTGGCCAAAGAGTTCTATTTTAACCTCATGAGTCCACTGGATTTCTTCCCAAAATGCACTAGGCTTGTTAGGATTCTCTTTTCCAAACTTTTGATGCTGAATTTTATAGTGAGGATGCAGGAAAGGTTTTCTTGGATGACTCTACCAAGAAGGGCATATCTGTGCAGGTGTCTCTGAACAGTAGAACAATGTACCACAACTCGAGACTGCTAAATGTTTCTGAAGGTCTCTTGCAGTTAAGAGGAGGTTCTGACTTGCCTCTCTAACAATCCTTCTAGCAGCTCTTACTGAAATTTTGTTTGGTCTTGCAGACCTTATGTTGACCTCCACTGTTCCTGGTAACTGTCAGTTCCTAAGAACATTTCAAACTGATTAGTGGGCAACTTGAAAGCACTTTGCTATCTTCATACAGCCGTCTCCTGCTTTGTGTGACTCCACCATTTTCCTTTTCAGAGTGCTAGGCAGCTGCTTAGAAGAACCAATAGCTGCTGTTTTTAGGCACAAGGTAAGAGGTGGCTGGGATTTATAGAGCCGGTAAATTTGCATCATCTGGCCTTTCCTAACAATGGTAATATGCCATAACCCTGGCATTCTAATGAAAGTCTGAAACCTTGGTCAAAGTTACCTGAGCACACAAATCTCCAAGAGGGCCCAAACATTTACATTAGCCCATTTTCTTTGTAAAAAAATTACAATATATATATTTTTTTGCCTGAAATAGAAAGGAAATGTACCATCTTCAACTTTAGGCCATTTAGAGATGATTTAATCCTCAATTTGTTTAACTGTTCACGATAACAGTAATTTTGACCAGGTTTGCCCAAACTTTAAAATATCACTGTACAGTGTAGTTTAGTTACATTCATTCAAGTGGGAATAAGAATTCTTACGATAGTTTAGGTAGAGAAGGCATATTAGGTCCATTATTTGAACACTGTAATGCAACTGCAAGACAGTTGAATGCATCCTCCACGCAGGTAATGGGAAAATGGTAGCAGCACTCACCATGCAGCACCACAGTGCAGAACAGGGAGCGCCACCAGGAGGCCACATAGTAGTCAGACATGCCGGTCAGCAACAAACAGGAAGACAAATTACTAGAGGTCACAGCAATGCATGTGGTCAGAGACAAGCCAGAAATCGGAACCAGATGGAAGGGTGGGATCCAAAACGTGAGAAAGACATAGCAGGGTACAAGCCAAAGAGTCAAAGCAAGACGGGAAACATAGTCACAGAGATGGAAAGCAGGAGACAGGGTTCAGAATTCAAGCCGAGTCATTCACTGTAGGAAACCACCAAACACAAACTAAGTCAGGGATAGGGAATGGGTCAGGCACAAATATGGGTAGTCAGAGGCACAAAGATCACTAGGGTAAATGGGTCAGCTGCTCAAGCTAGAGACTGGAACTATCACTGACAAATGCTACCAGAAATGGCACCAATAAATAGCCACCCATGAACCAAAGAGAGGCAGGAAAGGTTAGCCCCACCATAACAAGGTCGGGGAAAGAAAAGCAAGAAGCAAACCCTGACCTGGATCATGACAAACACATTGCCTATTGGTTGATATTTTTATTTCTGTTTCAAACAATTTTATGGTATTGATACAATTGTTTTTATTATAGTTTGTATCTACCTTCTTTGTAAGTATTGTAAATGGTGAGTGAAACAACTTTGGTTTATCAATGTTTTTTGGTCCCTTAAAGAGAAGTTCCTAGCGACTCCTAGCTGACTGAAACCAACATATTTAAAGTAAGGTTAATTACAGTTCTCCACTGATGGACCAATACTATGGATTTGACACACATACTAAAATTTCACAGCCAACTATCATAATCCAAATTGAATTTCACAAGACATTCTTTTTTTTTTAAATATATAAAGAAAAGAGGCAACAAAGGTATCAGCTACTTACTCCCCCTATCCACACAGAGACTACAGATCTGTCTAGCAATTTCCCAATCTTAAAGGATCATTGTCACAGAGCCATATGTTATGAGTAGTTCACTGGTTTTCCAATAATTCATCTTTATCAATTGGCAGTCAGCCCCCAAATAAATGAAAATTATCAATTTTCTTTTTTTGCTTTAACTTTAGAATGGCAAAAGATGCAATACAGGGCCAGGAGGTTGAACATCTTGTCAAAAGTACACCTAAACTATTTCATAAACTTTTAGGCATATTTTATATATGAATATGAGTAACATTTCAATGCTATGAAATACATTTATGTGAATTATAATTGGAAGGTTTAAAATAAATAAATAAATAATTGTGAATCCTCATGACTACTTCCACATTGTTTAAAACTGTGAATACAATTGTGTAAATTGTTCATTAAACCTAGAATTCATATTCCGAATAGAACAATAGCCTCTAAAAACAGAAAGTACTTGCAACAGTGAGACTTCATTTAGTGACTTTCCTAATTAGGAAAAAGATCGCAAAACTGTAATTGTTTAGAACAAAGAACTGTAATTCTCAGTGGTTCATCTTGAGTTTAAGTCACAAATAATGTTGCTGAAAATATTTCTACTATGATATAAATGGTCATATGCTGATGACTGAATATGGTTATTTTTCTTAGCCTGTGATGCTAAAGTTGTGCACAGTTCTTCCTTAATTAAGTTTAGTATATTGCATTTTAGAATGACCTACTTCAATATCTTTTATGATGCACACAAAATCAGAGGCTTTTAGGTCAACTGTACACTTATGCATCAATCTTGACTGAATAGTATCCTCTTCTTCTGCTCTATCATTTCTCATTTCCCTGTATCCTTTAAAAGCACTGTGGAAATGTTTTTGGCTATCAAGAAGCAGTGCCATTACAGATTGAAATAGGAATTATGAATAGATGAGATCTGTCATGCTGTAAAATTTCTGTCCATGCATTTTTCTCTTTTAGATAGTGAAAAACATTTTGAACTCATGTAAACAGTTTGTATCTTCATATGCTGAATAGTTTCAATTGTGCGAAAAAATGTTTGCCCCCTTCCTGATTTCCAATTCTTTTGTATGGTTGTCACACTTAAATGTTTCAGACTGCCAAACAATTTTAAATATTAGACAAAGATGACACAAGCAAGCACAAAATGCAGTTTTTAAATGAAGGTCTTTATTTTTAGGGGAAAAAGAAATCCAAACCTACAGGGCCCTGTGTGATTGCCCACCGCAATAAAACATAAATTAACTGTGGTTTATCATTTCTTTGGAAGTTGTACTCAAATTTGCTAACCACACAGAGGCCTGATTATTGCCACACGTGTTCTTAGTCAAGAAATCACTATAAAAAGACCTGCCTGAAAAAGTGAAGTAGACCAAAAGATCCTCAAAAGGTCAACATCATGCCGCAAACCAAAGAAATTCTGGAACAAGTGAGAAATAAAGTAATTGAGATCAGTCGGAGAAGACTAGACTATAAAGCCATTTCTAAAGCTTTGGGACTCCAGCAAACCACAGTGATAGCCTTTATCCACCAATACATAAATCATGGAACAGTGGTCAACCTTCCCAGGAGGGGCCTGCCTACCAAAATTGCTCCAAGAGTGCAGTGATAACTCATCCAAGAGGTCACAAAGAAATGCACAACAGTATCTGAAGAACTGCAGTGTTCTTGAATCCACCATAAGAAAGAGACGGGGCAAAAATGGCCTGCATGGCAGAGTTCCAAAAAGTAAACCACTGTTGAGCAATAAGAACAAAAAGGCTCATCTCTCTTTTGCTAGAAAACATCTTTATGATCCCCAAGACTTTTGGGAGAATACACTGTGGACTAATGAGACAAAAGTTAAACTTTTTGGAAGTTGTATGTTCCATTACATCTGGCATAGAAGTAACACAGCATTTCAGAAAAGGAATATCATACCAACAGTAAAATATGATGGTGGTAGTGTGATGGTCTGAGGCTGCTTTGCTGCATCGGGACCTGGAAGACTTGCTGTGGTAAATGGAACCATGAATTCTGCTGTCTACCAAAAAATCTTGAAGGAGAATGTCTGGCCATCTGTTCGTGACCTCAAGCTGAAGCGCACTTGGCTAATAGAGCAGGGCAATGCTCCAAAACACACCAAGAAGTCCACCTTTGAATGACTTAAGAAAAACAAAATTAGAACTTTGTAGTGGCCTACAATTCCTCCCGAGCATTGTAAAAGACTCATAGACAGTTATCGCAAATATTGATTGTTGCTGCATAGGGGGGCTCAATCAGTTATTAGGTTTGGGGAGCAATCACTTTTTCACATAGGGCCCGGTAGGTTTGAATTTTTTCCCCATAATAATAAAGAACTTCATTTAAAAACTGCATTTTTTGTATTTACTTGTGTTACCTTTGTCTAATATTTAAATTTGTTTGGTGATCTTAAACATTAAAGTGTCACAGTCACAAACATGCAAAAGAATAGGAAATCAGGAAAGGGGCAAACACTTTTCCCACAACTGTATTTGTTTCGCAAATCAATATTAGTACATTAATCATTCTGCCAATTGAGTTGGTTTGGAAACCTCTTAAAGAGAATTGCCGTTTCTTGGTTTTGGATGCAAATTTAGGAAAAGACTGATTGAAAAGTTGCACTTAAAAGTATATTTAATATAACCATAAAGTCATAGAATATAAGTAAAAAGGTGATAACTAATCAAATGCTCCAAGCATTCTCCAACTGGATTCATGTCATTGAACTTGAACTGCTTCTTTCAAGTCCACTGGCACTCTATCATTGCACTTCCAGACAGATTTGAGTATGACTTCTACAATAGATTTTTTTATCACTAGCACATCATCAGCATACAAAAAATATATAGATTTTATTAGGGGACAAGCACCTATGCAGCCATGCCACTACTTCCATATGTAAAAAGTTACTGATAGGTTCACTTTAAAGTTATACCAATGTGTACAGTGAGGAAAAAAAGTATTTAGTCAGCGACCAATTGTGCAAGTTTTTCCACTTAAAAAGATGAGAGAGGCCTGTAATTGACATCATAGGTAGACCACAACTAATTTTTGGCAAGGGTGTCTATGATGCCCATAAAATATTTTTTAAAAATGTACCCCCCATGGGGAAATGTTTGTCAGCCCATGCACTTCATGTATGGGCATTACAAGTCTAGGAGACCCGCTCCTTTACATTGGGCCTAGTTTTTAATGAGGCCTTCATCAACGTCTCATCATTCTCTGTCACTAGTTCACCAGGGATAATGTGTTCCTTTCTGCTACAGCCAGTCAATATTTGGGCAAGGGTGTCTATGATGCCCATAAAATGTTTTTAAAAAATGTACCCCCCTTGGGGAAATGTTAGTCAACCCATGCACTTAGTGTATGGGCTTTACAAGTCTAGGAGAGCCGCTCCTTTACATTGGGCCTAGTTTTTAATGAGGCCTTCATCAATGTTTCATCATTCTCCGCCACTAGATCACCAGGGTTAATGTGTTCTTTTCTGCAACATCCAGTCAATTTTTGGGCAAGGGTGTCTATGATGCCCATAAAATATTTTTTTTAAAATATACCCCCCATGGCAAAATGTTTGTCAGCCCATGCATTTAGTGTATGGGCATTACAAGTCTAGGAGACCCACTCCTTTAAATTGGGCCTAGTTTTTAATGAGGCCTTCCTCAATATCTCATCATTCTCTGCCACTAGATCACCAGGGTGAACATGTTCCGTGCTGCTACAGGCAGACCAATTTTTTGGCAAGGGTGTCTATGATCCCCATAAAATATTTTTTTTAAAATGTACCCCCCATGGGGAAATGTTTGCCAGCCTATGCACTTAGTGTATGGGCATTACGAGTCTAGGAGACCCGCTTCTTTGTAATGGGACAGTTTTTTTTATGAGGCCCTCCTTCATGTTTCTTCCAAGTGGGGATTGTGTTGCGTGCAAATTTGGGTCAAGGCGGTCCTTGCATTCAATGCATAAGGAAACAGTATGGCAGGACCAACTGAAGAATGTGAAATGGATTTTCCTGTGGCCATCCAGTACTTGGGTTCAAAGGCTTATTGGGGTGCATATGACTTGGTAGCAGGGCAGGCCTTGCAGTCAATACATAAGAAAATAGTATGGGATTACAAAATTACTAATGTGAAGTGGATTTTCTTGTGGCCATCCAGTACCTGGGTTCAAAGGATTCTTGGGGTGCATATGACTTGACAGCAGGGCAGGCCTTGCATTCAATTCAACATTTTTTCAGGAAGCCCTCCTGTACATCTTGTGAAAAGGGCATTGGGGTGCGTCGTAATTCTTAGCAGCCCAGCCACTCACTGCATAGGCAATAACAGCATAGTAGACGCACCGTTTAATAATGGCCCTTTAAGAATATTAATGCCGCCTGATGCTCCACTAAAAATAGGCTTTGTGACTTTAAGTGTCCATCCTTCATAGATGAAACAAGATGTGTCTTCTTATGTGTCACGCAACACATGACCAGCTAGGGTTGTTAAATGTTACAATGACATTTCCCAGTGAATGAATTGGTATTGGTTGAAAGCTATAGAAAAGTGCAAAAAAAACAAACAAAAAACGCTGCTTGTGAACATATCCCAAGCAGTGGAGGAACACTTTGATCTGGGGTTAATTATTTTGCCTTATATACAAGTCATTACCCTGGAAAGGATGTACCTTAACATGCTTCCCAGCTAAATCCATTTTGGTTTAGTTTTTGTATGTTTTTTGGTGCAACTGTAAAAATGGCATGAAACTCTGACAACATTGCTTACAGCTTTGACCTAAGAGTCAGAAATGCTTCCAGGGGCGATCCCCATTCTATTCCTTTGTCATTTGAGCATTGTTTCCATCATTTTAAGACGTTTTTAGACCTTAAAAGGACTCCCGGGGGGATCGTGGTAAAAATACTCTGGTTTCCCATAGACTTACATTGTGCTCGTTGCTCGGGTTGAGTACCCAAGTATTCCACTTTGCTCAACTCGAGGAATGAGCACCAGAGCATTTTAGTGCTCACCCATCACTAATTATTACCTTTCTTCTGTCGGAACAATTGCCTCATCACAGATCCGAGGGCAAGAGGGATATGTTGCTTCCTCATCGTCTGTTGGATGTATAAGAACAGGTAGGGGAGCGGAGCGCTTTCCCGGCTCGTGACAGGTGCTCCGTGCAGCTCTTCCAGTCGAATGCGGGCATCCAGGCGCTGCAGTGGAATCCTGTTCATTGATGGAAACTGGTTTTGCAGGACCTGTGTGAGTTAATTTAAGTTCTGCGGGATGTGCTTAACTGTTCAGTTTTCTACATCTTACATGAAAATGACGTTGGCCATGCGTTCCAAATAGCCTTATTTTTCACTGGTTGGGAGTATTAAATGGAATCTGTCACCCCATTTTAGGCCAATAAGCTAAGACCACCGCCATCAGGAGCTTATCTGCAGCATTCTATACTGCTGTAGATAAGCCCCCAATGTAACCTGAAAGATAAGAAAAGCAAGTTAGAATATACTCACCCAGGGGCGGTCCCGGTGCGGTCCGGTCCCAAGTGTGTCGCGGTCTGGGCCCAGCACCTTTCATCTTCATACGATGACGTCCTCTTCTTTGCTTCCTATCGTGGCTCCAGTGCAGATGTAATTTGTCTGCCCTGTTGAGGGCAGAGCAAAGTACTGCAGTGCGCAGACACTGGGAATGGTCAGAGAGGACCGGCACCTGCGCACTGCAATACTTTGTCTCTGGTACCAGGACTCTGCCGCACACAGCATTGACCTCGGCCAGAGGAGACATTGAAGCCCACAACCGTAAATCCCTGATGAATCCTTATATTTAAGGGGGAAATGCATTGGGCAATAGAGGGAGCTGAACAAAGGCTGATAAGTACCACAACTATTTTTAAACTTTTTTTTAATTATTTGACTGTATACTCATTGGTGTGCTGGTCTGTCTAATCAGGAGAGGAATGAGACCACTGATTTATTTGTGGGATTTCTGAACTATGTTTAGTTTGACATGACAACGGAGTATTCGAGATTGGTCAGTGCTTTTACTCTACCTTCCATTTCTTAACGATAATCCCCTTTACTCTTGATTCCGTTGATGAGCGACCTAGCTAAAAGAAAAAGAAAAAAACAAAGAAAAAAGGGAGGGTGAGTGGGAGATTCTTGTCACTGTGAAGGGGAACCTAAAATGGTTGCCCAGCTAAGATGGCTCCTGTTATTTAAGTTACTAGCCATAACCTCACCTCTAACCCCGCCCCTCACCCTAAGCTAAGCCCGGCCCCATTAATTATGATAAATTAACCCCTGCAGTACTTTCCTGTCACTATAACCTCAGCTTCTTCAATCTCTCTCAACCCTGTCATATGTCCTCTCTTTTATAACCTGCGGCCCAGTACAGCCTCACTAGACAATAGGGTATTCGAGATTTGTCAGCGCTTTTACCCTACTTTCCATGTCTTAATGATAAACACCTTTACTCTTGATCCCCCAACCCTCATTTCACGTTGTGACCCAAATAAAGACATTTTACACCAATGTGGATAAATTGGCCACAGCAGTCATTTATTTAACAGATACAAAACATTCAATTTTTAAATACCAAACAAGGAAGGGTGGTCCTCGAAGCCCCAAACTAGAACCCATTATTATGAATAAAATCCCAGCATGGCCCCGGGTCAAGTCTTGCCTCCAGCCGCTATGCACCAGCTCAGAGACACTGAAACAACTCGCCTGGCCAGCATCCCCTACCATTGAAACTGGGTTCCCTTTAATCTCTTCCGCAGGATAACTAAATACCAGTCCACATGAATCCACTTGGGGGGAGTCCAGGAGCTCTTGCGATCCCCCCCTCCTCAGAGCCACCAGCCTCACCAACTTCGAGGACCTCCTCCCCACGACACCCACATAAATGTTCTGACCCCCTCAAACATTTATGTCCCTCCACACCTTTAAACCTTTATCATTGCCCTCTTGTACCGCCAAACTCTACATGTCTAACCCCACTGCATTCAGATGAATACCATCATTCCTCCAAAATCCCCCTTCCCCCGATTTCAGATCCATATGGCGCACAACAATTTCTCCATTCCTTGCCATAAAACAAGACACTGCCCTGTTCACCTTGATCCTTGCTCTATTCACCCCTTACAGATCTGGCCCCATACCAAACTTTTCTCGGAATAATCTCCGACCAGACAACTATCACTCTTGGAAACATGGACCACAACCTCAATATATCAAACTTTATATCATTAATCAGTTCGCAGCATGTACGTTTCCCCAATTAGTTACCTCCTAGATGAATGCCAACACATCCGGAACCTGATCCAATCTAACAAATCTATGAAACTCGGGAAGCAGCTGTTTCCATACCATACTCCGCTTTCCAATCCATCTCAAGACTGCCTCTTCCCTTGACATGCCTAACTGTCTCCCGTCTGGACGAACCGCTGCCCTCAATGCCGACCAAAAGACAAACGAGTGACCCATGATCCAACCGATCAGTTGTCTGTGATCTGAAACAAAACAAAGTATAACACCAAGTAAAAAACATCAATTGCAATAATGAAAATACTACTTAAACTAAAGCTGGGCGAGCATAAGAACGAAACCTTACAGACTCCCAACGGCCAATTCTCCTTATTACATCCTCCCCTAAACCTCTCTTCACTGCATCCGTAGCTGCCCCGATTCAAAAAGAATGGCCACAATAATTTTTTGCCGGAATTCCCCCTTTTTCCAAGCATTTTTTTAATATAGCTATAAATTGGAGCCGGGACAGAAAGGACCCATCTTCATGCACCAACAGTGGGAAATTGACTGGTCCCCTGTTGCTCCAGAATTATTTCATACACCTAACCGGGCACATCGGAGAACCCTGTACCTAGAATAGCAGTATTTTACAACCCTTACCCTCCACATCTGTTTTTGAGAAATGGATAAATATCACCTTTCTATCGTCTCCAACATCTATGTCCTGTCTCATGAGTCCACCTTTTTTACATTTGGATGGACTAACTAATTCCCCCAAACGGAAAGCCCCGAAAAACGCCTGCAAAAAAGCCAACTTAAAAAGAGCTAATTCCCAGGGAGAAGAACAAATATCAGTTAAATGATTACACAAGACTAACAAAACCTCATAAGATACCGGGCGCCTTCCATCTGCCACTTCCCAACCTTTTTTCCAGCCCCTCACAGCTTGAAGGACCAAAAATGACTTTGTTAAATCCTCTAATCCCCTGAACTTAAAGCCGAAAGCTAAACCCGCCATCAAATTATTTAATTTCAGGACTGACCATCCCAATTCCCAATAATGACCAACCAAACATTAGCAACTTACTTTCATTATCCACCTCATCACTCAGCACAGTTTTCCATTCCTCCCAAAAGTTCCATGCCTTCCTGTAATGCGCCCAAGTTCCTGATACCAATGATCTGGATAATAATTCCCTTACTGCCCCAAAGGAAGGTTCCATAACTCCACTGGACATGCCAGCCCTGTTGAATCCACATGAGGTGCCAATTCCCAAAGACGGTCCCACTGCGAACAAGAAAGATAGTCGAGAATAGGGTAAAGCATATTAGACCGTACCTCCGCCACAATCCACAAGTTGTAACTTAAGCCTATCTGAACTAATTGTTGAAGAAGTCTCAATACAGCAGAATCAGATAACGAGTTTATGCCCCTCAATGACATTCCTGACTGACAAGAAAAACAAATCTTCCTGTTTGAACTTTCTCACCCCACAAAGACAATGCCACGATAATGGGAAATAATTCCCATATAACTTGGTTAGCTACCAAGCCATTTTCTTTCCAAACTTGAGGCCACCACTCCAGCTTCCATTCACCAAGAATAAATAGACAAAAACCGTGCGAACCAACTAAACTAATCAGGAGGCCCAAATCCTCTACCACTATTCCTGGAGCGATCCAAATAGATATGCCATTGTATGAATCCAAGAAAGCCGCCCATACCTTCAAGTCATCACGTAAATCTTTTTTGAGCCTGATGAAATGTCTGGGAGATTTGATTCCCACTGTTGCCAATGACAACCGCCTACAGAATGCTCTGCCCATAGGCATAATGCGACAAGCAAAATTCAATTTGCCCACCAAAGACTGAACTTCCCGTAGCGTCATCTTCTTTAAACAGGTAGCTCCATTAACTTCCATCTTCATGTCTAACAATTTGTCCAACGGTAACCTGCATTCCATTGCAATGGAATCAATTTCAATGCAAAAAAAAACTCAGTGAGGTGACTGGGCCTACAGTCTTTTCAGCTGCTAATGGTACACCAAATTTCCTGGCTACACTTTTCATTGTACGCAATAACACTAAGCAAACATTGCTTTCAGCTGGACCAATGAACAAGAAATCATCCAAATAATGGATACAAAAAACCAAGGCGGACACCTCCTTAACCAACCATTCAAAGAATGTACTGAACATTTCAAAATACGCACATGACAGCGAACACCCCATGGGCAGGCAACGATCATCGTAAAAAGCCACGTTCCAAAAACATCCCAATAAATGCATACTGTCCGGATGAACAGGTAACAGACGGAATTCTGCCTCGATGTCTGTTTTTGCCAACAAAGTCCGGCTTCCACACCGACATACCCAATCCTTTGCAAAGTCAAAGGAAGTGTATACCACTTATTAGGCTCTTTCTTTGGCACAACACCCAGTGGTGATACCCTCAGATTAACAATTGGAGCTGACTCAAAAGACCCTGCCATCCTACCCAATGCAACTTCTTTATTCAATTTTTCAGTCACCACCTCTGGAAACTGCATCGCCGACTTTAGATTCTTAGTTGATAGACCCACCTTAACATCAACAAAAGGAATTTTAAACGCATCCCTAAAACCTTCCATCAGTAATGTTGCTGCTGCCCTGTCAGTATATTTATTTAGAAAGCAATCCATCTCTGGTAGCCGAACCGGCGTCATACCTTTTTTCAAAACCATCTGACTCCTTTTGCTTCCCTCCTGTAAAGCATCTTGTGGCCCCATGACTACCTCCGTATGATGAACACTCATGCTTAAACTTACATTTACCCCCAAATCGGCAGGAACCTTCATTGAAGGTGAAACACAGCCCTTTTTGCATTGCCACCGAGTGTCCTGACTGCCCTGAACTCCCGATGCCCCCTTGAAACAACTGATTACCTTGTTCCGGTCTACCTGGAGCAGTTATCCTCATCCACAGAGCTATATCTTTGTGTTCTCAATGAATGTTAGGCTGCACTGCCTTTCTCTGCCTGAACTACTCATCATATCTAAGCCACCCCTGCCCCCCATAAACTCTGTATGCTTCCATGAATCCATGTAACAAAACAGGCCCGAATAATTCTCTGGAGCCTTTTCACCTACCACACTGGCCAGAATAGCAAATGCCTGTAACCAATTTGCAAAAGTTCTAGGTATCAAACAGAACCTCCTCTTCTCCTCATCTTCCTTCTTTGAATCATCCCTCCTTCCTCTATCCAAATTGAAGGGCTCTAAAGGTAGCAAAGAAAATATCTCGACATACTCCCCTTTCCCAATCCTTTCCCTAATATCCTGTTTTAAATGTGCCCCAAGGGCCCCTCAAAACATACGTATACCTCGCCCTTGACAGTATTATCCAAGCATACTGCATCTTCCGTCTCTTTGTCCCCCCATCAATGGATGATGCCCCTGTACCAGTGACCCCCCTTTCATCAACTATGGCCGATGAATTATTTGCTGAAACACCCGTAACTACCCCAGAGTCTGAGCCTGATAAACCCGCCTCTGCCATACACCCTTAAAAAGTCCTATCTCTAACATTTCCCAGCCATGCAGCCGATGGTGATACACCTCCCTGAAAATTTAAGGAATTCCACAATCTAACCAAATCACAAAGACCATGTAGTAATAACCCCATCCTTCCTTTAACCTCAACAGAAAACGAGTTCCTACCCCTACCCTCAAAAGGTGTTAATGAAGGGTTAATAAGGAAAGAGTGATCAGTCTCACCTGGCTGCCTGGGTGCTGTGATCCCAGCTGCCGAAGATCCGGAATCCTGCCACACCCTGTTGATGCTTGCTTCATGTACGTTCTCTGGGTACGGGGTCACCAAAGCATTACACAGCCGGGAACTATTAACCCTTGCTTCGGCTGGCTGCTCTAAGCCCCTTTGTGCTGACATTCCTGCATTATCAGCACTTATGATCAGGCTAGCTGACAGCTGCCCGCGGTGTAGCAATCCTCCTTGGCTGGAACCCACACTGCTGAAACCCTCCCTCCCTGCCTTGAGGCCAGCAGAGTGCTGACCGTCAGAAATATAGCTCCCTAACATGTCCTGGGACTGGGCGGACCTCTCCTGCTGCTGCTCACTCAGCATTCCCAGCAGAGGCACCTGCATCGCAGACCTCCATCCGCTCACCCCTCCATAGTGCCGCCGAGCAGGTGGGAAAATGAACCTGCCACTTGCCATTTCTACTCCCTGGACTCCATCGTCTCTTCTGGTCACAGGCACCTCCAGTCGGTGGGCGGAGCCACGGTCCCTCCGATCACTGCTCTCACTCCGAGGTAAGGCCTGCGACACAGGCCCGTGTCGAGCCGCTGCCTCCCCTGCACCACGCCGAGCTGCGCCCGTTCCAGGGTGGACACCCGCCGTACCTGCACCCAGATCCTGCATCCCGGCTGATGCTGCTGCAGAGGGGGAGGTCGTCTACTCCCCCTGTTTTAGGCCCCACCGCCTGGCTGGATTCTTCCCGGCTCTCGGCATCTGAGCTCCTGACCAGCCGCTCGTGCCTTGAGCTGGAGGGTTCCTAGAGGGGCTCCTGGTGTGGTGTCTGACCCGAGGGGTGGCCTCCGGACTAAGGCGCACTGTTATGACCCCAATGGCGAGGGTCTCAGAGGAACAAGTAAGTCTGCGAAGTACAAAAATCCAGCTCATAGGGCAGTGGTAACTGGGTTGACCATATATCTACTCCTAACGCCAACACTAGAAGTAGCCGGGGAATATGCCTACGTTGGTCGCTAGATGTCTCGCGCCAGCCGGAGGACTAACTACCCCTAGAAGAGGAAAACAAAGACCTCTCTTGCCTCCAGAAAATAGACCCCAAAAGTTGGATACAAGCCCCCCACAAATAATAACGGTGAGGTAAGAGGAAATGACAAACACAGAGATGAACTAGGTTTAGCAAAGAGAGGCCCACTTACTAATAGCAGAATGTAGTAAGATTACTTATATGGTCAACAAAAACCCTATCCAAAATCCACACTGGAAATTCAAGAACCCCCGAACCGTCTAACGGCCCGGGGGGAGAACTCCAGCCTCCCTAGAGCTTCCAACAAGGTTAGGATACAGATTATGTACAAGCTGGACAAAAATGCAAACAAAAACAAATAGCAAAAAGCAAGAAAGCAGACTTAGCTTAATCTAGCAGGAACCAGGATCAGTAGACAAGAGCACAACAGATTAGCTCTGATTACAATGTTGCCAGGCATAGAACTGAAGGTCCAGGGAGCTTATATAGCAACACCCCTGACCTAACGACCCAGGTGAGCATACAAGGGATGGCAGACATTCCCAGAGTCAAATCACTAGTAACCACTAGAGGGAGCCAAAAAAGGTAAATTCACAACAGTACCCCCCCCTTTAGTGAGGGGTCACCGAACCCTCACCAAGACCACCAGGGCGATCAGGATGAGTGGTGTGAAAGGCACGAACCAAATCGGCCGCATGCACATCAGAGGCGACCACCCAGGAATTATCCTCCTGACCATAGCCCTTCCACTTGACCAGGTACTGAAGCCTCCGCCTGGAGAGACGAGAATCTAAGATCTTCTCCACCACGTACTCCAACTCGCCCTCAACCAACACCGGAGCAGGAGGCTCAGCAGAAGGGACCACAGGCACAACGTACCGCCGCAACAAGGACCTATGAAATACGTTGTGAATGGCAAACGACACCGGAAGATCCAGGCGAAAGGATACAGGATTAAGGATTTCCAATATCTTGTAAGGACCAATGAAGCGAGGCTTAAATTTGGGAGAGGAGACCTTCATAGGAACAAATCGAGAAGACAGCCATACCAAATCCCCAATGCGAAGTCTGGGACCCACACCGCGGCGGCGGTTGGCAAAACGCTGAGCCTTCTCCTGTGACAACTTCAAGTTGTCCACCACATGACTCCAGATCCGCTGCAACCTATCCACCACAGAATCCACCCCAGGACAGTCAGAAGGCTCCACATGTCCCGAGGAAAAACGAGGATGGAAACCAGAGTTGCAGAAAAATGGCGAAACCAAGGTGGCGGAACTAGCCCGATTATTAAGGGCAAATTCAGCCAACGGCAAGAAGGTCACCCAGTCATCCTGATCAGAAGAGACAAAACACCTCAAATAAGCCTCCAGAGTCTGATTAGTTCGCTCCGTTTGTCCGTTAGTCTGGGGATGAAAAGCGGACGAAAACGACAAATCAATGCCCATCCTACCACAAAAGGATCGCCAGAACCTGGAAACAAACTGGGATCCTCTGTCCGACACAATATTCTCAGGAATGCCGTGCAAACGAGCCACGTTCTGGAAGAACACAGGAACCAGATCAGAAGAGGAGGGCAGCTTAGGCAAAGGAACCAAATGGACCATCTTGGAGAAACGATCACATATCACCCAGATGACAGACATGCCCTGAGACACCGGAAGATCAGAAATGAAATCCATAGAGATGTGTGTCCAAGGTCTCTTCGGGACAGGCAAGGGCAAGAGCAACCCGCTGGCACGAGAACAGCAAGGCTTAGCTCGAGCACAAGTTCCACAGGACTGCACAAATGACCGCACATCCCTTGACAAGGAAGGCCACCAAAAGGACCTGGCCACCAGATCTCTGGTGCCAAAAATTCCCGGGTGCCCTGCCAACACTGAGGAATGAACCTCGGAAATGACTCTGCTGGTCCATTTAGCAGGCACAAACAATCTGTCAGATGGACAAGAGTCAGGCCTACCAGCCTGAAATCTCTGCAACACACGCCGCAGATCAGGAGAAATAGCTGACAAGATAACTCCTTCCTTAAGAATACCCACAGGTTCAGCGACTCCAGGAGCATCAGGCACAAAGCTCCTAGACAGAGCATCGGCCTTCACATTCTTAGAACCTGGTAAATACGAGACCACAAAGTCAAAACGGGAGAAAAACAATGACCAGCGGGCCTGTCTAGGATTCAGGCGTTTAGCAGACTCGAGATACATCAGATTTTTGTGATCAGTCAAGACCACCACACGATGCTTAGCACCCTCGAGCCAATGACGCCACTCCTCAAATGCCCACTTCATGGCCAACAACTCCCGATTACCCACATCATAATTTCGCTCTGCCGGCGAAAACTTCCTGGAGAAAAAGGCACAAGGTCTCATAGTAGAGCAACCAGGGCCTCTCTGCGACAAAACGGCCCCTGCCCCAATCTCCAAAGCATCCACCTCCACCTGAAAGGGAAGTGAGGTGTCAGGTTGGCACAAAACCGGTGCCGAAGTAAACCGGCGTTTCAACTCCTGGAAAGCCTCCACGGCAGCAGGAGCCCAGTTAGCTACATCAGAGCCTTTCTTGGTCATATCCGTCAATGGTTTAACAACGCTAGAAAAATTTGCGATAAAACGACGGTAGAAGTTAGCAAAACCCAAGAACTTCTGAAGACTCTTAACTGACGAGGGTTGAGTCCAATCATGAATAGCTCGGACCTTGACTGGGTCCATCTCCACAGCAGAAGGGGAAAAAATGAACCCCAAAAAGGGAACCCTCTGTACACCAAAGAGACACTTTGAGCCTTTAACAAGCAAAGAATTTTCACGCAAAATCTTAAAAACCATCCTGACCTGCTCCACATGCGAGTCCCAATCATCAGAAAAAAACAGAATATCATCCAGATAAACAATCAAAAATTTATCCAGATACTTCCGGAAAATGTCATGCATGAAGGACTGAAAAACTGAAGGTGCATTAGAGAGCCCAAATGGCATCACCAAGTACTCAAAATGACCTTCGGGCATATTGAATGTGGTTTTCCATTCATCGCCTTGCTTAATGCGCACAAGGTTGTACGCACCACGAAGGTCTATCTTGGTGAACCACTTGGCACCTTTAATCCGGGCAAACAAGTCTGACAACAGCGGCAAGGGATACTGAAATTTGACAGTGATCTTGTTTATTAAAAGCCGATAGTCAATACAAGGCCTCAAAGATCCGTCCTTTTTGGCCACAAAAAAGAATCCCGCACCAAGAGGGGAAGAAGAAGGACGGATATGCCCCTTCTCAAGAGACTCCTTGATATATGAACGCATCGCGGTATGTTCAGGTACCGACAAATTAAACAGTCTCCCCTTAGGAAACTTACTGCCAGGAATCAAATCTATTGCACAGTCACATTCCCTATGAGGAGGCAGTGCACTGGACTTAGACTCGCTGAAGACATCCTGATAATCAGACAAATACGCCGGAACCTCCGAAGGCGTAGAAGAAGCAATAGACAAGGGCAGGGAATCTCCATGAATTCCATGGCAGCCCCAACTTGACACCGACATTGCCTTCCAGTCCAAGACTGGATTATGGGTCTGTAACCATGGCAAACCCAAAACAACCAAATCATGCATCTTATGCAGAACAAGAAAACGTATCACCTCCCGATGTTCGGGAGTCATGCACATGGTAACCTGTGTCCAAAACTGCGGTTTATTTTTTGCCAAAGGCGTAGCATCAATACCCCTAAGAGGGATAGGATTTTCTAATGGCTCCAGAACAAAACCGCAGCGCTTGGCAAATGACAGATCCATCAGACTCAGGGCAGCACCTGAGTCTACAAACGCCATGACAGGATACGATGACAGTGAGCAAATCAAAGTTACAGATAGAATAAATTTAGGTTGCAAATTACCAATGGCGACATGACTAACAACCCTAGTAAGACGTTTAGAGCATGCTGAGATAACATGTGTAGAATCACCACAGTAGTAACACAAGCCATTCTGGCGTCTATGAATTTTCCGCTCATTTCTAGTCAGGATTCTATCACATTGCATTAAATCAGGTGCCTGTTCAGACAACACCATGAGGGAATTTGCGGTTTTGCGCTCCCGCAACCGCCGGTCGATTTGAATTGCCAGGGCCATGGAATCATTCAGACCTGTGGGAATGGGAAAACCCACCATCACATTCTTAATGGCTTCAGAAAGGCCATTCCTGAAATTTGCAGCCAATGCACACTCGTTCCACTGGGTCAGCACGGACCATTTCCGAAATTTTTGGCAATACACTTCAGCCTCGTCCTGGCCCTGAGACATAGCCAGCAAGGCTTTTTCTGCCTGAATCTCAAGATTGGGTTCCTCATAAAGCAAACCGAGCGCCAGAAAAAACGCATCAATATCAGCCAATGCCGGATCTCCTGGCGCCAGCGAGAAGGCCCAATCCTGAGGGTCGCCCCGTAAAAAAGAAATAACCATTTTCACTTGCTGAGCGGAGTCTCCAGATGAACAGGGTCTCAGGGACAAAAACAATTTACAATTATTCCTGAAATTTCTAAATTTAAATCGGTCTCCGGAAAACAGTTCAGGAATCGGTATCTTAGGTTCTGACATAGGATTTCTGATAACATAATCTTGTATGCCCTGCACACGAGCAGTAAGCTGGTCCACACCTGTAATCAAGGTCTGGACATTCATGTCTGCAGCAAACACAAGCCACTCAGAGGTAAAGGGGAAAAGAAAAAAAAATGAGAAAGAGAAAAAAAAAACAAAAAAACTCAGAATTTTCTTTCTTATAATCCCGCTTCTGCAATGCATTTAACATTTAATACTGGCCTGGCAAACTGTTATGACCCCAATGGCGAGGGTCTCAGAGGAACAAGTAAGTCTGCGAAGTACAAAAATCCAGCTCATAGGGCAGTGGTAACTGGGTTGACCATATATCTACTCCTAACGCCAACACTAGAAGTAGCCGGGGAACATGCCTACGTTGGTCGCTAGATGTCTCGCGCCAGCCGGAGGACTAACTACCCCTAGAAGAGGAAAACAAAGACCTCTCTTGCCTCCAGAAAATAGACCCCAAAAGTTGGATACAAGCCCCCCACAAATAATAACGGTGAGGTAAGAGGAAATGACAAACACAGAGATGAACTAGGTTTAGCAAAGAGAGGCCCACTTACTAATAGCAGAATGTAGTAAGATTACTTATATGGTCAACAAAAACCCTATCCAAAATCCACACTGGAAATTCAAGAACCCCCGAACCGTCTAACGGCCCGGGGGGAGAACTCCAGCCTCCCTAGAGCTTCCAGCAAGGTTAGGATACAGATTATGTACAAGCTGGACAAAAATGCAAACAAAAACAAATAGCAAAAAGCAAGAAAGCAGACTTAGCTTAATCTAGCAGGAACCAGGATCAGTAGACAAGAGCACAACAGATTAGCTCTGATTACAACGTTGCCAGGCATAGAACTGAAGGTCCAGGGAGCTTATATAGCAACACCCCTGACCTAACGACCCAGGTGAGCATACAAGGGATGGCAGACATTCCCAGAGTCAAATCACTAGTAACCACTAGAGGGAGCCAAAAAAGGTAAATTCACAACAGCGCACTGGAGGCCTGGTTCTCCATGGCCAACGTCCATCCTGCTGAGCCTGACGGGGCCCTGCCACTGCCCCTTGAAGCAAGCCTTGGATTGAAGCCTGCAGCCATCCTGTGCCCCGTGAACCCATGGCATCCCTCAGCATTTGTAGCATGGACTCGATGTCCATCCTGACAGGTACCCCACAGAGCAATGAAGATTCTTGTTACTGTGAAGGGGAACCTAAAATGGTTGCCCAGCTAAGATAGCTCCTGTTATTTAAGTTACTAGCCATAACCACACCTCTAACCCCGCCCCTCACCCTAAGCTAAGCCCGACCCCATTTATCATAAATTAACCCCTGCAGTACTACCCTGTCACTATAATCTCAGCTTCTTCAATCCCTCTCAACTCTGTCATGTCGTCCTCCCTTTTATAGCTTGCGGCCCAGTACGGCCTCACTATACCCTATTGTTTTCTTGTCATGTATTTGTTATTGATGTATATGGCACAGTAGCGTAGCTACTGGGGGGGCAAAGGGGGCCTTCGCCCCTGGCCCAGTGTCATGAAGTTACTGACAGGCTCAGTCTAAAGTCAGCTCTGCTCCTGTGTGCCCTTATTCATGCATGTTGGAAACATGGACCACAACCTCAATATATCTAACTTTATATCATTAATCAGTTCGCAGCATGTACGTTTCCCCAATTAGTTACCTCCTAGATGAATGCCAACACATCCGGAACCTGATCCAATCTAACAAATCTATGAAACTCGGGAAGCAGCTGTTTCCATACCATACTCCGCTTTCCAATCCATCTCAAGACTGCCTCTTCCCTTGACATGCCTAACTGTCTTCCGTCTGGACGAACCGCTGCCCTCAATGCCGACCAAAAGACAAACGAGTGACCCATGATCCAACCGATCAGTTGTCTGTGATCTGAAACAAAACAAAGTATAATACCAAGTAAAAAACATCAATTGCAATAATGAAAATACTACTTAAACTAAAGCTGGGCGAGCATAAGAACGAAACCTTACAGACTCCCAACGGCCAATTCTCCTTATTACATCCTCCCCTAAACCTCTCTTCACTGCATCCGTAGCTGCCCCGATTCAAAAAGAATGGCCACAATAATTTTTTGCCGGAATTCCCCCTTTTTCCAAGCATTTTTTTAATATAGCTATAAATTGGAGCCGGGACAGAAAGGACCCATCTTCATGCACCAACAGTGGGAAATTGACTGGTCCCCTGTTGCTCCAGAATTATTTCATACACCTAACCGGGCACATCGGAGAACCCTGTACCTAGAATAGCAGTATTTTACAACCCTTACCCTCCACATCTGTTTTTGAGAAATGGATAAATATCACCTTTCTATCGTCTCCAACATCTATGTCCTGTCTCATGAGTCCACCTTTTTTACATTTGGATGGACTAACTAATTCCCCCAAACGGAAAGCCCCGAAAAACGCCTGCAAAAAAGCCAACTTAAAAAGAGCTAATTCCCAGGGAGAAGAACAAATATCAGTTAAATGATTACACAAGACTAACAAAACCTCATAAGATACCGGGCGCCTTCCATCTGCCACTTCCCAACCTTTTTTCCAGCCCCTCACAGCTTGAAGGACCAAAAATGACTTTGTTAAATCCTCTAATCCCCTGAACTTAAAGCCGAAAGCTAAACCCGCCATCAAATTATTTAATTTCAGGACTGACCATCCCAATTCCCAATAATGACCAACCAAACATTAGCAACTTACTTTCATTATCCACCTCATCACTCAGCACAGTTTTCCATTCCTCCCAAAAGTTCCATGCCTTCCTGTAATGCGCCCAAGTTCCTGATGCCAATGATCTGGATAATAATTCCCTTACTGCCCCAAAGGAAGGTTCCATAACTCCACTGGACATGCCAGCCCTGTTGAATCCACATGAGGTGCCAATTCCCAAAGACGGTCCCACTGCGAACAAGAAAGATAGTCGAGAATAGGGTAAAGCATATTAGACCGTACCTCCGCCACAATCCACAAGTTGTAACTTAAGCCTATCTGAACTAATTGTTGAAGAAGTCTCAATACAGCAGAATCAGATAACGAGTTTATGCCCCTCAATGACATTCCTGACTGACAAGAAAAACAAATCTTCCTGTTTGAACTTTCTCACCCCACAAAGACAATGCCACGATAATGGGAAATAATTCCCATATAACTTGGTTAGCTACCAAGCCATTTTCTTTCCAAACTTGAGGCCACCACTCAAGCTTCCATTCACCAAGAATGAATAGACAAAAACCGTGCGAACCAACTAAACTAATCAGGAGGCCCAAATCCTCTACCACTATTCCTGGAGCGATCCAAATAGATATGCCATTGTATGAATCCAAGAAAGCCGCCCATACCTTCAAGTCATCACGTAAATCTTTTTTGAGCCTGATGAAATGTCCGGGAGATTTGATTCCCACTGTTGCCAATGACAACCGCCTACAGAATGCTCTGCCCATAGGCATAATGCGACAAGCAAAATTCAATTTGCCCACCAAAGACTGAACTTCCCGTAGCGTCATCTTCTTTAAACAGGTAGCTCCATTAACTTCCATCTTCATGTCTAACAATTTGTCCAACGGTAACCTGCATTCCATTGCAATGGAATCAATTTCAATGCAAAAAAAAACTCAGTGAGGTGACTGGGCCTACAGTCTTTTCAGCTGCTAATGGTACACCAAATTTCCTGGCTACACTTTCCATTGTACGCAACAACACTAAGCAAACATTGCTTTCAGCTGGACCAATGAACAAGAAATCATCCAAATAATGGATACAAAAAACCAAGGCGGACACCTCCTGAACCAACCATTCAAAGAATGTACTGAACATTTCAAAATACGCACATGACAGCGAACACCCCATGGGCAGGCAACGATCATCGTAAAAAGCCACGTTCCAAAAACATCCCAATAAATGCATACTGTCCGGATGAACAGGTAACAGATGGAATTCTGCCTCGATGTCTGTTTTTGCCAACAAAGTCTGGCTTCCACACCGACATACCCAATCCTTTGCAAAGTCAAAGGAAGTGTATACCACTTATTAGGCTCTTTCTTTGGCACAACACCCAGTGGTGATACCCTCAGATTAACAATTGGAGCTGACTCAAAAGACCCTGCCATCCTACCCAATGCAACTTCTTTATTCAATTTTTCAGTCACCACCTCTGGAAACTGCATCGCCGACTTTAGATTCTTAGTTGATAGACCCACCTTAACATCAACAAAAGGAATTTTAAACGCATCCCTAAAACCTTCCATCAGCAATGTTGCTGCTGCCCTGTCGGTATATTTATTTAGAAAGCAATCCATCTCTGGTAGCCGAACCGGCGTCATACCTTTTTTCAAAACCATCTGACTCCTTTTGCTTCCCTCCCGTAAAGCATCTTGTGGCCCCATGACTACCTCCGTATGATGAACTTACATTAAACTTACATTTACCCCGAAATCGGCAGGAACCTTCATTGAAGGTGAAACACAGCCCTTTTTGCATTGCCACCGAGTGTCCTGACTGCCCTGAACTCCCGATGCCCCCTTGAAACAACTGATTACCTTGTTCCGGTCTACCTGGAGCAGTTATCCTCATCCACAGAGCTATATCTTTGTGTTCTCAATGAATGTTAGGCTGCACTGCCTTTCTCTGCCTGAACTACTCATCATATCTAAGCCACCCCTGCCCCCCATAAACTCTGTATGCTTCCATGAATCCATGTAACAAAACAGGCCCGAATAATTCTCTGGAGCCTTTTCACCTACCACACTGACCAGAATAGCGAATGCCTGTAACCAATTTGCAAAAGTTCTAGGTATCAAACAGAACCTCCTCTTCTCCTCATCTTCCTTCTTTGAATCATCCCTCCTTCCTCTATCCAAATTGAAGGGCTCTAAAGGTAGCAAAGAAAATATCTCGACATACTCCCCTTTCCCAATCCTTTCCCTAATATCCTGTTTTAAATGTGCCCCAAGGGCCCCTCAAAACATACGTATACCTCGCCCTTGACAGTATTATCCAAGCATACTGCATCTTCCGTCTCTTTGTCCCCCCATCAATGGATGATGCCCCTGTACCAGTGACCCCCCTTTCATCAACTATGGCCGATGAATTATTTGCTGAAACACCCGTAACTACCCCAGAGTCTGAGCCTGATAAACCCGCCTCTGCCATACACCCTTAAAACCTCCTATCTCTAACATTTCCCAGCCATGCAGCCGATGGTGATACACCTCCCTGAAAATTTAAGGAATTCCACAATCTAACCAAATCACAAAGACCATGTAGTAATAACCCCATCCTTCCATTAACCTCAACAGAAAACGAGTTCCTACCCCTACCCTCAAAAGGTGTTAATGAAGGGTTAATAAGGAAAGAGTGATCAGTCTCACCTGGCTGCCTGGGTGCTGTGATCCCAGCTGCCGAAGATCCGGAATCCTGCCATGCCCTGTTGATGCTTGCTTCATGTACGTTCTCTGGGTACGGGGTCACCAAAGCATTACACAGCCGGGAACTATTAACCCTTGCTTCGGCTGGCTGCTCTAAGCCCCTTTGTGCTGACATTCCTGCATTATCAGCACTTATGATCAGGCTAGCTGACAGCTGCCCGCGGTGTAGCAATCCTCCTTGGCTGGAACCCACACTGCTGAAACCCTCCCTCCCTGCCCTGAGGCCAGCAGAATGCTGACCGTCAGAAATATAGCTCCCTAACATGTCCTGGGACTGGGCGGACCTCTCCTGCTGCTGCTCACTCAGCATTCCCAGCAGAGGCACCTGCATCGCAGACCTCCATCCGCTCACCCCTCCATAGTGCCGCCGAGCAGGTGGGAAAATGAACCTGCCACTCGCCATTTCTACTCCCTGGACTCCTCCATCGTCTCTTCTGGTCACAGGCACCTCCAGTCGGTGGGCGGAGCCACGGTCCCTCCGATCGCTGCTCTCACTCCGAGGTAAGGCCTGTGACACAGGCCTGTGTCGAGCCGCTGCCTCCCCTGCACCACGCCGAGCTGCGCCCGTTCCAGGGTGGACAACCGCCGTACCTACACCCAGATCCTGCATCCCGGCTGATGCTGCTGCAGAGGGGGAGGTCGTCTACTCCCCCTATTTTAGGCCCCACCGCCTGGCTGGATTCTTCCCGGCTCTCGGCATCTGAGCTCCTGACCAGCCGCTCGTGCCTTGAGCTGGAGGGTTCCTAGAGGGGCTCCTGGTGTGGTGTCTGACCCGAGGGGTGGCCTCCGGACTAAGGCGCACTGGAGGCCTGGTTCTCCATGGCCAACATCCATCCTGCTGAGCCTGACGGGGCCCTGCCACTGCCCCTTGAAGCAAGCCTTGGATTGAAGCCTGCAGCCATCCTGTGCCCCGTGAACCCATGGCATCCCTCAGCATTTGTAGCATGGACTCGATGTCCATCCTGACAGGTACCCCACAGAGCAATGAAGATTCTTGTTACTGTGAAGGGGAACCTAAAATGGTTGCCCAGCTAAGATGGCTCCTGTTATTTAAGTTACTAGCCATAACCCCACCTCTAACCCCGCCCCTCACCCTAAGCTAAGCCCGGCCCCATTTATCATAAATTAACCCCTGCAGTACTACCCTGTCACTATAATCTCAGCTTCTTCAATCCCTCTCAACTCTGTCATGTCGTCCTCCCTTTTATAGCCTGCGGCCCAGTACGGCCTCACTATACCCTATTGTTTTCTTGTCATGTATTTGTTATTGATGTATATGGCACAGTAGCGTAGCTACTGGGGGGGCAAAGGGGGCCTTCACCCCTGGCCCAGTGTCATGAAGTTACTGACAGGCTCAGTCTAAAGTCAGCTCTGCTCCTGTGTGCCCTAGTTCATGCATGTTGGAGCTCCCCTAGGTCCTAGTGCTCTCCCTTGATTTACCTCAGACACTGCCTGACCATGTCTGACCTCATCTCTTGCTCTTCACTTGGATCAGAAATTGCAGGTGCCATCTATAAACTACCTGCCTGAAAACTTCATCTTTGGGCGGCCAGAATGTGTTAGGCCAATTAAATTCAGGTAAAGGTCACTGAGGGGTGAATGTGAGAGCTTGGTGGCAGGGTGGGGACTGAAGGGGTGGTGGAGGGAGTACAGGGTGGGGGTCCTTATTATACTTATTATTACAGTGTCTAGTGCTCTGCACTGCATCACATGTAATAAGTACTGTTTAGGGGGCTGATGGGGAGATTGGGGGCTTATTATTTTTACAGCCAGGGTCTTATTATAAGCCCAAGCCTGTTAGTATAGCAAACCCCCATACAGTAACCACAACATGAGCTGTGTTATATGTAATACTGTTATAGTAAGTGACTTGTTGTTATAAATAAAGTTATTAAAGTTCTCCTGGCTGGTGATACAGGCCGCTCATGGTTTGTACAGCGTCTATCAGCATCGGCTGTAGTGCACCAGGCAGACATATTAGTCTCTGTGAGGGTAGGTGCACACAGTCAGTAATCACTGCAAGTTGGACGCTGTATACTTGTGCCTCGTCCAGATGTTACAGCATAGTGGATGGGATTTCAAGAAACCCCATGTCCACTATGCGTGCACAGATGCCTGCAACACCAGCGTTTTACCTGTGGAGACGGACATGCGGTGCGTTTTCCAGAAAGCAGCATGTCTACTTATCTTGTGGAGACGCGAGTTTCCACAAGATAAATATCACTCGTACAATGTATTGGAAAGGATGATTCCACACGATTCAGTAATCACATGCGGAATCACCTGCGTTCAAAAGCGGCAGGGCCTTGGACACAGCGAACATGTGCTGCTTCCAAAGTGCTGCCAATTATTGTAACGTCTGCACATACTCTAAAGCTGCAGTGTTTAATTGAAAAACATACTAATAGCTGCTGGGGAGCGAGCAGCGCTGTGCACTAGTCCTACAGACAGGTCCCCGGCGGCTTCTCCCCACCTGCTGATAGTGATTGAAAAGTGTCTTCCTGCATGTGCATATAGCAGAGAGTGGTCAGTCACTGTCAGTGGAGGGGAGAAGCCGCCAGAAACCTGTCTGTAGGACTAGTGCACAGCATCGCACTGTCAGCAGGTGGGGAGAAGCCGCCAGGGACCTGTCTGTAGGACTAGTGCACAGCACCGCACTGTCAGCGGGTGGGGAGAAGTCATCAGGGGCATGTCTGTAGGACTAGTGCACAGCACCGCACTGTCAGCAGGTGGGCAGAAGCTGCCGGGGACCTGTCTGTTGGACTAGTGCACAGCACCGCACTGTCATCAGGTGGTGAGAAGCCGCCAGGGACCTGTCTGTAGGACTAGTGCACAGCACCGCAATGTCAGCAGGTGGGGAGAAGCCACCAGGGACCAGTCTGTAGGACTAGTGCACAGCACCGCATTGTCAGCAGGTGGAGAGAAGCCACCAGGAACCTGTCTGTAGGATTAGTGCACAGCACTGCACTGTCAGCGGGTGGAGAGAAGCCACCAGGGACCTGTCTGTAGGACTAGTGCACAGCGCTCCCCAGCAGGTATTAGCATGTTTTTCTCTGAAATGCCACAGTTTTACAGAGACAAACATACCTGGTGAGATGCTATAGATGATGCTGATACACATTGTCCATAGTTTGAGCAGCCTGTATAATCTCTCAGGTTCCCTTTAAAGGGGTAGTCCAGGCTTGGGATAAAAGTCTGCAATCTATGTGACTGCAGACTGCCATATCATGACAAGGTGCAATGCGCCTGCTGCCATGAGTCCCATCAGGCAGTCATGCAGGCGCATGTTTGCTATTTGCACGTGCTGACTAGATATGTTTGGTGTCGTTCAATAAAAAAGAATTAAGAGAAGCCGAAAGAGTGTAGTCGACACAGACTGCAAGTTGTATACCTGCGGTCACATCACAGTACTCGGGGGATATTATTAAATGGTATTATAAGTAGAACTCAGCACTTGAGAGGTATGCAACAAGAATTACATTATATTCACAATCCAATTAGTCCAATGTGAATAAAATTTCAGGGGGCCCTCATATAGTGTGGAGGCCATTATACAGCATGTGAGCTAATGTGGGGGCCGTTATACAGTGTGAAAACTACTTTGGGGGCCTTTATACAGTTTGGGAGCTAATGCAGGGGCAATTATACAGCTTGGGGGCTCATATGAGGACTACTGTGAGAGGCCCTCATACAGTGTGGGAGCCAATATAAAACGTGGGGACTACTGTGGGGCCATTATACAGTGTCAGAGTTAATATGAGTGCCATTCTACAGTTTAAAGGTCATCATACAGTGTGGAGACTACTATAGAGGTTAATATAAAGTGTGAATGCCATTATATAGTATTGGAACTACTGTGGGAGCCATTAGACAGTGTGGAGGCCATTATATAGTGTTGGTGTTACTGTGGGGGTCATTATATTGTGTTTAAGGGAGCAGTGGGCCCATAATGCTGTGTATAAAACAGCTGTGGGCCAGTCATACTGTGCATAGGGGAGCTGTGGAGCCACCCTGCTATGTACAGGGCAGCTGAAGGCCCTTCATACTATGCATAGAGGAGCTGTGGACCCATCATACTGTGTATAGGGAAGCTGTGGGTCCCTCATACTGTGTATAGGGGAGCTGTAGGGGAAATATACTGTGTTTAGTGAAAATGGGTTTGCTCATACTGTGTATAGGGGAGCTGTAGGGGAAACGTACTGTGTATAGTGGAGCTGTGGGTCCCTCATACTGTGTATAGGGGAGCTGTACACTTTGGGGACTCAGGGGACAATATTAAATGTTAAGTGGGCACTTAATCCCTTAACCCCCAAGGGTGGTTTGCACATTAATGACAGGGCCAATTTTTACAATTCTGACCACTGTTCCTTTATGAGGTTATAACTGTGGAAGAATGTTTTCTCATGACATATTGTACTTCACGATAGTGGTAAAATTTCTTTGATATTACCTGCATTTATTTGTGAAAAAAATGGAAATTTGGCGACAATTTTGATAATTTTGCAATTTTCCAACTTTGAATTTTTATGCCCTTAAATCACACAGATATGTCACACAAAATACTTAATAAGTAACATTTCCCACATATGTACTTCACATCAGCACAATTTTGGAACCAAATTTTTTTTTGTTAGGCAGTTATAAGGGTTAAAAGTTGACCAGCAATTTCTCATTTTTACAACACCATTTTTTTTAGGGACTACATCACATTTGAAGTCACTTTGAGGGGTCTATATGATAGAAAATACCCAAGTGTGACCCCATTCTAAAAACTGCACCCATCAAGGTGCTCAAAACCACATTCAATAAGTTTATTAACACTTCAGGTATTTCACAGGAATTTTTGGAATGTTTAAAAAAAAATGAACATTTAACTTTTTTTCCACAAAACATTTACTTCAGCTCCAATTTGTTTTATTTTACCAAGTGTAACAGGAGAAATTGGACCCCAAAAGTTGTTATACAATTTGTTCTGACTATGCTGATACCCAATATGTGGGGGTAAACCACTGTTAGTTCGCATGGCAGAGTTCGGAAAGGAAGGAGCGCAATTTGACTTTTCAATGCAAAATTGACTGGAATTGAGATAGGACGCCATGTCGCGTTTGGAGAGCCCCTGATGTGCCTAAACATTGAAACCCCCCACAAGTGACACCATTTTGGAAACTAAACCCCCTAAGGAACTTATCTAGATGTGTGGCGAGCACTTTGACCCACCAAGTGCTTCACAGAAGTTTATAATGTAGAGCTGTAAAAATAAAAAATCATATTTTTTCCCAAAAATGATTTTTCGCCCCCAATTTTTTATTTTCCCAAGGGTAACAGAAGAAATTGGACCCCAAAAGTTTTTGTGCAATTTGTCCTGAGTACGCCGATACCCAATATGTGGGGGTAAACCACTGTTTGGGCGCATGGCAGACCTCGGAAGGGAAGGAGCACCGTTTGACTTTTCAATGCAAAATTGACTGAAATTGAGATAGGACGCCATGTCGCGTTTGGAGAGCCCCTGATGTGCCTAAACATTGAAACCCCCCACAAGTGACACCATTTTGGAAACTAAACCCCCTAAGGAACTTATCTAGATGTGTGGCGAGCACTTTGACCCACCAAGTGCTTCACAGAAGTTTATAATGTAGAGCTGTAAAAATAAAAAATCATATTTTTTCCCAAAAATGATTTTTAGCCCCCAATTTTTTATTTTCCCAAGGGTAACAGAAGAAATTGGACCCCAAAAGTTTTTGTGCAATTTGTCCTGAGTACGCCGATACCCAATATGTGGGGGTAAACCACTGTTTGGGCGCATGGCAGACCTCGGAAGGGAAGGAGCACCGTTTGACTTTTCAATGCAAAATTGACTGAAATTGAGATAGGACACCATGTTGCGTTTGGAGAGCCCCTGATGTGCCTAAACATTGAAACCCCCCACAAGTGACACCATTTTGAAAAGTAGAACCCCTAAGGAACTTATCTAGATGTGTTGTGAGAACTTTGAACCCCCAAATGTTTCACTAGAGTTTATAACACAAAGCCATGAAAATAAAAAATCAGTTTTTTTCCCACAACAGTTGTTGTCCAATTTGTCTTGAGTACACTGATACCCCATATGTGGGGGAACCACCGTTTGGGTGAATGGCAGAGCTCAGAAGGGAAGGAGCACCGTTTGAAATGCAGACTTAGATGGAATGGTCTTCAGGCATCACATTGCGTTTGCAGAGCTCCTGATGTACCTAAACAGTAGAAACCCCCCACAAGTGACCCCATATTGTAAACTAGAGCCCCCAAGGAACTTATCTAGATGTGTTGTTAGAACTTTGAACCCCCAAGTGTTTCACTACAGTTTATAACGCAGAGCCGTGAAAATAAAAAATCATTTTTTTCCCACAAAAATGATTTTTTAGCCCCCCCAAGTTTTTATTTTCCCAAGAATAACCAGAGAAATTGGATGCCAAAAGTTGTCCAATTTGTCCTGAGTACTCTGATACCCCATATGTTGGGGTAAACCCCTGTTTTGGCACACGAGAGAGCTCGGAAGGGAAGGAGCACTGTTTTACTTTTTCAATGCAGAATTGGCTGGAATTGAGATCGGACGCCATGTTGCGTTTGGAGAGCCCCTGATGTGCCTAAACAGTGGAAACCCCCTAATTCTAACTGAAACCCTAACCAAAACACACCCCTAACCCTAATCCCAACCCTAACCATAACCCTAACGACACCCCTAAACCGAACATGCCCCTAACCCCAATCCCAACACAAGACACATGTGCTCTGCCTCTTTGCTGTGCCTGCATGATGGAATATTATGGACCCACTAGGTGGATAAATACTCTGTATTCCCTTTTCTTACTAGGCCCTGTAACCTCTTAGGCATTGGGGTTAGCTACATAGATAGGAGGGCTGATATTGTATGTGTGATTTGGGTAATCAGGCAGGTAATTGTGGGTTTTTATATTGTGGTGATATTGTTGTGGTATTCATGGATATTGTTGGTTATTACTGTGTGATACTGTTGGGATATCACTGTATACTGTAGGGGTATTACTATATCAGAGTTGTGATATCCGTATATTTGTATATATATATATTTATAGTCGCCAGCTTGGGTATAAATATATATGTGGAGCGCCCCCACTGCCGCAGGGCCGAGGGGCACCCGGTACCCGGGCCTCTGTGTCTCGGTTCTGGGGTTGTCACGGTGGCTAGGCCCGACCTGTGACCCTGCTGAGGGGCGTCGAATGAAGATGGAGAGGCTGATGATGTTGTGGTGTGGTGCAGGTCACGGTGAATAACGAGGACACCAGGTTGCAGTCTCTTTACCTCTTTACTGAAGGCTTCAGGATCCTCAGTCCGGAATATGGTTAACCAGGCTACCTTAGTCCGGCCGGTCTGATGGCACCTCCAGAGTTCCCTTTGCAGGTGGAAATCTGTGCCTACCTTCTAGCGCTTGTGTGTTGTGGTCCTTCCCTGCTGTGCTTACGGGACAGTCCCCACAACTGTTGTGTCTGTTTCTGAAGTTCCCCTCTCCAAATATTGCCCCCTATGTCTTCTTAGGTGATTTGAGTGAGACAGCCCGCCTATAACTGACTGTCCTGCCGTAGGTTTGAAGTAAGGCCTGGAGCTCAATACTTCCTCGGCGTTTCCGGCCACCGGCTACGCGCCTCAGTAGGATGTTGCCTCGTCTTACAGCACGACTCCTACTGGTATTTCTCCTTGTTGCGTTGATCTCGTTTCTCACTCAGCACAATAAACCTCGCTTCTTGTCCTTTCTTGGGGTACCGCCGCGATGAAGTGCAGGCGCGGTCCCGTAACGTTCTTTCTGTTCGCTAGGCCTCTGTCAGGATCCCACCCCTGACAGGGACCCTCCTGAATCTTCCCCTGCAACACCCTCTGCCACAGGATGTTGCCTGGTTCCAACCCAGTCAGCTTCTGTCTAACTTCCTATCTAACCCCCAGTTTTACCAGATTGTGAGGAGTGGCCTAATACATAGCACCCTTAGCTCCCCCTGGAGGCCAGACTGTGAAGTGTATTGGTGTCTGTGATACCTGGTCAGGTGAACTCCTTCAGTGCCATCAGACGTACCATAGCCCCCCTTAGCGGCGGAGCATCAGTACTGCAACGACCAGGACTCTGGGGCGCTGCATATGTATGTTATAGACTGCAGACTTGTGTGTGTGTAATAAATATCCTTTATTGTTACACTGTTTTGTCTCAGTTAGTATATAGTATAAGGAAAAGATAACTTTGAGGCATATTTAGTGGTAATTAATTATTAATAGTCAAGTTCGGCGATAATAGTTGATATCAGACCTCAATTGAGGTGTAGGGAGAAATCCTCCTTTGATTACTATAAGTTTAGTAATTTGTGGAGGAAAAACCCTCCCCTTTAACAATGGCGAGCCACAGGCCCACTGTTTAGATTTTGTTTTCTATGTTTTGCTGTTTGAATTTCTGATCTGGCCGGAGGGATGTGGACAGATTACATTGATATACATGGTGAACTGTTGTGTAATTCTGTGCGTTCAGAGTGCTGATAGTTCAGACAGGTGACGCAGATTTTCAAAACAAGCTATACATGGAACAAAATCAATAGCAGAGAACCCAGTCTTCTGATTTTTAACGTTTTTTCTTTTTCCTTTGCTTGGTAATCTTTGAGAGTTTGGGGTGATCTTTGCCAGTCCAATCTTCCAAAGAGTCATAGTCCTTCTCAAGGTAAAGTCCAGCTGGTCAGGAAAAGGCATTCCAGAGGTAAAAGGACCTTTTCAAGCAGCAGAGAAGGGCAAGGAGGACGACCAAGATGGCTGCAGGAAGAGTGAGTATGGACTTATCAACCCTTAAAAGATTAGCAAAGCACAGTAAATTTCCCCCAGTAACCCCCACTGCACCCAAATCTGCAGAATTGCTGTGGTCTGCCCTATTGGAACAAGCATGTAGGCATGACAGCATGTGCATAGACTGTCGATCTTGAATAAATCAAGTAAACGACTACAAATGTTAGCTAAACTGATCTGTGTGTATGAGAAATCCTTGTGTAATGCAGATTCCCCAAATTTCCACTGCCAGTGTTGTGTGACTAATGTACAGAGAGTGTGTGCCTTACAGACACAACTGGCAGAGAATGAACAGTATAATGTGGACAGAGAAAAGCAGATTGCTAGTCTTGAATCACAACTGCTGAAAATGAAAAATCATTGTGTTGATATGGAAGCACAGCTGACTCAGTCTAGGGCTGAGATCAAAGCTGTGAAGGAAATGGCAGCAGCTAGTGATGCCATTATTTGTCAGTGCAGTGTGGAGCTGGATTCTAGTTCCCAACTGATTACTAGTATGAAAAATATCATCAATGATTTTTCAAATGTGGTGCCGGCCTTCTCTTTGTCTCTGAAAACAAGGTCCGATCCCCAACCAATTGTGCTGTGTGCAGGGCAAAAAGGGGGGAGTGATGGAACAGGTGAGGGATCAAATATTTTATCAAATTTTGATCCAATAAAGAAATGTAATGACAGGTATGTGCTGTCTAAATTACAAAGAAAGTTCAAACGTAACATTGTTAAGAGTGCATCCTTAGTAATGGAAGAGTTTAAAAGTTCCAGACAGAAGGAAATATGTTTTGTCCAGGCCCCTAAATCAGGCATGGCATGTGTTAGATGTTATGCTTGTGCTGGCTCCAGCCATATTGCCAGGTACTGCAAATGGCTGGGTAAAATGAAGGTGAGGAAATATTATTCTGTGAAATGTTTTAAATGTGGTCACTTTGGACACATTGCAAGGAACTGTTATTGCGCAATTAATTGTGAGGGCCCTAGCAATATTGTCAAGGAGCACAGGCATTTTCACAGACTTAATGGCATTTTCTCTCAGTCTGTGCCCAGCCATGGGCAGACTCCTCAAAGTGGCCGATTACAACCAGGGAGGCTAGTGGAGCCTTGATGTAAACTCAGTTTTCAGAGTTTCTGTCTGGCCTCTGGTCTTTCTGATTGTCTGTTTTGTTTTAGTTTCTTTTAGGGTACCGTCACACATTGAAATTTTCATCGCTGCGACGGCACGATCCATGACGTCGCAGCGATCGTATGATTATCGCTCCAGCGTCGTAGACTGCGGTCACACGTTGCAATCACGGCGCTGGAGCGATGCCGAAGTCCCCGGGTAACCAGGGTAAACATCGGGTAACTAAGCGCAGGGCCGCGCTTAGTAACCCGATGTTTACCCTGGTTACCAGCGTAAACGTAAAAAAACAAACAGTACATACTCACCCGTCGGTGTCCTTCAGGTCCCTTGCCGTCTGCTTCCTGCTCTGAGTGCAGCCGTACAGTGAGAGCAGATCGCAGCACCGCTGTGATCTCCTCTCACTTTCCGGCCGGCACTCAGAGCAGGAAGCAGACGGCAAGGGACCTGAAGGACACCGACGGGTGAGTATGTACGGTTTGTTTTTTTACGTTTACGCTTGTAACCAGGGTAAACATCGGGTTACTAAGCGCGGCCCTGCGCTTAGTTACCCGATGTTTACCCTGGTTACAAGCGAAGACATCGCTGGATCGCTGTCACACACAACGATCCAGTGATGTCAACGGGTGATCAAGCGACGAAAGAAAGTTCCAAACGATCTGCTACGACGTACGATTCTCAGCAGGGTGTCTGATCGCCGTAGCGTGTCAGACACAGCGATATCGTAACGATATCGCTAGAACGTCACGAATCGTAACGTCGTAGCGATGGAAATTTCAATGTGTGACGGTACCCTTACTCTTCTTCTATTTGCTAATTTTGCTCTTTTGTAAGTGAAATGTATTGTTAGACCAGTGAGAACCAGACAGGAGGCAGAAGGGTCTTATCTGAGGTTCATTGTGATTGCAATGATAACAGGATTTGTTAGTTGTTGGTTGTTTGCTGTTTTCTATCAGACCCTCTGTGAAGTACATGAGGTTTATTTACTGGTACTTGTTTTTTTTTAGCTCCAGTTTTCCATAAAATTCATAATGATAAGAGTAACACAGATCACAGGATAATAGAGTCACATCCATGGATGCTCTAATTTGTTGCTTGAACTAAGATAAGTAGGGAGGTGTGTGTTCGCCTAGGCTTTGAAGTTCAGCTGTAAAATTGACTTTGTTTGTTTTCCTGTGCATCTTAGATTGGATAAAGGTTGTTGTTACGTGAACTAAAGGCCCCGTCTCACATAGCGAGATCGCTAGCGAGATCGCTGCTGAGTCACAAGTTTTGTGACGCAACAGCGACCTCCATAGCGATCTCGCTATGTGTGACACGTACCAGCGATCAGGCCCCTGCTGCGAGATCGCTGGTCGTGTCGGAATGGCCTGGACCTTTTTTTGGTCGTTGAGGCCCCGCTGACATCGCTGAATCGGTGTGTGTGACACCGATCCAGCGATGTCTTCACTGGTAACCAGGGTAAACATCGGGTTACTAAGCGCAGGGCCGCGCTTAGTAACCCGATGTTTACCCTGGTTACCAAAAAAAACAAACAGTACATACTCGCCTTTCGGTGTCCAGGTCCCTTGCCGTCTGCTTCCTGCTCTCACTGACTGCCGCCGTACAGTGAGAAGTGGGAGCACAGCGGTGACGTCACCGCTGTGCTCTCACTGTACGGCCGGATCTCAGTCAGAGCAGGAAGCAGACGGCAAGGGACCTGGACACCGAAAGGCGAGTATGTACTCTTTGTTTTTTTTGGTAACCAGGGTAAACATCGGGTTACTAAGCGCGGCCCTGCGCTTAGTAACCCGATGTTTACCCTGGTTACCCGGGTGCTGCAGGGGGACTTCGGCATCGTTGAAGACAGTTTCAACGATGCCGAAGTCGTTCCCCTGATCGTTGGTCGCTGGAGAGAGCGGTCTGTGTGACAGCTCCCCAGCGACCACACAGCGACTTACCAACGATCACGGCCAGGTCGTATCGCTGGTCGTGATCGTTGGTAAATCGCTTAGTGAGACGGGGCCTTAAGATAGGTGAAAAAGCATGGACAGATAACGGATGTACATGATGGAGTGTCATGTTATACTGTGTGCTGCTAATACCTTAAGGGTATGTGCACACGTTGCGGATTTCTTGCAGAAATTTCCTGAAGAAAACCAGAAATTTTCTGCAAGAAATCCACATTTTTTTTTTGCGTTTTTTTTCCGTTTTTTCGCGTTTTTTTAGCATTCTGCAAGCGTAATTAGCTTGCAGAATGCTAAAGTTTTCCAAGCGATCTGTAGCATCGCTTGGAAAACTGACTGACAAGTTGGTCACACTTGTCAAACATACTGTTTGACAAGTGTGACCAACTTTTTACTATAGATGCAGCTTATGCAGCATCTATAGTAAAAGATAGAATGTTTAAAAATAATAAAAAAAATAAAAAAATGCTTATACTCACCCAGACATCTCATCAGCGGCGTCCGGCTCCTCTTCCTATAGCTGGTCTGTGCGCACAGGACCTTCCGTGACGTCACGGTCATGTGAGCGGTCACATGACCGCTCACGACCAATCACAGGACAGTGACGTCATCGGCAGGTCTTTCGCCGCACACCAGCTACAGGAACCGAACGGCAGCGTGCAGTGGAGGCGGGAAGACATCGAGGGTGAGTATAGGACTGTTTTTTATTTTAATTCTTATTTTTTTGACCACTTATATGGTGCCCAGTGCGTGGAGGAGAGTCTCCTCTCCTCCACCCTGGGTACCAACCGCACATAATCTGCTTACTTCCCGCATCGTGGGCACAGCCCCGTGCGGGAAGTAAGCAGATCAATGGACCCCTAGGTGTGCGGAATCCCCTGCAATTCCGCATTTTAATGAACATGTTGCTTTTTTTTCCGCGATGCGATTTTTTCGTGGGAAAAAAGGCTACATTTGCACAAAAAATGCGGAATACACTTAAAATAATAGGAGGCATATGTAAGCGTTTTTTTCGCGTTTTTATCACGTTTTTATAGCGAAAAAACGCGAAAAAAACGCGAAAAATACTGAACGTGTGCACATGGCCTAAAGTTTGGATGGATAACATGTTTTTGTTTAAGACCTGATGCAGGATGCAACTAAAGTCTGTGTACCTTAGTTTTACTTTTAGTTTTCCTAAGGGTGTTAATGTTTTTATGGCTCCTTTAACCCCTTTCTGACATCGGACGTATTATCCCGTCGAGGTGGGGTGGGCCCGTATGACCACCGACGGGATAGTACGTCCAGCGCGATCGGCGGCGCTCACGCGGGGAGCGCGGCCGATCGCGGCCGGGTGTCAGCTGCCTATCACAGCTGACATCCGGCACTATGTGCCAGGAGCGGTCACGGACCGCTCCCGGCACATTAACCCCCGGCACACCGCGATCAAACATGATCGCGATGTGCCGGCGGTGCAGGGAAGCATCGCGCAGGGAGGGGGCTCCCTGCGGGCTTCCCTGAGCCCCCCGCAGCAACGCGATGTGATCGCGTTGCTGCGAGGGTCTTACCTCCCTCCCTGCCTGCTCCAGACCCGGATCCAAGATGGCCGCGGATCCGGGTCCTGCAGAGAGGGAGGTGGCTTCACAGAAGCCTGCTCAGAGCAGGCACTGTGAAGCAGCCTGCACTTCTCTCAGATCGGTGATCTGTCAGAGTGCTATGCAAACTGGCAGATCACCGATCTGTATTGTCCCCCCCTGGGGCAAAGTAAAAAAGTTAAAAAAAATTTTTCCAAATGTGTAAAAAAAAATAAAAAAAAATATTCCAAAATAATGAAAAAAAATATATATATTATTCCCATAAATAAATTTCTTTATCTAAATAAAAAAAAACAAACAATAAAAGTACACATATTTAGTAGCGCCGCGTCCGTAATGACCCGACCTATAAAACTCGCCCACTATTTAACCCCTTCAGTAAACACCGTAAGAAAAAAAAAAAAAACGAGGCAAAAAACAACGCTTTATTATCATACCGCCGAACAAAAAGTGGAATAACACGCGATCAAAAAGACAGATATAAATAACCATGGTACCGCTGAAAGCGTCATCTTGTCCCGCAAATAACGAGCCACCATACAGCATGATCAGCAAAAAAATAAAAAAGTTATAGTCCTGAGAATAAAGCGATGCAAAAATAATTATTTTTTCCATAAAATAGTTTTTATCGTATAAAAGCGCCAAAACATAAAAAAATAATATAAATGAGGTATCGCTGTAATCGTACTGACCCGAAGAATAAAACTGCTTTATCAATTTTACCAAACGCGGAACAGTATAAACGCCTCTCCCAAAAGAAATTCATGAATAGCTGGTTTTTGGTCATTCTGCCTCACAAAAATCGGAATAAAAAGCGATCAAAAAATGTGACGTGCCCAAAAAGTTACCAATAAAAACGTCAACTCGTCCCGCAAAAAACAAGACCTCACATGACTCTGTGGACTCAAATATGGAAAAATTATAGCTCTCAAAATGTGGTAACGCAAAAAATATTTTTTGCAATAAAAAGCGTCTTTCAGTGTGTGACGGCTGCCAATCATAAAAATCCGCTAAAAAACTCGCTATAAAAGTAAATCAAACCCCCCTTCATCACCCCCTTAGTTAGGGAAAAATAAAAAAAATGTATTTATTTCCATTTTCCCATTAGGGTTAGGGTTAGGGCTAGGGTTGGGGCTAGGGTTAAGGCTACAGTTAGGGTTGGGGCTAAAGTTACGGTTAGGGTTTAGATTACATTTACGGTTGGGAATAGGGTTTGGATTAGGGTTAGGGGTGTGTCAGGGTTAGAGGTGTGGTTAGGGTTACTTTTGGGATTAGGGTTAGGGGTGTGTTTGGATTAGGGTTTCAGTTATAATTGGGGGGTTTCCACTGTTTCGGCACATCAGGGGCTCTCCAAACGCGACATGGCGCGACATGGCGTCCGATCTCAATTCCAGCCAATTCTGCGTTGAAAAAGTAAAACAGTGCTCCTTCCCTTCCGAGCTCTCCCGTGTGCCCAAACAGGGGTTTACCCCAACATATGGGGTATCAGCGTACTCAGGACAAATAGGACAACAACCTTTGGGGTCCAATTTCTCCTGTTACCCCTGGGAAAATACAAAACTGGGGGCTAAAAACTGTGGGAAAAAAAAGGATTTTTTATTTTCACGGCTCTGCGTTATAAACTGTAGTGAAACACTTGGGGGTTCAAAGTTCTTACAACACATCTAGATAAGTTCCTTGGGGGGTCTAGTTTCCAAAATGGGGTCACTTGTGCGGGGCTTCTACTGTTTAGGTACATTAGGGGCTCTGCAAACGCAATGTGACGCCTGCAGACCATTCCATCTAAGTCTGCATTCCAAATGGCGCTCCTTCCCTTCCGAGCCCTCCCATGCATCCAAATGGTGGTTCCCCCCACATATGGGGTATCAGCGCACTCAGGACAAATTGGACAACAACTTTTGGGGTCCAATTTCTCCTGTTACCCTCGGGAAAATACAAAACTGGGGGCTGAAAAATAATTTTTGTGGGAAAAAATTTTTGTTTTATTTTTACGGCTCTGCATTATAAACTTCTGTGAAGCCCTTGGTGGGTCAAAGCACTCACCACACATCTAGATAAGTTCCTTAGGGGGTCTACTTTCCAACATGGTGTCACTTGTGGGGGGTTTCAATGTTTAGGCGTCCCATCTCAATTCCTGTCAATTTTGCATTGAAAAGTCAAACGGTGCTACTTCCCTTCCGAGCTCTCCCATGCGCCCAAACAGTGGTTTATCCCAACATATGGGGTATCCGCGTACTCAGGACAAATTGTACAACAACTTTTGGGGTCCAATTTCTTCTCTTACCCTTGGGAAAATAAAAAATTGGGGGCGAAAAATAATTTTTGTGAAAAAATATGATTTTTTATTTTTACGGTTCTGCATTATAAACTTCTGTGAAGCACTTGGTGGGTCAAAGTGCTCACCACACCTCTAGATAAGTTCCTTAGGGGGTCTACTTTCCAAAATGGTGTCACTTGTGGGGGGTTTCAATGTTTAGGCACATCAGGGGCTCCCCAAACGCAACATGGCGTCCCATCTCAATTCCAGTCAATTTTGCATTGAAAAGTCAAATGGCGCTCCTTCGCTTCCGAGCTCTGTCATGCGCCCAAACAGTGGTTTACCCCCACATATGGGGTATCGTCGTACTCAGGACAAATTGTACAACAACTTTTGGGGTCCATTTTCTCCTGTTACCCTTGGTAAAATAAAACAAATTGGAGCTGAACTACATTTTTTGTGAAAAAAAGTTAAATGTTCATTTTTATTTAAACATTCCAAAAATTCCTGTGAAGCACCAGAAGGGTTAATAAACTTCTTGAATATGGTTTTGAGCACCTTGAGGGGTGCAGTTTTTAGAATGGTGTCACACTTGAGTATTTTCTATCATATAGACCCCTCAAAATGACTTCAAATGAGATGTGGTCCCTAAAAAAAAATGGTGTTGTAAAAATGAGAAATTGCTGGTCAACTTTTAACCCTTATAACTCCCTAACAAAAAAAAATTTTGGTTCCAAAATTGTGCTGATGTAAAGTAGACATGTGGGAAATGTTACTTATTAAGTATTTTGTGTGACATATCTCTGTGATTTAAGGGCATAAAAATTCAAAGTTGGAAAATTGCAAAATTTTCAAAATTTTCGCCAAATTTCCATTTTTTTTGCAAATAAACGCAGGTAATATCAAAGAAATTTTACCACTATCATGAAGTACAATATGTCACGAGAAAACATTGTCAGAATCGCCAAGATCCGTTGAAGCGTTCCAGAGTTATAACCTCATAAAGGGACAGTGGTCAGAATTGTAAAAATTGGCCTTGTCATTAACGTGCAAACCACCCTTGGGGGTGAAGGGGTTAATAATAGAGTCACATCCATGGATGCTCTGATTTGTTGCTTGAACTAAGATAGGTAGGGAGGTATGTGTTCACTTAGGCCTTGAAGTTCAGCTATAAAATTAACTTTGTTTGCTTTCCTGTGCATCTTAGATTGGATAAAGGGTGTTGTTACGTGAACTAAGACAGGCGGAGAAGCATGGACAGTTAACGGATGTACAAGACGGAGTGTCGTGTTATACTGTGTGCTGAACTTGAAGTTTGGACAGATAACATAGTTTTGTTTAAGACCTGATGCAGGATGCAACTAGAGTCAGTGTACCTTAGTTTAACGATTAGTTTTCCTAGGGTGTTCAGTAGCTGTGAGGGTTGTATGTTACTCTTTTGAATTGTGGAAAACTGGTAGGGGTGTCTGTATAGAAAACAGAAGCAATTGACTAGGATTGAACTAAAAGAAAATTGCATTCATTTTGTGGGGTTCAGGAGAATTGAGGCATTAGCTAATTACTGGGCAGCTCAAGAAAGGTCAACAGGGGGAGGTCACCCTGAAGTAAAAGTATAAAGAATGAATGAGTTTGGTGGGACAGGGAAGCATCAAATAAGGATGTTTATTAACTGCACTGGGAGATCTCCCTGAGCGTATTGTTCCTTTTGTCCCATTTTAGGTATCTATGTAGAAAACACCTATCACTCCAGAGAAGAAGTCTTGACCTTTGCCCAGATGCCCCTGAGAGACTCCAGAACACCCCTCTTACGTTTGGTGCCGAGCTGAAACATCTCCTCTCAGATTTCAGCCATGAGGAGGAGACTGTAATAAAACCCAACGCCACTTCGTCCTGTCATTTTCCTCCTGGTCATTATTTTATATATAGGACTGTTTATGATCTGCAGGAGGACCAAAAGACTGGACACCTAACCGCACGGAAGTCAGGCTGAGCACCATTAACTCAGGACATAAGAAAAATTCAGTCCTTTACCCCGAATTCAATATATATATATTGTATATAATAATGATGTTACATTCATTGTTGTGTTACTGTGTAGTAATTCCATATGTGTGCATATAGACACTTTAGGTGTAAGTCCAGGACTACCTGTACATTGACATACTCAATAAGTGTGTTCATGTGAAGGTGTTCATGCATTTACAGCCAGTAGATAACTCCAACTGTACGTGGATCAATGATCTTCATGTGCATTATGGATCAGTAGCCATGCTATTTTAGCTTACGTCTCTATATGCATTATGGAATTGTAATATACTGTATGTGTTTTGTATGAATGGGAAAAAGAGTGAGGTTCTCTAGGGACAGGTCCCCACAGCTTCTAAGTTATTTGCCACTTTAACCCTAGCAATGGTGAAGTTTGTAAGGGATGGATTGAATGTCGGTTAGAATTAGACGGTGTTTTTTCCACTGCCAACTTAGGTACTGTGACATCACTCCCTACTCCAGAAATTCTGACCTGCCTAGTAAAGATCTGCGTATCAATCTATGCAGGAACCTCATCAATAGTGTTGAGCGATACCGTCCGATACTTGAAAGTATCGGTATCGGAAAGTATCGGCCGATACCGGCAAAGTATCGGATCTGATCCGATACCGATACCCGATACCAATACAAGTCAATGGGACTCAAGTATCTGAAGGTATCCCTGATGGTTCCCAGGGTCTGAAGGAGAGGAAACTCTCCTTCAGGCCCTGGGATCCATATTAATGTGTAAAATAAAGAATTAAAATAAAAAATATTGATATACTCACCTCTCCGACGCAGCCTGGACCTTACCGCTGTGAACCGGCAGCCTTCTTTGCCTAAAATGAGCGCGTTCAGCACCTTCCATGACGTCACGGCTTCTGATTGGTCGCGTGCCGCTCATGTGACCGCCACGTGACCAATCAGAAGCCGTGACATCATCCCTCAGGTCCTAAATTCCTAGAAGGGAATTTAGGACCTGAGGGATGACGTCGCGGCTTGTGATTGGTCGCGTGGCGGTCACATGAGCGGCACGCGACCAATCAGAAGCCGTGACGTCATGGAAGGTGCTGAACGCGCTCATTTTAAACAAAGAAGGCTGCCGGTTACCAGCGGTGATGTCCAGGGGCCTCCGGACAGGTGAGTATATCAATATTTTTTATTTTAATTCTTTATTTTACACATTCATATGGATCCCAGGGCCTGAAGGAGAGTTTCCTCTCCTTCAGACCCTGGGAACCATACACTGGAAACTTCCGATTCCGATTCCCGATACCACAAAAGTATCGGATCTCGGTATCGGAATTCCGATACCGCAAGTATCGGCCGATACCCGATACTTGCGGTATCGGAATGCTCAACACTACTCATCAACGATCTTCAATCAAGATTACAGGAGAAATGCCTGATGGAAGTCGTGTCTGATGCAGGTCTGATGAAAGTCGTTTCCAGTGCCTGAGTCCGTGAGGCCCAGAAAAAAAAAAAACCTGTGACATCCAGCAGTCTCATCATGCCAGACATACTCAAATTCCTGCTGAATCAAGCTATAGGAGAGTAACGTGAAGTCTGGCAAGGTGACGGGTGCACACAGGATGATGTTGACTGACTATGGACTGTGAGGGTGAAGCCGTTCCAGAGTCTGACCAGTCACAACTGAAGATAAATGGCTTTGGAATGGGCCAATACCTGAAGATTGATAATTAAAGACCAGAACAGAGCCTGAAGACTGAAGTAAGACTCCAAGAAAGAAGAAGAAGGCGTACTCTGTGGATAGAGATGTGGGTTACGGTGAACGGCAGGATGATGTCTAAGTACCTAAGTGCAGTATTATGCTTCATTCCATCCTGAAACTTCACTAGTTATAAATGGGGTTGAGTAGGCAAATAAATCCCAGCAGAAAACGTCCCTCAAATTTCATTGTCGTGTTCTCGACAACAGGGGGAATGTAGAAGGGAAGTGCTCTAAAATGTATATCTTTACGTAGAGATGTGTTTAGTGACATATAATTCCCTCACATGTGCTCAGTAGCCCCCTCCTCAAGCTGGTATATCAGGTTTCATTTAGGACTTAGGCCAGTGGACAATAGATTTGTGACCTCATCCCCACACACCTGGGGCTGGACACACCTCTTCTAGCTGGACATAAAAGGCACAAGACACATGTACTCTGCCTCTTTGCTGTGCCTGTATGCTGGAATATCATGGCCCCACATGGTGGATAAGTACTCTGTATCCCCTTTTCTTACTAGGCCCTGTAACCTCTTAGGCAGGGTTAGCTACATAGATGGGAGGGCTGATATTGTATGTGTGATTTGGGTAATCAGGCAGGTAATTGTGGGTTTTTATATTGTGGTGATATTGTTGTGATATTAATGGATATTGTTGGTTATTACTGTGGGATACTGTGGGGATATCACTGTATACTGTAGTGGTATTACTATATCAGAGTTGTGATATCCATATATATGTATATATATATATATATTTATAGCCACCAGCTTGGGAATAAATATATATGTATGTTATAGACTGCAGACTTATGTGTGTAATACATATCCTTTATTGTTACACTGTTTTGTCTCAGTTAGTATATAGTATAAGGAAAAGATAACGCTGAGGCATATTTAGTGGATATTATTTATTAATAGTCAAGTACGGCGATAGTAGTTGGTATCAGACCTCAATAGAGGTGTAGGGAGAAATCCTCCTTTGATTACTGTAAGTTTAGTAATTTGTGTAGGAAAAACCCTGTCCTTTAACACACCCCTAACCCCAACACACCCCTAACCCTAATCCCAACCCCAACCACACCCCTAACTCCAACACACCCCTAACCCTGATCCCAACCATAACCCTAACCACGCCCCTAACCCCAACACACCCCTAACCCTAATCCCAACCCTAATCCCAACTGTAAATGTAATCCAAACCCTAACCCTAACTTTAGCCCCAACCTTAACTTTAGCCCCAACCCTAACCCTAACTTTAGCCCCAACCCTAACTTTAGCCCCAACCCTAACTGTAACCCCAACTCTAACTTTAGCCCCAACCCTAACCTTAACTTTAGCCCCAACCTTAAACCTAACCGTAGCCCCAACCCTAACTGTAGCCCCAACCCTAACTGTAGCCCTAATCCTAACTTTAGCCCCAATCCTAGCCATAATGTTAGCCCCAACCCTAACCCTAACTTTAGCCCCAACCCTAACACTAACTTTAGCCCCAACCTTAACCCTAACCCTAATCGGAAAATGCAAATAAATAAATTTTTTAAATTGTATTATTTTTATTTTCCCTAACTAAGGGGGTGATGAAGGGGGGTTTGATTTACTTTTATAGCGGGGTTTTTTTGCGGATTTTTATGATTGGCAGCTGTGACACACTAAAACATGCTTTTTATTGCAAAAAATAGTTTTTGCGTCTCCACATTTTGAGAGCTATAATTTTTCCATATTTTGGTCCACAGAGACATATGAGGTTTTGTTTTTTTCGGGACGAGTTGTCGTTTTTATTGGTACCATTTTCAGGCACGTGACATTTTTGATCGCTTGTTATTATTTTTGTGAGGCAGAATGACCAAAAACCAGCTATTCCTGAAACTATTTTTTTTTTGAGGGTGGGCGTTTATACCATTCCACGTTTGATAAAATTGATAAATCAGATTTATTCTTCAGGTCAGTATGATTACAGCAATAACTCATTGATTTTTTTTATGTTTTGGCGCTTTTATGTGATAAAAACTATTTTATATAAAAAACTATTATTTTTGCATTGCTTTATTCTGAGAACTATAACTCTTTTTTTTTCGCTGATGATGCTGTGTGGCGGCTCGTTTTTTTTTTTTTACGGTGTTCACTGAAGGGGTTAACTAGTGGGTCAGGTCGTTACGGACGTGGCAATACTAAATATGTGTACTTTTATTTTTTTTATTTAGATAGAGAAATGTATTTATTGGAACAATTTTTTTTCATTATTTAAGAATTATTTCTTTTTTACACATGTAAATTTTTTTTTTTTACTGTTTTACTATGTCCCAGTGTAGTACATCACAGTATAGTGTCAGGCGCTTGCAAGCCACCTCCCTGCAGGACCCGGAAGGAGCCCTGTGGCCATTTTGGATCTGGGGCCTGCAGGGAGGAGGACGTAGGAGACCCTTTGAACAAAGCGATCACATCGCGTTGTTTCGAGGGTCTCAGGGAAGCACGCAGGGAGCCCCCTCCCTGCGCGATGCTTCCCTATGCCACTGGAATGCTGCGATCATGTTTGATCGCAGTATTCCGTGGGTTAATGTGATGGAAGCAGTCCGTGACTGCTCCTGGCACATAGTGCCGGATGTCAGCTGTAATAATCAGCTGATACCCAGTGGCGATCGGCCGCGCTCCCCCCGTGAGTGCAGACGATCGCCTATGACGTACTATCCCGTCCCTGGGAATTAAGTCCCAGGTCACCTCGATGGGATAGTACGTCATAGGGGATTAACCCTCCGTCAGGGGCAATATGTTTTATAACGAGTTTAGGGGCATTGCGCCTGTCCGGCACAGGCTAGAAAATTGGCTATATTTTCCTTTTTAAAAAATTTCAATGCTCTAAAAGGGATCAGTTACCTTAATAGGAATGTAATAAATGAGAATACACATAATCAGGTGGAAAAAAAAAGTTTAATAACCAGAAAAGTAATGTTTCTATGTCTTGAACATCCTCCTCACTCTCTCCATCTTGATCTGTATCAGACACATCTGGACATCCTTCCACATCATCTTCTGAATCAATGTCGCTTTCTTCCCCTAAATCTTCTTGCTGTAAGGGGTCTGTTTCATCAGCAAGCAGTATATTTTGCACTTGCTCAATATGAAGGGCCAGGGCCGCCATCAGGGCAAGACAGCCATGACTGGCGTATGGGGCCCGGTGAGCAGAGGGGGCCCGCATCGGGCCCCGTCTAATCTGCCCACCGGGCCCCCCCTGCCGGCGCTGCGGGCACCCCCCTGCCGGCGCTGCGGGCCCCCCACCTGCCGGCGCTGCGGGCCCCCCCCTCCCGGCGCTGCGGGCCTGCAGGACACTAGTGACACTGCTGGACACAAGGGGCAGAGATGCTGGACACAGGGGGCAGAATGCTGGACACAGGGGCAGAGATGCTGGACACGGGGCAGAATGCTGGACACAGGGGGCAGAATGCTGGACACGGGGCAGAATGCTGGACAAAGAGGCAGTATGCTGGATACAAGGGGCAGAGATGCTGGACACGCTTGGGCCCGGGGCAGAACGCTGGACACGCTGGGGCAGAAAGCTGGACACGGGCAGTATGCTGGACACAGGGGCAGATATGCTGGACACAGGGGCAGAGATGCTGGACACAGGGGGCAGAGATGCTGGACACAGGGGGTAGAATGCTGGACACAGGGGGCAGAATGCTGGACACAGGGGGCAAAATGCTGGACACAGGGGGCAGAATGCTGGACACAGGGGGCAGAGATGCTGGACACAGGGGGCAGAGATGCTGGACACAGGGGGCAGAGATGCTGGACACGGGGCAGAATGCTGGACACAGGGGGCAGAATGCTGGGCACAGGGGGCAGAATGCTGGACAAAGAGGCAGTATGCTGGATACAAGGGGCAGAGATGCTGGACACGCTTGGGCCCGGGGCAGAACGCTGGACACGCTGGGGCAGAAAGCTGGACACGGGCAGCATGCTGGACACAGGGGCAGAGATGCTGGACACAGGGGCAGAGATGCTGGACACAGGGGGCAGAGATGCTGGACACAGGGGGTAGAATGCTGGACACAGGGGGCAGAATGCTGGACACGGGGCAAAATTCTGGACACAGGGGGCAGAATGCTGGACACAGGGGGCAGAGATGCTGGACACAGGGGGCAGAGATGCTGGACAAGGGGGCAGAATGCTAGACACAAGGGGCAGAGATGCTGGACACAGGGGCAGAGATGCTGGACACAGGGGGCAGAGATGCTGGACACAGGGGGCAGAATGCTGGACACAGGGGGCAGAGATGCTGGACACAGGGGGCAGAGATGCTGGACACAGGGGGCAGAGATGCTGGACACAGGGGGCAGAGATGCTGGACACAGGGGCAGAGATGCTGGACACAGGGGGCAGTATGCTGGACAAGGGGGCAGAATGCTGGACACAAGGGGCAGAGATGCTGGACACAGGGGGCAGAATGCTGGACACAGGGGCAGAGATGCTGGACACGGGGCAGAATGCTGGACACAGGGGGCAGAATGCTGGACACAGGGGGCAGAATGCTGGACACAGGGGGCAGAATGCTGGACAAAGGGGCAGTATGCTGGACACAAGGGGCAGAGATGCTGGACACGCTTGGGCCCGGGGCAGAACGCTGGACACGCTGGGGCAGAAAGCTGGACACGGGCAGTATGCTGGACACAGGGGCAGAGATGCTGGACACAGGGGCAGAGATGCTGGACACAGGGGGCAGAGATGCTGGACACAGGGGGCAGAATGCTGGACACAGGGGGCAGAATGCTGGACACAGGGGGCAAAATGCTGGACACAGGGGGCAGAATGCTGGACACAGGGGGCAGAGATGCTGGACACAGGGGGCAGAGATGCTGGACACAGGGGGCAGAGATGCTGGACACAGGGGCAGTATGCTGGACAAGGGGGCAGAATGCTGGACACAAGGGGCAGAGATGCTGGACACAAGGGGCAGAGATGCTGGACACAGGGGGCAGAATGCTGGACACAAGGGGCAGAGATGCTGGACACGGGGCAGAATGCTGGACACAGGGGGCAGAATGCTGGACACAGGGGGCAGAATGCTGGACACAGGGGGCAGAATGCTGGACACGGGGCAGTATGCTGGACACAAGGGGCAGAGATGCTGGACACAAGGGGCAGAGATGCTGGACACGGGGCAGAATGCTGGACACAGGGGGCAGAATGCTGGACACAGGGGGCAGAATGCTGGACACAGGGGGCAGAATGCTGGACACGGGGCAGAATGCTGGACAAAGGGGCAGTACGCTGGACAAAGGGGCAGAGATGCTGGACACAGGGGCAGAAAGCTGGACACGGGCAGTATGCTGGACACAGGGGGCAGTATGCTGGACACGGGGCAGAATGCTGGACACAGGGGGCAGAATGCTGGACAAAGGGGCAGTATGCTGGACAAAGGGGCAGGATGCTGGACACAGGGGGCAGAATGCTGGACACAGGGGGCAGAATGCTGGACAAAGGGGCAGTATGCTGGACAAAGGGGCAGAGATGCTGGACACAGGGGGCAGTATGCTGGACACAGGGCAGAATGCTGGACACAGGGGGCAGGATGCTGGACAAAGGGGCAGGATGCTGGACACAGGGGGCAGAATGCTGGACACGGGGCAGAATGCTGGACACAGGGGGCAGAATGCTGGACACAGGGGCAGTATGCTGGACACAGGGGCAGAGATGCTGGACAAAGGGGCAGAGATGCTGGACACAGGGGCAGAGATGCTGGACACAGGGGCAGAGATGCTGGACACAGGAGCAGAGATGCTGGACACAGGGGCAGAGATGCTGGACACAGGGGCACAGATGCTGGACACAGGGGCAATGATGCTGGACACAGGGGCAGAGATGCTGGACACAGGGGCAGAGATGCTGGACACAGAGGCAGAGATGCAGGACACGGGCAGAGATGCTGGACACTGGGGCAGAGATGCTGGACACGGGGGCAGACATGCTGGACACAGGGGCAGAGATGCTGGACACGGGCAGTATGCTGGACAAAGGGGCAGGATGCTGGACACAGGGGGAAGAATGCTGGACACAGGGGGCAGAATTCTGGACACAGGGGGCAGAATGCTGGACACAGGGGGCAGAATGCTGGACACAGGGGCAGTATGCTGGACACAGGGGCAGTATGCTGGACAAAGGGGCAGAGATGCTGGACACAGGGGCAGAGATGCTGGACACAGGGGCAGAGATGCTGGACACAGGGGCTATGAATGATGCTGGACACAGGGGCTATGATGCTGGACACAGGGGCAGAATGGAGATATGGGGTATGATGAAAGACATGGGGGCATGACTGGAGACAGATGGGGAAGGATTGGAGACACAGGAGGCATGATTGGAGACACTGGGGGCAGAATTGGAGACAGATGGGGCAGGATCATGGGGCAGGATGGATACGATGGAGACAGATGGGGCAGGATGGGGAGATCATATGGGGCAGGATGGATACTCATGAGGGCAGGATGGGAGAACATATGGCTGATGCCAGGAATGAGACACACGGGGGCCAGGATGGGGAATATTATTACCATAGGGACTAATTAAGGGATATTATTACTGCAGTGATGTATTTATTTTTTGAGGACACTGTTTTAAATGAGGGGGTGGTCCTGTTACTGTGTAGAGTGACACTATGTCGCCTCTTTTTCTTTATGCGCTGTAATGTAGAAGTTGGGAAAAATTAAGTAATGTGTTCTACAAGCGGAGCTCGAGATAACTGTGTTATTTCCTGCAGAAACGAGTCCTGGTTGGAAGACATGATGGCGGTCTGTGCTGGATGAAAGATGAAGGACTTCACCTAGAGATGTCACTGGTAAGTCAGTGTTACCTATACACTGACACTATACACTGTATACTATATTGTTGTGAATTTACCTTTTTGGCTCCCTCTAGTGGTTACTAGTGATTTGACTCTGGGAATGTCTGCCATCCCTTGTATGCTCACCTGTGTCGTTAGGTCAGGGGTGTTGCTATATAAGCTCCCTGGACCTTCAGTTCAATGCCTGGCAACGTTGTAATCAGAGCTAATCTGTTGTGCTCTTGTCTACTGATCCTGGTTCCTGCTAGATTAAGCTAAGTCTGCTTTCTTGCTTTTTGCTATTTGTTTTTGTTTGCATTTTTGTCCAGCTTGTACATAATCTGTATCCTAACCTTGCTGGAAGCTCTAGGGAGGCTGGAGTTCTCCCCCCGGGCCGTTAGATGGTTCGGGGGTTCTTGAATTTCCAGTGTGGATTTTTGATAGGGTTTTTGTTGACCATATAAGTTATCTTACTACATTCTGCTATTAGTAAGTGGGCCTCTCTTTGCTGGACCTAGTTCATCTCTGTGTTTGTCATTTCCTCTTACCTCACCGTTATTATTTGTGGGGGGCTTGTATCCAACTTTTGGGGTCTATTCTCTGGAGGCAAGAGAGGTCTTTGTTTTTCTCTTCTAGGGGTAGTTAGTCCTCCGGCTGGCGCGAGACATCTAGCGACCAACGTAGGCATGTTCCCCGGCTACTTCTAGTGTTGGCGTTAGGAGTAGATATATGGTCAACCCAGTTACCACTGCCCTATGAGCTGGATTTTTGTACTTCGCAGACTTACTTGTTCCTCTGAGACCCTCGCCATTGGGGTCATAACAGTTTGCCAGGCCAGTATTAAATGTTAAATGCATTGCAGAAGCGGGATTATAAGAAAGAAAATTCTGAGTTTTTTTTTCTCTTTCTCATTTTTTTTTCTTTTCCCCTTTACCTCGGAGTGGCTTGTGTTTGCTGCAGACATGAATGTCCAGACCTTGATTACAGGTGTGGACCAGCTTACTGCTCGTGTGCAGGGCATACAAGATTATGTTATCAGAAATCCTATGTCAGAACCTAAGATACCGATTCCTGAACTGTTTTCCGGAGACCGATTTAAATTTAGAAATTTCAGGAATAATTGTATATTGTTTTTGTCCCTGAGACCCTGTTCATCTGGAGACTCCGCTCAGCAAGTGAAAATTGTTATTTCTTTTTTACGGGGCAACCCTCAGGATTGGGCCTTCTTGCTGGCGCCAGGAGATCCGGCATTGGCTGATATTGATGCGTTTTTTCTGGCGCTCGGTTTGCTTTATGAGGAACCCAATCTTGAGATTCAGGCAGAAAAAGCCTTGCTGGCTATGTCTCAGGGCCAGGACGAGGCTGAAGTGTATTGCCAAAAATTTCGGAAATGGTCCGTGCTGACCCAGTGGAACGAGTGTGCATTGGCTGCTAATTTCAGAAATGGCCTTTCTGAAGCCATTAAGAATGTGATGGTGGGTTTTCCCATTCCCACAGGTCTGAATGATTCCATGGCCCTGGCAATTCAAATCGACCGGCGGTTGCGGGAGCGCAAAACCGCAAATTCCCTCATGGTGTTGTCTGAACAGGCACCTGATTTAATGCAATGTGATAGAATCCTGACTAGAAATGAGCGGAAAATTCATAGACGCCAGAATGGCTTGTGTTACTACTGTGGTGATTCTACACATGTTATCTCAGCATGCTCTAAACGTCTTACTAGGGTTGTTAGTCCTGTCGCCATTGGTAATTTGCAACCTAAATTTATTCTATCTGTAACTTTGATTTGCTCACTGTCATCGTATCCTGTCATGGCGTTTGTAGACTCAGGTGCTGCCCTGAGTCTGATGGATCTGTCATTTGCCAAGCGCTGCGGTTTTGTTCTGGAGCCATTGGAAAATCCTATCCCTCTTAGGGGTATTGATGCTACACCTTTGGCAAAAAATGGACCGCAGTTTTGGACACAGGTTACCATGTGCATGACTCCCGAACATCGGGAGGTGATACGTTTTCTTGTTCTGCATAAGATGCATGATTTGGTTGTTTTGGGTTTGCCATGGTTACAGACCCATAATCCAGTCTTGGACTGGAAGGCAATGTCGGTGTCAAGTTGGGGCTGCCATGGAATTCATGGAGATTCCCTGCCCTTGTCTATTGCTTCTTCTACGCCTTCGGAAGTTCCGGCGTATTTGTCTGATTATCAGGATGTCTTCAGCGAGTCTAAGTCCAGTGCACTGCCTCCTCATAGGGAATGTGACTGTGCAATAGATTTGATTCCTGGCAGTAAGTTTCCTAAGGGGAGACTGTTTAATTTGTCGGTACCTGAACATACCGCGATGCGTTCATATATCAAGGAGTCTCTTGAGAAGGGGCATATCCGTCCTTCTTCTTCCCCTCTTGGTGCGGGATTCTTTTTTGTGGCCAAAAAGGACGGATCTTTGAGGCCTTGTATTGACTATCGGCTTTTAAACAAGATCACTGTCAAATTTCAGTATCCTTTGCCGCTGTTGTCAGACTTGTTTGCCCGGATTAAAGGTGCCAAGTGGTTCACCAAGATAGACCTTCGTGGTGCGTACAACCTTGTGCGCATTAAGCAAGGCGATGAATGGAAAACCGCATTCAATACGCCCGAAGGTCATTTTGAGTACTTGGTGATGCCATTTGGGCTCTCTAATGCACCTTCAGTTTTTCAGTCCTTCATGCATGACATTTTCCGGAAGTATCTGGATACATTTTTGATTGTTTATCTGGATGATATTCTGTTTTTTTCTGATGATTGGGACTCGCATGTGGAGCAGGTCAGGATGGTTTTTAAGATTTTGCGTGAAAATTCTTTGTTTGTTAAAGGCTCAAAGTGTCTCTTTGGTGTACAGAGGGTTCCCTTTTTGGGGTTCATTTTTTCCCCTTCTGCTGTGGAGATGGACCCAGTCAAGGTCCGAGCTATTCATGATTGGACTCAACCCTCGTCAGTTAAGAGTCTTCAGAAGTTCTTGGGTTTTGCTAACTTCTACCGTCGTTTTATCGCAAATTTTTCTAGCGTTGTTAAACCATTGACGGATATGACCAAGAAAGGCTCTGATGTAGCTAACTGGGCTCCTGCTGCCGTGGAGGCTTTCCAGGAGTTGAAACGCCGGTTTACTTCGGCGCCTGTTTTGTGCCAACCTGACACCTCACTTCCCTTTCAGGTGGAGGTGGATGCTTCGGAGATTGGGGCAGGGGCCGTTTTGTCGCAGAGAGGCCCTGGTTGCTCTACTATGAGACCTTGTGCCTTTTTCTCCAGGAAGTTTTCGCCGGCAGAGCGAAATTATGATGTGGGCAATCGGGAGTTGTTGGCCATGAAGTGGGCATTTGAGGAGTGGCGCCATTGGCTCGAGGGTGCTAAGCATCGTGTGATGGTCTTGACTGATCACAAAAATCTGATGTATCTCGAGTCTGCTAAACGCCTGAATCCTAGACAGGCCCGCTGGTCATTGTTTTTCTCCCGTTTTGACTTTGTGGTCTCGTATTTACCAGGTTCTAAGAATGTGAAGGCCGATGCTCTGTCTAGGAGCTTTGTGCCTGATGCTCCTGGAGTCGCTGAACCTGTGGGTATTCTTAAGGAAGGAGTTATCTTGTCAGCTATTTCTCCTGATCTGCGGCGTGTGTTGCAGAGATTTCAGGCTGGTAGGCCTGACTCTTGTCCATCTGACAGATTGTTTGTGCCTGCTAAATGGACCAGCAGAGTCATTTCCGAGGTTCATTCCTCAGTGTTGGCAGGGCACCCGGGAATTTTTGGCACCAGAGATCTGGTGGCCAGGTCCTTTTGGTGGCCTTCCTTGTCACGGGATGTGCGGTCATTTGTGCAGTCCTGTGAAACTTGTGCTCGAGCTAAGCCTTGCTGTTCTCGTGCCAGCGGGTTGCTCTTGCCCTTGCCTGTCCCGAAGAGACCTTGGACACACATCTCTATGGATTTCATTTCTGATCTTCCGGTGTCTCAGGGCATGTCTGTCATCTGGGTGGTATGTGATCGTTTCTCCAAGATGGTCCATTTGGTTCCTTTGCCTAAGCTGCCCTCCTCTTCTGATCTGGTTCCTGTGTTCTTCCAGAACGTGGTTCGTTTGCACGGCATTCCTGAGAATATTGTGTCGGACAGAGGATCCCAGTTTGTTTCCAGGTTCTGGCGATCCTTTTGTGGTAGGATGGGCATTGATTTGTCGTTTTCGTCCGCTTTTCATCCCCAGACTAACGGACAAACGGAGCGAACTAATCAGACTCTGGAGGCTTATTTGAGGTGTTTTGTCTCTTCTGATCAGGATGATTGGGTGACCTTCTTGCCGTTGGCTGAATTTGCCCTTAATAATCGGGCTAGTTCCGCCACCTTGGTTTCGCCATTTTTCTGCAACTCTGGTTTCCATCCTCGTTTTTCCTCGGGACATGTGGAGCCTTCTGACTGTCCTGGGGTGGATTCTGTGGTGGATAGGTTGCAGCGGATCTGGAGTCATGTGGTGGACAACTTGAAGTTGTCACAGGAGAAGGCTCAGCGTTTTGCCAACCGCCGCCGCGGTGTGGGTCCCCGACTTCGCGTTGGGGATTTGGTATGGCTGTCTTCTCGATTTGTTCCTATGAAGGTCTCCTCTCCCAAATTTAAGCCTCGCTTCATTGGTCCTTACAAGATATTGGAAATCCTTAATCCTGTATCCTTTTGCCTGGATCTTCCGGTGTCGTTTGCCATTCACAACGTATTTCATAGGTCCTTGTTGCGGCGGTACGTTGTGCCTGTGGTCCCTTCTGCTGAGCCTCCTGCTCCGGTGTTGGTTGAGGGCGAGTTGGAGTACGTGGTGGAGAAGATCTTGGATTCTCGTCTCTCCAGGCGGAGGCTTCAGTACCTGGTCAAGTGGAAGGGCTATGGTCAGGAGGATAATTCCTGGGTGGTCGCCTCTGATGTGCATGCGGCCGATTTGGTTCGTGCCTTTCACACCGCTCATCCTGATCGCCCTGGTGGTCTTGGTGAGGGTTCGGTGACCCCTCACTAAGGGGGGGGGTACTGTTGTGAATTTACCTTTTTGGCTCCCTCTAGTGGTTACTAGTGATTTGACTCTGGGAATGTCTGCCATCCCTTGTATGCTCACCTGGGTCGTTAGGTCAGGGGTGTTGCTATATAAGCTCCCTGGACCTTCAGTTCAATGCCTGGCAACGTTGTAATCAGAGCTAATCTGTTGTGCTCTTGTCTACTGATCCTGGTTCCTGCTAGATTAAGCTAAGTCTGCTTTCTTACTTTTTGCTATTTGTTTTTGTTTGCATTTTTGTCCAGCTTGTACATAATCTGTATCCTAACCTTGCTGGAAGCTCTAGGGAGGCTGGAGTTCTCCCCCCGGGCCGTTAGACGGTTCGGGGGTTCTTGAATTTCCAGTGTGGATTTTTGATAGGGTTTTTGTTGACCATATAAGTTATCTTACTACATTCTGCTATTAGTAAGTGGGCCTCTCTTTGCTGGACCTAGTTCATCTCTGTGTTTGTCATTTCCTCTTACCTCACCGTTATTATTTGTGGGGGGCTTGTATCCAACTTTTGGGGTCTATTCTCTGGAGGCAAGAGAGGTCTTTGTTTTCCTCTTCTAGGGGTAGTTAGTCCTCCGGCTGGCGCGAGACATCTAGCGACCAACGTAGGCATGTTCCCCGGCTACTTCTAGTGTTGGCGTTAGGAGTAGATATATGGTCAACCCAGTTACCACTGCCCTATGAGCTGGATTTTTGTACTTCGCAGACTTACTTGTTCCTCTGAGACCCTCGCCATTGGGGTCATAACACTATATACAGAGCTCCTGTGTATAATTTCACTAGTGATCACTGTTTTATCTGTACACAGACACTGCATACTAAGTACAGATCTCCTGTGTATAATGGCACTTATGGTGATAGTGTGGTGCTTTTTTTTTATTACTGATCAGAATTGTAGTATTCAGTCACTATGTGGTGGTAATATGTGGTCTGGACATGGTGTTGTGGTATTTGTTCCTTGTATGTGATATTATTCGATCACTGTGGTGGTAATATGAGGTCTGGTCATGGTGTAGCGGTATTTGTCCCTTGTATGTGATATTATTCGATCACTGTGGTGGTAATATGTCATCTGGTCATGGTGTAGTGGTATTTGTTCTTTTTATGTGATATTATTGGTCATTTTAAAAATTGAAAAATAAATAAAAATATACCTAAATTGTATTGCATATGTTAACAAATATTTAATAGGTTACAGCAGAGTAGGGCCTCACCAAAAGAGTCTACCGTGTTATGGTGGCGGCTTACAAAATCTTTTGGCCAAAACAAAAGCTGCCGGCTATATGTGTGATCTGGTGATGGGAACTGTTAGGGTATGTGCACACGTTGCGGATTTCTTGCAGAAAATTCCTGAAGAAAACCGGAAATTTTCTGCAAGAAATCCGCATTTTTTTTTTTGCGGTTTTTTTCCGTTTTTTTCGCGTTTTTTTAGCATTCTGCAAGCGTAATTAGCTTGCAGAATGCTAAAGTTTTCCCTGCGATCTGTAGCATCGCTTGGAAAACTGACTGACAGGTTGGTCACACTTGTCAAACATAGCGTTTGACAAGTGTGACCAACTTTTTACTATAGATGCTGCCTATGCAGCATCTATAGTAAAAGATAGAATGTTTAAAAATAATAAAAAAAATAAAAAAATGCTTATACTCACCCAGACATCTCACCGGCGTCCGTTCCGTATAGCTGGTCTGTGCGCACAGGACCTCCCGTGACGTCACGGTCACGTGAGCGGTCACATGACCGCTCACGACCAATCACAGGACAGTGACGTCATTCGGCGAGGTCCTTCAGCGCACACCAGGTACAGAAAGCGAACGGCAGCGTGCGAGGAGGCGGCAAGACATCGAGGGTGAGTATAGGACTGTTTATTATTTTATTTCTTATTTTTTGACCACTTATATGGTGCCCAGTGCGTGGAGGAGAGTCTCCTCTCCTCCACCCTGGGTACCAACCGCATATAATCTGCTTACTTCCCGCATGGTGTGCACAGCCCCGTGCGGGAAGTAAGCAGATCAATGGACCCCTAGGTGTGCGGAATCCCTGCAATTCCGCATTTTTAATGAACATGTTGCTTTTTTTCCGCTATGCGATTTTTTCGCGGAAAAAATCGCAACATTTGCACCAAAAATGCGGAATACCCTGTAAATAATAGGAGGCTTATGTAAGCGTTTTTTTTCGCGTTTTTATCACGTTTTTATAGCGAAAAAACGCGAAAAAAACGCTAACAATCCTGAACGTGTGCACATGGCCTTAGGGTATGTGTCCACGTTAAGTAAACGCTACGTGTTTGACGCTGCGTGGGGCCACAGCGTCAAACACGCAGCGTCCAGATGTTCCAGCATAGTGAAGGGGATTTTATGAAATCCCGTCTCCACTATGCATGGTAACACGCACCCGGTGGCCCTTTGACTCCGGACATGCGGCGCTTTTTTTAAGATCGCAGCATGTCCGTGTTCCTTGCGGCAGCTGCGCCGCCGCAAGCTATAACACAGGGCCCTATGTGTGGGGTGCGATGATCCCGGATGTGTGCAATGAACACATCCGGCATCATTGCGTCACAGTAGGGGGCGGGGCTTAGCGCCGAGCGGGTTTGCCGCTCCGACGCAACCGCCGGCCATCCTGAAGGTGGACACGTACCCTCAATGTGTGATTGGTGAGAAGTGGAGTTTTTCCAAGAGAGAGCGGTGGGACTGTGGACAGTTTGAGGGGTGGAGCGTGGAGGTGGGGCTGGGGTGGAGCCTGGGCGGAGTCTCAAGGGGGCCCCGAAAAGTTTGCCAGTATGGGGCCCCAAAATTTCTAGTGGCAGTCCTGTGAAGGGCATTGGACAAATCAAATATTTTCCTCGCCATTTCAGAAGAAAAGCTGAAGCAAGAGAGAGAATATGTGTTAGGGCGCAATGTGCCTGAGAAGCACACTCTTATTTAACAAAACCTTCTATGACAAATGCACAAATTTAGCACTAGCTATTCATAAAACAAGCTAAAAAAACAATTGGGATGAATAAAAGCAGCAAATTCTAACCGTCAAAGGTGTGACGCATTCAGGGGCAATGAGCCGGAGAAGCCAAAACACTGATATCTGATCTCCTGCAGCTCTGCAGCACAAGAGGCTTCTCAGGTTTCACACAGCCTTTAAAGTTAGGAAGGTACTGGGAGGAGGGTGTTTCCCAGACAAACCACTGAAAATAGAGAAATGAAACTAAGTGTGCTGCGCCTGTCAGACCAGTTGCCCCTGACGGAGGGTTAAGGGGATAATACGCATTATTGTTTTAGGGGCGCTCAGAGTTTTGTGACTGTCAAAGATGGCATTATTTCTTTCTAGAGACTAAACGTGGAAACTTTTCACAGGGGCAAAGTTGTGGCATTACTATGTGGGGCAGTAAGAGGAACACTGTTTTTGTACAGCAGGTGCAGTAATAGGGACATAAAGGGCAGACACGGCTCAGCATTGGGGTATCAGCAGGATGAGGAGTTTGTGCAGGTTGGGAATAGTCCCATTGGGGGCAGTGCTGAAAATGTGAGAAATCAGATAAGTCTTTGTTGTAATCTCTGCAGTCCTAGCAGGAAAAGTTGTAATGTCGGTATGGACCAGAAGGAAAAGACGGGAAAAGTGAACGTTTCCGTTAGAAAGAAAGTCAGCTGTAAGCCACTATTTATAACTGTACTCAATGTCGGATTGGGTACCAAGGGCCCACCAGTAACATTGACTTTGGGGAGCCCACTTTTCACATGCATTTCAATATTACACTTCGCTTATTCACAAATTTACCTATGCTTCTATGTAATAATAAACTGAGTAGCATGGTTAATGAATGATGAGATGCTGTTTTTTTCTGTACACAGTAAATCATGTGAATTATGCCAACTACTGCCCATACAGTGGGGTTGGGGCCCCATATCTACACAGGGGCCCACCGAGGGATTCCCCGGTTCCCCTATGGGCCAGTCCGAGCCTGACTGTACTGTAATCTCCTACATGTTCTGCAGTAGCGGTATCTAGCACCATATGGCGGTAATAACAGTGCTGTTTTTTATATAGATTTATTTTCACTAATACAATGGTCATCAGCAGAGGTTCCCCTATGCTGACAATTAGTTGTAATCAGGGTTACCTGGCTAGGGGCCCACTCAGATGTTTCGCCCCCCCTGCGCTAAACCCCTAGCTACGCCTCTGAGTATGGTATATGACTACTTGAACTTGATGGGCATTGTGCAATAGAGATATTGAACGCTGTATTTGTTATTTTTTGGTCATGCATCTATTGGTGTATATGTCACTTGACAATGAATATGCATGTCACAATATTATTTAATGCCTAATAGGTCTACGACTATTAATATTAGATGCTTATACCTTAACTTGCAAATGTGTAGTGCGGAAGCAGGGCATAAAGCAATAATTTCCGTTGATGCTGCAAAAGCATTCAACATCATTGAGTAGAACTATTTATGGGAGGTACTGAGTAAAATGGGGATGGGCAAGAAGTTTATAAATTCGGTCAATTTACTCACCAATGGCAAGGCTGAGAGTTAATGGACCCATGTCAAATCCATTCACATTAAGTAGGGGTCTTGCGACAGGGCTTCCCACACTCACCTCTCTTATTTTCTGATAGAGATAAAACACACACCAGGCCATAAAAATTATTTTTGGGGCCTACTAATAGCAATGAGACTACTGATGGCAATTATTTATTTATCAGACTAATAGAAAACACATAGCGGCTTCAAGTACAGTACTCCCAAAGACAAGGGGTGCAAACTACACAAAGCAGCTTCAAGGACAGTACTCCTACAGGTGGGGGGTGCAGATTACACACACAGAGGCTTCAAGGACAGTGATTCCACTGGCGTGGTGTGCAGAGTACACAGAGCAGCTTCAAGGACAGTGCTCCCACAGGTGGGGGGTGCAGAGTACACACAGCAGCATAAAGGACAGTACTCCCACAGCTGAGTGGTGCAGAGTACATACAGTAGCTTAAAGGATTGTACTCCCATAGGTGGGAGGTGCAGAGTACATACAGCAGCTTAAAGGACAGTATTCCATCAGGTGGGTGGCGCAACATACACACAGCAGCTTAAAGGACAAGACTCCCACAGGTGGGGAGTATAGAGTACACATGGCAGCTTTTATAACAGTACTCTCACAAATGGGTTTGCAAATTACACACAACGGATTTTATCACAAAAATAGAATAATAAGAGGTTGCAGAGTGCACACAGCGTTGTGTTTGCAGAGTGCGCAGTCACAATCTTTCTCTCTCTCTCCAGATGCATCCTATCCCTACACTAAGAAGGGCATAATGGTGGCAGCTGTTATATAGACTGGGTCATGTGCTGCCTCGGCCAATCCCAGCCATGACAACACTTGCCATAGCTGTGAATGTTCCAGAAGTGCTCACTGTCTAAAAGCTTGGTAAATGAGTGTCCTGTAGGATTTCAACAAGCTTTATTAGACTGGTGAACCCTAACAGGAAATTGGACATACAGCAAAATGTCGGTGTTTGTGTTCTGTACCGGAAACTAGGTGTCCAGTACGAAACCCAAACTTTCAGGTTCAGGTTTGCTCATCTCTACATCTCATTGACACCTCATACTTCAACTTTCATCCACAATATAGGCATCTGGATGTATAATGTATTCCCTTGGGTTGCGTCTATGGAATGGCTGCTGGCCGGAAGAGCAAATCTGAGGCAAGAGTAATCACCCATGTCAGCAACTGGAGGGACCTAACAAGGGATAGAATTAGGAGACAAAGCTATAGTCAAAGAAACAGTTGGGGTCAAATACCAAATGATTAGTTAAATTGAAATCAGACTACCAGGTCACTATCTGTGTCACTCACTTGACCGCGATATTCAGGCACACAGGAACGATTACTCACTTAAGAAGGCAATCCGGTTTATTAAAATTCAGCATAAACCAGACAGAGTACAGTCCGTTTCATTACATCCACGAAACAGTATCGGACATCAGTCAGTTCATATGGCAGATACACTTCTCTGTCTTTCTTACAACCCCCTTGTCTGAGGTTACCTTCCAGGAGCTCCTGCTCCACACACTGACCTCCTGTCAGTCCTCTCTCCTTGGGAACTGCCTTACAGGGATCACTGTCATTGTGAACAGGGCACTCCCGACAGTCCAGACCCACCGAAGGCCAGTAGCTCCCCAACACAGCGCTGTCACTGACTCTGCAGACAGACCACTCTGTAATGTCCAGCCTAGACACATTGAAGTCTGTCCAAACTGACAGACTCCCAGACACTCTCTCCCATGTGCCAAACACACCTCCATTAGGTAGCCTGTAACCACACCCACATGTGAGGTAACATCACATGCACTGGTCAAATGATCATGACATCACTGCAGGTCCTCAAACTCCAGCAGGGAAAAGGGTTACAGTGAGCAACCTGTCATGGTTCTCAATGGCAAGAGACCGTAGTAAAGCATACAAAAGGACTAGCTCTTGGAAGATGGGAACTCGAGCTGACTGTGAGCTAAACCTACCGCACAACTAACAGTGGCCGGGTAGCGTGCCTACGTTTTATCCCTAGACGCCCAGCGCCAGCCGGAGGACTGACTGACCCTAGCAGAGGAAAATACAGACCTGGCTTACCTCTAGAGAAATTTTCCCCAAAAGGCAGACAGTAGCCCCCACATATATTGTCGGTGATTTTAGAGGAAAATGACATACGAAGTATGAAGATAGGTTTAGCAAATTGAGGTCCGCTTACTAGATAGTAGGAAGACAGAAAAGGGAACTTCACAGTCAGCTGAAAACCCTTTCAAAACATCATCCTGAAATTACTTTAAGACTCTAATATCAACTCATGACACCAGAGTGGCAATTTCAGCTCACAAGAGCTTCCAGCCTCAGAAATATTCAAAAACAGAGAACTGGAACAAAAATGCAAAACAATCTTAGGACTACAAGTCCAACTTAGCTGATAGTAGTCTAGGAGCAGGAACATGCAACAGAAAGGCTTCTGGTAACATTGTTGGCCGGCATAGAAATGACTGAGGAGCAAGGCTAAATAGAAACTCCCACATCCTGATGGAAACAGGTGAACAGAGGAGATGAAGCACACAAGTTCAGTACCACCAGTAACCACCGGGGGAGCCCAGAAACCAAATTCACAACAGTACCCCCCCCTCAAGGAGGGGGCACCGAACCCTCACCAGAACCACCAGGGCGATCAGGATGAGCCCTATGAAAGGCACGGACCAAATCGGAGGCATGAACATCAGAGGCTGTCACCCAAGAATTATCCTCCTGAGCGTAGCCCTTCCACTTGACCAAATACTGAAGTCTCCGTCTGGAAACACGGGAGTCCAAGATCTTCTCGACAACGTACTCCAACTCACCCTCAACCAACACCGGAGCAGGAGGCTCAATGGAAGGCACAACCGGTACCTCATACCTGCGCAACAATGACCGATGAAAGACATTATGAATAGAAAAAGATGCAGGGAGGTCCAAACGAAAGGACACAGGGTTAAGAATCTCCAATATCTTGTACGGGCCGATGAACCGAGGCTTAAACTTAGGAGAAGAAACCTTCATAGGGACAAAACGAGAAGACAACCACACCAAGTCCCCAACACAAAGACGAGGACCAGCACGACGACGGCGGTTGGCAAACTGCTGAGTCTTCTCCTGGGACAACTTCAAATTGTCCACCACATGCCCCCAAATCTGATGCAACCTCTCCACCACAGCATCCACTCCAGGACAATCCGAAGACTCCACCTGACCGGAAGAGAAATGAGGATGAAACCCCGAATTACAGAAGAAAGGAGAAACCAAGGTGGCAGAACTAGCCCGGTTATTGAGGGCAAACTCCGCCAAGGGCAAAAAGGCAACCCAATCATCCTGATCCGCAGACACAAAACACCTCAAATAAGTCTCCAAGGTCTGATTAGTTCGCTCGGTCTGGCCATTAGTCTGAGGATGGAAAGCAGATGAAAAAGACAAATCAATGCCCATCCTAGCACAGAACGCTCGCCAAAATCTAGACACGAATTGGGTTCCCCTGTCAGAAACGATATTCTCCGGAATACCATGCAAGCGAACCACATTTTGAAAAAACAGAGGAACCAGCTCGGATGAGGAAGGCAATTTAGGCAAGGGGACCAAATGGACCATCTTAGAGAAACGGTCACACACCACCCAGATGACAGACATCTTCTGAGAAACAGGGAGATCAGAAATAAAATCCATGGAGATGTGAGTCCAAGGCCTCTTCGGAATAGGCAAAGATAACAACAATCCACTAGCCCGAGAACAACAAGGCTTGGCCTGAGCACAAACATCACAAGACTGCACAAAACCTCGCACATCTCGCGACAGGGAAGGCCACCAGAAGGACCTAGCCACCAAATCCCTGGTACCAAAGATTCCAGGATGACCAGCTAACGCAGAAGAATGGACCTCCGAGATGACTCTACTGGTCCAATCATCCGGAACAAACAGTCTACCAGGCGGGCAACGATCAGGTCTATCCGCCTGAAACTCCTGCAAGACCCATCGCAAGTCTGGGGAAACAGCAGATAATATCACTCCATCCTTAAGGATACCTGTAGGTTCAGAATTACCAGGGGAATCAGGCTCAAAACTCCTAGAAAGGGCATCCGCCTTCACATTTTTAGAACCCGGTAGGTAAGAAACCACAAAATTAAACCGAGAGAAAAATAACGACCAGCGCGCCTGTCTAGGATTCAGGCGCCTGGCAGACTCAAGATAAATCAAATTCTTGTGGTCGGTCAATACCACCACCTGATGTCTAGCCCCCTCAAGCCAATGACGCCACTCCTCAAAAGCCCACTTCATAGCCAAGAGCTCCCGATTACCAATATCATAATTTCGCTCAGCGGGCGAAAATTTACGAGAAAAGAACGCGCAAGGTCTCATCACGGAGCAGTCGGAACTTTTCTGCGACAAAACCGCCCCAGCTCCGATTTCTGAAGCGTCGACCTCAACCTGAAAAGGAAGAGTAACATCAGGCTGACGCAATACAGGGGCGGAAGAAAAGCGGCGCTTAAGCTCCCGAAAGGCCTCCACAGCAGCAGGGGACCAATCAGCAACATCAGCACCCTTCTTAGTCAAATCAGTCAACGGCTTAGCAACATCAGAAAAACCAGTTATAAATCGACGATAAAAATTAGCAAAGCCCAAAAACTTCTGAAGGCTCTTAAGAGAAGAGGGTTGCGTCCAATCACAAATAGCCTGAACCTTGACAGGGTCCATCTCAATGGAAGAGGGGGAAAAAATGTACCCCAAAAACGAAATCTTTTGAACCCCAAAAACACACTTAGAACCCTTTACACACAAGGAATTAGAGCGCAAAACCTGAAAAACCCTCCTGACCTGTTGGACATGAGAGTCCCAGTCATCCGAAAAAATCAAAATATCATCCAGATACACAATCATAAATTTATCCAAATATTCACGGAAAATGTCATGCATAAAAGACTGAAAGACTGAAGGGGCATTTGAAAGACCAAAAGGCATTACTAAATACTCAAAATGGCCCTCAGGCGTATTAAATGCTGTTTTCCACTCATCCCCCTGCTTAATTCGCACTAAATTATACGCCCCACGAAGATCAATCTTAGAGAACCACTTGGCCCCCTTTAGTCGAGCAAACAAATCAGTAAGCAGTGGCAAAGGATACTGATATTTAACCGTGATTTTATTCAAAAGCCGATAATCAATACACGGCCTCAAAGAGCCATCTTTTTTAGATACAAAGAAAAAACCGGCTCCTAAGGGAGATGACGAAGGACGAATATGTCCCTTTTCCAAGGACTCCTTAATATATTCCCGCATAGCAGCATGTTCAGGCACAGATAGATTAAATAAACGACCCTTTGGAAACTTACTGCCCGGAATCAGATCTATAGTACAATCGCAATCTCTGTGCGGAGGTAGTGAACCAAGTTTAGGCTCCTCAAAAACGTCACGATAATCAGATAAAAATTCCGGAATCTCAGAGGGAATAGATGACGAAATGGAAACCAAAGGTACGTCCCCATGAGTCCCCTGACATCCCCAGCTTAACACAGACATTGCTTTCCAGTCGAGGACTGGGTTATGAGATTGCAGCCATGGCAATCCAAGCACCAACACATCATGTAGATTATACAACACAAGGAAGCGAATAATCTCCTGGTGATCCGGATTAATACGCATAGTTACTTGTGTCCAGTATTGTGGTTTATTACTAGCCAATGGCGTGGAGTCAATACCCTTCAGAGGTATAGGAACTTCCAGAGGCTCTAAATTAAACCCACAGCGTTTGGCAAAGGACCAATCCATAAGACTCAAAGCGGCGCCAGAGTCGACATAGGCGTCCGCGGTAATAGACGATAAAGAGCAAATCAGGGTCACAGATAGAATAAACTTAGACTGTAAAGTGCCAATTGAAACAGACTTATCAACCTTCTTAGTACGTTTAGAGCATGCTGATATAACATGAGTTGAATCACCACAATAGAAGCATAACCCATTTTTTCGCCTAAAATTCTGTCGTTCGCTTCTGGACAGAATTCTATCACATTGCATAATCTCTGGCGCCTTCTCAGTAGACACCGCCAAATGGTGCACAGGTTTGCGCTCCCGCAAACGCCGATCAATCTGAATAGCCATTGTCATGGACTCATTCAGACCTGTAGGCACAGGGAACCCCACCATAACATCTTTAATGGCATCAGAGAGTCCCTCTCTGAAATTCGCCGCCAGGGCGCACTCATTCCACTGAGTAAGCACAGACCACTTACGAAATTTTTGGCAGTATATTTCAACCTCATCTTGCCCTTGAGACAGGGCCATCAAGGCTTTTTCAGCCTGAATCTCTAAATGAGGTTCCTCATAAAGCAACCCCAAAGCCAGGAAAAACGCATCCACATTGAGCAACGCAGGATCCCCTGGTGCCAAAGCAAATGCCCAATCCTGAGGGTCGCCCCGGAGCAAGGAAATTACAATCCTGACCTGCTGTGCAGGATCTCCAGCGGAGCGAGATCTCAGAGACAAAAATAATTTACAATTATGTTTGAAATTCTGGAAGCGAGATCTATCCCCGGAGAAAAATTCAGGTAAAGGAATTCTAGGTTCAGATATAGGAGCATGAATTACAAAATCCTGTAAATTTTGAACCTTCATAGCGAGATTATCCAAACCAATAGCTAAACTCTGAGGATCCATTTTAATCAGGTGAAATCAGAACCATTCAAGGATTAGAAGGAGAGAGAGACGAAGGCTGCAGTAAGCAGAGATGCAAGTGAATCAACTAATGAGCAAACTCAGAAAAAAAAAAAAAAAAATTCTCTGCAGACTTCTTTTCTCTCCTTTCTTCTGCCAATTATTTTAACTCTTGGCCGGCCAAACAGTCATGGTTCTCAATGGCAAGAGACCGTAGTAAAGCATACAAAAGGACTAGCTCTTGGAAGATGGGAACTCGAGCTGACTGTGAGCTAAACCTACCGCACAACTAACAGTGGCCGGGTAGCGTGCCTACGTTTTATCCCTAGACGCCCAGCGCCAGCCGGAGGACTGACTGACGCTAGCAGAGGAAAATACAGACCTGGCTTACCTCTAGAGAAATTTTCCCCAAAAGGCAGACAGTAGCCCCCACATATATTGTCGGTGATTTTAGAGGAAAATGACATACGAAGTATGAAGATAGGTTTAGCAAATTGAGGTCCGCTTACTAGATAGTAGGAAGACAGAAAAGGGAACTTCACAGTCAGCTGAAAACCCTTTCAAAACACCATCCTGAAATTACTTTAAGACTCTAATATCAACTCATGACACCAGAGTGGCAATTTCAGCTCACAAGAGCTTCCAGCCTCAGAAATATTCAAAAACAGAGAACTGGAACAAAAATGCAAAACAATCTTAGGACTACAAGTCCAACTTAGCTGATAGTAGTCTAGGAGCAGGAACATGCAACAGAAAGGCTTCTGGTAACATTGTTGGCCGGCATAGAAATGACTGAGGAGCAAGGCTAAATAGAAACTCCCACATCCTGATGGAAACAGGTGAACAGAGGAGATGAAGCACACAAGTTCAGTACCACCAGTAACCACCGGGGGAGCCCAGAAACCAAATTCACAACAGCAACCCCACTCAGAGGTGAGGTATATGGGTAGCCAGACCCTCCCATCTCTCATAGCTACCCGCAACCCGGACCCAGGTGCACTAAACAACATCTTTAGTGCTCACATGCAGTAAAGACAAAATACTCTGGGTTGCATCCCAGGAAGCATCCATCCCTGTGACACATACCTCCCATTAAACACGCGACCACCAGTCACACCACACAGGGTTTAGAGTCTGGAAGGGTTACAGAACAAAGGTGGTCAGGATAAGGATAACAGCAAGTAGTAGCCTTAAATCAAGAGCGATACAAGCAATTCCTGGCATCTATCAGCAATATGCAGGTATTTTAAGAATGGGGTGTTTACAATGACAGAAAGGGGCCAGAATACCGTAGTGTATTATTTCACATACTCCTGCACTAATTAGAAGCATTTCACCATCATAGTCAAGGTTTCTGCATGCAGTGCAGGGGTTAATCTGTACAGTTGAGAGCTCCTGGAGCTTTCATGCTTTTATGATCTCAGCTGTTCAGTGTTGGCCACTCCCCTCTGCATTTTTACCTGTAATTGACAAACAAGGACTGCCATTGTTAAGTTTCACACTGTCTAGTTCTGGAATTGGAGGTGTTGGTTGTTTGAGGTGGTGTTTGGAGCATTGTTCAGAAGATTTTGCTTTGTGATTTGTCTGTGTGCATATCCTCATCCTCTCCTATGTGATTGTTTTATCTGTAAGGGTAAAAGATGCCTTCACTCTGTTTGAGACTCTGGTTTCCATTGAGGCGGCCATGTCTCTGGCGATCCGTGTAGACTGTCATCTTCACCAGAGCCATAAAAGACACTCCAATTTGTGGAGGACCTGTGGTCAAGTGAACCTAGGTCTAAGTCAACTGAGGAACCCATGCAATTGGGTCAGGCGATTCTTTTGGTCCAAATGTAGTTTGGTGTAAAGAGGGAGTGTTTTTTTTGTGGTAAAAAGGGTCATTTTGTGGGTTCTTTCCATCCTTACCACAACATAAACAGTTGCCGGTTAAAGTAAGGAGCCTGGATTGTGGAAGGTTGGAAACCTGGTGTACATATTTCAACTGTAGGTAAGTCGCAATTTTTTCTACTGTCCGAGATCCATCTTGGCAAAAATAAGGTGGTTATTAGGGTTGAGCGACTTTTATTTTTATAGGATCGGGTCGGGTTTCACGAAACCCGACTTTCTCAAAAGTCGGGTCGAGTGAAATCGGCCGATCCTATAAAAAAGTCGGGGTCGGGGTCGGCCGAAACGCGAAACCCAATGCAGTGCAATGGGATACTATGGTTCCCAGGGTCTGAAGGAGAGAAAACTCTCCTTCAGGCCCTGGGATCCATATTTAAGTGTAAAATAAAGAATTAAAATAAAAAATATTGATATACTCACCCTCTGCCGTGCCCTGGTACTAACCGGCATCTTCCGTTCCTAAGAATGGCGCTTGAAAGACCTTTCGAATGCTTCACGGCTTGTGATTGGTCGCGGAGGCCCACGTGACCGCTCAACGACCAATCACAACAAGCCGTGACGTAATTTTCAGGTCCTAAATTCCTCATTCTAGGAATTTAGGCCATGAGAATTACGTCACGGCTTGTGATTGGTCGCTGAGCGGTCACGTGGGCCGCCGCGACCAATCACAAAGCCGTGACGTCATCTAAGGCCCTTCACGCGCTAATTCTTAAGAAGGAAGGCTGCCGGAAAGAAGCCGAGGGTGAGTATATTCCTATTAGGTATATACTCACCCTCGGACGCACCCTGCTTCTTTCCGGCAGCCTTCCTTCTTAAGAATTAGCGCGTGAAGGGCCTTAGATGACGTCACGGCTTTGTGATTGGTCGCGGCGGCCCACGTGACCGCTCAGCGACCAATCACAAGCCGTAAAGTAATTCTCATGGCCTAAATTCCTAGAATGAGGAATTTAGGAACTGAGAATTACGTCACGGCTTGTTGTGATTGGTCGCTCAGCGGTCACGTGGGCCGCCGCGACCAATCACAAGCCGTGAAGCATTCGAAAGGTCTTTCAAGTGCCATTCTTAGGAACGGAAGATGCCGGTTACCAGCGGTGATGTCCAGGCTGCGTCGGAGAGGTGAGTATATCAATATTTTTTATTTTAATTCTTTATTTTACACTTAAATGTGGATTCCGATACCGAGTTCCGATATCGCAAACATATCGGAACTTGGTATCGGAATTCCGATACCAGATTCAGAAGATCGCCGACCTCATGGCCGACCCCGCACAGGGGTCGGGTCGGGTTTCATGAAACCCGACTTTGCCAAAAGTCGGCGACTTCTGAAAATGGCCGACCCGTTTCGCTCAAGCCTAGTGGTTATTATTTCAGCCTTTCTGGACAGTGGGGTGGGGTTTAATTTGATCGATGTTAGGTTCATCCAGGTCCAGAGCCTCAAACCCCACAAATTCTCTAGTTAAAGGCACATAATCACCATTGTCTATGCACCCTTGAGCCAGGGGTATTTTAATTATGTCCTTCTAGTGTTAAATCTACAGGTACGGACCATGCACTCAGAATTTAATTTAATTAATGTTAATTTTATACCTGGGGACAAGCTGCTAAAGAGCAGGCTATACAATATCTCTGACTGTATTGCTGAAAGTCTGGTAAAGGGCCATATCAGACCTTCTTCATCTCCCATTGCAGCGGGGTTCTTCTTTGGCAAGAAAAAAGATGAGGGGATAGGCCTCTTGCCTAGATTTTCGCGAACTGAATCAGATCCCTGTCCGGGATCCATATCCTTTTCCCCTCATCCCGTACCTCTTTAACCAGCTCAAAGAGCAAAATGTTTTTCTAAACTAGATCTCATGGGGGCATGTAATGTCATTTGAATTAAGGAAGGGAAATGAGTGAAAGACAGCCTTCAATATAGCTGAGGGACACTATGAAAACCTTGTGATGGATACCATTTGGGTTGATTAGCGCTCCCACCATCTTTCAGCACTAAAGAAAATTACATTTTTAGTAACCTGGCAGGTAGATTTGTTGTGTTTTATCTTGATGACTTATTGATTTATTTGCCTGACCTTGATTCTCATCAGGTACATGTCATACAATTCTTACAGAGACTCAGAAACAATAAATTATTTGTCAAACCAGAGAAATGTATGTTATCTGTTCACTAAATCTTTTTTCTGGGTTATTTCCTATCACCTATATTCTATTTCCGATTTTTCATATGGATCACTCGAAAGTCCGGGTGATATTGGATTGGGATCTTCCTGAAGATTTAAAGACGTTACAAAGGTTTTGGAGTTTCGCCAATTACCACTGTAAGTTCATCAAACGCTTTTCGGTAGGAGGCATCTGGACAATCCTCTGACGGTTATAACCAGGAAAGGGATGGACTTTTCCAAATGGTCCAGTGAGCCATCTGATACCTTGATAAAATGTTTTGCATCTGTGCCGATTCTTATACAACCTGATGTCATGCAACCATTAATTGTAGAATTTGATGCATCTAAGGTGGGGGTCGTATTGTTGCAAAGTGCATCGCCTGGTAAATGGCATCCATGTGCATATTTTTCTAAGAAACTGTCATCGGCTGAGTAAAATTATGACAATGGTAATAGGGGACTCTTGGCAACCAAGTGGGCTTTTGAAGAGTGACAATATTTTCTGGGGTAGCTAGAAGGAATATAGAGCGCAAATAGGGTCTTATCCGAGAAAAAAGGGAATATTTGTGAGAGATACTATGAATTCACTCACCTATTATGGTTGTGTAAGACACAACCACTGCACTTAGCATTGGCGGCTGCTGCAAACCCCGGTGTGATGATCCTTTGCTAGGTGAAGAGAATGGGGCATCAGACTGCGCTGCTCGCCTGTCACGATAATGTACCAGAGAAGTCCAAGTAGATGTAATAGAAAATAGACTTTATTTCTACGCGTTTCGTGGTGATCACACCACTTCCTCAGGACAGTATGTGTATGTGTATAGACTGTCCTGAGGAAGTGGTGTGATCACCACGAAAAGCGTAGAAATAAAGTCTATTTTCTATTACATCTACTTGGACTTCTCTGGTACATTATCCTGACAGGCGAGCAGCGCAGTCTGATGGCCCATTCTCTTCACCTAGCTAAAGAATATTTTCTGGGGGGGAGAGTTCATCCGATCATGGTAATAACTGATCATAAAAATATTTTCTATTTAGAATCTGCTAAGCCTCTGATGCCTAAACAGGAAAGATGGTCATTGTTCTTTTTGTGATGCATAGACCAGGAAATAAGAGCATTAAGTTGGATGCCTTATCTCACTGTTTTCCCTGGGGGAACATCATGATTCGGTCTTGGCTGGACATCCTGGTAGTAAACAACCACAGATCTCCTTACTCTGTGTTTTTGATGGTCTGGGGTAGACCAAGATGTTAGGGAGTTTGTAGTTGCCTGCAGATTTTGTGCAAGTTCTAAGACCCCTTATCCTTGTCTGTCTGAGTTTTTGCAACCATTAGGGATTCCTAGTAGACCTTGGACTAATTTATTGATAATTTCATCACTGATCTACCTGTATCTGCAGGTAATACAGTTATTTGGTGGTGTTAATCCATAATGATCCAGCACATCTTCTTGATAATAAAAAACTTTTATCTTTATTTAAATCCTCTTAAAAACATTGTTGGAGATCAAGACAGAATGAGATAGCTAATCCCACTTGAGAATAAAACTTTACGTGTTTCGACCCATGTGTGGGTCTTAGGGTACCGTCACACAGTACCATTTTGATCGCTACGACGGTACGATTCGTGACGTTCTAGCGATATCGTTACGATATCGCAGTGTCTGACACGCAGCAGCGATCAGGGATCCTGCTGAGAATCGTACGTCGTAGCAGATCGTTTGGAACTTTCTTTCGTCGCTTGATCACCCGCTGACATCGCTGGATCGTTGTGTGTGACAGAGATCCAGCGATGTGTTCGCTTGTAACCAGGGTAAACATCGGGTAACTAAGCGCAGGGCCGCGCTTAGTAACCCGATGTTTACCCTGGTTACCAGCGTAAACGTAAAAAAAACAAACAGTACATACTTACATTCCGGTGTCTGTCCTCCGGCGTCTCAGCTTCTCTGCAGTGTGAGCGCCGGCCAGCCGGAAAGCGAGCACAGCGGTGACGTCTGACGTCACTGCTCTGCTTTTCGGCTATGGCGCTTACACAGTGCAGAGAAGCAGAACGCCGGGGACAGACACCGGAATGTAAGTATGTACTGTTTGTTTTTTTTACGTTTACGCTGGTAACCAGGGTAAACATCGGGTTACTAAGCGCGGCCCTGCGCTTAGTTACCCGATGTTTACCCTGGTTACCCGGGGACTTCGGCATCGCTCCAGCGCCGTGATTGCAACGTGTGACTGCAGTCTACGACGCTGGAGCGATAATAATACGACGCTGCGACGTCACGGATCGTGCCGTCGTAGCGATTAAAATGGTACTGTGTGACGGTACCCTTAATCATAATGAGTAAAAAAAACAATTCATGACTTGATATCCTGCTCAGGAGAGGAAATGACATTTGTGAAACAGCTGATCATGTTAGAACACATACCAATCAATAAGGAACACCATACACATACATACACCATAGTGTACCTTATCTCATGTGAGAATTGCAGAGTGCAATATGTTGGGTGCACCACCAGAACACTGCGCAAACGATTATCAGAGCATATTTACGATGCACAAAACCATACAATGCACAGTTTGTCTGGTGTTTCTAAGCATTTTCTGCATGCTCACTCGAGCGATGTGTCTGATTTAAAAATCACTGCAATTGAAAAAATAAATATCAGACACCGAGGAGGGGACATAGTGCATGAAATGCATAAAAGAGAAGCACACTGTATTCTGCGTTTAAACACTAGAGATTCCTTTAGGTTTGAATCAGAAAACAGATTTAAGTTATTTTTATTAATAAAAAAGAGAAAAAGAAAATAGAAAAAAGTTTTTATTTTTATTTATTTTTTTCTGCAGAAATAATCTTTGGGATGCTGCTCCATAGTTTTTGATCTACATGTGATATGTGGCTTCTTGTGTGTATGGTGTTCCTTATTGATTGTTATGTGTTCTAACATTGATTATTCATCAGCTGTTCCATAAATGTCAGGAGTTTTGTTTTTTACTCATTAAGACCCACACATGGGTCGGAACGCGTAAAGTTTCATTCTCATGTGAGACTAGCTATCCCATTCTGTGTTGATCTCCAACAATGGCTTTTAAAAGGAGTTAAATAAAGTTAAAACAATTTTATTATCAAGAAGATGTGCTGGATCATTATGGATCAACTTTGCATGCGGCTTGAACACTATTCCATGCACCTTCGTGGATAACTGCACCTGCTGTGGACAATTCAAGGGTGAACTGATGAACTTTTTTCTTATATTTTATTAGTTAATTTGGTGGTGGTGGACAAATTCAGCAAGATGTCTCATTTCATTGCAGTACCCGCTTTACCCAAAGCCAATACCTTGGCACAAATTTTTATCAAAGAAATCATGAAATTACATGGGATTCCTTATGATATTGTTCCTGACCCAATTTATTTTTAAATTTTCAAAAGCGTTTTGTGCTCGTTTGGAGATCCATCTGTCATTTTCTTCATTCTGTCATCCACAGTCTAATGGGCAAACTGAACATGTTAACCATAATTTTGATAACCATTGAAATGAGTTTACTGGTAAGTCACCGTTCTTCGGGACATACTGGTTTCATTCTCAGTTCGGCTTTTTTAATAGGAATACCTGAAGTGGATTGTTTTTTATCATCTATTACATGTGTGTGGCAAAGGGTTCTGAATAATTTGATAAAGATGTGGTCCAAATATAAGTGTGTGGATGATCAGAGATGTTTGGTGGGTGTGGACCTTTGTGTTGATGATTTGGTGTGGTTGTCCTTGAGGAAGATTAAGTTGAAAGTTCCTGCTTTTAAACCGGTCCTTATAAGATTGCAACCTTCATCAATCCTGTAGTATTCCACATTGCTTTGCTACTCACTTTTAGGATTTATAATGTGTTTCACCTGTCACTACTCACAAAATACGTTGCGTCCTTTGAACCATCACCACCAGCTCCATCCCTGGTCATTGTTGATGGTAATTTTTAATTTCAGGTATTTAAGATCATTGATTATCATTTGGTTCATCAGTGTTAGATGTCGAGTTCCCGCTGCTGCACAGGGGGAATCTTGAACCATGTCCTCTGCAGTGTCCCATTCTTCCCCAGCCGTAGAGGAGTCTGCTCAGCAGAGCCGTCGGTCCCAGTGTCTGGCTCAAGCTGATACTGTGCGTCTGGTTACTGCCGCTATCCCAGGTTCAGCCATTGTAACCAGCATTGATCAGTGGCGAGCAGACGCTCCAGGGACTAAGTCCTGCTTTTCATCTACTGAGCATGCCCATGGGATGACCTCTCATTGGAAGTCAGAGGTCACATGCTCAGGTCCTGTAGCGGCTCTGATTGGACCATTGGGCAGGTCCCGGAAAGCTGCATCTATAAAAGGTTTGCATGGCCTAATATTGTGTGTTTGTGGATGCGTGTATGTTATCTGGTGAAAGCTCCTAATGATCCCCTTCCCTAGTGTTGTTGTATGCGGTTGGGTGTTTGAAGCTGACTAGCACCAGCATCAGAGCATGAAATACTGCAGCATTTCAGCAGCGTTCGCCAGTGTGGCAACGTGCGCAACTAGTACGCTTTCCGGGCCCTAGTTAGGGTGTTTAGTGGTGTCTGCCAGGGCGGCGCTGTGTGTACCTAGTGCGCTATATCTGTTAGCATTTAGTTTTCTCCTGAAACCGCAGTTGCAGAGCCAACTGCTAGTGGGTCTAGAGGGACTCTAACCCTGCTTCCTTGGGGTAGAGTCCTGTGACCAAACACTAGCATTCACTCTGTGGTATTGCGGCCCTGTGATGCAACAGGGTTCGCCTCCTTACATAGGGGGTAAAGCTAACCCGTGTGTATTCACATTATACCACCATATACTGTCCACCATTACGAACAGCAGGTGTCATCTCTGCACTGTGGACTCCGGGCCACGAACGCACCTAATATCTTCCTTAATACTATTTGGTGCATTCTGCCAGCCCTAACAATAAGTCTCTTCATTATCTGAAACACTGAATTTTTACGGTCCTGAAGAGAGAATGTGGGTATCAGCATCTGACATCCATGCGGTCAAGTTGATCTGGTCTTTTGACGTGCCACACTCTGAAGTTCCAAAGGTCCATCTTAGAAGTGGGGGCACTGTCACGGGTTTACAGCGATGGGTAGGTACCAGAATGCCGCAATGTATTATGCTTCTGCACTTATTAGAAGCATTTCACCATCATATTAAACAGTGAAGGTTTCTGCTTGCAGTGCAGGGGCTAATTTATTCAGTTAAGTGCTCCTGGTGCTTTCTTGCTTTTATGGTCTCAGCTGTTCAGTGTTGGCCACTCCCCTCTGCTATATTTACTTGCCTCTGGCAATCAGGGATTGCCAGTGTTAATTTTATACTGTCTGGTTCTGGAATTGGAGGTGTTGGTTGTTTGAGGAGGCATTGTTAGAATCTGTTTTGTTTTGACCATCCGCCATCTTGTGGTTTTCTGGCTGCTGGTCTTTTTCCCCTGGTGCTGGGTTGTCTTAGGTCAGGTGATTGTATCACCTTTTATTACCCAGCACCTGCCTCTCATTCCTTGCTGGACAGCAGTGTTAATCCGCTAGAGTTCAGGCTAGGTGCTTTAATAGCTTTCTGTGTTGGATTTTATGCAGTTCTGGGACCTCTGGTTCTGCAGCCTTCTCTGTGCTTGCTATTAGGAGGTGACCTGTTTTTTATACTCAGTTCTTAGATCTTTTAGGGACCTCCTTCCCCTTATCTATAGGTGATCGCTGAGTTTAACCTAGGATCATCGGTGGGTCTATTCGCAAGGAATGGGTCACCCACCCCATCGTAGGGTATTAGCTTAGTCTTAGTGCAGGGTCAGTTTTCCCCTTTCTATCCTAGTTCTGTGCTGCAGTTCCGTAACAGGCGTTTGGAGTGTTGTTCAGAAGACTGTTGCTTTTTGATTTGTTTGTGTGCATATCCTCATCCTCTCGGTGTTCCACTGTGTTGTTTGTGAATGCATTTTTTTATGATTGGTAATTTCATTTATCCCTGTACATCTTCCCTTGTTAGTCCGATTTGTGTATTCTTATACACTACAACTCCCTAGGCACGTGGCCCCAAGGTTTTCACCATTAGAAGTTACCCAGAGAGCAGGGAAAGCCAGGGTGCCCTAGCTATTGTAATAGGGATCAAGTCCCTAGCCCTGGGATTTGCTGCAACAGTGCCGTGACAGCAGATATATCAAAGTTCCCATAGTGTATACTGGGCACTGTGAGGGTTCTTCTGTGCTGATGCCAGGAGTGGGCGGTCATGTAGCAGCAAGTATGACACATACCAATTTCAGTGCTTGATGTGAGGATTCTTAAGTCTGCAGACACATAGAGTGACTACAGACTTATAGATTAAGGCCAGACAACCCCTTCAAAGCAAAACGGATAACGGATAACCCTACAGAAAAATAGAGCAAAATATATAGTAAAACATATATTTTTTCTGTGATATTCATTAGAGATGAGCAAATCTTCCAAAATTCGTCTCTGGTTTATTTTCTTTGATCAGCCTGCAGATTCGATATGGTCCAAATAAAATGTGATCTGAATCAACAATTGCCATGGAAAAAGTTTGGACCCAATTCACCAAAGCAATTTAGCCACAATTCCAGGCATAAATTAGAAAAGCCATAAAGTTTTTGCACAATTTTCTGCTTTTGACATTTTCATGCCAGTTTCTCCCTGCTCCGCCAAAAACACTCCTGTCCATCTTATGTATCATGATTATGTGTGAAGCTGGGGAGCGATGGAGGCGCATCAGGGAAGTGATGACACAGCTGGCCTAATTAATGAGGCGCAGTTACTCGCTCAATAGACATTCCTAATTCATAAAGTGGTATGATCCTCCTAATGAATAAGGAGAGTCTGACTCCAACTGATTTCATAAATTTATTTTAAAATAACTTTATTTTTTGCCTTTCTTGCCTGAACAAGCCAAAGTTATTATGCAAGAAAAGGTGGTAGAGACAGCAATAGAAAAATATGCCTGCTTTTTCTAAACAAAAATATTACCACACAATTGTATGGAAATCATCTGGTGTGGATGCTCAGCTCTGTTGCAGCAAATGGCAGCTGAGCTACAATACCACAAAAACACTATCTGTGGACTGGTGTGGTTCTGCTATATTTATGTAGTTATACTGTATATATATATATATATATATATATATATATATATATATATATATACATATACACACGTCAAAATTGTTGCTGCCCCTAGTTTAATGACAGAAAAACCCACAATGGTCACAGAAATAACTTGAATCTGGCAAAAGTAATAATAAACAAAAGAGCTATGAAAATGAACAATTGAAAGTCAGATATTGCTTTTGAACCAGGCTTCCACAGAATTAAAAAAAAAAAACTCACGAAACAGGCCTGGACTGAAATGATGGTACCCCTGAAAATAATATGACAAAAGGGAAATGTTAAATCAAGATGTGTCCACTAACTAGCATCACAGGTGTCTACAATATTTGAATCAGTAAGTGGGCCTGTAAACAGGGCTGCAGATACTCACAGTGCTGTTTGGTGACATGGTGTGTGTCACACTCAACGTGGACCAGAGGAAGGAAAGGGTTGTCTCAGGAGATTGGAAAGAAAATTATAGACAAACATGTTAAAGGTAAAAGTTATAAGACCTTCTCCAAGCAGCTTGATGTTCCTGTGACTACAGTTGCACATATTATTCAGAAATTTAAGATCCATGGGACTGTAGCCAACCTCCCTGGACGTGGCCGCAGCAGGAAAATTGATGACAAATCAAAGAGATGGAAAATACGAATGGTAACAAAGGAGCCCAGAAAAACTTCTACACAGATTAAAGGTGAACTTCAATCTCAAGGAACAAGAGGGACAGATCGCACCATCCATCTTGGTATGAGCCAAAGTGGACTTCATGGAAGATGACCAAGGAGGACAGCATTGTTGAAAAAAACCATAAAAAAGCCAGACTGGAATTTGCCAAACAACATGTTGACAAGCCACAAAGCTTCTGGGAGAAAGTCCTATGGTCTATGTTCACAGATGGAAAAATTAAGCATTTCAAGAAAAGAACACAGTCCCTACTGTGAAACATGGAGGAGGATCTGTTATGTTCTGGGGCTGCTTTGCTGCATCTGGCACAGGGTGACTAGAATCTGTGCAGGGTACAATGAAATCTCAGGACTATCAAGAGATTCTAGAGAGAACTGTAATGCCCATTGTCAGAAAGCTTGGTCTCAATCACAGGTCATGGGTCTTGCAACACACCCAAGAATGCCTAAGAGGAAAACATTAGACTATTCTGAAGTGGCTTTCTATGAGCCCTGACCTAAATCCTATTGATCACCTTTGGAAAGAGCTGAAACATACCTTCTGGAAAAGGCAACCTTCAAACACGAGACAAGTGGAGCAGTTTGCTCTTGAGGAGTGGGCCAAAATACCTGTGGAGAGATGCAGAAATCTCATTGACAGTTACAGGAATCATTTTATTGCAGTGATTGCCTTGGAATGTTGTGCAACAAAATATTATGTTAAGGGTACCATCATTTCTGTCCAGGCCTATTTCATGAGGTTTTTTTTTTTATTCTGTGGAATGGTTGAAAAGCAATGTCTGACTTGTATTTGTTCATTTTCATAGATTTTTTTATTTATTATTACTTTTGGAAGATTCAATTTATTTCTGTGACCATTGTGGATTTTTCTGTCATTAACCCCATCATGACCTTGGGATTTTCTGTTTTTCCGTGTTCGTTTTTCGCTCCCCTCCTTCCCAGAGACTTTTTTTTATTTTTCCGTCAATATAGCCATGTGAGGACTTATTTTTTGCGAAACAAGTTGTACTTTTGAACAACATAATTGGCTTTAGCATGTCGTGTACTAAAAAACAGGAAAAAAATTCCGAGTGCGGTGAAATTGCAAAACAAGTGCAATCCCACACTTGTTTTTTGTTTGGATCTTTTGCTAGGTTCACTAAATGCTAAAAATGACCTGCCATTATGATTCTCCAGGTCATTTTGAGTTCATGGACACCTAAGATGACTAGGTTATTTTTTATCTAAGTGGTGAAAAAAAATTCCAAACTTTGCTAAAAAATAAATTTAAAAAATTGCGCCATATTCCGATACCCATAGCGTCTCCATTTTTCATGACCTGGGGTCAGTTGAGGGCTTATTTTTTGCGAGCTCAGCTGGCGTTTTTAATGATACCATTTTGGTGCAGATACGTTCTTTTGTTTGCCTGTTATTGCATTTTAAAGACCAAAAAAAGTAATTCTGGCATTTCGAATTTTTTTCTCGCTACGCTGTTTAGCGATCAGGTTAATGCTTTTTCTTAATGATAGATCGGGTGATTCTGAACGCGGCGATACCAAATATGTGTATGTTTGATTTTTTTAATTGATTTATTTTGAATGGGGCAAAAGGGGGGGTGATTTAAACTTTTATATTTTTTTATTTTTTCCACATTTTTTAAAACTTTTTTTTTACTTTTGCCATGCTTCAATAGCCTCCATGGGAGGGTAGAAGCTGGCACAACTCAATCGCCTCTGCTACATAGCAGCGATCATCAGATCGCTGCTATGCAGCAGAAATGCAGGTGTGCTATGAGCGCTGACCCCAGGGTGGCGCTCACAGCTATCCGGGATCAGTAACCAAAGAGGACCTCTATGGTTACTCTGCAAAAGCATCGCTGACCCCGATCATGTGAGGGCGGTCAGCAATGCGCTCATTTCCGGCCGGCCGCGGCATTGACAGCGGCATTTAATTAGTCAATAGCGGCGGGTGAATCACGATTTCACCCACCACTATTGCGGGCACATGTCAGCTGTTCAAAACAGCTGACTTGTCCCGGTTTTGATGCGGGCTCACCGCCGGAGCCCACATCAAAGCGGGGGATCTGACCTCGGACGAACTATCCCGTCCGAGGTCAGAAAGGGGTTAAACGAGGGGTACCAACTAGGGTTGAGCGACTTTCATTTTTTTAAGATCGAGTCGGGTTTTGGGAAACCCGATTTTGTCCAGAGTCGAGTCGAGTGCAGTCGGCCGATTGTCGCTAAAAGTCGGGGATCGACCGAAACACGAAACCCAATGCAAGTCAATGGGGAAGCATAGTCGGCAGTGAGTGGAGGCCAGGAAAACACCTACAGTGCCCATTTTAATGCCAAAAACATCCATTCTTGTTTCTGAAGCTTGTCAATCTTAATTAACTTTATAATAATAGTTGGGCATTGGAACTTGGGGGTCATTTGGCAAAAGTTGTTGGGGGTAGTGCTGGTTCAAGGTTTTAATGGGCCCAGGAAACGTGGACTACGTCACGGCGGTGGAGCAGGGAGAGGTAAGTATTTCAACGTTGCAAGTGCTGTGATCCTGAGCAACCAGGGGGGGCCCACTCGTTCGCATTGGCACTGGCACAGGGCCCCTCAAAGTATGGCGGTGTGTTTGCATGGCGGGGGCGCCTCCCACCAGCAGCGACACTTTTGCGTACTCTGAGGGGCCCTGTGCCAGTGACGTCGCCAACGAGTATGCCCCCCCCACCTGATGAAGGAACCTGCACTTTCATCTGCACCTTCCTCTTTTTCCCTGTGTAAGGTGGTGTAACATGCGGGAAGGGGAACCTTACTTTCAGCAGGGTCAGATTCTGGCTGTGTAGAGTGCAAGGGGAATGTAGTGGTCTAGGTCAATGTACCAGCAGACTCATCTAGCAGTGGCTGGGCAATGGGCAGGATGAGGAGGAAACAGATATAGGGCCAAAGAATAAATTAGGCTAAATGCAGTTCAAAATTGGTAACAGGACTAAACAGGCGGCATTGCTTTGTTCAGTGGAGTAGCAAACCCAAGAGCAGCAAACACTTTTTCAAGGGCCCAACCACACCAGTAGGCCAAATGCAGTTTAATATCTGATACTATAGGCCAAAAGCCAGAAGGTAGAAGCTCAGCTGTATTCAGTTGAGGACAGACACCAGGCAGGGGCAGACACCGTTAGTAGGCCCTAAACACCATTTTTTTTTAAATAAACAGCACTTAATGAGAGCCAGAAGGTTGAAGCTCAGCTGTATTCAGTTGAGGACAAACACCAGGGAGCAGCAAACAGAGGTATTAGGCCCCATCCAGCAATTTAAAAAAAAAAAAAAAGCTTAATAAGAACCAGAAGGTAGAAGCTCAGCTTTATTCAGTTGAGGACAACACCAGGGAGGGGCAGACACCGTTAGTAGGCCCTAACCACCAATTTTTAAAAACACAGCACTTAATGATAGCCAGAAGGTAGAAGCTCAGCTTTATTCAGTTGAGGACAACACCAGGGAGGGGCAGACACCGTTAGTAGGCCGGAACCACCAATTTGTTTAAAAACAGCAGTTAATCAGAGCCAGAAGGTAGAAGCTCAGCTTTATTCAGTTGAGGACAACACCAGGCAGGGGCAGACACCGTTAGTAGGCCGGAACCACCAATTTGTTTAAAAACAGCAGTTAATCAGAGCCAGAAGGTAGAAGCTCAGCTTTATTCAGTTGAGGACAACTTGAATTAGGGACTGCAGACAGACTTAGCAGGCTGTCCCCTGTGTGGACCATGCATCCAATACATTAACCCATTGAGCCACAAAGGACACGTAACCTTCCGTGGCCATGCCTACCGGCCAATGTGTCTGTTGTCAGGTGTACCTTTGGACTCACAGATTGACAGAATGCAAGGACAATGCGGTCTTTAACATGCTGGTGGAGGGGTGGGATGGCTTTTCTCGCAAAAGAATTGTCAACTGGGTAGCTCATAGCATGGTACATCGTAGTCCATCCTGGCTTTATTAATATTAAATAAAATAAAAAAATAGGCTCTATGCACTTTATAATTGGTTCCAGGGGTACACGGGCAGCAGTGGTCTGGTCAGTGGAGGCCTAGTGGAAGGAGGGACCGCAGACAGGCTTCGAAGGCCTAACACAATAAAATGGGCTGGCTGTAGGCACTTTAAAATTGGTTCCAGGGGTACACGGGCAGCAGTGGTCTGGTCAGTGGAGGCCTAGTGGAAGGAGGGACCGCAGACAGGCTTCGAAGGCCTAACGCAATAAAATGGGCTGGCTGTAGGCACTTTATAATTGGTTCCAGGGGTACACGGGCAGCAGTGGTCTGGTCAGTGGAGGCCTAGTGGAAGGAGGGACCGCAGACAGGCTTCGAAGGCCTAACACAATAAAATGGGCTGGCTGTAGGCACTTTAAAATTGGTTCCAGGGGTACACGGGCAGCAGTGGTCTGGTCAGTGGAGGCCTAGTGGAAGGAGGGACCGCATACAGGCTTCGAAGGCCTAACGCAATAAAATGGGCTGGCTGTAGGCACTTTATAATTGGTTAATTGGTTCCAGGGGTACACGGGCAGCAGTGGTCTGGTCAGTGGAGGCCTAGTGGAAGGAGGGACCGCAGACAGGCTTCGAAGGCCTAACACAATAAAATGGGCTGGCTGTTGGCACTTTAAAATTGGTTCCAGGGGTACACGGGCAGCAGTGGTCTGGTCAGTGGAGGCCTAGTGGAAGGAGGGACCGCAGACAGGCTTCGAAGGCCTAACACAATAAAATGGGCTGGCTGTAGGCACTGTAAAATTGGTTCCAGGGGTACACGGGCAGCAGTGGTCTGGTCAGTGGAGGCCTAGTGGAAGGAGGGACCGCAGACAGGCTTCGAAGGCCTAACACAATAAAATGGGCTGGCTGTAGGCACTTTATAATTGGTTCCAGGGGTACACGGGCAGCAGTGGTCTGGTCAGTGGAGGCCTAGTGGAAGGAGGGACCGCAGACAGGCTTCGAAGGCCTAACACAATAAAATGGGCTGGCTGTAGGCACTTTATAATTGGTTCCAGGGGTACACGGGCAGCAGTGGTCTGGTCAGTGGAGGCCTAGTGGAAGGAGGGACCGCAGATAGGCTTCAAAGGCCTAACACAATAAAATGGGCTGGCTGTAGGCACTTTATAATTGGTTCCAGGGGTACACGGGCAGCAGTGGTCTGGTCAGTGGAGGCCTAGTGGAAGGAGGGACCGCAGACAGGCTTCGAAGGCCTAACACAATAAAATGGGCTGGCTGTAGGCACTGTAAAATTGGTTCCAGGGGTACACGGGCAGCAGTGGTCTGGTCAGTGGAGGCCTAGTGGAAGGAGGGACCGCAGACAGGCTTCGAAGGCCTAACACAATAAAATGGGCTGGCTGTAGGCACTTTAAAATTGGTTCCAGGGGTACACGGGCAGCAGTGGTCTGGTCAGTGGAGGCCTAGTGGAAGGAGGGACCGCAGACAGGCTTCGAAGGCCTAACACAATAAAATGGGCTGGCTGTAGGCACTTTAAAATTGGTTCCAGGGGTACACGGGCAGCAGTGGTCTGGTCAACGGAGGCCGATTGTAATGAGTGTCTGCCAGTTAGTAGTCAAAAACAACAATTAAATGTGAATGTCTCGCATTAAAACAAAACAAAAACACTAAAGGGTGCAATCATTAGGTTCAGGGGTGGGATCCTCTGCGTTGTTTCAGACCTACTAATTTAGCGCAAAGTATTTACTGTGGTAAATAGAGGACACTGCCCCTGACAAAGTTAAGTACCATCATACATGTCAACACAATGGTATTGTCAGTGGCAGGTATGGAAGGATGTCATCGCATAGACTAAACATTGGTGGAAGTGTGAGAGATAACTGTGGAAGTGGTAGAGCAATGTTTGACCTGGGGGTGGGTGAACTCTCTTGTGGCCGGCGGTACAGGCCCAGGGCCCCTCATGTTACAACAGTGTGTCTGACGTTGGGTGCGCACCACCACCGCCAGAGACACTTTATTGTACTATGAGGGACCCAGTAGCAATGCCATCGACCAAAAGCGAGCACACCCACCTCTTCAGACAAACAACAGTCTCACGGGTGCTTGCGCCAAGTCGCGATACCACGGCCCCGTGTGGGGAGTTTGGCCATTTAGGGAGGTGTAAACATGTCGTATGCTGGACAATCAGCTGCAGAAAATTAGACTTTAGAAAAGTAATTCACAGTAGTCCACAGGCAAGAGCTTTTCATAGGAAAGCTAGGTGTCGGCCGGGCAAGGAGGGGAAAAAGATTTCGAAATCCAGTTGTGGTTCATTTTAATGAATGTTAGATCGTCAACATTTTGGGTAGCCAGACGAGTCCTTTTTTCGGTTAATATTGAACCTGCAGCACTGAATACTCTTTCTGATAGGACACTTGCTGCCGGGCAAGCAAGCTCCTGCAATGCATATTCTGCCAATTCTGGCCAGGTGTCTAATTTTGATGCCCAGTAATCAAATGGGAATGATGGTTGAGGGATAACATCGATAAGGGATGAAAAATAGTTAGTAACCATACTGGACAAATGTTGTCGCCTGTGACTTTCAATTGATGCAGCAGTACCTGTCCTGTCTGCGGTCATAGCAAAATCACTCCACAACCTGGTCAGAAAACCCCTCTGTCCAACGCCACTTCTGATGTGTGCACCCCTAACACTCCTAGTCTGCTGCCCCCTGGAGCTCGTGTGAGAACGATCACGTGCGCTGTGTGCTGGGAATGCCTGAAGCAAACGGTCAACAAGAGTTGATTGTTTGGTTGCTAATATTAGTTCCAAGTTCTCATGTGGCATAATATTTTGCAATTTGCCTTTATAGCGTGGATCAAGGAGGCAGGCCAACCAGTAATCGTCATCGTTCATCATTTTCGTAATGCGTGTGTCCCTTTTTAGGATACGTAAGGCATAATCCGCCATGTGGGCCAAAGTTCCAGTTGTCAAATCTCCGGTTGTGATTGGTTGAGGGGCAGATTCAGGCAAATCTACGTCACTTGTGTCCCTCAAAAAAACCAGAACCCGGCCTTGCCACGCAACCAATTTCCAGTGCCCCCGGGAAAGCTTCCGCATTAAAAATATACTCATCCCCATCATCCTCCTCGTCCTCCACCTCCTCTTCGCCCGCTACCTCGTCCTGTACACTGCCCTGACCAGACAATGGCTGACTGTCATCAAGGCTTTCCTCTTGCTCTGGTGCAGACGCCTGATCCTTTATGTGCATCAAACTTTGCATCAGCAGACGCATTAGGGGTATGCTCATGCTTATTACGGCATTGTCTGCACTAACCAGTCATGTGCATTCCTCAAAACACTGAAGGACTTGACACATGTCTTGTATCTTTGACCACTGCACACCTGACAACTCCATGTCTGCCATCCTACTGCCTGCCCGTGTATGTGTATCCTCCCACAAAAACATAACAGCCCGCCTCTGTTGGCACAGTCTCTGAAGCATGTGCAGTGTTGAGTTCCACCTTGTTGCAACGTCTATGATTAGGCGATGCTGGGGAAGGTTCAAAGACCGCTGATAGGTCTGCATACGGCTGGAGTGTACAGGCGAACGTCGGATATGTGAGCAAAGTCCACGCACTTTGAGGAGCAGGTCGGAGAAACCAGGATAAGTTTTCAATAAGCACTGCACCACCAGGTTTAAGGTGTGAGCCAGGCAAGGAATGTGTTTCAGTTGGGAAAGGGAGATGGCAGCCATGAAATTCCTTCTGTTATCACTCACTACCTTGCCTGCCTCAAGATCTACTGTGCCCAGCCACGACTGCGTTTCTTGTTGCAAGAACTCGGACAGAACTTCCGCAGTGTGTCTGTTGTCGCCCAAACACTTCATAGCCAATACAGCCTGCTGACGCTTGCCAGTAGCTGGCCCATAATGGGACAACTGGTGTGCAACAGTGTCATCTGCCGATGGAGTGGTTGGCCGACTGCGGTCTGTGGAAGAGCTGTAGCTTCTGCAGGAGGAGGAGGAGGAGGAGGGGGTGCGAACGCCTACAGCCAACTGTTTCCTAGACCGTGGGCTAGGCACAACTGTCCCTAAATTGATGTCCCCTGTGGACCCTGCATCCACCACATTCACCCAGTGTGCCGTGATGGACACATAACGTCCCTGGCCATGCCTACTGGTCCATGCATCTGTAGTCAGGTGCACCTTTGTACTCACAGATTGCCTGAGTGCATGGACGATGCGCTGTTTAACATGCTGGTGCAGGGCTGGGATGGCTTTTCTGGAAAAAAGTGTCGACTGGGTAGCTCGTATCGTGGTTCAGCGTACTCCATTAGGGCTTTGAAAGCTTCGCTTTCAACTAACCGGTAGGGCATCATCTCTAACGAGATTAGTCTAGCTATGTGGGCGTTAAAACCCTGTGTACGCGGATGCGAGGATAAGTACTTCCTTTTTCTAACCAGAGTCTCATGTAGGGTGAGCTGGACTGGAGAGCTGGAGATCGTGGAACTTTCGGATGTGCCGGTGTACATGGCAGACTGAGAGACGGTTGGAGACGGTATTGTTTCCGCCGGTGCCCTAGATGCAATATTTCCTCCTACAAAACTGGTGATTCCCTGACCCTGACTGCTTTTGGCTGGCAAAGAAACCTGCACAGATACTGCCGGTGGTGCGGAAAATGGTGGCCTTACAGTGATGGAAGGGATGTTGCGTTGCTGACTAGCTTCATTGGCCGAGGGTGCTACAACCTTAAGGGACGTTTGGTAGTTAGTCCAGGCTTGAAAATGCATGGTGGTTAAGTGTCTATGCATGCAACTAGTATTTAGACTGTTCAGATTCTGACCTCTGCTTAAGCTAGTTGAACATTTTTGACAGATGACTTTGCGCTGATCAATTGGATGTTGTTTAAAAAAATGCCAGACTGCACTCTTCCTAGCATCGGATCCCTTTTCAGGGATTGCAGACTGAGCTTTAACCGGATGGCCACGCGGTCCTCCAACAGGTTTTGGCTTTGACACGCGTTTTGGGCCAGATACGGGCCCGGCAGATGGAACCTGTTGCGATGTTGATGCCTGCTGCGGCCCCTCCTCCACCTCCGCTTCTAAACTACTGCCGCCTGCACCCTGTTCCCCCAATGGCTGCCAATCGGGGTCAACAACTGGGTCATCTATTACCTCCTCTTCGAGCTCGTGTGCAACTTCGTCTGTGTCACTGTGTCGGTCGGTGGTATAGCGTTCGTGGCGGGGCAACATAGTCTCATCAGGGTCTGATTGTGGATCAGTACCCTGAGAGGGCAATGTGGTGGTCTGAGTCAAAGGAGCAGCATAGTACTCTGGCTGTGGCTGTGCATCAGTGCACTCCATGTCAGAATATACTTGTAATGGGCATGGCCTGTTAAGTGTTTCACTTTCTAAGCCAGGGACGGTATATGTAAAGAGCTCCATGGAGTAACCCGTTATGTCGCCTGCTGCATCCTTCTCTCTTGTTGTAGTTTTTGCTGAAGAGGACAAGGAAGCGACTTGTCCCTGACCGTGAACATCCACAAGCGACGCGCTGCTTTTACATTTACCAGTTTCAGAAGAGGAGGCAAAAGAGCTAGAGGCTGAGTCTGCAATGTAAGCCAAAACTTGCTGTTGCTGCTCCGCCTTTAAAAGCGGTTTTCCTACTCCCAGAAAAGAGAGTGTTCGAGGCCTTGTGTAGCCAGACGACGAAACTGGCTCCACAGCTCCAGACTTAGGTGGAATATTTTTATCCCCACGACCACCTGATGCTCCACTACCACTACCATCATTACCAGCTGACAATGAACGCCCACGGCCACGACGACCTCTTGCACCAGACTTCCTCATTGTTTTAAAAACTTAACCAAAGTAACTTTATTTGTTGCTGTCAAACAACTTACACGGTAAGCTATAACTTCAGTATGATTTCAATATCCCTTAACAGGTTGGTGAGACCACTAGGAAAATCAGGCACAATGTTACACACTCTGTTTTCTGTGGCACCAAATCACAGAGATGCCACACACGCAGGACTGTCACTCAAGCACAAATGTCAATATTAATCTCCCACTGTTTTATTTTTTTTTTCTTTTTCAGGGATACTTTAGAAACCAAATAATAAAAAATAAATAGGCTTTCTATGGCCCACTGAGTGAGAGATGGCACACACAGGAGTCAGGAGTGGCACACAAGCAGAAAGGGCAATTTTAATCTCCCACTGTTTTATTTTTTTTTTCTTTTTCAGGGAGACTTTAGAAACCAAATAATAAAAAATAAATAGGCTTTCTATGGCCCACTGAGTGAGAGATGGCACACACAGGAGTCAGGAGTGGCACACAAGCAGAAAGGGCAATATTAATCTCCCACTGATTGATGTAGTGTTTTTTTTCAGGTAGATTTTAGAACCCAAATCAAGCAAAAAAATTAATAGGTTTTCTATGGCCCACTGAGTGAGAGATGGCACACACAGGAGTCAGGAGTGGCACACAAGCCCTGACTGAGGCCAATATTTTTCTCCCACTGATTGATGTAGTGTTTTTTTTTTCAGGTAGATTTTAGAACCCAAATCAAGCAAAAAAATTAATAGGCTTTCTATGGCCCACTGAGTGAGAGATGGCACACACAGGAGTCAGGAGTGGCACACAAGCCCTGACTGAGGCCAATATTTTTCTCCCACTGATTGATGTAGTGTTTTTTTTCAGGTAGATTTTAGAACCCAAATCAAGCAAAAAAATTAATAGGCTTTCTATGGCCCACTGAGTGAGAGATGGCACACACAGGAGTCAGGAGTGGCACACAAGCAGAAAGGGCAATATTAATCTCCCACTGATTGATGTAGTGATTTTTTTTCAGGTAGATTTTAGAAGCCAAATCAAGCAAAAAAATAAATAGGCTTTCTATGGCCCACTGAGTGAGAGATGGCACACACAGGGATAGCACTCTAGCAGAAATGCCAATCTTAATCTCCCACAAAAAAACAAAAAAACAAAACAGGGACTGTCCTACAATTACTATCTCCCTGCAGTAATCTCAGCCAGGTATGGCAGGCAGCAATAAGGAGTGGACTGATGCACAAATTAAATAAAAAGTGTGGACAAACAAAAAAGATAGCTGTGCAGAAAGGAAGGAGCAAGAGGATATGTGCTTTGAAAAAAGCAGTTGGTTTGCACAGTGGCGTACACACAGCAATACAGCTATCAGGGAGCCTTCTAGGGCAGCCCAATGAGCTACAGCGCTGAGAGAAAAAAAAAAAAAAAAGTAGCTTCCACTGTCCCTGCACACCGAAGGTGGTGTTGGACAGTGGAAATCGCTACAGCACAAGCGGTTTGGTGGTTAATGGACCCTGCCTAACGCTCTCCCTGCTTCTAATGAAGCGGCAGCAACCTCTCCCTAAGCTCAGATCAGCAGCAGTGAGATGGCGGTCGTCGGGAACGCCCCTTTATAGCCCCTGTGACGCCGCAGACAGCAAGCCAATCACTGCAATGCCCTTCTCTAAGATGGTGGGGACCAGGACCTATGTCATCACGCTGCCCACACTCTGCGTTCACCTTCATTGGCTGAGAAATGGCGCTTTTCGCGTCATTGAAACTCGACTTTGGCGCGAAAGTCGCGTACCGCATGGCCGATGCAACGCTGGGATCGGCTCGGTTTCATGAGACACCGACTTTGCCAAAAGTCGGCGACTTTTGAAAATGAACGACCCGTTTCGCTCAACCCTAGTACCAACAATTTTGACCACATGTGTATATATAAACCTGCCAACTTTTCTGACCCTGTACAATCCTGTTAAATTGCACTCAAACTTGTAAGTCATTCAACAGTGTAAACAAAAAAGCTAACGACTGGTACAAACATATACTGTACATTACAAAATAAATATTGCTTTTCTCTGCAATCATGGCGTTTCTTTTCCTACTGGCCAATGCATCCAGGCATCCAGGGCACAAGAACACATTACTGTTCAAGTGGAGCTTGATCTGTAATGTATAATTCACAAATGCAACCAACCCTTCTTAGAGACTGTGGGATTGAAAAATCTCTTTCTTTTACAGCTTATAATTTTTTTTTACTTCTAAATGAAAGAAGATGAAAAAATCTCTTAGAAGTATAATATAAAAAGAATAATGTTTTATCCAAAATGTTTTCAAGCAAAGAATAAAGATGAAGGCTTGGATGAAAATGTTAAAAGAGATTTGACCACTGGGACCCCAGATGCCTAAAATGGAAGAACGAAAGTTTCTCTAGCATTTTTCCTGTGCAGCAGTACTTTTAGCCACATACTGTACTGAAAACTACAGGACAGTGCTATTATAGTGCTATAGAGTCATGCACAGCGAGATAGCTGGAAGCATGGATCTGCTGGAAAAATCAGTGAAGGATCCGCAGAGCAAGATTAGAGCTTGATTCTGATCATAGGCAGTTCTATCAGATGGACATTGATTATGAGGAAATTATGGCATAACTCACTTTATAAAATATGAAAACATTTTAAAGACAAAGCCAAATGTTGGCAATTTACTGCTGTGTGCCCCATCAGTACTAAGGTTAACAAATAATTTTGCACCTAAAATTATAGATTGATCAAATGTGAGATGGCTTGTTTAGTATTTCCAGAGATTGAGTTCGATAACTAAACTATAAATACTCATAGTTTTATTGTTTCATAGTTTTTCAGATTGAAGGTAAACTTAACCGTTACCCCACAAGCCTATTTTCAACCTAAAATAATTGTCCACTATTTGGACAACCTCTTCACATACTTACTTGCTAGGCCCCGATAAAATAAAAAAGCTTATATTCACCTGCGTACCGGCACCTTTACAGCAGTGTCGGCACTCACGTTTCTGGGACTTTTTTGCAGTTGTTATGACACTTGAGCCTGGCGCCCAATCAGCGCATGCGTCACTGGCCTCGCCTTTGGACATATCAAACATCAAAATAAAGCCATGGCTGCGGTTGCTCTCTCACTTCCTCTTGATGTTTGCTTTATCCGAAGGTGGAGACAATGATGCCAGCGGTGAATGGGTGCCAGGCTCGCGTGTCATAACAAAGTCACGAAAACACCTGAAATGTGATTGCTGACACCGCTGGCACCAGCAAGGGAGGTGAGTATAAGCTTTTTTTTATCAACATTTAGATCAAGAAGGAGTTGCCCTAGTAGTGGCTAACCCTTTTACTAACTAGGCTAAATTTTATAATTCTGTAATTTTATGCAGTAATAACTCTGGAATGCTTTAATATATCCCATTGATTCTGAGAATGCTTTTTCGTGACATTAAACTTCATGATAGTGGTAAAATTTGTTCAATATGACTTGCCTTTATTTGTGAAAAAAATCGGAGATTTGGAGAAAATTTTGGAAATTTCTAAATTTTCAAACTTTTAATTTTTATGCCCTTAAACCAGAGAGTTATTTCACACAAAATAGATAATAAACAACATTTCCCCCATTTCCCACAAGTTAGAAGGAATAAAAGTTGTCCAATGATTTCTCATCTTTCCAACAAAATTTGCAAAACCATTTTTTAGGGACCACATCACATTTGAAGTGACTTTGAGTGGCCTACATGACAGACAATACCCAAAAGTGAAAGCATTCTAAAAATTGCAACCCTCAAGGTGCTCAAAACCACATTAAAGAAGTTTATTAACCCATCAAAGCAATGTGGAAGGGAAAAATGCATTTTTTTCCACATAAATGTTATTTAGCCCCTATTTTTTTACATTTTCACAAGGGTAACAGAACAAAATGGACCCCCATAAAATGTTGTGTAATTTCTCCTGAGTATGCTGATACACCATATGTGGGGAAAAACTACTGTTTGGGTGCAAGGCAGGGCTTGCAAGGGAAGGAGCACTGTTTGACTTTTTGAATGGAAAAATGGATGGAATCGAGAGCGGATAACATATCATGTTTGGAAACCCCTGATTAGCCTAAAAAGTTGAAACGCCATACGACTGAACCCATTTTGGAAACTGGACCCTTAAAGAAATTTAGCTAGATGTGTGGTAAGTAGTGTTGAGCGATACCGTCCGATACTTGAAAGTATCGGTATCGGAAAGTATCGGCCGATACCGGCAAAGTATCGGATCCAATCCGATACCGATACCCGATACCAATACAAGTCAATGGGACTCAAGTATCGGACGGTATTCCTGATGGTTCCCAGGGTCTGAAGGAGAGGAAACTCTCCTTCAGGCCCTGGGATCCATATAAATGTGTAAAAGAAAGAATTAAAATAAAAAATATCGCTATACTCACCTCTCCGACGCAGCCTGGACCTCAGCGAGGGAACCGGCAGCGTTGTTTGTTTAAAATTCGCGCTTTTACTTGGTTACGTGAAGTCCCGGCTTGTGATTGGTCAGGGCGGCCATGTTGCCGGGACGCGGACCAATCACAGCAAGCCGTGATGAAATTACGTCACGGCTTGCTGTGATTGGTCCGCGTCCCGGCAACATGGCCGCCATTAACCAATCACAAGCCGGGACGTCACGGGAGGCTGGACACGCGCCCATTTTAAAAAGCGCGCGTGTCCAGCCTCCAGTGACGTCCCGGCTTATGATTGGTCACGGCGCCATGTTGCCGGGACGCGGACCAATCACAGCAAGCCGTGACGAAATTACGTCACGGCTTGCTGTGATTGGTCCGCGTCCCGGCAACATGGCCGCCATTAACCAATCACAAGCCGTGATGTCACGGGAGGCTGGACACGCGCGCTTTTTAAAATGGGCGCGTGTCCAGCCTCCCGTGACGTCCCGGCTTGTGATTGGTTGCGCCGCGGTCAACCAATCACAAGCCGGGAGGCTGGACACGCGCGCATTTTAAAATTTTAAAATGGGCGCGTGTCCAGCCTCCCGGCTTGTGATTGGTTGATCGCGGCGCAACCAATCACAAGCCGGGACGTCACGGGAGGCTGGACACGCGCCCATTTTAAAATGCGCGCGTGTCCAGCCTCCCGTGACGTCACGGCTTGTGATTGGTTGCGTCTCCCATGTGACTGCGACGCAACCAATCACAAAGCCGGGACGTAATTTTAAAATCCTTAAGGACCTGAAATTACGTCACGGCTTGCTGTGATTGGTTGCGTCTCCCATGTGACTGCGACGCAACCAATCACAACGCCGGAACGTAATTTTAAAATCCTGAAGGACCTGAAATTACGTCACGGCTTGCTGTGATTGGTTGCGTCCCGGTCACATGGGCGGCACGCAACCAATCACAAGCCGGGACTCACGTAAAGGAAAGAAAAGCGCGAATTTTAAACAAAGAACGCTGCCGCTTCCCTCGGTAAGGTGCAGGCTGCGTCGGAGAGGTGAGTATAGCAATATTTTTTATTTTAATTCTCTCTTTTACACATTTTTACATTAATGTTGTTTCGATACCGATACCCGATATCACAAAAATATCGGATCTCGGTATCGGAATTCCGATACAGCAAGTATCGGCCGATACCCGATACTTGCAGTATCGGAATGCTCAACACTAGTGGTAAGCACCTTGAACCCCCAGGTGCTTCACAGAAATGAATAATGTTGACAGTGAAAATAAAACATGATATTTTTTCTTACAACAATGTTCTTTTAGATGCCATGTCGTATTAGGAGAGTCCTTAATGTGCCTAAACAGTGTAAGCCCACACAAGTGAAACAAAACCCCTCAAGGAATTTGTCTAAATGTGTAGTGAACACCTTGAACACCCAGCTGCTTCACATAAGAGAGAGACGTGAAAATAATAAAAACACATTTTTTGCACAAAAATGTTCTTTTAGCCCCAAATGTTTTACTTTTACAGCAGGACAAAATGCACTGTAAAATTTGTCGTGCAGTTTGTACTGAGTATGCTGAAACCCCATTTGTGGTGAAAACTACTGTATTGGTGCTCAGCAGGGCTCGGAAGGAGAGGAGTGATGTTAAGGAACACAGACTTTGATGGAATGGTCTGCGGGTGTCATGTCACTTTTGGAGGGCCGCTGATGGGCCAAAACACTAAAAGAATACTCCACAAGTGGCCCTATTTTGGAAACTAGACCTCTTAATGAATTTATCTACATGTGTAGTGATCACCTTGAACCCACAGAAGCTTCACAGAATTTTACAACGTTGAACTGTGAAAATGATAAAAAAAAGTCTTTCCCACAAAAATGTTGCTTTAGCTCTAATTTTTTTCATTTTCACAAGGATAGCAGGAGAAAATTGACCTCAACATTTGTTATGCAATTTCTCTTTAGGGCACCAATATCCTACATCTAATGCGGAAGGGAAGGAGTGCCATTTTATAGTGCAAATTTGAATGTTATGGTTTGCGGGTGCCATTATCCACTGGGAAAACTCCTTATGTGCCAGAACAGCAGCAACCCCCCCAAATTACCTCATTTAACAAACTACACCTTTTAGTGAAGTAATCTAATGGTGCAGTGATTTTAATAAAACCATGAGTGTGTCACAGAATTTTATACCATTGGGCAGTAATGAAAAAATAATGACATTTTAACCCCTTTACCCCCAAGGGTGGTTTGCACGTTAATTACCGGGTCAATTTTTACAATTCTGACCACTGTCCCTTTATGAGTTTATAACTCTGGAACGCTTCAATGGATCTTGGCGATTCTGACACTGTTTTCTTGTGACATATTGTACTTCATAGTAGTGGTAAAATTTCTTCGATATAACTTACGTTTATTTGTGAAAAAAATGAAAAGTTGGCGAAAATTTTGAAAATTTTGCAATTTTCCAACTTTAAATTTTTATGCCCTTAAATCACAGAGATATGTCACACAAAATACTTAATAGGTAACATTTCCACATGTCTACTTTACATCAGCACAATTTAGGAACCAAAGTTTTTTTTTGTTAGGGAGTTATAAGGGTTAAAAGTTGACCAGCAATTTCTCATTTTAACAACACCATTTTTTTTTTAGAGACCACATCTCATTTGAAGTCATTTTGAGGGGTCTATATGATAGAAAATACCCAAGTGTGACACCATTCTAAAAACTGCACCCCTCAAGGTGCTCAAAACCACATTCAAGAAATTTATTAACCCTTCAGGTGTTTCACAGGAATTTTTGGAATGTTTAAATAAAAATTAACATTTAAATTTTTTTTACACAAAATTTATTTCAGCTCCAATTTGTTTTATTTTACCAAGGGTAACAGGAGAAAATGGACCCCAAAAGTTGTTGTACAATTTTTCCTGAGGAGGCCGATACCCCATATGTGAGGGTAAACCACTGGGCGCACCGCAGAGCTCGGAAGGGAAGGAGCGCCATTTGACTTTTCAATGCAAAATTGACTGGAATTAAGATGGAACGCCATGTTGCGTTTGGAGAGCCCCTGATGTGCCTAAACATTGAAACCCCCACAAGTGACACCATTTTGGAAAGTAGACCCCCTAAGGAACTTATCTAGATGTGTGGTGAGCACTTTGACCCACCAAGTGCTTCACAGAAGTTTATAATGCAGAGCCGTAAAAATAAAAAATCATATTTTTTCACAAAAATTATTTTTTCGCCCCCAATTTTTTATTTTCCCAAGGGTAAGAGAAGAAATTAGACCACAAACGTTGTTCTGCAATTTGTCCTGAGTAAGCCGATACCCCATATGTGGGGGTAAACGACTGTTTAGGCGCATGGCAGAGCTCGGAAGGGAAGGAGCGCCATTTGACTTTTCAATGCAAAATTGACTGGAATTAAGATGGGACGCCATGTCGCGTTTGGAGAGCCCCTGATGTGCCTAAACATTAAACCCCCCCACAAGTGACACCATTTTGGAAAGTAGACCCCCTAAGGAACTTATCTAGATGTGTTTTGAGAGCTTTGATCCCTCAAGTGTTTCACTACAGGTTATAATGCAGAGCCGTGAAAATAAAAATTCTTTTTTTTTTCACAAAAATGATTTTTAGCCCCCAGTTTTGTATTTTCACAAGGGTAACAGGATAAATTGGACCACAAAAGTTGTTGTCCAATTTGTCCTGAGTACGCTGATACCCCATATGTGGGGAGGAACCACTGTTTGGGCGCATGACAGAGCTCGGGAGGGAAGGAGTGCCATTTGGAATGCAGACTTAGATGGATTGGTTTGCAGGCTTCACGTTGCATTTGCAGAGCCCCTGATGTACCCAAACAGTAGAAACCCCAAAATGTGACCCCATATTGGAAACTAGACCTCCCAAGGAACTTATCTAGATGTGTTGTGAGAACTTTGAACCCCCAGGTGTTTCACTACAGTTTACAACGCAGAGCCGTGAAAATAAAAAATATTTTTTTCCCACAGAAATTATCTTTAGCCCCCCAAATTTATATTTTCCCAAAGGTAACAAGAGAACTTGGACCCCAATGTTGTTGTCCAATTTGTCCCGAGTATGCTGATGCCCCACCTGTTTGGGTGCACGGTAAAGCTTGGAAGGGAAGGAGCACTGTTTTACTTTTTCAATGCAGAAATGGCTGGAATTGAGATCGGACGCCATGTCGCGTTTGGAGAGCCCCTGATGTGCCTAAACAGTGGAAACTCCCCAATTCTACCTGAAACCCTAATCCAAACACACCCCTAATCCCAACGGTAACCCTAACCACACCCCTAACCCTGACACACCCCTAACTCTAATCCCAACCCTAATCCCAACCTTAAATGTAATCCAAACCCTAACCCTAACTTTAGCCCCAACCCTAACCTAACTTTAGCCCGAACCCTAACCCTAACTTTAGCTCCATCCCTAGCCCCAACCCTAACCCTAGCCCTAACCCTAGCCCTAACCCTAACCCTAGCCATAACCCTAGCCGTAACCCTAACCATAGCCCTAACCCTAGCCCTAACCCTAACCCTAACCCTAGCCCTAACCCTAGCCCTAACCCTAGCCCTGACCCTAACCCTAATGGGAAAATGGAAATAAATACATTTTTTTAATTTTATTATTTTTCCCTAACTAAGGGGGTGATGAAGGGGGTTTGATTTACTTTTATAGCATTTTTTATAGCAGATTTTTATGACTGGCAGCCGTCACACACTAAAAGACGCTTTTTATAGCAAAGTTTTTGCGTCTCCACATTTTGAGACCTATAATTTTTCCATATTTTGGTCCACAGAGTCATGTGAGGTCTTGTTTTTTGCGGGATGAGTTGACGTTTTTATTGGTTACATTTTCGGACACGTGACAGTTTTTGATCGCTTTTTATTCCGATTTTTGTGAGGCAGAATGACCAAAAACCAGCTATTCATGAATTTCTTTTGGGGGAGGCGTTTATACCGTTCCACGTTTGGTAAAATTGATAAAGCAGTTTTATTCTTCGGGTCAGTACGATTACAGCGATACCTCATTTATATCTTTTTTTATGTTTTGGCGCTTTTATGCGATAAAAACTATTTTATAGAATAAATAATTATTTTGGCATCGCTTTATTCTGAGGACTATAACTTTTTTATTTTTTCTTTGATGACGATGTGTGGCAGCTCGTTTTTTGCGGGACAAGATGATGTTTTCAGCAGTACCATGGTTATTTATATCTGTCTTTTTGATCACGTGTTATTCCACTTTTTGTTTGGCGGTATTATAATAAAGCGTTGTTTTTTGCCTTGTTTTTTTTTTTTTCCCTACGGTGTTCACTGAAAGGGTTAACTAGTGATATAGTTTTATAGGTGGGGTCGTTATGGACGCAGCGATACTAAATATGTGAACTTTTATTGTTTTATTTTTTTATTTAGAATAAGAAATGTATTTATGGGAATAATATATATATTTTTTCTTTATTTAGGAATTTTTTTTTTACACATGTGGAAAATTTTTTTTAAACTTTTTTACTTTGTCCCAGGGGGGACATCACAGATCGGTGATCTGACAGTTTGCAGAGCACTCTGTCAGATCACCGATCTGACTTACAGCACTGCAGGCTTACCAAGCGCCTGCTCTGAGCAGGCACTCGGTAAGCCACCTCCCTCCCTGCAGGACCCGGATGCCGCGGCCATCTTGGATCAGCGAGGAGGAGGTAAGAGACCCTCGCAGCAACGCGATCACATCGCGTTGCTCCGAGCTTCTCAGGGAAGCCCACAGGGAGCCCCCTCCCTGCGCGATGCTTCCCTGTACCGCCGGCACACCGCGATCATGTTTGATCGCGGTGTGCCGGGGGTTAATGTGCCGGGGGCGGTCCGTGACTGCTCCTGGCACATAGTGCCGGATGTCGGCTATGATAATCAGCTGACACCCGGCCGCGATCGGCCGCGCTCCCCCCATGAGCGCCGTCGATCGCGCTGGACGTACTATCCCGTCGGTGGTCATATGGGCCCACCCCACCTCGACGGGATAGTACGTCCAATGTCAGAAAGGGGTTAACCACAAAAATTTTGTTTCAGCACCAGATGTTAGATTTTCGCACAGGGAAATGTGTGAAAATGGCATCAAAATTTGTCTCACAATTTCTGCTGAACGTGGAAATACACCATATATGGCTGTACAGTATTGCTTAGCTACACGGTGATACTCGGGAGGAACGTAGTGCTATTTGCCTCCTTGAGCACAGATTTTTCTAGAATAGTATGCAGACTCCATATACCAAGCTTCTGAGCCCCTGCCTTTGTGAATTTATCTACAGATTTAGTGACAATTTTGACTCCATGCATGTTTTCCAGAAACAAGCAGCAGTGTATGTTGCTGAGTGAAAATTGCATATCTGTCATTGTAGTGCCCAGTACATTGAAGTGCCCAGTATGTTGTAGTGCCCAGTACATTATGCCCTGCATATGCTTCTGTAAACACGTGCCTGTAAATTAGGAATTTTGAAAATGTCACAAATATTTCAATTAGACTAAAAGAAGTTCATGGTGACAGAAAGCTTGGCCACTGTGATGAAGACTATAGACCACCAGGAGCACAAACTCTTCTTCTGCCATACACCAAATGAGATTAACGCAATTTATTCAGACTGGACTCTTAAAATAGTTGTTTTAATTTAAGGATTGCACAGCCATTCCAACATTAATATTCAAAGTAAGTACACCAGTCTCTTCAGGACAGGAAGATCCATTAATTTTCTTCCTTTCTACTGGCCAGATTTTCTGTTCACTAGACCTATATCGGACGCTGCATGTTGTTGAATTTGGAAAGCAAATTGTGTGATTTTCTCAACTCTAATTTTGATGCTTTCCCCAGTTAAAATGTGCTTAGTTTGCATTTTATAGGTTTAACATTTTTTTCTATTTTCCTACAGTCTATACCAATATTACTTATTAAAAAACATTATCATTCTATTCTACATTCATTGCAAAAAAATATTAATGTTTGCTACATTTCTATTAATTCCTTCAGTCATAACAAAGAGGATTTAATTCCCAGGTGAACATCTTAAAAAAGGATGAATTCTGTTTAGTAAAACCAATTGAAAATATTTGCACAAGAAATATCAATAATAATTGTACTCTTCTTACATTCAACGTCCACAGTTTTGTTGCCTGACATGGAAGCCAGGCTTCCACCTCCTGCTGCAAAACCTCAGGTGAGTAATTTTCTTTAATGATAAATCTGCAAATGTGTTATTTTATTTAGCTTTTTGTATGGGAAGGTCAGATGAGAAGCAGATGGTCTCTTTCCAAACAGTAGTGTTTGGTCTAGAGGGAGCAATTGCATTTGTAATAACTGTAAGTCAGTTGACAATGAGGAAACATTACTGATAGGACTCCATTCTGGTGTTGCGTCTATCAGATATTGTTATAATTTTTCTCTTGGATATTCATTAACTGTATGCTATACACATTAAAGCAAAATGTTTCACTTAATAAGTACAGTTTATTCTCATTATGGATAATTAGACCCATATAGTTTATAGTAAAAACAGAATTTCATTAGAAAACTGTTACTTGTTTATAACCATGTGATACCATTGTTTTGAATAGTTATTGATCACATGGGATAGACCAATCATTTATTTTGAAGGCCAGCTTTTACCCATTAGCAGTGGGTTCATAAGACTAGAGACTAACTATAAAACTTAAAATATAACCAACATTGTTTATGTGTAAGCATGCTGATATTCTCACTACTAAAAAATATGTTTCCAGTTCCACTTACTTTTTTTTTTATTGTACATGATGTTTGTACATATGTAAATTCATTCTGTCTGAAACAAATTAAAATACAGTTGTGTGAAAAAGTATTTACCCCTTCCTGTTATTTTGCATGTTTGTCACACTTACATGTTTCAAATCACCAAACAAATTTAAATATTAGACAAGGATAACACAAGTAAACACAAAATGCAGTTTTTAAATGAAGATCTTTATTATTAAGGGAAAAAGAAATCCAAGCCTACAGGGCCCTGTGTGAAAAAAGTGATTGCCTCCTAAACCTAATAACTAGTTGGACCACCATTAGCAGCAACTATTGTAATCAAGCTTTTGTGAAAACAATGAGCCTTTTACAATGCTTTGTAGGAATTTTGGCCCACTCATCTTTGCAGAATTGTTGCAATTCAGCCATATTGTATGGTTTCTGAGCATGAACCGCATTTTTAAAGGTCATGCCACATCATCTCAATCGGATTAAGGTCAGGACTTTGACCAATAAATTGCATGACACTCTGGTCACATGGGAGCGCACAGGACACAGATGAAGAGATTAAAAGTTTCTTTGTTTATTGGAATCCACAAAGCATTTCGACGCAACAGTTCCATATTCATCAGCTGTTCCGTTGTTGTGGATTCCAATAAACAAAGAAACCTACAATTTACTGTCTATTCCTCTACTGAGGCACCTGGCAAGAGCTGCATCGGACCTCTCTCAATCAACATCCCCCTTGACCGCCAGCTTGGCACTCCATTAGTCAGTCTTTTCTGTACCCATTTGCAGGACTCTGACCAGGTCACTCCAAAGACTTAATTTTGTTTATCTTAAGCCATTCAGAGGTGGACTTGCTGGTGTGTTTTGGATCATTGTCCTGCTCTAATAGCCAAGTGCGCTTCAGCTTGAGGTCATGAACAGATGGATGGACATTGTCCTTCAGGATTTTTTGGTAGACAGCAGAATTCATGATTCCATTTACCTTTGCGCCACATTTTTCTCTAGGCTGCAGCGAGAAAAAGAAGGAATTTCTCAGTATGCAACAGCACTGTAAGAAGTGTTAGCGGAGGTGCAGAGAAAAGAAGCGGATGGATTTGGCGGCATGGGCTCTAAAGACTGGATACTCTGTGAGCAATTAATTCTGGGACTGCATAGCACATCTTTGAGACGAGCACTGTCAGAACGGGTCCGGGCAGATCCGGCTCTAACGTTTTGTCAAATCCTGGCAGAAACAGTGGCCCAAAGTAAAGAAGAGAGCTACGAGTCTGGGGTGATGTGTGTCCTGTGCGGCAATACCAGAGGAGACCCAAACCATCAGGAGGTGCTGGTCCTGGTGGTGCAAGACTTGCAGCGGTCCCTTGTCAATTGTGCAAGAGAAACTGATCCAGATGGAGTGAAGTGTGGGGGAACTACAACAGTCTGACCCACCGTACTCATGCAACCATTCTTCAGCCTGACCGATACCGGATCAATGGGAGCAAGCCCCCCCATCAGGCATCGGAGGCATGAAGACAGGCTCGAGGTGCCCCCCGGTGAGGAGGAGGCATCCAATGCTAGGAATGTGGAGGACGGGGGCACTGTTATGATCCTGGTGGTTAGAACACATGAACTGACCTGATAAGTAAACCCCAAAATAAGGACAAGCTCTGGGAATGTGGGAACTTTACTGACCGCAATTCTAATCCTATCAAACCACACTATAGGCAGCCGTGGAGCGTTCCTAACTCAGCCTAGACGCCTCGTTCACAGCCTGAGAAACTAGCTACCCCTAGAGAGAAACAAAGCCTCACTTGCCTCAGAGAAATTTTCCCCAAAGTGTAAGCAGCCCCAAACACAAATAATAATGGTGAGTTTAAGGGGAAAACACAAACAAAGAAATGAAAATAGGTTTTAGCAAATGAGGCCCTCTAATAACTAAATAGTCAGAAGATGGCAAGGAATCTGTGCGGTCAGTATAAAATACTACAAAAGTATCCATGCAGAGAATACAAAAAGACCCCCACACTGACTCACGATGTGAGGGGCGCAACTCCGCACCCCAGAGCTTCCAGCTAGCAATCAAATAGCATATAAGCAAGCTGGACTGAACTCATAACATACTGAGAAACATTTTCAAATAGAAATGAGCAAAAATGGACTAGCATGAACTTAGCTTCTCCACGAGGAGACAGGTCACAAGGGAAGTCACAGAGAGATCTGAACCAGTACTGAATACAACGACAGCAGGCAACAAGTAAAGGTCCAGATGCAGTTAAATAGGCAGCAGGCCTAGCAGGAAACGAGGCAGCTGGAGTCCAGCTACAGACCAGCCGTAACACTAAAAGCCACCAGAGGGAGCCCATGAACAGAACTCACAAAGTACCACTCATGACCACAGGAGGGAGCCCGAGAACAGAATTCACAACAGGGCACCTTGTCAGAGACTGTCGGAACTATACTCAAGGCCAGCGGAAGCCGCCGTTAAACTACCAATCCCCACAGTAGTGCGGCATTCTGTGGGGGAGGCAAGAAGAGAGGCCACTCCATATCATAACGAACACTTGATTGCTGGGTGTCCCATCCTACGTGCTGAATTTGAGGGAGTTCTAGTGGATTGCCTGATAGATACCGGGTCTCAAGTGACGACGATGCCAGAAATGTATTTCAGGCAGCATTTTCAGGCCCTGGCCAAGAAAGAAAAAGAGACATTGATCCAGTTGTTTGCTGCCAACCAACAACCAATCCCAGTCACAGGGGTTGTGTGGATGAATATTCTAATCTGTGGGCAAAAAGTGGAGAGAAAAGGGATCCTGCTAGTCCCTGAGCCTATCAAACAAGATGTGACTGTAGTACTGGGAATGAATATCCTACGTGAACTCGATCAGAATATGTTTACCAAACGGGGACCTGGATATTGGAAGACGGCTACTACACATAAGCCTACTCAAGAAGCCCTTCAACAACTGATCTGCGTCTGTGGGATGCAGAAGAGTGTGCCATCTTATCAGACCATAGGGGTCATCAGGGCTCCTGGTAAAGAACCTATAATCCTGCCTACTGAGCGAGAAACTATAGTATACCTTTCAATGGGGACTCATTGCAACCTTGATGGGTTTGAAGTGATTGTTCAGCCTGTGGAAGGCAGAGGAGTGGACCAAGAAGTCATGATAGCTGTGGTTTAGCGAGGACACGTTCCCATAAGAGCTTTGAATGTGGGCCCAGGGGAGGTCACCTTGCCACGAGGGACAGATCTGGCCCTGGTGTACCTACATAAGTGCTGAGTCAGAAGGAGATGTCTTTATATCCGAAAAAAGGTGCGGGGTGGACCATAGCAGTTGTTGCGGGGGCCGAAGAGACGCCATCCCGGAGTGGAGTGAATGGGTCATCCTTGATCAAATGGAAGTGGATGTGAAGGCTCTGGGCCCTGAGCGTGTGCAAGCAATAGAAACTATGCTGTGGGAAAATCAGGCTGCATTCGCCCGTCACGCCGAGGATTTTGGCTGTACTGAAGCCATCACGCATGAGATACCAACCGGAGAAGCTCATCCAATTTGAGAACGATATCGGCAGATACAGCCCAAGATGTATGAAGAGTAGTGTTGAGCATTCCGATACTGCAATATCGGGTATCAACCAATATTCGCGGTATCGGAGTTCCGATACTGAGTTCCGATACTTTCAGAATATCGAATACTGGAATCGGAAGTTCCCATAATGCAATGAGCCAGTTTGATTTTATTCAGCCAATGAGGTATCTTAAGAAGTGTGGGCACATCCTGTTATGCATGTTAGGCATGTTAACTAATGGCATGGCTGTGATTGGCTGCTGAAATGATGTCATAAAAGCCGCAGCCGCCATTTTGGGTTCACTCTGCTGTGAATTTACTTAGGGACAGGACGCTGCTGTTCTGACTCTGAGGGACAGTTTGAGCTAGTGATTTGCTTTATTGTGCTTTACCCAGCCTACTTTAGCAACCGCTGTGTGAGAAGCTTTCTTTTGCCTTGCAGTGGTGTTCACGGCTGTCTGTGAGGTCTCTGTGTGTGAGTGCAGCTCACGCTGTAGTGCGTTCTGCAGCCACCTCCAGTTGTAGTCCACTCAGCGTGCATCACTGCCTCATACATTGTCCTTTTTTGCATGAGTGCTGCTCATTTTTCCTGATTTCTCCTATTAGTGTGGTTCCATCCGTATCTAGCTAGATTGCTTGCAAACACTATATAGGAGTAGATAGAGGAGCCTTTTTTGCTGGCTTGTGCCCTGCAGCCCCAGCCAGATTAGTATTAGCCTATTTTTTGGAGCCTCATCTATTGCATTGTAGGTTACCTTCCTGCATTGTAATAGCTACAAAAAGTTTGTGATACTATCGGTTTTACATCTTTGGGCACATCCAGTATCTTTCTGTGAAAAAAGAAAGTTAATAAAGTTCACCAAACACTCCACTTTACAGTCATGTAGGCCACATTAGCTCATATTAAAGTCTAGTCCACACTTTATAAAGTTAGTGTTTCTTATTCCTGTTAGCAGCTGTTCAGGAATAAGCACACTAAGCCCTTAGTACTTTTCTGCCTATCTTTATCAGTCTACCAAGATGAAGAAGGCAGGGAGTAAGGCACGTGGTCGTGGGCATGGAATTTCTGCAGAGAGAGGACGTGGGGATTCTGTGCATGCTGCGGGCACCAGTGACTCAACATCCACCAGTTTTACCAGGGAACAGTCCTTCATACGCACCTTTGTATGAGCTCGCTGTACCCCACTGCTGCAGGACGAACAAATTGAAGTAGTTGTCGGATGGATGGCAGCTAACGCATCGACTTCAATTAGTTCCAGATCCTCTCCGGTCCAGAGCACTGAAGAGCACCCATCTGTATCTTCACCACCTGCCAAATTGCCCAGGCAGTCAGAGAGCCCTGGACAGGAGCCATCTCTACTTCTGTTCTCTGAATCTGTTGGCTTGGAAAGAGGGGGCCAGCCAAGCAGCATTGATGCACAACAGCTTTGTCTCTCTGAATCTGAAGAGTGGGCCAGTGCCTATGGTCAGCACACCTCAGTACGCATGTGATGATGAGACTAAGGTGCCACTTTCTGGTGCGAACTGTGCTGTCGAGACTTCCCAGGACAAGCAGTTGTTTGACGAGGGTAGTGTAGATGATGAGGTCCTTGACCCATCATGGCGTGAGGTACAGGAAGGTAGTGGGAGCAGCTCTGAGGAAGAGATTCCCTGAACGGCCAAAAAAGGAGGGAGAGGGAGGGGGCAGACTCGGTTGCCTGTAGCCTCCACTTCGGCACCCATTAGTAACATGCCTGTTCCAAAACCCAAAACAGGCGCACCCAAGAATTGCAGTGCCTGGTACTTTTTTGACACAGGTGCAGATGACATTTGCTTTGTCAAATGAAAGCTGTGTAATCATAAAGTAAAAAGAGGGAACAGTGTCAGCAACCTCAATTCCACAAATATGTGGAAACATGTGGGGACCAAGCACGTGGTGGAGTTACAAAGACACACTGAAGACCTAGGCCAACCTACAGCGCCACCTACCACCTCTTCAGCTCATGTTGTAGCCTCTTCCTTCAGCTCACACACAGCTGGTTCGGCTTCCTCACAGGATCGCCGTGGAAGAACCTCTGGCACTATTGTACAGAGACACAGTGTCATTCCACCCACAGCACCACATTCCCTGTCATTCTCATACTCCCAGGCCAGTCTACAGCCATCGGTAGCACAGGCATGGGAGAAAAGGCGCCCATACTTGGCAAACCACCCCCGAGCACAGGCTCTGAATGCTGGCATTGCAAAACTACTGTCCCGTGAAATGCTCTCATTCAGGTTGGTGGAGACTGATACCTTCCGTAACTTCATGGCATTGGCAGTCCCACAATACAACGTGCCCAGCCGCTTTTATTTCAGCAGGCAAGCCGTCCTTGCCCTGCAAAAGCATTTGGAGGGAATAATTAAACATGCGCTACTAAACACCATCAGTTTCAAGGTCCACCTGACCACCGATGCATGGACCAGTAACCATGGACAGGGATGATATCTTTCCCTCACTGCCCATAGGGTAAATGTTGTGGAGCTGTACGTGTTCTGCCAACTCCAAGGATTGCAGGAATCCAGTCTGTACACATTGACTCCTCCTCATACTCCAGTTCCTCTGAATCAGCGCTGCAGGAGCCATCACAGTCTACCTCCACATGGACCCGTGAACGCTTACCTGTTATGACCGATATGAGCACAGCCGTGGCCAAACGTCAACAGGCCGTATTGAAATTAATTTATTTGGGGAATCGAAGCCACCCATCGCTGGAGCTCTAGAATGCCATCAAGCAGCACAGCGATGTGTCGTTTGTACCAGCGAATCTCCAGCCAGGCATGGTAGTGTGTGACAATGGCCGAAATCTGGTGGCAGCTCTGGGCCTAGGCAACCTCACTCACATCCCATGTCTGGCACATGTGCTCAACTTGGTCGTGCAGAGTTTTTTGAGGAACTATCCGGATCTTGATGCACTGCTGCACAAGGTCTGCATAGAGTGCGCTCACTTGTGGCATTCCAGCATAGCAAGATCGTGCATTGCAGCTCTGCAGCACCGATTCCGCCTTCCGGAACATCGTATCATATGTGACCTACCCACCAGGTGGAATTCAATGTTACATATGTTGAAGAGGTTGTGTGAGCAGCAGGCAGCAGTAATGGAGTACCAGCTGCATCAGGCGCAAACAAGTCGCACTGCACGCTGTTTACAGTTCACCACCACTGAGTGGGCCTCTATGAAGGACATCTGCCACGTTTTGTGTGCCTTCGATGATTCCACATGGATGGCGAGGGCAGATGATGCACTAGTCAGCATGACTATCTCTCTTATCTGTCTGCTTGAAAAAACACTTCAAGCACTAAGGGAGGAGGTTGTGGAAGAGGTGGAGGATGAGGAGTCACAAATGCCATCTGCTTCTGGACAGTCTGCGCAACGAGGTTCCTCACAAAGGCCTAGGCAGGGGACACTTCGTGAGGAGGATGAGCAGGAGACAATGGAGGATGAAGACATCTGTCCAGAGGAGGGAGGTACACAATGCTCTAGTAGTCAGTATGTAGAGCGAGTTGGGGTGATGCAGAGCAGGCAGAGATGACGCCTCAAGCAGGGGACAGCGTTTCTTGGCCGGTTGGCAGTCTGCAGCACATGGTTGATTTCATGCTGCAGTGATTGAGAAACGACCACCGCATTGCCCACATTCTCAACACGGCTGATTATTGGGTGTCCACCCTCCTAGATCCTCGCTACTGGGACAACTTACAAAGCCTCATAACACCGTTGAACCGGGAGCGTAAAATGCGGGAGTACCAAGACACACTGATGCATTCCATCATGTTCTCCATTCCACCCGAGAGCAGTGCTGCTAGTGCTTTACAAAGCAGTATCGAGGCAGTGGAGGAAGCTCTGCACAAAGAGGGAGCAGAAGCAGTGCCTTAGCACAAGGCAAGACCAGTATGGCCCAAATGTGGAAACGTTTTGTGTCCCCGCCACAAATGTCTACACCGTCACAGACGGCTCCAGTCAGCAGGAGGCAATGTTTCCGTCAGATGTTGACAGACTACTTGTCTTGCCCTCTCAGTGTCCTCCCAGACAGCTCTTCCCCCTTCAAGTTTTGGGTCTCTAAGCTGGATACATGGCCAGAGCTTAGCCAGTATGCATTGGAGGTGCTGGCTTGCCCTGCTGCTAGTGTATTATCGGAACGCGTCTTTAGTGCCGCAGGTGATGTACTAACAAACTGTCGCATGCGACTATCCTCCGATAACGTTGACCAGCTTACTTTTCTGAAAATAAACTAGGCCTGGATCTCGCAAGAATTTGCCAGTCCTCTTCCAGATTAAATATTTGGTTGGCAACAGTATCCAGGTCTCCTTTTGTGTTCATGTTTCTACCACCTGAACTGTAATTCCTGGGCTCCAACACCGCCAGTTGCTGCTCAGAAGTGCCGTCTGCCCAGTCAACACATGCTCCAGTGTTACTGGGGTTCAGTAACGTCAACTGATCCCCTGCTGTAAGTCTGGCAATTTCTCCTGCTCTGCCCACATTCATACTATTACAGATTTTAAACTTGCTCCAATTAGGCCTCTGGCTACACTCTGTTTCTACTGTAATCCCTGGGCTCCAACACCGCCAATTGCTGCTCAGAAGTGCTGTCTGCACAGTCAACACATGCTCGAGTGTTATTGGGGTTCAGTAATGTCAGCTGATCCCCTGCTGTGTGTCTGGCAATTTCTCGTGCTCTGTCCACATTCACACTACTACAGATTTTAAACTTGCTCAAATTAGGCCTTTGGCTACACTCTGTTTCTACTGTAATCCCTGGGCTCCAACACCGCCAGTTGCTGCTCAGAAGTGCCATCTGCACAGTCAACACATGCTCCAGTGTTATTGGGGTTCAGTAACGTCAGCTGATCCCCTGCTGTGTGTCCGGCAATTTCTCGTGCTCTGTCCACATTCACACTACTACAGATTTTAAACTTGCTCCAATTAGGCCTCTGGCTACACTCTGTTTCTAGTGTAATCCCTGGACTCCAACACCACCAGTTGCTGCTCAAAAGTGCCGTCTGCATAGTCAACACATGCTCCAGTGTTATTGGGGTTCAGTAACCTCAGCTGATCCCCTGCTCTGTGTCCAGCAATTTTTCGTGCTCTGTCCACATTCACACTACTACAGATTTTAAACTTGCTCCAATTAGGCCTTTGGCTACACTCTGTTTCTACTGTAATCCCTGGGCTCCAACACGGCCAGTTGATGCTCAGAAGTGCCGTCTGCATAGTCAAAACATGCTCCAGTGTTATTGGGGTTCAGTAACGTCAGCTGATCCCCTGCTGTGTGTCCGGCAATTTCTCCTGCTCTGTCCACATTCACATTACTTCAGATTTTAAACTTGCTCCAATTAGGCCTCTGGCTACACTCTGTTTCTACTGTAATCCCTGGGCTCCAACACCACCAGTTGCTGCTCAGAAGTGCCATCTGCCTAGTCAACACATGCTCCAGTGTTATTGGGGTTCAGTAACGTCAGCTGATCCCCTGCTGTGTGTCTGGCAATTTCTCCTGCTCTGTCCACATTCACACTACTTCAGATTTTAAACATACTCCAATTAGGCCTCTGGCTACACTCTGTTTCTACTGTAATCCCTGGGCTCCAACAATGCCAGTTGCTGCTCAGAAGTGCCATCTGCACAGTCAACACATGCTCCAGTTTTATTGGGGTTCAGTAACGTCAGCTGATCCCCTGCTGTGTGTCCGGCAATTTCTCCTGCTCTGTCCACTTTCACATTACTACAGATTTTAAACTTGCTCCAATTAGGCCTCTGGCTACACTCTGTTTCTACGGTAATCCCTGGGCCCCAACACCGCCAGTTGCTGCTCAGAAGTGCTGTCTGCATAGTCAATACATGCTCCAGTGTTATTGGGGTTCAGTAACATCAGCTGATCCCCTGCTGTGTGTCCGGCAATTTCTCCTGGTCTGTCCACATTCACACTACTTCAGATTTTAAACATACTCCAATTAGGCCTCTGGCTACACTCTGTTTCTACTGTAATCCCTGGGCTCCAACAATGCCAGTTGCTGCTCAGAAGTGCCATCTGCACAGTCAACACATGCTCCAGTGTTATTGGGGTTCAGTAACATCAGCTGGTCCCCTGCTGTGTGTCCGGCAATTTCTCCTGGTCTGTCCACATTCACACTACTACAGATTTTAAAATTGCTCCAATTAGGCCTTTGCCTCCACTCTGTTTCTAGTATTTACCCTGGGCTCCAGCACCGCCAGTTGCTGCTCAGAAGTGACATCTGCACAGTCAACACATGCCCCAGTGTTATTGGGGTTCAGTAACCTGAGCTGATCCCCTGCTGTGTGTGGCAATTTCTCCTGCTCTGCCCACTTTCACACCACTATAGATTTTAAACTTGCTAAACTTAGGCCTCTGCCTCCACTCTGTTTCTAGTATTTACCCTGGGCTTCAATACCGCCAGTTGCTGCTCAGAAATGCCATCTGCATAGTCAGCACGTGCTCCAGGGTTATTGGGGTTCAGTAACGTCAGCTGATCCCCTGCTGTGTGTCCGGCAATTTCTCCTGCTCTGTCCACATTCACACTACTACTGATTTTAAACTTGCTCCAATTAGGTCTCTGGCTACACTCTGTTTCTAGTTTTTCCCTGGGTTCCAGCACCGCCAGCTGTTTCTCAGCAGTGTATTTGGCACGGGTACTCCCTCCTGCCCAGCCTGGTTCCAGCACACCAGCTGTTTCCGGGTAGTGTCAATGTCACTTTGCCTCCAATACGTTGTCCTGTCGTGTTGCGGTCGGGTTAGCTGATTCTATGGTGCCTGCAGTTTAGGTGCTTCCTATGTGGGCTGCGGGATCTGGCAATGAAGGCTGGTTCCATAGTGCCAATAGGACAAGCTCCCCCTGTAGGACTGTGGGTTTCGGTAACTCCGGCCGGCTCGCGGCCTTGCAACTTTTTTTATTCATGTGTACCTTCTGCTGCCTATCTGAGTTCCAGTACCATTAGCTGGTACTTTGGAAGTCAATCTTGAATATGTCCCCCTGGGTTCCAGTAATGTCAGCTGGTTCCAGGCAGAGCCTTTGGCTTAGGTGCCTCCTTCTCGGTATCCGAGTTCCACCAATGTCTGCTGGTCCTTGGTAGTTCTTTCTTGCACAGGTACCTCCTGCTTAGTAACTGGGTTCCAGTACCATCAGCTAGTTCTCGGCAGTTCCTCAGCCTTCTTGTACCTTCTGCTACATTTCCAAGTTCACGCTTTTTGAAATGATTTTTGGTAATCACTCTGAATCTCCCTGATGATGACCCTGAAGACGACGACCCTGAAGACCACCCCTGCTGTGTGTACGGCAATTTCTCCTGCTCTGTCCACATTCACACTACTACTGATTTTAAACTTGCTCCAATTAGGCCTCCGGCTACACTCTGTTTCTAGTTTTTACCCTGGGTTCCAGCACCGCCAGCTGTTTCCCAGCAGTGTCTTTGGCACGGGTACTCCCTCCTGCCCAGCCTGGTTCCAGCACACCAGCTGTTTCTGGGTAGTGTCAATGTCACTTTGCCTCCAATATGTTGTCAGTTGTGTTGCGTTCGGGCTAGCCGACTCTATGGTGTCTGCAGTTTAGGTGCTTCCTATGTGGGCTGTGGGATCTGGCAATGAAGGCTGGTTCCGTAGTGCCAATAGGACAAGCTCCCCCTGTAGGACTATGGGTTTTGGTAACTCCGGCTGGCTCGCCGCCTTGCAACTTTTTTTCCATGTGTACCTTCTGCTGCCTATCTGAGTTCCAGTACCATTAGCTGGTTCCTTGGAAGTCAATCTTGAATATGTCCCCCCTGGGTTCCAGTGACGTCAGCTGGCTCCAGGCAGAGCCTTTAGCTTGGGTGCCTCCTTCTCGGTATCTGAGTTCCACCAACGTCTGCTGGTCCTTGTTAGTGCTTTCTGGCACAGGTACCTCCTGCTTAGTAACCTGGTTCCAGTACCATCAGCTGGTCCTCGGTAGTTCCATTGGCTCTTGTACCTTCTGCTACCCATCCAGGTTCCAGTACTGTCAGCTGGTTCTCGGCAGTTCTTTAGCCTTCTTGTACCTTCTGCTACATTTCCTCGTTCAAGCTTTTTGAAATGGTTTTTGGTAATCTCTCTGGATCTCCCTGATGATGACCCTGAAGACAACAACCCTGAAGACCACCCCGAAGAAGACGATGACCCCGAAGATGACGACCCTGTAGACGACGACCCTGAAGACCACCCCGAAGCAGACGATGACCCCGAAGACGATGACCCTGTAGATGACCCTGAAGACCACCCCAAAGAAGACGACGACCCTGTAGTCGACCCTGAAGACCACCCCGAAGAAGACGATGACCCCGAAGACGACAACTCTGAAGACCACCCTGAAGAAGACCAAGAAGCTGACCCTGAAGAAGATGACCAAGAGGACAAAGAACAAGAAGACAACCACCAAGATACAGAAGAACAAGAGTCAGAAGACCAAGAAACAGAAGAACAAGAAGCTGCAGAACAAAGAGCAGAGGAACATTAAGCATAAGACTAAAAATCAGAGCAAAAGATATTATCTAAATTATAAGCAGAAGAAGACTAAGCAGTGTATGGGGGTGAGTCCGTTCCTCCTCGTGGTGCCCCTGGAAAATACCTGCTGCTGCAGGGCAAACTGAACGCGGACAAATCCTGTTGTAAATCTTTTGTGACAGGCAGAATCGAAGGTGTAATCTTTAAACTTTTATAGATAACAACTACAGGAATGCCTGTCACAAATAAGAATATGATGAAGAAGAAGAATATGAAGAAGATGTAGAAGTAGAATATAAAGAAGAATAATTGTTGAATAAGAAGAATATGAAGAATGTAAAAAAAAAGAGTAATAGGAAGAAGGTGAAGAAGAAGATGAATAAAGTGAAGAAGAAGTTGATGAAAAAGATGCTGCTGCTGAGGATGATGAAGGAGAATGTGTGGGAGAAGTAAAAAAGAAGGTGAAGAGTATGGAAGTAGTGAAACATAAATATCTGAAAAAATATAAAAAAGCTTAACATAGTCAATATCTTTGTAACTCCGAACGTCTTAAAAAAAATTATTTCCTGCTATTCCATTTGATTGGGCCAAACCTCTATGCCTTTAATGTCTCCTCCCCCTCCCCCAATACATTCTACATTATTCTTAGTTGTTTTCCTTCATGTAGAATTAACCTTCCGATATTTGTGTCCCATTGACTTGCATTAGTTTCCGGTATTGGAATGGGCGATATCCGATATTTTTTGGGTATCGGTCCGATCCAATCCGATCTGATATTTCCCAATATCGGAAGGTATCTGTCACCCCCTTGCGGTCCGGGGCACCTACTTTCTCTTCCCCGCCTGTTCTTACCTCCTCCGGTTCTGTCCTGAGCCAGCAGGGTCACGCTCCGGTCATCCGCCGGCGCTCCGGGGTCCATCCCTGCAGACATGCGGCCCGGGTCCTTGCTCCCATGTCTGCTGCACTTCCTCGTTCCTCTCCCTCTCCTAGGGAGTGCATAGGGGGCGGGCAGGCCAGCTCTCTGGCTTCTTAAACGGCCAGCCCGTTCCCACTCACTGCCCCTCCTCCCGGCCTATCACCTGCAGGCTGGAGGGATAAAAGGATCTCAGTCACTCCTGGACTCCGCCTGGGCAACTTCTATTATCCTGAAGTTGCTGCTCCAGGTCTTGTCCTGCTATGCTTACCAATCCAGTTTGCTTGCCTTACTCTGTGTTCCTTTTTCCCCTAGGATCGTGTCTGGCCTTCTCGGCATCCTGTGTCCTGGATCCTGGACGATTCCCTGCAGTCTTCAGCCTGCTTCCTAGTTCCACGTTCTGCCCTGTCTTTTCAGTTCATTTCTCCCCAGCCTCCCAGGTCGGTTTAACACAGGTGTCTGCTTCATCGGACCCTCTATTGGTGGTCAAGGGGAAATCCCTGTATAGGGGTCACTCCAAGCCTTGGACTCCTTAGAGGCACCCTGGTGTTGTGGTCCTGTGGCCCTCCTTTGGGGAGTCTCCCCTAGTATTTGTATTACTTTACAATAAACCTTTTGAACCTGCTTTCTTGGTCTGGCTCTCCCTTCCTGGTATCAGCAACCGCTGTATTTGCGGTCCAGAGGGTCCACCCGATAGACCCATCTGTAGGGCGTGACAGTATCGCTCAACACTAATGAAGAGGTGAAAACATTACTGAGGCAGATGCTGGATTCAGGAGTGGTGCAGAGTAGTCAGAGCCCTTGGGCAGCCCTGGTAGTGCTCGTCAAGAAAAAGAATGGGACCATCCGGTTCTGTGTAGATTACAGGAAACTCAATGCCTGCCCTGTTCGAGACTCGTATCCATTGCCCCGCATCGAGGAATCCTTGACAGCATTGGTGAAAGCTAAGTACTTCTCCACCCTGGACCTAGCAAGCGGATACTGGCAAGTAGGCATGGCAGAGAAAGACAAAGAGAAAACCGCCTTCATCCTCCCTATGGGGCTGTTTAAGTTTAACCGGATGCCCTACAGGCTCTCCATTGCTCCTGGAACGTTTCAAAGGCTGATGGAAAAGTGTTTGGGAGACATAAATTTTGAGGCTACCCTGATCTATCTAGATGACCTCATTGTGTTTTCGGCCTCATTCGAAGAACACCTTGCCTGGCTTGGACAGGTACTCGGAAGACTGCGGGCTAATAACCTGAAGGTGAAGCCAAAGAAGAGCCACCTCTTTAAGAGAGAGATCATGTACCTGGGCCACATAGTGTCCCAAAATGGAGTTATACCCTCGCCAGAAAAAGTGGCTGCTATCCAGAACTGGCCAGTCCCTTGAACAGTTAGAGAACTCCAGGCCTTTCTGGGGCTCGCCTGGTACTACCGCCGGTTTGTTAAAGACTTTGTGAAGGTGACAGGTCCTCTCAATGAGCTGCTAAGGGGGACGGCTGGAGCGCCAAAGGCCCAGTACATCCCTTGGGCCCAGAGACAATACAAGGTCTTTCAAGCTATAAAAATGCCCTTACCTCAGCCCCGATTTTGGCCTACGCAGATTTCAATCATCCGTTCCCGTTGTACACAGATGGTAGCCTTCATGGACTCGGTGCAGTACTTTCTCAGATACAGGATGGACATGAGAGAGTCATCGGGTATGCCAGCAGGTCCCTCAAAATTACAGCTCCTTCCGGTTAGAGCTCCTGGCCCTGGTGTGGGCCATGACAGAGAAATTTGCAGGCTTCCTGACAGGTACCAAGAGTCAAGTTCAAACAGACAATAATCCCCTGGCCCACCTTGAGAATGTTAAATTGGGGGCCTTAGAACAAAAAAGGGTGGCTCGCCAAGCCAAACTTGACTTTACCAACCGTTATCACTCTGCTACCAAAAACGCAAATGCTGATGGGCTGTCAAGAGTGACTGTGGAGACTCCAGCTGGGAATCTCGATGAGCAACTCGAAAAGGAGGAAACCCCAGACTTTCGTATGTTTAAGCCTCCAGTGGTTGAGGCCCAGTCAAGAAGAGAGGCCTAACCATTAACCTGGTCCCTGGAAAAAAACAATGAGGAATGGGGACATGTCCAGGATGAAGACGAAGGGCAGAGACAGATGAAATGGTGGGTAACTCAGAAGTGGAAGCCTGGCAAACAAGAGAGAGATGATCTGGACTCTGAAATATAGAGTGTGTTACACCAGTGGGATAGACTGGAAGTGCGAGAGTCAGTGCAATATCGTAAGAGACAACAGCCAAAAGATATGGAAGTAAGGTGCCAGGTGGTCATCCCCGGAAGAATGGCTCAAGAAGTAGCTAAAGAAGCCCACGAATTTGGAACTCACTTCGGCCCCACAAAGACCTACCAATGGTTACAGTGGTATGTGTATTGCCCCCGGTTGGAGTCTGTGGTGGAAGAGGTTTGCCGGCAATGTCAAGTATGTGACCTCATTAAGAGTACCGAACAGAGGGCACCCATCCAGACCATGCAAACTAAGGAACCGCTAGAAGTCTTGATGATTGACTATCTCCTCGTGGGACACTCGGCCCAGGGGCTACAGTACTGTTTGATGATGACCAATCATTTCTCTAAGTTCGCAGTAGTCACCCCAACTAGAGATTAGACTGTGGAATCGGCGGCGAGAGCCATCTGTCAAGACTTCATCCGGGTGTATGGGTGCCCAAATCGCATTCACTCGGACCAAGGCGCATGTTTCCAAGGCAAGGTGATGGAAGAACTGTATCGTATGTATGGCATCGAGTGGTCCTGGACCACCCCTTACCACCCTCAAGGTAACGGAGCATGTGAACGCTTCAACCGAACCTTACTTCAAATGCTGAGAATGTTGGCGAAGGATAAGAAAGCGTGTTGGCCAGACTACCTGCCAGAGTTGGTCTGGACCTACAACAATCAGGTCCACTCTGAGTATTAGTCAGAGAGAAACCCCCAAGGGAAAACTAAGTGAGAGATGGGAAGTACAGCCTAAAAGAGTTACCAAGCAAGTGTATGCTAATGGCCCTGTCTACAAGGTGCAGATTGAGAATGGGGTGTCCACCCCTAGAGTACTTCACAGAAATATGCTGCGCCCCTGACGGAGGTCTGTTCTACACCATTGTCACCTGAAGGTGCTACTCCACTTCCTGAATCTGTCATGCCTGATGGTGAAATCGATGACGAGTGGTGGACCGTCCCTGACACAGTAGGGGGTACTCAGACGCACAGAGACGGTAATCCCATGGATGTACCAGTACCGCCACGCGAGGACGAGACCAGACAAGAGCCCATGATGACTCCTGCAGCAAGTGTTCCTCTGGAAGATAGTCAAGCCTTGCCTGACAGCCAAGAGCTTCGGAGATCCCAATGGTCTAATGCAGGGGTTCCACCAGTCCGCTATGTAGAACAGTGTGCTTTGCCTGTTTTTACAACTTTTCAGCCTCCTCTATATAGTTCGAGGAGCCAAGAAGATACCAAGAAAGGGATTTACAGTATCCAGGAGCACCTCCAGGACCCAGAAGCAAGGAGAAGACCACGTTTCACCGAGCTGACAGAAAGCCGTGCGCACCACCGTACTAGACTGTTGGGGGCCCGTGACTGGATCTGAGTCCCCAACATCACCGTGAGTTTGTTCCTGTTTTGTGCACATGTCATGGCCTAGTGTAGGCTTCAATAATCAGAACACGGCAGCCATGAGGCCTGCTTAGTAAAGGCCAGGGAGGTTATACATAGAGTAGCATCATTCTTTGTTTATTGTTTGCATTTACTTGTGTGACATATATTGAGTCTGTAACAGTTGGAACTATTTTATGGAAAAGCTAAAGAATATAACTCTTATAAATTATCTTTTGCCATTGCATACACCTGTTTGCATCTTCCTCATACACTTCATTCCTTGCCTTCCAATAAATCTACACTTTTTTGTTTGCACCTCATCTTGTGTACAGTAGTCTTCCTGCACCGTGGTGGTCCCCTAGCCATCGCTTCATGGGTCCAACCCGTCCCCAGATCCCACTCATACCTGCCTGTGTCCCAGTCCTTCCTGAAACTGTCTCCAGTCTGTACTTGTCCCTACCTGTTTTAATATCCCACTTGTACCTGCGAGTGTTCCTGTCTTTCCTGCAACAATTTCTGTTCCTCCACTCTGAACTATGCCCACCTGCCTGCCAGTGTGCCAGCCATACCCACCTGCCTGCCGGTGTGCAAGCTGTGCCAGCTGTGCCCACCTGCCAGAGTGCCAGCTGTGCCCACCTTCCTGTCAGTGTGCCTGCCATGCCCGCTTGCCTGCCAAAGTGCCAGTTGTGGCTACCTGTACATCATCCATGCTCGCCAGTACTTGCCAGTCTGAACTTCAGCTACCTACAGTACACCAGTCATTAGTTTTCTGTCCCCTTGTTGGGTCAGCTGCTACTGCCAGAGGCCACGCTAGAGTGGTACCTGGCAGCTACCTGCAATACAAGCCTGACCTCACCACTAGAGGCTGCAGTGGACACCAAGGCAGCTGCATTGTCACGCCCCGCTAGGGTTATTCTGATTTTTGGCACCATGGGGCCACAATCCTCGCCCGTGCCATACAGTCTGGGCACGAGCGTTACACTTGTCAGTCCACAGAGTAGTCTCCCAAAAGTTAGGGGATCATCAAAATGTTTTCTGGCAAAACAGAGATGAGTCTTTATGTTCTTATTGCTCAGCAGTGGTTTTCATCTTGAAAATCTGCCATGCAGGCCATTTTTGCCCAGTCTCTTTTGTATGGTGAAGTCATGAACACTGACCTTACCTGAGTAAAGTGAGGCCTGCAGCTCTTTCGATGTTATTGTGGGGTGTTTTGTGACCTCTTTGATGAGTCGTTGCAGTGATCTTGTGGTAATTTTCGTCATTCAGTCACTCCTGGGAAGGTTCACCCAGTGGCATAGGAAGGGGGGGGCGGGCCGCCCCGGGCGGCACAATGCCGGGGGCGGCTCAATGCCGGGGGCGGGTCCGACCCAGAGAGGAGGAGGAGGAAGAAAAAAAAAAAGAGACGGGGGCCCTTTAAATCTTCGGGCGGCGCCGACCGCCGCCACGACCAGCCCCCCCCGTTGGGCCCCCCATTCTAATACTCACCTCTCCTGGTTCCTGCGGCAGCTGCAGCGTCTTTGACGCCTCTGACTCTGTGACGTCTCAGGGCAGAGGGTGCGATGACGTCATCACTGCGCGCTCAGCCTCTCTGTCCTGAGCGTTGCAGAGCCGGAGAGATGCTGAGTGCACCGGACCTGCGCTGGGAACGGGAGAGGTGAGGATTTTACTTTTTTTTTTTTTCTTTATGTCTGACACACTGGGGGCAATGCTGGACACTGGGGCAGATTGCTAGACACACTGGGGCAATGCTGGACACTGAGGCAGATTGCTGGACACACTGGGGGCAATGCTGGACACTGGGGCAGATTGCTAGACACACTGGGGGCAATGCTGGACACTGGGGCAGATTGCTAGACACACTGGGGGCAATGCTGGACACTGGGGCAGATTGCTAGACACACTGGGGGCAATGCTGGACACTGGGGCAGATTGCTAGACACACTGGGGGCAATGCTGGACACTGGGGCAGATTGCTAGACACACTGGGGGCAATGCTGGACACTGGGGCAGATTGCTGGACACACTGGGGGCAATGCTGGACACACTGGGGGCAATGCTGGACACTGGGGCAGATTGCTGGACACACTGGGGGCAATGCTGGACACTGGGGCAGATTGCTGGGCACACTGGGGGCAATGCTGGACACTGGGGCAGATTGCTGGACACACTGGGGGCAATGCTGGACACTGGGGCAGATTGCTGGACACACGGGGGGCAATGCTGGACACTGGGGCAGATTGCTGGACAAACTGGGGGCAATGCTGGACACTGGGGCAGATTGCTGGACAAACTGGGGGCAATGCTGGACACTGGGGCAGATTGCTGGACACACTGGGGGCAATGCTGGACACTGGGACAGATTGCTGGACACACTGGGGCAATGCTGGACACTGCGCCTGTGCGGCCGCCCGGCTTGTGAATCCCAGCCCCGCACTCTGCATAATGCATAACACACTGCGGGGCTGGGATTACCAAGGTGGGTGGCCGCACAGGCACAGTCTGAAAGCCTGGCTGTGACATCAGACGGCCAGAGCTCTCTGCGCCTGCACCAAACAGCGATACACAGCGCAGGCGCCGGATTTCATGGGTAAACAGCGCTGAGGGGGCGGCGCCCTGCGTTGAGTGACAGCAATGGGGGGGCAAACTCGGGAACAGCCCCGAGCTGGGTTCACCACTGTTTCATGTTTTCGCCATTTGTGGTTAATGATCTCACTGTGGTTCCCTTAAGTCCCAAAGCTTTAGAAATGGCTTTATAACCTTTTCCTGACAAATAGTGAAATTATGTCTGGGTCTTTTGGTCTACTTCACTTTGTCAGGCAGGTCCTAGTGATTTACGTGATTTCTTGATTTAGAACAGGTGTGGCAGTAATCAGGCCTGGGTGTGGCTAGGGAATTTGAGCTCAGCTTCCCATAGAAGTGATAAACCACAGGCAATTTATGTAGGTTTGAATTTCTTTTTCCCTTAACAATAAAGACTTTCATTTAAAGGGAACCTGTCACCCCCAAAATCGAAGATGAGGTAAGCTCACCGGCATCAGGGGCTTATCTACAGCATTCTGTAATGCTGTAGATAAGCCCCCGATGTATCCTGAAAGATGAGAAAAAGAAGTTACTATAGTGACTATACTCACCTGGGTGGGCGGTCCGATCCGATGGGCGTCGCGGCCCAGGGCCTCCCATCTTCATAGGATGACGTCCTCTTCTTGTCTTCACGCTGCGGCTCGGGCACAGGTGTACTCTGACCTTTCCTGGTGCCTGCACACTGTAGTACTTTGCTCTGCCCTCAACACGGCAGACAAAGAACGGCTGCGCCGGAGCCGCAGAGTGAAGAAAAGAAGAAGATGTCATTGTAAGAAGCCCCGTACCGCGACGCCCATCGGACCGGACCACAGCGGAACCGCCCCTGGGTGAGTATAATCTAACCTCTTTTTCTCATCTTTCAGGTTACATAGGGGGCTTATCTACAGCATTACAGAATGCTGTAGATAAGAACCTGATGCCGGTGGGCTTAGCTCACCTTCCATTTTTGGGGTGACAGGTTCCCTTTAAAAGCTGCGTTTTGTCTTTACTTGTGTTATTTTTGTCTGATATTTAAATTTAGGGATAGGGATCTTGATCTAGCTTAGGGATCTGAAATATTTAAGCGTGACAAATATGCAAAAGAATAAGAATCAAGAAGGAGGCAACACTTTTTCACATAGCCATGCATATATGCTCATGACTTTGTCCTAGTGCAAAAGGTTAAGGACAATTACTTAAAATTAATTTTTGATAAAGACCTCAGCGCAGGGTTGAAATGATAGAAAAGAACATGGTACATGATAGACAAAGAGATCCTAAGTATAATTATACATATGCAAAGCTTTACAAAAGGATCTAAAACAGCACCATGAACAGGTTTCTACAGGAAAAAGGGGATATAAACTACAAATGTATGGCAAAAATTATGGAAGTGACCCAGGGGATTGTGGTCAAAATAATGTAAAACACCATATAAAGTATATTGCAAAGTAAGGTCCCAATGTCTCAGTTTTTAGCAATATACAATAGCAACAATGGGTGCATGCTATCGTAATTACAATTAATGAAAACATACTGTACATATGCCAATTGAAAAATGGCACATGCAGTCTCCCAATTTCTTATATTTGTAATTATTTTTTGCAGTCTTTTAAAAATGACAAACTAGTGCAAAGTGCCCTAACAGCCGGGCGCAGGGTGCCCTAACAGCTTGGTGCAGAGTGCCCTAACAGTTGGCTGTAGAGTGCCATAACAACTGTTGTAGAGTGCTATAACATCCTGGTACGCAGTGCACTAACAGCTTGGTGCACAGTATACAAAAAAAGGTTGCACTCAATCATGCTAATGCATGTCAATGTGAAATATATGAAACATGAATAGCAATATGGCTTTTGAATATTAGGAAAAAAATAAATGAGATGCTTTGCACAAAATTTGGCCAAATAATGTCTGCTCATCAACCAATGTCAAGGTGGTCTCAAAGACTGATGGGTCCCTAACCAATGTGAATACATCTCTTAGGCTGATGTCTGCATTCCTGGGTGAATGTGGACATCTCTCTCAGTAAAGCCTGCATTTATGGGTAGGTAGGAACCTACTGTAATTAAAATCACCACATGGAGAAGGGCAGAGTGCACAGTCAGTAAGCTAACATAGAAACAACAAAAACACAGTGCATAGTGCCCTAACAGCCTGGTACACAGTGCCATAACAATCTTGTGCACAGTGCCCTACAGCCTAGTGCACAGTGCCATAACAGTCTGGTGTACAGTGCCACAACAGCCTGGTGAATAGTAGCCTAATAGTGCAATAAACTGCTGGGCATTTTCAATTCTCTACTGTGCACTTATGTGGGGTATAAAAAATGAGAAATGCATCAAATATGAGACATGGCCGAAGTGGTGGTGTAGCTGCTACAGGGAGAGAACGTGATCGTTCTGTGCCTGCTATGTGCCCAAATAAAACACTTTCCACTGATGCAAGCAGGCAACAGGATGTTCTGCATAATTTCGTAGGTCTGAGTAATGCTGGACAAATGCCGAGGCCTGAACATGTAAAGGCGGTTTTAGATTGGATGGCTGAGAGTGCCTCCAGTTCCTTTGCATTGTCTTCCACCTGGTCTACTGCTGAAAGTATAGTGCTGGTACCTGCTGACCTTGGGCATCTGTCTTCCACCTCACCACCTTTCAAATTGGCCAAGCAGTCTGAGCTCCAAGTCATGCAGCAGTCACTTCTGCTTTTTGATGATTCCGCTGGCAGTGGTTCCGTGGGCCATCCATCTGGCTCTGCCCCAGAAGTGGAAGAGATTGAATGAACTGATGCCCAACCAATTGTTAACTTTTAGGATGAGTAAGTGGGAGGGCTAGTGCACATAGTCAACAGACCACCATAGCACATCTCTGATGATGATGATGACGACGCACAGGTGCCAAATGCTACGTTTTTCTGCAGTGTGCAGACCAAGCAGGGCAGGGGTGAGGAGTGGGTGGAAGATTATGAAGGGGATGATAAGGTTTTAAACCCCACATGAAGTAAAGGCTATCCGTTTGACGCGAGCATTTCAGAGGAAGAGTAGGCGGTCATACTGCTCCAGCTGCACAGCAAAAAGCCCTATCCAGTACATCAACTGCCCACTGCGCCAACGAACTGTGCACACCATAGCCTGCTCAAAGGAGCTCTCTGGCTTGGCATTCTTTCAATGTGCATATGATAAGAGACATAAATGTTTTGAACCTGAGCACCACCTGCATGATGAGGCATTTGAATTCAAAGCATGAGCTAAAGTGGAATACATACCTGAAATACCAGGAAAGATCTGAGGTTCCTCCTGCTTCCTCTACTGCTGCAGTCTCAGCATTGTCCTTCTGCCCCCAATCAACAGGGCCACCTGGCTCACTGCAAAGAGAAGATGTGACAGCACCACCACCAACCATGTCACCAAGCATCTCCACACCATCCCATGGAAGCTTTCAGCTGTCCATCCTCCAAACACTATCAAGAAAGAGAAAGTACCCCCATACCAACCCACAAGCCCTGGTCCTGAATTACAACATTTCAAAACTCCAGGCCTTCCAAATTCTGCCATTCTGGCTGGTGAAGATGTACAGTTTAAAAAACCTGATGTGGTGGCAACTCCATCAGTGGCAAGGTCCACATAACCACCAATATATGGACCAGTAAGTACCAGCAGGGATGCTATAGCTCTCTAACAGCCCACTGGTTAAATGTAGTGCTGGCTTAGCCTCAGGCAAAAGGCGTTCTGGTACATGACCTACCACCACCGAGGATTGCTGGACTTTCTCTGTCCATGTTGCCTCCTCCTCTTACTCTGCTTCTTCCAACACCTCCTCAATTGGTCAGTGTAATAACTGAACCACCAACTTCAGCACAGCTAGGGGGAAACGACAGCAAGCTGTTCTGAAACTCATCTGTTTGGGGGAAAAATCCCACACTGCACATATTCTGTGGATGGGGATCAAACAACAGATTAATGAGGGATTGGTGCTGCTGAACCTCAAGCCCGGCCTGATGGTGTATGACGGCAAAATCTTGTATCAGCTCTGAGTCTATCCGGGTTGATGCACATCCCTTTGCCTGGCCCATGTGCTGAATTTGGTGTTGCAGAGCTCCCTTAAAGATAAACTCGATATGTCAGAGCTGCTGCTGAAAATGTGGGCCATCTTTGCATGCTTTCAACATTCTCACCCTGCTGCAGCTAACATGTGTGCACTGTGTCACTTCTGCCTTCCTGCTCCCCGTCTCATATGCGATGTATCCACAAGGGGGAACCCTACCTTGCATTTGCTGGAGATATTGTGTGAGCAGCTGGAGGCAATAGTGGAGTTTCAGCTGCAGCATGCACTGGTAAGTCACTCTGCAGAACAACAACACTTCAGGACAAACCAGTGGGCCTCCATGTGGGACGTGTGTTGTGAATTTGGATTCTGGGCTCCCCCGGTGGCTACTGGTGGAATTGAACTTGTGACATCATCTTCCCTGTTCACCTGTTCTGATTAGATCTGGGTGTCGCTATATAACCTGGCTTCTCTGTTAGATGCTTGCCGGTCAACAATGTTATCAGAAGCCTCTCTGTGCTTGTTCCTGCTCCCAGACATCTACTAGATAAGTTGGACATTCGTCCATGTTTTGTTTTTGTATTTTGGTTCCAGTTCACAGCTGCAGTTTCGTTACTGTGTCTGGAAAGCTCTTGTTGATCAGGAATTGCCACTCTGGTATTATGAGTTAATGCCAGAGTCCTAAAGTAATTTCTGGATGTGTTTTGTTAGGGTTTTCTACTGACCATGAAAGTATGCTTTCTGTCTTCTGCTATCTAGAAAGCGGACCTCAAATTTGCTAAAACTATTTTCCTGCTGCGTTTGTTGTTTCATCTCATATCACCGCCAATATATGTGGGGGGCTTCTGTCTCCTTTTTTTTTGGGCATTTCTCTAGAGGTGCGTCAGGTCTTATATTTCCCTCTGCTAGCATTATTTAGTTCTCTGGCCGGCGCTGGGCATATAGGGATAAAAAGTAGGACATGCTACCTGGCTACTTCTAGATGATGCGGTAGGTTTAGTTCATGGTCAGTATAGTTACATCTTCCAAGAGCTTGTTCCTATAGAGGCTTATGCTAGTTCTCTGGCCATGGAGATCATGACAGTTTGACCGGCCCACTAAAGGGTTAAAATCCTTGGCTGAGAAAGGAGAGAAATAAGAAGTCTGCTGAGAGTTTTTTTTTTTTTTTTTTTTTTTTTTTCTGTGCTCTTAATTGGATCACTTGCCAGTCTGTCTATGCTGCAGTCTTTCTTTTTTTTCTCTCTCCTTATAATCTTTGAATGGCTTTGTGTTCACCTGTTAATAATGGATCTTCAGAGTGTAACTGCAGGTTTGAATAATCTCACCACGAAAGTACAAAATTTGCAAGATTTTATTATTCATGCTCCGGTATCTGAGCCGAGAATTCCTTTGCCGGAATTCTTCTCAGGGAATAGATCTAGCTTTCAGAATTTTAGAAATAATTGTAAGCTATTTTTGTCCCTGAAATCTCGTTCTGCTGGAGACCCTGCACAGCAGGTTGGGATTGTGATTTCCTTGCTCCGCGGCGACCCTCAAGACTGGGCTTTTGCATTGGCACCAGGGGATCCTGCGTTGCGCAATGTGGATGCGTTTTTTTTGGCCTTGGGCTTGCTGTATGAGGAACCTCATTTGGAACTTCAGGCAGAAAAAACTTTGATGTCCCTATCGCAGGGGCAAGATGAAGCTGAAATTTACTGCCAAAGATTCCGTAAATGGTCTGTGCCTGCGGGTCTGAATGAGTCCATGACAATGGCCATTCAGATCGATAGGCGTCTGCGGGAGCGCAAACCAGTGCACCATCTGGCGGTGTCCACTGAGAAGACGCCAGAAAGCATGCAGTGTGATAGAATTCTGTCCAGAAGCGAGCGGCAGAATTTTAGACGGAAAAATGGGTTGTGTTTCTATTGTGGGGATTCTACTCATGTTATATCAGCATGCTCTAAACGTACTAAAAAGCTTGATAAATCTGTTTCCATTGGCACTTTACAGTCTAAATTTATTTTGTCTGTGACCCTGATTTGCTCTTTGTCATCTATTACTACTGACGCCTATATCGACTCTGGCGCCGCTTTGAGTCTTATGGATTGGTCCTTTGCCAATCGTTGTGGGTATGATTTAGAGCCTTTGGAAACTCTTATTCCTCTGAAGGGGATTGACTCCACCCCATTGGCTAATAATAAACCACAATACTGGACACAAGTGACTATGTGTATTAATCCGGATCACCAGGAGACTATTCGTTTTCTAGTGCTGTATAATCTACATGAGGATTTGGTGCTGGGATTGCCATGGCTGCAGTCTCACAACCCAGTCCTTGACTGGAGAGCTATGTCTGTGTTGAGCTGGGGATGTAAGGGGACTCATGGGGACGTACCTTTGGTGTCCATTTCATCATCTATCCCCTCTGAAATCCCTGAGTTCCTGTCTGACTATCGTGACGTCTTTGAAGAACCCAAGCTTGGTTCACTACCTCCGCACCGTGAGTGCGATTGTGCTATAGATTTAATTCCGGGTAGTAAATACCCAAAGGGTCGTTTATTTAATCTGTCTGTGCCTGAACATACTGCTATGCGAGAATATATAAAGGAGTCCTTGGAAAAGGGACATATTCGTCCATCGTCATCTCCCTTAGGAGCCGGTTTTTTCTTTGTGTCAAAAAAAGACGGCTCTTTGAGACCATGTATTGATTATCGGCTTTTGAATAAAATCACGGTTAAATATCAATACCCATTGCCGTTGCTGACTGATTTGTTTGCTCGCATAAAGGGGGCCAAGTGGTTCTCTAAGATTGATCTCCGTGGGGCGTATAATTTGGTGCGGATCAGGCAGGGGGATGAGTGGAAAACCGCATTTAATACGCCCGAGGGCCACTTTGAGTATTTGGTGATGCCTTTTGGTCTTTCTAATGCCCCTTCAGTCTTCCAGTCCTTTATGCATGATATTTTCCGCGATTTTTTGGATAAATTTATGATAGTGTATCTGGATGATATTCTGATTTTTTCGGATGACTGGGACTCTCATGTCCGGCAAGTTAAGAGGGTTTTTCAGGTTTTGCGGTCTAATTCTCTGTGTGTCAAGGGTTCTAAGTGCGTTTTTGGGGTTCAGAGAATTTCCTTTTTGGGATATATTTTTTCTCCCTCTTCCATTGAGATGGATCCTGTCAAGGTTCAAGCTATTTGTGATTGGACGCAGCCCTCTTCTCTTAAAAGTCTTCAGAAATTTTTGGGCTTTGCCAACTTTTATCGTCGATTTATTTCTGGTTTTTCGGATGTCGTTAAGCCATTGACCGATTTGACTAGACAGGGTGCTGATGTTGCTAATTGGTCCCCTGATGCTGTGGAGGCCTTTCAGGAGCTTAAGCGCTGTTTTTCTTCTGCCCCTGTGTTGCGTCAGCCTGATGTGACTCTTCCTTTTCAGGTTGAGGTCGACGCTTCTGAGATCGGAGCTGGGGCAGTGTTGTCGCAGAAAAGTTCTGACTGCGCCGTGATGAGGCCTTGTGCCTTCTTTTCCCGTAAATTTTCGCCCGCTGAGCGGAATTATGATGTTGGGAATCGGGAGCTTTTGGCCATGAAGTGGGCGTTTGAGGAGTGGCGCCATTGGCTCGAGGGGGCCAGACATCAGGTGGTGGTATTGACTGACCACAAAAATTTGATTTATCTTGAGACCGCCAGGCGCCTGAATCCTAGACAGGCGCGCTGGTCATTATTTTTTTCTCGGTTTAATTTTGTGGTATCGTACCTACCAGGTTCTAAGAATGTTAAGGCGGATGCCCTTTCTAGGAGTTTTGAGCCTGATTCACCTGGCAACTCTGACCCCACAGGTATTCTTAAGGAGGGAGTTATCTTGTCAGCCGTTTCTCCAGACCTGCGGCGGGCCTTGCAGGAGTTTCAGGCGGATAGACCGGATCGTTGTCCGCCTGATAGGCTGTTTGTTCCTGATGATTGGACCAGTAAAGTCATCTCTGAGGTGCATTCTTCTGCGTTGGCAGGTCATCCTGGAATTTTTGGTACCAGGGATTTGGTGGCAAGATCCTTCTGGTGGCCTTCCCTGTCACGAGATGTGCGAGGCTTTGTGCAGTCTTGTGACGTTTGTGCTCGGGCCAAGCCTTGTTGTTCTCGGGCTAGTGGATTATTGTTGCCCTTGCCTATTCCTAAGAGGCCTTGGACACACATCTCGATGGATTTTATTTCAGATCTGCCTGTTTCTCAGAAGATGTCTGTCATCTGGGTGGTGTGTGACCGTTTTTCTAAGATGGTTCATTTGGTTCCCCTGCCCAAATTGCCTTCTTCTTCCGAGTTGGTGCCCCTGTTTTTTCAAAATGTTGTTCGTTTGCATGGTATTCCTGAGAATATCGTTTCTGACAGAGGAACCCAATTTGTGTCTAGATTTTGGCGGGCATTTTGTGCTAGGATGGGCATAGATTTGTCTTTTTCGTCTGCTTTTCACCCTCAGACTAATGGCCAGACCGAGCGGACTAATCAGACCCTGGAGACATATCTGAGGTGTTTTGTGTCTGCTGACCAGGATGATTGGGTTGCTTTTTTGCCATTGGCGGAGTTCGCCCTCAATAATCGGGCCAGCTCTGCCACCTTGGTTTCCCCGTTTTTCTGTAATTCGGGGTTCCATCCTCGATTTTCCTCCGGTCAGATGGAATCCTCGGATTGTCCTGGAGTGGATGCGGTGGTGGAGAGATTGCATCATATCTGGGGGCAGGTGATGGACAATTTAAAGTTGTCCCAGGAGAAGACTCAGCTTTTTGCCAACTGTCACCGTCGTGTTGGTCCTCGGCTTTGTGTTGGAGATTTGGTGTGGTTGTCTTCTCGTTTTGTCCCTATGAGGGTCTCATCTCCTAAGTTTAAGCCTCGGTTCATCGGTCCGTATAAAATATTGGAGATTCTTAACCCTGTTTCCTTCCGTTTGGACCTCCCTGCATCCTTTTCTATTCATAACGTTTTTCATCGGTCGTTATTGCGCAGGTATGAGGCACCGGTTGTGCCTTCCGTTGAGCCTCCTGCTCCGGTGTTGGTTGAGGGTGAGTTGGAGTACGTTGTGGAAAAAATCCTAGACTCCCGTGTTTCCAGACGGAGACTCCAGTATCTGGTCAAGTGGAAGGGATATGGCCAGGAGGATAATTCTTGGGTCACTGCATCTGATGTTCATGCCTCTGATCTGGTTCGTGCCTTTCATAGGGCCCATCCTGATCGCCCTGGTGGTTCTGGTGAGGGTTCGGTGCCCCCTCCTTGAGGGGGGGGTACTGTTGTGAATTTGGATTCTGGGCTCCCCCGGTGGCTACTGGTGGAATTGAACTTGTGACATCATCTTCCCTGTTCACCTGTTCTGATTAGATCTGGGTGTCGCTATATAACCTGGCTTCTCTGTTAGATGCTTGCCGGTCAACAATGTTATCAGAAGCCTCTCTGTGCTTGTTCCTGCTCCCAGACATCTACTAGATAAGTTGGACATTCGTCCATGTTTTGTTTTTGTATTTTGGTTCCAGTTCACAGCTGCAGTTTCGTTACTGTGTCTGGAAAGCTCTTGTTGATCAGGAATTGCCACTCTGGTATTATGAGTTAATGCCAGAGTCCTAAAGTAATTTCTGGATGTGTTTTGTTAGGGTTTTCTACTGACCATGAAAGTATGCTTTCTGTCTTCTGCTATCTAGAAAGCGGACCTCAAATTTGCTAAAACTATTTTCCTGCTGCGTTTGTTGTTTCATCTCATATCACCGCCAATATATGTGGGGGGCTTCTGTCTCCTTTTTTTTTGGGCATTTCTCTAGAGGTGAGTCAGGTCTTATATTTCCCTCTGCTAGCATTATTTAGTTCTCTGGCCGGCGCTGGGCATATAGGGATAAAAAGTAGGACATGCTACCTGGCTACTTCTAGATGATGCGGTAGGTTTAGTTCATGGTCAGTATAGTTACATCTTCCAAGAGCTTGTTCCTATAGAGGCTTATGCTAGTTCTCTGGCCATGGAGATCATGACAGACGTGTGTGCCTTGTTGTGCTGCTTCGAGTCCTCCACCAACATGGCCAGCGATGATGACGCCATAATCAGCGTTACTATCCCACTTCTATGCTGGCTTGAAAAAAACGCTTCACACGATGATGGATGGAGTGGGAATGTGGGGAAGCTCACATACATTAAAATGAACAAGGCATGAATCTCACAGAACTAGTCCATACCTTTGGTTGACCAGAGAAGTATACTAGAAGCACCAAGCCATTGTTATACTCCATTGCATTTTGTTTCATCTATTTGTATTCCCAATGTTTTGGGCCTCCCCAAAAGTAAAAAATAAAAAGGGAGGCAATTTCCTCCTCTTCCACAACGCTACGTCTACCTCCATCTCCTCCTCCACTTGGACCGCGACCTGGTTCAGGATTATTATTTTTTATTCTGTTATTTTAAGTCATTTTTCTATACACATTCACTTGAAGGGCAATTGTCCTGCTCCTACTCCCATTTTGCTTCCCTTTTGAGCCCCCTAGCCTTCAATATGACATTATACAGTCATTTTACAGCACCAAAGTTCTGGTCACTGGAGTTTGGGGTCAAGTTCTGGTACCCAAACCGAACTTTGGACTGCAGTTCGACAGAACCCAACGAATATGAACGTTCACTGGTCCGCTCATCCCTAGTTAATACCCCCTTGCAACTGGTTGTTTTTGTCATTTCTAAAAGCTCACTGCTAAAAAAAATAGTTACGCAATATTCAAAAACACACATTAATTATTTTTGGGAATGAGCTCACTATATTTCAACGTGGTTTTAAGAAAATATACAGCTCTGGCAAAAATTAATAGACCACTGCAAAATGTTCAGTTTGTCTGATTTTTCTCTTTATCGGTATATTTTTGAGTAAAATATAAATTGTTCTTGTATTCTATAAACTTCTGACAACATGTCAAAAAACACTGCTTTCAGACCTCAAATAATTCAAAGAAACAAGTTCATAATCATTTAGAAACAACAATACTAATGTTTTACCTCACAAAGAGTTCAGAAATCAATATTTTATGGAATAACCATGCTTTGCACCAGTCTTTCACACTGCTTCTGGCGCAAAAATTTAAGCAGTTCTTCTTTGTTTGACTATCCATCGTCTTCTTAATTACATTTCAGGGATTTTCAATGGGGTTCAGGTCTAGAGATTGGGCTGCCCATGACAGGGTTTTGATGTGGTGGTCTCTTAATTTTTGCCAGAGCTGTATTTTCCAAAGAGAACTTTCCAACATGAGTTTCTCAAATCTCTACTATACTAAGGTTAATCAAGTCAACTGTGCTTGATTATATAAATGGAGCAATGGTACCTTAGCTCCAAAGCAAGGGTTCTCTGAAGCTCAAAGAATCAGGCAGGCTAAGGGCAGAGACAGACTGCCGTATTTTTCTTGCGAGAATCGCCTCGCACTGCACGGATTGGCCCGGCACCTCTGCTGACCTAAGCAAGACAGTATGATGTATTTCTATGCAGCTGTCAAGCTCAGGTCAGGAGAGCCGAGAGCCAGTGCGAGGTTTGTGATGCGATTCTTGCACGAGAAATACGGCAGTCTGCCTCTGCCCTAATGATTACTATGGCATGAGCTATGTAAAGATGTAGTCTGAAGTGCATTTCTGGCTACTCTCAGTTTCATTGCAATATTGGAATAAGTGGAAATACTGGCTGCAAACCAAATCTTACTGATCAAAATTATTAATCCAAGTCAAAAGTTTACCTTACTAGTCAAAGATTCCAAAATCTGTTAAAAAATCAATTGGCTATAATGTTTCTAAGTAAATTGAAATTGAGCTTCATTCACATGACCGTGTTATGGCTGCATGCAGGAGCTTTATACAGTATTCTAGTTGGGTGATGTGAAATCTAGAAATCTTTGTATAAGACTAGATCAGAACTGTACACAACTATAATTCCTAGGCATGAGCTGCAGTCAATATTTCAGTATCTATACAGTATATACTGTGTAGAGTATAAATGTGTGCAAATTTACAGTTGCAGAATTTTGATTATTTCTAGCATTCTTTATAAAGAAATCAATTACAAAATATATTTTAGCTTGAAATGCTAGAGTAATAATCCTCCCTGTTGGAAAACTATTAAATGTCAACAAAAAAATGCTCCTATTCAAGTACCCCGGGGAGTTTTCATTGTACACAGCTTTATAATTGCTTCCTACATTCGTAATTGGAAATACAGCTTTGAAGTCGATCATACAGGATAACATTAGGTTTCAACATTTTAAACTGTAATTCTATAATTAATGCTGATATCAGTTCTTATCAGGCATATTGTGAAAGGTTCTTCTAAATAAAACTATTAAAGTTCTCAGGATTTGAGATATTTTGCGATTTGTACTATATTTGTAGTTTTTGAAAATATAGATTTTCTGGCCTCAATTCTTCAAAATGTGCATGCCAGTCTCAATGAACTGACACTGGTGTAAGATATGCCAAATTCATTAAAAGGCATGTGACTTAATTCAGTGCAGTGCAATGTACTCCGTTTAAAGATTGAAGTACATTACTGTCATAATTATCTATCTTGTGGCATAAGCTGAAATGCCACGCTCGGTCACTTCCCCTTTCAATTTCCACACAATTTTCAACATCTTTTTCTTTATATTAGTTTGAAAACCATATCCCATATCTCTATAATGTTAAAAATAAATAGAAAATAATTCCAAGTGTTCCATGCACCATGTCAATTTAGAGTCGGCAATCTATTGACAGCACATGAGAAACCACACAAACAGTCATAAAAAAGCTCACAAAAAACTGTAATGAAACTGTGTCAAGTACCAGAAGTGAAAGTGGTGCACACTTTAATAAATCATTTAGCAAATGGAAACATACTGTACAATCATGATTTCAGAACTAAGCCTCCTTCAGAACTAATCATGGTGTCCGAACCAAGCCTTTTTAACCTCTTCCTGCATTAAAATGTAAATAAACGTCTGGAGCAGGGGTCTAAAAGTTTGCAGGGAGCTCAGGAGCAGAACTCCTTTATCCTTCACATGGTAAATGCTACCTGTGATACATAGCTGGCATCAGTGTCATAGCTCGGATGTTAACTATTTAGTTGTCTCTGACAGTGGCTGTTATGATCTGGTGGCCTAAGAGCAGCATGAGACGTACTCTGGAGAAGGTGGTACCTGTACTGACCGCAGACCCTGAACCTAACACCGCAACTAGAAGTAGCCGAGGAATGTACCTAGCGCTCCCTAGACATCTCGACACAGCCGGAGGACTAATTACCCCTAGAGATAGAAAAGGGAAAACTATCTTGCCTCAGAGAAAATCCCCAAAGAACAGGCAGCCCCCCACAAATATTGACTGTGAGAGGAGAGGGAAAAAACATACACAGACTGAAATGAGAATTTAGCAAAGGAGGCACTTCTAGCGAAATAGAAAGGACAGGACAGAGTACTATGCGGTCAGTATTAAAACACTAGAAAATATCCACCACAGAAAATACAAAAACTCCACAGCTAACTAAAGATATGGAGGGTATATCTGCATCTCCAGAGATACCAGCTTGGCTAAAAAAATCCTTATACAGACCAAGCTGGACAAGACAAAACATAGAAAAGTACTGAACAATAAGACCACAGCATGTGGACAGCAAAATCAAGGCCAGAACTTATCTTTGTTGAAAAGAACTGCAAAGCAGAAGAGACCAGGCAGGGATGTGAATCCTCCAGGAACAATGGACAACTGACACTGACTAAAGGGTGAAGCAAGACTAAATAGCCCAGTCCAAATTGCAAAAAGTGAAAACACCTGATAAATGCTGTGATTCAGAGACAGCAGCGCTACCACTTACAACCACCGGAGGGAGCCCAAGAGCAGAATTCACAACAGTACCCCCCCCCTTGAGGAGGGGTCACCGAACCCTCACCAGAGCCCCCAGGCCGATCTGGATGAGCCAAATGAAAGGCACGAACCAAATCATCAGCATGAACATCGGAGGCAACAACCCAAGAATTATCCTCCTGGCCATTACCCTTCCATTTGACAAGATACTGAAGCCTCCGCCTCGAAAAATGAGAATCCAAAATCCTCTCAACCACATACTCCAACTCCCCATCAATCAACACCGAGGCAGAAGGATCAACAGAGGGAACAACGGGCACCACATATTTCCGCAACAAAGATCTATGAAAAACAATATGGATGGAAAAAGAGGCTGGAAGGGCCAAACGAGAAGACACTGGATTGATAATCTCAGAAATCCTATAAGGGCCAATAAACCAAGGCTTAAACTTAGGGGAAGAAACCTTCATAGGGACATGACGGGAAGACAACCAGACCAAATCCCCAACCCGAAGCCGGGAACCAACACAGCGACAAACGGTTAGCAAAACGCTGAGCCCCCTCCTGAGACAACACCAAATTGTCAACAACATGAGCCCAAATTTGCTGCAACCTGTCAACCACAGAGTCCACCCAGGACAATCAGAAGGCTCAACCTGCCCTGAAGAAAAACGAGGATGAAAACCAGAGTTACAAAAGAAGGGTGAAACCAAGGTAGCAGAACTAGCCCGATTATTAAGGGCAAACTCGGCCAATGGCAAGAAAGCATTCAATCATCCTGATCAGCAGACACAAAGCATCTCAAATAAGTTTCCAAAGTCTGATTAGTTCGCTCGGTTTGGCCATTTGTCTGAGGTTGAAATGTGGAAGAAAAAGACAAATCAATGCCCAGCCTAGCACAAAAGGCCCGCCAAAAACTAGAAACAAACTGGGAACCTCTATCAGACACAATGTTCTCCGGAATGCCATGCAAACGAACCACATGCTGAAAAAACAACGGAACCAAATCAGAAGAGGAAGGCAACTTAGGCAAAGGTACCAAATGAACCATCTTAGAAAACCGGTCACAAACCACCCAGATAACTGACATCCTCTGGGAAACCGGAAGATCCGAAATAAAATCCATAGAAATATGCGTCCAAGGCCTCTTAGGGACCGGCAAAGGCAAAAGCAACCCACTAGCGCGGGAACAGCAAGGCTTGGCCCGCGCACAAGTCCCACAGGACTGCACAAAAGAACGCACATCCCGTGACAAAGAAGGCCACCAAAAGGACCTACCAACCAAATCTCTGGTACCAAAAATACCAGGATGACCGGCCAACACAGAACAATGAACCTCCAAAATCACTTTACTAGTCCATCTGTCAGGAACAAACAATATCCCCACTGGACAGCGGTCAGGTTTGTCAGCCTGAAATTTCTGAAGAACCCGTCGTAAATCAGGGGAGATGGCAGAAAGAATCACTCCTTCCTTCAGAATACCGACCGGCTCAAGGACCCCAGGAGAATCAGGCAAAAAGCTCCTAGAGAGGGCATCAGCCTTAACATTCTTAGAACCCGGAAGATACGAGACCACAAAATCAAAACGGGAGAAAAACAGGGACCATCAGGCCTGTCTAGGATTCAGCCGTTTGGCAGACTCGAGATAAATCAGATTCTTATGATCGTTCAAGACCACAATACGGTGCTTGGCCCCCTCAAGCCAATGTCGCCACTCCTCAAATGCCCACTTCATAGCCAACAACTCACGATTGCCAACATCATAATTGCATTCCGCAGGCGAAAACTTTCGAGAAAAGAAGGCACACGGTTTCATCAAGGAACCATCAGAATTCCTCTGAGACAAAACGGCCCCTGCCCCAATCTCAGAAGCGTCAACCTCAACCTGAAAAGGAAGAGAAACATCCGGCTGACGCAACACAGGGGCAGAAGTAAATCGGCGTTTAAGCTCCTGAAAGGCAGAAACAGCTGCAGAGGACCAATTCGTAACATCAGCGCCTTTCTTCCTCAAATCGGTCAGGGGTTTAACCACACTGGAGAAGTTGGCAATGAAACGGCGATAAAAATTAGCAAAGCCCAAAAATTTCTGAAGGCTCTTCACGGATGTGGGCTGGATCCAATCATGAATGGCCTGAACCTTAACCGAATCCATTTCTATAGATGAGGGAGAAAAAATGAAGCCCAAAAAAGAAATCTTCTGTACTCCAAAGAGGCACTTAGACCCCTTCACAAACAAGGCATTATCACAAAGGATCTGAAATACCATCCTGACTTGTTTCACATGAGACTCCCAATCATCTGAAAAAATCAAAATATCATCCAAATATACAATCATGAATTTATCAAGATAATTCCGAAATATATCATGCATGAAGGACTGAAACACAGATGGAGCATTAGAGAGTCCGAATGGCATCACAAGGTATTCAAAATGGCCTTCGGGCGTATTAAACGCAGTTTTCCATTCGTCCCCCTGCTTAATACGAACCAGATTATATGCCCCTCGAAGGTCAATCTTAGTAAACCAACTAGCCCCCTCAATCCTAGCAAACAGATCAGGAAACAAAGGCAAAGGGTATTCGAATTTGACCGTGATCTTATTCAAGAGGCGATAATCAATACATGGTCTCAAGGAGCCATCTTTTTTGGCAACAAAAAAAAAACCTGCTCCCAATGGTGAAGAAGATGGCCGAATATGCCCCTTCTCCAAGGACTCCTTCACATAGCTCCGCATGGCGGTATGTTCTGACACAGACAGGTTGAAAAGTCGGCCCTTAGGGAACTTACAGCCTGGAATCAAGTCAATAGCACAATCACAGTCCCTATGCGATGGAAGGGAACTGGACTTGGGCTCATTGAATACATCCTGGAAATCTGACAAAAACTCAGGAATTTCAGAAGAGGGGGAGGAGGCTATTGACATCACAGGAACGTCACCATGAACCCCCTGACAACCCCAACTAGTCACAGACATAGATTTCCAATCTAATACTGGATTATGCACCTGTAACCATGGGAAACCCAGCACAATAGCATCATGCAAATTATGCAACACCAGAAAACGACAATCTTCCTGATGGGCTGGCGCCATGCACATGGTCAGCTGTGTCCAAAACTGAGGTTTATTTTTAGCCAACGGTGTAGCATCAATGCCCCTCAAAGGAATAGGACTCTGCAAAGGCTGCAAGGGGAAACCACAATGTCTGGCAAATTCTAAGTCCATTAAATTTAGAGTGGCGCCTGAATCCACAAATGCCATGACAGAAAATGACGATAATGAGCAGATCAGGGTCACAGATAACAGAAATTTAGGTTGTACAGTACTGATGGTAACAGAACTAGCGATTCTCTTGGTACGCTTAGGGCAATCAGAAATAACATGAGCAGAATCGCCGCAGTAAAAACACAACCTACAGTGGGGCAAAAAAGTATTTAGTCAGTCAGCAATAGTGCAAGTTCCATCACTTAAAAAGATGAGAGGCGTCTGTAATTTACATCATAGGTAGACCTCAACTATGGGAGACAAACTGAGAAAAAAAAATCCAGAAAATCACATTGTCTGTTTTTTTATCATTTTATTTGCATATTATGGTGGAAAATAAGTAATTGGTCAGAAACAAAATTTCATCTCAATACTTTGTAATATATCCTTTGTTGGCAATGACAGAGGTCAAACGTTTTCTGTAAGTCTTCACAAGGTTGCCACACACTGTTGTTGGTATATTGGCCCATTCCTCCATGCAGATCTCCTCTAGATCAGTGATGTTTTTGGCTTTTCGCTTGGCAACACAGACTTTCAACTCCCGCCAAAGGTTTTCTATAGGGTTGAGATCTGGAGACTGGCTAGGCCACTCCAGGACCTTGAAATGCTTCTTACGAAGCCACTCCTTCGTTGCCCTGGCGGTGTGCTTTGGATCATTGTCATGTTGAAAGACCCAGCCACATTTCATCTTCAATGCCCTTGCTGATGGAAGGAGGTTTGCACTCAAAATCTCACGATACATGGCCCCATTCATTCTTTCATGTACCCGGATCAGTCGTCCTGGCCGCTTTGCAGAGAAACAGCCCCAAAGCATGATGTTTCCACCACCATGCTTTACAGTAGGTATGGTGTTTGATGGATGCAACTCAGTATTCTTTTTCCTCCAAACACGACAAGTTGTGTTTCTACCAAACAGTTCCAGTTTGGTTTCATCAGACCATAGGACATTCTCCCAAAACTCCTCTGGATCATCCAAATGCTCTCTAGCAAACTTCAGACGGGCCCGGACATGTACTGGCTTAAGCAGTGGGACACGTCTGGCACTGCAGGATCTGAGTCCATGGTGGCGTAGTGTGTTACTTATGGTAGGCCTTGTTACATTGGTCCCAGCTCTCTGCAGTTCATTCACTAGGTCCCCCCGCGTAGTTCTGGGATTTTTGCTCACCATTCTTGTGATCATTCTGACCCCACGGGGTGGGATTTTGCGTGGAGCCCCAGATCGAGGGAGATTATCAGTGGTCTTGAATGTCTTCCATTTTCTAATTATTGCTCCCACTGTTGATTTCTTCACTCCAAGCTGGTTGGCTATTGCAGAATCAGTCTTCCCAGCCTGGTGCAGGGCTACAATTTTGTTTCTGGTGTCCTTTGACAGATCTTTGGTCTTCACCATAGTGGAGTTTGGAGTCAGACTGTTTGAGGGTGTGCACAGGTGTCTTTTTATACTGATAACAAGTTTAAACAGGTGCCATTACTACAGATAATGAGTAGAGGAAAGAGGAGACTCTTAAAGAAGAAGTTACAGGTCTGTGAGAGCCAGAAATCTTGATTGTTTGTTTCTGACCAAATACTTATTTTCCACCATAATATGCAAATAAAATGATAAAAAACAGACAACGTGATTTTCTGGATTTTTTTTTCTCAGTTTGTCTCCCATAGTTGAGGTCTACCTATGATGTAAATTACAGACGCCTCTCATCTTTTTAAGTGGTGGAACTTGCACTATTGCTGAATGACTAAATACTTTTTTGCCCCACTGTATTCTGACGTCTGAATCCTTGTCGTTCAGCTCTAGACACAATCCTATCACACTGCATAGGCTCAGGACTCCGCTCGGAAGACAATGCCATAGTGTGCACAACTCTGCGCTCGCGCAAGCGCCGATCAATCTGAATGGCCAGAGACATAGAATCACTCAGACCAGCAGGCATGGGGAACCCCACCATAACATCTTTAACGGATTCAGAAAGACCCTTTCTGAAGATTGCCGCCAAGGCATCCTCATTCCATTTAGTCAGTACAGACCATTTTCTAAACTTCTGGCAATATGATTCTGCTGCTTCTTAACCCTGAGACAGGGCCAACAAGGTCTTCTCAGCATGATCCACTGAATTAGGTTCATCATACAATAACCCAAGTGCCTGAAAAAAGGTGTCTACATTAAGCAACGCCGGATTCCCAGGTTCCAGGGCAAATGCCCAATCCTGGGGGTCACCACGCAGCAGAGATATAATAATTTTAACCTGCTGGATGGGATCACCAGAGGAACGGGGTTTCAGAGCAAAAAACAGTTTACAGTTATTTTTAAAGCTCAGAAATTTGGACCTATCCCCAATAAACAAATCAGGAGTTGGAATTCTAGGCTCTAAAACGGGAGTCTGAACGATATAATCAGAAATACCTTGTACTCTAGCAGCAAGTTGATAAACACGAGAAGCCAATCCCTGAACATCCATACCAGTGCCGAACTCCTGAGCCACCCAGAGGCAAAGAGGGAAGAGAAAAAAAAAACACAACAGACTACAGAAAAAAAAATGGCTCAGCACTTTCTTTCCCTTCTTCTGAGATGCGGTTAACTCATTGTTGGCCAGTTGTACTGTTATGATCTGGTGGCCTAAGAGCAGCATGAGACGTACTCTGGAGAAGGTGGTACCTGTACTGACCGCAGACCCTGAACCTAACACCGCAACTAGAAGTAGCCGTGGAATGTACCTAGCGCTCCCTAGACATCTCGACACAGCCGGAGGACTAATTACCCCTAGAGATAGAAAAGGGAAAACTATCTTGCCTCAGAGAAAATCCCCAAAGAACAGGCAGCCCCCCACAAATATTGACTGTGAGAGGAGAGGGAAAAAACATACACAGACTGAAATGAGAATTTAGCAAAGGAGGCACTTCTAGCGAAATAGAAAGGACAGGACAGAGTACTATGCGGTCAGTATTAAAACACTAGAAAATATCCACCACAGAAAATACAAAAACTCCACAGCTAACTAAAGATATGGAGGTTATATCTGCATCTCCAGAGATACCAGCTTGGCTAAAAAAATCCTTAAACAGACCAAGCTGGACAAGACAAAACATAGAAAAGTACTGAACAATAAGACCACAGCATGTGGACAGCAAAATCAAGGCCAGAACTTATCTTTGTTGAAAAGAACTGCAAAGCAGAAGAGACCAGGCAGGGATGTGAATCCTCCAGGAACAATGGACAACTGGCACTGACTAAAGGGTGAAGCAAGACTAAACAGCCCAGTCCAAATTGCAAAAAGTGAAAACACCTGATAAATGCTGTGATTCAGAGACAGCAGCGCTACCACTTACAACCACCGGAGGGAGCCCAAGAGCAGAATTCACAACAAGTGGCATTTAAATGGTTCGGTTGCCAGTGCATGTGAACATTGGCTTTAAATCGCTATGTGCAAAGCGATCTTTGTACACCGATAGGGTAAGATGGCAGCCTGGAGCCATCTTAATATTTCATGTGAAGCTTAACTCCATAGAAGACCATCAATCTCCCTATATGCTGCAATACTGTAGTATTACAGTGTAGTATAATATAAGTAATCAGATGCTCGCTGGACCAAGTCCCCTTAATGACCTACTAACAAATAATATAAAAGATAAAAATGTTAAAGAATGATTAGCTGTTGTACAAAGAGTTAAGGAGTATGAAAATTCTGGTTTATGGGTTCGCTTACATTAATGTATAAATTGGACGAGTGAAATGCGAGAAATAATCGCATTGCACCAATAATGTTTAATGCAGCAGTGTTCATCTGTGAGTTTTTCTTAAGCTGGAATTGGGCTGAGGAAAATATCACAGCATGCTGCATAAGGCCTCGTATATTGACCGAGAGTCGCCAATGCCAGTCAATGGGTGCAAGAAGAATGGTTTATCACATCTTTGGGAAGCTGAGTTCAAATTCCCTAGCCATGTGCAGGAATGATTGTGCTTAACGTATATACTCGTGTATAAGCAGTTTTTCAGCGCATTTTTTTGTGCTGAAAATGCCCCACTGGGCTTATATAGGGGTCATGGTACAGAAAGCCGGCAGTGGAGGGGGGGCGGCAGAGCAGTGGGTGCCAGGAGCCGGCGCACACATCTTATTCACCTACCTGTGCACCCTGAGTGCTGGCACTGCATCTTGTTCCAGCCACGGGAGCCTGCCTGCAGCTCTTCTTATGCTCAGCAGTTACGTGGTATCGCTCATTAAGATGATGAATATGGACGCATCTCCACTCCCATAGGGGTGTGGAAACATGCACACAGGGATAGGGAATAAGGAGGCATGCATACAAGGACAGAACTGGGAGGCATACATACAGGGACAGAATGGGGGAGGCATTCATATCAGGACAGGGAAGGGGGAGGCATGCATACAGGGACTAAACGGGGGAGGCATGCATACAGGGACTGAATGGGGGAGGCATGCATACAGGGAAGGAATGGGGGAGGCATGCAGACAGGAGCAGTGATGGGGAGGCATTCATACCAGGACACGGAAGAAGGAGGCATGCATACAATGACAGGGATGGGGAGGCATTCATGCCAGGACAGGGAAGCGGGAGGCATGCATGCAATGACAGGGACAGGGGAGGCATGCAGACAGGGACAGGGATGGGAAGGCATTCATACCAGGCCAGGGAAGGGGGAGCCATGCATAGCAGGACAGGGATGAGGGGACAACGCATACCCGGCTTACACTTGAGTCAATAAGCTTACCCAGTTTTCTGTGGCAAAAGTAGGTGCCTCGGCTTATACTCGGGTCGACTTATACTTGAGTATATACAGTAAATAGGACCAGCCTGACAAAGTGAAGTAGACCACAAGATCCTCAACAACTAGACATAATGCCGCGATCCAAAGGTCAATGTTCATGACTCCACCATAAGAAAGAGACTAGGCAAAATGGCCTGCATGGCAGAGTGCAAAGAAGTAAAGCACTGCTGAGCAATAAGAACATAAAGGCTTGTCTCAGCTTTGCCAGAAAACATCTTGATGATCCCCAAGGCTTTTGGGAGAATACTCTGTGGACTGACAAGACAAAGGTTGAACTTTATGGAAGGTGTATGTCCCATTACATCTGGCATAGAAAAGGAACATCATATCAACAGTAAAATATGGTTGTGGCAGTGTGATAGTCTGGTGCTGTTATGCTGCTTCAGGACCTGGAAGACTTGCTCTGGTAAATGGAATCATGAATTCTACTGTCTACCAAAAAATCTTGAAGGAGAATGTCTGTCCATCTGTTCGTGACCTCAAATTGAAGCCCACTTAGGTTATGCAGCAGCACAATGCTCTAAAACACACCAGCAAGACCACCTCTGAATGGTTTAAGAAAATCAAATTTAAGACTTTGGAGTGGCCTAGTCAAAGTCATGACCTTAATCCAATTGAGATGCTGTAGTATGACCTTAAAAAGGCAGGGATAAAATTTCTCCAGAGCATTGTAAAAGACTCATTGCTGCTAAGGGTGGCCCAAGCAGTTGTTAGGTTTAGGGGGCAATCACTTTTTCACACAGGGCCCTGTAGGTTTGGATTTATTTTTCCTTTAATAATAAAGACCTTTGTTTAGAAACTGCATTTTATGTTAACTTTGCATAATATTTGTTTGATCATCTGAAACATATCATTGCGACAAACATGCAAAAGAATAGGAAATCAGGAAGGGGGCAAACAATTTTTCATACCACTGTATAATTTCTCAAGCCCCCTACATATGATATAAGCTTGTACCCTTTAGCGCCTTTCATGTGGCACTAAAGGGTGTTTATCCTTGTTTAACCTAATGAATAATTAATTTACAAAAATGATGTGGCGTCCCCCATATTTTTGATTACCATCAAAAGTAGCACATTACATTAGATATACTAGTTTTGGCCCTTTTCCCTGGGACGGTGGCTATCTGAGTAATGGTATTTGGGGTTGATGTCAGCTGTGATTTGTCTAAAGTATCTTAGGAGACCTGGAACAGATCACAATTCTACCTGACAGAGCTTGAGAGGATCTGCACACAAGAATGTGAGACATGTTAAATGTTGAAAGTCTTGATGTAGTACTCTCTAATGAAGCCACTAAAGAGTATGAATACTTAAGTAAATGTGACATTTTAGTATTTTTTAAAATTTTTAAAACATTTTCACAAATGTTGATAAATCTATGTTATTGCACAGAATTGTGCACAGGATGATTAGCCCAAAAATGATCCATTTAAGAATAAGGCTATAATGTAGCAAAGTGAAGAAGTATTTTCTGAATTCATTGCATAAAATTTTGCCAAGAGGTTTAGCTGCACCATTTATTGTCAGTCTGCTGCAGCTATATCCAGAGGCATTCTACCATGTTTTCAAAGGAACAGAATTTATATGAGGGATAGATTATTGGAAACATTCTGAACACTCATTTATAAATTGAATATCTTAAAAATTGGAAACAAGCCAGGTATGTAAAGAAAAGGTTAGCTATAATTGAATATTAGATCAGAGTTTTCTTCATTGAAGAAAGCAGCAATAATATATAATTACTATTTATATAAACACATAATTATTACTATATTTTCAGAATTTGTTTAGTTTACTATTAGTACAGAAGCCATGAGATAATCATTTGCAAATGGAAGGAAAGTAATTATTCCAGTGAGTATTTCAGTGAGGCAGTCTCCAACTATTAAATGGCTTATTTTCTGTAAGAGCTATAAAACTATGGAATATGCTCCCACTGGATGTCATATTCACAGAAGCTGCAAACACTTAGCAAGTGCCTCCACCCTAAAAGGAAAACTTTAAAGGGAATCTGTCACCGGTTTTTTTCAACAATGATACAATACCTTCCTTCAGCGCATGTCCTGCATTCCAGAAAGCTGTATTTTAGGTTGTGCTCCCATGTATATTATCAGAAAAATATTTTGAAGTTCTCCAGTGAGGTATGCAAAATGGGACATTCCAGTCCGATGGACATCATTGCACTGGCGCCTGTGACTCACCAGCTAAATGTGTGTGTGTGTGTGTGTGTGTGTGTACGTGTGTGTGTGTGTGTGTGTGTACGTATGTATGTGTGTATGTCCGGGATTGGCATCTGCACCGTCGCAGCTACAGCCACAAAATTTTATACACCTATAATAAATTGCACAAGTGTAAGACCTCAAAGTACAATAAATGAACAGCTTTATTAAATAAAACCAACAGCAAAAAGGACAACAGTGATGATGGTAAGTACCAATGGTCAGACACCATACACCTGAGGTAATGTGGAATATAGGTATCGTTACTGCCTCATCTATAGCTCTCCCATAAATCAATAAACTATTCTGCCCAGTGGCCTGATATTACACAAGGGGAGACCGAATAAACATAAAGTGAGGCACAATAGTAAAACACATATAGCAGTTACCTCAAGTATCGTGGTGCCAGGAACCCCTACGCACGTTTCGGCCGTATAGGCCTTCTTCCGGGGGAGTAGCTACATTAGAAATCAGGCTTGTTTATAAAGTGCCGCCATCCTATCACAATCATAGAAAGTACCGCGTCATATGGCCGCCGTCCACAAACGGCGCATGCGCTGTCCGCCGCAAGAAGGCCATCGGTCGCCTAAGGCGTCATCAGATAGCGATGCCCACGTCAACGCCCAGCTGGGCGAACACATGAGCGCAGCATCCGATAGAGACGCCAATGAGCGACACCCAGCCCGATGACGTAGGACGCGCACGCGCACGGGAGGAGACCACATACGGGAATACCGCCCGCTCAAACCCTTCACACAAAGGTATATATATATATTACACCCAGAATAAAAGAATGATGAACATTGGACAGAAGTACCATACTCAAAAAGCAATAAATAGTGCGTTTGGTTATACAATATATATAAAAAGTATTAGTAATAAATATAGTAAGGTGCATAGTACTCAATATTACAAAACAGAACAGCGAGCATATTATCCATAAATTACACATAATAAGAAGAAAGTATTGACATAGACATACATATAAAGCATGATAAAGTGAACACATACAGTATATAGAGGTACATAAAAAATACATTTATATATAAAGTGTCATAATATTAATGTGCATCACATATAGAGGTGTCTTCTCCTTATCCAATTTCCTCCATAAACAAAAGGGAAGAAACAGTTATATATATAATATACAGTGCAAAAAGATAAATACAATAAAGTGCATAGCTTGAAGAGTACGTCTTCTACTTGTCCAAATCATTTCATATTCATAAGGGGAACAATATATAGAGAGGGCTGAAAGATAACAAAATCAAGTTAAAACCATACTAAAAAGACACACATTTAAAATCCAATGAACCACACACATTTAAAAAAGCAACTATATTATAGGAAGGGTGTGAAGCTCAGTGTTTCATTTAGACCGTCCGGTTTCAGAGTCCTAAGTTCCCAAATCCAGCGGGATTCTTTCTGGGCCAAAATTTTGCTCACATTCCCACCCCGCGGATCGGGGGGGATGCAATCGATCCCCTTAACCCGCAAAAAGGAGGGGTCACTTGCATGAAATTGTTTAAAGTGTCTAGGGATACTTTTCAACACGTCCAGATTTTTCTCTTCCTTACCAGCAAGGATGTCCCTTACATGCTCTCTAGTACGTATTTTTAAGGACCTTGTGGTTAGTCCTACATAGATTTTCACACATGTACAGTACGCATAGAAAACTACCGCAGTGGTAGTGCACGTTATCGTGTGCGTAATTATGAAGTTACGTCCATCAGAGGACATAAATTCAGTTGCTGTATCTATATTGGGGCACGCCACACACTTCCCACAGGGTTTACACCCCCATGGTGGCCTCGACTGTTGCCTTTGTGACCCAAATAATGAGCGTTCTTTAGGGACATACAGACGCCTCACCAGAATATCCCTCAAATTCTTAGATCTTCTTGCAGTGAGTGAGGGTTTCTGCGACAAATACTGTTTGAGCACCGGATCCGCCAGCAGGACAGACCAATGTTTAGCCACACTTTCAGACAATTTATCCCATTGGGAGTTGTAAGTTGTCACAAATCTTACCTGCTTTGATGCAGCTTTTTTAGCCGAGGAGTACAGGAGATGTTCACGTTCCATATTTCTAGCCCGATTATATGCTCTTTTTATACTTCTTCGACTGTAACCCCTCTCCAAGAACCTTTCCTTCATTTCCAGTGCACGGTTTTCGAAATCCTCCACAGTAGAGCAGATTCTTCTAATCCGAAGAAACTGGCCGTATGGTACTGCATTAATTACATGAGACGGATGTGAGGAGCTGGCATGTAGGACTGAATTAACAGCAGTATCCTTACGGAAGGCATCGGAGACCAACAGACCACTGGGATCCTTTTTGACCAAAACATCGAGGAATTCGACCTGCTCAGAGCTATGCTTGTATGTTAGATGAATATTGTACTCGTTTCTATTTAAATTCTGAAAAAAAGATTCCAACTCAAATTGTGTACCACGCCAGATCAGAAAAATATCATCGATGTAGCGGGTCCAAAATATGACCCGCTCCATCGATGTACCCCGATCCGACGTGAACAGCTCCCTCTCCCACAGCCCCAGGAACACATTTGCATACGAGGGCGCACAAGCCGCCCCCATCGCAGTGCCCTGGAGCTGCAGGTAGAGGGACCCATTAAAAATGAAAAAGTTATGAGTTAAAAGAAACTGTAACAAGCAAACCAAGAACTCGATCTCTTCCCCCGAAAAATTGGTCATATTCAGGAACGCAGTGACCGCCCTCAAACCATCTTGATGACGAATATTGGTATAAAGCGACTCAACGTCGCACGTCACCAACAGCATATCCTCATAAATATACACCGAGTCTATTTTCTTCAGAAAATCCGAAGTATCTTGGGTAAATGAGGGGATTGTTTCAACCAATGGTTTGAGGAACATATCTATGTATCTCCCGATGCCCTCCGTAAGACCCCCCACCCCAGAAATAATCGGCCTGCCTGGAGGATTTTTCTGGTTCTTGTGCACCTTAGGCAGTAAGTATAGGGTAGGGATACGTGGATCCTTAACGAGAAGACTGTCCCTCACCTCCATGGTAATTATCCCCCTTTCCTCCGCCTTCCACAAAATTTTGCGTAAATCCTCTTTATATGAGACAAGAGGATTGAATGTTAATTTTTTATAACAATCTGAATTCCTCAACATCCGATATGCCTCTGTCTCGTATAAATTGGTGGGCCAAACTACCACATTACCGCCCTTGTCCGCAGGTTTTATAAGGACATCCTTCAAATTACTTAGGGCTTTTATAGATTGATGTTCCCTTTTAGTTAAGTTGTCATGCCAAACAATTGGTGGAATCCCTTCAAGTTCCTCTGTCACTAAATGAATAAAAATTTCCACGTTCGGACAAAGTGACAAAGGAGGGAATTTTTGTAGACTTTTGGCGAAGGGACGGTGGTATCTTACCCAAAGATGGGTTGACATGTTCCTCTGCCAGCTCCTCCAACGTTCTCAATGCAGCTTGTTCCTCAGGAAGAGGGAATAATTTCTGAATCTCTTCACTATGGTACCATTTTTTAAACAATAATGCTCTCCCAAAAACGTGCAGATCCTTTATCACCGTAAAGGTGTCAAGCCGCGTACTAGGTGAGAAAGTTAAACCTTTAGACAAAACAGACAACTCCTCATCACTAAGTTCACGATTAGACAAATTGATTACCTTTAGTGTGTCATTCCTGGAGGTAGATGCCTGTGGACGTTTGTTGGTATCCGCTTTTTGCTCCTTTTTCCTTTTATTGTTCCCAAATCTTGTTTGAACAGAGTATTGGGTCACATCAGATCTCCCACCAGAGGAGGCAATAGATGATACTGATGAGGTTCTTCTAATACGGTTTCCAGAGCCCTTGCGTCTCCATCTATACATAGTGCCTTGTTGGAAGTCTGCGTTGTCACGTGATAATTTTTTAGCTTGCACTGTTTTTATTTGTGCTTCCCATTCATCCGAAGTTTTATCCATGCTTAAATTAAAGCTGGACAGAGATTCAGCAGATATCAACTTCTTTAAATTGTTATATGATTCATCAATCTCAACCTCAATAGCGGTCACGGATTTCTTATTAAGTTCAATTAACAACTCCATAAACTGGAAGGATGATTTTGTACAGATATCCTCCCATTTTGTAATAAAATTTTCATCCTGCACTGGAAATGAAGGAAATACTTGGATCCTAAGTCCCCTAGGGATCAATTTCTTCTTTAGGTAATTCTCAAGAAATGCTCTATTCCACCACAGCTTGGTGCGTTTATGTACCAGACGTTTCAACTGAGCTTCCAAATTTTTAACCTCTTCATTATTATTGCTTGCAACATTAGTACCCTCACCATCAAAGACCGAGGCAGCTTGTATCTGCCAGGTCATGTCTCGATTCTTATAGTCCATTGTCTGTCAAAAAAATCTGTGAAAGATACACAGCAGAATTATAATTACCAATAGGACACACAATACATAGGGTATATAAAGTGCCGCCATCCTATCACAATCATAGAAAGTACCGCGTCATATGGCCACGGTCCACAAACGGCGCATGCGCTGTCCGCCGCCAGAAGGCCATCGGTCGCCCAAGGCGTCATCAGATAGCGACGCCCACGTCAACGCCCAGCTGGGCGAACACATGAGCGCAGCATCCGATAGAGACGCCAATGAGCGACACCCAGCCCGATGACGTAGGACGCGCACGGGAGGAGACCACATATGGGAATACCGCCCGCTCAAACCCTTTACACAAAGGTATATATATATATTACACCCAGAATAAAAGAATGATGAACATTGGACAGAAGTGCCATACTCAAAAAGCAATAAATAGTGCGTTTGGTTATACAATATATATAAAAAGTATTAGTAATAAATATAGTAAGGTGCATAGTACTCAATATTACAAAACAGAACAGCGAGCATATTATCCATAAATTACACATAATAAGAAGAAAGTATTGACATAGACATACATATAAAGCATGATAAAGTGAACACATATATAGAGGTACATAAAAAATACATTTATATATAAAGTGTCATAATATTAAAGTGCATCACATATAGAGGTGTCTTCTCCTTATCCAATTTCCTCCATAAACAAAAGGGAAGAAACAGTTATATATTATATTATATATATATTCCACATTACCTCAGGTGTATGGTGTCTGACCATTGGTACTTACCATCATCACTGTTGTCCTTTTTGCTGTTGGTTTTATTTAATAAAGCTGTTCATTTATTGTACTTTGAGGTCTTGCTTGTGCAATTTATTATAGGTGTATAACGTTTATGTGTAAGGGACCGTTAGGTATAATTGTTTCCTTACGGACACAGGTGTCTATATACCCTGTGTATTGTGTGTCCTATTGGTAGCCACAAAATTTTGCACAGTCACACGTCTGGACTCCGAGAGCGTCATAGGCTATGTTGTGAGGCGAAATTTTAACCCCACGCATTCCAATTCACCAAACAATTTTGCCCCTATCTACATAATGGGAAAAAAAGTGAAAGGAAAAGTGTTGTAGGCAAACTGACAGCTGCCAGGGGGACTTAAAGAATGAGAGCAATGGCACCAAAGAGTAAATACCGCACAGTTGCTAAGGTGGGTCCCCGACATGGGATACTCACCACACGCGGGGATATGAACACACACACAAAATGCGCCACACACTACCACGTGCTTGAACACATATCACCCTCAGCACACATTTCACCACATATACACCAATCTCGCCACATAAAAGTCGAAACACAAAAGTCGCCACTCAAAACTCGCCAAGCGCAAAATTCGCTACATGCAAAACTCGCCACATGCAAAACTAGGCTCACGCAAAAATAGCCACACATGCAAAACTCACCTCATGGAAAACTCGCCACATGCAAAACTTGAACACGTGGAAAAATTGCCACATGCACAAAACTTGCAACACATGCAAAAGTTGCTTCACACAAAACTTGCACATACTCCAAATGCACCACACATAAAACTCGCCACGCGCAAAACTCTCCATGCGCAAAACTTGCTGCACACAACTTGCTACACTAACCTGTCACATGCAACTCGACACACAAAAAGTTGCTACACGCATGTCTCCACACAAAACTCATCTCACAAAAGTCACTACATGCATGTCGCCACACGCAACTCAACACACACAACGACACATGAAACTCGCTCTAAAACACACACAAGTCTGGTATGATCCTTCAAAAATAAAAATCTGATTAATAAGCAGACAAACTACAAGAGCAACAAATGTACCATATAGGAAATACGGCAGCTATCAGTCACATGACCTGTCTATTATGTGTATGTGTGAGCTAATATATACTGCCAGGGGGGAGGGCTTCCTGTTGGCTAGGGATTTATCAGGCTGCCAATGGCAACCAATCACAGCTCAACTTCTATTTTGCTACAGTTAATTAATCTGAGCTCTGATTGGTTAATATAGGCAACAAAGGACATTCTCAGTATAACAAAGCTTGTTCATACATAAAAATGTACTAAGGCAGTAACTGTGCTTTCAGGTTTCTCCTGACTTTGATTTTTAGGACAGGAAGTTCCTCTTCAGGTACTCTTGTCAACCATAATAGCTCTTTAAAGCTTATTTCTCTGTTATGGGCACTTGGGGAGTTCTCCTGTCTCCCTCTCTTAGTTCTTCATGTCATTTACTCTACCCACTTTATTCCCAATCCTGGAAGAAATGTTTAAGGTAATGAACAAAAACTGTTAAATTTAATTTCTAAGTGATAAAGTAAGAATTGTTTAGTCGCCTAGTTGAAAAAAAAATCGATGCTGCCATCAATGAGGCAGAAAATAACAAAATTCCTTCTCCAATTTGGCTGCAGTTAAATAACATTGTGGAGGGTGGGGGAGGTGAAAAAGAGCAAAATAAAATCATAAAATATAAACCTATATAGAAAGTGTATAACATGAAGAATAAGGAGTACTAGATGATAAGCAATGGTGGACAAAATAGAAGGTTCTTCGAAATAGACTTGTACTGATAATAATGATAACTCTCAAGACAGTAAATGTTCCATAGATCTGTAAGGTAATCATATAATCTAAAAGAGATGGTAAACTCATATAAAGTGTAAAGGAAAGCTAGAGAATGTAACCATATTATCCCTATATAGGTAGATCTCAGTGGTTGATACCATTTAAAGGGTATTCTGTCACCTACTTTTTTGTATATAAGCTGCGGCCACCACCTAGTCTTATGCTTAATGTTCTTCTGCTCTTTGTTCTGCAGCCTCTTGTTCTTCTGCTTCTCGGTCTCCCATGTCGTCGTCGTCTCCAGGGTCGTCGTCTCCGGGGTCGTCATCATCGGGGTCGTCATCATCGGGGTTATCTTCAGGGTCATCGTCTCCAGGGTCGTCGTCATCTCGGTGGTTGTCATCTCTGGTGTCGTCATCATCTTAGGGGTGGTCTTCCGGGTCATCGTCTTTAGGGTCTTGAACTTGGAAATGTAGCAGAAGGTACAAGAAGGCTGAGAAAATGCCGAGAAACAGCTGATGGAACTGGAACTCGGATGGCTACCCGAAGGTCCAAGAGCCAAAGGAACTACCGTGGACCAGCTGACGTTACTGGAACCCGGTTACTAAGCAGGAGGTACCCGTGCCTGAAAGCACTACCAAGGACCACCTGACGTTGGTGGAACTCGGATACCCAGAGGGAGGCACCTAAGCCAAAGGCTCTGCCCGGAACCAGCTGACGGTACTGGAACCAGGATGGGGAGCAGAAGGTACAAGAGCAAAAGACACTGCCGAGAACCAGCTGACGGTACTGGAACCCGGATGGGTAGCCGAAGGTCCAAGAGCCAATGGAACTACCGAGGACCAGCTGACGTTACTGGAACCCGGTTACTAAGCAGGAGGTACCCGTGCCTGAAAGCACTACCAAGGACCACCTGACGTTGGTGGAACTCGGATACCCAGAGGGAGGCACCTAAGCCAAAGGCTCTGCCCGGAACCAGCTGACGGTACTGGAACCAGGATGGGGACCTATTCAAGCTTGTCTTCCTAGAGCCCCTAGAGCCCAGGGTCAGCAGAAGGAGGAGCAGGGGGAGGGGAGTGTAGGCCGAATCCTGCACTGGCGGCAGCTTTGGGTCTGTTGTGCCTGCGTGGCGGTCGCAGGACACGTTGCCGGCTACACAGCAGGGGAACAGCTGGCGGTGCTGAACCCCACTGACACATTGGCGAGGTGTTTGGCTCTGTGCAGCCAGCACTTCCGGACAGCAACTAGCGTTGTTGGAGCCCGGGCTCTGCCGGTGGAGCAGAGTGTAGGCCGAAGCCTAATTGAACCGATTTCAAAGGTAACCTTTAACCCCCCCTCAGGGGTTACAAACTAGAAGAGCCACAGCTTATGCAGCAGTAGTGCCGCACAAGTCAAAGGTTGCTCTTTTAATTTTTCTCCTTGCACACGCCGAATGAAACACGTATAACATTTAGCCCTTTATACATTCAAACTGTGTTGGAGGCGTGAGTTCCCTTCGTAATGAGACGCAGCACAGCTGACAACAATGCCACCTTGGTGCTTTGCGCGGCCTCCTGAGCTTCGTTATTTGTTGCACAGGAGTCTGCGCTGTCGTGTTATCCCCTGGCCTAGCGCTGTTAGCGCTGCCCATCTTCTGACATCATTTAATGTCGGCCGGTGCGCTTCGCGATGACCATGAATCCCAGCCCCGCAGTGTCTTAACATTGTTAAAACACTGCGGGGCTGGGATTCATGGCCTGGCGCAGTACATATGTTCGCCTCTCGCTTGGGTTCTTACACCTGCTTCAGACTATGCGGCGTCAGCTGATCCCTTATCGCATGCCACGGCCGTGAAGCCGCACAGTCCGAAGAAGGCGGAAGGAGATGAGGGATAGGCGAAGAAATGCACCGTTCATGCCCGTCAATCACACCCTCGCAGTCCAAATAAATAAGACACCGAGGGGCGTTGTGTGGGGCAAGGCGGCGGCAGAGGCGCAGCCAGCCAAACAATGAGGCCAGAAGACGGGCAGCGCTACCAAGGAGCTTGTTGCGTGTCAATACAAAGGAAAATCACACCTGAGGGACGTTTTAATGGTCTCAGAGGACTCATTTTAGACGTGTTCAGTTCCCCATGGGCAAGGAGAATAAGTTTCCGAGCCACCTTGCACACATGCAGCATTACTGCTGTACAAGGTGGCTGTAAAACATAGAAACGCCTGGGGGAGGGGGGACAGGTTCCCTTCAATTTCAGTTCTTGTGTCTGCGTGGCTGTTGCAGGACACGTTGCCGGCTACACAGCAGGGGAACAGCTGGCGGTGCTGAACCCCACTGACACATTGGCTGGTGTTTTTCTCTGTGCAGCTAGCAGTACCGGGCCCCAACTGGCGGTGTTAGAGCCCAGGGTCAGTAGGAGGAGGAGGAGCAGGAGGAGGAGCAGGGGGAGGGGAGTGTAGGCCGAAGCCTGCACTGGCGGCAGCTTTGGGTCTGTTGTGCCTGCGTGGCTGTTGCAGGACACATTGCCGGCTGCACAGCAGGGGAACAGCTGGCGGTGCTGAACCCCACTGACACATTGGCTGGTGTTTTTCTCTGTGCAGCTAGCAGTACCGGGCCCCAACTGGCGGTGTTGGAGCCCGGGCTCTGCAGGGGGAGCAGAGTGTAGGCCGAAGCCTAATTGAACCAATTTCAAAGGTAACCTTTAACCCCCCCTCAGGTGTTACAAAGTAGAAGAGCCACAGCTTATGCAGCAGTAGTGCTGCACAAGTCAAAGGTTGCTCTTTTAATTTTTCTCCTTGCACACGCTGAATGAAACACGTATAACATTTAGCCCTTTATACAGTCAAACTGTGTTGGAGGCGCGAGTTCCCTTCGTAATGAGACGCAGCACAGATGTCAAGAATCCCACCTTGGTGCTGGGTGCAGCCTCCTGAGCGTTGTTATTTGCTGTACAGGAGTCTGCGCTGTCGTGTTATCCCCTGGCCTAGCGCTGTTAGCGCTGCCCATCTTCTGACATCATTTAATGTCGGCCGGTGCGCTTCGCGATGACCATGAATCCCAGCCCCGCAGTGTCTTAACATTGTTAAAACACTGCGGGGCTGGGATTCATGGCCTGGCGCAGCACATATGTTCGCCTCTCACACTCGGGTCCTTACACCCGCTTCAGACTGCGCGGCGTCAGCTGATCCCTTATCGCATGCCACGGCCATGAAGCCGCACAGTCTGAAGAAGGCGGAAGGAGATGAGGGACAGGCGAACTGATGCACCGCTCATGCCCATCAATCACACCCTCGCAGTCCCAATAAATAAGACACCGAGGGGCGTTGTGTGGGTCAGGGCGGCCGCAGAGGCGCAGGCAGCCAAATAATGATGCCAGAAGACGGGCAGCGCTACCAAGGGGGTTGCAGCGTGTCATTACAAAGGAAAGTCACACCACCGGGACGGTTAAATGGTCACACAGAGGACACATTTTAGACGTGTTTTCAGTTCCACATGTGCGAGGAGAATACGTTTATGAGCCACCTTGCACACATGCAGCATTACCGCTGTACGAGGTGGCTGTAAAACGTACAAACGCCTGGGGGAGGGGGGACAGGTTCCCTTCAATTTCAGTTCTTGTGTCTGCGTGGCTGTCGCAGGACACGATGCCGGCTACACAGCAGGGGAACAGCTGGCGGTGCTGAACCCCACTGACACATTGGCTGGTGTTTTTCTCTGTGCAGCTAGCAGTACCGGGCCCCAACTGGCGGTGTTAGAGCCCAGGGTCAGCAGGAGGAGGAGGAGCAGGAGGAGGAGCAGGGGGAGGGGAGTGTAGGCCGAAGCCTGCACTGGCGGCAGCTTTGGGTCTGTTGTGCCTGCGTGGCTGTTGCAGGACACGTTGCCGGCTGCACAGCAGGGGAACAGCTGGCGGTGCTGAACCCCACTGACACGTTGGCTGGTGTTTTTCTCTGTGCAGCTAGCAGTACCGGGCCCCAACTGGCGGTGTTGGAGCCCGGGCTCTGCAGGGGGAGCAGAGTGTAGGCCGAAGCCTAATTGAACCAATTTCAAAGGTAACCTTTAACCCCCCCTCAGGTGTTACAAAGTAGAAGAGCCACAGCTTATGCAGCAGTAGTGCTGCACAAGTCAAAGGTTGCTCTTTTAATTTTTCTCCTTGCACACGCTGAATGAAACACGTATAACATTTAGCCCTTTATACAGTCAAACTGTGTTGGAGGCGCGAGTTCCCTTCGTAATGAGACGCAGCACAGATGTCAAGAATCCCACCTTGGTGCTGGGTGCAGCCTCCTGAGCGTTGTTATTTGCTGTACAGGAGTCTGCGCTGTCGTGTTATCCCCTGGCCTAGCGCTGTTAGCGCTGCCCATCTTCTGACATCATTTAATGTCGGCCGGTGCGCTTCGCGATGACCATGAATCCCAGCCCCGCAGTGTCTTAACATTGTTAAAACACTGCGGGGCTGGGATTCATGGCCTGGCGCAGTACATATGGTCGCCTCTCGCTTGGGTTCTTACACCTGCTTCAGACTATGGGGCGTCAGCTGATCCCTTATTGCATGCCACGGCCATGAAGCCGCACAGTCTGAAGAAGGCGGAAGGAGATGAGGGACAGGCGAACTGATGCACCGCTCATGCCCATCAATCACACCCTCGCAGTCCCAATAAATAAGACACCGAGGGGATTTGTGTGGGGCAAGGCGGCCGCAGAGGCGCAGGCAGCCAAACAATGATGCCAGAAGACGGGCAGCGCTACCAAGGAGCTTGTTGCGTGTCAATACAAAGGAAAATCACACCTGAGGGGCGTTTTAATGGTCGCAGAGGACTCATTTTTAGATGTGTTCACTTCAACATGGGCAAGGAGAATAAGTTTCTGAGCCACCTTGCACACATGCAGCATTACTGTCGTACAAGGTGGCTGTAAAACGTAAAAACGCCTGGGGGAGGGGGGACAGGTTTCCTTCAATTTCAGTTCTTGTGTCTGCGTGGCTGTTGCAGGACACGTTGCCGGCTACACAGCAGGGGAACAGCTGGCGGTGCTGAACCCCACTGGCACATTGGCTGGTGTTTTTCTCTGTGCAGCTAGCAGTACCGGGCCCCAACTGGCGTTGTTAGAGCCCAGGGTCAGCAGGAGGAGGAGAGGGAGCAGAGTGTAGGCCGAAGCCTGCACTGGAGCAAGTTGAAAGGGATACTTTAACCCCCCCCCAGGTGTTTGTAGCTGAAAGAGCCATCGTGTACAGCTCTAATGCTGGAAAAGGTAAACTTAGCTCTTTTAATTATGGTCCTTGCACATGCTGAACCTAACACTTATGAAAAGTGTCCCCTCCTACCGTGATACCGTCCGGTAGGTGGAACTTTCCTTTGTGATGTGACGCAGCACAGCCGTCATTTTTACCCCCTTGGCGCCGTGCGCCGCCTCCTCAGCGTTGTTTGAATCTGTCCCGGAGCCTGCGCTGTTAGGTTAGCCCTTGGCCATGCACACATTTTGCGCTGCCCGTCTTCTGACATCATTTGGTGTCAGGCTGGCTGTGCCTCTGCGGCCGCGCTGGCCGAGATCCTGCCTCGTACTGTCTTCTGATTTAATCCCACTGGGGGCCTGAGATCCGTGGCCATGCGCAGTGCATATCCTCGCCTCTCACTCCCCTCCCTACGGCTTCTTCAGACTGTGCGGTGTCACGGCCGTGGCATGCTATTAGGGACCAGCTGACACCGCACAGTTTGAAGAAGCCGTAGGGAGATGAGTGAGAGGTGGAGGTTCAGATATGCACTGCGCATGTCCATGTATCTCAGGCCCCCAGTGGGATTAAATCAGAAGACAGTACGAGGCGGGATCTCGGCCAGCGCGGCCGCACAGGCGCAGCCAGCCTGACACCAAATGATGTCAGAAGACAGGCAGCGCAAAATGTGTGCATGGCCAAGGGCTAACCTAACAGCGCAGGCTCCGGGAATGATTCAAACAACGCTGAGGAGGCGGCGCACGGCGCCAAGGGGGTAAGAATGACGGCTGTGCTGCGTCACATCACAAAGGAAAGTTCCACCAACCGTACGGTATCACGGTAGGAGGGGACACTTTTCTTAAGTGTTAGGTTCAGCATGTGCAAGGAGCACCACGAAAAGAGGCACTTTTTCCCTTTGCATCATTACTGCTGCACAAGGTGGCTCCTTCAATAACAAACGCCTGGGGGGGGGGACAGGTTCCCTTAAATTTAACTTGTTGTGCCTGCGTGGCGGTCGCAGTACACGTTGCCGTATACACAGCAGGGGAACAGCTAACGTTACTGAACCCCACTAACACATTGGCGAGGTGTTTGGCTCTGTGCGGACAGCACTTCTGGACGGCAACTAGCGGTGTTGGAGCCCAGGGACAGGTGGAGGAGGAGGAGGTGGAGGAGGTAGGAGGAGGTAGGAGGGATTGCCACACACACAGCAGGGGAACAGCTGACGTTACTGAACCCCAATAACAGAGGAGGGACTGTCGGGACTGTGCGTACAGCACTACCAGGCAACAACTAGCGGTGTTGGAGCCCAGGGACAGGAGGGGGAGGTGGAGGAGATAGGAGGGATTGCCACACACACAGCAGGGGAACAGCTGACGTTACTGAACCCCAATAACAGAGGAGGGACTGTCGGGACTGTGCGTACAGCACTACCAGGCAACAACTAGCGGTGTTGGAGCCCAGGGACAGGAGGGGGAGGTGGAGGTGGAGGAGATAGAAGGGATTGCCACACACACAGCAGGGGAACAGCTGACATTACTGAACCCCAATAACAGAGGAGGGACTGTTGACTGTGCGTACAGCACTACCAGGCAACAACTAGCGGTGTTGGAGCCCAGGGACAGGAGGGGGAGGTGGAGGAGATAGGAGGGATTGCCACACACACAGCAGGGGAACAGCTGACGTTACTGAACCCCAATAACAGAGGAGGGACTGTTGACTGTGCGTACAGCACTACCAGGCAACAACTAGCGGTGTTGGAGCCCAGGGACAGGTGGAGGAGGAGGAGGTGGTGGAGGTAGGAGGAGGTAGGAGGGATTGCCACACACACAGCAGGGGAACAGCTGACGTTACTGAACCCCAATAACAGAGGAGGGACTGTTGACTGTGCGTACAGCACTACCAGGCAACAACTAGCGGTGTTGGAGCCCAGGGACAGGTGGAGGAGGAGGAGGTGGAGGAGGTAGGAGGAGGTAGGAGGGATTGCCACACACACAGCAGGGGAACAGCTGACGTTACTGAACCCCAATAACAGAGGAGGGACTGTCGGGACTGTGCGTACAGCACTACCAGGCAACAACTAGCGGTGTTGGAGCCCAGGGACATGAGGGGGAGGTGGAGGTGGAGGAGATAGGAGGGATTGCCACACACACAGCAGGTGAACAGCTGACGTTACTGAACCCCAATAACAGAGGAGGGACTGTTGACTGTGCGTACAGCACTACCAGGCAACAACTAGCGGTGTTGGAGCCCAGGGACAGGTGGAGGAGGAGGAGGTGGTGGATGTAGGAGGAGATAGGAGGGATTGCCACACACACAGCAGGGGAACAGCTGACATTACTGAACCCCAATAACAGAGGAGGGACTGTCGGGACTGTGCGTACAGCACTACCAGGCAACAACTAGCGGTGTTGGAGCCCAGGGACAGGAGGGGGAGGTGGAGGTGGAGGAGATAGGAGGGATTGCCACACACACAGCAGGGGAACAGCTGACGTTACTGAACCCCAGTAACAGAGGAGGGACTGTTGACTGTGCGTACAGCACTACCAGGCAACAATTAGCGGTGTTGGAGCCCAGGGACAGGAGGGGGAGGTGGAGGAGATAGGAGGGATTGCCACACACACAGCAGGGGAACAGCTGACGTTACTGAACCCCAATAACAGAGGAGGGACTGTCGGGACTGTGCGTACAGCACTAACAGGCAACAACTAGCGGTGTTGGAGCCCAGGGACAGGAGGGGGAGGGGGAGGAGGTAGGAGGGATTGCCACACACACAGCAGGGGAACAGCTGACGTTACTGAACCCCAATAACAGAGGAGGGACTGTCGGGACTGTGCGTACAGCACTACCAGGCAACAACTAGCGGTGTTGGAGCCCAGGGACAGGAGGGAGAGGTGGAGGTGGAGGAGATAGGAGGGATTGCCACACACACAGCAGGGGAACAGCTGACGTTACTGAACCCCAATAACAGAGGAGGGACTGTTGACTGTGCGTACAGCACTACCAGGCAACAACTAGCGGTGTTGGAGCCCAGGTACAGGAGGGGGAGGTGGAGGAGATAGGAGGGATTGCCACACACACAGCAGGGGAACAGCTGACGTTACTGAACCCCAATAACAGAGGAGGGACTGTTGACTGTGCGTACAGCACTACCAGGCAACAACTAGCGGTGTTGGAGCCCAGGGACAGGTGGAGGAGGAGAAGGTGGTGGAGGTAGGAGGAGGTAGGAGGGATTGCCACACACACAGCAGGGGAACAGCTGACGTTACTGAACCCCAATAACAGAGGAGGGACTGTTGACTGTGCGTACAGCACTACCAGGCAACAACTAGCGGTGTTGGAGCCCAGGGACAGGTGGAGGAGGAGGAGGTGGAGGAGGTAGGAGGAGGTAGGAGGGATTGCCACACACACAGCAGGGGAACAGCTGACATTACTGAAACCCAATAACAGAGGAGGGACTGTCGGGACTGTGCGTACAGCACTACCAGGCAACAACTAGCGGTGTTGGAGCCCAGGGACAGGAGGGGGAGGTGGAGGTGGAGGAGATAGGAGGGATTGCCACACACACAGCAGGGGAACAGCTGACGTTACTGAACCCCAATAACAGAGGAGGGACTGTTGACTGTGCGTACAGCACTACCAGGCAACAACTAGCGGTGTTGGAGCCCAGGGACAGGAGGGGGAGGTGGAGGAGATAGGAGGGATTGCCACACACACAGCAGGGGAACAGCTGACGTTACTGAACCCCAATAACAGAGGAGGGACTGTCGGGACTGTGCGTACAGCACTACCAGGCAACAACTAGCGGTGTTGGAGCCCAGGGACAGGAGGGGGAGGTGGAGGAGATAGGAGGGATTGCCACACACACAGCAGGGGAACAGCTGACGTTACTGAACCCCAATAACAGAGGAGGGACTGTCGGGACTGTGCGTACAGCACTACCAGGCAACAACTAGCGGTGTTGGAGCCCAGGGACAGGAGGGGGAGGTGGAGGAGATAGGAGGGATTGCCACACACACAGCAGGGGAACAGCTGACATTACTGAACCCCAATAACAGAGGAGGGACTGTTGACTGTGCGTACAGCACTACCAGGCAACAACTAGCGGTGTTGGAGCCCAGGGACAGGAGGGGGAGGTGGAGGAGATAGGAGGGATTGCCACACACACAGCAGGGGAACAGCTGACGTTACTGAACCCCAATAACAGAGGAGGGACTGTTGACTGTGCGTACAGCACTACCAGGCAACAACTAGCGGTGTTGGAGCCCAGGGACAGGTGGAGGAGGAGGAGGTGGTGGAGGTAGGAGGAGGTAGGAGGGATTGCCACACACACAGCAGGGGAACAGCTGACGTTACTGAACCCCAATAACAGAGGAGGGACTGTTGACTGTGCGTACAGCACTACCAGGCAACAACTAGCGGTGTTGGAGCCCAGGGACAGGTGGAGGAGGAGGAGGTGGAGGAGGTAGGAGGAGGTAGGAGGGATTGCCACACACACAGCAGGGGAACAGCTGACGTTACTGAACCCCAATAACAGAGGAGGGACTGTCGGGACTGTGCGTACAGCACTACCAGGCAACAACTAGCGGTGTTGGAGCCCAGGGACATGAGGGGGAGGTGGAGGTGGAGGAGATAGGAGGGATTGCCACACACACAGCAGGTGAACAGCTGACGTTACTGAACCCCAATAACAGAGGAGGGACTGTTGACTGTGCGTACAGCACTACCAGGCAACAACTAGCGGTGTTGGAGCCCAGGGACAGGTGGAGGAGGAGGAGGTGGTGGATGTAGGAGGAGATAGGAGGGATTGCCACACACACAGCAGGGGAACAGCTGACGTTACTGAACCCCAATAACAGAGGAGGGACTGTCGGGACTGTGCGTACAGCACTACCAGGCAACAACTAGCGGTGTTGGAGCCCAGGGACAGGAGGGGGAGGTGGAGGTGGAGGAGATAGGAGGGATTGCCACACACACAGCAGGGGAACAGCTGACGTTACTGAACCCCAGTAACAGAGGAGGGACTGTTGACTGTGCGTACAGCACTACCAGGCAACAATTAGCGGTGTTGGAGCCCAGGGACAGGAGGGGGAGGTGGAGGAGATAGGAGGGATTGCCACACACACAGCAGGGGAACAGCTGACGTTACTGAACCCCAATAACAGAGGAGGGACTGTCGGGACTGTGCGTACAGCACTAACAGGCAACAACTAGCGGTGCTGGAGCCCAGGGACAGGAGGGGGAGGTGGAGGAGATAGGAGGGATTGCCACACACACAGCAGGGGAACAGCTGACGTTACTGAACCCCAATAACAGAGGAGGGACTGTTGACTGTGCGTACAGCACTACCAGGCAACAACTAGCGGTGTTGGAGCCCAGGGACAGGAGGGGGAGGTGGAGGAGATAGGAGGGATTGCCACACACACACAGCAGGGGAACAGCTGACGTTACTGAACCCCAATAACAGAGGAGGGACTGTCGGGACTGTGCGTACAGCACTAACAGGCAACAACTAGCGGTGTTGGAGCCCAGGGACAGGAGGGGGAGGGGGAGGAGGTAGGAGGGATTGCCACACACACAGCAGGGGAACAGCTGACGTTACTGAACCCCAATAACAGAGGAGGGACTGTCGGGACTGTGCGTACAGCACTACCAGGCAACAACTAGCGGTGTTGGAGCCCAGGGACAGGAGGGAGAGGTGGAGGTGGAGGAGATAGGAGGGATTGCCACACACACAGCAGGGGAACAGCTGACGTTACTGAACCCCAATAACAGAGGAGGGACTGTTGACTGTGCGTACAGCACTACCAGGCAACAACTAGCGGTGTTGGAGCCCAGGTACAGGAGGGGGAGGTGGAGGAGATAGGAGGGATTGCCACACTCACAGCAGGGGAACAGCTGACGTTACTGAACCCCAATAACAGAGGAGGGACTGTTGACTGTGCGTACAGCACTACCAGGCAACAACTAGCGGTGTTGGAGCCCAGGGACAGGTGGAGGAGGAGAAGGTGGTGGAGGTAGGAGGAGGTAGGAGGGATTGCCACACACACAGCAGGGGAACAGCTGACGTTACTGAACCCCAATAACAGAGGAGGGACTGTTGACTGTGCGTACAGCACTACCAGGCAACAACTAGCGGTGTTGGAGCCCAGGGACAGGTGGAGGAGGAGGAGGTGGAGGAAGTAGGAGGAGGTAGGAGGGATTGCCACACACACAGCAGGGGAACAGCTGACATTACTGAAACCCAATAACAGAGGAGGGACTGTCGGGACTGTGCGTACAGCACTACCAGGCAACAACTAGCGGTGTTGGAGCCCAGGGACAGGAGGGGGAGGTGGAGGTGGAGGAGATAGGAGGGATTGCCACACACACAGCAGGGGAACAGCTGACGTTACTGAACCCCAATAACAGAGGAGGGACTGTTGACTGTGCGTACAGCACTACCAGGCAACAACTAGCGGTGTTGGAGCCCAGGGACAGGAGGGGGAGGTGGAGGAGATAGGAGGGATTGCCACACACACAGCAGGGGAACAGCTGACGTTACTGAACCCCAATAACAGAGGAGGGACTGTCGGGACTGTGCGTACAGCACTACCAGGCAACAACTAGCGGTGTTGGAGCCCAGGGACAGGAGGGGGAGGTGGAGGAGATAGGAGGGATTGCCACACACACAGCAGGGGAACAGCTGACGTTACTGAACCCCAATAACAGAGGAGGGACTGTCGGGACTGTGCGTACAGCACTACCAGGCAACAACTAGCGGTGTTGGAGCCCAGGGACAGGAGGGGTAGGTGGAGGTGGAGGAGATAGGAGGGATTGCCACACACACAGCAGAGGAACAGCTGACGTTACTGAACCCCAATAACAGGGGAGGGACTGCCGGGACTGTGCGTACAGCACTACCAGGCAACAGCTAGCGGTGTTGGAGCCCAGGGACAGGAGGGGGAGCAGAGGAACTCAATGTAGGCTGAAGCCTGATTGGAGAAAGTCGAAAGGGAACCTTTAACCCCCCCCCCAAGGCGTTTGTAGCTGAAAGAGCCAGCTTGTGCAGCAAAAAAGATGCAAAAGGAAAAGGTGGCTCTTTTCATGATGCTCCTTGCAAACACAGAACTAAACACTTATAAAATGTGTCCCCTGATACCGTGTGACCGTCCCGGAGGTGGGACTTTCCTTCGTAATATGACGCAGCACAGCCGTCATTCCTACCTCCTTGGCGCCGTTCCCCGGCTCCTCAGCGTTGTTTGATTCCGTCCCGGAGCCTGCGCTGTTATGTTATCCCTTGGCCAGGCACACTTAGCGCTGCCCATCTTCTGACATCATTTGGTGTCAGGCTGGCTGCGCCTGTGCGGCCACGCTGGCCGAGAGTCTAATGTAATCCCACCGCGGGCCTGGGATCCGTGGCCATGCGCAGTGCATATCCTCGCCTCTCACTCCCCTCCCTACGGCTTCTTAAGACTGTGCGGTGTCACGGCCGTGGCATGCTATTAGGGACCAGCTGACACCGCACAGTCTGAAGAAGCCGTAGGGAGATGAGTGAGAGGTGGAGGTTCAGATATGCACTGCGCATGTCCATGGATCTCAGGCCCCCAGTGGGATGAAATCAGAAGACACTGCGAGGCGGGCTCTTGGCCAGCGCGGCCGCACAGGCGCAGCCATCCTGACACCAAATGATGTCAGAAGACGGGCAGCGCTAAGTGTGCCTGGCCAAGGGATAACATAACAGCGCAGGCTCCGGGACGGAATCAAACAACGCTGAGGAGCCGGGGCACGGCGCCAAGGGGGTAGGAATGACGGCTGTGCTGCGTCATATTACGAAGGAAAGTCCCACCTCCGGGATGGTTTTACGGTATCAGTGGACACATTTTATAAGTGTTAAGTTCTGCGTGTGCAAGGAGCTAAACAAAAATAGCTACCTTTTCCTTGTGCAGCATTACTGCTGTACAAGGTGGCTCTTTCAGTAACAAACGCCTTGGGGGGGGGGACAGGTTCCCTTACATTTCAGTTGTTGTGTCAGCGTGGCGGTCGCAGGACACATTGCCGGCTACACAGCTGGGGATCAGCTGACGTTACTGAAACCCAATAGCACTGGGTCGTATGTTTTGACTGTGCAGACGGCACTTCTGAGCCTCAACTGGCGGTGTTGGAGCCCAGGAATTTAAGTTCAGGTGGTAGAAAGATGAACACAACAGGAGACCTGGATACTGTAGACAGTCACCTAATTATTTAATCAGGAAGAGGAGTGGCAAATTCCTGCGAGATCCAGGCCTTGTTCATTTTCAGGAAAGTAAGCCGGTCAACGTTATCGGAGGATAGTCGCATGCGACGGTCAGTTAGTACACCACCTGCAGCACTAAAGACACGTTCCAATAATACACTGGCCGCAGGGCAAGACAGCACCTCCAATGCATACTGGCTTAGCTCTGGCCATGTATCCAGCTTTGAGACCCAAAACTTGAAAGGGGAAGAGCCGTCTGGGAGTACAGCAAGAGGGCAAGACATGTAGTCTGTCACCATCTGACGGAACCGTTGCCTCCTGCTGACTGGAGCCGTCTGTGATGGTGTAGACTTTTGTGGCGGGCACAGAAAACTGTGCCACAGTTGGGCCATACTGGTCTTGCCTTCTGCAGAGGCACTGCTTCTGCTCCCTCTTTGTGCAGAGCCTCCACCACTGCCTGGACGCACTGAGCTGCTTTGGAATGCACTAGCAGCACTTCTCTCACTTGGAATGGAGAAGATGATGGAATTCACCAGTGTGTCTTGGTACTCCCGCATTTTTCGCTCCCGGTTCAACGGTGTGATGAGGCTTTCTACGTTGTCCCGGTAGCGAGGATCGAGGAGAGTGAACACCCAATAATCAGACATGTTGAGAATGTGGGCGATGCGGCGGTCGTTTCTCAGGCACTGCAGCATGTAATCCACCATGTGCTGCAGACTGCCAACTGCCCAAGAAACGCTGTCCCCTGCTGGAGGCGTGATCTCTGCCCGCTTGTCATCACCCCACCCTCGCTGTACACACTGACTACTGGACAATTGTGTAACTCCCTCCTCTGGACGGATGTCTTCCTCCTCCATTGACTCCTCCTCATCCTCCTCACAAACTGTCCCCTGCCTACGCGTTTGTGAGGAACCACGTGGCGCTGACTGTCCAGAAGATGATGGAAATACTGAATCCTCATCCTCCACCTCTTCCACAACATCATCCCTTAGCGCTTGCAGTGATTTTTCAAGCAGGCAGATAAGGGGGACAGTCATGCTGACTAGTGCATCATCTGCACTCACCATCCGCGTGGAATAATCGAAGGGACGCAAAACCTGGCAGACGTCATTCATAGTGGCCCACTCTGTGGTTGTGAAGTCTGTACGGCGCTGACTGCGACTTCTTTGCGCCTGAAGCAGCTGGTACTCCATTACAGCTTGCTGCTGCTCACACAACCGCTCCAACATATGTAACGTGGAATTCCACCTGGTAGGTAGGTCACATATGATGCGATGTTCCAGCAGGCAGTGTCGGCGCTGCAGAGCCGCAATGCGCGCTTTTGCCGTGCTGGAACGCCGCAAGTGAGCACACTCTAGGCGGACCTTGTGCAGCAGTGCATTAAGATCCGGATAGTCCATCAGAAAACTCTGCATGACCAAATTGAGCACATGTGCCAGACATGGGATGTGAGTGAGGTTGCCGAGGCCCAGAGCTGCCACCAGATTTCGGCCATTATCACACACTACCATGCCTGGCTGGAGATTCGCTGGCACAAACCACACATCGCTCTCCTGCTTGATGGCATTCCAGAGCTCCTGCGCTGTGTGGCTTCGATTCCCCAAATAAATTAATTTCAAGACGGCCTGTTGACGTTTGGCCACGGCTGTGCTCATGTCGGTCGTAAGAGGTACACGTTCATCACGGGTCCATGTGGAGGTGGACTGTGACGGCTCCTGCAGCGATGATTCTGAGGAACTGGTGTAGGAGGAGGAGTCAATGCGTACAGAATGGATTCCTGCAATCCTTGGAGTGGGCAGGACACGTCCTGCGCCACTCGCACGGTCTGTACCCGGCTCAACGACATTAACCCAATGGGCAGTGAGGGAAAGGTATCGCCCCTGTCCATGTTGACTGGTCCACGCATCGGTGGTGAGGTGGACCTTGCTACTGACGGCGTTCAGTAGCGCGTGTTTTATGTGTCCCTCCACATGCTTGTGCAGGGCAGGGACGGCTTGCCTGCTGAAGTAAAAGCGGCTGGGCACATTGTACTGTGGGACTGCCAATGACATCAAGTCACGGAAGCTGTCAGTCTCCACCAGCCTGAATGACAGCATTTCCAGTGACAGAAGTTTGGCAATGCCTGCAGTCAGAGCCTGTGCTCGTGGGTGGTTTGACGAGAAAGGCCACCTTTTCTCCCATGCCTGTACTACCGATGGCTGTAGACTGGGCTGGGAGTGTGTGGATGACTGGGAAAGTGGTGCTGCGGGTGGAATTACAGCGGGTCTCTGGACAACAGGGCCAGAGGTTCTTCCACGGCGATCCTGGGAGGAAGCCGAACCAGCTGCGTGTGAGCTGGAGGAAGAGGCAACACGAGCTGAAGAGGTGGTAGCTGCCGCTGTTGGTTGGCCTAGCTCTTCAGTGTGTTTTTCTAACTCCGCCGGGTGCCTGGTGCGCACATGTTTCCACATGTTGGAGGTATTGAGGTTGCTGACATTTCGACCTCTTTTGACTTTGTGATGACACACCTTGCATTTGACATAGCAAATGTCAGCTGCAACTGTGTCAAAAAAGGACCAGGCACTGCAAGTCTTGGGAGCGCCCTTTTTGGCTTTTGGAAGAGACATGCTCCTAACGGCTGCCAAAGCGGAGGCTGCAGGATCCGCAGTCTTCCCCCTCCCTCTCCCTCTTTGGGCCGTACGGGGAATCTCTTCCTCAGAGCTGCTCCCACCACCTTCCTGTCCCTCACGCCAAGATGGGTCAAGGACCTCATCATCTACACTACCCTCTGCCCCCAACTGCTCCTCCTGGGTAGTCTCAGCAGCAGAGCACGCACCAGTAAGTGGCACCTGAGTGTCATCATCAGCTGATGCGGCCTGCGATGTGGTGACCGGAGCCACTAGCCCACCCGCCTCTTCAGAGGAAGAGAGAAAAAGCTGTTGGGCATCACTGCACCCTGCCTCTTCTTCCATTTCTCCAATGCTGCTTGGCTGGCCCCCTGTTTCCAAGCCAAGAGATTCAGAGAACAGAAGTAGAGATGGCTCCTGTCCTGGGCTCTCTGTCTGCCTGGGCAATTTGGCAGGTGGTGAAGAGACAGATGGCTGCTCTCCAGTGCTCTGTGTCTGAGAGGATGTGGCACTAATTGAAGTTGATGCATTAGCTGCCATCCATCCGACAACGGCTTCAATTTGGTCTTCACGCAGCAGCGGTGTACGGCGCTCTGCGACAAAGCTGCGCATGAATGACTGTTCCCTTGTGAAAGTGGGTGCTGATGAGTCACCGGTGACTCCCCACGTCCCCTCCCTGCTCCGCGCCCACGCCCACGCCCACGTGCCTTACTCACTGCCTTCTTCATCTTGGGTGACTGATAAAGATAAGCAGAAAAGTACTAACGGCTTTGTGTGCTTATTCCTGAACAACTCCTCCTAACAGGTATAAGAAACACTAATTTTCTAAAGTGTGGACTAGACTTTAATATGAGCTAATGTGGCCTACAGAAATGTAAAGTGGTGTCACTGGTGTGTTTGGTGAACTTTATTATTTTTTTTTTTTTTGGGGGCTGAACTGACAACAGAGAGAGCTGCAGTCACACGGAGACCGTGCAGACAGCCGTAAACGGCGCTGCAAGGCCCAAAAACCCTCCTCTACGTTATCCTATGTAGTGTTTTTCCACAAGTTAGCTGGAGACGGGTGGAAAGACACTAATAGGAATTTTTTGAAAAAATGTGCAGCAGCCTGCACTACTTAAAACAAAATGAAAATTGATTTTGCGGTATGACGCAGTGAAGAACCCTGAGCTGGAGACAACCAGGCTATGGCTGCTCACAGACTACAGGGCGAGCTGCAGTCACACGGAGACCATGCAGACAGCCGTAAACGGCGCTGCAAGGCCCAAAAACCCTCCTCTACGTTATCCTATGTAGTGTTTTTCCACAAATTAGCTGGAGACGGGTGAAAAGACACTAATAGGAATTTTTTGAAAAAATGTGCAGCAGCCTGCACTACTTAAAACAAAATGAAAATTGATTTTGCGGTATGACGCAGTGAACAACCCTGAGCTGGAGACAACCAGGCTATGGCTGCTCACAGACTACAGGGCGAGCTGCAGTCACACGGAGACCGTGCAGACAGCCGTAAACGGCGCTGCAAGGCCCAAAAACCCTCCTCTACGTTATCCTATGTAGTGTTTTTCCACAAATTAGCTGGAGACGGGTGGAAAGACACTAATAGGAATTTTTGTTAAAAATTAGCAGCAGACTACACTACTTGGAAAAAAAAAAAAAAAAAGAACAGTATGAGGCAATGAACCACCCTCCCTGAACTGAATACAACCAGCTATGGATGGCCTATGTGGCTGCACTCAGACTAGAGAGTGGGCTGCACTCACACACACACACACAGACCTTGCAGATCGCTGTGAAAACAGCGCTACAAGGCAAAAGCAAGGTGAATAGTAGGTGAACACAGCGGTTGCTAAATTAGCCTTTGGAAAGCACAATGAAGCAAATTGCTATCTCTAAACTGGCCCTCAGTCAGCAAACAGCGTCCTGTCACTAACTGAATTCACAGCAGAGTGATCGCAAAATGGCGCCAGCGACTTTTAAACTGCATCATGACATCATTTCAGCAGCCAATCACAGCCATGCCAGTAGTTTCATGCCCTCCATGCTGAACAGGATGTGCCCACACTTTAAATCATTCTCATTGGCTGAATTTGTGCATTTTGAATATGGGAACTTCCGATTCTGGTATCCGATACGCGGCAAGTATCGGAATCCCGGTATCGGAATTCCGATACCGCAAGTATCGGCCGATACCCGATACTTGCGGTATCGGAATGCTCAACACTAGTGGTTAACCTTCCCAGGAGTGACCGACTGACGAAAATTACCACAAGATCACTGCAATGACTCATCAAAGAGGTCACAAAACACCCCACAACAACATCGAAAGAGCTGCAGGCCTCACTTGCCTCAGTTAAGGTCAGTGTTCATGACTCCACCCTGTAAAAGAGACTGGGCAAAAATGGCCTGCATGGCAGATTTTCAAGATGAAAACCACTGCTGAGCAATAAGGACATAAAGGCTCATCTCTGTTTTGCAAGAAAACATTTTGATGATCCCCTAACTTTTGGGAGACTACTCTGTGGGCTGACAAGTGTAACGCTCGTGCCCAGACTGTATGGCACGGGCGAGGATTGTGGCCCCATGGTGCCAAAAATCAGAATAAGGCTCATCTCTGTTTTGCCAGAAAACATTTTGATCATCCCCTAACTTTTCTAAAGATGGTGACCGCAGCGTATATACAAAAAAAGAGGTGACATATTCCCTTTAATGACTAACTGAAATTATGGTAGTAAATGTCAACCTGAATCAGGGGACAATAAAGCTTTTACACTCCTTATCTATGAACTCCTCCAATATTTACTGACACAACTCTTACCCTCCCACCCATCCCACATTGACAGTTCTACTTCGGGTCACTTGTCTTATCCATTGCATTATTCCTTTGCCCTGTTTTGTATAAATATGTGACTCTTCAGATTTTGTGTTATACTATGCCTGATGAAGAGACCTGAGTAGTCTTGAATAGGGTTGAGCGAAACGGGTCGGCCATTTTCAGAAGTCGCCGACTTTTGGCAAAGTCGGGTTTCATGAAACCCGACCCGACCCCTGTGTGGGGTCGGCCATGAGGTCGGCGATCTTCTGAATCTGGTATCGGAATTCCAATACCGAGTTCCGATATGTTTGCGATATCGGAAATCGGTATCGGAATCCACATTTAAGTGTAAAATAAAGAATTAAAATAAAAAATATTGATATACTCACCTCTCCGGAGGCCCCTGGACATCGCCGCTGGTAACCGGCAGCCTTTTTTGCTTAAAATGAGCGCGTTTACCGGCTTCCATGACGTCACGGCTTCTGATTGGTCGCGTGCCGCTCATGTGACCGCCACGCGACCAATCACAAGCCGTGACGTAATTCTCAGGTCCTAAATTCCTCATTCTAGGAATTTAGGACCTGAGAATTAGGTCACGGCTTGTGATTGGTCGCGTGAGCGGTCACATGGGCGGCCGCGACCAAACACAAGCCGTGACGTCATCTAAGGCCCTTCACGCGCTCATTCTTAAGAAGGAAGGCTGCCGGAAAGAAGCAGGGCGCGTCCGAGGGTGAGTATATACCTAATAGGAATATACTCACCCTCGGCTTCTTTCCGGCAGCCTTCCTTCCTAAGAATGAGCGCGTTCAGGGCCTTAGATGACGTCACAGCTTGTGATTGTTCGCGGCCGCCCATGTGACCGCCACGCGACCAATCACAAGCCGTGACGTAATTCTCAGGTCCTAAATTCCTAGAATTAGGAATTTAGGACCCGAGAATTATGTCACGGCTTGTGATTGGTCGCGTGGCGGTCACATGAGGCACGCGACCAATCAGAAGCCGTGACGTCATGGAAGGCCCTGAACGCGCTCATTTTAAGCAAAGAAGGCTGCCGGTTACCAGCGGTAAGGTCCAGGCTGCGTCGGAGAGGTGAGTATATCAATATTTTTTATTTTAATTCTTTATTTTACACATTAATATGGATCCCAGGGCCTGAAGGAGAGTTTCCTCTCCTTCAGACCCTGGGAAGCATAGTATCCCATTGCACTGCATTGGGTTTCGTGTTTCGGCCAACCCCGACCCCGACTTTTTTATAGGATCGGCCAATTTCACTCGACCCAACTTTTGAGAAAGTCGGGTTTCGTGAAACCCGACCCGATCCTACAAAAATAAAAGTCGCTCAACCCTAGTCTTGAAAGCTTTCTATTTGTTACCATCTTTTCAATTGAGGTTGGAGGGTGAAAAGGTCCATGAGGCCAGACGGCACAGAAGAGTGCTAGTGAGAATAAACAGGGAAGTAAAGAGGGGAGAGAAACATAAAAAGAGGATTGAAGAAAGGACATCAATAGATTCACATACTTCCTGCACATGAGGAAGGTCTCTATTCAGATGTGGAACTTTCTGATCTTTGAATAAAGAAAAAATCAATGTTTAAATAATAACTATCAGAATATCACAACGTGCAATATAGAGAAATGGCAGAGATGGACACATACAGGTGCTTCTCACCAAATTAGAATATCATCAAAAAGTTAATTTATTTCAGTACTTCAATACAAAAAGTGAAATTCATATATTATATAGAGTTATTACATACACAGTGATCTATTTCAAGAAAACCCTAAAGTAATTTTCTCCATAAATTAGAATACTTTAAAACACCAGCTTGAAAAATGATTTTAAAATCTGAAATGTTGGCCTACTGAAATGTATGTTCAGTAAATGCACTCAATGCTTGGTCCTGGCTCTTTTTGCATCAATGACTGCACAAATACAGCATTGCATGGAAGCAATCAGCCTGTGGCACTGCTAAGGTGTTAAGGAAGCCAAGGTTGCTTTGATAGCAGCCTTTAGCTCGACGGCATTGTTGTGTCTGGTGTCTCTCATCTTCCTCTTGACAATACCCCATAGATTCTCCATGGGGCTAAGGTCAGGCGAGTTTGCTGACCAATCAAGCACAGTAATACTGTTGTTTATAAACCAGGTATCGGTACTTTTGGCAGTGTGGGCAGGTGCCAAATCTTGCTGGAGAATCAAATTTCCATCTCTGAAAAGCTTGTCCACAGAGGGAAGCATGAAGTGCTCTAAAATATCCTGGTAGACTGCTTTGCTGACTTTGCTCTTGATATAACACAGTGGTCCTATACCAGCAGATGACATGGCTCCCCAAACCATCACTGATTGTGGAAACTTCACACTAGACCTTTAGCAACTTGGATTGTGGTCTCTCCACTTTTCCTCCAGACTCTGGGACCTTGATTTCCAAATGAAATGCAAAATTTACTTCAATCTGAAAACAACACCATTGACCACTGAGCAACAGTCCTGTTCTTTTTTTCCTTGGCCCAGGTAAGACACTTCTGGCCTTGTCTATTGGTCATGAGTGGCTTGACACAAGGAATGCGACACTTGTAGTCCTTGTCCTGGATACATAGTAACATAGTTATTAAGGTTGAAGGAAGACTTTAAGTCCATCTATTTCAACCCATAGCCTAACCTAACATGCCCTAACATGTTGATCCAGAGGTAGGAAAAAAAACCCATGTGGCAAAGAGTAAGCTCCACATTGGGGAAATAAATTCCTTCCCGACTCCACATACGGCAATCAGACTAGTTCCCTGGATCAACACCCTAACAAGGAATCTAGTATATATACCCTGTAACATTATACTTTTCAAGAAAGGCATCCAGTCCCCTCTTAAATTTAAGTAATGAATCACTCATTACAACATCATACGGCAGAGAGTTCCATAGTCTCACTGCTCTTACAGTAAAGAATCCGCATCTGTTATTATGCTTAAATCTTCTTTCCACCATACGTCTGTGTGGTGGCTCTTGAGGCAATGACTCCAATAGCAGTCCACTCCTTGTAAATCTCCCCAAAATTTTTGAATGGCCATTTCTTAACAATCCTTTCAAGGCTGCAGTTATCCCGGTTGCTTGTGTACCTTTTTCTATCACACTATTTCCTTCCACTCAACTTTCCATTAATATGCTTGGATACAGCATTCTGTGAATAGCCATTTTCTTTAGCAATGACCTATTGTGGCTTAACCTCCTTGTGGTCAATGACTGTCTCCTGGACATCTGCCAAGTCAGTAGCCTTCCCCATGATTGTGGAGCCTATTGAAATAGACTAAAGGATGCATAGGAAGCCTTTTCAGGTGTTTTTTGTTAATTATTTTAATTTACTGAGATAATGACCTTTGAGTTTTCATTGGCTGTAAGCCATAATCATCGATATTAATGCTAAGTTCACATTAGCTTTCAGGGGCTTTGCGGAGGGCTGCGTACTTCCTCCGTTAAGCTCCACCTACTTCTGCATACTTTTGCATGCGTTCTGCATACCTATCTTTAACATTGGGTACACAAGACATGCGGATGTATGCGGATGTATGTGGATGTGCTGTTTTGACGTGTCCACCGACCGCACGGGAATGCAACAAGTTGCATTTTGTGCGGACGGCGGGCACGTCAAAACGATGCATCCGCATACATCTGCATGTCCTGTGTACCCAATATTAAAGATAGGTACGCAGGACGCATGCAGAAGTATGTGGAAGTAGACAGAGCTTAACGGAGGAAGTAAGCAGCCCTCCGCAAAGCCCCCAAACGCTTATGTTAACTTAGCCTAACAGAAATAAACACATGAAATAGATCACTCTGTTTGTACTGACTCTATATAATATGAGTTTCACTTTTTGTATTGAATAACTTTGCTAAATTAACTTTTTGATGATATTCTAATTTTGTGAGAAGCCCCTGTACCTGAATGATGAGAAGAGAGATGAGTGTTAGATTCATGCCTTGTTTAACTGCCCTGAGACTTTGAAAAATGTGGCACTTGGATGAAATCTCCACAAATGTTCCCTGCACCCTGCAAATGTCCACTGTATCGTTTCAGTTGTAGTGCATACTGGGTGTATAAAGTATGGGTTTATATATGTTCATCTTTAAATAAAGACATGTATATATTTTCATATGTGGGCATTACTTTCAAACCCATTGCTATAATGTTCTTTTCGATGTAAAATTGTTATTCACATAGAAAGTAGTTCCTAGCAAGGATGAATTTAAGGTGTAAAAATTATTTGTATATGGAGAGTTTTTTTGGATGTTGGATAAGTGCTTCACCAATGGTATTCTAAGTCTATGGGCTATCCGTGTATACAGTCATGGCCGAAAGTGTAAGCACCTTTGAAATTGTTCCAGAGAAAGAAGAATTTTTCCCCCAAAAATGTTGCAATTGCTCCAAGTCTCTCATTTTTATGGGTGCCCTCTCCTAACAGCAATTTTAAGATCTCTCCACGGGTGTAAAATAGGATTTAGATCCAGACTCATTGCTGGCCACTTCAGAACTCTTCAGCACTTTGTTTTCAACTATTTCTGGGTGCTTCTTGAAGTATGTCCTCCTTTGGTAATCTTAAGATTCCATGATGTTTTGCACACAGTCAAGACACCCAGTGCAGATGTAGCAAAACAATCCAAAACATCTTTGAACCTCCACCATATTTAACTGTAGGTAGTGTTTTCTTTTATTTGTAGGCCTCATTCCATTGTCAGAAAACAGTAGAATGATTTGCTTTACTAAAAAGCTCTACCTTGGTCTCATCTGTCCACAAGACACTTTCCCAAAAGGAATTTGGCTTACTCACATATATTTTGGTAACCTGCAGTCTAGCTTTTTCAAGTTGCTGTGTCAGCAGTGCGGCTTTCCTGGGTGTCCTGTCATAGTGTTTCATTTCATTCAAATGTTGATGGCCAGTTCGCGCTGACACTGATCCACCCTGAGCCTGCAAGACAACTTGCACTTCTTCGGAACTTGATTGGGGCTGCTTATCCACCATCAGGACTATCCTGTGTTTCAACCTTTCATCAATTTTTCTTTGCCGTTCACATCCAGGGAGATTAGATACAGTGCCATTGGATGTAAACTTCTTGATTATGTTGCACATCATGGACAAAGGACCATCAAGAACTCTGGATATGGACTTGTATCCTTGAGAGTATTCTCTTCTCCTCTTTCTGTTCTCCATGCTTAGTGTGGCACACACTGACACACAATGCAAAGACTTTGTTAACTTCTCCCTTTTTATCTAGTGTGATTTTGATATTGATCACATCTGTTACTTGCCACAAGTGAGATTGAATGAGCATCACATGCTTGAAATAAAGTTGTTTACCCACATTTTTGTAAAGGTGCCAACAATTTTGTCTGGTCCATTTTTGGTGTCTTGTATGAAATTATGTCCAATTTGCCAAAGGAAATGAACATGTATATAACAAAACGTGTAATTGCTATAATTTTCTGGGATAAATACTTTATTTTCTGGAACAAATTCAACACTTTCAGCCATGACTGTACAAGCTATTTACATCCTTTGTGACAAGGCTGCTATTTGTAGGAATAGTGTATAGGTTAGTGTTAACAGAAATTCATTAATGTCTTTAAGATATGACTGTGTCTGACTCACAAGTGGCGGATATTATCTAGAAAGATCGCTAGAGATGACAAAACCGAGTCAGTAGAAGCAACTATGCGACTCCTGATAGTTACCAGGTACGGACTGGGGCTGAAATTCAGTCCTGGCATTTGAAATAACAGTCCCATGTTGTCCCTGTCCCCATGAACCAGATGGGATATATTACTAATATTACCCTGGATGGAGGAAGGGAAGATTTTGTACAAGACCAACATTTCTAACACAACTCTTAACAGTATGGATATCTTGAGAACACAGATTCTGTTAACAACGTAGCAAACAAGGCGGCCCTCAACCAGAATTTGCCAGAATTGCCAGATGGCCAGTCTGACCCTGATAGTTACAGAAGCTTTTTGTGAATTTTTGGATGTGTTTCAAACACCAGAAGGTAGGATATAAATTAGACAGGAAGCCTCTTATTTTGGTACCTATGACTCCTTTTTGTTGGTACTCTTCTTGGAAGCTTTGTATCTCCCTTGCTGTTTAAGATATATGATCTCTGGTTATTGGAATGTAGATGTTATTATCCCTGAGAATGAATTTCTTGCGTGTAATAAGTCATATCCATAAAAAATAGCTCTGCTGCAGGTTTCATGATTAAGTTTTTAATACAGATGAGGTTGTTGATTGCTGTTTGTTTTTGTAGTGATTCATTTTTGTGTAGCCATAAATTTCCTTTTTAATGTCATCAAGTGTGTGGTTAACATTATTTTTAACCAGGGATAAATATACTTTAATGCCATCATGAATCTTTGGTGGTTTGAAGCATCTTGGTATTTGTACCTCCAACTTCTCTAAGGTGAAAGGCTTGTTGCCATCATCCATGGTTCTGGATGGGGGAACATTAGATGTATCCTCTGAAAAAACATTTCAAAGTTGTAAAGCACCAACGTAGCTCCTGGATAAAATGTGTTGAAGCATTAACCAAAAGGAAAAGTGCTTTTTAGAAAATGTTTTTGTATGTTATACTCAATTGGTTCAGCTTTACCTGAGAATGGGTGTGAATTAATAAACCTTCTACAGTTGTGTCTCCTGCTGGGCTGGTGGGTCCTATTTTTGTTCTAGAGTAATCCTTCTTTGCATATTATGGTGCAATCTATTTGGTCCTTTTTTTGCAGCATCATCCCTAAGGATTACCTAAAAAAAATAGTTTGCATGAATTGTTTTGAATTTTATGATGGACTTGTCTAGATTGAATTTCAAGTGAGTTTCATGGTGTTCGAGGTCAGTAAGGTTTTCTTTGATATCCTTTATGGTTTGCTGTAGATGTTCCAAGATAAGTAACATATGATTCATGGACTATATGTTGAGGATGCTTTAAATTTTTTTGCAATATTTGTCTTTTTCCTGGAACAGAGTGGGTTGAAAATGTGATTGTAACCCTCTTAGAAATTATTGTATCCGATAGTATTGAGAAAAGGTAGCGCTGTGTAATTCTTGCAAAGTAAATCTTTTTTGCCATAATCGAGGGTTTTGATGTCTTTAGTGGATATGTATAAGAACTGATTACAAGAAGATGACTTTGATAACAGTTTAGTGCCTTGCATGTTACTGTAAAATACTGTAATGAAAGACAGTGTTGTCCGTGGTCTGGTGCGACAGCGCCCCAAAATTGTGATATATAAATAAACAGAGGTACACACATAGGCAAGAAGTCATCAGCCAGTGTATAGACTGAGAATCCCAGCAAAATAATGCAATTGCAAAGCTTGAATGATACTTGAATGTGTTTAACAGTTTTGGTGGTGGATAAATAGATATTATTCCATCACTTCAACGAAAAAAGTTTCTCTCAAGGAATCTGTGAAAATAAAAATAATACATAAGGAAATGAATATTTGTTATCATACTGAAATAGTAAAATGGAAGTAGGAGGTGGTGGGGTATGAAAAATTAAATAAAAAAATATAATGCTATATACATATATGTACAGTAATAATAATAATGGGGACTGAATGACAAGCAATGGTATCACATTTCTGTGTTTGCATTAAAGTTCTAGTCTGGAATTTTGTATTATTTAACCATGAATTGGGTACTGGTAATATTTGTAGGGAAATATTTACCAGTTGCCATCTTTTGCCATTTCTAACTCCTTTCCTGACCTCTTTTGGTTCAGATGACCACAGTTATGACCTACAGAGATTACTCCAGTGTATCCTGTGTAGCGGAGTCACTTCTCAATCTACTGTAATTTATTAGTCTCAGAGTGAGGCTTCCATGGACTTACATTAACCCCTTTACCCCGAAAGTGATTTCCACGTCAATGACCAGGCCAATTTTTACAATTCTGACCACTGACAATTTATGAGGTAATATCTCTGGAACGCTTCAATGGATCCCACTGATTCTGAGAAAGTTTTCTCATGACACATTGTACTTCAAAATAGTGGTAAAATTTATTTGGTATGCCTTGCGTTTACTTGTGAAAAAAATGGAAATTTGGCAATAATTTTGAAAAATTGTGCAATTTTCCAAATTTGAATTTTGTTGCCCTTAAATCACAGAGATATGTCACACAAGAAAGTTAATAAGTTAAATTTCCCACATGTCTACTTTACATCAGCACAATTTTGAAACCCAAATATTTTTTTTCAGGATGTTATAGGTGTTACAAATTTACCAGCAATTTTTCATTTTCTTAGCAATATTTACAAAACCATTTTTTTAGGGACCACATCACACTTGAAGTCACTTTCAGGGATCTATATGACAGAAAATACTAAAAAGTGACATCCTGCTCAAAACCACATTCAAGAAGTTTATTTACCCTTCAGGTGTTTCATAGGAATTTTTGGAATGTAGAAAAAAATACCCCATATGAGGGAGAAAACCACTGTTTGGGTGCATGGCGGAGCTCAGAAGGGAAGGAGCGCCATTTGACTTTTTGAATGCAAAATTTGATGGAACAATTGGCAGATGCCATGTCGCGTTTAAAGAACCTCTGATGTGCCTAAACAGTGAAACTCCAAGTGACACCATTTTAGAAACTAGAACCCTCAGGGAACTGATCTAGATGTGTGGTAAGCACATTGAACCCTCAGGTGTTTCACAGAAGTTTATAAGCCGTAAAAATAAAAAAACAAACACATTTTCCCCACAAATATGTTTTTAGTCCCAAATATTGCATTTTCATAAGTTTAACAGGAGAAATTGCGCCATACAATTTGTAGTGCAATTTCTCCTGAGTACATCGATACCCAATATGAGGGAGAAAACTAATATTTGGGTGCAAAGCAGTGCTCGGAAAGGAAGGAGCATCATTTGGCTTTATAAATTTAAAATTTCAGAGAATCATTAGCGGACATCATGTCCCAATTGGAGAGCCCCTGATGTGCCTAAACAGTGGAAACCCCCACATGTGACCTCATTTTGGAAACTAGACCCCTCAAGGACTGTATTTAGATGTGGTGAGCACCGTGCTTTACAGAAGTTTATAATCTTGAGCCGTGAAAGTGCAAAAATTACATTTTCCCCACAAAAATGTTAATTTGGCCCCAAACAGGAGAAATTGCACCATACAAATTGTTGTGCAATTTCTCCTGAGTATGGAAATACCCCATACGTGAGGGAATACTACTTTTGAGGCACAGTGCAAAGCTCAGCAGTGAATAGGTGCCAAATTGGAGTTCAGATTTTCCTGGAATGGTTTGCAGGTGCCATGAACCACTGGGAGAGCCCATGAGGTGCAAGAACAGCAGAACCCCCATAAGTGACTACTAGTGTTGAGCATTCCGATACTGCAAGTATCGGGTATCGGCCGATAGTTGCGGGTATCGGAATTCTGATACCGAGATCCGATACTTTTGTGGTATCGGGAATTGGTATCGGGATTAATATCAATGTGTAAAAGAAAGAATTAAAATAAAAAATAGGGATATACTCACCTCTCCGACGCAGCCTGGACTTTACCGCCGTAACCGGGAGCCGTTGTACCTAAAAATGCGCGCTTGAAGGGCCTTAGATGATGTCACGGCGCTCTGATTGATCCGTAGCGGTCGCGTGACCGCTACGCGACCAATCACAAAGCAGTGACGTCACCTAAGGTCTTTCAAGCGCTTGAAAGACCTTAGGTGACGTCACTGCATTGTGATTGGTCGCGTAGCGGTCACGCGACCGCTACGCGACCAATCAGAAGCTGCGGACGTCTTCTAAGGTATTTCAAGCGCTTGAAAGACCTTAGGTGACGTCACTGCTTTGTGATTGGTCGCGTAGCGGTCACGCGACCGCTACGGATCAATCAGAGCACCGTGATGTCATCTAAGGCCCTTCAAGCGCGCATTCTTAGGTACAACGGCTCCCGGTTACGGCGGTAAAGTCCAGGCTGCGTCGGAGAGGTGAGTATATCCCTATTTTTTATTTTAATTCTTTCTTTTACACATTGATATGGATCCCAGGGCCTGAAGGAGAGTTTCCTCTCCTTCAGACCCTGGGAACCATACAGGATACCGTCCGATACTTGGTGTCCCATTGACTTGTATTGGTATCGGGTATCGGTATCGGATTAGATAAGATACTTTGCCGGTATCGGCTGATACTTTCCAATACCGATACTTTCAACTATCGGACGGTATCGCTCAACACTAGTGACTACATGTTACAAACTAAACTTCTCAATGAATTCATCTAGGGGTGTAGTGATCATATTAACACCACAGATGTGTCACAGAATTTTATACCATTGGGGAGTGAAGAAAAAATAACTAAATTTTTACCACCAAAATTTTGTTTTAGCAGCAGATTTTACATTTTCACACAAGAATTGGGTAAAAATGGCACCAAAATTTGTTCCACAATCTCTACTGAATGTGGCAATACTCAATATGTGGCTGTACAGTACTACTTAGAAATACGGAGAAGCTCTGGAGAAAAAGAGCGCTATTTGCCTCCTGGAGCGCAGATGTTCCTAGAACACTTTGCAGCAGAGGTGTCAAACTGCAATCCTCGAGGGCCGCCAACAGGTCATGTTTTCAGGATTTCCTTGTATTGCACAGGTGATAATTTAATCACCTGCACAGAATGATTCCAGCACCTTGTGGAATGCTAAGGAAATCCTGAAAACATGACCTGTTGGCGGCCCTCGAAGAATGCAGTTTGACACCTCTGCTTTGCAGACTCCACATACAGAGCCCTTATTTGCTAGAAGATCAGAATCCCCCCTCAAGTGACCCCATTTTGGAAACTATACCCTTTGGGGAATTTATCTACCGGTGTATTGGTTATTTTGACTACAGTGGAATTTTTCAGAAAGAAGCAGCAATGATTGCTGTCGAGTGAAAATTGCAAACTTCCGTTGCAGTGACCAGTACGTTGCAGTCACCAGTACGTTATGCCTAGAACGTGCTTCTGGAAGGCATGCACCCGTAAGTTAGGCAGGCTCTCATTGCTTCACAAATGCCATGCTTGGATGCAATATGTAGTTTAGGTACACTGTGGGGCTCAGAAGGGAGGGGGCATTTGGATATGGGAGTGAAGAATTTGCTGATTTTTTTTTCCGGTTGAGGAGCCATTTTGCTTTTCTGGAGAGCCTTTGTGCTACCAGTAATGTGAAAACCCCATACATTTCCATTAACTGATGACAGACCTTAGTGAGGGCTTGCTTTTTTGTGGATTGTGTTGAAGCTTTTATTGGGAAAATTTAACGTAACATATGGAATCACATTTATCCGACACTCTACGCTGACCACTTACTTTGGGGTTTCCATCTAAATCTCTGAGTGACATGATTCAGATCAAACCTCTGAGGTATCCATACACTATAAAGAGGCAGCAGAGTTACTCTGGTCTCCATCTGGCCTCTGATCAACATTGTCCTTCTTTTCATAAATGCACAAAACTGTGGCAGACAGCACTTTTATGCACTCCTAAAAAGTTGGACTCCGCCGGATCACAGGTCAGATGGCATCCATAGTGCCTCCATCTGCCTCATTATAGGGAATCTTCCGCAAGATGTTCCATCTGAATCACTTATTTCAAAGATTTACACGGAAACCCCTGTGTAAGCGCTTAGCGCAGAGCACAGGATAAATGTGCGCCGAGCCTTACTGTGATCTTTGGGACACAGAATGAAAAAATTAACAGCAGGTGAGGAATTGGTTTTATTTTTTTTACGCCGTTCCTCCTGAGGTATAAGTGATTAGGCGACTTTCTTCTTTGGTCAGTACGATTACAGGGATACCAGACTTATATTGGGTTTTATGCTCGGTTGCTGTCACACACTAAAAGATGTTTTTTATTGCCAAAAATATTTTTTGCATCACCATATTTTAAGAGCTATAATTTTTCCATATTTCAGCTAGCAGATTCATGTGAGGGCTTCTTTTGTGCTGGAGGAGTTGATGTTTTTATTGGCTGTCTTCCCTCTGCCAGCTCCCCGAATGCTGCAATCACATTCGATTGTGGCATTTAGGAGGTTAAAGTGCCAGGAGTGGTTCATGACCGCTCCTGGCACTTTGTGCTGGGTGTCAGCTGTCAGAGTCAGCTGATACCCGGCAGCGATTGCCCTCTTACAGCCAATGTGCACGGTGTGATTGCCATACAGTAATAATACATCCATGGTCAGATATGCCAAGGACACAGAAAAATATTATTACAACAAAAATCAAAAAGGGTTAAGATATAAAGTAACAGTTGGCATTGATTTACTGCCAGTCAGTGCTGCAGTCATAAGATGGTGTAGAGGGATAAGAGTGGCGCCACTGGAAACAGTTGAAGACAGAGACCAATAAGTATTTAAGTACACAGAAACATACTTTACTGACTCCTAACTGGTGAGGAAATAAAAAAAACACTGGAATGGTACTTGAAATAGCTCTAAAGGAGTTCAATACATTCGTCAGAGACTGCTGAGCATTATGCACATATTTTCCGAGCAATTTCAGGTTTTATAGTATTGAGATTCACCGTAAATTTATTCTTTGTCAATCAAATCCAAATCTTTTGCGTAAGTTCGACTAAGCTAGTGAATTTGAATTTCAAATGATCTGCTCATCTGTAGTATTTTCCACGTACAGTAGGTCTAAACCTCGCCCCTAAATATATATAAGTACTTTTAAAGTGTGGAGTGCATTCATTCTCTTCTTGATCCACTCTCCTATACATCTTTATTAAGCAAAGAAAAGGTCTAAGGAGTTTATCTTATAGTTACGTTCTCACTCTATACATCAAAGGCCTCGCAATCATCCAGCCAGTTTCCTGCTAACACACAAAAACCCTGAATAGGTGTTTGTAATGTAGGGATCCGCACACTCAAGTAAGCATTAGGTAGCGTTCACACAGACACTGGATACTTGGGTCATAACAATGTGACGTTTAATACCACAGCACCAAAACAAAACCATAAAAAAATAAATATAAATCCCCATAACTGTGCTCTCTACAGTCACCACTGGGGGATGTTGATATATAGTGTAATGTGGTGTAATTACACTGCACTCTCTCCCTGAGGAGGTTGATGGCGAACTTAGGGTACAGTCACACAATGCCATTTTCATCGCTACGACGGCATGATTCGTGACGTTGCAGCGTCGTATGATTATCGCTCCAGCGTCGTAGAATGCGGTCACACGTTGCAATACACGGCGCTGGAGCGATAATTTCATGACGTATTTGCGATGTAGAAGCCGTTGGTTACTGTGCGCACATCGTATACAACCTGTGTCACACGATGCAATCATGCCGCCACAGCGGGACACTAGACGACGAAAGAAAGTTTCAAATGATCTGCTACGACGTACGATTCTCAGCGGGGATCCGGATCGCAGTAGCGTGTCAGACACAACGATATCGTAACGATATCGCTAGAACGTCACGAATCGTGCCGTCATGGCGATGAAAATGGCACTGTGTGACGGTACCCTTAGTCGAGGGGTTCAAGAGATGCCTGGATGTCTTCCTCGAGCGTAAGGCTGGTTTCACACTTGCGTTTTTGTAAGCTGCGTTTTAGCGCAAAAAAACGCATGCGTTTTTCCCCTATACTTAACATTAAAAACGCATGCGTTATTTCGCATGCGTTTTGACGCGTTTTCGGCAACGCATGCGTTTTTTGACGCGTGCGTTCATTTGCAGAAATGCAACCTGTAGTAATTTCTAGCGGCGTTTTTTTGCCGCGAAAAAACGCATGCGTTTTTTCGCGGCAAAAAAAAAATGCATTGCTGTCTATGTAAGCGTTTTTAAGCACATGCGTTTGTTTGCGTTAAAAACGCATGCGTTTTTATAGCAAAAAAACAGAAAACACACTGAAAAGTCACCCACCACCATCAAGGTGATAAACGGATCCAAACCCTAACCCTAACCCTACCCCTAACCTCACCCCTAACCGTTTAATGAACATTTTCTGACAGTCATAGTGCCACGTATTTTAGTGCCACATATTTCAGTGCCACGTATTTAAGTGCCACGATATTTCAGTGCCACGTATTTAAGTGCCACGTATATAAGTGCCACGATATTTCAGTGTTATTTCAGTATTTCAGTATTTCAGTGCCACGATATTTCAGTGCCACGTATTTCAGTGCCATGATATTTCAGTGCCACGTCTTTCAGTGCCACTATATTTCAGTGCCACGTATTTCAGTGCCACGTACTATAAATACTATAACTACGTGGTTATACGTGGCACTGAAATATCGTGGCACGTAAATACGTGGCACTGAAATATCGTGGCACTGAAATACATGGCACTGAAATATCGTGGCATTTACGTGAAATACGTGGCACTTAAATACGTGGCACTTATATACGTGGCACTTAAATACGTGGCACTTAAATACGTGGCACTTATATACGTGGCACTTAAATACGTGGCACTTATATACGTATATATGTATATAAACGTATTTCAGTGCCACGTATTTCAGTGCCACGTATTTCAGGTTAGGGTTAGGGTTAGGGTTAGGGGTAGGGTTAGGGGTAGGGTTAGGGGTAGGGTTAGGGGTAGGGTTAGGGTTAGGGTTAGGGGTAGGGTTAGGGTTAGGGTTAGGGTTTTTTTTTTCTTGTTTTCTTGTGTTTTTCTATAAAAATGCATGCGTCTAAAAAACGCATGCGTTTTACCGCGTTTACATGCGTTTTTTCACACATGCGCTTTTTTAAAAAACGCATGCAGATAAAAACGCAAGTGTGAAACCAGCCTAACATTATTGTATCTTACAGTTATTAGGTTCTTTAGAAGGACGTAGATCTGGGGATTTATTCTGGCGGAATATAGGCTGAACTGGATGGACAAATGTCTTGTCGGCCTTGCTAACTATGTTACTATGCGCTAGCTAAACAATACAGACCCTGGCTACTCATACACAGCTGAGCTAGTCCCAGTTCGGTCAAACACAATGGCTACTGTCCATAGCAACTACTAATACCTCCACTTTGATGCACACAGCCTGCACAGTCTCTTCTCAGAGAGAGATTCTGGCTTGTGTCTCTCTCCAGCACCATTATAATCCCCTTTGGTCTGCTTTCCCCACAGTCGACTAAGGCTACTTTCACACTAGTCCGTCGGTACGGGCCGTCGCAAACCGTCGGCCCGACGTACCGACAGACAGTGTGTTAATGTAGCACAACGTGGGCAGCGGATGCAGTTTTTCAATGCATCTGCTGCCCCATTGTAGTGTCCGGGGAGGAGGGGGCAGAGTTCCAGCCGCGCATGCGCTGTCGGAAATGGCAGACACGACACACAAAAAAAAGTTACATGTAACTTTTTTTGTGCCGGCGGTCCGCCAGAACACGATGGACGGATGTCGGATGTAACGTGTGGCCATACGTCGCAATGCGTCGCTAATGCAAGCCTATGGAGAAAAAAACGCATCCTGTGGGCAACTTTGCAGGATGCGTTTTTTCTCCAAAACGACGCATTGCGACGTACAGCAAGCGACGCTAGTGTGAAAGTAGCCTAAGGCCGGTTTCACACGTCAGTGGCTCCGGTACGTGAGGTGACAGTTTCCTCACGTACCGGAGACACTGACACACGTAGACCCATAAAAATCAATGCATCTGTGCAGATGTCATTGATTTTTTGTGGACCGTGTCTCCGTGTGCCAAACACGGAGACATGTCAGTGTTCGTGGGAGCGCACGTATTACACGGACCCATTAAAGTCAATGGGTCCGTGTAAAACACGGACCTCACACGGACATTCTCCGTCTGGGGTCCGTGTGCGTGCAGGAGACAGTGCTACAGTAAGCACTGTCCCCCCCACATGGTGCTGAAGCCGCGATTCATATGTTCCCTGCAGCAGCGTTTGCTGCAGAGAAAATATGAATAATAGTGTTTCAAATAAAGATCTATGTGTCCGCCGCCCCCCCACCCCCTGTGCGCCCCCCCGCTGTTCAGAAAATACTCACCCACTCCCACGCTGGCTGTCACTCCTTCCTCTCTGCCCCGCACCTCCTACTGTATGCGGTCACGTGGGGCCGCTCATTTACAATCATGAATAGTCGGCTCCGCCCCTATGGAGGTGGAGCCACATATTCATGACTGTAAATGATCGGCCCCACGTGACCGCATACAGGAGAAGATGGGGCCAGACCAGGAAGGAGCGACAGCCAACGAGGGAGCGGGTGAGTATTTTCTGAACAGCGGGGGGGGCACAGGGGGTGGGGGGGCGGCGGACACATAGATCTTTATTTTAAACACTATTATTCATATTTTCTCTGCAGCAAACGCTGCTGCAGGGAACATGTGACTCGAGGCTTCAGCACGATGCAGGGTACCACACGCGTGGGTACCACACGCTCTGTGTGGTACCCACTCGCCATACGGGCGGCACACGTGTGCCACACGTATGGCCTACGTGAGTTCCCAGGCACACGGACACGGATAACTCCGGTACCGATTTATTCCGGTACCGGAATTATCTGGACGTGTGGGACAGCCCTAAGATGAACACCTAGCCTGTTTATATGCAGAGCTAGCCAGGTCCACCTAATTAGAGACTGCAGAGCTAGGATTTAACCATAGCCTACCTATTTTTTTTTCATTGGATTATGGTTTGGTTAAATTAATTCATGTGCAGTAGCACAGACCTCCCATTTGTGATGTCAATAGGTTTTAGGAAGAAAAGTTGACAAGACTGATATATGTAGAGATATGCGTTGATGAGAAGTGTAATTTTTATTTATCTTTTTTGTAATATATTGAAATATCCAAATCATATAGTCATGTAATAAAGGTAGTAAATTAATATTAGAATTGGAGCGTGAATTTTTCCAAATGCCAACTTCACATTGCTGTTTAGTACCTGTAGGGTTAGCTGGGCAGTATAGGAGTTAACGACAGTGGCTCAGCTTGTAGTCCTTTGAATCATTAAATATATTGCCGGTGACTGAGTAATCATTCTTGCCACACAGGATGCTCTTTCACTTGCAATTTTATTTCCCATGCTAGGTCTCAATCATTTCAACAAAGCAAGTACAGTGAAATAAAAATCTGCTGTAGCTTCCAGAGTAGGTTTCATAAAGGGATGATAACAGAAGCCGCTTGTATGCTCTTAGCATGCGTCAATGCTTTCATTGCTAAAAACTATCAGCTGCGCTATATGTACATGTAACAGAAAAATCCCACTGTTGCCATTACATTGTTACATGCACCTGCTCATCCAGGTGGGCTTTTCTCTCAGCAATTCAAAATCTGTTTCTTACTGATATAAGGAGAAACAGTGAGGTCATTGTGCTTCGCTAAAAGAGGGAAGAAATTAGAAACATTCAGCTGTGATCAATGGGTGACTGGCTAGATGTTCCAAGAATTGTGCTTCTCACAGTGGATGCAATGTGCAACTTATATGTAAATGAGGATGACCCTGCACAACACTAGTGTCTATTCTGTTCTGTCTAGCTCTAATGTACTTACATCCAAATGTGTTACTGCAACAGGCGACTGCAACAAATGTTGCCTAAAAGCCAAATATGTTTGCAAATGTTCATGATATCTGCTGGATGTGAAATCAATGAAGTCTTTTACAAACTATGTGGAGATGCAGCAGAGCATTTTTTACTTATTTCAACTTTCAATGATATCACAATGTGATGTCTGTGAAACAGGGGCAGGAAAACCTCCTTTGACTCACAAGTCATGTCTGACAAAGTGATTCAAATACTATTGTACTCCCCTTCATAACAGTATCCGCCACTATGACTTCATAATGGTGCAGTGCATCTCAACAATAGGCTCGTGTACAGCTAAACAGTGTACAACTTTATAAGGATGCTGTAGAATAAGTCAATATTTTTACATTTACTTTCAAAGTGCCAGGACAGTTAAACATGGCAGTTGGACAAGGCAGAAGACAGGTGAGCCTTACAACATATTCACACAAACCTGTTTGGAGTTAATTTGTGCTGCAAAATGTATTCACCACACAAGTATATATTTATATAATTTATATTCCAGCTGCGGCAATCACTAACATCTACTGCTCATTCACAAACTCTGCACATTCCTTCCATATCAGTCCTTCTCTTCTACTCTCTCTTATGTTTAGCTCTCATGCACTTTATGAAGAATGTGTAGTCATCATTGGTCCCAATCTCCTCCCAGTTATGCCCTGACTCTGATCTCAAACACTACAATGAAACACAGCAAAGTGCCCTGGATGAAGCTGCACCGACTACACATAGAACTCAGCACGGATGGCAGCTGCTAACAACCCTGACACATACTGCAAATAGGTCTTCTACAGCGGTGCTCCTGGTGTGCCGAACATCTGTGGAGAGAATCCTGTTTGGCAGAAGATTTAGATCAGTTCAAAGTTTATGCTTTGTAGCACCCCCAGACGCAGGGCCGTGGGGGTACTCGGTACCGGGCCTCTCTGTCTCGGTCCTGGGGTTGTCCGTGACCCTGCTAAGGGGCGTCCAATGAAAGGTGTGATGGTGGTGCGTGGTGCAAGGCGCGATGAATAACGAGGACACAGGGTTGCAGTCTCTTTACCTCTTTACTGAAGGCTTCGGGATCCGCAATCCAGAGTACTGCTAACAGGGCTGGCTGAGACCGGCCGGTCCGAAGGCACATCCAGAGTTTCCTTTGCAGGTGGAAATCAGTGCCTACCTTCTAGCGCCTGTGTGTTGTGTGTTGTAGTACCTCCCTGCTGATAAGTAATTATAACAGTGCTTCCCTTTATGGGAGGTGAGGACTCTTGAACGTTACAAACAAAACATGGTTAAATATTTTAAATAACAAACTATAAATAACTTCTATTACCCAGCCGGGTATTCCACTAAGTGCAAATTCTGAACAATAATTTAACTTTCCCTTTAAGGGCGTATAGGCTGAACCCACTAAAGGCTTACTATAAAACTCTAAAATATAAATTAACTTTTTCTTTATTTCTGTCTTCTAAGTGCAACATTTTTCTTTTTACTCTCTGATTTTTCATATGCAGGACCGCCTGTCTATCTGCCCAGGCCTACTGCCTCTTTTCTTAGTACAGGATCACTGAGCCATCTCTCTATGGCTCTCAGGAGAACTTCACTAACTAACCCCTACGGGTTTACTTTATTGAAATTCGGCTTCCAACTCTTTCCTGTCCTCATTCTCTAGTAACATTATTAAACATTCTCTATAACTATCTAGCTAACTACATATTACTCCTATGTAAAACATTATTACCATCTACTTTCTTTTAAGGCACCATTATACTTTAAGTGCAACTAGTGAACGTTCCCTTTAAGAGGGAACCAAGTCTCTTTGAGGTAATGCAGACTCTCTCTATCTTAAAGTCCGGTTAAGGCAAGAGCTTCCATGCTGTACTCAGGAACAGTCTCTTCACAAAGCTCTCCTTCTTGTAAAACCAGTAAAGGGCACCTTTAAGAAGGTGCGAACTATTTACAATACAGTTTGTGAACCATTCACCGTCCATGATTCGGCAGTCTTTGTAACTAGTGATGAACAAAAAGCAAAAATAAAATAAAACAAGAGCAAAAATAAAAAGCAATGGGGATCCCGGGTAAACAAAGGTATCCCTTTAAGAACAACCCTGGTCGGGTATTAGCAGCAAAAAGCAGGGAAACAAACAGTTAACTATGTACAGTTTCAGAGCATTAGGATCTTACTCTGGTTCTGGCGGCCTCCACCGAGGCTTTACTTGACAGGTTGCCCTCTGCGGCCCAGGCAGGCTTGACTCCAAGTCTACTCCCGGTACCAGGTACCTGGGTCAGGTGCGGAGGTGAGGTGTCCTCCCTGGGAGTCGCGGCACTGAGTACCTACGCTTGAGGTAACTCCTCCGGCGCCACTCCACTCCCCTGAGGGAGGCGTACGGACTGGGGACCGTTCAGGCATGGGATGCCCCATCGACAGCTCCCGCAGGTCGAAATCCACCAACGAGGGCATGTCGGAGTAGTCTTCCGGTGACTGGGGTCGGTGCGGGGCCATTCTTTTCCACAGGCCTTCTCTGGTCTCCACCTCATCTGAGTCATAGTTTTGTTTCTTCGGTCTCCGCCCACCATAGAAGATCAGGAGGCGGGACTCAGCTGCTGACGGACACGTCCTCAGGATATAGAAATATTCAGACTCGGCGGCCATTGTCTTTCGCGCCCTCCAGCTCGTGTACGCCCACTTCACGCCCTTCTTCTTCTCCTGCGCTCCTCTTAGCGCTGTAATGGCGGCGGTTTTGGCGGGCATTTTTGGCGGCAAATAGCAACACACAGTCTTCGCAATAAGTCACAGTTCAAGCACAATTCAGACACAGTTCCAAGGCGCACATGACCTGATTCTTCAGGCTTAAGTCGATCCTGTTCATGACGCCAAGTTGGAGCGCCCCCAGACGCAGGGCCGTGGGGGTACTCGGTACCGGGCCTCTCTGTCTCGGTCCTGGGGTTGTCACGGTGGCTAGACCCGGTCCGTGACCCTGCTAAGGGGCATCCAATGAAAGGTGTGATGGTGGTGCGTGGTGCAAGGCGCGATGAATAACGAGGACACAGGGTTACAGTCTCTTTACCTCTTTACTGAAGGCTTCAGGATCCGCAATCCAGAGTACTGCTAACAGGGCTGGCTGAGACCGGCTGGTCCGAAGGCACATCCAGAGTTTCCTTTGCAGGTGGAAATCAGTGCCTACCTTCTAGCGCCTGTGTGTTGTAGTACCTCCCTGCTGAGCACCACGGGATAGTCCTCACAACTGTTGTGTCTGTTTCTGATGTTCTTCTCTCACAACTCGTATCTGTTCTGATGTTCTTTCTCTGTCCCCCAGATGATATGGATAGGACGCACCCGTATGACGGGTAGGCCTGGAGCTCTTCCGGGACCCTAGCATTGCCCCTCTCCCACAATTGCCCCCTATGTCTGCTTAGGTGATTTAGGTGAGACAGCCAACGTAAAATTAACTGTCCTGCCGCTGTTTGAAGTACTGCTTGGAGCCTAATACTTCCTCGGCTTTCCGGCCACCGGCTACGCGCCTCAGTAGGATGTTGCCTCGATCTTACGGCACGACTCCTACTGGCTTTATCTCCCTTTTGCTGCAATCTCGTTTCTCACTTCTCCACAATAAACTTCGCTTCGTTTCCTTTCTTAGGATGCCGCCGCAACAGGTGCAGGCACGGCTCCGTAACATTCCGTTCTGTTCGCTAGGCCACTGTCAGGATCCCACCCCTGACAGAGACCCCCCTGAATCTTCCCCTGCAACACCCTCTGCCACAGGATGTTGCCTGGATCCAACCCAGTCAGCTTCTCCATAACTTCCTATCCAGCCCCCAGTTTTAACAGATTGTGAGGAGTGGCCTAATACATAGAACCCTTTGCTCCCCCTGGTGGCCAGAATGTGAAGTGTAATGTGTGACTGTGATACCTGGTCAGGTGAACTCCTTAAGTGCCATCAGACGTACCATCACTCCCCTTAGCGGCGGAGCGTCAGTACTGTAACGACCAGGACTCTGGGGCGCTGCACTTAGAATATGCAACTTTGCCCTTCACCTCTCCAAACAAGCCTACTTCACTATCCAACGATACTAAATTACTCTTTGATGCTTTTCATTACTTCCACAGTCCAAGAGTACAGATCACAACCACCAATCTCAGCGCTGACAATCTAGCCAATTATTTCAAATAAAAAATTAACTATATCCAACAGGAAATTTTCTGAGATTTTGAGTCCATCTTTCTTTCTAGACATCTCAAAGTTCCCAGGCCATTAGACATATTTGCACGAAAGGGTTCTTTGGCAATCCACTACCCCGAGTAGCAGTCTCACGCTGTTCCTAGCAGCTTCTTGCCTGTGACCGCTGCAGTCACTTGACCCCACTTTTTCTAACTGAACTTGACACTTCCTAAACTTGGCGCTAACCTTCAGTTCAACATTCCTAATCTGGACTAAGTGTTACAGTTAACCCTGTGTAGATAAGACTGCAGCCACATGAGGTTTTACTCATACATTTAATCAATTGGGGTGTCAAGGAGCAGAACATCACCTCCATCACTCTTACATTGTCATGAGGGTGTCAAGACTCACAGAAGATTTGGAGTTAGACTGTCATGTCAGTTAAAGAATCGCAGTCCACTTTAAAGACGGTGTTATTCATGTCCTAATTTAAATGGATTTCTTTTTCCTTCAGTGCTGAGAAGGTTAAGGACTATTTCCATGCTGTCTAAGACCATACAGTCTCAGCTGCAACTGCTTACCTTCTACTTCCTCTATATATACAGGGTATGGGCATTTAGTCAACGTCCTGTGCTGTGTGACAAAGCTACGTAGTTGAAGTTTGGAATTGGAGTTATGTTCTGTAGTTTGCTGTTATACAGTAGATGTGTGTTTATCTTCTGCTCCCTTTTCTCATTCAGTTTATTCCTACCTATCTTTATCCTCCTCCATATTGTTGGTTAGTGTTTTAGTATGATAGAGGCTTTCTGTTATCCCTGTCTTGTCTTTGTGGCTGATTTACATTTCATTTCTGTCCCAAGACTCATGCGGTGGGAGAGGGGACAGATTAGGGTTTTCACAGGAGCAGAGTAACGTCAGAGACTCGGGCCTCTCTACCTTTAAGGCTGCCGTCACACTAGCAGTATTTGGTCAGTATTTTACATCAGTATTTGTAAGCCAAAACGAGGAGTGGGTGATAAATACAGAAGTGGTGACGTGTTTCTATTATACTTTTCCTCTAATTGTTCCACTCCTGTTTTGGCTTACAAATACTGATGTAAAATACTGACCAAATACTGCTAGTGTGACAGCAGTCTAAGAGTACACCCGGGACAGGGATAGCTAGGGTCCCAGCTCCAGGGACAGTTTGAGGCACCTCTTCCTTATTGAAGACCGTCTGTTGTGAACTCTGTTTTTGGGCTCCCTCTTGTGGTCACAAGTGGTACTGTGTGAGTGCTATCTTTGGGCTCCCTCTGGTGGCTCTTTTTGTCATTCTGCAGGTCTGTGGCTGGGATCAGCTGTCTCGTTATCTGCTGGTTGGTTTCCTATTTAGCTCACCTGGACTTTCAGTTGTTTCCTGCTGTCAATGTATTCAGTGCTATTTTGATCTCTCCTGACTACCTTCGTTATCAGTCTCTCCAAGAGAAGCTAAGTTTCTGTTTGTTCATTTTTTGATCATCAGTGTTCAATATGTTTCTTGGTTTATTATCAGTCCTTGTCCAGCTTGCTAATATGTGATTTCCTCGCTTGCTGGTAGCTCTAGGGGGCTGAGTTTCTCCCCTCACACCGTTAGTTGGTGTGGGGGTTCTTGAATTCTCAGCGTGGATATTTTGTATAGGGTTTTCTACTGACCGCACAGTTTCCTATCTGTCTTCTGCTATCTAGTATTAGCGGGCCTCATTTGCTGAATCTGTTTAATTTCTACGTTTGTATTTTCCCCTTACCTCACCGTTATTATTTGTTGGGGGCTTTCTATATCTTTGGGGTTATTTCTCTGAGGCAAGTGAGGTCTTACTTTCTTCTCTCTAGGGGTAGCTAGTTTCTCAGGCTGCGTCGAGACGTCTAGGAATTCAGGCACGTTCACTGGCTACCTTTAGTGTGTTCGGTTAGGATCAGGATTGCGGTCACTCCAGTTACCACCTCCCTAGAGCTCGTTCTATGTTCAGTAACTTAGCTAGTCAGTTCTGTGATCCTCAGCCACTAAGGATCATAACAACCATCACAGTGTGACATACATTTGGCCCACGTGCTCAACTTGGTAATTCAGCAGTTTCTGAAAACCTACCCAGATTTGTCAGAGCTCCTGGTCAAGGTACGCCACATCAGCTGACTGTACGCAATTCAGCTACAGCTGCTCTGGCAATACTGCAGCAGTGCATGCAAGTGCCAGCTCCCTGACTGGTGTGTCACATGATCACTCTCTGGAACTCCACACTGCACAAGCTGGCAAGGCAACGTTCCCATCTGTTCAGCCTCCGCACATATCAACTGAAGAGTGGCATGCATGAATGTCTGATATTTGTGCAGTTTCTCCAAGGCTTTGAGGACTCCACAAAGATGGTGAGTGGCGAGGATGCCATCATCAGCACAACGATCCCACTTCTGTGCCTAGTAATCAGTCACTGCTGACAATTAAACATGAAGTTTTACATGCAGACAAGGTGGAGATGGAGTACCACCTCAGCATCATTTCATCTGCTCAGCACCAATTGGGTAACAATGAGGAGGTGGAGCATGAGAAAGAGGAGAAACAGAAGCTGGTTGATACAAAAGGGGGTTAGTACACACACAAGCTTTGTCCTGTCTCTCCTACGTGGATGGGCTGAAAAGGGGAATGAGTAGGTAGAAATGGAGAAGGAAATGAAGAGTATTCATGATGGAGACAGGGAAGTGTTGGCTGTAGGGAGCTTGACACATATGGCAGACTTTATGAACTGCTGCTTTTTTGTGACTATCACAATTAGGGTTGAGCGAAACGGATCGTTCATTTTCATAAGTCACCGACTTTTGGCAAAGTCGGCGTCTCATGAAACCGACCCGATCCCTGTGTGGGGTCGGCCATGCGGTACGCGACTTTCACGCCAAAGTCGCGTTTCAATGACGCTAAAAGCGCCATTTCTCAGCCAATGAAGGTGGACGCAGAGTGTGGGCAGCGTGATGACATAGATCTCAGTCCCCACCATCTTAGAGAAGGGCATTGCAGTGATTGGCTTGCTTTCTTCCGCGTCACAGGGGCTATAAAGGGGCGTTCCCGCCGACCGCCATCTTACTGCTGCTGATCTGAGCATAGGGAGAGGTTGCTGCCGCTTCTTCAGAAGCAGGGATAGTGATAGGCAGGGTACATAAAGCCACAAACCGCTTGTGCTGTAGCGATTTCCACTGTCCAACACCACCTTTTGTTTGCAGGGACAGTGGAAGCTACATTTTTTTTTCCTCAGCGCTGTAGCTCATTGGGCTGCCCTAGAAGGCTCCCTGATAGCTGCGATGCTGTGTGTGTACGCCGCTGTGCAAACCAACTGCTTTTTTCAAAGCACAAATCCTGTTGTTCCTTCCTTTCTGCACAGCTATCTTGTGTGCTTGTCCCCACTTTTGTGTGCAGCAGTCCTTTTTATAGCTGCCTGCCATACTTTCCTGAGATTACTGCAGGGAGATAAAGATTGGCAAGTCTGCCTCTGTGCCAGTCCTGTGTGTGGCATCTGTCTCTCATTGTGTGCCACCGAAAACCACTGTGTAATACTTGGCCACTTATTTTTTTGGGTAAATTCTCCCTGTAAAAAAAAAAATAATTAGTGGGAGATAAAGATTGGCAAGTCTGCCTCTGTGCCAGTCCTGTGTGTGGCATCTGTCTCTCATTGTGTGCCACCGAAAACCACTGTGTAATACTGGGCCTTTTTTTTTTTTTTCTAAATTCTCCCTTTAAAAAAAAAAATAATAATTAGTGGGAGATAAAGATTGGCAAGTCTGCCTCTGTGCCAGTCCTGTGTGTGGCATCTGTCTCTCATTGTGTGCCACCGAAAACCACTGTGTAATACGTGGCCATTTATTTTTTGGGGTAAATTCTCCCTGTAAAAAAAAAAAAAATTAGTGGGAGATAAAGAATGGCAAGTCTGCCTCTGTGCCAGTCCTGTGTGTGGCATCTGTCTCTCATTGTGTGCCACTGAAAACCACTGTGTAATACCGGGCCTTTTTTTTTTTTTTTCTAAATTCTCCCTTTTAAAAAAAAAATAATTAGTGGGAGATAAAGATTGGCAAGTCTGCCTCTGTGCCAGTCCTGTGTGTGGCATCTGTCTCTCATTGTGTGCCACCGAAAACCACTGTGTAATACTTGGCCATTTATTTTTTGGGGGTAAATTCTCCCTGTAAAAAAAAAATAATTAGTGGGAGATAAAGATTGGCAAGTCTGCCTCTGTGCCAGTCCTGTGTGTGGCATCTGACTCTCATTGTGTGCCACAGAAAACCTAGTGTGTAATTTTTTTTATTTTTTTTTTCTAAATTCTCCCTTAAAAAAAAAAAAAAAATTAGTGGGAGATAAAGATTGGCAAGTCTGCCTCTGTGCCAGTCCTGTGTGTGGCATCTGTCTCTCATTGTGTGCCACCGAAAACCACTGTGTAATACTTGGCCATTTATTTTTTTTGGGTAAATTCTCCCTGTAAAAAAAAAATAATTAGTGGGAGATAAAGATTGGCAAGTCTGCCTCTGTGCCAGTCCTGTGTTTGGCATCTGTCTCTCATTGTGTGCCACCGAAAACCACTGTGTAATACTTGGCCATTTATTTTTTTTGGGTAAATTCTCCCTGTAAAAAAAAATAATTAGTGGGAGATAAAGATTGGCAAGTTTGCCTCTGTGCCAGTCCTGTGTGTGGCATCTGTCTCTCATTGTGTGCCACCGAAAACCACTGTGTAATACTTGACCATTTATTTTTTGGGGGTAAATTCTCCCTGTAAAAAAAAAATAATTAGTGGGAGATAAAGATTGGCAAGTCTGCCTCTGTGCCAGTCCTGTGTGTGGCATCTGTCTCTCATTGTGTGCCACAGAAAACCTAGTGTGTAATTTTTTTTTATTTTTTTTTCTAAATTCTCCCTTTTAAAAAAAAAAAATTAGTGGGAGATAAAGATTGGCAAGTCTGCCTCTGTGCCAGTCCTGTGTGTGGCATCTGTCTCTCATTGTGTGCCACCGAAAACCACTGTGTAATACTTGGCCATTTATTTTTTTGGGGTAAATTCTCCCTGTAAAAAAAAAAATAATTAGTGGGAGATAAAGATTGGCAAGTCTGCCTCTGTGCCAGTCCTGTGTTTGGCATCTGTCTCTCATTGTGTGCCACCGAAAACCACTGTGTAATACTTGGCCATTTATTTTTTTTGGGTAAATTCTCCCTGTAAAAAAAAAATAATTAGTGGGAGATAAAGATTGGCAAGTCTGCCTCTGTGCCAGTCCTGTGTGTGGCATCTGTCTCTCATTGTGTGCCACCAAAAACCACTGTGTAATACTTGGCCATTTATTTTTTTTGGGTAAATTCTCCCTGTAAAAAAAAAATAATTAGTGGGAGATAAACATTGGCAAGTCTGCCTCTGTGCCAGTCCTGTGTGTGGCATCTGTCTCTCATTGTGTGCCACCGAAAACCACTGTGTAATACTTGGCCATTTATTTTTTTGGGTAAATTCTCCCTGAAAAAAAAAAAAAAATTAGTGGGAGATAAAGATTGGCAAGTCTGCCTCTGTGCCAGTCCTGTGTGTGGCATCTGTCTCTCATTGTGTGCCACAGAAAACCTAGTGTGTAATATTGTTTTTTTTTTTTTTTTTAAATTCTCCCAGAAAAAAAAAATAAAATAGTGGGAGATTAAGATTGGCATTTCTGCTTGAGTGCTGGTCCTGTGTGTGCCATCTGTCTCAAATTATTGGGGCACAGAAAACCTAGAGTGTAACATTGGGCCTGATTTTCCTTTCAGTGTCAGGCACCTATAAAGGTATATATATATCCTACAGAAGTTTGAGTTCACCTTATAAGTTGTTTTACAGTAACAAATACCGTTACATTGGTTACGTTTTGCAAACAATGAGGAAGTCTAGTGGAAGAGGTCGTGGCCGTGGGCGGTCATTGTCAGCTGGTAATGATGGTAGTGGTGGTGGAGCATCAGGTGGTCGTGGTAAAAGCAGTACAGCACCTTAGTCTCGAGTTGTTGAGCCAGGTTTGTTGTCTGGCTACACAAGGCCTCGAACGCTCTCTTTTCTGGGAGTAGGAAAACCACTTTTGAAGCCGGAGCAGGAGGAACAAGTATTGGCTTTCATTGCTGACTCTGTCTCTAGCTCTTTCGCCTCCTCCTCGGAAAGTGCCAAATGTCAGAGCAGTGCAGCGTCAGTGGATGCTCCCGGTCAGGAACAAGTCGCTTCCTTGTGTCCTTCACCCAGAACAACAGAGAAGGATGCGTCAGTCGACACAACAGGTTACTCCATGGAGCTCTTTACACATACCGTTCCTGGGTTACACAGTGAAACAGTTAACAGGCCATGCCCATTAGAAGATCAATCGGACATGGAGTGCACAGATGCACAGCCACAGCCAGATTACTATGCTGTTCCTTTGACTCAGACCAGAACATTGCCCTCGCAGTGTACTGAGGCAAAATCAAACCCGGCGGAGACTATGGTGCTCCATCACGAACGCTATACCACCGGCTTACACGGTGACACAGACGAAGTTGCACACGACATAGAAGAGGAGGTCATAGATGACCCAGTTGTTGACCCCGATTGGCAGCCTGTTGTGAACTCTATTTTTGGGCTCCCTCTAGTGGTCACAAGCGGTACTATGTAGTGTTGTCTTTCTGCAGGTTGGCTTCATCAGCTGTTATGACCCCAATGGCAGAGGGTCTCAGGAATAATGCTAAGTCAGTAAATACAGAAAACCAGCTCATAGGGCAGTGGTAACTGGGCTGACCATATAACTAATCCTAGCACCACAAATACCAGCAGCCGGGGAACGTTCCTACGTTGATCCTAGACGTCTCGCGCCAGCCGGAGAGCTAACTACCCCTAGAAGGGAAAAGAAAGACCTTTCTTGCCTCCAGAGGAAATACCCCAAAAAGTTGGATAGAAGCCCCCACAAATAATAACGGTGAGGTAAGAGGAAAAGACAAACATAAGAATGAGCTAGGAATTTAGCAAAGAGAGGCCCACTAGCTAATAGCAGAATATAGAAAGATAACTTATATGGTCAGCAAAAAATCCTATCAAAAATATCCACACTGGAAATTCAAGAACCCCCGAACTGTCTAACGGCCCGGGGGGAGAACACCAGCCCCCTAGAGCTTCCAGCAAGGTCAGGAATCACATTTAGTACAAGCTGGACAAAAATGATAGCAAACAAATAACCCAAAAAACAAAGAAGCAAGACTTAGCTTAATTTAACACGAACCAGGACCAGCAAACAGGAGCAAACAGAATGTGTCTGATAACACCGATGCCAGGCACTAGACTAAGGTTCCAGGAGGTTTATATAGCAACACCCCTGAAGTAACGACCCAGCTGGGTGCAGACAGAGGGAAGGAAATCCCAGAGTCATATCACTAGTAACCACTAGAGGGAGCCAAAAAAGTCTAATTCACAACAGTACCCCCCCTTAAGGAGGGGTCACCGAACCCTCACCAAGACCACCAAGGCGATCAGGATGAGCAGCGTGAAAGGCACGAACCAAATCGGCCGCATGCACATCAGAGGCAACCACCCAGGAATTATCCTCCTGACCATAACCCTTCCACTTGACCAAATACTGAAGCCTCCGCCTGGAGAGACGAGAATCCAAGATCTTCTCCACCACGTACTCCAACTCGCCCTCAACCAACACCGGAGCAGGAGGCTCAGCAGAAGGAACCACAGGCATAACGTAGCGTCGTAACAAAGACCTATGGAACACGTTGTGAATGGCAAACGAAACCGGAAGATCCAAGCGAAAGGACACAGGATTAAGGATTTCCAATATCTTGTAAGGACCGATGAAGCGAGGCTTAAATTTAGGAGAGGAGACCTTCATAGGAACAAATCGAGAAGACAGCCACACCAAATCCCCAACACGAAGTCGGGGACCCACACCGCGGCGGCGGTTGGCAAAACGCTGAGCCTTCTCCTGTGACAACTTCAAGTTGTCCACCACATGATTCCAGATCTGCTGCAACCTATCCACCACAGAATCTACTCCAGGACAGTTAGAAGGCTCCACATGTCCCCAGGAAAAACGAGGATGGAAACCAGAGTTGCAGAAAAATGGCGAAACCAAAGTAGCGGAACTAGCCCGATTATTTAGGGCAAACTCAGCCAACGGCAAGAAGGTCACCCAATCATCCTGATCTGCCAAAACAAAACACCTCAAGTAAGCTTCCAGAGTCTGATTAGTTCGCTCAGTTTGTCCATTAGTCTGAGGATGAAAGGCAGACGAGAACGATAAATCAATGCCCATCCTAGCACAAAAGGATCGCCAGAACCTGGAACTAAACTGGGATCCTCTGTCAGACACAATATTCTCAGGAATGCCGTGTAAACGAACCACATTCTGAAGGAACACAGGAACCAGATCGGAAGAGGAAGGCAGCTTAGGCAAAGGCACCAAATGGACCATTTTTGAAAAGCGATCACATACCACCCAGATGACAGACATACCCCGAGACACCGGGAGATCAGAAATGAAATCCATGGAAATATGTGTTCAAGGCCTCTTCGGGACAGGCAAGGGCAAGAGCAACCCGCTGGCACGGGAACAGCAAGGCTTAGCTCGAGCACAAGTCCCACAGGACTGCACAAATGACCGTACATCCCATGACAAGGAAGGCCACCAAAATGACCTAGCCACCAGATCTCTGGTGCCAAAAATTCCCGGATGACCTGCCAACACCGAGGAATGAACCTCGGAAATGACTCTGCTGGTCCACTTATCAGGAACAAACAGTCTGTCAGGTGGACAAGAGTCAGGTCTACCAGCTTGAAATCTCTGCAACACACGTCGCAAATCAGGAGAAATGGCTGACAAAATAACTCCTTCTTTAAGAATACCAACAGGTTCTGTGACTCCAGGAGAGTCAGGCACAAAGCTCCTTGAAAGAGCATCAGCTTTCACATTCTTTGAACCTGGTAAATACGAGACCACAAAGTCAAAACGGGAGAAAAACAATGACCAGCGGGCCTGTCTAGGATTCAAGCGTTTAGCAGACTCGAGATACATCAAATTTTTGTGATCAGTCAAGACCACCACACGATGCTTAGCACCCTCGAGCCAATGACGCCACTCCTCAAATGCCCACTTCATGGCCAGTAATTCCCGATTGCCCACATCATAATTCCGCTCAGCAGGCGAAAACTTCCTAGAGAAGAAAGCACATGGTCTCATTACCGAGCAACCAGGGCCTCTCTGTGACAAAACGGCCCCTGCCCCAATCTCAGAAGCATCCACCTCGACCTGAAAGGGAAGCGAGACATCAGGCTGGCACAAAACAGGCGCCGAAGAAAACCGGCGCTTCAACTCCTGGAACGCCTCCATGGCTGCAGGAGCCCAGTTAGCAACATCAGAACCTTTCTTGGTCATATCCGTCAAAGGTTTAACAATGCTAGAAAAATTAGCGATAAAACGACGGTAGAAGTTAGCAAAACCCAAGAACTTCTGAAGACTCTTAACTGACGTGGGTTGAGTCCACTCATGAATAGCTCGGGCCTTGACTGGGTCCATCTCCACAGCAGAAGGGGAAAAAATAAACCCCAAAAAGGGAACTTTCTGTACTCCAAAGAGACACTTTGAGCCTTTATCAAACAAGGCATTCTCACGCAAAACCTGAAACACCATCCTGACCTGCTCCACATGTGAGTCCCAATCTTCAGAGAAAACCAGAATATCGTCCAGATAAACAATCATAAATTTATCCAGATACTTCCGGAAAATATCATGCATAAAGGACTGAAATACTGAGGGAGCATTAGAAAGCCCAAAAGGCATCACCAAGTACTCAAAATGACCTTCGGGCGTATTAAATGCAGTCTTCCATTCATCACCTTGCTTAATGCGCACAAGGTTGTATGCACCACGAAGATCTATCTTGGTGAACCACTTGGCACCCTTAATCCGGGCAAACAAGTCCGACAAGAGAGGCAAAGGATACTGAAATTTTACAGTGATTTTATTCAGTAGTCGATAGTCAATACAAGGTCTCAAAGATCCATCCTTCTTAGCCACAAAAAAGAATCCCGCACCAAGAGGGGAAGAGGATGGACGGATATGCCCCTTCTCCAGAGACTCCTTGATATATGAACGCATTGCGGCATGCTCAGGTACTGACAGATTAAATAATCTTCCCTTAGGAAATTTACTACCTGGAATCAAATCTATGGCGCAGTCACAGTCCCTATGAGGAGGCAGAGCACTGGATCTGGACTCACTGAATACATCCTGATAATCAGACAAATACTCAGGAACTTCCGAAGGAGTAGAGGAAGCAATAGACACCGGCGGGGAATCAGCATGAATTCCCTGACAGCCCCAACTTGACACAGACATTGCCTTCCAATCCAGGACTGGATTGTGGGTCTGTAACCATGGCAGACCCAAAACGACCAAATCATGCATTTTATGCAGAACAAGAAAACGAATCACCTCCCGATGTTCAGGAGTCATGCACATGGTCACCTGCATCCAAAACTGCGGTTTATTTTCCGCCAATGGCGTAGCATCAATACCTCTAAGAGGAATAGGATTTACTAACGGTTCAAGAACAAAACCACAGCGCTTGGCAAATGACAGATCCATAAGACTCAGGGCGGCACCTGAATCCACAAATGCCATAACAGGGTAAGAAGACAAAGAGCAAATTAAAGTCACAGACAAAATAAATTTAGGTTGCAAATTACCAATGGCGACAGGACTAACAACCCTTGTTAGGCGTTTAGAGCATGCTGATATAACATGTGTAGAATCACCACAGTAAAAACACAACCCATTCTGACGTCTATGATTTTTCCGTTCATTTCTAGTCTGAATTCTATCACATTGCATTAAATCAGGTGTTTGTTCAGACAACACCACCAGAGGATTAGCGGTTTTGCGCTCCCGCAAACGCCGGTCAATTTGAATAGCAAGCGCCATAGAATCATTCAGACTTGTAGGAATGGGGAAACCCACCATCACATTCTTAATGGCTTCAGAAAGGCCATTTCTGAAATTTGCGGCCAGAGCACACTCATTCCACTGAGTAAGCACGGACCATTTCTGAAATTTTTGGCAATACACTTCAGCTTCATCCTGACTCTGAGAAATAGCCAGCAAGGCTTTTTCTGCCTGAATTTCAAGATTGGGTTCCTCGTAAAGCAATCCGAGCGCCAGAAAAAATGCATCAATATTGATGATGAGGAAGAGAAGGAAGGAAAAAAAAAAAAAACTCAGAATTTCCTTTCTTATTATCCCACTTCTGCAATGCTTTAAACATTCAATATTGGCCTGGCATACTGTTATGACCCCAATGGCAGAGGGTCTCAGGAATAATGCTAAGTCAGTAAATACAGAAAACCAGCTCATAGGGCAGTGGTAACTGGGCTGACCATATAACTAATCCTAGCACCACAAATACCAGCAGCCGGGGAACGTTCCTACGTTGATCCTAGACGTCTCGCGCCAGCCGGAGAGCTAACTACCCCTAGAAGGGAAAAGAAAGACCTTTCTTGCCTCCAGAGGAAATACCCCAAAAAGTTGGATAGAAGCCCCCACAAATAATAACGGTGAGGTAAGAGGAAAAGACAAACATAAGAATGAGCTAGGAATTTAGCAAAGAGAGGCCCACTAGCTAATAGCAGAATATAGAAAGATAACTTATATGGTCAGCAAAAAATCCTATCAAAAATATCCACACTGGAAATTCAAGAACCCCCGAACCGTCTAACGGCCCGGGGGGAGAACACCAGCCCCCTAGAGCTTCCAGCAAGGTCAGGAATCACATTTAGTACAAGCTGGACAAAAATGATAGCAAACAAATAACCCAAAAAACAAAGAAGCAAGACTTAGCTTAATTTAACACGAACCAGGACCAGCAAACAGGAGCAAACAGAATGTGTCTGATAACACCGATGCCAGGCACTAGACTAAGGTTCCAGGAGGTTTATATAGCAACACCCCTGAAGTAACGACCCAGCTGGGTGCAGACAGAGGGAAGGAAATCCCAGAGTCATATCACTAGTAACCACTAGAGGGAGCCAAAAAAGTCTAATTCACAACAATCAGCTGGTTCATTGTTCTTGGTTGGTTTCCTATTTATCTCACCTGGATACTCAGTTCCTTGCCTGCTATCAATGTATTCAGTGCTCTTCAGATTCCTGGTGACTACCTTGCTCCCAGTCTCTCCAAGACAAGCTAAGTTTTTGTTTGTTCAGTTTCTGATTATCAGCGTTCATCATGTTTTTTGTCCAGCTTGTTAAAATGTGATTTCTTACTTGCTGGTTCTCTAGGGGACTGAGTTTCTCCCCTCACACCGTTAGTTGGTGTGGGGGTTCTTGAAATCTCAGTGTGGATATTTTGTAAGGGTTTTTCTACTGACCGCATAGACCCCTTTTCTATTTTCTGCTATCTAGAATTAGTGGGCCTCTTTTGCTGAATCTGCTTTCACCCCTGTGTATGTGCCTTCCTCTTACCTCACCGTTATTATCTGTTGGGGGCTTCTATATCTTTGGGGATTATTTCTCTGGAGGCAAGAGAGGTCTTTCTTTCTCTCTAGGGGTAGTTAGTTCCTCAGGCTGGCTCGAGACGTCTAGGATTTTAGACACGTTCACCAGCTGCCTCTAGTGTGGTTGGATAGGTTCAGTTTAGCGGTCAGTCCAGTTTTCCACCTCCCTAGAGCTTGTCCTATGTTTAGTCTCCTTGCTGGAGTAATTTGTGATCCTCAACCACTAAGGATCATAACAGTATAGCAGGCCCAAAAGTGTTTTATGCATCGCAGAAGTGGGATTAAAAGAAGACCTGAGTACATTTTTTTTTTGTGCTGCAGTCTGTCTAGCTTCTTTCATCCCCTTGAACTCTGAGTGGTTTTGAGCTCAGCTGCAGACATGGATGTTCAGACTCTGACTTCTAGTGTGGATCATCTTGCTGCACGGGTGCAAAGTATTCAGGATTTTGTTATTCATAGCCCTATGTCAGAACCAAAGATACCCATTCCTGAGTTGTTTTCTGGAGATAGATCTAGGTTTCAGAATTTTAAGAATAATTGTAAGTTATTTCTATCTCTGAGACCTCGTTCCTCTGGTGATTCCGCTCAGCAAGTAAAAATTGTTATCTCCTTGTTGCGTGGCGACCCGCAGGATTGGGCTTTCTCTCTGGCGCCAGGAGATCCTGCATTGCTTAATGTGGATGCATTTTTTCTGGCTCTTGGATTGCTTTATGAGGAGCCTAATCTTGAGAATCAGGCAAAAAAAGCGTTGCTGGCCCTCTCTCAAGGGCAGGATAAAGCAGAGGTGTATTGTCAAAAATTTCGGAAATGGTCAGTGCTTACTCAATGGAATGAGTGTGCCCTGGCTGCAAATTTCAGAGAAGGTCTTTCTGAAGCCATTAAGGATGTTATGGTGGGGTTCCCCACCCCTACAAGTCTGAGTGATTCTATGGCTTTAGCCATTCAGGTTGATCGGCGTTTGCGGGAGCGCAAATCTGCTCATCCTTTGGCGGTATTTTCTGAACAGGGACCTGAGTCTATGCAATGTGATCGAACTCTGACCAGAATTGAGCGACAAAGTCATAGACGTCAAAATGGGTTGTGCTTTTACTGTGGTGATTCTGCTCATGTTATCTCAGCATGCTCTAAACGCTTAAAAAAGGTTGCTAAACCTGTCACCATTGGTACTATACAGCCTAAATTTATTTTGTCTGTTACTTTGATTTGTTCTTTGTCGTCCTACTTGGTTATGGCCTTTGTGGATTCGGGTGCTGCCCTGAATCTGATGGATTTGTCATTTGCCAGGCGCTGTGGTTTTGTCCTGGAGCCTTTGGAATTTCCTATTCCTCTGAGGGGAATTGATGCTACGCCATTGGCTGAGAATAAACCTCAGTATTGGACGCAAATGACCATGTGCATGACTCCCGTTCATCAGGAGGTGATTCGCTTTCTTGTTCTGCATAATTTACATGATGTTGTCATTTTGGGTCTGCCATGGCTGCAGGCTCATAATCCAGTTTTAGATTGGAAAGCTATGTCTGTGTCTAGTTGGGGTTGTCAGGGAATTCATGGCGATACTCCATTGGTGTCTATTGCTTCTTCCACTCCTTCTGTGGTCCCTGAGTTTTTGTCTGACTACCAGGAAGTATTTGATGAGCCCAGGTCCAGTGTCCTGCCCCCTCATAGGGATTGTGACTGTGATGTAAATTTAATTCCTGGTAGTAAATTCCCTAAGGGACGATTTTTTAATTTGTCTATACCAGAGCATGCTGCGATGCGGAGTTATATAAAGGAGTCTTTGGAGAAGGGACATATTCGCCCATCCTCTTCCCCTTTTGGTGCAGGATTCTTTTTTGTGGCCAAGAAGGACGGTTCTTTGAGACCGTGTATAGATTATCGCCTTCTGAATAAAATCACAGTCAAATTTCAGTATCCTTTGCCACTATTGTCTGATTTGTTTGCTCGGATTAAGGGTGCCAGTTGGTTCACCAAGATAGATCTCCGTGGTGCGTATAATCTTGTGCGCATTAAGCAGGGAGATGAATGGAAAACAGCATTTAATACGCCCGAAGGCCATTTTGAGTACTTGGTGATGCCTTTTGGACTCTCTAATGCTCCTTCTGTGTTTCAGTCCTTCATGCATGACATTTTCCGAGAATATCTGGATAAATTTATGATTGTTTATCTGGATGACATTTTGTTTTTTTCTGATGATTGGGAGTCCCATGTGAAGCAGGTCAGGATGGTGTTTCAGGTCCTGCGTGCTAATGCTTTATTTGTGAAGGGCTCAAAATGCCTCTTCGGAGTACAGAAGGTCTCCTTTTTGGGTTTTATTTTTTCTCCTTCTACTGTGGAGATGGACCCAGTCAAGGTCCAGGCTATTCATGACTGGACTCAGCCCACGTCTGTTAAGAGTCTTCAGAAGTTCTTGGGTTTTGCTAATTTTTACCGTCGTTTCATCGCTAATTTTTCTAGTGTGGTTAAACCTTTGACGGATTTGACCAAGAAGGGTTCTGATGTGACTAATTGGTCTCCTGCGGCCGTGGAGGCCTTTCGGGAGCTTAAGAACTGGTTTTCTTCAGCTCCAGTCTTATGTCAGCCAGATGTCTCTCTCCCCTTCCAGGTCGAGGTTGATGCTTCCAAGATTGGAGCAGGGGCTGTTTTGTCGCAGAGAAGCTCTGAGGGCTCTGTGATGAAGCCGTGTGCTTTCTTTTCAAGAAAGTTTTCACCTGCCGAGCGAAATTATGATGTTGGTAATCGGGAGTTGTTGGCTATGAAGTGGGCATTTGAGGAGTGGCGACATTGGCTCGAAGGAGCTAAACATTGTGTGGTGGTCCTGACTGATCACAAAAATCTGATTTACCTCGAGTCTGCCAAGCGCCTGAATCCTAGACAGGCTCGTTGGTCGTTGTTTTTCTCCCGTTTCAACTTCGTGGTCTCATACCTGCCTGGTTCGAAGAACGTGAAAGCTGATGCACTTTCTAGGAGTTTTGTGCCTGACTCTCCAGGAGTTTCTGAGCCGGCTGGTATTCTCAGAGAGGGAGTGATTTTGTCTGCCATTTCTCCAGATTTGCGACGAGTGCTGCAGAAATTTTAGGCGGATAGACCTGACCGTTGTCCACCAGAGAGACTGTTTGTCCCGGATAGATGGACCAGCAGAGTTATTTCCGAGGTTCATTCTTCGATGTTGGCGGGTCATCCTGGGATTTTTGGTACCAGAGATTTGGTGGCTAGGTCCTTCTGGTGGCCTTCCTTGTCGCGGGATGTGCGTTCCTTTGTGCAGTCTTGTGGGATTTGTGCTCGGGCTAAGCTTGGCTGTTCTCGTGCCTTTGCCTGTCCCGAAAAGGCCTTGGACGCACATTTCCATGGATTTTATTTCGGATCTGCCAGTATCTCAGAAAATGTCTGTCATCTGGGTGGTGTGTGATCGTTTTTCCAAGATGGTCCATTTGGTGCCCTTGCCTAAGCTGCCTTCCTCCTCCGATTTGGTTCCTCTATTTTTTCAGAATGTGGTTCGCTTGCACGGCATTCCTGAAAATATTGTGTCTGTTAGAGGATCCCAGTTTGTGTCCAGGTTTTGGCGAACTTTTTGTGCTAAGATGGGCATTGATTTGTCTTTTTCGTCGGCCTTCCATCCTCAGACTAATGGCCAAACCAAGCGAACTAATCAGACGTTGGAGACTTATTTGAGATGTTTTGTTTCTGCTGATCAGGATGATTGGGTGACTTTTTTGCCATTGTCCGAGTTTGCCCTTAATAATCGGGCTAGTTCTGCTACCTTGGTTTCGCCTTTTTTCTGCAATTCTGGTTTCCATCCTCGTTTTTCCTCGGGTCAGGTTGAGTCTTCTGACTGTCCTGGGGTGGATTCTGTGGTGGATAGGTTGCAGCAGATTTGGAGCCATGTGGTGGACAATCTGAAATTGTCACAGGAGAGGGCTCAGCGCTTTGCCAACCGCCGCCGCGGTGTGGGTCCCCGACTTCGTGTTGGGGATTTGGTGTGGCTGTCTTCTCGGTATGTTCCTATGAAGGTTTCATCTCCTAAGTTTAAGCCTCGCTTCATCGGTCCTTATAAGATCTTGGAAATCCTTAACCCGGTGTCTTTTCGTTTGGATCTCCCGGCATCGTTTGCCATCCATAATGTGTTCCATAGGTCTTTGTTGCGGAGGTATGTGGTACCTGTGGTTCCTTCTGTTGAGCCTCCTGCTCCGGTGCTGGTCGAGGGCGAATTGGAGTACGTGGTGGAGAAGATTTTGGATTCTCGTATCTCTAGACGGAGACTTCAGTATCTGGTTAAGTGGAAGGGCTATGGTCAGGAAGATAATTCCTGGGTTGTCGCCTCTGATGTTCATGCGGCCGATTTGGTTCGTGCCTTCCACGCAGCTCGTCCTGATCGCCCTGGGGCTCTTGATGAGGGTTCGGTGACCCCTCCTCAAGGGGGGTTACTGTTGTGAACTCTATTTTTGGGCTCCCTCTAGTGGTCACAAGCGGTACTGTGTAGTGTTGTCTTTCTGCAGGTTGGCTTCATCAGCTGGTTCATTATCCTTGGTTGGTTTCCTATTTAGCTCACCTGGATACTCAGTTCCTTGCCTGCTATCAATGTATTCAGTGCTCTTCAGATTCCTGGTGACTACCTTGCTCCCAGTCTCTCCAAGACAAGCTAAGTTTTTGTTTGTTCAGTTTCTGATTATCAGCGTTCATCATGTTTTTTGTCCAGCTTGTTAAAATGTGATTTCTTACTTGCTGGTTCTCTAGGGGACTGAGTTTCTCCCCTCACACCGTTAGTTGGTGTGGGGGTTCTTGAAATCTCAGTGTGGATATTTTGTAAGGGTTTTTTTACTGACCGCATAGACCCCTTTTCTATTTTCTGCTATCTAGAATTAGTGGGCCTCTTTTGCTGAATCTGCTTTCACCCCTGTGTATGTGCCTTCCTCTTACCTCACCGTTATTATCTGTTGGGGGCTTCTATATCTTTGGGGATTATTTCTCTGGAGGCAAGAGAGGTCTTTCTTTCTCTCTAGGGGTAGTGAGTTCCTCAGGCTGGCTCGAGACGTCTAGGATTTTAGATACATTCACCAGCTGCCTCTAGTGTGGTTGGATAGGTTCAGTTTTGTGGTCAGTCCAGTTTTCCACCTCCCTAGAGCTTGTCCTATGTTTAGTCTCCTTGCTGGAGTAATTTGTGATCCTCAACCACTAAGGATCATAACAGCAGCCATTGGGGGAAAAGGGTGCAGGCGGCAGTAGTTCTGAAGCGGACGAGGAGGAGCCGCAGCAGGCATCAACATCACAACAGGTTCCATCTGCCGGGCCCGTATCTGGCCAAAAACGCGTGGCAAAACCAAAACCAGTTGGAGGACAGCGTGGCCATCCAGTTAAAGAAGCTCAGTCTGCAATGCCTGAAAAGGTATCCGATAGTAGAAAGAGTGCAGTCTGGCATTTTTTTAAACAACATCCAAATGATCAGCGCAAAGTCATCTGTCAAAAATGTTCAACTACCTTAAGCAGAGGCCAGAATCTTAAAAGTCTAAATACAAGTTGCATGCATAGACATTTATCCACCATGCATTTGCAAGCCTGGACTAACTACCAAACGTCCCTAAAGGTTGCAGCACCCTCGGCCAATGAAGCTAGTCAGCAACGCTACATCCCTTCCCTCCCTGTAAGCCCACCATTTCCCACGCCACCTGCAGTATCTGTGCAGCTTTCGACGCCAGGCCAAAGCAGTCAGGGAATCACCAGGTTAGTAGTAGGAAACACTGCATGTAGGGCACCGGCAAGAATACAATCTCCAACCCTCTCTCAGTCACCCATGTCCACCGGCACCACCGCTAGTTCCACGATCTCCAGCTCTCCAGTCCAGTTCACCCTACATGAGACTCTGGTTAGGAAAAGGAAGTACTCATCCTCGCATCCGCGTACACAGGGTTTGAACGCCCACATTGCTAGACTAATCTCATTAGAGATGATGCTCTACCGGTTAGTTGAAAGCGAAGCTTTCAAAGCGCTGATTGACTACGCTGTACCACGCTACGAGCTACCCAGTCGGCACTTCTTTTCTAGAAAAGCCATCCCAGCCCTTCAACAGCATGTTAAAGACCGCATCGTCCATGCACTCAGGCAGTCTGTGACTACAAAGGTGCACCTGACAACAGATGCATGGACCAGTAGGCATGGCCAGGGACGTTACGTGTCCATCACGGCACACTGGGTGAATGTGGTGGATGCAGGGTCCACAGGGGACTGCAATATTGGGACAGTTCTGCCTAGCCCACGGTCAAGGAAAGAGTTGGCTGTAGGCGTTCACCCCCCCTCCTCCTCTTCCTCCTCCTCCTGCAGAAGTGAGAGCTCGTCCACAGACCGCAGTCGCACATCCACTCCATCCGCAGCTGCCACTGTTGCACACCAGGTGTGCCATTATGGGACAGCTAGTGGCAAGCGTCAGCAGGCTGTATTGGCAATGAAGTGTTTGGGCGACAACAGACACACCGCGGAAGTTCTGTCTGAGTTCTTGCAGAAAGAAACTCAGTCATGGCTGGGCACTGTACATCTTGAGGCAGGCAAGGTAGTGAGTGATAACGGAAGGAATTTCATGGCTGCCATAGCCCTTTCCCAACTGAAACACATTCCTTGCCTGGCTCACACCTTAAACCTGGTGGTGCAGTGCTTCCTGAAAAGTTATCCGGGGTTACCCGACCTGCTCCTCAAAGTGCGCAGACTTTGCTCGCATATCCGCCGTTCGCCCGTACACTCCAGCCGCATGCAGAACTATCAGCGTTCTTTGAACCTTCCTCAGCATCGCCTAATCATCGACGTTGCAACAAGGTTGAACTCCACACTGCACATGCTTCAGAGAGTGTGCAAACAGAGGCGTGCTGTTATTTATTTGTGGGAGGATACACGGGCAGGCAGTTGGATGGCAGACATGGAGTTGTCAGGTGTGCAGTGGTCGAAGCTACAAGACCTGTGTCAAGTCCTTCAGTGTTTTGAGGAATGCAGACGGCTGGTTAGTGCAGACAACGCCATAATAAGCATGAGCATCCCCCTAATGCGTCTGCTGATGCAAAGTTTGACGCACATAAAGGAGCAGGCGTCTGCAGCCGAGGAAGAGGAAAGCCTTGATGACAGTCAGCCATTGTCTGGTCAGGGCCGTGTAGAGGACGCGGTAGCGGGCGAAGAGGAGGAGGAGGATGAGGAGGATGATGGGGATGAGTACTTTTTTAATGAGGAAGCTTCTCCAACAGAAATTAGTGGCGTTGCAAGGCCGGGTTCTGTTTTTTTAAGGGAGACAAGTGACGTAGATTTGCCTGTAACTGCCCCTCAAACCAGCACAACCGCAGATTTGACAACTGGAACTTTGGCCCACATGGCGGATTATGCCTTACGTATCCTCAAAAGGGACCCACGCATTATTAAAATGATAAGCGATGACGATTACTGGTTGGCCTGCATCCTTGACCCTCGCTATAAAGGCAAATTGCAAAATATTATGCCACATGAGAACCTCGAACAAATATTAGCAACCAAACAAGCTACTCTTGTAGACTGATTCAGGCATTCCCAGCACACAGCGCTGGTGATGGTTCTCTCACAAGCTGCAGGGGGCAACAGGGCAGAGGTGTTAGAGGTGCATCAGAAGTGGCATTGGACAGAGGGGTTTTCTGACCAGGTTGTGGAGTGATTTCGCAATGACCGCAGACAGGACAGGTACTGCAGCATCTATTCAGTGACAGGAGACAACATTTGTCCAGTATGGTTACTAACTATTTTTCATCCCTTATCGATGTTCTCCCTCAACCGTCATTCCCATTTGATTACTGGGCATCCAAATTAGACACCTGGCCTGAATTGGCAGAATATGCATTGCAGGAGCTTGCTTGCCCAGCAGCTAGTGTGCTATCAGAAAGAGTATTCAGTGCTGCTGGTTCAATATTAACCGAAAAAAGGACTCGTCTGGCTACCCAAAATGTTGATGATCTAACCTTCATTAAAATGAACCACTCCTGGATTTCAAATTATTTTGCCCCACCTTTCCCGGCTGACACCTAGCTTTCCTATAAAAAGGTCTTGCTTGTGGACTGGTCTTACTGAGTGTTCCAATCTCTTAATTTGCAGCAGCTGTTTGTCCAGCATACGACATGTTTACACCTCCCTCAATGGGAAAATTCCCCCCACGGGGCCGTGGACTCGACACTTGGCGCAAGCACCCGTTAGAGTCCCGTTTGTCTGAAGAGGTGGGTGTGCCCACTTTTGGTCGACGGCACTGCCACTGGGTCCCTCATAGTACAATAAAGTGTCTCTGGCGGTGGTTGCGCGCCACCAACGTCAGACACACCATTGTAACATGAGGGGCCCTGGGCCTCTACCGCCGGCCACAAGAGAGTTCCCCCCCCCAGCTCAAACTGTGCTCTACCACGTGCAAAATTATCTCTCACAGCTCCAACAATGTTTAGTCTATGCGCTGACATCCTTCAATGCCTGGCACTGACAATACCAATTTGTTGACATGTATGATGCTAGTTAAAATAGTCAGGGTCAGTGTCCTATATTGACACCAGTAAATACGTAGTGCCAAATTACTATGTCTGAAACTCAGCAGAGGAGCCCACCCCTGTACCTAAGTTTGCCACACTTTTGTTTTTTTCTTTTGTTGTTTTGCGAGACATTAACATCTATTTATTTTTTGGGAGTACTAACTGTGTCAGACACTCCTTGCTATCGTTTTCCTCTGACCACACCAATGCTGCCCGTGTACCCCTGGAACCTATTTTCAAGTGCATAGAGCCACATTTTTAAATTGTAGGCGTACTAAGCCTGTCTGCGGTCCCTCCTTGCAATCCTCCTCTGCTGACCACACCAATGCTGCCCGTGTACCCCTGGAACCTATTTTAAAGTGCATAGAGCCACATTTTTAAATTGTAGGCGTACTAAGCTTGTCTGCGGTCCCTCCTTGCAATCCTCCTCCGCTGACCACACCAATGCTGCCCGTGTACCCCTGGAACCTATTTTAAAGTGCATAGAGCCACATTTTGACATTGTAGGCGTACTAAGCCTGTCTGCAGTCCCTCCTTGCAATCCTCCTCCGCTGACCACACCAATGCTGCCCGTGTACCCCTGGAACCTATTTTAAAGTGCATAGAGCCTATTTCTTTATTTTATGTAATATTAATAAAGCCATAATGGACTACACTGTCCCACGCTACGAGCTACCCAGTCGACACTTCTTTTGCGAGAAAAGCCATCCCAGCCCTCCACCAGCATGTAAAAAACCGCATTGTCCATGCACTCTGGCAATCTGTGAGTACAAAGGTGCAGGTGGACCTGTAGGCATGGCCACGGAAGGTTACGTGTCCATTACGGCGCAATGGGTTAATGTGGATGCATGGTCCACAGGGGACAGCCTACTAAGTCTGTCTGCAGTCCCTAATTCAAATTGTCCTCCACTGTATAAATCTGAGCTTCAACCTTCTGGCTCTCATTAAGTGCTTTGTAAAAAAAAATTGGTGGTTAGGGCCTACTAATGGTGTCTGCCGCTCCCTGGTGTTGTCCTCCACTGTATAAATCTGAGCTTTAACCTTCTGGCTCTCATTAAGTGCTGTTTTTTAAAAAATTGGTGGTTAGGGCCTACTAACGGTGTCTGTCGCTCCCTGGTGTTGTCCTCCACTGTATAAATCTGAGCTTAAACCTTCCGGCTCTCATTAAGTGCTTTTTAAAAACAAATTGGTGGTTAGGGCCTACTAACGGTGTCTGCCGCTCCCTGGTGTTGTCCTCCACTGTATAAATCTGAGCTTCAAACTTCTGGCTTTCATTAAGTGCTGTTTTTTAAAAAATTGGTGGTTAGGGCCTACTAACGGTGTCTGCCGCTCCCTGGTGTTGTCCTCCACTGTATAAATCTGAGCTTCAACCTTCTGGCTCTCATTAAGTGCTTTTAAAAAAAAAATTGGTGGTTAGGGCCTACTAACGGTGTCTGCGGCTCCCTGGTGTTGTCCTCCACTGTATAAATCTGAGCTTCAACCTTCTGGCTCTCATTAAGTGCTTTAAAAAAAAAAAATTGGTGGTTAGGGCCTACTAACGGTGTCTGCCGCTCCCTGGTGTTGTCCTCCACTGTATAAATCTGAGCTTCAACCTTCTGGCTCTCATTAAGTGCTTTTAAAAAAAAAATTGGTGGTTAGGGCCTACTAACGGTGTCTGCGGCTCCCTGGTGTTGTCCTCCACTGTATAAATCTGAGCTTCAACCTTCTGGCTCTCATTAAGTGCTGTTTTTTAAAAAATTGGTGGTTAGGGCCTACTAACGGTGTCTGCCGCTCCCTGGTGTTGTCCTCCACTGTATAAATCTGAGCTTCAACCTTCTGGCTCCCATTAAGTGCTTTTTAAAAAAAAAATTGGTGGTTAGGGCCTACTAACGGTGTCCGCCGCTCCCTGGTGTTGTCCTCCACTGTATAAATCTGAGCTTCAACCTTCTGGCTCTCATTAAGTGCTTTTTAAAAAAAAATTGGTGGTTAGGGCCTACTAACGGTGTCTGCCGCTCCCTGGTGTTGTCCTCCACTGTATAAATCTGAGCTTCAACCTTCTGGCTCTCATTAAGTGCTTTTTAAAAAAAAATTGGTGGTTAGGGCCTACTAACGGTGTCTGCCGCTCCCTGGTGTTGTCCTCCACTGTATAAATCTGAGCTTCAACCTTCTGGCTCTCATTAAGTGCTTTTAAAAAAAAAATTGGTGTTTGGGGCCTACTAACGGTGTCTGATGCTCCCGGGTGTTCTCCTCCTCCTGGGTGTTCTCCTCCAGGTTTCCTTGTCTGAGCTTCAACCTTCTGGCTCTCATTAAGTAGTTGTTTTTAAAAATTGGTGGTTGGGGCCTACTAACGGTGTGTGCCGCACCTTGGTGTTGTCCTGTGTTATTTTCCTGACCTTTAATCTTCAGGCTTTCGGCCTTCATTTGTAATATTAAACTGCATAGGGCCTACCAGTTGGGTTGGGCCTACTAACGGTGTCTGCCGCTCAAAGGTGTTCTCCTCCACTGAACAAAGCAGTGCCGCCTGTTTACTCCTGTTATCAATTTTGAACTTTATTTTGCCCACTTTATTATTTGGGCCTATTAACTGTGTCTGCCTCTCATTACAGTTGTCCTCCACTGAACTAAGCAATGCTGCCTGGTTAGTCCTGTTACCAATTTTGAATTGCATTTAGCCCACTTTATTATTTGGCCCTATATCAGTGTTTCCTCCTCATCCTGCCCATTGCCCAGCCGGTGCTACATGAGTCTTGTGGTACTTTGACCCAGACCACTACATTCCCCTTGCACGCTACACAGCCACAATCTGACCCTGCTGAAAGTCAGGTTCCCCTTCCCGCATACTATACCACCTTACACAGGGACAAAGAGGAAGGTGCAGATGAAAGTGCAGGTTTCTTTAACAGGTAGGGGGCATACTCGTTGGCGATGTCACAGGCACAGGGCCCCTCAGAGTACGCAAAAGTGTTGCTGCCGGTGTGAGGCGCCCCCGCCGTGCAAACACACCGCTGTACTTTGAGGGGCCCTGTGCCAGTGCCAATGCGAACGAGTGGGCACCCCCTGCTTGCTTAGGATCACAGCAATTGCAACGTTGAAATACTTACCTCTCCCTGCTCCACCGCCGTGACGTAGTCCACGTTTCCTGGGCCCACTAAAACCTTGAACCAGCCCTACCCCCCACAACTTTTGCCAAATGACCCCCAATTTCCAATGCCCAACTATTATTATAAAGTTAATTAAGATTGACAAGCTTCAGAAACAAGAATGGATGTTTTTGGCATTAAAATGGGCACTGTAGGTGTTTTCCTGGCCTCCACTCTATGCTTCCCCATTAACTTGCATTGGGTTTCATGTTTCGGTCGATCCCCGACTTTTCGCGATAATCGGCCGACTTCACTCGACTCGACTTTGGACAAAGTCGGGTTTCGCAAAACTTGACTGGATCTTAAAAAAATGAAAGTCGCTCAACCCTACTAACAGCTGCAAATCATGCAGTTGCGGGGACACAAACATAATTTACGAGTATGCCCAAAATACTCAGAAAACACCCTAGAATGCTCAGAAAACTCGAGTAACGAGCACACTCTCTCATCACTACTACTTACCTTTCCTGTGCACCCTCGCAGCATCTTGTTCCTGTGCTAGATGCATCTGCTGCCAATCGATCACATGTTCCCGCTCATTAAGGGTATGAATATTCACCTCTTTTCACAACTATGGAAGTGAAGAGAGGTGAATATTCATTACCATAATGATTGGGCAACCGTGATAGCCCGGCAGCTGCTGGAAGCTGTAACTATGTGCGCTATAAGAGAAATTAATATTCATTGCCAGTGCAGTGAATATTCATTTCTCTTTAGCAGTGGGCACTTAAGTTGGCCACAGCTGCCGGCTCCTGCCTCCTGTGACCCGCTGCTCCACCGCTCCCCATCCCTCAATGTCTTCTGGGACAATAACTCATGTATAAGCTGAGGGGGCATTTCCAGAAAAACTTAGCTTATACATAAGTATATATGATAAATGTGGTATCGCTGTAAATGTATTGCCTAGTGATGAGGATTTGCTCGAAAAACAATCACCAAACATAAAATAGGCACGAATATGGCACATTCGGATTTATGAGCAGAAACACAAGTAAAATTTTATAAAATCGGTAAAAATAAAAGAACATTTTTGCTTAAGTGTCCATCTGCTGGGTTGGCTGTAGTGGAAGATGTGTCAGTTCCTATTATAGTACTTCTACTTTGGCGAAATTGATGCCACTTTGTTGGTGTCTGCCACTAATTTTTGGAAATGTGAACTCTCCTGGTTGGGTGTCCAACTGTCCATTTGCTGAGATGGGTATAGTGGAAGACGTGTTGGTTCCTATTATACCATTTCTACTGTGGTGAAATTGATGCTACTTTGGTGGTGTCTGGCACAAATTTTTGGAAATGTATTGACCCCTGGTTGGATCTCCTTTGTATGTGTTGCCTGTAGCAGTAGGCCTCCGAGACCGGCAGTCCTCCACTGTCTTTGAGTTAACTACCCGTGTTACTTTCCGTACATTTTTCTGACAATAATAGTCTGTGAAACTGATATTTGTGACACCTGAGTGTGGCTAAGCATCAATTTCTATTTATTTGGGTTATTATTATTATTTATTGTTATAGCGCCATTTATTCCATGGCGCTTTACATGTGAGGAGGGGTATACATAATAAAAACAAGTACAATAATCTTAAACAATACAAGTCATAACTGGTACAGGAGGAGAGAGGACCCTGCCCGCGAAGGCTCACAATCTGCAAGGGATGAGTGAGAATACAGTAGGTGAGGATAGAGCTGGTCATGCAACGGTTTGGTCGATCAGTGGTTACTGCAGGTTGTAGGCTTGTCGGAAGAGGTGGGTCTTCAGGTTCTTTTTGAAGATTTCGATGGTAGGCGAGAGTCTGATGTGTTGTGGTAGAGGGTTCCAGAGTAGGGGTGAATACGCGAGAGAAATCTTGTATACGATTGTGGGAAGAGGAGATAAGAGGGGAGTAGAGAAGGAGATCTTGTGAGGATCGGAGGTTGCGTGCAGGTAAGTACCGGGAGATGAGGTCACAGATGTATGGAGGAGACAGGTTGTGGATGGCTTTGTACGTCACGGTTAGGCTTTTGTTCTGGAGTCTCTGGGTAATGGGGAGCCAGTGAAGGGATTGACAGAGGGGAGAGGCCGGGGAATAGTGGGGGGACAGGTGGATTAGTCAGGCAGCAGAGTTTAGAATAGATTGGAGGGGTGCGCGAGTGTTCGAGGGGAGGCCACAGAGCAGGAGGTTGCAGTAGTCAAGGCGAAAGATGATGAGGACATGGACTAGGGTTTTTGCAGATTCTTGGTTGAGGAATGAACGGATTCGTGAAATATTTTTGAGTTGAAGTCGGCAGGAAGTGGAAAGGGCTTGGATATGTGGTTTGAAGGAGAGATCAGCGTCAAGGATTACCCCAAGGCAGCGAGCTTGTGGGACTGGGGAGAGTGGGCAGCCATTTACTGTAATGGTTAGGTTCGTTGGGGGGGTCGCATGAGATGGGGGAAAGATGACGAATTCTGCTTTGTCCATGTTAAGTTTCAGAAATCTAGCGGAGAAGAAGGATGAAATAGTGGACAGACATTGAGGGATTCTGGTTAGTAGGGAGGTGATATCTGGTCCAGAGATGTAGATCTGTGTGTCATCAGCATAGAGGTGATACTGAAAGCCATGAGATTCTATGAGCTGTCCCAGGCCAAAGGTGTAAATGGAGAAGAGCAGGGGCCCAAGGACTGAACCTTGTGGGACTCCGACAGATAGGGGGCGAGGTGAGGAGGTGGTGTGTAAGTGGGAGACGCTGAATGTCCGGTCTGTTAGGTATGATGAGATCCAGGATAGGGCCAAGTCTGTGATGCCAAGGGATGAGAGGGTCTGTAATAATAGGGAATGGTCCACTGTGTCAAAGGCAGCCGACAGGTCGAAGAGGTGGAGGACAGAGTAGTGTTGCTTGCTCTTGGTGGTTAAGAGGTCGTTGGTGACCTTAGTTAGGGCAGTTTCAGTGGAATGGTGTGACCGGAAGCCAGATTGTAAGCGGTCAAAGAGGGAGCAAGAAGAGAGATGGGAGGACAGTTCAAGGTAAACGTGTTGTTCCAGTAGTTTGGAGGCATAAGGGAGAAGTGATATAGGGCAATAGCTAGATACAGAGGATGGGTCAAGAGAGGGCTTTTTGAGGATAGGTGTGATGGAGGCATGTTTAAAGCTTGAGGGGAAAACACCAGTTGTTAGTGATAGGTTGAAGAGATGGGTTAGGGTTGGGATGAAGATTGTGGTGAGGTTTGGGATGAGGTGGGATGGGAGCGGGTCAAGCGCACAGGTGGTGAGATGCGATCTTGAGATTAGAATGGTGGAGAAGTTGGTTTTGGAGGTGGAGGGCTGGGAAGTCGGGAGGAAGGGCTCTGGGGGTTGTTGACCAAAACTGTCTCTGATGCTATCAATCTTCTGCTTGAAAAATGAGGCAAAGTCTTCAGCGGAGATAAGTGGGGAGGGAGGCGGTGCTGGGGGACGGAGGAGAGAATTGAAGGTGTTGAATAACTTTAGGGTTGTGAGACAGGGAGGATATGAGAGATGAGAAGTAGGTTTGTTTAGCTGTGGCGAGTGTGGTCTTGAAAGTAGTGAGGGACTGTTTGAATGCGATGAAGTGCTCGTTGGAGTGGGATCTTTTCCATCTGCGCTCAGCAGCCCTGGAAGCTCGCCTCAGTTCTTTGGTCAGGCTGGTGTGCCAGGGCTGTCTGTTGATTTTGCAAGCTTTGGTATGTGTAAGTGGGGCAGCAGATTCCAAAGCTACAGCTATTGTGGTGTTATATAGAGCGGCAGCTTCATCCGCATTGTGTAAAGAACTCATGTCTGTGAGAGGGAGGAGGGATTCAGAGAATGAATGTAGGTCAAGATGTTTAAGATTTCTGCGAAGGTGTGAAAGTTTGTGGGGTGGGGATTGTAGACATGGAGTGGAGAGAGATGAGAATGTGAGAAGGTTGTGGTCAGAGAGTGGAAGAGGTGAGTTAGAGAGGTTAGATAGGGAGCTGAGGCGGGTGAAGATGAGGTCCAGTGTGTGACCATCTTTGTGAGTGGCTGCAGAAGACCATTTAGTGAGGCCGAAGGAGGAAGTGAGAGATAGAAGTTTAGTGGCAGCTGAGAGGGAAGTGTCAATGGGGATGTTGAAATCGCCCATGATGATAGTGTGGATGTCCACAGAAAGGAAATGAAGTAGCCAGGTGGTGAAGTGGTCAAAGAAGGTGGTGGCTGGCCCTGGGGGGCGGTAAATGGCAGCCAGTTGGAGGTTGGAGGGGGAGTAGATGCGCACAGAGTGCACCTCAAAGGAAGGGAGGGTAACAGAGGGTGGCAGTGGGATTGGGGTGAAGGAGCAGTTATCTGACAGGAGAAAACCAACTCCTCCTCCATGCTTGCTGCTGGGGCGGGGTGTGTGAGAAAGGTGGAAGCCACCGTAAGAGAGTGCAGCAGGGGAGGCTGTGTCAGAAGGGGTGAGCCAGGTTTCGGTGATGGCGAGAAAGGAAAGTTTGGTAGTAACAAAAAGTTCATGGATGTAGGAAAGCTTGTTACAGACAGAGCGAGCGTTCCACAGAGCTCCTGTTAGTGGGACAGGGGAAGCGGTGGTTGGGCGAATGGGTATAAGGTTAGAGAGGTTACGGAAGTTTGTGATGGAGTGTGGATGGGAGGTAGAAATGACTGTGGGAATATGGTGAGGAGGACCAGGATTTGGAGAGATATCACCAGCAGTGAGAAGGAGCAGACAAAGTGTTAGCAGGTGGGAGCAGGAGAGGGCATGAGGGGGCTGCCTGTGCTTTGAGACAGAGGATTGTATGTTAAGGAACAGTTCTGAGGAGGAGGTGAGATGTATGGGGAGGATTGAAGCAGAGATAAACAGTTCCTTACTTGGTGTAGGGATTGGGGGAGGTAGCAGAAAGTGAAAGATTATAGGGGTAATAGTGAAAACAAACTGAAACATTGTTTGCAGTGACTGGCCAGTTACCTTCAGTTCCCTTCAGGTTCAATTCAGGTTTTAATTCTAATGTAATCCACACTTTTAGGACACACTTCTAGGGATCACACTGCAGACTAAAGTCATTGCAGACTTTTGCTATGCAATATATGGAAAACTAAGTGCGTTCAGGTGAGAAGCAGAGAGGAGTGGTCTCTGCTCATCTTGGTCAGTGAATTAAGAGTGGACCAGATGCATACAATCAAGCCTGAGTAAACAACGTCATAAATAACAAAGGGTAAGCTGGGTTTTTTTAACTACTTATATAGAGCCAATAATTCCACCTAGCTGTGCTGACATTTACAGACATTACTGGCCCCTTACCTATTGGGACTCACAATTAAAATTTCCTATCAGTAAGTCTTTGGAGTGTGGGGAGAAAATGAGTACTGGGAGGAAACCCTCACAAACATGCAGAGAACATACAAACTCTTTGCAGATGCTGCCTTTGGTTGGGTTGGAAAACAGGACTCCAGCGCTGCAAGGCTGTTAATGTTTTTGCCTTGATGACTCAACATTCCTGGGGTTGGAAGACTATCACTGTGATGCACACTGTGTCCATCACTGCTGTCTTAGGGAAAACCACTGTCAAGATTGTTTTAAAGCATATTTTGATACTGCAGCATGGACATGTCCCTTCCCAGGGGGGAAAGCAACTTCCAAAATTTTGTATCGTGGATCGAACAGACTGGCAACCCAGTAGTTAGCACTATTTTGAACCCTAAAAATACGGGCAACAATCATGTTGCAGATAGTGCTGCAAGAAGGTGTTCATGGGTCAGTTTCTTTCATGAGGTCCAAGTCCATAGTGTGTTGTTGGTAGGACAACCCTCAAGCTTGCTTCCTTCATCCCCTCCTGGCAACCACGTACAACAGAGAGGGAATCATTATCCTTTTCATCTCCTAATTGTTGCACGTCCATCGCCTATTCCTTCTCGTCTTTTCCTTGTCTATCTCCATTTGTTCCTCCCATGGTAAATGCCTGTGAGACGAAAGTGACTGAACTTGGAGATATTGTTAGCCATAAAGGCATCCTCCTTTGCTTTCTCCTCTTTCTCCGTGGAATTTGTAGTCACATCGCATATCAACCGATTAACCGGTAGCCCGAAAGATCTCTATACCAACTTAAGTGAAATGGTAGATGTTAGCAGTGGAGTAGGAATTGCTTGTCATGATCTCCATGGCCAGAGAACTAGCATAAGCCTCTATAGGAACAAGCTCTTGGAAGATGTAACTGTACTGACCATGAACTAAACCTACCGCATCATCTAGAAGTAGCCAGGTAGCATGTCCTACTTTTTATCCCTATATGCCCAGCGCCGGCCGGAGAACTAAATAATGCTAGCAGAGGGAAATATAAGACCTGACTCACCTCTAGAGAAATGCCCAAAAGGAGACAGAAGCCCCCCACATATATTGGCGGTGATATGAGATGAAACAACAAACGCAGCAGGAAAATAGTTTTAGCAAATTTGAGGTCCGCTTTCTAGATAGCAGAAGACAGAAAGCATACTTTCATGGTCAGTAGAAAACCCTAACAAAACACATCCAGAAATTACTTTAGGACTCTGGCATTAACTCATAATACCAGAGTGGCAATTCCTGATCAACAAGAGCTTTCCAGACACAGTAACGAAACTGCAGCTGTGAACTGGAACCAAAATACAAAAACAAAACATGGACGAATGTCCAACTTATCTAGTAGATGTCTGGGAGCAGGAACAAGCACAGAGAGGCTTCTGATAACATTGTTGACCGGCAAGCATCTAACAGAGAAGCCAGGTTATATAGCGACACCCAGATCTAATCAGAACAGGTGAACAGGGAAGATGATGTCACAAGTTCAATTCCACCAGTAGCCACCGGGGGAGCCCAGAATCCAAATTCACAACAGTACCCCCCCCTCAAGGAGGGGGCACCGAACCCTCACCAGAACCACCAGGGCGATCAGGATGGGCCCTATGAAAGGCACGAACCAGATCAGAGGCATGAACATCAGATGCAGTGACCCAAGAATTATCCTCCTGGCCGTATCCCTTCCACTTGACCAGATACTGGAGTCTCCGTCTGGAAACACGGGAGTCTAGGATTTTTTCCACAACGTACTCCAACTCACCCTCAACCAACACCGGAGCAGGAGGCTCAACGGAAGGCACAACCGGTGCCTCATACCTGCGCAATAACGACCGATGAAAAACGTTATGAATAGAAAAGGATGCAGGGAGGTCCAAACGGAAGGAAACAGGGTTAAGAATCTCCAATATTTTATATGGACCGATGAACCGAGGCTTAAACTTAGGAGATGAGACCCTCATAGGGACAAAACGAGAAGACAACCACACCAAATCTCCAACACAAAGCCGAGGACCAACACGACGGTGACGGTTGGCAAAAAGCTGAGTCTTCTCCTGGGACAACTTTAAATTGTCCATCACCTGCCCCCAGATATGATGCAATCTCTCCACCACCGCATCCACTCCAGGACAATCCGAGGATTCCATCTGACCGGAGGAAAATCGAGGATGGAACCCCGAATTACAGAAAAACGGGGAAACCAAGGTGGCAGAGCTGGCCCGATTATTGAGGGCGAACTCCGCCAATGGCAAAAAAGCAACCCAATCATCCTGGTCAGCAGACACAAAACACCTCAGATATGTCTCCAGGGTCTGATTAGTCCGCTCGGTCTGGCCATTAGTCTGAGGGTGAAAAGCAGACGAAAAAGACAAATCTATGCCCATCCTAGCACAAAATGCCCGCCAAAATCTAGACACAAATTGGGTTCCTCTGTCAGAAACGATATTCTCAGGAATACCATGCAAACGAACAACATTTTGAAAAAACAGGGGCACCAACTCGGAAGAAGAAGGCAATTTGGGCAGGGGAACCAAATGAACCATCTTAGAAAAACGGTCACACACCACCCAGATGACAGACATCTTCTGAGAAACAGGCAGATCTGAAATAAAATCCATCGAGATGTGTGTCCAAGGCCTCTTAGGAATAGGCAAGGGCAACAATAATCCACTAGCCCGAGAACAACAAGGCTTGGCCCGAGCACAAACGTCACAAGACTGCACAAAGCCTCGCACATCTCGTGACAGGGAAGGCCACCAGAAGGATCTTGCCACCAAATCCCTGGTACCAAAAATTCCAGGATGACCTGCCAACGCAGAAGAATGCACCTCAGAGATGACTTTACTGGTCCAATCATCAGGAACAAACAGCCTATCAGGCGGACAACGATCCGGTCTATCCGCCTGAAACTCCTGCAAGGCCCGCCGCAGGTCTGGAGAAACAGCTGACAAGATAACTCCCTCCTTAAGAATACCTGTGGGGTCAGAGTTGCCAGGTGAATCAGGCTCAAAACTCCTAGAAAGGGCATCCGCCTTAACATTCTTAGAACCTGGTAGGTACGATACCACAAAATTAAACCGAGAAAAAAATAATGACCAGCGCGCCTGTCTAGGATTCAGGCGCCTGGCGGTCTCAAGATAAATCAAATTTTTGTGGTCAGTCAATACCACCACCTGATGTCTGGCCCCCTCGAGCCAATGGCGCCACTCCTCAAACGCCCACTTCATGGCCAAAAGCTCCCGATTCCCAACATCATAATTCCGCTCAGCGGGCGAAAATTTACGGGAAAAGAAGGCACAAGGCCTCATCACGGCGCAGTCAGAACTTTTCTGCGACAACACTGCCCCAGCTCCGATCTCAGAAGCGTCGACCTCAACCTGAAAAGGAAGAGTCACATCAGGCTGACGCAACACAGGGGCAGAAGAAAAACGGCGCTTAAGCTCCTGAAAGGCCTCCACAGCATCAGGGGACCAATTAGCAACATCAGCACCCTGTCTAGTCAAATCGGTCAATGGCTTAACGACATCCGAAAAACCAGAAATAAATCGACGATAAAAGTTGGCAAAGCCCAAAAATTTCTGAAGACTTTTAAGAGAAGAGGGCTGCGTCCAATCACAAATAGCTTGAACCTTGACAGGATCCATCTCAATGGAAGAGGGAGAAAAAATATATCCCAAAAAGGAAATTCTCTGAACCCCAAAAACGCACTTAGAACCCTTGACACACAGAGAACTAGACAGCAAAACCCGAAAAACCCTCTTAACTTGCCGGACATGAGAGTCCCAGTCATCCGAAAAAATCAGAATATCATCCAGATACACTATCATAAATTTATCCAAAAAATCGCGGAAAATATCATGCATAAAGGACTGGAAGACTGAAGGGGCATTAGAAAGACCAAAAGGCATCACCAAATACTCAAAGTGGCCCTCGGGCGTATTAAATGCGGTTTTCCACTCATCCCCCTGCCTGATCCGCACCAAATTATACGCCCCACGGAGATCAATCTTAGAGAACCACTTGGCCCCCTTTATGCGAGCAAACAAATCAGTCAGCAACGGCAATGGGTATTGATATTTAACCGTGATTTTATTCAAAAGCCGATAATCAATACATGGTCTCAAAGAGCCGTCTTTTTTTGACACAAAGAAAAAACCGGCTCCTAAGGGAGATGACGATGGACGAATATGTCCCTTTTCCAAGGACTCCTTTATATATTCTCGCATAGCAGTATGTTCAGGCACAGACAGATTAAATAAACGACCCTTTGGGTATTTACTACCCGGAATTAAATCTATAGCACAATCGCACTCACGGTGCGGAGGTAGTGAACCCAGCTTGGGTTCTTCAAAGACGTCACGATAATCAGACAGGAACTCAGGGATTTCAGAGGGAATAGATGATGAAATGGACACCAAAGGTACGTCCCCATGAGTCCCCTTACATCCCCAGCTCAACACAGACATAGCTCTCCAGTCAAGGACTGGGTTGTGAGACTGCAGCCATGGCAATCCCAGCACCAAATCCTCATGTAGATTATACAGCACTAGAAAACGAATAGTCTCCTGGTGATCCGGATTAATACACATAGTCACTTGTGTCCAGTATTGTGGTTTATTATTAGCCAATGGGGTGGAGTCAATCCCCTTCAGAGGAATAAGAGTTTCCAAAGGCTCTAAATCATACCCACAACGATTGGCAAAGGACCAATCCATAAGACTCAAAGCGGCGCCAGAGTCGATATAGGCATCAGTAGTAATAGATGACAAAGAGCAAATCAGGGTCACAGACAAAATAAATTTAGACTGTAAAGTGCCAATGGAAACGGATTTATCAAGCTTTCTAGTACGCTTAGAGCACGCTGATATAACATGAGTAGAATCCCCACAATAGAAACACAACCCATTTTTCCGTCTAAAATTCTGCCGCTCGCTTCTGGACAGAATTCTATCACACTGCATGCTTTCTGGCGTCTTCTCAGTGGACACCGCCAGATGGTGCACAGGTTTGCGCTCCCGCAGACGCCTATCGATCTGAATGGCCATTGTCATGGACTCATTCAGACCCGCAGGCACAGGGAACCCCACCATAACATCCTTAATGGCATCAGAGAGACCCTCTCTGAAAGTAGCCGCCAAGGCACACTCATTCCACTGAGTAAGCACAGACCATTTACGGAATCTTTGGCAGTAAATTTCAGCTTCATCTTGCCCCTGCGATAGGGACATCAAAGTTTTTTCTGCCTGAAGTTCCAAATGAGGTTCCTCATACAGCAAGCCCAAGGCCAAAAAAAACGCATCCACATTGCGCAACGCAGGATCCCCTGGTGCCAATGCAAAAGCCCAGTCTTGAGGGTCGCCGCGGAGCAAGGAAATCACAATCCCAACCTGCTGTGCAGAGTCTCCAGCAGAACGAGATTTCAGGGACAAAAATAGCTTACAATTATTTCTAAAATTCTGAAAGCTAGATCTATTCCCTGAGAAGAATTCCGGCAAAGGAATTCTCGGCTCAGATACCGGAGCATGAATAATAAAATCTTGCAAATTTTGTACTTTCGTGGTGAGATTATTCAAACCTGCAGTTACACTCTGAAGATCCATTATTAACAGGTGAACACAAAGCCATTCAAAGATTATAAGGAGAGAGAAAAAAAAAGAAAGACTGCAGCATAGACAGACTGGCAAGTGATCCAATTAAGAGCACAGAGGAAAAAAAAAAAAAAAAACTCTCAGCAGACTTCTTATTTCTCTCCTTTCTCAGCCAAGGATTTTAACCCTTTAGTGGGCCGGTCAAACTGTCATGATCTCCATGGCCAGAGAACTAGCATAAGCCTCTATAGGAACAAGCTCTTGGAAGATGTAACTGTACTGACCATGAACTAAACCTACCGTATCATCTAGAAGTAGCCAGGTAGCATGTCCTACTTTTTATCCCTATATGCCCAGCGCCGGCCGGAGAACTAAATAATGCTAGCAGAGGGAAATATAAGACCTGACTCACCTCTAGAGAAATGCCCAAAAGGAGACAGAAGCCCCCCACATATATTGGCGGTGATATGAGATGAAACAACAAACGCAGCAGGAAAATAGTTTTAGCAAATTTGAGGTCCGCTTTCTAGATAGCAGAAGACAGAAAGCATACTTTCATGGTCAGTAGAAAACCCTAACAAAACACATCCAGAAATTACTTTAGGACTCTGGCATTAACTCATAATACCAGAGTGGCAATTCCTGATCAACAAGAGCTTTCCAGACACAGTAACGAAACTGCAGCTGTGAACTGGAACCAAAATACAAAAACAAAACATGGACGAATGTCCAACTTATCTAGTAGATGTCTGGGAGCAGGAACAAGCACAGAGAGGCTTCTGATAACATTGTTGACCGGCAAGCATCTAACAGAGAAGCCAGGTTATATAGCGACACCCAGATCTAATCAGAACAGGTGAACAGGGAAGATGATGTCACAAGTTCAATTCCACCAGTAGCCACCGGGGGAGCCCAGAATCCAAATTCACAACAATTGCTGTACCATCAGGTTGAGGATGTGAGCCGTGCAAGGCACGTGTGCAAGGTTGCCCCAGCATAGGGTCACCACCAGGTTCACACCGTTATTGTACATGGCCTTCCCTGGTTCCAGGTTGAGTGGAGACAGCCATTTCTCAAACTCGGCATGGATAGCTGTCCATAACTCTTGATCTGTATGACTGTGATATCCAAGGCATATTAATTTCAACACTGCCTAATTGTGTTGAGCCCTGGATGTGCAATACGGATGTGGAAGTACTCTCTCTGCAGTGTTGGAGCGTGTACTTCCTTAAGGCAGAGTTTGAGGGTGCAGGTGGAGGCCCTAGAAAAGGTGGGGGAGGCAGAAGAACTGGAGAAAGTGTTAGAAAAAGAGGTTTATTCCAAGACTTGGTGTCCAATGACAGCTTGGTGTTTAGCGCTTTAGTTCTCCATCTCCTGTGTAAGGCTGCAGTAGCATCGTATGCAGTGAAGAAGCAGTGACCCACAAATTCAAACACAAAAGTCTCTTTTAATGTGTTCTTCACAACATTAAAGTCCAATTCACATAAATGCATATAACTTCAGTGGATATTAACAGTGACCAGTTTACACCGGTTCAAAGCAATACATATCACATGGCTTTAGATTTGCGGTCCCTAAACAGGCCAGACTTCCCTTGTCCAGTTCCCCTGGGCGACCGCACGCCATCTCACAGTCTCTATACGTCTCCATACACACAGCCTCAAATGTTGCAGACACTACACACGTCAGCCCTCCTCTGACTAGTTCTCGTGGGCGTCCTGCATCACTGTATCACAGTCTCTTTACAGACTCTTTACTCACACAGTCGTACACAGTTCAGGATATCCTCCAGATAGCAGCCGGGCACCATATCCACCTGTTTGCAATCGTTTCACATGCTAGTCCTCTTTCGGGCACAGGACTTCCACGTCCGGGCACAGGACTGTCCACATTCGACTCCTTCGGGCACAGGACATCCACCTCCGGGCACAGGACTGTCCACATCCGACTCCTTCTGGCACAGGATATCCACCTTCGGGCACAGGACTGTCCACATCCGAGACCAGTACCATGGACGACTTGCATCTCTGTGTACGCTGCGGGTGCCAGGCTATTCAGCTGCCCTGGGTGCTGGCTCTGCTGGCCTCCATGCACTCTGCAGACCAGCACACACCAGACTGACAATGACGTGCACCTCACACACCTGACACGACCTGACATGGCCTGACACACCCATACCCCTTACTGCAGGGTTTTTAAACACACACAAACCTATGGCCTTCAGCCACCTGGAAAACCCGGACCGGAAATCCATGACTCTCATGCACACCTATGGACTTCATCCGTCTGCATTCTAGGGAGAGGAAACAGCGCCCCCTAGCTGTATCAGAGGCTACAGCCTCACACCTGATGTGTACTAGTTTAGTTCTCCAATCTCTGTTATCTATTAGTTTAGTTCTCCATGTTCCAGTGAGTATTTGTTTCGTTCTTCAATAATAGCTGCTTATTAGTTTTGTTCGCCAACCACTGTTGTCTGTTAGTTTACTTCTCCATGTTCTAGTGTGTATTTGTTTTGTTCTCAAGTCGTAGCTGTTTAGTATTTTAGTTCTCCAACCCCTGTTGTCTAGTAGTTTAGTTCTCCATCTTATGGTGTGTAGTTGTTTTTTTCCATCTTCAAGCGCCCTGCAAGCCTTGGGGATTGCAAGACTTTTGGAGCAGCCCGTTCCCTGACTGCCCCCACAGCAACCAGAGTCACCCAGTGTCCAGTCAGCAAAATGTAATGTCTCGTCCAGGTGTCAGTGAATGCACCCTGACAGACAGAATTTTTCAGGGAACGAGTGATGTTGTCTGTGACATGTTGGTGTAGCACAGGCACATCTTTCTTAGAGAAGTAATGGTGACTGTGCAACTGATAATGGGGGACTGCAATGGCCATCATCTTTCAGAAAGCTTCTGTATCCACTAGGCAGACAGGCAACATTTCCATGGCCAACAGATTGGATTGGCCATGCAATAATTATAGCGATCACAGGCCATGAATCACACAAAACCATCGGCTGTGATTAGGGTTGAGCGACTTTCATTTTTTTAAGATCGAGTCGGGTTTTGCGAAACCCGACTTTGTCCAAAGTCGAGTCGAGTGCAGTCGGCCGATTATCGCTAAAAGTCAGGGATCGACCGAAACACGAAACCCAATGCAAGTCAATGGGGAAGCATAGTCGGCAGTGAGTGGAGGCCAGGAAAACACCTACAGTGCCCATTTTAATGCCAAAAACATCCATTCTTGTTTCTGAAGCTTGTCAATCTTAATTAAATTTATAATAATAGTTGGGCATTGGAAATTGAGGGTCATTTGGCAAAAGTTGTGGGGGGTAGGGCTGGTTCAAGGTTTTAGTGGGCCCAGGAAACGTGGACTACGTCACAGCGGTGGAGCAGTGAGAGGTAAGTATGTCAAGTTTGCAAGTGCTGTGATCCTAAGCAAGCAGGGGGGGCCCACTCCTTGGCATTGGCACTGGCACAGGGCCCCTCAAAGTACAGCGGTGTGTTTGCACGGCGGGGGCGCCTCCCACCAGCAGCGACACTTTTGCGTACTCTGAGGGGCCCTGTGCCAGTGATGTCTCCAATGAGTATGCCCCCCACCTGATGAAGGAACCTATACTTTCATCTGCACCTTCCTCTTTGTCCCTGTGTAAGGTGGTATAACATGCGGGAAGGGGAACCTTACTTTCAGCAGGGTCAGATTCTGGCTGTGTAGAGTGCAAGGGTAATGTAGTGGTCTAGGTCAATGTACCAGCAGACTCATCTAGCAGTGGCTAGGCAATGGGCAGGATGAGGAGGAAACACAGATATAGGGCCAAAGAATAAAGTAGGCTAAATGCAGTTCAAAATTGGTAACAGGACTAAACAGGCGGCATTGCTTTGTTCAGTGGAGTAGCAAACCCAGGAGCAGCAGACACTGTTTTAAGGGCCCAACCACACTAGTAGGCCAAATGCAGTTTAATATCTGCTACTATAGGACAAAAGCCTAAAGACTGAAGCTCAGCTTTATACAGTGGAGGACAACACCATGGAGCGGCAGACACCGTTAGTAGGCCGTAACCACCAATTTTTTGTTAAAAAAGCACTTAATGAGAGCCAGAAGGTTGAAGCTCAGCTTTATACAGTTGAGGACAACACCAGGGAGCGGCAGACACCGTTAGTAGGCTGTAACCAAAGTTGAAGGCCAAATGCAGTTTAATATCTGATACTATAGGCCGAAAGCCTAAAGACTGAAGCTCAGCTTTATTCAGTTGAGGACAACACCAGGGAGCGGCAAACAGAGGTATTAGGCCCCAACCACCAATTTAAAAAAAAAAAACCACTTAATGAGAGCCAGAAGGTTGAAGCTCAGATTTATTCAGTTGAGGACAACACCAGGGAGCGGCAAACAGAGGTATTAGGCCCCAACCACCAATTTAAAAAAAAAAAACACTTAATGAGAGCCAGAAGGTTGAAGCTCAGATTTATTCAGTTGAGGACAACACCAGGGAGCGGCAAACAGAGGTATTAGGCCCCAACCACCAATTTTTTTTTAAAAAGCACTTAATGAGAGCCAGAAGGTTGAAGCTCAGATTTATTCAGTTGAGGACAACACCAGGGAGCGGCAAGCAGAGTTATTAGGCCCCAACCACCAATTTTTTTTTAAAAAGCACTTAATGAGAGCCAGAAGGTTGAAGCTCAGATTTATTCAGTTGAGGACAACACCAGGGAGCGGCAAACAGAGTTATTAGGCCCCAACCACCAATTTAAAAAAAAAAAACACTTAATGAGAGCCAGATCGTTGAAGCTCAGATTTATTCAGTTGAGGACAACACCAAGAAGCGGCAAACAGAGGTATTAGGCCCCAACCACCAATTTTTTTAAAAAAAGCACTTAATGAGAGCCAGAAGGTTGAAGCTCAGATTTAGACAGTGGAGGAAAATTTGAATTAGGGACTGCAGACAGACTTTTTAGGCTGTCCCCTTTGGACCATGCATCCACCACATTAACCCATTGCACCGTAATGGACACGTAACCTTCCGTGGCCATGCCTACAGGTCCATGCGTCTGTTGTCAGGTGCACCTTTGTACTCACAGATTGCCAGAGTGCATGGACAATGGAGGTGGTGCTGGTGGAGGGCTGGGATGGCTTTTCTTGCAAAAGAAGTGTCGACTGGGTAGCTCGTAGCGTGGGACAGCTTAGTCCATCATGGCTTTTTTAATATTACATAAAATAAAGAAATAGGCTCTATGCACTTTAAAATAGGTTCCAGGGGTACACGGGCAGCATTGGTGTGGTCAGCGGAGAAGGAGGATTGCAAGGAGGGACCGCAGACAGGCTTACTAGGCCTAAAATAAATAAAAATAGGCTCAAGGCAGTTTTAAATCGGTTACATGGATACACAGGCAGCATTGTGGTCAGCGGAGGAGGAGGATTGCAAGGAGGGACCGCAAACAGGCTTACTAGGCCTAAAATAAATAAAAATAGGCTCAAGGCAGTTTTAAATCGGTTACATGGATACACAGGCAGCATTGTGGTCAGCGGAGGAGGAGGATTGCAAGGAGGGACCGCAGACAGGCTTACTAGGCCTAAACTAAATAAAAATAGGCTCAAGGCAGTTTTTCATCGGTTACATGGATACACAGGCAGCATTGTGGTCAGCGGAGGAGGAGGATTGCAAGGAGGGACCGCAGACAGGCTTACTAGGCCTAAAATAAATAAAAATAGGCTCAAGGCAGTTTTAAATCGGTTACATGGATACACAGGCAGCATTGTGGTCAGCGGAGGAGGAAGATTGCAAGGAGGGACCGCAGACAGGCTTACTAGGCCTAAAATAAATAAAAATAGGCTCAAGGCAGTTTTACATCGGTTACATGGATACACAGGCAGCATTGTGGTCAGCGGAGGAGGAGGATTGCAAGGAGGGACCGCAGACAGGCTTACTAGGCCTAAAATAAATAAAAATAGGCTCCATGCAGTTTTAAATAGATTACATGGATACACAGGCAGCATTGTGGTCAGTGGAGGAGGATTGCACGGAGGGACCGCAGACAGGCTTACTAGGCCTAAAATAACTGAAAATAGGCTCTATGCAGTTTTAAATAGGTTACATGGATACACAGGCAGCATTGTGGTCAGTGGAGGAGGATTCCACGGAGGGACCGCAGACAGGCTTACTAGGCCTAAAATAAATAAAAATAGGCTCTATGCAGTTATAAATAGGTTACATGGATACACAGGCAGCATTGTGGTCAGTGGAGGAGGATTGCATGGAGGGACCGCAGACAGGCTTACTAGGCCTAAAATAAATAAAAATAGGCTCTATGCAGTTTTAAATAGGTTACATGGATACACAGGCAGCATTGTAGTCAGTGGAGGAGGATTGCAAGGAGGGACCGCAGACAGGCTTACTAGGCCTAAAATAACTAAAAATAGGCTCTATGCAGTTTTAAATAGGTTACATGGATACACAGGCAGCATTGTGGTCAGCGGAGGAGGGGGATTGCAAGGAGGGACCGCAGACAGGCTTACTAGGCCTAAAATAAATAAAAATAGGCTCTATGCAGTTTTAAATAGGTTACATGGATACACAGGCAGCATTGTTGTCAGTGGAGGAGGATTGCAAGGAGGGACCGCAGACAGGCTTACTAGGCCTAAAATAACTAAAAATAGGCTGCATTGTGGTCAGTGGAGGAGGATTGCAATGAGGGACCGCAGACAGGCTTACTAGGCCTAAAATAACTAAAAATAGGCTCTATGCAGTTTTAAATAGGTTACATGGATACACAGGCAGCATTGTGGTCAGTGGAGGAGGATTGCACGGAGGGACCGCAGACAGGCTTACTAGGCCTAAAATAAATAAAAATAGGCTCTATGCAGTTTTAAATAGGTTACATGGATACACAGGCAGCATGGTGGTAAGTGGAGTAGGATTGCACGGAGGGACCGCAGACAGGCTTGCTAGGCCTAAAATAACTAAAAATAGGCTCTATGCTGTTTTAAATAGGTTACATGGATACACAGACAGCATTGTGGTCAGTGGAGAAGGATTGCAATGAGGGACCACAGACAGGCTTACTAGGCCTAAAATAAATAAAAATAGGCTCTATGCAGTTTTAAATAGGTTACATGGATACACAGGCAGCATTGTGGTCAGTGGAGGAGGATTGCACGGAGGGACCGCAGACAGGCTTACTAGGCCTAAAATAACTAAAAATAGGCTCTATGCAGTTTTAAATAGGTTACATGGATACACAGGCAGCATTGTGGTCAGTGGAGGAGGATTGCAAGGAGGGACCGCAGACAGGCTTACTAGGCCTAAAATAACTAAAAATAGGCTCTATGCAGTTTTAAATAGGTTACATGGATACACAGGCAGCATTGTGGTCAGTGGAGGAGGATTGCACGGAGGGACCGCAGACAGGCTTACTAGGCCTAAAATAACTAAAAATAGGCTCTATGCAGTTTTAAATAGGTTACATGGATACACAGGCAGCATTGTGGTCAGTGGAGGAGGATTGCAAGGAGTGTCTGACACAGTTAGTACTCACAAAAAATAAATAGATGTTAATGTCTCGCAAAACAACAACAACAAAAAAAAAGTGTGGCATACTTAGGTACAGGGGTGGGCTCATCTGCTGAGTTTCTGACATAGTAATTTGGCAGTAAGTATTTACTGGTGTCAATATAGGACATTGATCCAGACTACTTTAACTAGCATCATAGATGTCAACAAATTGGTATTGTCAGTGCCAGGCATTGAATGATGTCAGCGCATAGACTAAACATTGGTGGAGCTGTGAGAGATAAGTTTGCACGTGGTAGAGCACAGTTTGAGCTGGGGGGGGTGAACTCTCTTGTGGCCGGCGGTACCATCCCAGGGCCCTCATGTTACAACGGTGTGTCTGACGTTGGGTGCGCGCCACCACCGCCAGAGACACTTTATTGTACTATGAGGGACCCAGTGGCAGTGCCGTCGACCAAAAGTGGGCACACCCACCTCTTCAGACAAACGGCACTCTAACGGGTGCTTGCGCCAAGTGGCGAGACCACGGCCCCGTGGGGGGAGTTTTCCCATTGAGGGAGGTGTAAACATGTCATATGCTGGACAAACAGCTGCTACAGATTAAGAGATTGAAACACTCAGTAAGACCAGTCCACAAGCAAGACCTTTTTATAGGAAAGCTAGGTGTCAGCCGGGAAAGGTGGGGCAAAATAATTTGAAATCCAGGAGTGGTTCATTTTAATGAAGGTTAGATCATCCACATTTTGGGTAGCCAGACGAGTCCTTTTTTTGGTTAATATTGAACCAGCAGCACTGAATACTCTTTCTGATAGCACACTAGCTGCTGGGCAAGCAAGCTCCTGCAATGCATATTCTGCCAAGTCAGGCCAGGTGTCTAATTTGGATGCCCAGTAATCAAATGGGAATGACGGTTGAGGGAGAACATCGATAAGGGATGAAAAATAGTTAGTAACCATACTGGACAAATGTTGTCTCCTGTCACTTTGAATAGATGCTGCAGTACCTGTCCTGTCTGCGGTCATTGCGAAATCGCTCCACAACCTGGTCATAAAACCCCTCTGTCCAACGCCACTTCTGATTTGTGCACCTCTAACACCTCTGCCCTGTACCCCCCTGCAGCTCGTGTGAGAACCATCACGGGCGCTGTGTGCTGGAAATGCCTGAATCAAACGGTCTACAAGAGTAGCTTGTTTGGTTGCTGATATTTGTTCCAGGTTCTCATGTGGCATAATATTTTGCAATTTGCCTTTATAGCGAGGGTCAAGGATGCAGGCCAACCAGTAATCGTCATAGCTCATCATTTTAATAATGCGTGGGTCCCTTTTGAGGATACGTAAGGCATAATACGCAATGTGGGCCAAAGTTCCAGTTGTCAAATCTGCGGTTGTGCTGGTTTGAGGGGCAGTTACAGGCAAATCTACGTCACTTGTCTCCCTTAAAAAAACAGAACCCGGCCTTGCAACGCCACTAATTTCTGTTGGCCCAGGAGAAGCTTCCTCATTAAAAAAGTACTCATCCCCATCATCCTCCACGTCCTCCTCCTCCTCTTCGCCCGCTACCGCGTCCTCTACACGGCCCTGACCAGACAATGGCTGACTGTCATCAAGGCTTTCCTCTTCCTCGGCTGCAGACGCCTGCTCCTTTATGTGCGTCAAACTTTGCATCAGCAGACGCATTAGGGGGATGCTCATGCTTATTATGGCTTTGTCTGCACTAACCAGCCGTGTGCATTCCTCAAAACACTGAAGGACTTGACACATGTCTTGTAGCTTCGACCACTGCACACCTGACAACTCCATGTCTGCCATCCAACTGCCTGCCCGTGTATGTGTATCCTCCCACAAAAACATAACAGCACGCCTCTGTTCGCACAGTCTCTGAAGCATGTCCCGCCTCTGGTGGAACAGATTGTTCCTTGAAAAATATGTTAGGAACAAAATGATCCCAAGGGGTCTCAGAGTAAGGGTGATACCTTCATTTGTAGTGGATGATATGAACTTTATATCACAATGGGAGGATGCATGTACAGTGTGTTCCCTCACACTAATGCAATTACTCATCAACCTTAACACCACAGGGATTACCGACCTGGATAAAAAGATAGATGCGGCACAGATAGAGGTACGGGCCGGATGCCCCCCAGATAAACTCCAATCCTTTGACAGCGATCTAGATAAATCCATGGACATATTAGCTAAGAAAATTCAAGAAAATCAGCTGAGTAAGTTTGGGAGAGATACTAAGGATTATCAATCAAAGAGAGTCTATCTGTGGAGAAATAGTGATAATCAACACCTGCATCGAACTGGGTCAAATCTGTCACTTTCGTCTCTGAGTGGACGGTCGGATTTATCATCTGCATCAGGATCTAATATGAATATGACTGATAATAGTAGACTGCGAGATCATTCATATCATCCATATAGGAGAAATAATTTAACATCTATGACATCTAAAAAAGACAATAAGGCAATTAACCTAAGTAAATATATACTGTCTGAGGTGGATCTTCAACTTTTGGAGAAGGGTCTTTCTTTTTCTCCCACATCTGGGTTCAATTTATTTAACACCATTAAAGATCTCCATTTGTTCGCTAGATCGTTGCTGTTCAAGAGATATTATTACAATAATGAATTGCACCTATTATTCCCTACAGAAGAGGAACAGAATGCGTTATTAATCCTGGAAGAGTTGGCGGTTGAACACATTCATCCAGGAGGTAAGGTTCCTCCATCTATTCGTCCACGCTCCAGCAGATTTCCCCCTCTGACATCATGCTCCAGTATTGATTTATTCGTACGGGTGGTGACTGAAGATTTGTCTAAAATTCATAAATTTGGGGGAGGTGACAATCTTTCCCCACGGGAGAGGGAGAGATTGATATATATTAAAAATCTTCCGGATATAGTTGTGAAACCAGCCGATAAGGGTGGTAACGTCGTCCTGTGGCCCGTGGACATGTACGAAAGGGAGGCGTATAGGCAGTTGAACAATAACATCTGTTACAAAAAACTTACATACAATCCTTTATCTGCCTATAGTGCCCAACTTGACTCCATTGTCCAGCGGGCCCTGCGGGACGACGTTATCACCAAAGATCTGGCTACGGCCTTGATAGTAACGGAACCAACGGTACCGACTTTGTACCTTCTCCCCAAAATTCACAAAAATGTCTCGTCACCCCCCGGGCGACCTATCATCTCTGGACGGGGAAATCTGCTGGAGCATGTCAATAGGTGGATTGATTTCCATCTACAACCGCTAGTCACCAGCCTTCCCTCTTTCCTCAAGGATACAGGAGATGTACTGCGTAGGGTCGATGGTTTGTGTTTGGAGGGTGATTCTCTATTAGTTTCGGCGGATGTCGAATCTCTTTACACCAATATTAGACACAAAGACGGAATTGGTGCCGTCAGATACTTTTTGGAATCATCCACTCTTTCCATTGGTGTGAGATCGCTTCTGCTGGAACTTCTAGAGTTCACCCTCACGCATAACTTTTTTGTTTTCAAGGGGTCCTTTTACCTACAGCTCCAGGGGACCGCCATGGGGGCGGCCTTTGCGCCCTCCTATGCCGGTCTATTCCTGGGGCTGTGGGAGAGGGACCTCCTCCTGTCTGGCGAACAGGGATCAATTGACCGTGTTCCTTTTTGGACACGTTATATTGATGACATCTTCTTCGTCTGGCAGGGCACATCCGTCGACCTTGGGCAGTATATGTCCTCCTTGAACAGCAACGATATGAACATTCATTTAACATTTGTATGGAGTGATACATCCATTGATTTCCTAGATGTGACAGTGAAGAAGGACCCCAATGGGAATTTATCTACGGATATTTTCCGTAAACCAACTTCTACCAACACCCTGCTACACGCATCCTCAGGCCACCCTCATCACATGATACGTTCAATTCCGGTGGGGCAGTTTCTCCGGCTACGCCGGATCTGCTCTTCTGATAGTGATTTCGAGAAAAGAGCTGGTGAACTGAGGATGCGTTTTTTGGCAAGGGGATATAGCGGGAGATCCATCAAGAGGGCATATCAGAGGGCAAAACACGCGACACGCCATAATTTGCTTTATGGTGGTCAGGGTGGTCAACTAAGGAGGGCCAATAATACCAATAACATCAGGTTTATTACTACCTTTAACTCCAAAGCCAACCAAGTTAGGAGAGCCCTAGTTAAAGCTTGGCCGATTCTCCAAGTGGACCCGATAGTTAAGAAATTTATTCCAGATAAGCCATCTATCACATTCAGACGTGCCCCCAACCTGAAGGATCAATTGGTCCATAGTCACCATGAGGGACGGCCACCTACTACTTTCCTTGACAGGTTTACACCAAGGGTGGGTTGTGTTCCCTGTGGCCGATGTGTTGCCTGCCCCAACATAGAGAGAAGTGATCATTTTTTCAACTCTAGTGGTACTAGGAGGTTTTCCATCCGTCAACTGGTTACCTGTACCACTAGATTTGTTATTTACTATGCTACATGCCCCTGCGGACTTGTATATGTCGGCCTTACCACCCGCCAGTTGAAAGTCCGCGTAAGGGAACATGTGTTGGGGATTCAGGCAGCCGCTGGTCACGAGGACACAGCCACCCTAAAAACTCTACCTAGGCACTTTAAAGCATTCCACAACTGCGATGCTACAATGCTGAAAGTAAGGGGAATTGATGCCCTCAAAATAAACATTAGAGGTGGTGGTCTCTCTAAGAGACTTGGTATGCTAGAGACACGCTGGATCTGGCGCCTAAAGACCGTTCAGCCCTATGGACTGAATGAGTGTCTGTCATTTGCCCCGTTTTTGTAATCTCCGAGTTGCCGTGCATCATTTCCTTTCTTCTGTTCCGCATCTGCTGTCGCTATTTGGTTTTAATGTTATTTTATCTTTTTACAGTTCTGTCCGGTTTGTGACTGATGTTCGGGATAATTATTTTGGTGGCCGTCAATACACATCTGCAGCACTTCTTATATGGATGGACAGCCCTCGTCTATACTCTCTTCATTTGTTGATATATATATCATGGACTATATGAGGATAAACTCCTGTTTGGATTATATGATTCTGCAGCTTTATTCAATATATTCAATATATTCTTTTTGGATTTATTTCTGCCTTATTTCCTATATGTGTATTTATCTGTATTTTAGGGGCTATCATATCTGTAGATCGGCTATATGACGGTTGCTTTTGTTATTTGTTGTCTATTGTAGATCCAGTATAAATTTATAATTCTATATATTTGTCTTTGAAATATGGGCTCTGTACCAGCTGCCTGTATATGTGGATATGTATGTTTCTATCTCCCAATCTATATGTGTTGGTCACAATTATATGCGGCTTTTAGTTTTACCATTATATTCTGCATATGTGCATATATGCCAGTCAATGTGCCCTCTTTCAATATGGCCGCGGTTGTGGTTCGCGCATGCGCGGTCGCGCCGCACTCCTCGGTCCTCGCTGTGTTCTGTGGGCGGATCACATGGGCCCATGTGTTTCCGGCCCCGTGACCGGCGCTGACCGGATGTGGATGGTGCGGCGCGGACGCGCAGGTGTGCACCGGTATTCCCGGACCATGTACTATTTAAATAGTGCCCCTGGCATCATGGGGCATCCCCCTGAGGAAGGCCACCTGGCCGAAACGCGCGTCGGGGAGGACGCGACCACGGTGCATATTTCCCCTTTCTGATAGTACGGTATGTACCATATATATGACATGAGTTTATGGGGCCACATAGGTAGTCAGTTAATATCCTTATAAACTTGCTAATATTGTATATGTACTTGGACTGATTACCTATGTGTGCTGCATTGCTATAACCAATATCTATGTACTGTGGTTTAGTCCTGGGTTTAGTGTCTGTGGATGCGGACCTGATTAGGGGATTCTGCTGCCTGCCATTACTGTGCACCTATGTGTGTGTTTTTATTCAATAAAGGTTTTTCTATTTTTCATTACTTGGACTTTGCTTGACTGCAATTTTTGGTGCTTTTGTGTTATAGTCTCTGAAGCATGTGCAGTGTGGAGTTCCACCTTGTTGCAACGTCGATGATTAGGCGATGCTGGGGAAGGTTCAAAGACCGCTGATAGTTCTGCATACGGCTGGAGTGTACGGGCGAACGGCGGATATGTGAGCAAAGTCTGCGCACTTTGAGGAGCAGGTCGGGTAACCCCGGATAACTTTTCAGGAAGCACTGCACTACCAGGTTTAAGGTGTGAGCCAGGCAAGGAATGTGTTTCAGTTGGGAAAGGGCTATGGCAGCCATGAAATTCCTTCCGTTATCACTCACTACCTTGCCTGCCTCAAGATGTACAGTGCCCAGCCATGACTGAGTTTCTTTCTGCAAGAACTCGGACAGAACTTCCGCGGTGTGTCTGTTGTCGCCCAAACACTTCATTGCCAATACAGCCTGCTGACGCTTGCCACTAGCTGTCCCATAATGGCACACCTGGTGTGCAACAGTGGCAGCTGCGGATGGAGTGGATGTGCGACTGCGGTCTGTGGACGAGCTCTCGCTTCTGCAGGAGGAGGAGGAAGAGGAGGAGGGGGGGCGAACGCCTACAGCCAACTCTTTCCTTGACCGTGGGCTAGGCAGAACTGTCCCAATATTGCTGTCCCCTGTGGACCCTGCATCCACCACATTGACCCAGTGTGCCATGATGGACACGTAACGTCCCTGGCCATGCCTACTGGTCCATGCATCTGTTGTCAGGTGCACCTTTGTAGTCACAGACTGCCTGAGTGCATGGACGATGCGGTCTTTAACATGCTGTTGGAGGGCTGGGATGGCTTTTCTAGAAAAGAAGTGTCGACTGGGTAGCTCGTAGCGTGGTACAGCGTAGTCCATCAGCGCTTTGAAAGCTTCGCTTTCAACTAACCGGTATGGCATCATCTCTAATGAGATTAGTCTAGCAATGTGGGCGTTCAAACCCTGTGTACGCGGATGCGAGGATGAGTACTTCCTTTTCCTAACCAGAGTCTCATGTAGGGTGAGCTGGACTGGAGAGCTGGAGATCGTGGAACTAGCGGTGGTGCCGGTGGACATGGGTGACTGAGAGAGGGTTGGAGATAGTATTCTTGCCGGTGCCCTACATGCAGTGTTTCCTACTGCGAACCTGGTGATTCCCTGACTGCTTTGGCCTGGCGACGAAAGCTGCACAGATACTGCAGGTGGTGCGGGAAATGGTGGGTTTACAGTGAGGGAAGGGATGTAGCGTTGCTGACTAGCTTCATTGGCCGAGGGTGCTGCAACCTTTAGGGACGTTTGGTAGTTAGTCCAGGCTTGCAAATGCATGGTGGATAAATGTCTATGCATGCAACTTGTATTTAGACTTTTAAGATTCTGACCTCTGCTTAAGGTAGTTGAACATTTTTGACAGATGACTTTGCGCTGATCATTTGGATGTTGTTTAAAAAAATGCCAGACTGCACTCTTTCTACTATCGGATACCTTTTCAGGCATTGCAGACTGAGCTTCTTTAACCGGATGGCCACGCTGTCCTCCAACTGGTTTTGGTTTTTCCAAGCGTTTTTGGCCAGATACGAGCCCGGCAGATGGAACCTGTTGTGATGTTGATGCCTGCTGTGGCTCCTCCTCCTCCGCTTCTGAACTACTGCCGCCTGCACCCTGTTCCCCCAATGGCTGCCAATCGGGGTCAACAACTGGGTCATCTATGACCTGCTCTTCTATGTCGTGTGCAACTTCGTCTGTGTCACCGTGTAAGCCGGTGGTATAGCATTCGTGACGGGGCACCATAGTCTCCGCTGGGTTTGATTTTGCCTCACTACACTGCGAGGGCAATGTTCTGGTCTGAGTCAAAGGAACAGCATAGTAATCTGGCTGTGGCTGTGCATCTGTGCACTCCATGTCCGATTCAACTTCTAATGGGCATGGCCTGTTAACTGTTTCACTGTCTAACCCAGGAACGGTATGTGTAAAGAGCTCCATGGAGTAACCTGTTGTGTCGACTGACGCATCCTTCACTGTTGTTCTGGGTGAAGGACACAAGGAAGCAACTTGTTCCTGACCGGGAGCATCCACTGACGATGCACTGCTCTGAAATTTGGCACTTTCCGAGGAGGAGGCGAAAGAGCTAGAGGCAGAGTCAGCAATGAAAGCCAATACTTGTTCCTCCTGCTCCGGCTTCAAAAGTGGTTTTCCTACTCCCAGAAAAGAGAGCGTTCAAGGCCTTGTGTAGCCAGACAACGAACCTGGCTCAACAACTCGAGACTTAGGTGCTGTACTGCTTTTACCATGACCACCTGATGCTCCACCACCACTACCATCATTACCAGCTGACAATGACCGCCCACGGCCACGACCTCTTCCACTAGACTTCCTCATTGTTTGCAAAACGTAACCAAAGTAACGGTATTTGTTACTGTAAAACAACTTATAAGGTGAACTCAAACTTCTGTAGGATTTATATATACCTTTATAGGTGCCTGACACTGAAAGGAAAATCAGGCCCAATGTTACACACTAGGTTTTCTGTGCCCCAATAATTTGAGACAGATGGCACACACAGGACCGGCACTCAAGCAGAAATGCCAATCTTAATCTCCCACTATTTTTTTTTTTCAGGGAGAATTAAAAAAAAAAAAAAAATGTGCCAATATTACACACTGGTTTTCGATGGCACACAAGGAGAGACAGATGCCACACACAGGACTGGCACAGAGGCAGACTTGCCAATCTTTATCTCCCACTATTATTTTTTTTTTAACAGGGAGAATTTACCCCCCCAAAAAAATGGCCCAGTATTACATACTGGTTTTCGGTGGCACACAAGGAGAGACAGATGCCACACACAGGACTGGCAGAGAGGAAGACTTGCCAATCTTTATCTCCCACTATTAATTTTTTTTTTAACAGGGAGAATTTACCCCCCCAAAAAAATGGCCCAGTATTACACACTGGTTTTCGGTGGCACACGATGAGAGACAGATGCCACACACAGGACTGGCACAGAGGCAGACTTGCCAATCTTTATCTCCCACTATTAATTTTTTTTTTACAGGGAGAATTTACCAAAAAAAAAAATGGCCCAATATTACACACTGGTTTTCAGTGGAACACAATGAGAGACAGATGCCACACACAGCACTGGCACAGAGGCAGACTTGGCAATCTTTATCTCCCACTATTTATTATTTTTTTAACAGGGAGAATTTACCCCCCCCCAAAAAATGGCCCAGTATTACACACTGGTTTTCGGTGGCACACAAGGAGAGACAGATGCCACACACAGGACTGGCACAGAGGCAGACTTGCCAATCTTTATCTCCCACTATTAATTTTTTTTTTACAGGGAGAATTTACAAAAAAAAAAAAATGGCCCAATATTACACACTGGTTTTCAGTGGCACACAATGAGAGACAGATGCCACACACAGGACTGGCACAGAGGCAGACTTGCCAATCTTTATCTCCCACTATTATTTTTTTTTTAACAGGGAGAATTTACCCCCCCCCAAAAAAAAATGGCCCAGTATTACACACTGGTTTTCGGTGGCACACAATGAGAGACAGATGCCACACACAGGACTGGCACAGAGGCAGACTTGCCAATCTTTATCTCCCACTATTTAATTTTTTTTTTCAGGGAGAATTAAAAAAAAAACAAAAAAAAAAAACAATATTACACACTAGGTTTTCTGTGGCACACAATGAGACACAGATGCCACACACAGCACTGGCACAGAGGCAGACTTGCCAATCTTTATCTCCCACTATTATTTTTTTTTTACAGGGAGAATTTACCCCCCCCAAAAAAATGACCCAGTATTACACACTGGTTTTTGGTGGCACACAATGAGAGACAGATGCCACACACAGGACTGGCACAGAGGCAGACTTGCCAATCTTTATCTCCCACTATTAATTTTTTTTTACAGGGAGAATTTACCCCCCCCCAAAAAATGACCCAGTATTACACACTGGTTTTTGGTGGCACACAATGAGAGACAGATGCCACACACAGGACTGGCACAGAGGCAGACTTGCCAATCTTTATCTCCCACTATTAATTTTTTTTTAACAGGGAGAATTTACAAAAAAAAAAAAAATGGCCCAGTATTACACACTGGTTTTCGGTGGCACACAATGAGAGACAGATGCCGCACACAGGACTGGCACAGAGGCAGACTTGCCAATCTTTATCTCCCACTATTATTTTTTTTTTACAGGGAGAATTTACCAAAAAAAAAATGGCCCAATATTACACACTGGTTTTCAGTGGCACACAATCAAAGACAGATGCCACACACAGCACTGGCACAGAGGCAGACTTGCCAATCTTTATCTCCCACTATTAATTTTTTTTTAACAGGGAGAATTTACCCCCCAAATAAAATGGCCCAGTATTACACACTGGTTTTCGGTGGCACACAATGAGAGACAGATGCCAGACACAGGACTGGCACAGAGGCAGACTTGCTAATCTTTATCTCCCACTATTAATTTTTTTTTAACAGGGAGAATTTACCCCCCCCAAAAAAAATGGCCCAGTATTACAAACTGGTTTTCGGTGGCGCACAATGAGAGACAGATGCCACACACAGGACTGGCACAGAGGCAGACTTGCCAATCTTTATCTCCCACTATTTAATTTTTTTTTTTCAGGGAGAATTAAAAAAACAAATCAAAAAAAAAAAAACAATATTACACACTAGGTTTTCTGTGGCACACAATGAGAGACAGATGCCACACACAGCACTGGCACAGAGGCAGACTTGCCAATCTTTATCTCCCTGCAGTAATCTCAGAAAAGTATGGCAGGCAGCTATAAAAAGGACTGCTGCACACAAAAGTGTGGACAAACAAACAAGATAGCTGTGCAGAAAGGAAGGAACAACAGGATTTGTGCTTTGAAAAAAGCAGTTGGTTTGCACAGCGGCGTACACAGACAGCAACGCAGCTATAAGGGAGCCTTCTAGGGCAGCCCAATGAGCTACAGCGCTGAGGAAAAAAAAATGTAGCTTCCACTGTCCCTGCAAACAAAAGGTGGTGTTGGACAGTGGAAATCGCTACAGCACAAGCGGTTTGGGGGTGAATGTACCCTGCCTAACGCTCTCCCTGCTTCTGACAAAGCGGCAGCAACGTCTCCCTACGCTCAGATCAGCAGCAGTAAGATGGCGGTCGGCGGGAACGCCCCTTTATAGCCCCTGTGACGCCGCAGAAAGCAAGCCAATCACTGCAATGCCCTTCTGTAAGATGGTCGGGACTGAGATCTATGTCATCACGCTGCCCACACTCTGCGTCCACCTTCATTGGCTGAGAAATGGCGCTTTTAGCGTCATTGAAACGCGACTTTGGCGCGAAAGTTGCGTACCGCATGGCCGACCCCACACAGGGATCGGGTCGGGTTTCATGAGATGCCAACTTTGCCAAAAGTCCGCGACTTATGAAAATGAACGATCCGTTTCGCTCAACCCTAGCTGTGATCTTTGTATTGTAGAGCTCTCAGCTGGCCCCTATTGTCCAAAAAACTACATGATTGGGCGATGATTACATGAGGAGGCTGCAGGCTGTTCACAATTATTAGTTCTCGGAAAACTAATAGTGAATGTACGGCATATCCACCTCCAGATTAGAACGCAGGGAATATGTGTATATCCCGCTGTATGATCATTGCTAACTCAACGATAACCACACACTCCTTGCTGCCACCAACAATCCTGTATTTTAAAAAATAGTTATAAACATAGTCCCATTGGACAACATTCTTCTTTGGAGCTTCACACCATCAGGGTCTTTCATCCTCCCTCGCTCTGAGTAGCAATCATATACTGTCCCCTATGCTCACCCACCCACTTCCTTAACCACTTTTCTGCCTTGCTGCCACACTTCGTGTCCTCAAAATTGTAAACCATTATCCTGGAAGACTTCAAAAGCCCCACCTCCTCAACTGCATCCCAGCTTCTATTTCTAGCCACTTCTCGTGGTCTCTCACAACTTTTAACCTCTGAGATACAAAATGATTGTAACACCCCTGATATAGTCTTTGTCTAACTCAGTTCAATCTCCTACCTAGATAACTCACCTCTTTGGCCGGGGTCACACTTGCGAGTGCAATGTGAGAAACTGGCGCGAGTCTCTCGCATCAATACCAGGCACTGCCACCGGCACTCGAGACAGGAGCATGCGGCTGCATAGAAATATATGCAGCCGCATGCTCCAGTCCCGAGTGCCGGCGGCAGTGCCCAGTATTGATGCGAGAGACTCGCACGAGTTTCACGCATTGCATTCGCAAGTGTGACCCCGGTCTTACCCTTTCTCCCCCATGAAATTAGGAGTATAACGACAACTTACACATTTTTCGGCGCTCCCTAAAAACACATCTCTTTAGGGTGGCCTATCATGTTCCCTAATCAAAATCCATTTTATATATAGCCTATTCTTTACTTCTCTGAACATAATTCGCCATCAAAGTCAACCATACCCAAAAACCTCAAGCAGCCTTTATCTACCTACCATTTCCTCAGGATGGTTGGACCATCATTGTAAATAAACACCTGTACTTTGTATCACCCCCACCTCATTGTACATTGAAAGCTCTGAAGAACAGGGTCATCATTATTTCAGATATAATTGTTTGATTATCATAAACTTTGTCACTTTTGACCGTTTTATACGAACTGTTGATTTGTAAAGCTCTGCGATATATATGTTAGCAATTAATCAATAAAGGATATTATTATTAGTAGATTGAAGTTGGTGAAGTTCAAGCGATTAGCCACAGTGGGGAAGGAGGAAGAATCGGAAGATGCGGTTGATGGAGTGTACAGTGTGTGACAAGGCTCGCTAGTTTGCATTTTAGCACAGTGAAATTTCCAGATTAATGCAAGTTGATCGTGCAAGTGTGAGTTCATGCATATAGTGGTCAAATTATTGCATTTTTTTTAGCTTTACTTTGTCATATTTAACAAAGTTGACCAGATAACATGATTTTTGTCATTTTTCGTGGTCTGAAAAAAAGACCTAAACTAGCCAACTGCAGACCTGCGAATGCTGATGGCCACTGACAGTTGGGGCTGAGGATGCATTGCTTGTAGTGTTTGCATAACTCTGTGTCTGCTGGAAGCTGCAACGTAACTTCCTCTTCTTCCTCCTCCTCCTCTGCTGAGCTACTCAACTGCATGCCTCTGGGTTTACACCAAGTGAGATCTACTACCCCATTATCATCCTCTCTGTTCTCCCACTCCTCGCCCTGAGAGTCACACTCCTCCTCTTCATGCCCTGACAGCACAGTACATTCCACGTGCGCCTCAAGTATCTGAGTTTCATCAGGAATGGATCACCTCCACCTTTGTTGATGAGGGTCTGGATTTTGCTCGAATTCTACTTTGTCTGGCCCTGGATCAAACTGAAAAATAATTTGGGCATCAGCGCAAATGATTTCTTCCTCTCGACACTGTGAATCTTTGGAGTACACTTCCATGCATTGCCCATGGCATAGAATGTGTGAACAGAACTGCAGACTCAGAGATCTGTGGTTCCTACCACTCAGTTGGGTGCTTGAAGAGTTGTGACGTGGGGGAAACCAAGGGTAAATTGGGTGCCACCTCTGAGGACTGTACTGTGTGTGATGTTAAGATGAAGGAAGAGGAGGAGAGGCCACTTGATGCAGCGCTTGCCATTTACTGGAGCACATGTTCTTTATGGCCCTCATCTACAAAGCATACCTCTGTTTGGCTGCCAAAGAAAGGGAGTGGAGTAGCCTGTCCTGTAACAGAAGTTGTAAAAATGCTGCACAATTGCTCACTGCAGCAAAACAAACCTACTTCTCATCTGTCATATCATACCTGTCTCGCAACCCTAAACAGCTATTTACTACTTTCAATTCTCTCCTCCATCCACCAACCATCTCCCCCTCCCTCTCCTCTCAATTCAGCTGAAGACTTTGCCTCACCTCCTGTGAACTTGACACAATAACGTCCCACCTAATTACAAACCTTACCATAGTCTTCATCACAATCCTAACCCACCTCTTCACCGTGTCACTAACAACTGGTGTCTTCCCCTTGTGATTGAAACATACCTCAATCACACCCATCCTCAAAAAGCCCTCCCTTGACCCATCCTCTTTGTCTAGCTACCGCTCCATCTGATTTCTACCCTATGCCTCCAAACTACTGAAACAACATGTCCAGTTTGAACTGTCTTCCCACTTTTCCTCTTGCTCCCCCATGGACCGTTTACAATATGGCTTCCGACTGCACCATTTCACTGAAACTGCCCTGACTAAAGTAATCAATGGCCTATTAACTACCAAATGAAAGCGACGCTAGTTTGTCCTCCTCCTTCTCCTGGACATGGCATCTGCCTTTGACAATGTGGACCATTCCCTCTTACTACAGACTTTCTGATCTCTAGGCATTACAGACTTGGCTCTTTGTTGGATCTCTGTTGTGAATTCTGTTTTTGGGCTCCCTCTGGTGGTTACTGGTGGTACTGGCTGACTTTTGTCTTGCACCTGTTCCCATCAGGAAACTGGGAGTTTCCTATTTAGTCTGGCTTCTCAGTCATTCTAGTGCCGGCAATCAATGTTACCAGAGCACCTCTGTTGCTTGCTACCTGCTCCAAGTCTGCAATTCAGCTAAGTTGAAATCTTTGGCTTTTTTGTGTTTGTTTTGTCCAGCATGCATTTGTATTTCTCGTGCTGCTGGAAGCTCTAGCGATCTGAAATTACTACTCCGGTGTCATGAGTTGATAACGGAGTCAAGGTAGTTTCAGGATGGCTCCTTAGGGTTTTGAGGTAACCGCGAAGTCCTCTTTTGTATTTTCATCTATCTAGTCAGAGGGCCTCACTTTGCTGAATCTATATTCATACTGCATTTGTGTTTTCCTCTTGCCTAACCGTTATTATATGTGGGGGGCTACTATAACTTTTGGGGTTTCCCTGGAGGCAAGCCAGGTCTGTGTATTCCTCTTCTAGGGGCAGCTAGATCTCCGGCTGGCGCGAGGTGTCTAGGGATAAAACATAGGCACACCCCCTGGCTATTTTTATTTGCGTGTTAGGTTCAGCATCGCGGTTACCTGAGATACCATCTTCCTAGAGCTAGTCCGTTTTTGCCCGTGTCCCTGCCATTGGGAATCATGACAGTTCTCCTTTTATCTAACAGACAGGTCATTCAGTGTCTCCCACTCACACACCAACTCCTCATCTCGCCCCCTATGTGTCAGTGTCCCCTAAGGTTCAGTTTAGGCCCAGGCATTATGCTTAGAGCGAGAGCTTCCTCCCTCTTAAAGGTACTGCCTGCTTTGACCTAAGGTGTTACCAGCCAATAGCTGGATGACACTTTCTATTTAAGGCCCCTCCTCCAATATGGAGGTGCCTGAGCTAGGTTGTTAGTTTGACTTGCATGCTTGCTAGTTGTCAGGTTCCCTAGGTCTGAGTGTCTGCTTGTCTACCCTGTACTTGTCTGCTCGTACCTGTTGTGCTTTTCTGTCCATCAGCAGTGTCAGGACTCTGAACATTTTTTACCTTTTGTGCATTACTGCCCTTTTCCAACATGGTGTCTTTGGTCTCATGTGCACTTGTCTTCCTGCTATAAAACTCCACCCCAGCCTTCAGTCTGTGCTAGATTATTCTGCTTTGCATCCAGCTCCTGATTACTCCATGGCCTTGCACCTGCACCTGCTCCTGTGAACCTGTGTTGGAGATCCTGCCACTCTGCTCTGAGTTCCTGCTGCATACACCAGTGTTCAGTAATCCTCCTTCATCTGCTGCTCGTGTTACTTCCATCTGCATTTGCTGGACATGTAAAATGTTTCTGCTCTGCAAAACCTGAGACTATTAACCAGGCCTCCCTGGTTGAGCTAAGATATGATTTGAACTGCCTAATAGCATATCTATCTGTGTCTGGACTAAGTCAAGGATCTATTTGTGTATAACTGTGCTTCATAGACTTTCTGTTTGTTTGCATCTACCTCTGAAGTTTCCTATTGACTGCTAAGCTGCGTTTATTATTTGCACCAAGTGTTGTGGACTTGAGTTTCTCTCTGCACCTGCTTGAATCACCGTGTGATAATATAAACTTTACCACTTATAAAACTGTGTCCTGTTGTCTTGTTCCACACAAAGAGTCTCCTGAATTATCCCCTATAATTATTACAAGCAGGTCCAGATCGCAACCACGAATGCCCACCTGTCTAACACCCAGCCCACACCTGACAGTGCTTTTCTGTTCCTCAGCCGTTCCCATCTGCACCTGTGGTTCCAGTGTTCCTACAGTGTCTGCCTGCATTTTTCATCCCTCCTTCAGGCCGTACCAGCCTACTCGCTCTATGGGGTCAGCTGCCATCCTCTGTAGGTCAGCCCTGGAATAGCATCTGGTGCCACCTCCTTGTCCCTCCTTTGGTCACAGTTTTCGCCTGCTGCAACTTATCCGAGTTGGGATTTGGTAGGCTACCTAGTTATGCCCCTCCAGGTTTTCTGAGGGATGCGGCACAGTGGTTTTACCACCTTGCCCTTTACAGTCTCCATCTGCTGGGTTGTCAGTAGTGGAAAAGGTGTCGGTCTCAATTATATTAGTTCTACTCTGTTACAATTGATGCCACTTTGTTAGTGTCTGCCATTCATTTTGTAAATGTATAGATTCCTTGTTGGGTCTCCTTCATGCATGTTGCCTGTAGTAGTAGTAGTAGACCTCTGAGAATGGCAGGCCTCCACTACCTTTGAGTCATCTACCTTTATTACTATCATTAGATTTTTCTGACAATAGCAGTCTACGATACTGAAATTAGTTCCACCTGTGTGTGGCTGAGCATCAAAGCAGGTTGAGCTGTTGCATGTGGTATCAGGGCTCCCAGCACAGCAGGCCTACACCAGCTTTAAACACCTCATCTTAATTTGACGTTCAATTAAAAGCTGTAAATGCTGTCCCAGACCCTGATACATCATGCATGGCTGATTGCTGTCGTGCCATGCTGCAATTTGTGCTGTTGATGAATGGAGGCCACTTTCCTGGTGTCTGACCCTCATTTGATGTGTTTTTGAGCTTTTGGGCCCATGTGAAGGTGTTGTGTATGCGTTTGTTTGTGCATCTCATTCATTTGAATGGTGCTCAGCTATGTTCAGTGAATATTCAACTAAGAAATCGGCAAATATTGCAAAATTGGCTATCGTAATCTGAATCGAACATTGAAATAGTCGCTCATTTCTAGTACTGACCCAAAAAATAAAGCTGCTACTAAAAAAAAACAGAGAACAATCCCTGAATTTTGTTTTTTTGTTCATTCTACCTCCCAAATATCGAAATAAAAAGCTTTTAAAAAAGTAATGTGACCGAAAATGGTACCAATAAAAGCATTAACTCGTCCTGCAAAAAACAAGCCCTCAGATGACTCTGTTGGCCAAAATATGAAAAACTTATAGCTTTCAAAATATGCTGATGAAAAAACTAGTTTTTGCAAAAAGAAAGCTTTTTTTAGTGTCTGACAGCGGCAAACAGAAAAAAAAACACTAAAAATCTGGTATTGCTGTAATCACACCGACCCAAAGAACAAAGTCATGTATTCACTTATACCCCATAAGAAATGATGTAAAAAATAAATAAAACCTGTTCTTCACCTGCTGTTGATTTCTTCATTCTACCTCCCAAAGAACACATAGAGAAGACAACTCTCCTTATTTCTTGACAGTATTGGTTGCCAACACTGTGCAAGGATATTGCAAAATTTGTATCAGTTTGTCCCTCGTGTGGCTAAAATAAGAGTCACAAACAGCTTCTGATTGGTCGGTTTCTCCCCTTGCCTGTGCCATCTGCTTCCTAGCAGCATATCTCCATGGATTTTATTACGGGTCTGCCAGTATTAGCTGGATGTACCATCATCTGAGTGGTGGTGGATCATTTCTCCAAGATGGTACATTTCATCTCGCTATCCGGTCTTCCATCTGCGCTCGTACTGGCAAAATAATTCATTCTTCAGATTTTTCATCTTCATGGTCTACTGCTTCACATAGTCTCCAATAGAGGTGTCCAGTTTACCTCTCCTTTCTGGCGGGCCACCTGTATGCTACTGGCTGATACACTGGATTTCTCATCTTCTTACCATCCTCAGTCCAAGTGGAACGAGTCAATCAGATCCTGACTAATTTTCTCCAGCATTTTGTCAATGCTCACACCAGTGACTGAGCTGAGCTCCTGCCTTGGGCTGAATTCTCTTACAATAGCCACATGTGCGAGTCTTTAGCCAAATCTTTATTTTTTTTGGTCTACGGTCAACACCCCAAAGTGACGTTCCCTGTGGATGTCACCTCTGATGTTCTTCTGATAATTCCATCGTCAGGAACTTTTCTGAGATCTGGGAGGACACCAAAGAGTCCTTAGTGAGATCCTCTGAACAGATGAAAAGACATGTGGATAAGACATGTCTGGACTCGACTGTTTAATACAGGAGATAATGTCTGGCTATCATCTAAGTATATCCGCCTCAAGATACCATCCTATAAATTAGGTTGTCACTTCATTGGTCCCTTTGAGGTGTTGAAACAGATGAATCCAGTAGCCTACAAACTGAAACTCTCGGCCTCCTTGTGAATTCCCAATTCCTTCCATGTGTCTCTTCTCAAACCTGTTGTCCTCAGTTCTTTCTTCAAGATTCCAGGTGCTACTCTAACTCCTGTTTTCGAGGTAGAGAACATTTTGGCTACCAAGAAGGTAAGAGAAAAGACCTACTTTCTTGTGGATTAGAAGGGGTATGGTCCTGAGGACAGGTCCTGGGAGCTCAGGGAGAATATCCTCCTCCTGGAGAAATTTCTGACAGGCTTGAGAAAGAGGGGGCGTAAGGGCGGGGTCTGTAGCATCCACATCTCTGCCTGTAGTCCCTCTCTCCCAGCAGAGACAGCAGTGTACTCACGGTCGAGGCTCCCGTTCTGCTCCTTTCTGGTCTGCTGCTGCCCAGGGTGCGTGCACTCCTAGCAGGTATTCCGGCACTTGTGCCTAGGGCACACGTGAGCACACTGTTAGGCGTCGAGTTCCTGCCACTACCTCTGTTCTGACCTTATCTCGCCTCTCGCTGCCAAATAAATACTCTGGTGATAGTGCATCTTGTAGGGGTTTCGTGAGCCGCTGCGCAATACACCTCGAGCTCCTGGCTGCACGTTTTCCCACAGAGCGAGCAAAAGTGGGATTCGTTATATATCTTCTGTCGGACCGGGCTTTGGAGTGGGCTACGCTGCTGTGGGAGTGTGGTGATCATGTTGTGCCGAGTGCTCTGCTGTTCTTGAGCACTCTGAAACAGGTCTTTTTGGGACCTCGAGTCACCTATGATACGGCACTCCAACTGTTGGCATTGACTCAGGGCTCTTCCATGGTCAGCCATTTTGCCATACACTTCCGGACGTTAGCATCTGAGCTGGAGTGGTCAGATAAAGCCCTCATCCCTGTATTTTGGAGGGGGCTGGCTGACCATGTGAAGGACGCTTTGGCCACTAGGGAGATTCCCGCCACACTGGAGGAGCTAATAGCTGTATCCACTCGCATTGACCTCCGTTTTAACGAGCGGAGGTTAGAGCGATCCCAGTGTAGGCAGAGGTTTCGGCTGGCTCCCACCTTCGCCAAACCTTTGGAATCTCCGATCCAGGCGCCCAAGTCACATGAGGCCATGGAGGTGTCACGAGCGGGATCTAAGTCCTGGACCGCTCATGCAATCAAGGTTTGTCATGTCTGCCAGCAGTCATGACATCTTGCCACCAGATGTCCCCAGCGGTCGGGGAAACGTCAGCGACTAGTGGTAGTAGGTGGAGGCACACTAGACACGGTGACATTTGCCTCCAAACTCTCCTTTAAGGGGACAATTACCATAGGCTCATCCACTCATTCGGTAGAGCTTTGCGTGGATTCTGGGGCCGAGGGCAATTTTATGTCATCTGCCTTCGCCCAACAACACGCAATACCCCTGGTGATGTTCGCCAAACTAGTGACTGTACAAGTGGAAATGGGTCGGCACTGCCCTCACAGATAACACACCAGACCATCCCATTTAATCTATGTCACCATCTCATCAGGAGATTATATCTCTGCTATTCATTTCTGAGGGAATTGATGAGGTCCTGTTAGGGATACCTAGGCTACGGTACCACTTACCTCATATTGATTGGTCCACAGGCAGAATTTTGGGATGGAGTGAATCTTGAGAGGGTAGATGTCAGAGGGAATGCGTAAAGGTTGCTACCACTGAGGTACCCGCAGATCTTTCCTCTCTCCCCAAGCAATATTGGCCCTATGCGGACTTGTTCTCTAAAAGGGCTGCGGAGATCCTTCTGCCTCATCACCCCTATGACTGTCCTATTGACCTCTTGCCTGGTGCTGAGCCTCCCCGGGGTCGAGTCTACCTGTTGTCTCTCCCGGAGACAGAGGCAAAGTCTCAGTACATCCAGGAGAATCTGGCAAGAGGATTCATTAGGAAGTCAGTGTCATCTGCAGGGGCTGGGTTCTTCTTTGTGCAGAAGAAGAACGGAGAATTACATCCATGCATAGATTACAGGGGTCTTAACACCATCACCATGAAGAACAAGTACCCATTGCCCCTGATAGCTGAGCTTTTTGATAGGCTTCGTGGAGCAAAGGTGTTTACTAAACTAGATCTTCGGGATGCTTACAACCTGATTCGCATCCGTGAGGGGGACGAATGGGAGATGGCTTTTAACACCAGGGATGGGCACTATGAATACCAGGTGATGCCGTTCGGGCTCTGTAATGCCCCAGCCATTTTCCAAGACTTTGTGAACGATATCTTTCGGGATTTGCTCTCCACCTTGGTTGCAGTCAACCTGGATGATATTCTCATCTACTCTCCAGATATAGACTCCCACCAGAGAGATGTTTGCAGAGTCTTCGACCTCCTACGGGCAAATTCCCTCTATGCCAAGTTGGATAAGTGTGTGTTTGAGCGGGAGTCTTTGCCTTTCCTGGGCTATAGCATCTCGGCCCAAGGATTGGCTATGGATCCCGCCAAGCTACAGGCTGTGATGGACTGGCAGGAACCCCATTCTCTCAAAGCGGTGCAGCGCTTTATGGGGTTCATCAACTATTATCGCCAGTTCATTCCCCACTTCTCAACTTTGGTAGCTCCTCTGGTTACACTCACCAAGAAGAGAGCTAATCCCAAGTTGTGGTCGGAGGAGGTGTCCAAGGCCTTCCTCTCTATCAAGTCACACTTCGCTGGCGCTCCCATTTTACATCGCCCCGATGTTGATAAACCATTTATCATGGAGGTGGATGCCTCTTCCGTCGTTGCTGGAGCAGTCCTCTTCCAGAAGGATGGTCAAGGTCGGAAGCATCCTTGCTTCTTCTTCTCCAAGACCTTAACACCAGCGGAGAGGAATTATTGCATCGGGGATAGGGAGTTGCTAGCCATGAAGTTGGCCTTTTCGGAGTGGAGACACCTCCTGGAGGGGGTTCATTTTCCCTTCCAAATTTTCTTCGACCACAAAAATTTGGTGTATTTGCAAACCGCCCAGCGGCTAAACTCTCGCCAGGCCAGATGGTCCCTGTTCTTCTCCCGGTTCCACTTTACCCTCCATTTTCTCTTCGGGGAGAAGAACACTTGTGACGACGCTCTCTCCTGCTCCTTAGTGTCATCAGAGGAGGAGGAGCCTCGGCTTATTGTCCCTTCAGAGAGCCTTAGAACTGTGGCTCCGGTTTCACTAGAGTCTGTGCCCCCAGGCAAGACTTTCGTTCCATCTAGAGGTTTTCTCTTAGGCTCACTCATCCAGGGTGGGTGGACATTTTGGGACCAAGTGGACATCTGTGCTTTTGGCGAGGACATAATGGTGGCCGCATATGGCCCGTAATGTCGGGGACTATATTCTGACGTGTATCTCCTGCGCCAAGAATCGGTCTCCTCAGCCTGCTGGGCTACTTTACCCCCTGCCGGTGGCAGACAGGCCCTGGGAGATGGTCGGGATGGACTTTGTGGTAGGCTTACCCAAGTCTCATAGCTGCACAGTTATCTGGGTAGTTACCGACCATTTTTCTAAAATGGTGCACTTGGTTCCGCTTCCACGGTTACCTTCTGCACGGGCCTTAGCGGCGTTGTTCATTAAACATGTTTTCCATCTACATGGCATGCCTGACAAAATTGTCAGTGACCGGGGTTCTCAGTTTGCGTCTCGGTTCTGGAGAGAGCTCTGTCGTTTACTCAGCATTGAGCTGAATCTCTCTTCTGCATACCATCCCGAGAAGAATGGGTTGGCAGAGAGGGCCAACCAGACTCTGGTCGGTCACATACTTTACAACATTTTGTCTCCGCCAGGCAGGATGACTGGGCATCTTTGTTACCTTGGGTGGAATTTGCTTTGAACAACGTTGTAGCCGACTCTACCGGGCAAACTCCATTTCTCCTTAATTACGGCCAGCATCCGCGTGTCCCTGTGCCCATGCCTGTGTCATCCTCCGATTCTAGGGTGGCAGACTGGGCGGTGGTGGCATGTGACATTTGGGACCGCACACAGGATGCCATCCCGGTCTCCAAGGAGAGAATGAGGGTTTCTGCTGGCGCCCTGCTCCAACTTTTGCTTCTGGCGACTTAGTGTGGCTCTCCGCCCATAACATCAGGCTGCAAGTTGAGTCCACTAAGTTTGTGCCTCGCTACATAGGCCCTTTCAAGGTTCTCTACCGTTTGGCTATTCCTACGTGCCTAGGTATCACCGACACTTTTCATGTATCCCTCTTAAAGCCCATCTACATGTCCTGGTTTTCTGAGTCATCTGCTGGGACATCGGGTTCATCCACAGATGAGTATGAGGTGAACTCTATCTTGGGGTGCAAGGTGGTACGTGGCAAAAATTACTATCTGGTCGACTGGAAGGGCCACAGCCCAGAGGAAAGAACCTGGGAGCCTGTGGAGCACATTTGGGCTACGCTGCTCATTGCAGCCTTTGAGCATAGCGAGGCCCTAGGAGGGGGGTAATGTTAGGCATTGAGATCCTGCCGCTGCACAGTGGGAACCTCGAGCCACATATGCTGCAGTCTCCTATTCTTCTCCAGCCGCAGTGGAGCCTGCTTAGCAGAGACATTAGTCCCAGTGCCTGGCCAGGACAGACACTGCACGTTTGGTTACTGCTGCCCTTCCAGGTTCAGCCATTATAACTAGTGCTGTTCAGCAGTGAGCAGGTTCTCCTGGGACTAAGTCCTGCTTTTCCCCTCCTGAGCATGCCCAGGGGAAGACCTCTCATTGGAGGTCAGGGGTCACATGCTCAGGTCTTGTAGCAGCTCCTATTGGTCCACTAGGAAGATCCTGAACTGCAGCGGCTATAAAAGGTTTGCATGGCCGCACGGCCATGCACTAGTATCATTTGTGTTTGGCAGTTGCCAGGGATACTCTGCCACACTGTATATAAGTGGTGTGAGTCTGTTTAGCCTTGGGTCTGTAGACTCAGGCAGGCAGCTATCGTCAGTGGGGGCAATTAGCCTTGGCTTAGCATCTGGTTCCTTCACGTGTGCGGTTAGCACAGAAGAGTTCCAGAGCAAGCACAACTTTTAGTTAGGGTTTTAGTCCCTGTGTACAGCGCAACTCTGTGAGGCAACAGAGCTCACTTTCATTTCACATAGGGTGAAGTTTAACCCACGTGTGAGCTCAGTGTCCATCCGCCTTAACTTGCAGCAGGTATCTCTGCACGGTGGACCTCAGGCTGCGAACGTACCTCGTATCTATCACCCTATTACTTGGTGCGTTCTGCTTCCTGGTGAAGTCCGTGTTCGGTGTCAATGCTCAAACAGTAGGTGTTTGGTATGGACGCCGATATTTGCTGCTCGGGATTGCCCATTTCTAGATATGATCAGGCCTGATACAGTTGTTTCTGAAACACTATATTTACCCATTTTTCCATAATACAGAATTCCATTCCTGTTATGAAATTAACACTTTTCTATTTATCAACAGTGTGGTTCTTGTTGGCAATTTTTCACGTTAGATTACTTGCACTGGAGCCAGCCTTCCTATACTTGCAATTTGCATTGCATTGTCTTAAATGTCGGCTTCTGTGCTCTAGAGTGATGTATAATTTCAGCTACAATTTATTTAAATCAAATAATGGTTTAGACTTGTCAGATGATGAATTGTATAGTGAAATTTGCTGAAAAAAAAATTCTGGTGTGACGTTGGCTCCCTCTTGTGGTTGTTTTTTGTATTGCAGTAGAGTTTGTTTTTGCTCTGGCTCAATTTTTTTGTTTTAAATATTAATTTTGTAGTACCCATATTTCACTGATTAGACAATTGTGAACACAGAAAAAAACAAAACAATGTTCTCATCATAATGTACTAGTCATATACTTATAGTAGCGTCTTTTTTTTCTACAATTAGGCCGGGGTCAGACCTTGCGTAGGAAAATACGGTCCGTTTTTATGGCCGAAATACGCAGAAATGTTCCCTAAACAGTGTTCGGTATGTAATCAGTTGGCAAGGTGTGGCAGCGTATTTTGCGCACGTAATCCTCCGTATGTAATCCGTATGGCATCCGTACTGCTTTTTTTTCTCACAACCTTCCAAAATGGACATTTAACGGTTTTAAGGTCTGAAATTAATTTAAATCATCATCAGCAACCCTATTTAAGGCCTCTACAACAGGTGGCAGCCTCCAATCTGGCCATTTTGTTGCTGTGCTTCTGTTGGTGTGTTGGTGGTTCTTTGGCAACATGTCTGACCTCCTGCATTTCACCCCAACTGAGCGGGTGTTATTTAACTGGGTGTTGTCACGTCGCTTTGGGCAGCCATACCCAAGTGGATCCGAGGAGGAGAAGAATGTGAGTTCATCCGCTTTTGAGGCAGTGCCTCACTAAAGGCCATTTTCACCGGCTATATGCATCTCTGCGGACACATCCCGACAAATTTTTCCAGTACTGTCGCATGAGTATTGCGACCTTTGACATTTTGGTTGGTTGAAGACGCATGAGGTTACGGGGTGACAGCTGCCACCTCTCCAAGTATTCAAACAACTCATATCAAACAACATGTGTTACCCTATCACAGGTAACCTCACCTCACGGGGTAGGGGACGGAGGTACCGGGCCAGGCTATGTGAAAATGCCTCCTCACCCTCATCCTGGGCAGCCCTGGAAAGATAGTTTAGAACACCAGTATCCACATGCCTCCTTGTTTACAGTAGCTCTCTAGTTCTGCGGCCACGGCGAGAAATAACAGCAGACTGTGGGGAGGCCTCCAGAGGGACAGTAGGGCTGCTGATGTTCCCAGGATCTTCATGGCTGATTGGAGCTGGTGCAGCTGTGGGTGGTGGTGCAGCATCTGGGCCTGTTGTTGGCGGAGCTTCTGGTGCTGTGGAAGATGGACCTGGAGGGATGCACCTGGAAGGATCAGAAGATGGACCAGCCACCTCTTCACCTTCCCCGACTGGATCAATGACAGCCTCTGAGTCGGACCCTGTCTCCCTCTCAGTGAGGTTGGACTGAGTTCTGTTATGAAAGTATGACAATCATAAAATCAAATGTAATATATGATCATAACATACATATGTGTAATGTGGTGTGAGGTTTGTACTTACAATCTCAGATCCATACTGGGATCCAGATATGACAACCGGTTGTAATTAATGTATTTTCACTTTGTAGGAGCAGTAGCACCACTCCTGGCCCGCTGCTGTCTTTCTCGCCTGTATTGATTGGTCCCTTATACTGCGCCATCGTCTCATAACATCTTGCACTGCAATGACAGAGAAGAAAATAGTGTATAAGGCCATATTTACATAGTCATGTGGCCTAGTAAGCTGGACTTTAAAAAAATCATCTTCATTACTAATAATTTGATTACAAACATCACAATAGGAGTTACTGGGACAGTGTGAAAACATGTTAGTTACTGAAGTTTAGAATATAATTTAAGAAACATGAGTGAACTTACTTAGTTGTTGCTGTCCCTCACGTGGCCGCTGTCCAAAATCCTGAAAAAGGATGCCACATATGCTCCTCCATGACGCCTCTTTTCTGGCCGGTTAGAATAATGGGCATCTCTCTGATCCCAGATTTCTGGCCTTTCTTGCACCAGGACCAGCAGAATTTTTACATTAATTAAGGAAGCCATGCTGCAGGAGACTCCGTGGAGGCGTGCGGCGTTCTTCGGGGCTGTGTGTCTCGCTTTTTAAGCTAATTAGCATGTCTAAGCTTAATGATTTAAGGCTTGGCACATTTCCTGTCACCTGGAAAAGTATTGTGCATTTCTCGCAAGTCACACGCGTGGTCCGTGTGCAATCCGTTTTTTTCTTGCACTCATAGACTTTCATTGGTGGATTTTTTGCACAATACGCTGACAAATGCAGCATGCTGTGATTTTCTCAGCCCGTAAAATACAGCCGAGAAATATACAGCTGATGGTAGTGAGTCGCCTGCCAGGGCCGTGGGGTACACGATACCGGGTCCGGTGTTCACAGGGGGATGTCACGGTGGTGACCCGTTCTGTGGCACTGGATGCCCATGTAAAAGGGATAATTGAATAAAGTTTATGTTCGTGATGCCACCTGTGGTATTCGGTCAGTGGGGACCGACGCTGCTTTAAGGGGTCCTCTGGGGCGATGTTATGGCAGCTAGATGGTATAACTTCCCACAGGTGAAGTATATCCCCAGGGCTCCCGGTGTGTAGATGGAAGATGGTGAATGAGGACATGGGTTTGCAGTCTCTTTACCTGGTTTACTGAAGACTTCAGGCAGCCACAGTCCAGGGTACAAGATCACAGGGCAGGCAGTGTCCAGCCGGCTTGGAAGCGAATCCAGAGTCCCCTTTACCAGGTGGAGTTAAAAGCCTTCCTCTAGCATGGTGGTGTTGTAGTCCTAGTCCCTTAAGGTACCTTCACACGAAGCGACGCTGCAGCAATAGCGACAATGATGCCGATCGCTGCAGCGTCGCTGTTTGATCGCTGGGGAGCTGTCACACAGACCGCTCTCCAGCGACCAACGATGCCGAGGTCCCCGGGTAACCAGGGTAAACATCGGGTTGCTAAGCGCAGGGCCGCGCTTAGTAACCCGATGTTTACCCTGGTTACCAGCGTAAAAGTAAAAAAAACAAACAGTACATGCTCACCTGCGCGTCCCCCAGCGTCTGCTTCATGACACTGACTGAGCTCCGGCCCTAACAGCACAGCGGTGACGTCACCGCTGTGCTTTCACTTTCACTTTCGGGCCGGCGCTCAGTAAGTGTCAGGAAGCAGACGCTGGGGGACGCGCAGGTGAGCATGTACTGTTTGTTTTTTTTACTTTTATGCTGGTAACCAGGGTAAACATCGGGTTACTAAGCGCGGCCCTGCGCTTGGTAACCCGATGTTTACCCTGGTTACCAGTGTAAAATATCGCTGGTATCGTTGCTTTTGCTTTCAAACACAACGATACACGGCGATCGGACGACCAAATAAAGTTCTGGACTTTATTCAGCGACCAGTGACATCACAGCAGGATCCTGATCGCTACTGCGTGTCAAACGAAACGATATCGCTAGCGAGGACGCTGCAACGTCACGGATCGCTAGCGATATCGTTACAAAGTCGTTTCGTGTGAAGGTACCTTTACTGCCTATGGCTTCAGATAAGGTCCTCACAGTTCTTCTCTCTGTCCTCCATATAGGATAGGACAATACCTGTATGACAGGTAACTCGAGCCTTTTTACAGGGACTCTATCACGCCCCAGTCTCTATGTGTTACTGTATCTTCAGGTGTGTGTGGCCGACAGGTAACTTGCAGTTCAGCCGTCCTGCCGGTCTCTGATGTAAGACCTAGAGTTCCTTACAACCTTGGTGTGCCGGCTACCGGTTATCTGCGCTTTGCCAGGGAGACAGTGTGCTCGCTGCTGTCCTCCCCATAGTGTCCTCGCCTGTGCCTCGCTCTCCTTCACTCTAGCTGAACGATGCCCTTTCCTTCTGTATGTCTCTTTCTCCAGGGGCTGTAGTACTTCAGACTACATGGCCCCTTCAGACCTTCTGACACTCCATTTCAGTCTGCTCTCTTCTGTCTCTCTGACAATCTGAATCTCCTTTCCCTCCAAACCACAATATATATAGGAGTCACCTAGAAATAGGATCAAAAGCTCCCCCTTGTGGCCTGGAGTGTGAACATGTTGTGTGTATGGTGATTACCTGATAAAAGATATCCTTCATTGCTTCCAAGCGTAACATCACTCTCCCTGTGAGGAGAGCAATGCTACTGTGATGACCAGGACCCTGGGACGCCACACTCTCCCCCCCCTCCCCGTTAAATTCAGTACTCCCAGACAGGGAACAGAAGAACAAAAATACAAATTAGCAAAAAGACATACAAATTTTTAAATGCTGTAAACATGTAAAACAAGTTAATTAATGTAACTGGAGCTTTCCTATATGGGAGGAATTTATGCTTGAACGTAACAAGAACATATATACACTAGATGGTGGCCCAATACTAATGCATTGGGTATTCTAGAATATGTATGTATGTATGTATATAGCAGCCGCATAGTATATAGCACAGGCCACGACATATTCTAGAATACCCAATGCGTTAATACAGGCCACGCAGTATATAACAGTAGCCACGCAGTATATAACACAGCCCAAACAGTATATAACATTGCCCATGTAGTATATAACACTGGCCACGTAGTATATAACATTGGCCACGTAGTATATAGCATCCACACAGTACATAACACAGCCCACGTAGTATATAACACAGCCCAAAGAGTATATAACACAGCCCATGCAGTATATAACATTACCCACATAGTATATAACACTGCCCACGCAGTATATACCACTGCCCACATAGTATATAGCAGCCATGTAGTATATAGCACAGCTACATAGTATATAGCAGCCATGTAGTATATAACGCAGCCCATGCAGTATATAACACAGCCCACATAGTATATAACACTGCCCACATAGTATATAGCAGCCATGTAGTTTATAACGCAGCCCACATAGTATATAACACTGCCCACATAGTATATAACACTGCCCACGTAGTATATAGCAGCCATGTAGTATATAACGTAGCCCACGTAGTATATAACACTGCCCACGTAGTATCAGGTATTCTAGAATATGTATGTATGTATGTATGTATATAGCAGCGACATGGTATCTAGCACAGGCCACGACATATTGTAGAATACCAGATGCGTTAATACAAGCCATGCAGTATATAACAGTGGCCACACAGTATATAACACAGCCCAAACAGTATATAACATTGCCCACGTAGTATATAACATTGCCCACGTAGTATATAGCAACCACGCAGTATATAACACAATCCAAACAATATATAACACAGCCTACCCAGTATATAACATTGCCCACATAGTATTTAACACTGCCCACATAGTATATAACACTGCCCACGTAGTATATAGCAGCCATGTAGTATATAATGCAGCCCACACAGTATATAACACAGCCCACATAGTATATAACACTGCCCACGTAGTGGGCACCTTCTTCAGGTGTGTGACCGAAACGCGTGTCGGGGTGGGCGCACGGACCCTGGGACCCTTACACCCTGCATGCTACTAAGGAGGTAATTATTAGCTACAGGAATTTTGGCTGTTTGACTATCATTTTAGCTTGCTGCATGTGGGACTATGACTCTATATTAAATTTTGCACTATGCACTTTCTGTCCCGATTGTAGTAGACTTAAGTACATAGTGTTATCTATATGTAACCCTCCTAATAATGAGTATGATATACTAGTGGCTGCGGGTGTTTTATCTCCCTGGCTCCGTGCGCCCTTTGTATGCTTACATGTCTGTGTGGTATCTGCATACACCATGTGGCACTTGACCTCACCTGTTTTCTATTATGTCTATTAAATAAATGTTAAATAAATGATAAATAAAGACTAGATTTTTATCTTTGGACTTGTAGGTTGTTTTCTTTGGGCCCTTGTGACCCTTCTCTTGTTTCTGCAATTTCAGCGATCAGTCCGGTATATTAGCCTTTTTACTGTTTTCGGCATATTATATATTTTCATCTATAAATTTATGGCTTATTACCGCTACTATGCTGGTTGTAGTTATGTCTTTGGTTAACCACATAGTATATAGCAGCCATGTAGTATATAACACAGCCCACGTTGTATATAACACTCCCCACATAGTATATAGCAGCCATGTAGTATACAACGCAGCCCACACAGTATATAACACAGCCCACATAGTATATAGCAGTGTGGGCACCATATCCCTGTTAAAAAAATAATTAAAATAAAAAATAGTTATATACTCACCCTCCGACGTCCAGCGAAGCTTTGTCAATGCGCACGGCTGCCGGCAGCTTCTGTTCCCAGGATGCATTGCAAAATTACCCAATTGACGTAGCGGTCTCGCGAGACCGCTAAGTCTTCTGGGTAATTTCACAATGCATCTCTGGGAATGGAAGCTGGCGGCAGCCGCGCGCCTCGGCGGACGACGGAAGGTGAGAATAGCAGGTTTTTTGTTTTTTTTATTATTTTTAACATTAGATCTTTTTACTATTGATGCTGCATAGGCAGCATCAATAGTAAAAAGTTGGTCACACAGGGTTAATAGCAGCGTTAACGGAGTGCGTTACCCGCGGCATAACGCGGTCCTTTAACGCTGTCATTAACCCTGTGTGAGCGCTGACTGGAGGGGAGTATGGAGTGGGCGCCAGACACTGACTGGAAGGGAGTAGGGAGGGACTAATTCTCGGCTGGGCTGTGCCCGTCGCTGATTGGTCGTGGCAGCAAGGACAGGCAGCTGGTGAGACCAATCAGTGATGCGGGATTTCTGTGATGGAAGTTGTAGACAGACAGACAGAAGGACAGGCAGAAAGATGGAAGTACCCCTTAGACAATTTTATAGTAGATATTATGCATACTTTCAACAATAGAACCTATCCTATCAATGGCAACCACCCTTATGGGTATACTATCTAGATTTCTCTTTATTCAAAGTGCAAACTGGACATTAGTTTTATTTTCAATTTTTGAACCTTTACTGTATCTCAATACCATCTGTGTTGTGAGCTCTGTTTTCAGGCTCCCTCTTGTGGTCACTGGTGGTATGGTGTGACTTTTGCTTTGGGCTCCCCCTGGTGGCTTTGTCTGTTATCCTGCTGGTCTCTGGCTATCAGCTGGTTCGTTATCCTCTGGGAGGTTCCTATATAGCTCTGTTTTACTTCCACTTGTTGCCGCCTGTCGATGTAATCAGTGCTGCTCAGATTCCTTCTGACTACCTTGCTCCCAGTCCATCCAGGATAAGCTAAGTTTTGTTTGCTCATTTTTTGATCAGCAGTGTTTATCATGTTTTCTTGTCCAGCTTGCTAAAATGTAATTCCTTCGCTTGCTGGTTGCTCTAGTGGGCTGAGTTTCTCCCCACACACCGTTAGTTGGTGAGTGGGTTCTTGAAATCTCAGGATGGATATTTTGTAAGGGTTTTTTATTGATCACATAGACCCCTGCTCTATTTTCTGCTTTCTAGTACTAGTGGGCCTCTTTTGCTGAATCTGATTTCATCCCTATGTATGTGCCTTCTTCTTACTTCACCGTTAATATTTGTTGGGGGCTTCTATATCTTTGGGGATTATTTCTCTGGAGGCAAGCGAGGTCTTTCTTTCTCTTTAGGGGTAGCTAGTTCCTCAGGCTGGCTCGAGACGTCTAGGAATTTTTTAGGCACGTTCACCGGCTACCTTTAGTTGTGTTGGATAGGTTCAGATTTGCGATCAGTCCAGTTACCATCTCCCTAGAGCTCGTCCTTAGTTTATTCACTTGCTGGTCTATTTGTGATCCTCAGCCATTAAGGATCATAACAGTACAGCCGGCCTACAAAGTGTTAATTGCATGGCAGAAGCAGGAGAAAAGAAGCCTTGAGAATTTTTTTTTTTTCTTGTTGTTGCCGTGTGTCTAGCTGCTGTGCTAGCTTCTCTCCTCCTCTTAATCTTGGTGTGGCTCTGAGTTCAGCTGCTGACATGGATGTCCAGAGCTTGGCTTCCAGTCTGGATCATCTTGCTGCTAGGGTTCAAAGTATTCAGGACTTTGTTGTTCACAGTCCTATGTCTGAGCCTAGAATACCTATTCCAGAGTTGTTTTCTGGAGATAGATCTAGGTTCCGGAATTTTAAGAACAATTGTAAGTTGTTTCTTTCTTTGAAACCTCGTTCCTCTGGTGATGCCGTTCAGCAAGTTAAGATTATCATTTCCTTTTTGCGTGGTGACCCACAAGATTGGGCCTTCGCATTGGCGCCAGGGGATCCTGCATTGCTTAGTGTTGATGCGTTTTTTCTGGCCTTTGGATTGCTCTATGAGGAACCTAATCTTGAGAACCAGGCTGAAAAAGCGTTATTGGCCCTCTCACAGGGGCAAGATGATGCAGAGGTGTACTGCCAGAAATTTCGGAAATGGTCGGTGCTTACTCAGTGGAATGAGTGTGCCCTGGCTGCTAATTTCAGAGAAGGTCTTTCTGAAGCCATTAAGAATGTCATGGTGGGGTTCCCTACGCCTGCAGGTCTGAATGAGTCAATGACTCTGGCCATTCAGATTGATCGGCGTTTGCAGGAGCGCAAACCTGTGCACCATTTGGCGGTGTCTTCTGAACAGACACCTGAGTCTATGCAATGTGACAGAATTCTGACCAGAAGTGAACGGCAAAATTATAGACGGCAAAATGGGTTGTGCTTTTACTGTGGTGACTCAGCTCATGTTATCTCAGCATGCTCTTAGCGCAAAAAAAAGGTTGATAAATCTGTCACCATTGGTACTTTACAGCCTAAGTTCATTTTGTCTGTTACCCTGATTTGTTCCCTGTCATCTTACCCGGTTAATGCCTTTATAGATTCAGGTGCTGCCCTGAGTCTGATGGATTGGTCATTTGCCAGGCGCTGTGGTTTTGATTTGGAGCCTTTAAAATTCCCTATTCCACTAAGGGGAATTGACTCTACACCATTGGCTACGAATAGACCTCAGTACTGGACACAAGTGACCATGTGCATGACTCCTGTTCATCAGGAGGTGATTCGCTTTCTTGTATTGCATAATTTGCATGATGTCGTCGTGTTGGGTCTACCATGGTTGCAGACTCATAATCCAGTCCTGGATTGGAAAGCTATGTCTGTGTCAAGTTGGGGTTGTCAGGGAATTCATTGTGACACTCCTGTGGTGTCAATTGCTTCGTCCACTCCTTCTGAAGTCCCTACGTTTTTGTCAGACTACCGGGATGTATTTGAGGAGCCCAAACTCAATTCTGTACCTCCTCATAGGGACTGTGATTGTGCTATAAATTTGATTCCTGGTAGTAAGTTTCCTAAGGGACGACTTTTCAATTTATCTGTGCCGGAGCATGCTGCCATGCGGAGTTATATAAAGGAGTCTCTGGAGAAGGGACATATTCGCCCATCCTCTTCCCCTCTTGGTGCAGGATTCTTTTTTGTGGCTAAGAAGGATGGTTCCCTGAGACCTTGTATTGATTATCGCCGTTTGAATAAAATCACGGTCAAATTTCAGTATCCTTTGCCATTGTTAACTGATTTGTTTGCTCGCATTAGGGGGTCTAGTTGGTTCACCAAGATAGATCTTCATGGTGCGTATAACCTTGTGCATATAAAACAGGGTGATGAATGGAAAACTGCATTTAATACGCCTGAAGGCCATTTTGAGTACCTGGTGATGCCTTTTGGACTTTCTAATGCTCCTTCAGTCTTTCAGTCCTTTATGCACGACATCTTCCGTGAATATCTGGATAAGTTTATGATTGTGTATCTGGATGATATTCTGTTTTTTTCGGATGATTGGGAGTCTCATGTTAAGCAGGTCAGGATGGTCTTTCAGGTCCTGCGTGACAATGCTTTATTTGTGAAGGGCTCAAAATGTCTTTTTGGAGTCCAGAAGATTTCTTTTTTAGGTTTCATTTTTTCTCCTTCTACTATTGAGATGGACCCAGTCAAGGTTCAGGCTATTCATGACTGGACGCAGCCTACATCTGTTAAGAGTCTTCAGAAGTTCTTGGGTTTTGCTAATTTTTACCGTCGCTTCATAGCTAATTTTTCTGGTGTTGTTAAGCCTTTGACGGATTTGACCAAGAAAGGTTCTGATGTGACTAATTGGTCCTCTGCGGCTGTGGAGGCCTTTCGGGAGCTGAAGCGCCGGTTTTCTTCGGCTCCGGTCTTGTGTCAGCCAGATGTCTCACTTCCCTTCCAGGTGGAGGTTGATGCTTCCGAGATTGGAGCGGGGGCTGTTTTGTCGCAGAGAAGCTCCGATGACTCTGTGATGAAGCCATGTGCTTTCTTTTCAAGAAAGTTTTCGCTTGCCGAGCGGAATTATGATGTCGGTAATCGGGAGTTGTTGGCTATGAAGTGGGCATTTGAGGAGTGGCGACATTGGCTCGAGGGAGCTAAGCATCGTGTGGTGGTCTTGACTGATCACAAGAATTTGATTTACCTCGAGTCGGCCAAGCGGCTGAATCCCAGACAGGCTCGTTGGTCGTTGTTTTTCTCTCGTTTTGATTTCGTGGTTTCGTACCTGCCTGGTTCGAAGAATGTGAAGGCTGATGCTCTTTCTAGGAGGTTTGTGCCTGACTCTCCTGGAGATTCAGAGCCGGCTTGTATCCTTAGAGAAGGGGTGATTTTGTCTTCCATCTCCCCAGATTTGCGACGTGTGCTGCAAGAGTTTCAGGCGGATAGACCTGATCGCTGTCCACCGGAGAGACTGTTTGTCCCGGATAGATGGACCAACAGAGTCATCTCCGAGGTTCATTCTTCGGTGTTGGCGGGCCATCCTGGAATATTTGGTACCAGAGACTTGGTGGCCAGGTCTTTTTGGTGGCCTTCCTTGTCGCGGGATGTGCGTTCCTTTGTGCAGTCTTCTGGAATTTGTGCTCGGCCTAAGCCTTGCTGTTCTCGAGCCAGTGGTTTGCTGTTACCTTTGCCTGTCCCGAAGAGGCCTTGGACGCACATTTCCATGGATTTTATTTCAGATCTCCCTGTCTCTCAGAGAATGTCTGTCATCTGGGTGGTGTATGATCGTTTTTCTAAGATGGTCCATTTGGTGCCCTTGCCTAAGTTGCGTTCCTCCTCCGAGTTGGTTCCACTGTTTTTTAAAAATGTGGTTCGTTTGCACGGGATTCCTGAGAACATTGTTTCTGACAGAGGATCCCAGTTTGTGTCTAGATTTTGGCGGACCTTTTGTGCTAAATTGGGCATTGATTTGTCTTTTTCGTCGGCCTTCCATCCTCAGACGAATGGCCAAACCGAGCGAACTAATCAGACCTTGGAGACTTATTTAAGATGTTTTGTTTCTGCTGATCAGGACGACTGGGTTACTTTTTTGCCGTTGGCCGAGTTTGCCCTTAATAATCGGGCTAGTTCCGCTACTTTGGTTTCTCCTTTTTTTTGTAATTCGGGGTTTCATCCTCGTTTTTCCTCGGGTCAGGTGGAGCCTTCTGACTGTCCTGGAGTGGATGTTGTGGTTGATAGGTTGTATCAGATTTGGAATCATGTGGACAATTTGAAGCTGTCTCAAGAGAAGGCTCAGCTCTTTGCCAACCGCCGTCGCTGTGTGGGTCCCCGACTTCGCGTTGGGGACTTGGTGTGGTTGTCTTCTCGCTTCGTTCCTATGAAGGTCTCCTCTCCTAAGTTCAAGCCTCGGTTTATCGGTCCTTATAAGATTCTGGAAGTCCTTGGCCCTGTGTCATTTCGTCTGGACCTCCCAGCATCATTTGCTATTCATAATGTGTTCCATCGCTCGTTGTTGCGGAGGTATGTGGTGCCTGTGGTTCCTCCGGTTGAGCCTCCTGCCCCAGTGCTGGTTGAGGGAGAATTGGAATACATGGTGGAGAAGATCTTGGATTCTCGTATTTCTAGACGGAGGCTCCAGTATTTGGTTAAATGGAAGGGCTATGGTCAGGAGGATAATTCTTGGGTTGTAGCCTCTGATGTTCATGCGGCCGATTTGGTTCGTGTCTTCCATGTGGCTCATCCTGATCGCCCTGGCGGTTTTCATGAGGGTTCGTTGACCCCTCCTCAAGGGGGGGTACTGTTGTGAGCTCTGTTTTCAGGCTCCCTCTTGTGGTCACTGGTGGTATGGTGTGACTTTTGCTTTGGGCTCCCCCTGGTGGCTTTGTCTGTTATCCTGCTGGTCTCTGGCTATCAGCTGGTTCGTTATCCTCTGGGAGGTTCCTATATAGCTCTGTTTTACTTCCACTTGTTGCCGGCTGTCGATGTAATCAGTGCTACTCAGATTCCTTCTGACTACCTTGCTCCCAGTCCATCCAGGATAAGCTAAGTTTTGTTTGCTCATTTTTTGATCAGCAGTGTTTATCATGTTTTCTTGTCCAGCTTGCTAAAATGTAATTCCTTCGCTTGCTGGTTGCTCTAGTGGGCTGAGTTTCTCCCCACACACCGTTAGTTGGTGTGTGGGTTCTTGAAATCTCAGGATGGATATTTTGTAAGGGTTTTTTATTGATCGCATAGACCCTTGCTCTATTTTCTGCTTTCTAGTACTAGTGGGCCTCTTTTGCTGAATCTGATTTCATCCCTATGTATGTGCCTTCTTCTTACTTCACCGTTAATATTTGTTGGGGGCTTCTATATCTTTGGGGATTATTTCTCTGGAGGCAAGCGAGGTCTTTCTTTCTCTTTAGGGGTAGCTAGTTCCTCAGGCTGGCTCGAGATGTCTAGGAATTTTTTAGGCACGTTCACCGACTACCTTTAGTTGTGTTGGATAGGTTCAGATTTGCGATCTGTCCAGTTACCATCTCCCTAGAGCTCGTCCTTAGTTTATTCACTTGCTGGTCTATTTGTGATCCTCAGCCATTAAGGATCATAACACATCTGCATATAATACTGTCACTTATGATACCAGCTCACTTCTTCTAACAACATCAATCACTTTCCTACAAGTGTAAAGTTTCAGCTTTATTTTTAGTCACTATCTCTTACTAGTATTTTCTGCATACTATACTATCTTTAATACTATCAAACATTATCACTTTAATAAAGTGCAACAAGTCGACATTCCCTTTAAGGTGCAAACAATTTTCAACATTTTTCTATACTGAGGTAGTGCAATTAATTGTGCAATTAATGCTCAAGTCAATTAATAACTTTATAACAGCAGCAACGATGCAAGGGACCCGTCATAAACCCCCAACATAGGTCTTGGGCGGGCTACAAGGCATGTATCCAGTCCCGGAATCCTGCCGCACCTAACGGGTTTTTCTTCAGGTCTCTGTAAAACAAGGCAACTTTCACAGCAATATTAGTAACAGTCTCTTAAGAGCTTCTTTGATAAACCAGTAGGAAGCACCTAAAGAGGTGCCAACTATGTACGATGGAAAGTTCTTGATCATGCACAGTTTATGATTCGACAGTTCTTCGAAACAGTTAAACTTGTTAGTGTAAAATCCTTGGTCAGGTAAAACAAAACTTTTAAATAGTCAACCTTTAACTATTTACAGTCATATGCTTCTTATTTACTTTGGCTGTCTCCAAGGTAATATTTGGAGCTTAATACTTCCTGGCTTGGGAAGGTCTTGAACCAAAGTTATACCTGGTAGCAAGTAGATGTCGTGGGTTTTGAATTTCGCTATTTATACACACAAAAATCACTTCCTGGTTTGCTCACATATCTTTCTGTACCACCTAAGCGATGTAAGCTCTGCTGCTACTGCATACCATGGATTAGTATTCAGCAATTTAACATCTGCTAACTTCCCTTATTTTCCTTTCTACGTCATGCCACTCCACAGCTTGATTTCTGCCATTCTGATGGATTTCACATACTTTATACCTTCTAAAATTCTTCACATACTTAACACCTTCGTGTTCTGCCACTATCTGGGCGTCCGTTTTCTCATCAGGAAGTAAAAGACCCTCCTGTTGCTTGGCCACCTTATTTCCCATTGCAAAAATAAAAATAAAAAAGACAACAACAAAAAACTTCAAAAAAATTGGTATATAAAAACACAAAAACCAAAAAGAAAAGAAAATCTTCAAAAAAATTGGTTCAAGAAGTTGATATAAAAAAGGAAGAGAAAACCATCAAAAACTTGGTACACAACCAAACACTTAAAATTTTGATACAGAAAGAAAAACTTTAAAATGTAAAAAGACAGACGGAAAACCTCCAAAAGAGTAAAAAGTTAAAACGCCTTTTCTTTTTTTTTTCCAAACTCTCTGCGCTCAAACGCAGACAGACACACACTTCCCTTTTTCTTATGCTGCCTTCTCCAATGTCACTAAAATCATGTATCTGAAAACAAGTATGTCACAGCAAAAATTATAGATACCATTTAGTTTCACCTCTTCACAAATTGCTACACCATAGCCAGCACTGCAGAAACAGGAAACGTAGCAAAAAAAATGTGACAGTGTGATTTACAATGGACATATTTTTGCCAGCGGCAGAAGGGGAAGTTCAGAAAAAGAGAAAAAAAACTTTCCTTTACAATTGTTTGCACTTAAAGCAGCAATATGTGACACGAACAGAAACAGATACAGACGTCCAGGAGATGCCCTTTTTCTTATTTTGTGACACGTGCAGGTTGCGCTGGGAACAGACTACTGCCAATCACACTGGGCACACCTGTGCCTGGGCCGCTTGAGTGAGAAACACAAGCGGGAAATCTACCACCCCGGTCCGGTTATCCTAACTGGCTCGCCGGCACTACGGGAATCTGCAGTAGCCCTCTAAGTTATCACTACCCGAGCCTGGAACATCGGACTACTGCCCCGGGACTACCTGTCCCTCCTATGCACGGGAATCCTGCAATAACTTATCGAGCGATATGACCTCCTGCGGTCTGTAACCCAGCAACCACAAGCAAAACAGTCACCGTTCCAACCTTTTCCCAGATCTTACACAAACACAGAACACATACATGGCACACAGCAGACACCTTGACTTATATCCCAGGGTTTGGATACGGGCTTGGACTTTTTACACTACCTAAGAATGCGGTGGTGACACCTGATCGGCAAGAGATATAGACCTGGACTGGGCACAGGGGACTTTCAGGTAAGATGATAATGTTTTCTTACCTTACTTATGGAGCTGCGCAGTCTCTGTCCCGTGAGCCAAGGCCATAACCAACACCTCCGTCTCTCCGGTCAGCAGGGTCACCTGTGTGTTTCGTCCATTGCCTCGCAGTAGGCGCCAGATGTTATGGAAATTTGGTTTGGATAAATTTATCCCTGTGTGTGCTGCGGCCATTCCCAATAAGACTGAGTATTTTGAGCGCTCATCAAGAATGGACTGTACACCATTGTGACAGAAAAACATTCCATCAATACTGATGATTTAATGTACATACATAGTTTTATAATTGCATATAGAAAGGAGTGGTTAGGGTGGTTAGTTAATTACCATATTGTCTAGCTCTTCTGTTATTGGTCATCTAAATATATATGGAATATTGTGATTAATGCACATATTAATGCTGATTAAGGAACTAAAATGTAGCTCTCTGCATCTAGGACAAAGTTGAGACATCTGATCAGCACTTAATACATCTGGCACTGTTCCGCTTTTTGGGTATCTGGAAAGCACCGAGGAACTATCTGGCCTAGCTCATGTGGTCAAATTGAGCAATTGATTATAAACTAGCTGTGGATATATGAGTATATATGATTATACAGAAGTATACATGCAAGTGAGATCTACATGATATATATATTTCTATCAAACTGGCGTGGTAGCCCAGGTCATCAGTTACATAGGGACATCGAACACAGGAAGGACTTCAGAACATCAGGGAACATGAGGTCATCAGGATGCAGGTATGACATCAGGACACACAAAAACGTCAGGACATCAGGGTCCACGAGGTCATTAGGACACAGGCAGGACATCAGGGTACAGACAGGACATCAGGACATCTGGACCCGGGTCACCGGCAGACTTCAGACAGGAGTCGTTCGGTTCTGGACATCCGACATGACCTACAGGCACCACCAGTCATCAGGCTCCAGGCTCCAGGCAGCGTTCATCAGGTTCCAGACAGCGGTCATCAGGCTCCAGGCATCGGACCTAGGTGTAATAATTATAGGGGATAACTCAGGAGACTCTTTGCGTGGCACAAGACAACTACAGGACACAGTTTTATAAGTGGTAAAGTCTATATTATCACACGGTGATTCAAACAGGTGCAGAGAGAAACTCAAGTCCACAACACTTGGAATAAATATTAAATTCAGCTTAGCAGTCTATAGGAAACTTCAGGGGAAAATGCAATCACGTAGAAAGTCTATGAAGCACAATTATTCTTGAGGATACTTGACATGAATAAGTCCTTGCTTAGTCCAAAACACAGATAGATATGCTTATAAGGCAGTTCAAATAATATCTTAGCTCAACCAGGGAGGCCTGGGTAATAGTCTCAGGTTCTTGCAGAGCAGAAACAGCTTACATGTCCAGCAAATGCAGATGGAAGTAAACACGAGCAGCAGATGAAGGAGGATTACTGGAACTGGTGTATGCAGCACGAACTCAGAGCAGAGTAGCAGGATAACCCCACAGGTTCACAGAAGCAGGTATATAGACAGGGAGTAACCAGAGGTCAGGAGCTAGATGCAAGGCAGAATACTCTAGCACAGACTGAAGGCTGGGGTGGAGTTTTATAGCAGGAAGACACAGTGCACATGAGACCAAAGACGCCATCTTGGAAAAGGGCAGAGTCCTGACATTACTCCCTCCTTAGAAGTGGCCTCAGGACGATCCTGGACCTGGTTTCTCAGGGAATCTCTAATGAAAACGAGAAATGTTCTGTTGGGCATTGAGGTTTTCCACAGGTTCCCAAGAGTCTTCCTCAGTGGGATATCCCTGCCATCTTATCAGATATTGGAGCCGATTCCTGCGAATCCTGGAATCAACGATTTCCTCCACCACAAATTGTTCTTGCCCATCAATCACCACAGGCTGCGGAGGTGGCACAACACGTCCCTGGAAGGTATTAGGAGATACAGGCTTTAGTAAAGATACATGAAAAACTGGGTGTACCTTCATAGACCTAGGCAGCTTCAGCCGGCAGGCCACAGAGCTCACAATACCGTTGATCTTGAAAGGGCCAATGAATTTCTGTCAAAGTTTTTGTGAAGGAACGTTTAACTTCAGATTCTTAGTTGCTAACCACACGGAATCTCCTACCTTGAACATGGGTGCAGGTATACGGAATCTATCAGCCGATCTCTTATAACGTTCTTGAGCTGTGGTCAGAGATTCCTTCAGAACCTCCAGATTATGCCTCATCGCAGCCAGCCTTTACTCCACTGCCGGAACCAGAGAATTAATTGGAGACCTAGGTAAGATACACGGATGAAAACCCAGATTGGCAAAGAAAGGTGTAAATTTTGTGGAGGGGCTCTGAGAATTGTTATATGAAAATTTGGCTAACGGCAGCAACTCCAACCAATCATCCTGGAGATGGCTGACATAGCATCTTAGATATTGTTCCAGCGTCTGGTTGGTACGCTCAGTCTAACCATTTGTCTGGGGATGGTAAGCGGAAGAGAGACAGACATTAATATTGAGTGCAGAGCAAAACCCCTTCCAGAATCTTGAAGTGAACTGCAAATCCATGGTCAGAGATGATCTCATCCGGAACCCCATGCAACCGAAAGACATTCTGTATAACCAAGTTCACTGTATCTTTAGCTGAGGGGAGGCCGGTGTATGGAACAAAATGAGCAGCTTTAGTCAGGCGATCAACTACCACCATGATTGTATTCATGCCCCCCGATGTAGGCAGCTCCACAATAAAGTCCATTGATATAGACCCCCAAGGGCGGGATGGAACAGGTAATGGTTGTAGAAGACCCGTAGGTGCCACATGAGGAGTCTTGTAATGAGCACATACCTCGCAAGAGAGAACATAGTCCTTGGTATCCTTCAGGCAAGTTGGCCACCAGAAGAATCGGCTCAGGAACTCTTGTGTCTTCTGTACCCCCCTGTGACCAGCCAACTTGGAGTCATGTACCAACTTGACGATCTGCAAACGGACGACCTCAGGGACATAGATATGTCGATCTCTGAACCACATGCCACCCTTAAAGACAAGATTAATATCCACAGGTGGGTTGGCCAGAAATACATCACCGTCATAGGCCTCCCTGCACTCCTTCCACAAGTCCTGATCGTGGATAACTCCGATGAAATTGGCATCAGATAGAATGGTCTTGGACGGGGCTCCAGGTACGGAATCCACAGCATGGATTTGGGATAAAGCATCAGCCTTCCCATTATGAGAACCTGGACGGTACGAGATAACAAAGTTAAATTGATTTAAAAATAAGTTTCAACAAGCCTGACGAGGAGAAAGACATCTAGCGGATCTAAGGAACTCTAAATTGCGATGGTCAGTTAGCACTATGATCTGTTGTGCAGCTCCTTGCAGATGATGCCTCCATTTTTTGAAAGCCGCAATAATAGCCAGCAATTCCTTGTCTCCCACATTGTAATTCTTCTCTGCTGAGGTTAGTCTATGGGAAAAGAAAGCACAAGGATGTAGCAGACCCTTCTCTCCAGTTCTTTGGGAGAGAATAGCCCCCAAAGCATTATCAGAAGCGTTCACCTCCACAATGAAAGGAAGTGTTGGATCTGGGTGTATCAACAGCGGTGCTGATGTGAAACTGATTAAGAAAATCAAAAGCTTCTTGAGCCTGTGATGACCACTTAAAGGGCTTTTCCTTCTTTGTCCAGGAAGTAATGGGACGGACAATATCAGAAAAATTTCGAATGAAGCATCTGTAGAAATTTGCAAAACCAATAAAAGTTGGACCTCCTTAACATTCTTGGGTACCAGCCAGTCAAGGATAGCCTGAATCTTACCAGATTCCATGTTCAGCCCCTGGGGAGAGATGATATAACCTAAGAACTGTATCTCAGAACGATGGAACTCGCATTTCTCCGGCTTAATATACAGATGGTTCTCTTTCAGACATCTTAAAACAGTTTTGACATGTTCTTCATGTTCCTGTAGAGAGTCAGAAAAGATTAGTATATCGTCCAAATAGATCACTACAAACTGGTCCAACAAATCTCTGAAAATGTCATTAGCAAGGTGTTGAAATGTTGCAGGGGCGTTACAAAGCCCGAAGGGCATCACAAGAGATTCAAAGTGTCCATACCGGCATCTGAATGCTGTCTTCCACTCATCCCCTGGATGAATACGCACCAAATTATAAGCCCCATGAAGATCCAGTTTAGAGAACACCTTAGCATGGCGGACTCTTTCCAGTAATTCGGGAATCAGAGGCAAAGTGTAACGGTTTCGTACGGTTACCTTATGTAGTTCCCGATAGTCAACACAGGGTCTCAGGGTCCCATCCTTCTTCTTTACAAAAAAGATAGGTGCCCCTGCTGGTGAGGAAGAAGGACGTTTGAAGCCTTTGGCCAGATTTTCATCAATATACTCCATTAAGGCTTGAAGCTCAGAGGGTATACATTACCAAAAGGAATAGCTGCCCCAGGAAGCAACTCAATGGGACAGTCATAATGCCTGTGTGGAGGAAGCTAATCTGCATTCTTCTTGTCACAGATGTCAGAGATCTCTTTATATGCTGGAGGTAAAGAAAATACCTGTACATGTGGTTCCGTAGCCGTGGACTCAGGGACAGCTTCTGTTAACGCTGAGTTGCTCCTTGTTGGAAAGATAATCTCCTTGGTCTCCCAGTTGATAATCGGGTTCTGAGAACGCAACCAAGGAATGCCTAAAATCACAGGAAAATGAGGAGAAGAAATTAGCAAGAAAGAAAGTTGCTCCTGATGATTAGGCTCCAACAAAATTTCAAGGGGTACGGTCTCCTGATCCACAGGCCCCTAGATTAAAGGTGACCCATCCACTGTTTCCATGGTAATTGGAGAGGCTCTTTGCTGAATTTTAATACCATGCTCCTTGGCAAATGTGATATCCATGAAATTGCCACCTGCACCAGAGTCAATCATGGCTGCACTGGAAATCCACTGTCCTGAACACAGGATCTTAATAGGGACAGAACAGTGAGAGTTCTTTTCCTTAAGCTCCTTGGGGGTAAAGTCATAGAAAGTGAATAGAATACAGCGTTTAAAGGCAGGCTACATTCAGAGATGTCAGATTCATCATCACAGTTGTCATACTCCCCTACTGCTGCTAGCACCTTGTTTGGCTGTCTAGGACACTTAGGACAATTGATCAAGAAGTGGTCAGACTGGCCGCAGTAGAAACATAGACTTTCACGAAGGCGATGCTCCCGGCGCTCATTGATCTCGCGCCTCTGAACGGAATCAATTTGCATGGGCACCTCCTCCACCTCCCGAGATCTTTTACCTGCAGTCTCTTTGGAAGGAAGGGAAAAGTTAGAAATACGGTTATGTGCAGCAAACTTCTCCTGCCTACCCTCAGTAAGGCGAATGTCAATGTGCACACAATGCTGTATAAATGTCACTAGCTCTTGTGGTGACTCAGAGCGAGCTAGTTCATCTTTTACATTACTAGACAGACCCCTTTTAAAATAGGCAATTGTGCATAACTGTACCAATTGCTATCTACCGCTAATCTCCTGAATTCAGTAGCATACTCAATAACAGAACATTTTGCCTGGCGTAAAGACAATAAAGCAGATTCAGTGGTTGCACGGCGATTAGGATCATCAAACATTATTGCCATAGCGGCCAAGAAATCATCCAAGTTATTTAACCGTGGGTCACGAGACTCAATCATTGGATTCGCCCAGGCGAGCGCTCGTGCGGTCAGCAGCATTATTACACACAATACTTTGGATCTATCATTAGGAAAACGGTCAGCACATCAAAATATAGCATACATTGATTCACAAAGCCACGAAATTTGTCGCGGTCACCATTAAATCTGAATGGGGGCAACTTAGGTGGGCTAGCTGGTGGCGGTTGCCCAGAGGGAAAAGTCGCTTGTGCAGCTATTTGCGTGCTTATGTCCTGAAAATCCCGTCCATACTGGGACTCTATGCCAGCAAGTTTGTTTTCCTGGGCTGCCATGCGAGTGCTTAAGTCCTGCAAAGTCTGTCCAAACACTTGTTGATTGTGTTCAAAGCTTCCAAACTTCTTTTGCAGACCTTCCACATCTTTCTGCAGTGATCTAATTATGGAAAACATCTGCTCTAATCTGCTTTCTGCAGTCATTGTTCCAGCAGTCTCCTTTTTTTTAGGCTAGAGTATCCTGTAATGATTATAGGGGATATCTCAGGAGACTCTTTGCGTGGAACAAGACAACTACAGGGCACAGTCTTATAAGTGGTAAAGTCTATATTATCACACGGTGATTCAAACAGGTGCAGAGAGAAACTCAAGTCCACAACACTTGGAGTAAATATTAAATGCAGCTTAGCAGTCTATAGGAAACTTCAGAGGAAAATGCAATCACACAGAAAGTCTATGAAGCACAATTATTTTTGAAGATACTTGACACGAATAAGTCCTACTCTTTGCTTAATCCAAAACACAGATAGATATGCTTATAAGGCAGTTCAAATAATATCTTAGCTCAACCAGGGAGGCCTGGGTAATAGTCTCAGGTTCTTGCAGAGCAGAAACAGCTTACATGTCCAGCAAATGCAGATGGAAGTAAACACGAGCAGCAGATGAAGGAGGATTACTGGAACTGGTGTATGCAGCACGAACTCAGAGCAGAGTAGCAGGATAACCCCACAGGTTCACAGGAGCAGGTATATAGCCAGGGAGTCATGTTGTGAATTCTGCTCTTGGGGTCCCTCCGGTGGTTGTTGGTGGTAATACAGTTGTCCCTGGGTTGCAATCCTGAGCAGGTGTCCCTGCTGATTGCATCTCTGACCTGGTATTTAGGTGTGCAGGATTCATTAGCCCTTGCCAGTTGTCCATTGTTCTTGGAGGTTTTACATCTCTGTCTGGTTCCTCCTGCCCTGCTGCCAAATTCAGCAAAGATAAGTGTCTGGGTTTTGTTTCTGCAGCACACATGCTGTGTGCTTTACAATTCAGTACTATTCATTGTTTTTTCTTGTTCAGCTTAGACTGTGTTTGGATTTTTTCAGTCTAGTTGGATTCTCAGGAGATGCAGATATACATTCCATGTCTTTAGTTAGATGGTGGAATTTTTGTATTATCTGCTGTGGATATTTTTAGGGTTTTTATACTGACTGCTTAGTATTCTGTCCTATCCTTTTCTATTTAGCTAGAGGTGCCTCTTTTGCTAAATCTTGTTTTCTGCCTCCGTGTGTCTTTCCTCTCATACTCACAGTCAATATTTGTGGGGGGCTGCCTATCCTTTGGGGTTCTGCTCTGAGGCAAGATAGAATTCCCATTTCCATCTATAGGGTTATTTAGTCCTCCGGCTGTGTCGAGGTGTCTAGGATGGGTTAGGTACACCCCACGGCTACTTCTAGTTGCGGTGTCAGTTTAGGGTTTGCGGTCAGTACAGGTTCCACCTTCTCCAGAGAAAGTCTCATGCGGCTCCAAGGTCACCGGATCATAACAGTACAACTGGCCACTAATGAGTTAAATGCATCTCAGAAGAAGGGAAGAAAGGTGTTGAGCGATTTTTTTTTCTGCAGTCTGTTCTTCCCTCTTTTTCTCTGGGTGGCTGAGGAGTCTTGTGCTAGCATGGATGTTCAGGGATTAGCTTCTCGTGTAGACCAGCTTGCTGCTAGGGTGCAGGGGATTTCTGATTATATTGTTCAGACTCCAGTTTTAGAGCCTAAGATTCCTACTCCTGATTTGTTTTTTGGGGACAGGTCCAAATTTTTGAGTTTTAAAAACAACTGTAAACTGTTTTTTGCTCTGAAACCTCGATCCTCTGGTGATTCCATTCAGCAGGTTAAAATTGTCATCTCCCTGCTGCGTGGCGATTCTCAGGATTGGGCATTTTCCCTGGAATCTGCGAATCCGGCCTAGCTTAATGCAGACGTCTTTTTTCAGGCTTTAGGATTATTATATGATGAACCAAATTCTGTGGATCAAGCGGAGAAGACCTTGTTGGCCCTGTCTCAGGGTCAAGAAGCGGCAGAATTGTATCGTCAGAAATTTAGAAAATGGTCTGTGTTGTGTTATGATCCGGTGACCCTGGAGCCGCATGAGACTATCTCTGGAGTAGGTGGTACCTGTACTGACCACAATCCTAATACTGACACCGCAACTAGAAGTAGCCGTGGGATGTACCTAACCAGGCCTAGACACCTCGATACAGCCGGAGTACTAAATACCCCTAAAGATGGAAATGGGAAATCCTATCTTGCCTCAGAGCAGAGCCCCAAAGGATAGGCAGCCCCCCACAAATATTGACTGTGAGTTTAAGAGGAAATACGTACACAGGCAGAAAAAACAGAGTTTAGCAAAAGAGGCCCTTCTAGCTAGATAGAAAGGATAGGACAGAGTTCTAAGCGGTCAGTATTAAAACACTAGAAAATTCCACAGCAGAAAATACTATATACTACATCTAACTAAAGACATAGGATGTATATCTGCATCTCCAGAGAAACCAGCATGACAGAAAAATCCAAACAAGTCAAGCTGGACAAAAACACAATAGATTGCACTGCACATAAAAGCACACTGCACGCGTGCTACAGAGAACCAAAACAAGGCACTTATCTTAGCTGAAATGATAGCAGAGCAGTGGAGCCAGACAGAGATGCAATCCCTCCAAGATACAATGGACAACTGGCAGGGATTGATGGATCCTACAAACCTAAATACCTAATAGAGCTGCAATAAGCAAAAACACCTGCCCTGGTTTATAATCCAGAGACCACTGCACTACCACTAACAACCACCGGAGGGAGCCCAAGAGCAGAATTCACAACAGTACCCCCCCTTGAAGAGGGGTCACCGAACCCTCACCAGAGCCCCCAGGCCGATCAGGACGAGCCAGATGAAAGGCCCGAACCAAATCACCAGCATGGACATCAGAGGCAAAAAACCAAGAATTATCCTCCTGGCCGTAACCTTTCCATTTGACAAGGTACTGAAGCTTCAGTCTCGAAAAACGAGAATCCTAAATCTTCTCAACCACATACTCCAACTCCCCATCAACCAACACAGGAGCCGGAGGATCAACAGAGGGAAGAACGGGCACCACATATTTCCGCAATAAAGATCTATGGAAAACATTATGGATAGCAAAAGATAATCTCAGAAATCCTATAAGGACCAATAAACCGAGGCTTAAACTTAGGGGAAGAAACCTTCATAGGAACATGACGAGAAGACAACCAGACCAAATCCCCAACCCGAAGCCGGGAACCAACGCGTTTAGCAAAACGTTGCGCCACCTCCTGAGATAACACCAAATTGTCCACCACATGAGCCCAAATTTGCTGCAACCTGTCCACCACAGAATCCACGCCAGGACAATCAGAAGGCTCAACCTGCCCTGAAGAAAAACGAGAATAAAAACCAAAATTACAAAAAAAAAGCGAAACCAAGGTGGCCGAACTAGCCCGATTATTAAGGGCAAACTCGGCCAATGGCAAGAAAGCCACCCAATCATCCTGATCAGCAGACATGAAGCATCTCAAATAAGTTTCCAAAGTCTGGTTGGTTCGCTCGGTTTGGCCATTTGTCTGAGGATGAAATGCGGAAGAAAAAGACAAATCAATGCCCAGTGTTGTGAAATTGGATTCTGGGCTCCCCCGGTGGCCACTTGTGGAATTGAACTTGTGTGCATCATCCCCTCTGTTCACCTGCTCCTATCAGGATGTGGGAGTCGCTATATAACCTTGCTCCTCTGTCAGTTTCTTGCCGGTCAACAATGTAATCAGAAGCCTTCTGTGCTTGTTCCTGCTACTAGACAACTCCCAGCTAAGTTGGACTTTTGTCCTTGTGTGTTTTTGCATTTTGTTCCTGTTCACAGCTGCTTTTCGTTACTGTGTCTGGAAAGCTCTTGTGATCGGAAATTGCCACTCTGGTGTTATGAGTTAATGCTAGAGTCTTAAAGGAATTTCTGGATGGTGTTTTGATAGGGTTTTCTGCTGACCATGAAAGTGTCCTTTCTGTCTTCCTGCTATCTAGAAAGCGGACCTCGATTTTGCTAAACCTATTTTCATACTACGTTTGTCATTTCATCTAAAATCACCGCCAATATATGTGGGGGCCTCTGTCTGCCTTTTGGGAAAATTTCTCTAGAGGTGAGCCAGGACTGTCTTTTCCTCTGCTAGGATTAGGTAGTTCTCCGGCTGGCGCTGGGCATCTAGGGTTAAAAAACGTAGGCATGCTACCCGGCCACTTCTAGTTGTGCGGCAGGTTTAGTTCATGGTCAGTATAGTTTCCATCTTCCAAGAGCTAGTTCTCATATATGCTGGGCTATGTTCTCTCGCCATTGAGAATCATGACAGTTTGACCGGCCCAAAAAAAGGGTTAAATTACTGGCTGAGAAAGGAGAGAAAAAAGAAGTCTGCTACAATTTTTTTTTTTTTTCCTCTAGTTCTGAGTGTGCTCTTAATTGAATCACTTGCTAGTCTGCCTATACTGCAGCCTTCCTCTCTTTCTCTCCTTCTAATCCTTGAATGGCTCTGTGTTCACCTGTTTCAAATGGATCTTCAGAGTGTAGCTACAGGTTTGAATAATCTCGCCACAAAGGTACAAAATTTGCAAGATTTTGTTGTTCATGCACCTATGTCTGAGCCTAGAATTCCTTTGCCTGAATTCTTCTCGGGGAATAGATCTCACTTTCAAAATTTTAAAAATAATTGCAAATTGTTTTTGTCCCTGAAGTCTCGCTCTGCCGGAGACCCTGCACAGCAGGTCAGGATTGTAATTTCCTTGCTCCGGGGCGACCCTCAAGACTGGGCTTTTGCATTGGCACCAGGGGATCCTGCGTTGCTCAATGTGGATGCGTTTTTTCTGGCCTTGGGGTTGCTTTATGAGGAACCTCATTTAGAGCTTCAGGCGGAAAAGGCCTTGATGTCCTTGTCTCAGGGGCAAGATGAAGCTGAAATATACTGCCAAAAATTCCGCAAATGGTCTGTGCTTACTCAGTGGAATGAGTGCGCCCTGGCGGCGATTTTCAGAGAAGGTCTCTCTGATGCCATTAAGGATGTTATGGTGGGGTTCCCTGTGCCTGCGAGTCTGAATGAGTCCATGACGATGGCTATTCAGATCGATAGGCGTCTGCGGGAGCGCAAACCTGTGCACCATTTGGCGGTGTCTACTGAGAAAACGCCAGAAAATATGCAATGTGATAGAATTCTGTCCAGAAGCGAGCGGCAGAATTTTAGACGAAAAAATGGGTTGTGCTTCTATTGTGGTGATTCAACTCATGTTATATCAGCATGCTTTAAGCGTACTAAGAAGCCTGACAAGTCTGTTTCAATTAGCACTTTACAGTCTAAGTTTATTCTATCTGTGACCCTGATTTGTTCTTTGTCATCTATTACCGCGGACGCCTATGTCGACTCTGGCGCTGCTTTGAGTCTTATGGATTGGTCCTTTGCCAAACGCTGTGGGTATGATTTGGAGCCACTGGAGGCTCCGATACCTCTGAAAGGGATTGACTCCACCCCATTGGCTAGTAATAAACCACAATACTGGACACAAGTGACTATGCGTGTTAATCCGGATCACCAGGAGGTTATTCGCTTTCTGGTGCTGTATAATCTACATGATGTTTTGGTGCTGGGATTGCCATGGCTGCAATCTCATAACCCAGTCCTCGACTGGAGAGCTATGTCTGTGTTAAGCTGGGGATGTAAAGGAACTCATGGGGACGTACCTTTGGTTTCCATTTCATCATCTATTCCCTCTGAGATTCCTGAATTCTTGTCTGACTTTCGTGACGTTTTTGAAGAGCCCAAGGTTGGTTCACTACCTCCGCACCGGGAGTGCGATTGTGCCATAGACTTGATTCCGGGTAGTAAATACCCTAAGGGTCGTTTATTTAATCTGTCTGTGCCTGAACACGCTGCTATGCGAGAATATATAAAGGAGTCCTTGGAAAAGGGACATATTCGTCCTTCGTCATCTCCCTTAGGAGCCGGTTTTTTCTTTGTGTCTAAGAAAGACGGCTCTTTGAGGCCGTGTATTGATTATCGACTTTTGAATAAAATCACGGTTAAATATCAATATCCGTTACCACTGCTTACTGATTTGTTTGCTCGTATAAAGGGGGCCAAGTGGTTCTCTAAGATTGATCTCCGTGGGGCGTATAATTTGGTGCGAATCAAGCAGGGGGATGAGTGGAAAACCGCATTTAATACGCCCGATGGCCATTTTGAGTATTTGGTGATGCCTTTTGGTCTTTCAAATGCCCCTTCAGTCTTCCAGTCCTTTATGCATGACATTTTCCGCGATTATTTGGATAAATTTATGATTGTGTATCTGGATGATATTCTGATTTTTTCGGATGACTGGGACTCTCATGTCCAGCAGGTCAAGAGGGTTTTTCAGGTTTTGCGGTCTAATTCCTTGTGTGTGAAGGGTTCTAAGTGTGTTTTTGGGGTTCAAAAGATTTCTTTCTTGGGATACATTTTTTCCCCCTCTTCCATCGAGATGGATCCTGTCAAGGTTCAGGCTATTGGTGATTGGACGCAACCCTCTTCTCTTAAGAGTCTTCAGAAATTTTTGGGCTTTGCTAACTTTTATCGTCGATTTATTGCTGTTTTTTCTGATGTTGTAAAACCATTGACTGATTTGACTAAGAAGGGTGCTGATGTTGCTGATTGGTCCCCTGATGCTGTGGAGGCCTTTCGGGAGCTCAAGCGCCGCTTTTCTTCCGCCCCAGTGTTGCGTCAGCCTGATGTTGCTCTTCCTTTTCAGGTTGAGGTCGACGCTTCTGAAATCGGAGCTGGGGCGGTGTTGTCGCAGAGAAGTTCCGACTGCTCCGTGATGAGACCTTGTGCTTTTTTTTCCCGTAAATTTTCGCCCGCCGAGCGGAATTATGATATTGGGAATCGGGAGCTTTTGGCCATGAAGTGGGCTTTTGAGGAGTGGCGTCACTGGCTTGAGGGGGCCAGACATCAGGTGGTGGTATTGACTGACCACAAAAATTTAATTTACCTTGAGTCTGCCAGGCGCCTGAATCCTAGACAGGCGCGCTGGTCGTTGTTTTTCTCTCGGTTTAATTTTGTGGTGTCGTACCTACCGGGTTCTAAGAATGTTAAGGCGGATGCCCTTTCTAGGAGTTTTGAGCCTGACTCCCCTGGTAATTCTGAGCCCACAGGTATCCTTAAAGATGGAGTGATATTGTCTGCCGTTTCTCCAGACCTGCGGCGGGCCTTGCAGGAGTTTCAGGCGGATAGACCTGATCGTTGCCCACCTGGTAGACTGTTTGTTCCTGATGATTGGACCAGTAGAGTCATCTCTGAGGTTCATTCTTCTGCGTTGGCAGATCATCCTGGATTCTTTGGTACCAGGGATTTGGTGGCAAGGTCCTTCTGGTGGCCTTCCCTGTCACGAGATGTGCGAGGCTTTGTGCAGTCTTGTGACGTTTGTGCTCGGGCCAAGCCTTGTTGTTCTCGGGCTAGTGGATTGTTGTTGCCCTTGCCTATCCCGAAGAGGCCTTGGACGCACATCTCGATGGATTTTATTTCGGATCTGCCTGTTTCTCAGAAGATGTCTGTCATCTGGATGGTGTGTGACCGTTTCTCTAAGATGGTCCATCTGGTTCCCTTGCCTAAGTTGCCTTCTTCTTCCGAGTTGGTTCCTCTGTTTTTTCAAAATGTTGTTCGTTTGCATGGTATTCCTGAGAATATCGTTTCTGACAGAGGGACCCAATTCGTGTCTAGATTTTGGCGGGCATTCTGTGCTAGGATGGGCATAGATTTGTCTTTTTCATCTGCTTTCCATCCTCAGACTAATGGCCAGACCGAGCGGACTAATCAGACCTTGGAGACATATTTGAGGTGTTTTGTGTCTGCGGATCAGGATGATTGGGTTGCTTTTTTGCCTTTGGCGGAGTTCGCCCTCAATAATCGGGCCAGCTCTGCCACCTTGGTGTCCCCGTTTTTCTGTAATTTGGGGTTTCATCCTCGATTTTCCTCCGGTCAAGTGGAATCTTCGGATTGTCCTGGAGTGGATGCTGTGGTGGAGAGGTTGCATCAGATTTGGGGGCAGGTGGTGGACAATTTGAAGTTGTCCCAGGAGAAGACTCAGCTTTTTGCCAACCGCCGTCGTCGTGTTGGTCCTCGGCTTTGTGTTGGGGACTTGGTGTGGTTGTCTTCTCGTTTTGTCCCTATGAGGGTTTCTTCTCCTAAGTTTAAGCCTCGGTTCATCGGCCCGTACAAGATATTGGAGATTCTTAACCCTGTGTCCTTCCGTTTGGACCTCCCTGCATCCTTTTCGATTCATAATGTTTTTCATCGGTCATTGTTGCGCAGGTATGAGGTACCGGTTGTGCCTTCCGTTGAGCCTCCTGCTCCGGTGTTGGTTGAGGGTGAGTTGGAGTACGTTGTGGAAAAGATCTTAGACTCTCGTGTTTCCAGACGGAGACTCCAGTATTTGGTCAAATGGAAGGGATACGGTCAGGAGGATAATTCTTGGGTCACTGCCTCTGATGTTCATGCCTCCGATCTTGTCCGTGCCTTTCATGGGGCTCATCCTGATCGCCCTGGTGGTTCTGGTGAGGGTTCGGTGCCCCCTCCTTGAGGGGGGGGTACTGTTGTGAAATTGGATTCTGGGCTCCCCCGGTGGCCACTTGTGGAATTGAACTTGTGTGCATCATCCCCTCTGTTCACCTGCTCCTATCAGGATGTGGGAGTCGCTATATAACCTTGCTCCTCTGTCAGTTTCTTGCCGGTCAACAATGTAATCAGAAGCCTTCTGTGCTTGTTCCTGCTACTAGACAACTCCCAGCTAAGTTGGACTTTTGTCCTTGTGTGTTTTTGCATTTTGTTCCTGTTCACAGCTGCTTTTCGTTACTGTGTCTGGAAAGCTCTTGTGATCGGAAATTGCCACTCTGGTGTTATGAGTTAATGCTAGAGTCTTAAAGGAATTTCTGGATGGTGTTTTGATAGGGTTTTCTGCTGACCATGAAAGTGTCCTTTCTGTCTTCCTGCTATCTAGAAAGCGGACCTCGATTTTGCTAAACCTATTTTCATACTACGTTTGTCATTTCATCTAAAATCACCGCCAATATATGTGGGGGCCTCTGTCTGCCTTTTGGGAAAATTTCTCTAGAGGTGAGCCAGGACTGTCTTTTCCTCTGCTAGGATTAGGTAGTTCTCCGGCTGGCGCTGGGCATCTAGGGTTAAAAAATGTAGGCATGCTACCCGGCCACTTCTAGTTGTGCGGCAGGTTTAGTTCATGGTCAGTATAGTTTCCATCTTCCAAGAGCTAGTTCTCATATATGCTGGGCTATGTTCTCTCGCCATTGAGAATCATGACAGCCCAGCCTAGCACAAAAGGCTCGCCAAAACCTAGAAACAAACTGGGAACCTCTGTCGGACACAATATTCTCTGGAATACCATGCAAATGAACCACATGCTGAAAAAACAATGGAACCAAATCAGAAGAGGAAGGCAACTTAGGCAAAGGCACCAAATGAACCATCTTAGAAAACCGGTCACAAACCACCCAGATAACTGACATCCTCTGGGAAACCGGAAGGTCTGAAATAAAATCCATAGAAATATGCATCCAAGGCCTCTCAGGGACCGGCAAAGGCAAAAGCAACCCACTAGCACGGGAACAACAAGGCTTAGCCCGCGCACAAGTCCCACAGGACTGCACAAAAGAACGCACATCCTGCGACAAAGAAGGCCACCAAAAAGACCTACCAACCAAATCTCTGGTACCAAAAATACCAGGATGACCAGCCAACACGGAACAATGAACCTCCGAAATCACCCTACTAGTCCATTTATCAGGAACGAACAGTTTCCCCACTGGACAGCGGTCAGGTTTGTCAGCCTGAAATTCCGGAAGGACCCTGTTGTGAATTAGACTTTTTTGGCTCCCTCTAGTGGTTACTAGTGATATGACTCTGGGATTTCCTTCCCTCTGTCTGCACCCAGCTGGGTCGTTACTTCAGGGGTGTTGCTATATAAACCTCCTGGAACCTTAGTCCAGTGCCTGGCATCGGTGTTATCAGACACATTCTGTTTGCTCCTGTTTGCTGGTCCTGGTTCGTGTTAAATTAAGCTAAGTCTTGCTTCTTTGTTTTTTGGGTTATTTGTTTGCTATCATTTTTGTCCAGCTTGTACTAAATGTGATTCCTGACCTTGCTGGAAGCTCTAGGGGGCTGGTGTTCTCCCCCCGGGCCGTTAGACGGTTCGGGGGTTCTTGAATTTCCAGTGTGGATATTATTGATAGGATCTTTTGCTGACCATATAAGTTATCTTTCTATATTCTGCTTTTTGGGGTATTTCCCCTGGAGGCAAGAAAGATCTTTCTTTTCCCTTCTAGGGGTAGTTAGCTCTCCGGCTGGCGCGAGACGTCTAGGATCAACGTAGGAACGTTCCCCGGCTGCTGGTATTTGTGGTGCTAGGATTAGTTATATGGTCAGCCCAGTTACCACTGCCCTATGAGCTGGTTTTCTGTATTTACTGACTTAGCATTATTCCTGAGACCCTCTGCCATTGGGGTCATAACAGGACCCGTCGTAGATCAGGGGAGATGGCAGAAAGAACCACCCCTTCCTTTAGAATGCCGACCGGTTCAAGGACCTCCGGAGAATCAGGCAAAAAGCTCCTAGAGAGGGCATCAGCTTTAATATTCTTAGAACCCGGAAGATACGAGACCACAAAATCAAAACGAGAGAAAAACAAAGACCATCGAGCCTGTCTAGGATTCAGCCACTTGGCAGACTCGAGGTAAATCAGATTTTTATGATCGGTCAAAACCACAATGCGATACCTGGCTCCCTCAAGCCAATGTCGCCATTCCTCGAACGCCCACTTCATAGCCAACAGTTCCCGATTGCTGATATCATAATTACGTTCAGCAGGTGAAAACTTTCGGGAAAAGAAGGCACATAGTTTCATCAAGGAACCATCAGAATTCCTCTGAGACAAAATGGCCCCTGCCCCAATCTCAGAAGCGTCAACCTCAACCTGAAATGGAAGAGAAACATCTGGCTGACGCAACACCGGAGCAGAAGTAAATCGGCGTTTAAGCTCCTGAAAGGCAGAGACAGCCGCAGAGGACCAATTCGTCACATCAGCGCCCTTTTTCGTCAAATCGGTCAGGGGTTTAACCACACTGGAGAAGTTAGCAATGAAACGGCGATAAAAATTAGCAAAGTCCAAAAATTTCTGAAGACTCTTCACGGACGTGGGCTGAATCCAATCATGAATGGCATGAACCTTAACCGGATCCATCTCTATGGATGAAGGAGAAAAAATAAAGCCCAAAAAAGAAACCTTCTGCACTCCAAAAAGACACTTAGACCCCTTCACAAACAAAGCATTGTCACGAAGGATCTGAAAAACCATCCTGACCTGTTTCACATGAGACTCCCAATCATCGGAAAAAATCAAAATGTCATCCAAATATACAATCATAAATTTATCAAGATAATTCCAGAAGATATCATGCATGAAGGACTGAAAAACAGATGGAGCATTAGAGAGCCCGAAGGGCATCACAAGGTATTCAAAATGGCCCTCGGGCGTATTAAACGCAGTTTTCCATTCGTCACCCTGCTTAATACGAATAAGATTATATGCCCCTCGAAGGTCAATCTTCGTAAACCAACTAGCCCCCTTAATCCTAGCAAACAAATCAGAAAGCAAAGGCAAAGGGTATTGAAATTTGACTGTGATCTTATTCAAAAGGCGATAATCAATACAAGGTCTCAAAGAGCCATCCTTCTTGGCAACAAAAAAAAATCCCGCTCCCAATGGTGAAGATGATGGCCAAATATGCCCTTTCTCCAAAGACTCCTTAATATAACTCCGCATAGCGGTATGTTCAGGCACCGACAGGTTAAAAAGTCGGCCCTTAGGAAACTTACAACCTGGAATCAAGTCAATAGCACAATCACAGTCCCTATGCGGTGGAAGGGAACTGGACTTGGGCTCATTGAACACATCCTGAAAATCAGACAAAAACTCTGGAACTTCAGAAGGGGGGGAAGAGGAGATTGACATCAAAGGAACTTCACCATGAACTCCCTGACAACCCCAACTAGTCACAGACATAGATTTCCAATCCAACACTGGATTATGTACCTGCAACCATGGAAAACCCAGCACAATAGCATCATGCAAATTATGCAACACCAAAAAGCGACAATCCTCCCGATGGGCTGGCGCCATGCACATGGTCACCTGTGTCCAAAACTGGGGTTTATTTTTAGCCAAAGGTGTAGCATCAATGCCCCTTAAAGGAATAGGGTTCTCCAAAGACTGCAAGGGGAAACCACAACGTCTAGCGAATTCAAAGTCCATTAAATTCAAAGCGGTGCCAGAATCTACAAACGCCATGACAGAAAATGACGACAATGAGCAGATCAATGTCACAGATAACAGAAATTTAGGTTGTACGGTACCAATGGTAACTGAACTAGCGATTCTCTTAATACGCTTAGGGCAGACCGAAATGACATGAGAAGCATCGCCACAGTAAAAACACAACCCATTCTGACGTCTGAATCCCCGTCGTTCAGCTCCAGACAGAATCCTATCGCACTGCATAGGCTCAGGTATCTGCTCTGAGGACAACGCCACAGCGCGCACAACTCTGCGCTCACGCAGGCGCCGATCAATCTGAATGGCCAGAGACATAGAATCGCTCAGACCAATAGGCGTGGGAAACCCCACCATAACATCTTTAACAGATTCAAAAAGACCCTTTCTGAAAATTGCCGCCAAAGCATCCTCATTCCATTTAGTCAGCAAAGACCATTTTCTAAATTTCTGACAATACAATTCTGCCGCTTCTTGACCCTGAAACAGGGTCAACAAGGTCTTCTCAGCATAATCCACAGAATTTGGTTCATCATATAATAACCCTAGAGCCTGAAAGAAGGCTTCTACATTAAGCAAGGCAGGATTCCCAGATTCCAGGGAAAATGCCCAATCCTGAGGATCGCCACGCAGCAGGGAGATGACTATTTTAACCTGCTGAATGGGATCACCAGAAGAACGAGGTTTCAGAGCAAAAAACAGTTTACAGTTATTTTTAAAACCCAAAAACTTAGACCTGTCCCCAAAAAATAACTCATGAGTAGGAATCTTAGGCTCTAAAACCGGAGTCTGAACAATATGATCGGAAATACTCTGTACCCTAGCAGCTAGTTGGTCTACACGAGAAGCTAATCCCTGAACATCCATGCTAGCACACAGCTCCTCAGTCACCCAGAGGAAAAGAGGGAAGGAAAGACAAAACAGACTGCAGAAAAAAAAATGGCTCAGGACTTTTCTTCCCTTCTTCTGAGATGCATTTAACTCATTGTTGGCCAGTTGTACTGATGTGATCCGGTGACCCTGGAGCCGCATGAGACTATCTCTGAAGTAGGTGGTACCTGTACTGACCGCAATCCTAATACTGACACCGCAACTAGAAGTAGCCATGGGTTGTACCTAACCAGGCCTAGACACCTGGACACAGCCGGAGGACTAAATACCCCTAAAGATGGAAATGGGAAATCCTATCTTGCCTCAGAGCAGAGCCCCAAAGGATAGGCAGCCCCCCACAAATATTGACTGTGAGTTTAAGAGAAAATACGTACACAGGCAGAAAAAACAGAGTTTAGCAAAAGAGGCCCTTCTAGCTAGATAGAAAGGATAGGACAGAGTTCTAAGCGGTCAGTATTAAAACACTAGAAAATTCCACAGCAGAAAATACTATATACTACATCTAACTAAAGACATAGGATGTATATCTGTATCTCCAGAGAAACCAGCATGACAGAAAAATCCAAACAAGTCAAGCTGGACAAAAACACAATAGATTGCACTGCACATAAAAGCACACTGCATGCGTGCTACAGAGAACCAAAACAAGGCACTTATCTTAGCTGAAATGACAGCAGAGCAGTGGAGCCAGACAGAGATGCAATCCCTCCAAGATACAATGGACAACTGGCAGGGATTGATGGATTCTACAAACCTAAATACCTAATAGAGCTGCAATAAGCAAAAACACCTGCCCTGGCCTATAATCCAGAGACCACTGCACTACCACTAACAACCACCAGAGGGAGCCCAAGAGCAGAATTCACAACAGTGTTGACTAAATGGAATGATGATGCTTTGGCGGCAATTTTCAGAAAGGGTCTTTCTGAATCCATTAAAGATGTTATGGTGGGGTTTCCCACGCCTTTCGGTCTGAGTGATTCTATGTCTCTGGCCATTCAGATTGATCGGCGCTTGCGGGAGCGCAGAACTGTGCGCGCTGTGGCGTTGTCCTCAGAGCAGATGCCTTGTGGCGATGCTTCTCATGTAATTTCAGTCTGCCCTAAGCGTACAAAGAGGATCGCTAGTTCATTTACCATCAGTACTGTACAACCTAAATTTCTGTTATCTGTGTCCTTGATTTGCTCATTGTCATCATTTTCTGTCATGGCGTTTGTGGATCCAGGCGCCGCTTTGAATTTAATGGACTTTGAATTCGCTAGACGTTGTGGTTTCCCCTTGCAGTCTTTGCAGAACCCTATTCCTTTAAGGGGCATTGATGCTACACCTTTGGCTAAAATTAAGCCCCAGTTTTGGACACAGGTGACCATGTGCATGGCGCCAGCCCATCAGGAAGATTGTCGTTTTCTGGTGTTGCATAATTTGCATGATGCTATTGTGCTGGGTTTTCCGTGGTTGCAGGTACATAATCCTGTGTTGGATTGGAAGTCTATGTCTATGACTAGCTGGGGTTGTCAGGGGGTTCATAATGACGTTCCTTTGATGTCAATCTCCTCTTCTTCATCTTCTGAAATTCCAGAGTTTTTGTTTGATTTTCAGGATGTATTCGATGAGCCCAAGTCCAGTTCCCTTCCACTGCATAGGGACTGTGATTGTGCGATTGACTTGATTCCAGGCTGTAAGTTTCCTAAGGGCCGCCTTTTCAACCTGTCTGTGCCTGAACATACCGCCATGCGGAGTTATGTTAAGGAGTCTTTGGAGACGGAGTTATGTTAAGGAGTCTTTGGAGAAAGGGCATATTCGGCCATCTTCTCTTCTTCACCGTTAGGAGCGGGATTTTTTTTTGTTGCTAAGAAGGATGGCTCCTTGAGACCCTGTATTGATTATCGCCTCTTGAATAAGATCACGGTCAAGTTTCAATACCCTTTACCTCTGCTTTCCGATTTGTTTGCTAGGATTAAGGGGGCTAGTTGGTTTACAAAGATTGACCTTCGGGGGGCATATAATCTTGTTCGCATAAAGCAGGGTGATGAATGGAAAACTGCGTTTAATACGCCCGAAGGCCATTTTGAATACCTTGTGATGCCATTCGGGCTCTCTAATGCTCCATCTGTTTTTCAGTCCTTCATGCACGATATCTTCCGGACTTATCTTGATAAATTCATGATTGTATATTTGGATGACATTTAAATTTTTTCCGATGATTGGGAGTCTCATGTGGAACAGGTCAGGATGGTAATTCAGATCCTTCGTGATAATGTCTTGTTTGTGAAGGGGTCTAAGTGTCTCTTTGGAGTGCAGAAGGTTTCTTTTTTGGGCTTCATTTTTTCTCCTCATCTATAGAGATGGATCCGGTTAAGGTTCAGGCCATTCATGATTGGATTCAACCCACATCTGTGAAGAGCCTTCAGAAATTTTTGGGCTTTGCTAATTTTTATTGCCGTTTCATTGCTAACGTCTCCAGTGTGGTTAAACCCTTGACCGATTTGACGAAGAAAGGCGCTGATGTGACGAATTGGTCCTCTGTGGCTGTCTCTGCCTTTCAGGAGCTTAAACGCCGATTTACTTCTGCCCCGGTGTTGCGTCAACCGGATGTTTCTCTTCCGTTTCAGGATGAGGTTGACGCTTCTGAGATTGGGGCAGGGGCCATTTTGTCTCAGAGGGATCCTGTTGGTTCCTTGATGAAACCGTGTGCCTTCTTTTCCCATAAGTTTTCGCCTGCTGAACGCAATTATGATGTCGGCAATCGGGAGTTGTTGGCTATGAAGTATTATTGGCTTGAGGGAGCTAAGCACCATATTGTGGTCTTGACCGATCATAAAAATCTGATTTACCTCGAGTCTGCCAGACGGCTGAATCCTAGACAGGCTCGATGGTCCTTGTTTTTTTCCCGTTTTGATTTTGTGGTCTCGTATCTTCCAGGTTCTAAGAATATTAAGGCTGATGCCCTCTCTAGGAGTTTTTTGCCTGATTCTCCTGAGGTCCTTGAACCGGTCGGCATTCTGAAAGAAGGGGTGGTCCTTTCTGCCATTTCCCCTGATTTACGACGGTTTCTTCAGGAATTTCAGGCTGACAAACCTGACCGCTGTCCAGTGGGGAAACTGTTTGTTCCTGATAGATGGACTAGTAGAGTGACTTCTGAGATTCATTGTTCTGTGTTGGCTGGCCATCCTGGTATTTTTGGTACCAGAGATTTGGTTGGTAGGTCCTTTTGGTGGCCTTCTTTGTCACGTGATGTGCGTTCATTTGTGCAGTCCTGTGGGACTTGCGCGCGGGCCAAGCCTTGGTGCTCCTGTGCTAGTGGGTTGCTTTTGCCTTTGCCGGTCCCTGAGAGGCCCTGGATGCATATTTCTATGGATTTTATTTCTGATGTTCCGGTTTCCCAGAAGATGTCGGTTATCTGGGTTGTTTGAGACCGGTTCTCTAAGATGGTTCATTTGGTGCCTTTGTCTAAATTGCCTTCATCTTCTGATTTGGTCCCGTTGTTTTTTCAGCATGTGGTTCATTTGCATGGCATTCCAGAGAAAATTGTGTCCGACAGAGGTTCCCAGTTTGTTTCTAGGTTTTGGCGGGCGTTTTGTGCTAGGCTGGGCATTGATTTGTCTTTTTCTTCCGCATTTCATCCTCAGACAAATGGCCAGACCGAGCGAACTAATCAGACTTTGGAAACTTATTTGAGATGCTTTGTGTCAGCTGATCAGGATGATTGGGTGGCTTTCTTGCTATTGGCCGAGTTTGCCCTTAATAATCGGGCTAGTTCGGCTACCTTGGTTTCGCCCTTCTTCTGTAATTTTGGTTTTCATCCTCGTTTTTCTTCGGGGCAGGTTGAGCCATCTGACTGTCCTGGTGTGGATTCTGTGGTTGACAGGTTGCAGCAGATTTGGGCTCATGTGGTGGACAATTTGGTGTTGTCTCAGGAGGAGGCTCAACGTTTTGCTAACCGTCGTCGGTGTGTTGGTTCCTGGCTTCGGGTTGGGGATCTGGTCTGGTTGTCTTCCCGTCATGTTCCTATGAAGGTTTCTTCCCCTAAGTTTAAGCCTCGGTTTATTGGTCCTTATAGGATTTCTGAGATTATTAATCCGGTGTCTTTTGCTATCCATAATGTCTTCCATAGATCTTTATTGCGGAAATATGTGGTGCCCGTTGTTCCCTCTGTTGATCTTCCTGCCCCTGTGTTGGTTGATGGGGAGTTGGAGTATGTGGTTGAGAAGATTTTGGATTCTTGCTTTTCGAGGTGGAAGCTTGAGTACCTTGTCAACTGGAAGGGTTATGGCCAGGAGGATAATTCTTGGGTTTTTGCCTCTGATGTCCATGCTGCTGATTTGGTCCGTGCCTTTCATCTGGCTCATCCTGATCGGCCTGGGGGCTCTGGTGAGGGTTCGGTGACCCCTCCTCAAGGGGGGGGGTACTGTTGTGAATTCTGCTCTTGGGGTCCCTCCGGTGGTTGTTGGTGGTAATACAGTTGTCCCTGGGTTGCAATCCTGAGCAGGTGTCCCTGCTGATTGCAGCTCTGACCTGGTATTTAGGTGTGCAGGATTCATTAGCCCTTGCCAGTTGTCCATTGTTCTTGGAGGTTTTACATCTCTGTCTGGTTCCTCCTGCCCTGCTGCCAAATTCAGCAAAGATAAGTGTCTGGGTTTTGTTTCTGCAGCACACATGCTGTGTGCTTTACAATTCAGTACTATTCATTGTTTTTTCTTGTCCAGCTTAGACTGTGTTTGGATTTTTTCAGTCTAGTTGGATTCTCAGGAGATGCAGATATACATTCCATGTCTTTAGTTAGATGGTGGAATATTTGTATTATCTGCTGTGGATATTTTTTAGGGTTTTTATACTGACCGCTTAGTATTCTGTCCTATCCTTTTCTATTTAGCTAGAGGTGCCTCTTTTGCTAAATCTTGTTTTCTGCCTGCGTATGTCTTTCCTCTAACACTCACAGTCAATATTTGTGGTGGGCTGCCTATTCTTTGGGGTTCTGCTCTGAGGCAAGATAGAATTCCCATTTCCATCTATAGGGGTATTTAGTCCTCCGGCTGTGTCGAGGTGTCTAGGATGGGTTAGGTACACCCCACGGCTACTTCTAGTTGCGGTGTCAGTTTAGGGTTTGCGGTCAGTACAGGTTCCACCTTCTCCAGAGAAAGTCTCATGCAGCTCCAAGGTCACGGGATCATAACAGAGTCACCAGAGGTCAGGAGCTGGAAGCAAGGCAGAATACTCTAGCACAGATGCCATCTTGGAAAAAGGCAGTAATGCACAAAAGGTAATAAAAAATGTTCAGAGTCCTGACACTAGGAAGGAACTCAAACACACATAGCAAAGTTCAGGAGCTTTGTGAGTAGCTCAGACCCCACCCATAGAGCAGGGGAACTTTATATAGGAGCTGCCCCTCAGCAATTGGCTGGGAACAGCATTTCAAGTACACACCCTAACCCTGATAAAAGCAGGGGAGGTGTGGCCACTCACACCCTTAGCACACACAGAAACCATTAAAGCACAATCAGTGCAGGAACTGAGGCTCAGAGCACCTGGCTGAGACTGAAATCACTGACACAAGTGGAAAGTCATGCACCACCTGCAAATGACCTCGCAACCCACGGACAGCTTCCAGAGCAGAAACCAGGGACCGCACATGAGGAAGGTCATGCAATAGAAAAAACCCAACCACCCATGTACGGCTGTGCAGCAGAGCAGGGAACTGAGAAGGCTCCATCCAGGTAACAGCCAACAGTATCCCAGCTCAAATTATGGGGAAAAGAGTAAAGGGTTAAAGCAAACATATGCATTGTCACGCCGAAAACCAGAAACAGACAGAACGGCGTGACACATATAACCCAATAGAACAAGTAAATGCAAACTACAAATATGAATAAAAAATACATTTTATTAGAATCAAAAACAACAACAGTAATTACAAATAAGTGTAGGTGAAGATACAAAATAGAACCTGGAGGTAAAATCCAGCAACTGCACAGATGCTGCACCAACTCCTTTAATGATGCCAAACACCCCTTAAAACAGTAGATGTCAAAAACTACTTTCTTATGTTAGGTTCTGCTGCCGCCTAAACACCTGTGTAGTATATACAGTATATCATATGTAAATTATTGTCATCCATGCCAAAACATGCAAAAAAGCAGAACCAGACCAAAGATAAATGTGTATAATCTGATCTACAAAGCCATCCACAACCTGTCCCCTCCCTATATCTCTGTACTAATCTCCCAATATCTTCCCTCACATAATGTTATGAACTATACTTTTGGGCTCCCTCTTGTGGTTACTCGCGGTATGGCTCTTGTATACTCTTTCCCCAGGTTGGTAGTCACCTGGTTCGTTAACACTCTGGGTGTTTCTATTTAAACTTCCTGGAGTCTTAGTCCATTGCCTGGCATCCATGTAATCAGTCCTTGTCTGGTTGCTCTTGTCTACTGGTCCTGATTTTTGCAACATAAGCTAAGTCCTGCTTTCTTGTTTTTTGTTATTTGTATTATTCTGTTTTTTGTCCAGCTTGTTCATAATGTGATTCCTGATTTTGCTGGAAGCTCTAAGGGGGCTGATATTCTCCCCCCATACCGTTAGTCGGTACGGGGGTTCTTGGATATTCAGCGTGGATATTTTTGTAGGGTTTTTCGCTGACCACATAAGTCCGCTTTCTATATTTCTGCTAATATTTAGTGGGCCTCTCTTTGCTGAATCTAGTTCATACTTACGTTTGTCCTTTCCTCTTACCTCACTGTTATTATTTGTTGGGGGCCTGTATCTGCTTTGGGGTACCTTTCTCTGGAGGCAAGTGAGGTCTGTATTTTCTCTGAAAGGGTTAGTTAGATCTTCGGCTGGCGCGAGACATCTAGAACCAATGTAGGTACGTTCCCCGGCTGCTATTAGTTGTGGGCTAGGATCAGGTATGTGGTCAGCTCAGTTACCACCTCCCTAAGAGCTAGTTTTTATGTTTGCAGACTTTGCTGTAGACCCTGAGATCCTCTGCCATTAGGATCACAACAGTATGCCAGGCCAGTGAATAGTTAATGCATTGCAGAAGTGGGATTAAAAGAAAAGAAGTTCTGAGTTTTTTTTTTTTTTTTTTCTTCCTTCCCCTTTATCTCTGAATGGCTTGAAACTCTGCTGCAGACATGAATGTGCAAACTCTGATTACTAGTGTGGATCAGCTTGCTGCTCGTGTGCAGGGCATTCAGGATTTTGTTACTAGCAGTCCTATGTCAGAACCTAAGATTCCTATTCCTGAGCTGTTCTCTGGAGATCGATTTAAATTTAGGAATTTTAGGAATAATTGTAAATTGTTTCTATCTTTGAGACCTCGTTCGTCTGGAGACTCAGCTCAGCAAGTTAAAATTGTTATCTCCTTCTTGCGGGGCGACCCTCAGGATTGGGCTTTCTCATTGGCGCCAGGAGATCCGGCATTGGCGAATATTGATGCATTTTTTCTGGCGCTCGGATTGCTTTATGAGGAGCCCAATCTTGAAATTCAGGCAGAGAAGGCTTTGCTGGCTATTTCTCAGGGCCAGGATGAAGCCGAAGTGTATTGCCAAAAATTTCGGAAATGGTCCGTGCTTACTCAGTGGAATGAGTGTGCTCTGGCCGCAAATTTCAGAAATGGCCTTTCTGAAACCATTAAGAATGTGATGGTGGGCTTTCCCATTCCTACAAGTCTGAATGATTCTATGACGCTGGCCATTCAGATTGATCGGCGTTTGCGGGAGCGCAAATCCGCTAATCCTTTGGCGGTGTTGTCTGAACAGACGCCTGATTTAATGCAATGTGATAGAATTCAGACTAGAACTGAACGGCAAAATCATAGACGTCAGAATGGGTTGTGTTTTTACTGTGGTGATTCTACACATGTTATATCAGCATGCTCTAAACGCCTAACAAAGTTTGTTAGTCCTGTCGCTGTTGGTAACTTGCAGCCTAAATTTATTTTGTCTGTGACTTTAATTTGCTCATTGTCTTCCTACCCTGTTATGGCGTTTGTGGACTCAGGCGCTGCCCTGAGTCTTATGGATTTGTCATTTGCCAGGCGCTGTGGTTTTGTCCTGGAGCCTTTAGAAAATCCTATTCCTCTTAGAGGAATTGATGCTACGCCATTGGCGGAGAATAAACCGCAGTATTGGACACAAGTGACCATGTGCATGACTCCTGAACATCGGGAGGTGATTCATTTTCTTGTTCTGCATAAGATGCATGATTTGGTTGTTTTGGGTCTGCCATGGTTACAGGCTCATAATCCTGTTCTGGATTGGAGGGCTATGTCTGTGTCAAGTTGGGGTTGTCAGGGAATTCATTGCGATTCCCCGTCGGTGTCTATTGCTTCCTCCACTCCTTCAGAAGTTCCTGAGTATTTGCTTGACTATCAGGATGTGTTCAGTGAGTCCAGGTCCAGTGCTCTTCCTCCTCATAGGGACTGTGACTGCGCTATAGATTTGATTCCTGGTAGCAAGTTTCCTAAGGGACGATTATTTAATCTGTCGGTACCTGAGCATGCCGCGATGCGTTCTTATATAAAGGAGTCTTTGGAGAAAGGACATATTCGTCCATCCTCTTCCCCTCTTGGTGCGGGATTCTTTTTTGTGGCCAAGAAAGACGGATCTTTGAGACCTTGTATAGACTATCGGCTTCTGAATAAAATCACGGTTAAATTCCAATACCCTCTGCCACTATTGTCGGACTTGTTTGCTCGGATTAAGGGTGCCTGTTGGTTCACCAAGATAGATCTTCGTGGTGCGTACAACCTTGTGCGCATTAGGCAGGGAGATGAATGGAAAACTGCATTTAATACGCCCGAAGGTCATTTTGAGTACTTGGTGATGCCTTTTGGGCTCTCTAATGCTCCTTCAGTGTTTCAATCCTTTATGCATGACATCTTCCGGAAGTATCTAGATAAATTTGTGATTGTTTATCTGGATGACATTTTAGTTTTTTCTGATGATTGGGATTCTCATGTAAAGCAGGTCAGGATGGTGTTTCAGGTTTTGCGTGATAATGCTTTGTTTGTGAAGGGCTCAAAGTGTCTCTTTGGAGTGCAGAAGGTTTCCTTTTTGGGTTTTATTTTTTCCCCTTCTGCTGTGGAGATGGACCCAGTCAAGGTCCGAGCTATTCATGATTGGACTCAACCCACGTCTGTTAAGAGTCTTCAGAAGTTTTTGGGTTTTGCTAATTTCTACCGTCGTTTTATTGCTAACTTTTCTAGCGTTGTTAAACCTCTGACGGATATGACCAAGAAAGGTTCTGATGTCGCTAATTGGGCTCCTGCGGCCATTGAGGCCTTCCGGGAGCTGAAGCGCCGGTTTACTTCGGCGCCTGTTTTGTGCCAGCCTGATGTCTCACTTCCCTTTCAGGTTGAAGTGGATGCTTCTGAGATCGGTGCAGGAGCTGTTTTGTCGCAGAGAGGCTCTGGTTGCTCTGTGATGAAACCATGTGCTTTCTTTTCCAGGAAGTTTTCGCCGGCTGAGCGGAACTATGATGTTGGTAATCGGGAGTTGTTGGCCATGAAGTGGGCATTTGAGGAGTGGCGTCATTGGCTCGAGGGAGCTAAGCATCGTGTGGTGGTCTTGACTGATCACAAAAATCTGATGTATCTCGAGTCTGCTAAACGCCTGAATCCTAGACAGGCTCGTTGGTCATTGTTTTTCTCCCGTTTTGACTTTGTGGTCTCATACCTGCCTGGTTCGAAAAATGTGAAGGCTGATGCTCTCTCTAGGAGCTTTGTGCCTGACTCTCCTGGAGTTTCAGAGCCGGCTGGTATTCTTAAAGAAGGAGTGATTTTGTCGGCCATTTCTCCTGATTTGCGACGTGTGTTGCAGAGATTTCAGGCTGGTAGACCTGACTCTTGTCCACCTGATAGACTGTTTGTTCCTGATAAATGGACCAGCAGAGTTATTTCCGAGGTTCATTCCTCGGTGTTGGCAGGGCATCCTGGGATTTTTGGTACCAGAGATTTGGTGGCTAGGTCCTTTTAGTGGCCTTCCTTGTCACGGGATGTGCATTCTTTTGTGCAGTCCTGTGGGACTTGTGCTCGGGCTAAGCCTTGCTGTTCTCGTGCCAGCGGGTTGCTTTTGCCCTTGCCCGTCCCGAAGAGGCCTTGGACACACATTTCCATGGATTTCGTTTCAGATCTTCCGGTGTCTCAGGGAATGTCTGTCATCTGGGTGGTGTGTGATCGTTTTTCCAAGATGGTCCATTTGGTGCCCTTGCCTAAGTTGCCGTCCTCTTCCGATCTGGTTCCTTTGTTTTTTCAGAATGTGGTTCGTTTACACGGCATTCCTGAGAATATCGTGTCTGACAGAGGATCCCAGTTTGTGTCCAGATTCTGGTGATCTTTTTGTGCTAAGATGGGCATTGTTCTGTCGTTCTCGTCTGCCTTTCATCCTCAGACTAATGGCCAAACGGAGCGAACTAATCAGACGCTGGAGGCTTATTTAAGATGTTTTGTTTCTGCGGATCAGGATGATTGGGTGACCTTCTTGCCATTGGCTGAGTTTGCCCTCAATAATCGGGCTAGTTCCGCTACTTTGGTTTCGCCATTTTTCTGCAACTCTGGTTTTCATCCTCGTTTCTCCTCGGGTCATGTTGAGCCTTCTGACTGTCCTGGGGTGGATTCCGTGGTTGATAGGTTGCAGCGGACTTGGAATCATATGGTGGACAACTTGAAGTTGTCACAGGAGAAGGCTCAGCGTTTTGCCAACCGCCGCCGCGGTGTGGGTCCCCGACTTCGTGTTGGGGATTTGGTTTGGTTGTCTTCTCGGTTTGTCCCTCTGAAGGTTTCCTCTCCTAAGTTTAAGCCTCGCTTTATTGGTCCTTATAGAATTTTGGAGGTCCTTAATCCGGTGTCTTTTCGTTTGGATCTTCCTGTGTCGTTTGCCATTCACAATGTGTTCCATAGGTCTTTGTTGCGGCGGTACATTGTGCCTGTGGTTCCTGCTGTTGACCCTCCTGCTCCGGTCTTGGTTGAGGGCGAGTTGGAGTATGTGGTGAAGAAGATCTTAGATTCTCGTCTCTCTAGACGGAGGCTTCAGTATCTGGTCAAATGGAAGGGCTATGGTCAGGAGGATAATTCCTGGGTGGTCGCCTCTGATGTTCATGCAGCCGATTTGGTTCGTGCCTTTCACGCTGCCCATCCTGATCGCCCTGGTGGTCGTAGGGAGGGTTCGGTGACCCCTCCTTAAAGGGGGGGTACTGTTATGAACTATACTTTTGGGCTCCCTCTTGTGGTTACTCGTGGTATGGCTCTTGTATACTCTTTCCCCAGGTTGGTAGTTACCTGGTTCGTTAACACTCTGGGTGTTTCTATTTAAACTTCCTGGAGTCTTAGTCCATTGCCTGGCATCCATGTAATCAGTCCTTGTCTGGTTGCTCTTGTCTACTGGTCCTGATTTTTGCAACATAAGCTAAGTCCTGCTTTCTTGTTTTTTGTTATTTGTATTATTCTGTTTTTTGTCCAGCTTGTTCATAATGTGATTCCTGATTTTGCTGGAAGCTCTAAGGGGGCTGATATTCTCCCCCCATACCGTTAGTCGGTACGGGGGTTCTTGGATATTCAGCGTGGATATTTTTGTAGGGTTTTTCGCTGACCATATAAGTCCGCTTTCTATATTTCTGCTATTATTTAGTGGGCCTCTCTTTGCTGAATCTAGTTCATACTTACGTTTGTCCTTTCCTCTTACCTCACCGTTATTATTTGTTGGGGGCCTGTATCTGCTTTGGGGTACCTTTCTCTGGAGGCAAGTGAGGTCTGTATTTTCTCTGAAAGGGTTAGTTAGATCTTTGGCTGGCGCGAGACGTCTAGAACCAACGTAGGTACGTTCCCCGGCTGCTATTAGTTGTGGGCTAGGATCAGGTATGTGGTCAGCTCAGTTACCACCTCCCTAAGAGCTAGTTTTTATGTTTGCAGACTTTGCTGTAGACCCTGAGATCCTCTGCCATTAGGATCATCACAACACATAATCTCCGATCCTCCCAAGACCTCCTACTCTGCTCCACACTTATTCGTTCCTCACACAACCATCTCCAAGATTTCTCCCGAATATCCCCCATCCTCTGGAATTCCATGCCTCAACATGTCCGATTATCCACCACCCTCGGATCCTTCAGATGGAACCTGAAAACTAGTGTTGAGCATTCCGATACCGCAAGTATCGGGTATCGGCTGATATTTGCAGTATCGGAATTCCGATACCGAGTTCCGATACTTTTGTGATATCGGGAATCGGTATCGGAACCATATTCATGTGTAAAATAAAGAATTAAAATAAAAAATATGGATATACTCACCTCTCCGGCGGCCCCTGGACCTTACCGCCGTAACCGGGAGCCTCCGTTCCTAAGAATGAGCGCGTGAAGGACCTGCGATGACATCGCGGCTTGTGATTGGTCGCGTGAGTGGTCACATGAGCGCTCACGTGACCAATCAGAAGCCGCGACGTCATCGAAGGCCCTTCACGTGCTCATTCTTAGGAACGGAGGCTCCCGGTTACATCGGTAAAGTCCAGGGGCCGCCGGAGAGGTGAGTATATCCATATTTTTTATTTTAATTCTTTATTTTACACATGAATATGGATCCCAGGGCCTGAAGGAGAGTTTCCTCTCCTTCAGACCCTGGGAACCATTCCGATACTTTGCGTCCCATTGAAATGCATTGGTATCGGTATCGGCGAGATCCGATATTTTGCTGGTATCGGCCGATACTATCCGATATCGATACCAATGCATATCGGAAGGTATCGCTCAACACTACTGAAAACCCATCTCTTCTGGAAAGCCTACAGCCTGCAATAACCATTCTTCTGCCTCACCACCACCCGAGCTGCCACCTCACCACCACCTGAGCTGCCACCTCACCACCACCAGAGCTGCCGCCTCACCACCACCAGATCTGCAGCACCCCCAATCTTCTGTGTCTTCCCCATTATCCCATAGAATGTAAGTCTGCAAGGACAGGGTCTTCTCCCCTCTGCACCAGTCTGTAATTGTAAATTTGTTTACTGTAAACAATATCTGTAACTATGTACGTAACCCCTTTCTCATGTACAGCACCATGGAATTAATGGTGCCATATAAATAAATGATAATAATAATAAAATTGATATTCTGTAAGGGGAAGAAAGCAAGAGTCAAAGAGATAAGGAAGAGAAGTATAGCATGATTCCTCTCCTGAGTGCAGGAAAGCGTGCAGAAAAAAGTGCAATTAGTGCTTACCCATGTGGGATAATATGCCGGATGGCCGTTCAGGACAGTGCCCCATTTGCTGTAGGTTTCTGTTTATGTAGGGAGTTGCTCCCTTTTCCACTAGGAGTATGTTGATTAATTCTACCCTGTCGGTCTTGTTAAATTATGGATGTAAGAAAACCTGATGAATTACAGACAGATATAAAGACTATTACTTCTGAAAAAGCCAGAAAAACTATAAACAAGAGGCAGAAGAGACCCCCACAGCCATCATTAACAGAAGAGACCCTAAAGATTTTTGAAGAAAAACAAATTGCAAATGGTAACCAGCAGGATGCAGACAGCGTCAAAATAAATTTAGTTTATTTAAAGAAAGGCTCATACTGAATATAGGTGATGTGGGGGCTCATACTGTATATAGAAGGCTATGTGAGAGTTCATATTGTATATAGGAGGCTATGTGAGGGCTCATACTGTATATAGGAGGCTATGTGAGGCCTCATACTGTATATAGTCACAACTCACAGGCTCTCCATGCATGTGTAAGCGCTATAGCTTGCTGAATAAGGAGGGAGCCAATGATATTCGCTCATCTCTGCTCATAATGTATATAGGCAGTTATGTGCAGACTCATACTTTATATAGGAGGCTATATGGGGGCTCATACTGTATCTAGAGACCTATGTGCTGGCTCTATCATTATATAGGAGGCTTTATGAGGGTTCATACTGAATATAGTTGTGATGAACCCCTGAATGACCAAAACAGTGGGGAAACGTGTTATAAGAAGATGCCATTAAGCCAAGAACACAACTGTTCAGGCCATATATATATATATATATATATATATATATATATATATATATATATATATATATACAGTACAGACCAAAAGTTTGGACACACCTTCTCATTTAAAGATGTTTCTGTATTTTCATGACTATGAAAATTGTAAATTCACACTGAAACCATCAAAACTATGAATTAACACATGTGGAATTATATACTTAACAAAACAGTGTGAAACAACTGAAATTAGGTCTTATATTCTAGGTTCTTCAAAGTAGCCACCTTTTGCTTTGATGACTGCTTTGCACACTCTTGGCATTCTCTTGATGAGCTTCAAGAGGTAGTCACCAGGAATGGTTTTCTGTTGTGAATTTGGATTCTGGGCTCCCCCGGTGGCTACTGGTGGAATTGAACTTGTGACATCATCTTCCCTGTTCACCTGTTCTGATTAGATCTGGGTGTCGCTATATAACCTGGCTTCTCTGTTAGATGCTTGCCGGTCAACAATGTTATCAGAAGCCTCTCTGTGCTTGTTCCTGCTCCCAGACATCTACTAGATAAGTTGGACATTCGTCCATGTTTTGTTTTTGTATTTTGGTTCCAGTTCACAGCTGCAGTTTCGTTACTGTGTCTGGAAAGCTCTTGTTGATCAGGAATTGCCACTCTGGTATTATGAGTTAATGCCAGAGTCCTAAAGTAATTTCTGGATGTGTTTTGTTAGGGTTTTCTACTGACCATGAAAGTATGCTTTCTGTCTTCTGCTATCTAGAAAGCGGACCTCAAATTTGCTAAAACTATTTTCCTGCTGCGTTTGTTGTTTCATCTCATATCACCGCCAATATATGTGGGGGGCTTCTGTCTCCTTTTGGGCATTTCTCTAGAGGTGAGTCAGGTCTTATATTTCCCTCTGCTAGCATTATTTAGTTCTCCGGCCGGCGCTGGGCATATAGGGATAAAAAGTAGGACATGCTACCTGGCTACTTCTAGATGATGCGGTAGGTTTAGTTCATGGTCAGTACAGTTACATCTTCCAAGAGCTTGTTCCTATAGAGGCTTATGCTAGTTCTCTGGCCATGGAGATCATGACAGTTTGACCGGACCACTAAAGGGTTAAAATCCTTGGCTGAGAAAGGAGAGAAATAAGAAGTCTGCTGAGAGTTTTTTTTTTTTTTTTCCCTCTGTGCTCTTAATTGGATCACTTGCCAGTCTGTCTATGCTGCAGTCTTTCTTTTTTTTCTCTCTCCTTATAATCTTTGAATGGCTTTGTGTTCACCTGTTAATAATGGATCTTCAGAGTGTAACTGCAGGTTTGAATAATCTCACCACGAAAGTACAAAATTTGCAAGATTTTATTATTCATGCTCCGGTATCTGAGCCGAGAATTCCTTTGCCGGAATTCTTCTCAGGGAATAGATCTAGCTTTCAGAATTTTAGAAATAATTGTAAGCTATTTTTGTCCCTGAAATCTCGTTCTGCTGGAGACTCTGCACAGCAGGTTGGGATTGTGATTTCCTTGCTCCGCGGCGACCCTCAAGACTGGGCTTTTGCATTGGCACCAGGGGATCCTGCGTTGCGCAATGTGGATGCGTTTTTTTTGGCCTTGGGCTTGCTGTATGAGGAACCTCATTTGGAACTTCAGGCAGAAAAAACTTTGATGTCCCTATCGCAGGGGCAAGATGAAGCTGAAATTTACTGCCAAAGATTCCGTAAATGGTCTGTGCTTACTCAGTGGAATGAGTGTGCCTTGGCGGCTACTTTCAGAGAGGGTCTCTCTGATGCCATTAAGGATGTTATGGTGGGGTTCCCTGTGCCTGCGGGTCTGAATGAGTCCATGACAATGGCCATTCAGATCGATAGGCGTCTGCGGGAGCGCAAACCTGTGCACCATCTGGCGGTGTCCACTGAGAAGACGCCAGAAAGCATGCAGTGTGATAGAATTCTGTCCAGAAGCGAGCGGCAGAATTTTAGACGGAAAAATGGGTTGTGTTTCTATTGTGGGGATTCTACTCATGTTATATCAGCGTGCTCTAAGCGTACTAAAAAGCTTGATAAATCCGTTTCCATTGGCACTTTACAGTCTAAATTTATTTTGTCTGTGACCCTGATTTGCTCTTTGTCATCTATTACTACTGACGCCTATATCGACTCTGGCGCCGCTTTGAGTCTTATGGATTGGTCCTTTGCCAATCGTTGTGGGTATGATTTAGAGCCTTTGGAAACTCTTATTCCTCTGAAGGGGATTGACTCCACCCCATTGGCTAATAATAAACCACAATACTGGACACAAGTGACTATGTGTATTAATCCGGATCACCAGGAGACTATTCGTTTTCTAGTGCTGTATAATCTACATGAGGATTTGGTGCTGGGATTGCCATGGCTGCAGTCTCACAACCCAGTCCTTGACTGGAGAGCTATGTCTGTGTTGAGCTGGGGATGTAAGGGGACTCATGGGGACGTACCTTTGGTGTCCATTTCATCATCTATTCCCTCTGAAATCCCTGAGTTCCTGTCTGATTATCGTGACGTCTTTGAAGAACCCAAGCTGGGTTCACTACCTCCGCACCGTGAGTGCGATTGTGCTATAGATTTAATTCCGGGTAGTAAATACCCAAAGGGTCGTTTATTTAATCTGTCTGTGCCTGAACATACTGCTATGCGAGAATATATAAAGGAGTCCTTGGAAAAGGGACATATTCGTCCATCGTCATCTCCCTTAGGAGCCGGTTTTTTCTTTGTGTCAAAAAAAGACGGCTCTTTGAGACCATGTATTGATTATCGGCTTTTGAATAAAATCACGGTTAAATGTCAATGCCCATTGCCGTTGCTGACTGATTTGTTTGCTCGCATAAAGGGGGCCAAGTGGTTCTCTAAGATTGATCTCCGTGGGGCGTATAATTTGGTGCGGATCAGGCAGGGGGATGAGTGGAAAACCGCATTTAATACGCCCGAGGGCCACTTTGAGTATTTGGTGATGCCTTTTGGTCTTTCTAATGCCCCTTCAGTCTTCCAGTCCTTTATGCATGATATTTTCCGCGATTTTTTGGATAAATTTATGATAGTGTATCTGGATGATATTCTGATTTTTTCGGATGACTGGGACTCTCATGTCCGGCAAGTTAAGAGGGTTTTTCAGGTTTTGCGGTCTAATTCTCTGTGTGTCAAGGGTTCTAAGTGCGTTTTTGGGGTTCAGAGAATTTCCTTTTTGGGATATATTTTTTCTCCCTCTTCCATTGAGATGGATCCTGTCAAGGTTCAAGCTATTTGTGATTGGACGCAGCCCTCTTCTCTTAAAAGTCTTCAGAAATTTTTGGGCTTTGCCAACTTTTATCGTCGATTTATTTCTGGTTTTTCGGATGTCGTTAAGCCATTGACCGATTTGACTAGACAGGGTGCTGATGTTGCTAATTGGTCCCCTGATGCTGTGGAGGCCTTTCAGGAGCTTAAGCGCCGTTTTTCTTCTGCCCCTGTGTTGCGTCAGCCTGATGTGACTCTTCCTTTTCAGGTTGAGGTCGACGCTTCTGAGACCGTAGCTGGGGCAGTGTTGTCGCAGAAAAGTTCTGACTGCGCCGTGATGAGGCCTTGTGCCTTCTTTTCCCGTAAATTTTCGCCCGCTGAGCGGAATTATGATGTTGGGAATCGGGAGCTTTTGGCCATGAAGTGGGCGTTTGAGGAGTGGCGCCATTGGCTCGAGGGGGCCACACATCAGGTGGTGGTATTGACTGACCACAAAAATTTGATTTATCTTGAGACCGCCAGGCGCCTGAATCCTAGACAGGCGCGCTGGTCATTATTTTTTTCTCGGTTTAATTTTGTGGTATCGTACCTACCAGGTTCTAAGAATGTTAAGGCGGATGCCCTTTCTAGGAGTTTTGAGCCTGATTCACCTGGCAACTCTGACCCCACAGGTATTCTTAAGGAGGGAGTTATCTTGTCAGCTGTTTCTCCAGACCTGCGGCGGGCCTTGCAGGAGTTTCAGGCGGATAGACCGGATCGTTGTCCGCCTGATAGGCTGTTTGTTCCTGATGATTGGACCAGTAAAGTCATCTCTGAGGTGCATTCTTCTGCGTTGGCAGGTCATCCTGGAATTTTTGGTACCAGGGATTTGGTGGCAAGATCCTTCTGGTGGCCTTCCCTGTCACGAGATGTGCGAGGCTTTGTGCAGTCTTGTGACGTTTGTGCTCGGGCCAAGCCTTGTTGTTCTCGGGCTAGTGGATTATTGTTGCCCTTGCCTATTCCTAAGAGGCCTTGGACACACATCTCGATGGATTTTATTTCAGATCTGCCTGTTTCTCAGAAGATGTCTGTCATCTGGGTGGTGTGTGACCGTTTTTCTAAGATGGTTCATTTGGTTCCCCTGCCCAAATTGCCTTCTTCTTCCGAGTTGGTGCCCCTGTTTTTTCAAAATGTTGTTCGTTTGCATGGTATTCCTGAGAATATCGTTTCTGACAGAGGAACCCAATTTGTGTCTAGATTTTGGCGGGCATTTTGTGCTAGGATGGGCATAGATTTGTCTTTTTCGTCTGCTTTTCACCCTCAGACTAATGGCCAGACCGAGCGGACTAATCAGACCCTGGAGACATATCTGAGGTGTTTTGTGTCTGCTGACCAGGATGATTGGGTTGCTTTTTTGCCATTGGCGGAGTTCGCCCTCAATAATCGGGCCAGCTCTGCCACCTTGGTTTCCCCGTTTTTCTGTAATTCGGGGTTCCATCCTCGATTTTCCTCCGGTCAGATGGAATCCTCGGATTGTCCTGGAGTGGATGCGGTGGTGGAGAGATTGCATCATATCTGGGGGCAGGTGATGGACAATTTAAAGTTGTCCCAGGAGAAGACTCAGCTTTTTGCCAACCGTCACCGTCGTGTTGGTCCTCGGCTTTGTGTTGGAGATTTGGTGTGGTTGTCTTCTCGTTTTGTCCCTATGAGGGTCTCATCTCCTAAGTTTAAGCCTCGGTTCATCGGTCCGTATAAAATATTGGAGATTCTTAACCCTGTTTCCTTCCGTTTGGACCTCCCTGCATCCTTTTCTATTCATAACGTTTTTCATCGGTCGTTATTGCGCAGGTATGAGGCACCGGTTGTGCCTTCCGTTGAGCCTCCTGCTCCGGTGTTGGTTGAGGGTGAGTTGGAGTACGTTGTGGAAAAAATCCTAGACTCCCGTGTTTCCAGACGGAGACTCCAGTATCTGGTCAAGTGGAAGGGATACGGCCAGGAGGATAATTCTTGGGTCACTGCATCTGATGTTCATGCCTCTGATCTGGTTCGTGCCTTTCATAGGGCCCATCCTGATCGCCCTGGTGGTTCTGGTGAGGGTTCGGTGCCCCCTCCTTGAGGGGGGGGTACTGTTGTGAATTTGGATTCTGGGCTCCCCCGGTGGCTACTGGTGGAATTGAACTTGTGACATCATCTTCCCTGTTCACCTGTTCTGATTAGATCTGGGTGTCGCTATATAACCTGGCTTCTCTGTTAGATGCTTGCCGGTCAACAATGTTATCAGAAGCCTCTCTGTGCTTGTTCCTGCTCCCAGACATCTACTAGATAAGTTGGACATTCGTCCATGTTTTGTTTTTGTATTTTGGTTCCAGTTCACAGCTGCAGTTTCGTTACTGTGTCTGGAAAGCTCTTGTTGATCAGGAATTGCCACTCTGGTATTATGAGTTAATGCCAGAGTCCTAAAGTAATTTCTGGATGTGTTTTGTTAGGGTTTTCTACTGACCATGAAAGTATGCTTTCTGTCTTCTGCTATCTAGAAAGCGGACCTCAAATTTGCTAAAACTATTTTCCTGCTGCGTTTGTTGTTTCATCTCATATCACCGCCAATATATGTGGGGGGCTTCTGTCTCCTTTTGGGCATTTCTCTAGAGGTGAGTCAGGTCTTATATTTCCCTCTGCTAGCATTATTTAGTTCTCCGGCCGGCGCTGGGCATATAGGGATAAAAAGTAGGACATGCTACCTGGCTACTTCTAGATGATGCGGTAGGTTTAGTTCATGGTCAGTACAGTTACATCTTCCAAGAGCTTGTTCCTATAGAGGCTTATGCTAGTTCTCTGGCCATGGAGATCATGACAGTTTTCACTTCACAGGTGTGCCCTGTCAGGTTTATTAAGTGGGGTTTCTTGCCTTATAAATGGTGTTGGGACCACCAGTTGTGTTGTGCAGAAGTCTGGTGGATACACAGCTGATTGTCCTACTGAATAGACTGTTAGAATTTGTATTATGGCAAGAAAAAAACAGCTAAGTAAAGAAAAATGAGTGGCCATCATTACTTTAAGAAATGAAGGTTAGTCAGTCCGAAAAATTGGGAAAACTTTGAAAGTGTCCCCAAGTGCGTTGGCAAAAACCATCAAGCGCTACAAAGAAACTGGCTCACATGAGGACTGCCCCAGGAAAAGAAGACCAAGAGTCACCTCTGCTTCTGAGGATAAGTTTATCCGAGTCACCAGCCTCAGAAATCGCAGGTTAACAACAGCTCAGATTAGAGACCAGGTCAATGCCACACAGAGTTCTAGCAGCAGACACATCTCTACAACAACTGCTAAGGAGAATTTGTGCAGGCCTTCATGGTGAAATAGCTGCTAGGAAACCACTGCTAAGGACAGGCAACAAGCAGAAGAGACTTGTTTGGGCTAAAGAACACAAGGATTGGACATTAGACCAGTGGAAATCTGTGCTTTGGTCTGATGAGTACAAATTTGAGATCTTTGGTTCCAACAATCTTGTCTTTGTGCGACGCAGAAAAGGTGAACGGATGGACTCTACATGCCAGGTTCCCACCGTAAAGCATGGAGGGGGAGGTGTGATGGTGTGGGGGTGCTTTGCTGGTGACACTGTTGGGGATTTATTCAAAATTGAAGGCATACTGAACCAGCATGGCTACCACAGCATCTTGCAGCGGCATGCTATTCCATCCGGTTTGCATTTAGTTGGACCATCATTTATTTTTCAACAGGACAATGACCCCAAACACACCTCCAGGCTGTGTAAGGGCTATTTGACCAAGAAGGAGAGTGATGGGGTGCTACGCCAGATGACCTGGCCTCCTCAGTCACCAGACCTGAACCCAATTGAGATGGTTTGGGGTGAGCTGGACCGCAGAGTGAAGGCAAAAGGGCCAACAAGTGCTAAGCATCTCTGGGAACTCCGTCAAGATTGTTGGAAGACCATTCCCGGTGACAACCTCTTGAAGCTCATCAAGAGAATGCCAAGAGTGTGCAAAGCAGTCATCAAAGCAAAAGGTGGGTACTTTGAAGAACCTGGAATATAAGACATAATTTCAGTTGTTTCACACTTTTTTGTTAAGTATATAATTCCACATGTGTTAATTCATAGTTTTGATGCCTTCAATGTAAATGTACTATTTTCATAGTCATGAAAATACAGAAAAATCTTTAAATGAGAAGGTGTGTCCAAACTTTTGGTCTGTACTGTATATATAGAGTATATATATATATATATATATATATATATATATATATATATATATATATATAGAGAGAGAGAGAGTATATATATATATATATAGTCCATGTCCAAAGAAACGAGTGACCATGTATTATTGTTTATGTTTACATACGTAAGGGCCTCATAGTTTGGATTGTTGATTGAGGGGCTATGTGGTAGCTCATATTTTATGTAGGGAGCTATGTGAGGGGTCATACAGTATGTATGCATTCTACAAAAAATAAGTAATTCAATTAATATTAAAATAATTATAATTCATATTGAGCAGAATTAATTTAAGCATATTGGTTCGGCCTCCACAATGGTCATTGTCTCTCATGTGGCCCCTTGGTAAAATTAATCTCCCACCCTTGCTCTATTATGTATAGGGCTATGTTATGTATACAGCTGTACATAATGGAAAACTTTACACTATCTCTGTCATTTTCCATCTACTGATGGGCACTGGAGCACCTGTGTGTTACTCACATGATCTATCAAAAGGGATCATGTAACATGTTTTGTGATACATTGGGTGCCTGGGGAGGGCATTCCTTCTAAAATGCCCGGGGCGCTAGCTACTCTTAATCTGCCCCTGCTAGCCACTACATCCATCAGGTGCCAGGAGAACCTTGGCGTTCAACATTTAGCCCCTATGCAGGTAACTGGAAACACAATGGATCCTCATGGCTTCAGTCCTCAAAATAGCTGCTAGACAGAGGAATGAGCCTAATGCAAGAGTTGTCAAACTAGCAAGGTCAGTAACTCGAGGTACAGAACCAGGGACAGTATCAGGAGACAAACTGTAGTCAAGAAAATAGCCAAGTCATGTTATAAAAATAGACTAAATTCCGGAGGGACAACAGAGTAAAAGCACCTCTGCATATTAGACTAAAATCATAGAATGTTAGATTTGGACTGGACATCAATGTTCATCGTGTCCAACCCCCTGCTCAATGCAGGATTCACTAAACCATCTCAGATAGATGCCTGTCCCGCTTCTGTTTGAAGACATCCATTGAATGAGAACTCACCGCCTCTCGTGGCAACCTGTTCTACTCTTTGGTCACCATCACTGTCAAAAAGTTTTTTCTAACATCAAATCTGTATCTTCTCCCTTTCAGTTTCATTCCATTTCTTCTTGTGTTTCCTTGTGCAAATCAGAGAAATGATGATTCCTCTACACTGTGACATTCCTTCAGATATTTGTAGACAGCTATTAAGTCTCATCTTAGCCACCAGTAGAAGCACAAAACGTTCATTGTTCATCATGTCTCTCTCCATGGAATTGCGGCACCTGCTGCCACGCTGCTAGCACTTTTGCCATTTTTGTCAACTGTCCAATATAATGAAAATTAAAATGGACTGAATTTTCTTTAAAAAGAAGGGTGAGTGCTGACTTTCTTTTCATATATGTTATAGTGAAGCTTTGATTGTTTCCTGTCTTTGAACTGCTCTTTATTTGACCATTAGAGGTTGCAAAATCCATAACAAGTACCTAGACACTGGTGAAAATGCTTTCTAATTTAGTGCTTCAACACTGTCAAGACTATTAAACATTCCCAGATCTTTTAACTGTTCCTCGTAGGACATACTTTTCAGTCCGCTTACCATCCTGGTAGGTCTTCTCTGAATTTGCTCCATTTTTTCAATGTCTTTTTCAAAATGTGGTGCCCAGAACTGGACACAGTATTCCAGGTGAGGTCTGACCAAGGATGAGTAGAGGAGGATAATTACTTTACGTGATCTAGACTCTATGCCTCTCTTAAAGGGGTTGTCCACTACTTTCAGTTAACCCCCCAATGTATCCCCCCGAGGCCCCTAATGAATTTTATAAATACCTTCTGTTGCCGTTTTTGCCTGTGAGCGGCGCTATGGCGGCGGCTGAGTCTGGGTCACGTGACCCCCAGGCTGCAGCCACCGCTAATTTCCGCTGATGTCACGTCAATTTCCAGACTCTGGAAATTGACGTGACGTCAGTAACAGGCGTGTCCAAGCCGCACAGTCAGCAGTCACTCAAGAGTGACTGGGCTGTGGGCGGGGATGTGGGCTACCTGCGGTGCTGTGCTGGGGGCAGGCGGGGCTGTGCTGGTGTCTGTGCTGGGATCTGCTGGCCGAGATGTACGGCGGCAGCGGCCGGTCCTGTGGCGGCGGCCGGTCCCGTTGTGGTGGCTGGTGTGTTGGCGTCCGGTGCCATAGCGGCGGCCGGTGCGTCGGCGTCGGCCGGTGCATCGGCGTCCGGTGCCGTGGCAGCGGCCGGTGCGTCGGCGTCCGGTGCCGTGGCGGTGGCCGGTGCAGCGGCGGCCAATCCCGTGGCGGTGGCTGGTGCGTCAGCGTCCGGTGCCGGCCAGTGCGTCGGTGGCGGCGGCCGGTGCAACGGTGGGGGTCTGCGCGGTGAAACCGAAGGTGCTGGAGTGTGGCTGTGCTGTGGTGGTGGCGGCGGTGGCATTGTCTCTGTGTGCAGGCATTGTCCGATGGGACTACAAGTCCCATCAGGCTCTGCCTGCTACAGTGACAGTGAGTGACACATTAGCCAATGATGGGACAGTAGTAGTCCCATCATCCGGCTAATGTGTTGAATGTATAAAACAAAAACAAAACACACATATACAGTACATACAAACATAGAACACACATACAGAACATGCAACATGCGATGACATGCAGCATGCGACATGCAATGACATGCACCATGCGACGACATGTGCCATGCGACGACATGCAACATGTGACATGCGACATGTGACAACATGCACCATGCGGCATGCACCATGCAGCATGTGACAACATGCGCCATGAAACGACATGCGCCATGCGACTACATGCGCCATGATACGACATGCGCCATGCAACATGTGACATCATGCGACATGCACCATGCGACATGTGACATGCACCATGCGACATGCCACATGCAGCATGCTACATGTGACAACATGTGATGACATGCAGCATGCGACGACATGCACCATGCGACATGCGCCATGCAACGACATGCAGCATGTGATGACATGCACCATGTGACTACATATACCATACGACGACATGCGACATGCAACATGTGACATCATGTGACATGCACCATGTGACAACATGTGACATGCACCATGTGATAACATGCGACATGCAGCATGTGAAATGTGACATGCACCATGTGACATGCGACATGCACCATGGGACAAAATGCAGCATGCGACAAAATGCACCATGCGACAACATGCGACATGTGACAACATGCACCATGCGACATGCACCATGCAGTATGCAACAACATGCACCATGCGACGACATGCACCATACGACAACATGCGACATGTAGCATGCGAAATGTGACATGCACCATGTGACATGCGACATGCACCATGCGACAAAATGCAGCATGCGACAACATGCACCATGCGACAACATGCGACATGTGACAACATGCACCATGCGACATGCACCATGCAGCATGCAACAACATGCAACATGTGACATGCACCATGCAACATGCCACATGCAGCATGCTACATGTGACAACATGTGACGACATCCAGCATGCGACGACATGCACCATGCGACATGCGGCGCCATGCGCCGACATGCAACATGTGACACCATGTGACATGCAACATGTGACAGGATGCAACATGTGACAACATGCGACGACATGCAACATGCGACGATATGCACCATGCGCCGACATGCAACATGTGACATCATGTGACATGCACCATGTGACATGTGACGGCATGTGACGACATGCACCATGCGATGACATGCAACATGTGACATCATGCGACATGCCATATACAGTACATACATACAGTACATACATACAGACATACAGACATACAGTACATATAACATAGAGTACATACTCACCATCACTTGTCACTTTTATCCCCGAAGCCATTGTCATCTGTAAAAAATATTAAAATAATAAACAAACACTATACTCCCTGATCCGCAGAAATCCAATTAAAACCAGTGTTCCTCAACGATCTTCCGTGGAGAGCAGGAGCATCAGCTGATGCGACCACTCTCCAGGGGCTCCAGGAACACAATGACGGGAGGAAGGTATCCTTCCACAATGTATTCCCCACAATGTATTCCCACGCCCCTGTGAGAAAATAGTTCCTAGTCTCACTTTTGGCATTGCTGTGTGAGAAAGTTCCCATGCAGCTTTTTGCCATAAAGTGAGACCAGTGAACTTTAGTAACCTCTCAGTGATGCACTGCAGGAGCCATTGTCTCCTGTCAGTGTGTCACTGAGGGTCCTATAGAGCGGTGACATCACCTGATGTCACTGTTCTATAGGGGAGATCGTCGTGGGACACTCGTTATTAATTGGACTACGGCAGACAGGTAGTATACGGTTTATTATTTTACATTTTTTGCAGGCGCTGAAGTATGGTAAGTATGGTTAAATGAAGAATAATAAAATACTTTTTTCCTAATGTGTGCGTGTTTTATTAACCCTTTCTTACTATTGGATTAATAATGGATGGGCATCTTATTGACGCCTCTCCGTTATTAACCCAGCTTAATGTCACCTTACAATAGCAAGGTGACATTAACCCCTTATTACCCCATATCACACCGCTACACAGGATTGGGAAGAGAGGGGCTAAGTGCTGGAATTGGCGCATCTTACAGATGCACCATTTCTGGGGCGGCTGCGGACTGGTATTTGTAGCTGGGGGGGACCAATATCCATGGCTATGAATATCAGCCCGCAGCTGTCTGCGTAGCCTTTCTGGCTATAAAATATAGGGGGACCCCACGTCATTTTTTTGTGGGGTCCCCCTATTTTAATAGCCAGTAAAGGCTACGCAGACAGCTGCGGGCTGATATTCATAGAAGGCTACAAATATTGGCCCCCGGCCGTCGGCTTTCCCCCTCTGGCACAGAAAATTTCGCGGGAGCCCACGCCATTTTTTTTTTTTACTGAAACATATTGTTCAATAACCCCTTTCTGCCAGCTGACGGAATAGTACGTCAGCTGGCAGTATCCCCCGCTTTGAGGTGGGCTTTGGCGGTGAGCCCACTTCAAAGCCGCAACATGTCATCTGTTTTCAATACAACAAAAAAAATGTACATGATCGCTAAACGGCATAGCGAGAAAAAAAAATCAAAAGACAAACTTATGTTTTTTTGGTCGCCGCGACACTACATTAAAATGCAATAATGGGCGATCAAAAAAACGTATCTGCACAAAAGTGGAATAATTAAAAACGTCAGCTCGGCATGCAAAAAATTAGCCCTCACCCGACACGATATCTCAGAAAATATAGACGCTACAGGTATCAAAAAATGGCACAATTATTTTATTTCATTTTAGCAAACTTTGGAATTTTTTTTCACCACTTAGATAAAAAATAACCTACACGTGTTTGGTGTCTATAAACTCATAATGACCTGGAGAATCATAATGGCAGGTCAGTTTTATGCTGTGTGCACACGTTTCAGATTTGGTTGCAGAATTTTCTGCACAAAATCTGCATCTCCTTGCAGAAAACGCAGCTGTGTTTTGGATGCATTTTTTCACGTTTTTTTCATTTTTTTGCGCGGTTTTGATGCGGGTTTTTTGTGTGGTTTTGATGCAGTTCTTGGTGCGGTTTTTGTTGCAGTTTTTGCATGTTTTTTGTGCGTTTTTGTATGCGTTTTTGAAAGCTAAATAAAGATGTATTATTGAAGAAAAAAAAAGATTTGTGATATCATTATTGTCCAACCACCTCTTTTACATTTGTCCAACCCACACTCAATTACACACAGATAGATAGACATATAGATGATAGATTTAATGGATAGGCAGATCTACATATAGATAGATCTATAGATGCATACATCTACCTATTCCTATATCTATCTATAGATATATCTGGATAGATATATCTATTGATAGATGTATGGATAGTGTAGGGTGTGTGTCCACTGTCCGGATTACATCCGAATTAGCTGCAGATTGGCTGCTGCATACTTGTAGTCCCATCGGATGATGCCTGCACACACCCCAAAAGACCCCCCGCACAGCCCCGCACACACCCGAACAGTCCCGCACACACCCGAACAGCCCCGCACACACCTGAACAGTCCCGCACACACCCGAACAGTCCCGCACAGCGCCGCACACATCCAAACAGTCCCGCACACATCCGAACAGCCTGCAGACCCCGCACACACCTGAACAGTCCCGCACAGCGCCGCACACATCTGAACAGCCCGCAGACCCTGTCCGCACACACATACACGCACACCGTCACCACCCACACACTTCCCTCCTCCCGAACTGCAGCGTTTCTCGAACCCATATCCACATCTAAACTGCAGATCTTTTTTATATCTGCGGTTTTGCTGCGGATGTTCCCGACTCAATGCAAATCTATGGGTGCATAAACGCTGCAGTTCGGCACAAAAGAAGTGACATGCTGCGGAACAACATGGGCACAACAAGTCTGCGGCTCCCATAGACTTACATTGGTTGTGCTCTACACTGTGGATTTGATGCAATTCTGTGCGGCAAAAAATACTGCGGATCTGCAATCAAATCCGCAATGTGTGCACACAGCCTTAGCATTTAGTGAGCCTAGCAAAAAAGCCAAGCAAAAAACAAGTGTGGGATTGCACTTTTTTTGCAATTTCATCGCACTGACTTTTTATTCACATTTTCTGTTACATGACATGGTAAAACCAATGGTGTCGTTCAAAAGTAGAACTTGTTCCTCAAAAGATAAGCCCTCACATGGCCATATTGATGGAAAAATTATGGCTCTGGAAAGAAGGGGAGCGATAAACGAAAACAAAAAAGCTCCAGGGGTGAAGGGGTTTAGAAACATGGATATGGACATATCTATGGAAATAGACATAGATATATAGATATATCTGTATGTATTCATCTATCTATCTACTAGATGGTGGCCCGATTCTAACGCATCGGGTATTCTAGAATATGCCTGTCCACGTAGTATATTGCTCAGCCACGTAGTATATTGGCCAACCACGTAGTATATTGGCCAGCCACGTAGTATATTGCCCAGTCACGTAGTATATTGCCCAGCCACGTAGTATATTGCCCAGCCACGTAGTATATTGCACAGCGACGGAGTATACAGCACAGACCCACATAGCATACAGACTTAAAATAAAAAATAAACATATACTCACCTTCCAAAGGCCCGTTGAAGTCCTGGCCCTGTGTGCGGTGCACGCAGCAGCTTCCAGTCCCAGGGTTGGTATGAGCGCAGGACCTGTGATGACGTCGCGGTCACATGACAGTGACGTCATGACAGGTCCTTCTCGCAGGACCTGTGATGACGTCGCGGTCACATGACCGTGACGTCATGACAGGTCCTTCTCGCATACCATCCTTGGCACCGGAAGCTGCCGCTTGCATGGAGCGGTCACAGGAGCGTCACGAAGAGCGGGAAAGGCAGCGGAAGGTAAGTATGTAATGATTTTTTTTTTTTATTATTATTTTTAACATTAGATTTTTTTTACTATTGATACTGCATAGGCAGCATCAATAGTAAAAATTTGGTCACACAGGGTTAATAGCAGCATTAATGGAGTGCGTTACACCGCAGCATAACGCGGTCCGTTAGCGGTGCCATTAACCCTGCGTGAGCGATGACTGGAGGGGATTATGGAGCGGGCACTGACTGCTGGGAGGAAAGGAGCGGCCATTTTGGCGCCGGACTGGGCCCATCCCTGATTGGTTGTGGCTGTTTTGCCACGACCAATCAGCGACTTGGATTTCCGTGACAGACAGAGGCCGCGACCAATGAATATCCGTGACTGACAGACAGACAGACAGACAGAAAGACGGAAGTACCCCTTAGACTGTGGCCCAATTCTAATGCATCGGGTATTCTAGAATATGCATGTCCCCGTAGTATATGGACAGTGATAATTCCAGAATTCGCGGCAGACTGTGCCCGTCGCTGATTGGTTGAGGCAACCTTTATGACATCATCATTGCCATGGCAACCATTATGACATCTATGTCGATACTGTGCCTGTCGCTGATTGGTCGAGGCGAATTCACGGCAGACTGTGCCCGTCGCTGATTGGTCGAGGCAACCTTCATGACATCATCGTCGCCATGCTGTGCCTGTCGCTGATTGGTCGAGGCCTGGGGGCCTCGACCAATCAGAGACGTGGGATTTCCAGGACAGACAGACAGACAGAAAAACCCTTAGACAATTATATATATAGATTTGTTATCTATCTATCTATCTATCTATCTATCTATCTATCTATCTATCTATCTATTATCTATCTATCTATCTATCTATCTATCTATCAGTGTGTAATGGAGTGTGGGTTGGACAAATGTAAAAAAGGAGGTTGGACAGAGATGACATCACAAATCTTTTTGAAGATAGAGGCGGGAGAGGAGGGAGGGGTTGAGGTGTGTTTTGGAGTGGGTGTGCCAGGTGCAGAGTTACAGGCGAGTGCAATGCATCATGGAACTTGTAGTATTAGAGCACAATAACTCAGGAGAAAGGAAGTTGTCGATTAACCCCATGAGAGCTGGGTCCAGCACTAAAGATGTGCTGCTACAGCATGATAAAAGGTAATATTGCTAAAATAAAGACAGTGGATGTTTTCAGTGGCACATAATAGCAAGATTTATGAAAAAAAAGTTTATTGTAGTGGACAACTTCTTTAATACATCCTAGAACTGTTTGCCTTTTCCGCTGCTGCATCACACTGTTGACTCATGTGTAGTCTGTGATCTATTAGTATACCCAAGTCATTTTCACACGTGCTGTTGCTCAGATCTATTCCTACCATTCTATAGATGTAATTTTCATTTTTCTTTTTTTGCATTTCTCCCTGTTAAATACTATTCTATTAGTCGATGCTCATTGTTCAAGTTTATCTAGATCAGTCTGAATCCTTTCTCTCTCTTCTCTAGTGTTAGGCCATGTGCACACGTTCAGTATTTTTTGTGTTTTTTTCACGTCTTTTCGCTATAGAAACATGATAAAAACGTGAAAAAAACACGAAAAAAACGCTTACATATGCCTCCCATTATTTCCAGTGTTTTCCGCATTTCTTGTGCAAATGTTGAATTTTTTCCGCGAAAAAATCGCATCGCGGAAAAAAAAGCAACATGTTCATTAAATTTGCGGAATTGCGAGGATTCCGCACACCTAGAAAAGCATTGATCTGCTTACTTTCCACATGTGGCTATGCCCACCATGCGGGAAGTAAGCAGATCATGTGCGGTTGGTACCCAGGGTGGAGGAGAGGAGACTCTCCTCCACGGACTGGGCACCATATAATTGGTAAAAAAAAAAGAATTAAAATAAAAAATAGTCATATACTCACCTTCGATGGCCCCCAGAGTCTTCCCGCCTCTCAGCGGTGCATGCTGCCGCTTCCGTTCCTATAGCTAGTGTGTGGGAAGGACCTGCGATGACATCGCGGTCACATGACCGCGACGTCATCAAAGGTCCTACATACACACTCAATCTATAGGAACGGACGCCGCTGAGGAGATCGGCTGTCTGCAGGTGAGTATATCCATTTTTTTAATTTTTTTTATTATTTTTAAACATTCTATCTTTTACTATTGATGCTGCATAGGCTGCATCTATAGTAAAAAGTTGGTCACACTTGTCAAACACTATGTTTGACAAGTGTGACCAACCTGTCAATCAGTTTTCCAAGCGATGCTACAGATCGCTTGGAAAACTTTAGCATTCTGCAAGCTAATTACGCTTGCAAAATGCTAAAAAAAACCACGAAAAAAACCGCAAAAAAATGCGGATTTCTTGCAGAAAATTTCCGGTTTTCTTCAGGAAATTTCTGCAAGAAATCCTGACGTGTGCACATACCCTTAAGGTACCTTCACACTGACCAACTTAACAATGATAATGATAGCGATCCGTGACGTTGCAGCGTCCTGGATAGCGATATCATTGTGTTTGACACGCAGCAGCGATCAGGATCCTGCTGTGATATCATTGGCCGGAGCTAGAAGGCCAGCATCTTATTTCGTCGCTGGATCACCCGCTGACATCGCTGAATTGGTGTGTGTGACGCAGATTCAGCGATGTCTTCACTGGTAACCAGGGTAAACATCGGGTTACTAAGTGCAGGGCCGCGCTTAGTAACCCGATATTTACCCTGGTTACCATTGTAAATGTAAAAAAAACAAACACTACATACTTACATTCCGGTGTCTGTCGGGTCCCCCGGCGTCCGCTTCCCTGAACTGTGTCAGCGCCGGCCGGCCATAAAGCAGAGCACAGCGGTGACGTCACCGCTGAAGTATGTAGTGTTTTTTTTTTTTTTTACATTTACACTGGTAACCAGGGTAAACATCGGGTTACTAAGCGCGGCCCTGCGCTTAGTAACCCGATGTTTACCCTGGTTACCCGGGGACTTCGGCATCGTTGGTCGCTGGAGAGCTGTCTGTGTGACAGCTCTCCAGTGACCACACAACGACGAAACAGCGACGCTGCAGCGATCGGCATCGTTTTTTATATCGCTGCAGCGTCGCTTAATGTGATGGTACCTTTAGCTATCCCTCTTAGCTTTGCATTGTCTATAAATTTGATTAGTTTACCTTCAGTTTCCTTATCTAAATCATTTATACAAATGTTGAACAACACTGGGGCCAGGCACTGGCGTAGCTAGAGCTTTTGCTGCCCGGGGCTGTTTCCGAGTTTGGCGCCCCCCCCATTGCCGTCACTCAACGCCGGGCACCGTCCCCTCAGCACTGTTTACCCATGAAATCCGGTGCCTGCGCTGTGTATCGCTGTTTGGTGCAGGCGCAGAGAGCTCTGGCCGTCTGACGTCACAGCCAGGCTTGCAGACTGCGCCTGTGCGGCCACCCACCTTGGTAATCCCAGCCCTGCAGTGTGTTATGCATTATGCAGAGTTCGGGGCTGGGATTCACAAGCAGGGCGGCCGCACAGGCGCAGTGTCCAGCATTGCCCCAGTGTGTCCAGCATTGCCCCCAGTGTCCAGCAATCTGCCCCAGTGTCCAGCATTGCCCCCAGTGTGTCCAGCAATCTCCCCCAGTGTCCAGCATTGCCCCCAGTGTCCAGCAATCTGCCCCAGTGTCCAGCATTGCCCCCAGTGTGTCCAGCAATCTGCCCCAGTGTCCAGCATTGCCCCCAGTGTGTCCAGCAATCTCCCCCAGTGTCCAGCATTGCCCCCAGTGTGTCCAGCAATCTCCCCCAGTGTCCAGCATTGCCCCCAGTGTGTCCAGCAATCTGCCCCAGTGTCCAGCATTGCCCCCAGTGTGTCCAGCAATCTGCCCCAGTGTCCAGCATTGCCCCCAGTGTGTCCAGCAATCTGCCCCAGTGTCCAGCATTGCCCCCAGTGTGTCCAGCAATCTGCCCCAGTGTCCAGCATTGCCCCCAGTGTGTCCAGCAATCTGCCCCAGTGTCCAGTATTGCCCCCAGTGTGTCCAGCAATCTCCCCCAGTGTCCAGCATTGCCCCCAGTGTGTCCAGCAATCTCCCCCAGTGTCCAGCAATCTGCCCCAGTGTCCAGCATTGCCCCCAGTGTGTCCAGCAATCTGCCCCAGTGTCCAGCATTGCCCCCAGTGTGTCCAGCATTGCCCCCAGTGTGTCCAGCAATCTGCCCCAGTGTCCAGCATTGCCCCCAGTGTGTCCAGCATTGCCCCCAGTGTGCCCAGCAATCTGCCCCCAGTGTGTCTCCAGCAATCTGCCCCCAGTGTGTCTCCAGCAATCTGCCCCCAGTGTGTCTCCAGCAATCTGCCCCCAGTGTGTCTCCAGCAATCTGCCCCCAGTGTGTCTCCAGCAATCTGCCCCCAGTGTGTCTCTAGCAATCTGCCCCCAGTGTGTCTCCAGCAATCTGCCCCCAGTGTGTCTCCAGCAATCTGCCCCCAGTGTGTCTCCAGCAATCTGCCCCCAGTGTGTCTCCAGCAATCTGCCCCCAGTCTGTCTCCAGCAATCTGTCTGTCTGAGTCAGACATAAAGAAAAAAAAAAAAAGTAAAATCCTCACCTCTCCCGTTCCCAGCGCAGGTCCCGTGCACTCAGCGTCTCTCCGGCTCTGCAACGCTCAGGACAGAGAGGCTGAGCGCGCAGTGATGACGTCATCGCACCCTCTGCCCTGAGACGTCGCAGAGTCAGAGAGCGGTGAAGAAGCTGCAGCTGCCGCAGGAACCAGGAGAGGTGAGGATTAGAACGAGGGGCCCAATGCCAGCTGGTATGGCGGCCCTGGTTGTGGCGGTGGCGTCGGCGCCGCCCGAAGATTTAAAGGGCCCGCGTCTCAATTTTTTTTCTTTCTTCCTCCTCCTCCCTGGGTCGGAGCCGCCCCCGGCATTGTGCCGCCCGGGGCGGCCCGCCCCCCCCGCACCCTCCTTCCTACGCCACTGGGGCCAGGACAGCGCCTTGTGGTACCCCACTTGAAACACTTTTCCAATTGAATGTGCAACCATTTATGAACACTAATTGAGTGTGATCAATGAGTCAGTTGCAAATCAACCAAACTGCAGCCTTGTCAATTCCATACTTGGTCATTTTCTCAATAAGATAATAAGAGATACTTTATCAAATGCTTTGCTGAAGTCATAATAGACTATATTTGTCATATTTCCCTGATCCACCCAGCCAGTGATTCCATCATAGAAGGAAATTAGATTAGTCTGACATGACTTGTTTGCTACAAACCCATGCTGTCTCTGGTTAATTACTGTATTCTCATCCAATACTTATATACACATTGTTTACTAATTTGTTCAAATATCTTTCCTGGTATAGAAGTTAGGCTCACTGGCCTGAAATTTCCTGGCTCCATCTTCTGTTTTTTTTTTAAAGATAGGGACAACAAGGCTGAAAGGCTGCAGCGTAGCCAATCAACAAGTTGTAGACTGGGGACACTTTCAGAGCCAATATAGCCATGCCAAGTATTGTATAAAGGTTGAATCATGAGTTGTGTTGAGCGATACCTTCCGATATTCAAAAGTATCGGTATCGGATTGGATCGGCCGATATCCAAAAAATATCAGATATCGCCGATACCGATACCCGATACCAATGCAAGTCAATGGGACACAAATATCGGAATGTAAATAAGCCCTTTCTGTCCTTCTATATGCTTTTCCAGAGGGGGGAAGAGTGTGGGTGGTGCATGGGCGGTGCATGGGCGGACACTGTGAGTGTCTGTGTGTGCGGGCGGGGTCTGTGCGGGCCTGCCAGGGATCTGTACGTGCCTACCCGGGGCTCTATGCGGCGTGCCGGGGCTGTATGCGGCATGGGGGGTCTCTGTGCGGCATGGGGGGGTCTCTGTGCAGCGTGGGGGGTCTCTGTGCGGCGTGGGGGGGTCTCTGTGCGCGTGCGCTGACTACACTGCCTTCTACACTGACAGTGATTGACACATTAGCCAATGATGGGACAGTAGTAGTCCCATCATCCGGCTAATGTGTTGAATGAAAAAAAAAAATACTCCATACATACTCCATACATGCTACATACATGCTACATACATGCTACATACATACCTCATACATGCTACATACATGCTACATACTACATACATGCTACATACATACTACATACATGCTACATACATACTACATACATGCTACATACATGTTACATACTACATACATGCTACATAATACTACATACATGCTACATACATACTCCATACATGCTACATACATGCTACATACACACTCCATACATACTCCATACATGCTACATACATGCTACATACATACTCCATACATACTCCATACATGATCCATACATGCTACATACATGCTACATACATACTCCATACATGCTACATACATACTCCATACATACTCTATACATACTACATCCATACATACTACATACACACTACATCCATACATACTCCATAAATACTACATGCATACTCCATGCATACTACATCCATACATACTCCATACATACTACATCCATACTCCATACATACTCCATACATACTACATCCATACATACATACTACATACATACATACTCCATACAGTACATTCATACAGTACATACATATAGACATACAGTACATTAAACATAGATTACATACTCACCATTACTTGTCATTTTGATCCCCGAAGCCAGTGTCAATCTGTAAAAAATATGAAAAAAACAAACAACCAATATACTCCCTGTCCGCAGAAATCCACGAGTGTCCCACGACGATCTCCCGTGGAGAACGGCAGCAACAGCTGTTGCGACCGCTCTCTAGGGGCTCCAGAAACACAATGACGGGAGGAAGGTATTCCTCCGCCGCTGTAAAAAAAAGTCCCTAGTCTGACTTATGGCATTGCTGTATGAGAAATTTTCCCAGGCAGCAATTGCCATAAAGTGAGACTTTGAACTATAGTAACCTCAGTGATACACTGCAGGAGCCATTGTCTCCTGTCAGTGTGTCACTGAGGGTCCTATAGAGCAGTGACATCAACCGATGTCACTGTTCTATAGGAGAGATTGTCGTGGGACACTCGTTATTAATTGGACTACAGCGGACAGGTAGTATACGGTTTATTATTTTACGTTTTTTTGCAGGCGCTGAAGTATGGTAAGTATGGTGAAAACGGCGTGGGCTCCCGCGCAATTTTCTGCGCCAGAGGGGGAAAGCCGATGGCTGGGGGCCAATATTTGTAGCCTACTATGAATATCAGCCCGCAGCTGTCTGCGTAGCCTTTACTGGCTATTAAAATAGGAGGACCCCCCCAAAAAATGACGTGGGGTCCCCCTATATTTTATAGCCTATTTCTCTAGGCTATGAATATCAGCTGCGGGCTGATATTCATAGCCTAGAGAGGGGCCATGGATATTGGCCTCCCCGGCTACAAATACCAGTGCCAATTCCGGCAATCAGCCCCTCTCTTCCCACTCCCGTGTAGCGGTGGGATATGGGGTAATAATTGGTTAATGTCACCTTGCTATTGTAAGGTGATATTAAGCTGGGTTAATAACGGAGAGGCGTCAATAAGACGCCTATCAATTATTAATCCAATAGTAAGAAAGGGTTAATAAAACACGCACACATTAGGAAAAAGTATTTTAATATTCTTCATTTCACAATACTTATCTGTCATGATTCCCAATGGCAGGGACTTAGGCAAAAAACGGACAAGCTCTAGGAAGGATGGTATCTTAGGTAACCGCGATACTGAACCTAACACGCAACTAAAAATAGCCAGGGGGTGTGCCTACGTTGTCTCTAGACACCTCGCGCCAGCCGGAGAACTAACTACCCCTAATAGAGGAATACACAGACCTGACTTGCCTCCAGGGAAACCCCAAAGGTTATAGTAGCCCCCCACATATAATAACGGTTAGGTAAGAGGAAAACACAAACGCAGTATGAATATAGATTCAGCAAAGCGAGGCCCTCTGACTAGATAGCGGAATATACCAAAGAGGACTTCGCGGTCACCTCAAAACCCTGAACAGCCATCCTGGAATTACCTTAACTCCGTTGTCAACTCATGACACCGGAGTAGCAATTCCAGATCACTAGAGCTTCCAGCCGCACGAGATATGAAAATGCATGCTGGACAAAACAAACACAAAAGCCAAAGATTCAACTTAGCTGACTTGCAGACTTGGAGCAGGAAGCAAGCAACAAGGTGCTCTGATAACATTGAATGCCGGCACTGCAATGACTGGGAAGCCAGACTAAATAGGAGACTCCCAATTTCCTAATGGAAACAGGTGCACTGGAAAAAACAAGACACCAGTCAACCAGTACCACCAGTAACCACCAGAGGGAGCCCAAAAACAGAATTCACAACACTTATCATACTTCAGCACCTGCAAAAAATGTAAAATAATAAACCGTATACTACCTGTCTGCCATAGTCCAATTAATAACGAGTGTCCCACGACGATCTCCACTATAGAACAGTGACATCGGGTAATGTCACTGCTCTATAGGACCCTCAGTGACACACTGACAGGAGACAATGGCTCCTGCAGTGTATCACTGAGGTTACTAAAGTTAAAAGTCTCACTTTGTGGCAATTGCTGCCTGGGAAAATTTCTCATACAGCAATGCCATAAGTCAGACTAGGGACTTTTTTTTTACAGCGGCGGAGGAATACCTTCCTCCTGTCGTGTTTCTGGGGCCCCTAGAGAGTGGTCGCAACAGTTGTTGCTGCCGTTCTCCACGGGAGATCGTCGTGGGACACTCGTGGATTTCTGCGGACAGGGAGAATATTGGTTGTTTGTTTTTTTCATATTTTTTACAGGTTGACACTGGCTTCGGGGATCAAAATGACAAGTAATGGTGAGTCTGTAATCTATGTTTAATGTACTGTATGTCTATATGTATGTACTGTATGAATGTACTGTATGGAGTATGTATGTAGTATGTATGTATGTAGTATGTATGGAGTATGTATGTATGTAGTATGTATGTATGTAGTATTTATGCAATATGTATGTAGTATGTATGTACTGTATGTAGTATGTATGTAGTATGTATGTAGCATGTATGTAGCATGTATGTAGCATGTACAATGCCTACAAATAGTATTCAACCCCCTGCAGATTTAGCAGGTTTAATAAAATGCAAATAAGTTAGAGCCTTCAAACTTCAAACAAGAGCAGGATTTATTAACAGATGCATAAATCTTACAAACCAAAAAGTTTTGTTGCTCAGTTAAATTTTTATAAATTTTAAACATAACAGTGTGGGTCAATTATTATTCAACCCCTAGGTTTAATATTTTGTGGAATAACCTTTGTTTGCAATTACAGCTAATAATCGTCTTTTATAAGACCTTATCAGGCCGGCACAGGTCTCTGGAGTTATCTTGGCCCACTCCTCCATGCAGATCTTCTCCAAGTTATCTAGGTTCTTTGGGTGTCTCATGTGGACTTTAATCTTGAGCTCTTTCCACAAGTTTTCAATTGGGTTAAGGTCAGGAGACTGACTAGGCCACTGCCACACCTTGATTTTTTGCCTCTTGAACCAGGCCTTGGTTTTCTTGGCTGTGTGCTTTGGGTCGTTGTCTTGTTGGAAGATGAAATGACGACCCATCTTAAGATTCTTGATGGAGGAGCGGAGGTTCTTGGCCAAAATCTCCAGGTAGGCCGTGCTATCCATCTTCCCATGGATGCGGACCAGATGGCCAGGCCCCTTGGCTAAGAAACAGCCCCACAGCATGATGCTGCCACCACCATGCTTGACTGTAGGGATGGTATTCTTGGGGTCGTATGCAGTGCCATCCAGTCTCCAAACGTCACGTGTGTGGCTGGCACCAAAGATCTCGATCTTGGTCTCATCAGACCAGAGAACCTTGAACCAGTCAGTCTCAGAGTCCTCCAAGTGATCATGAGCAAACTGTAGACGAGCCTTGACATGACGCTTTGAAAGTAAAGGTACCTTACGGGCTCGTCTGGAACGGAGACCATTGCGGTGGAGTACGTTACTTATGGTATTGACTGAAACCAATGTCCCCACTGCCATGAGATCTTCCCAGAGCTCCTTCCTTGTTGTCCTTGGGTTAGCCTTGACTCTTTGGACAAGCCTGGCCTCGGCATGGGAGGAAACTTTTAAAGGCTGTCCAGGCCGTGGAAGGCTAACAGTAGTTCCATAAGCCTTCAACTTCCAGATGATGCTCCCAACAGTGGAGACAGGTAGGCCCAACTCCTTGGAAAGGGTTTTGTACCCCTTGCCAGCCTTGTGACCCTCCACGATCTTGTCTCTGATGGCCTTGGAATGCTCCTTTGTCTTTCCCATGTTGACCATGTATGAGTGCTGTTCACAAGTTTGGGGAGGGTCTTAAATAGTCAGAAAAGGCTGGAAAAAGAGATAATTAATCCAAACATGTGAAGCTCATTGTTCTTTGTGCCTGAACTACTTCTTAATACTTTAGGGGAACCAAACAGAATTCTGGTGGGTTGAGGGGTTGAATAATAAATGACCCTCTGAAAAGACTTTTCACAATTAAAAAAAATAAAATAAACAAAGAAATAACATTCTTTTTTGCTGCAGTGCATTTCACACTTCCAGGCTGATCTACAGTCCAAATGTCACAATGCCAAGTTAATTCCAAATGTGTAAACCTGCTAAATCTGCAGGGGGTTGAATACTACTTGTAGGCACTGTATGTAGTATGTATGTAGCATGTATGTAGCATGAATGCAGTATGTATGAAGCATGTATGTAGCATGTAGCATGTATGTAGCATGTATGTAGCATGTATGTAGTATGTAGCATGTATGTAGCTTGTATGTAGCATGTATATATGTATGTAGTATGTAACATGTATGTATCATGTATGTAGCATGTTTGTATGTAGCATGTATGTAGCATGTATGTAGCATGTATGTAGCATGTATGTAGCATGTATGTAGCATGTATGTAGTATGTATGTAGCATGCATGTAGTATGTATGTAGCATGCATGTAGTATGTATGTAGTATGTATGTATGTAGCATGTATGTATGTAGTATGTATGGATGTAGTATGTATGGAGTATGTATGTATGTAGTATGTATGTATGTAGTATTTATGCAATATGTATGTAGTATGTATGTATGTAGTATGTATGTAGTATGTATGTAGCATATATGTAGCATGTATGTAGTATGCATGTAGTATGTATGTAGCATGTATGTAGCATGTATGTAGCATGTAGCATGTATGTAGCATGTATGTAACATGTATGTAGCATGTATGTAGCATGTATGTAGTATGTATGTAGCATGTATGTAGTATGTAACATGTATGTAGCATGTATGTATGTAGTATGTATCATGTATGTATCATGTATGTAGCATGTATGTATGTAGCATGTATGTAAAATGTATGTAGCATGTATGTAGCATGTATGTAGTATGTAGGTAGCATGTATTATGTAGCATGTATGTAGCATGTATGTAGCATGTATGTAGCATGTATGTAGTATGTATGTAGCATGTATGTAGCATGTATGTAGCATGCATGTAGTATGTATGTAGCATGTATGTAGCATGTACGTAGCATGTATGTAGTATGTATGTAGCATGTATGTATGTAGCATGTATGTAGTATGTATGTAGCATGTATGTAGCATGTATGTAGCATGTATGTAGCATGCATGTAGTATGTATGCTGATCAGGAGAAACAATGGAAGCTTGTTTAAAAGATATAAATACAAACTTTATTGAAAAATAACACACTTAAAAACCAGGCACTTGTCAAGGTAATGATAGTGCAATATAAACAAAATGACAAATGACATAAGACACCAGACTAGTAAGGGTTTAACCGCACAATAAATATTATATATTATATATTAGGGAAATACCCCGTATATCAAGAAAAAGTCATAAGCATTCTAATTGATCCTCAACACACCCATGCATAAATGTTCTCAGTGGTACACCGTTAGTCCCATATGTAAGTTGTAGCAGGGCCCAGATCCATACTGGGTACCCACTATCAAATGCATGGGAATGAACAAGGACAGTAAGAAATGCCTCACCTAAGTGCGGATAAGCCTCTGCACGCACCCCGACGTGCGTTTCGCCACCATTTTGGCCTTGCTTCTTCAAGGGGAAGTATGTAAGTAACTGCCTACAGGACCTTAAATAGTGACACAAAACGAACCACCTGATCGATCATATGATGGCGCTATGTGAGTTTAGCGCATGCGCACGACGCCATCCGGGTCCGCCCACCCCCGCCCGGACGTATCCCACCTCGGGACCGGCGAGAACAATGCTGTTCTCGCCCGCACCCGCTGCAGGACGTTGCCGGAAGTGGGGGGGCGGAGCCAAGACGGAGACACGCACACGCGCACCACAGCGCCGATCAGAACAAATCTGTATCCACCCATCAAACCACTGCAACCAATGGAACAGTGTATAACTGGAAGAAATGGAGAAAGTCCTACCCATATAACAGAAATTACAATGTTACGGTAATGCGCTTCCATCTACAATAAATATACAGCATACAGGATAAGAATAAAAACAAGGGAAAGAGGACGTCCCAAGTATATCTTTGGCAACACTGGTATTACGTCCCATGTCTTTAAAGCACACGATCTGCTCCAATGGTAAAGGGTTGTCAGCTCTTTATTTAGAAAGATTCTATTTCTTGTAGCAGGGGGAAGAAGCATCAGATCCAGGTGGGGACAATAAAATCTAAACACAATATAATATAAACAAACTTATATACAATTAAAACACAGGATCCAGGAGAATATTAGGAGAGGGGAGAAAGAGACGAAGCAAGCAAAAAGTAGTCATAATAAATGAAGAATCGCACATAGCTTTTATAAATATGGACCAAAATTAAGCGATTCATTCAATCCAGCGGGTTTCATGGTCCCTAGTGTAACAATCCATTTTAATTCACGTTGTGCTAGTAGTTTTTTCATATTTCCACCCCTAATACCGACATGTACCATGTCAATGCCTCTAACTTTGAACTCTTTCGGATCACTATTATGTACTAATCGGAAATGACGTGGAATCGTCTTTAGGGTTGTTATATCTTCCACTGTTTTGGCTGCACCAATGTCTCTCACGTGTTCTCTAACACGAACCCTCAGCTCACGTGATGTAAGTCCCACATAGATAAGGGGACAACTACATGTTGCGTAGTAGATCACATTTTTCGTGCTACAAGAGATATATTCTCTAATGTCAAATGTTTTTCGATCTACTGAGCTGAATGTGGATGTTTGAGAAACATTGGCGCATGCCAAACAATGGCCGCATTTGAAAAAACCTTTTCTAGGTTGTGTTACACCAAAGAAATTAGGACTTGGAGCCACATAATGGCTTTTAATAAGTAAATCGTTCAAGTTTTTAGAACGACGAGGAGTCATCAGTGGTCTATCAGTCAGAAAAGGTCTCAGGGAGGGCTCTGCACTAAGAACGGGCCAATATTTTGTCATGACATTCCGCATAGTGTCCCATTCATGGTTAAACACTGAGATAAAGCGTATCTTCTCATCATTTTTCTCCCGAGTTTTCTTGTGGTATAATAGTGAGTCCCGAGACACCGACTTAGCTCGATTATACCCATTTTTGATACATCTTTTACTATATCCACGCTGTTCGAACCTTTTTCTCAAATCCGTGGCTTGGGCTTCAAATTTTTGATCTGTAGAGCAGATCCGCCTCATCCTTAGAAACTGTCCAACCGGGACGGCCCTAACTGTGGAATGGCTATGTGCGGTAGTAGCATGTATTAATGAATTGACTGATGTCTCCTTTCGGAAGACATCAGTCTGGATAGCAGAGGAAGAATCAACCTCTAAACTAATGTCTAAAAAGTCCATTTTAGTTACATGATACCGATATGTAAGTTTGATGTTATAATTATTATTATTTAACATAGCCATGAACTCATCGAGCTGCCGCACCGTCCCCCGCCAAAAAAATAAAACATCATCAATGTAACGTAGCCAGCACAGCACATGGTCAGCGGCCCCCGCCCCCGAGTCACCAAACACCAACCTCTCCCAAAAACCCAGGAAGAGGTTGGCGTACGCGGGGGCACAGGCCGCACCCATGGCTGCGCCGCGCTTCTGATGGTAAAATTGATCTTTGAAAGTAAAAAAATTATGGGTGTGGACAAAGTGCAGCAGCTCCAAGATGAGCTCACACAGTGGGCCGCCCAGGTTGGACGTCTCCAAGAAGAAGCGGACCGCTCGGATCCCATCGTCGTGACCGATACATGTGTATAACGTTTCAACGTCAGCGGTCACGAGGATGGTCTGTTCAACAACATACCCCAATTTTGTATATTCTTGACTATCTCGCAGTTGTCGGAACGCCTCGCGTTCATATTTAATTGTAGGCCAGACCACGATGTTCCCTCCCTTGTCAGCTGCTTTAAATACCACATCATGTAGTATAGCGTGTCCACTTTTCAGAATTGCCTCCTGCATTGAATCTTTCAAGGCAGGATAAGACCTTACTTGAACTTCACGAACTGGGGCTACGAACCCGCAGTGAGTACATGCCTCCACGATCCAACCCACCAGTGGAAACTTTCGTTTCCCTCGTCGAAAGAGACATTCATAACCTGACTCGCGATATGGACCGGGGGAAGTTCCGGTTCCAGACTAATCTTTCACTCTCAGAGAAACTCTCGTTGGAGCAACTAGCGGCAGATAAGTCTCTCATAATCAAACCAGCTGATAAGGGTGGGGCGACTGTGATCATGGACAGGACTGACTACCTTGAGGAGGTCACTAGACAACTAAATGACACCACGGTTTATAAAGTAATACCCCACAATCCCCTAAACCGACTGGCTCAACAAATTGCACCAATTGTAGACTTTCATTTTCAAACTGGTACCATCGACAGCAAAATGAGGGAATTCCTTATCAAAAAAGATCCCATCACTCCTGTTTTCTACATTTTACCGAAAATTCATAAACGACTAAACAAACCACCGGGCAGGCCCATTGTGTCCTTGACCGACTCTGTCTTGTCACCTCTATCCATGGTGCTTGAAAAAATTCTGACACCACTAATCAAAACCACACGTTCCTTTGTGTTGGACCCCAATGACTTCATACAGGTCATTAGGTCCTTGGGCCCCATAGCTCCATCCTCCCTACTAATCACCTGGGACGTCAACAGTCTGTACACGTCAATAGTACATGAGAAAGGCTTGGCAGCCACGGACAGACTCTTGAGTGATAATAAAGTAGACATTAAGATACGTCATCTCTGTGCTGACCTTTTAGGCTTAGTACTCAAAGAAAATTATTTCATGTGGCAGGACACCTTCTATGCCCAACAACAAGGCACTGCAATGGGCGCGAATGTAGCGCCCCCCTATGCCGTGGCCTATATGGCAGCCTTTGAGAACGATTACGTGTACGACCACCCCCTATTTAAAGACCACTGTAGGGTATGGCGGAGATACATCGACGACATATTCTGTGTCTGGGATGGCCCCATTGAGTCACTCCTTTCCTTTGACCAACACATCAATAACATCTGGCCCGAACTTAAATTCTCTAGACATCATGACACACATAGAATTAGCTTTCTGGATACTCTGGTTTATAAGGAAAGGGACGGCACACTAGCAATCGACTTATTCACCAAACCAACTGATCGCAATGGCCTTCTTTACTTCACGAGCTGCCACCCACCTTCGGTTAAGAACTCCATTCCGAAATCACAATTTCATAGGATAGAGAGAATTGTCTCTGACAAGGAGATCAAAAAAACCAGACTCACCGAGATGGAACACAAGTTCATCAAGAGGGGGTACCCTCAGGGGGTTTTAACAGAGGCCAAAAGAAACCTTTCCAACACTAGACCAATAGACAACCAGAAAAGAATTCCATTCGTTTCTACTTTCCATCCGTTCTCTGGTTTAGTGCAATCCACCATCAGAAGACATTGGCACATCCTAAAAAGTAGTTACCCCAATGTCCCGGAATTCAGTAAGCCCTTTCTCTCATGTTTCAAGCGGGCAAGGAATCTAAAAGACAAACTGGTGAAGGCAGACATCGGTTCAAGCACAGTGGTCCCCAGACAAACTTTCCTTCAAACTCAAAGACAGGGCACGTTCCCCTGCTTGAATTGTCTTCAATGCAGTAACATACAGAAGGGCCCCTGTGTCTTCCACCCACAAACTGGAAAGGCGATTCCTATAAAAGGGTTCTACACCTGTGAATCCACGTTTGTGGTATACCTCATAAAGTGCCCATGTGGTTTGGCATATGTGGGGGAGACCACTCAAATGGTAAGGGATAGAGTGGCTCAACACAAGTCCACGATCCGATGCAACAAAACTTACCTTCCCCTCCCACATCATTTTTCCGAAAAAAATCATAGCATTGCTCAACTCCGTTTCCAGGTTCTGGAACAAATTGCTATTCCTAGAAGGGGCCAGAACCGCATTAAAATGCTCCAGAAAAGGGAAGCGTTCTGGATCTATACGTTGCAGACTTTAGAACCCAAAGGACTGAATAGGGACTACGACGTCTCAGCTTTTTTGTGATATTACTGTGAAGATTGTACTGTAATTTCGGCCATGTTTATCATGTTGTATTGATTTTATTCTCCTTTTATACCCTCACAGAATCGTTAGCTGCACCTCTATGCACCGAGCACCTTCTATTCTTCACATGGTACAGTATATCTAAGTTATGCCATAGCAATATAGAGTATTAATATTGTCTCTATATTATAATTATGTGACCACCTGGTTGGGTCCCCCTAAGGTTCAGATGGTTTAGAACTCCTTAAAACTCTTTAGGTCCCCACAGAGTCCCAGCATATTGTCAAACCTGCGGCTAATATTCCCCTGTTCAAAAAATCCTCTAGTACGGCGTCCTCATTAAACGCCCCAGCTCTGCTATGCTGTGACATACTAACAGTCACAACACATAGAATAAACTGGGCTCTGCATCTGCGCCCTATACGCCCCCAGTGGCAGCTACTGGTCCGGCGCATGCGCGCCTGGCACCTGTCACATGACGCCGATGACGCGGCAGGTCAGCTGACCACCTGCCGACGAGCATTTAACCCGGAAGTACCGCTGGTAAGCCAGCTTCTCCGGGAGGGCTCCTTGCAGCACGGCACGTTCGAACCGCAGCAGCACCAGGTATGGCGGCACCAGGCTACTCAGTTGGTCCCCCTAGCTTCCATTTGTACATATAGGACATTCACTTGGTATCACCTTATTCCTTGCAGCGCTCCCTACATCAGCGAGCATCTCGCCTATCTACAGCGCTTCCTCATTTCTCTGTTCAAGGTAATGTGTCTAGTGCTCACCATGGGTCCTCATTAGCAACTCCTGGCAGTTACCCTCACCGACCATACGTTATCTCCATTGCTTTAGGCCGTGCTACACCTCCTGGACCCGGTCTGGTATTGGAACCACTAGTGGACCCATCCAGACACAATGTGTAGTCCAGGTACTTATACCACACCATGTGTGGGGGGGACAGTTCTCGCCTACCCTCATCATACCATCAGGGGTTTAATAACCACACCACCCACTATAACCCTGAGGCAGTTCAGATGGTCACTTGTCAGGGTCACCACTTATCAGGGTGACCTTATGCTATACTCTAGCAATTACTCTCAAATTGGGCAGCTTGATATCTGTACATTCCTTCACGTGCGGTCTGATGTTGTCACATGTGTTATGCATCTGTGCTCTTGTATTTTAGGCAGCTTACCCCGCATGATCTTGGGGCATTCTCACCAGCTACTCCCCACTCTGGCGGGCCACCACCTAGGCCTAAGCATGGTGGTCTTGTCGTAATTCCTTCATCAACACAGTCACAGTCCGCTGTATCTCTACTACGAAACTCACCACTCACGTTTCACCAAATCAGGATTCACCAAGTCCGCCACCATTGTTGTGTTTCTTTGGTAAATCCACTAGTGATGTTTTGTTTTCTTCGTGTCATATATTTCTAAAGAGAATGCATTGTAACCTCAATGTGCATCGTGTTTTTTTGCAATTGGTTTCTAAAAGAATTTTTTCTGTATCTTTTGTATATATGTATTGCAGTGTTCAAATATCCTGTCTGATGAAGGTCCTATGTTGGGACCGAAAACGTTCATGTTGAACTGGATGCACTGAATAAATCATGTTTTACTGCACCACAAAGTTCTCCTGAGTGCCAAGTATATTATTGCTTAAATACCACATCATCCAGTGTTTGTAGCTGCCGTATTGCTTCTCTTTGTATCCCAGTTAAATTATCAAAACGGCGGCGTGAGGATAGCATTTTAAATTCATTAGATACTAATTTGGTAAATACCTCAATGGCTGGACAAAGTGACAAGGGAGGGAACCTCGTGGATCTGGGAAGGATGGACTTGGGGAATCCACCTTCATCATTTACTGTCTGTTCATCGAGAAGTTCCTCCAATACAGTTGCAGTTTCTTTAGAATCAACTTGCGTGAAAAAAGATGGAGGTCTTTCAACGCTGTGAAATAATTGAAACCATTAGTAGGGGAAAAAGATAGGCCTTTACTCAGTACTAGGGTTGAGCGAAACGGGTTGATCATTTTCAAAAGTCGCCGACTTTTGGCTAAGTCGGCGTCTCATGAAACCCGATCCGACCCTGTGCTTGTCGGCCATGCGGTACGCGACTTTCGCGCCAAAGTCGCGTTTCAATGACGCGAAAAGCGCCATTTCTCAGGCAATGAAGGTGAACGCAGAGTGTGGGCAGCGTGATGACATAGATCCTGGTCCCCACCATCTTAGAGAAGGGCATTGCAGTGATTGGCTTGCTGTCTGCGGCGTCACAGGGGCTATAAAGGGGCGTTCCCGCCGACCGCCATCTTACTGCTGCTGATCTGAGCTTAGGGACAGGTTGCTGCCGCTTCGTCAGAAGCAGGGAGAGCGTTAGGCAGGGTCCACTAACCACCAAACCGCTTGTGCTGCAGCGATTTCCACTGTCCAACACCACCTTCGGTGTGCAGGGACTGTGGAAGCTATTTTTTTTTTTTTTTCCCCTCAGCGCTGTAGCTCATTGGGCTGCCCTAGAAGGCTCCGTGATAGCTGTATTGCTGTGTGTACGCCACTGTGGAAACCAACTGCTTTTTTCAAAGCACATATCCTCTTGTTCCTTCCTTTCTGCACAGCTATCTTTTTTGTTTGTCCACACTTTTTATTTAATTTGTGCATCAGTCCACTCCTATTGCTGCCTGCCATACCTGGCTTACATTACTGCAGGGAGATAGTAATTGTAGGACAGTTTTTTTTTTTTTTTTTTTTTTTTTTTGTGGGAGATTAAGATTGGCATTTCTGCTACAGTGCCATCCCTGTGTGTGCCATCTCTCACTGAGTGGGCCATAGAAAGCCTATTTATTTTTTCCGTGATTTGTGTTCTAAAATCTACCTCAACACAAAAACACTACATCAATCAGTGGGAGAAAAATATTGGCCTCAGTCAGGGCTTGTGTGCCACTGCTGTGTGTGCTATCTCTCATTCAGTGGGCTATAGCAAGCCTATTTTTTTTTTTTTTTTTTTTTTTAATATTATTTGGTTTCTAAAGTCTCCCTGAAAAAAAAAAAAACCTAAAAAACAGTGGGAGAGTAATATTGCCCTTTCAGCTTGTGTGCCAGTCTTGACTCCTGGGTGTGCCACCTCTCTCCCTCTCATTCAGTGGGCCATAGAAAGCCTATTTATTTTTTTTTTTTTAATATTATTTGGTTTCTAATTCTCCCTGAAAAAAAAAAAAAAAACCTAAAAAAACAGTGGGAGAATAATATTGCCCTTTCAGCTTGTGTGCCAGTCTTGACTCCTGGGTGTGCCACCTCTCTCCCTCTCATTCAGTGGGCCATAGAAAGCCTATTTATTTTTTTTAAAAAATATTATTGGGTTTCTAAAGTCTCCCTGAAAAAACAAAAAATACATAAAAAAACAGTGGGAGAGTAATATTGCCCTTTCAGCTTGTGTGCCAGTCTTGACTCCTGGGTGTGCCACCTCTCTCCCTTTCATTCAGTGGGCCATAGAAAGCCTATTTATTTTTTCCGTGATTTGTGTTCTAAATTCTACCTCAACACAAAAACACTACATCAATCAGTGGGAGAAAAATATTGGCCTCAGTCAGGGCTTGTGTGCCACTGCTGTGTGTGCTATCTCTCATTCAGTGGGCTATAGCAAGCCTATTTTTTTTTTTTTTTTTTTTAATATTATTTGGTTTCTAAAGTCTCCCTGAAAAAAAAAAAAAACCTAAAAAAACAGTGGGAGAGTAATATTGCCCTTTCAGCTTGTGTGCCAGTCTTGACTCCTGGGTGTGCCACCTCTCTCCCTCTCATTCAGTGGGCCATAGAAAGCCTATTTATTTTTTTTTTTTAATATTATTTGGTTTCTAATTCTCCCTGAAAAAAAAAAAAAAAACCTAAAAAAACAGTGGGAGAATAATATTGCCCTTTCAGCTTGTGTGCCAGTCTTGACTCCTGGGTGTGCCACCTCTCTCCCTCTCATTCAGTGGGCCATAGAAAGCCTATTTATTTTTTTTTTTAAATATTATTGGGTTTCTAAAGTCTCCCTGAAAAAACAAAAAATACATAAAAAAACAGTGGGAGAGTAATATTGCCCTTTCAGCTTGTGTGCCAGTCTTGACTCCTGGGTGTGCCACCTCTCTCCCTTTCATTCAGTGGGCCATAGAAAGCCTATTTATTTTTTCCGTGATTTGTGTTCTAAATTCTACCTCAACACAAAAACACTACATCAATCAGTGGGAGAAAAATATTGGCCTCAGTCAGGGCTTGTGTGCCACTGCTGTGTGTCCTATCTCTCATTCAGTGGGCTATAGCAAGCCTATTTTTTTTTTTTTTTTTTTTTTTTTAATATTATTTGGTTTCTAAAGTCTCCCTGAAAAAAAAAAAAAAACCTAAAAAAACAGTGGGAGAGTAATATTGCCCTTTCAGCTTGTGTGCCAGTCTTGACTCCTGGGTGTGCCACCTCTCTCCCTCTCATTCAGTGGGCCATAGAAAGCCTATTTATTTATTTTTTTTAATATTATTTGGTTTCTAATTCTCCCTGAAAAAAAAAAAAAAACCTAAAAAAACAGTGGGAGAATAATATTGCCCTTTCAGCTTGTGTGCCAGTCTTGACTCCTGGGTGTGCCACCTCTCTCCCTCTCATTCAGTGGGCCATAGAAAGCCTATTTATTTTTTTTTTTAAATATTATTGGGTTTCTAAAGTCTCCCTGAAAAAACAAAAAATACATAAAAAAACAGTGGGAGAGTAATATTGCCCTTTCAGCTTGTGTGCCAGTCTTGACTCCTGGGTGTGCCACCTCTCTCCCTTTCATTCAGTGGGCCATAGAAAGCCTATTTATTTTTTCCGTGATTTGTGTTCTAAATTCTACCTCAACACAAAAACACTACATCAATCAGTGGGAGAAAAATATTGGCCTCAGTCAGGGCTTGTGTGCCACTGCTGTGTGTGCTATCTCTCATTCAGTGGGCTATAGCAAGCCTATTTTTTTTTTTTTTTTTTTTTTTTTAATATTATTTGGTTTCTAAAGTCTCCCTGAAAAAAAAAAAAAAACCTAAAAAAACAGTGGGAGAGTAATATTGCCCTTTCAGCTTGTGTGCCAGTCTTGACTCCTGGGTGTGCCACCTCTCTCCCTCTCATTCAGTGGGCCATAGAAAGCCTTTTTTTTTTTTGGTTTTTTTAATATTATTTGGTTTCTAAAGTCTCCCTGAAAAAAACAAAAAAAACATAAAAAACAGTGGGAGAGTAATATTGCCCTTTCAGCTTGTGCGCCAGTCTTGACTCCTGGTTGTGCCACCTCTCTCTCTCTAATTGTGGGCCATAGAAAGCCTTTTTTTTTTTTTTTTTTTAATATTATTTGGTTTCTAAAGTCTCCCTGAGAAAAAAAAATAAATAAATTAGGTGGGAGATTAATATTGACATTAGTGCTTGAGTGACAGTCCTGCGTGTGTGTCATCTCTGTGATTTTGTGCCACAGAAAACAGAGTGTGTAACATTGTGCCTGATTTTCCTTGTGGTCTCACCAACCTGTTAAGGGATATTGAAATCATACTGAAGTTATAGCTCACCGTGTAAGTTGTTTGACAGCAACAAATAAAGTTACTTTGGTTAAGATTTTAAAACAATGAGGAAGTCTGGTGCAAGAGGTCGTCGTGGGCGTTCATTGTCAGCTGGTAATGATGGTAGTGGTAGTGGAGCATCAGGTGGTCGTGGGGATAAAAATATTCCACCTAAGTCTGGAGCTGTGGAGCCAGTTTCGTCGTCAGGCTACACAAGGCCTCGAACGCTCTCTTTTCTGGGAGTAGGAAAACCGCTTTTAAAGGCGGAGCAGCAACAGCAAGTTTTGGCTTACATTGCAGACTCAGCCTCTAGCTCTTTTGCCTCCTCTTCCGAAACTGGTAAATGTAAAAGCAGCGCGTCGCTTGTGGATGTTCACGGTCAGGGACAAGTCGCTTCCTTGTCCTCCTCAGCAAAAACTACAACAAGAGAGAAGGATGCAGCAGGCGACACAACGGGTCACTCCATGGAGCTCTTTACACATACCGTCCCTGGCTTAGAAAGTGAAACATTTAACAGGCCATGCCCATTACAAGTATATTCTGACATGGAGTGCACTGATGCACAGCCACAGCCAGAGTACTATGCTGCTCCTTTGACTCAGACCACCACATTGCCCTCTCAGGGTACAGATCCACAATCAGACCCTGATGAGACTATGTTGCCCCGCCACGAACGCTATACCACCGACCGACACAGTGACACAGACGAAGTTGCACACGAGCTCGAAGAGGAGGTAATAGATGACCCAGTTATTGACCCCGATTGGCAGCCATTGGGGGAACAGGGTGCAGGCGGCAGTAGTTCAGAAGCGGAGGTGGAGGAGGGGCCGCAGCAGGCATCAACATCGCAACAGGTTCCATCTGCCGGGCCCGTATCTGGACCAAAACGCGTGTCAAAGCCAAAACCTGTTGGAGCACAGCGTTGCCATCCGGTTAAAGCTCAGTCTGCAATCCCTGAAAAGGGATCCGAGTCTAGGAAGAGTGCAGTCTGGCATTTTTTTAAACAACATCCAACTGATCAGCGCAAAGTCATCTGTCAAAAATGTTCAACTAGCTTAAGCAGAGGTCAGAATCTGAAAAGTCTAAATACTAGTTGCATGCATAGACACTTAACCACCATGCATTTTCAAGCCTGGACTAACTACCAAACGTCCCTCAAGGTTGTAGCACCCTCGGCCAATGAAGCTAGTCAGCAACGCAACATCCCTTCCGTCACTGTAAGGCCACCATTTTCCGCACCACCGGCAGTATCTGTGCAGGTTTCTTTGCCAGCCAAAAGCAGTCAGGGTCAGGGAATCACCAGTTTTGTAGGAGGAAATATTGCATCTAGGGCACCGGCGGAAACAATACCGTCTCCAACCGTCTCTCAGTCTGCCATGTACACCGGCACACCCGAAAGTTCCACGATCTCCAGCTCTCCAGTCCAGCTCACCCTACATGAGACTCTGGTTAGAAAAAGGAAGTACTTATCCTCGCATCCGCGTACACAGGGTTTTAACGCCCACATAGCTAGACTAATCTCGTTAGAGATGATGCCCTACCGGTTAGTTGAAAGCGAAGCTTTCAAAGCCCTGATGGAGTACGCTGAACCACGATACGAGCTACCCAGTCGACACTTTTTTTCCAGAAAAGCCATCCCAGCCCTGCACCAGCATGTTAAACAGCGCATCGTCCATGCACTCAGGCAATCTGTGAGTACAAAGGTGCACCTGACTACAGATGCATGGACCAGTAGGCATGGCCAGGGACGTTATGTGTCCATCACGGCACACTGGGTGAATGTGGTGGATGCAGGGTCCACAGGCGACATCAATTTAGGGACAGTTGTGCCTAGCCCACGGTCTAGGAAACAGTTGGCTGTAGGCGTTCGCACCCCCTCCTCCTCCTCCTCGTCCTCCTGCAGAAGCTACAGCTCTTCCACAGAACGCAGTCGGCCAACCACTCCATCGGCAGATGACACTGTTGCACACCAGTTGTCCCATTATGGGCCAGCTACTGCCAAGCGTCAGCAGGCTGTATTGGCTATGAAGTGTTTGGGCGACAACAGACACACCGCGGAAGTTCTGTCCGAGTTCTTGCAACAAGAAACGCAGTCGTGGCTGGGCACAGTAGATCTTGAGGCAGGCAAGGTAGTGAGTGATAACGGAAGGAATTTCATGGCTGCCATCTCCCTTTCCCAACTGAAACACATTCCTTGCCTGGCTCACACCTTAAACCTGGTGGTGCAGTGCTTATTGAAAACTTATCCTGGGTTCTCCGACCTGCTCCTCAAAGTGCGTGCACTTTGCTCACATATCCGACGTTCGCCTGTACACGCCAGCCGTATGCAGACCTATCAGCGGTCTTTGAACCTTCCCCAGCATCGCCTAATCATAGACGTTGCAACAAGGTGGAACTCAACACTGCACATGCTTCAGAGACTGTGCGAACAGAGGCGTGCTGTTATTTATTTGTGGGAGGATACACGGGCAGGCAGTAGGATGGCAGACATGGAGTTGTCAGGTGTGCAGTGGTCGAAGATACAAGACATGTGTCAAGTCCTTCAGTGTTTTGAGGAATGCACACGGCTGGTTAGTGCAGACAACGCCGTAATAAGCATGAGCATCCCCCTAATGCGTCTGCTGATGCAAAGTTTGACGCACATAAAGGAGCAGGCGTCTGCACCAGAGGAAGAGGGAAGCCTTGATGACAGTCAGCCATTGTCTGGTCAGGGCAGTGTACAGGACGAGGTAGCGGGCGAAGAGGAGGTGGAGGATGAGGAGGATGATGGGGATGAGTATATTTTTAATGCGGAAACTTTCACGGGGGCACAGGAAATTGGTTGCGTGTCACGGCCGGGTTCTGGTTTTTTGAGGGACACAAGTGACGTAGATTTGCCTGCAACTGCCCCTCAACCAATCACAACCGGAGATTTGACAAGTGGAACTTTGGCCCACATGGCGGATTATGCCTTACGTATCCTACAAAGGGACACACGCATTACGAAAATGATGAACGATGACGATTACTGGTTGGCCTGCCTCCTTGATCCACGCTATAAAGGCAAATTGCAAAATATTATGCCACATGAGAACTTGGAACTAATATTAGCAACCAAACAATCAACTCTTGTTGACCGTTTGCTTCAGGCATTCCCAGCACACAGCGCACGTGATCGTTCTCACACGAGCTCCAGGGGGCAGCAGACTAGGAGTGTTAGGGGTGCACACATCAGAAGTGGCGTTGGACAGAGGGGTTTTCTGACCAGGTTGTGGAGTGATTTTGCTATGACCGCAGACAGGACAGGTACTGCTGCATCAATTGAAAGTGACAGGAGACAACATTTGTCCAGTATGGTTACTAACTATTTTTCATCCCTTATCGATGTTCTCCCTCAACCGTCATTCCCATTTGATTACTGGGCCTCCAAATTAGACACCTGGCCAGAATTGGCAGAATATGCATTGCAGGAGCTTGCTTGCCCGGCAGCAAGTGTCCTATCAGAAAGAGTATTCAGTGCTGCAGGTTCAATATTAACCGAAAAAAGGACTCGTCTGGCTACCCAAAATGTTGACGATCTAACATTCATTAAAATGAACCACAACTGGATTTCGAAATCTTTTGCCCCACCTTGCCCGGCCGACACCTAGCTTTCCTATGAAAAGCTCTTGCCTGTGAATTACTTTTCTAATGTCTAATTTGCTGCAGCTGATTGTACAGCATACGACATGTTTACACCTCCCTAAATGGCAAAACTCCCCACACGGGGCCGTGGTATCGCGACTTGGCGCAAGCACCCGTGAGACTGCTGTTTGTCTGAAGAGGTGGGTGTGCTCGCTTTTGGTTGACGGCATTGCTACTGGGTCCCTCATAGTACAATGTAGTGTCTCTGGCGGTGGTGGTGCGCACCCAACGTCAGACACACCGTTGTAACATGAGGGGCCCTGGGGCGGTCCCGCCGGCCTCAAGAGAGTTCCCCCCTACCCCAGCTCAAAATGTGCTCTACCACGTGCAAAATTATGTCGCACAGCTCCACCAATCTTTAGTCTATTCGCTGACATCATTCAATGTCTGGCACTGACAATACAAATTTGTAGACATCTATGATGCAACTTAAAGTAGTCTGTGTCTGTGTCCTATATTGGCACCATTAAATAGTTACTGCCAAATTACTATGTCAGAAACTCAGTAGATGAGCCCACCCCTGTACCTAAGTATGCCACCTTTTTTTTTTGTTTTGGTTGTTTTGCGAGACATTAACATCTATTTATATTTTGGGAGTACTGGGACAGACACTCCTTGCACTACTCCTCCACTCACCACCAAGCTGCCTGTGTATCCATGTAACCGCTGTAAAACTGCCATGAGCCTATTGTTTGTTATTTTAGGCCTTTGATAGCCTGTCTGCGGTCCCTACTTTAAATACTCCTCCACTGACCACCAAGCTGCCTGCCCGTGTATCCATGTAACCGCTGTGAAACTGCCATGAGCCTATTGTTTGTTATGTTAGGCCTTTGATAGCCTGTCTGCGGTCCCTACTTTAAATACTCCTCCACTGACCAGACCACTGCTGCCCGTGTACCCCTGGAACCAATTATAAAGTGCCTACAGCCAGCCCATTTTCTTATGTTAGGCCTTTGAAGCCTGTCTGCGGTCCCTACTTTAAATACTCCTCCACTGACCAGACCACTGCTGCCCGTGTACCCCTGGAACCAATTATAAAGTGCCTACAGCCAGCCCATTTTCTTATGTTAGGCCTTTGAAGCCTGTCTGCGGTCCCTACTTTAAATACTCCTCCACTCACCACCACCAAGCTGCCTGCCCGTGTATCCATGTAACCGCTGTGAAACTGCCATGAGCCTATTGTTTGTTATGTTAGGCCTTTGATAGCCTGTCTGCGGTCCCTACTTTAAATACTCCTCCACTGACCAGACCACTGCTGCCCGTGTACCCCTGGAACCAATTATAAAGTGCCTACAGCCAGCCCATTTTCTTATGTTAGGCCTTTGAAGCCTGTCTGCGGTCCCTACTTTAAATACTCCTCCACTCACCACCACCAAGCTGCCTGCCCGTGTATCCATGTAACCGCTGTGAAACTGCCATGAGCCTATTGTTTGTTATGTTAGGCCTTTGATAGCCTGTCTGCGGTCCCTACTTTAAATACTCCTCCACTGACCAGACCACTGCTGCCCGTGTACCCCTGGAACCAATTATAAAGTGCCTACAGCCAGCCCATTTTCTTATGTTAGGCCTTTGAAGCCTGTCTGCGGTCCCTACTTTAAATACTCCTCCACTCACCACCACCAAGATGCCTGCCCGTGTATCCATGTAACCGCTGTGAAACTGCCATGAGCCTATTGTTTGTTATTTTAGGCCTTTGATAGCCTGTCTGCGGTCCCTACTTTAAATACTCCTCCACTGACCACCAAGCTGCCTGCCCGTGTATCCATGTAACCGCTGTAAAACTGCCATGAGCCTATTGTTTGTTATTTTAGGCCTTTGATAGCCTGTCTGCGGCCCCTACTTGCAATACTCCTCCACTGACCACAATGCTGCCTGGAGTGCCTGCCTGTGTATCCATGTAACTGATGTAAAACTGCCATGACTGCCTACTGTTTGTTATTTTAGGCCTTTGATAGCCTGTCTGCAGCCCCTACTTGCAATACTCCTCCACTGACCACACCAATGCTGCCCGTGTACCCCTGGAACCTATTTAAAAGTTCATAGAGCCTAGTTATATATTTTATTTACTATTAATAAGGCCATGATGGACTACGCTGTACCACGCTACAAGCTAACCAGTCGACACTTCTTTTGCGAGAAAAGCCATCCCAACCCTCCACCAGCATGTAGAAGACCGCATTGTCCATGCACTCTGGCAATCTGTGAGTACAAAGGTGCACCTGACAACAGACGCATGGACCTGTAGGCATGGCCACGGAAGATTACGTGTCCATTACGGCGCAATGGGTTAATGTGGTGGATGCATGGTCCACAGGGGACAGCCTACTAAGTCTGTCTGCAGTCCCTAATTCAAATTGTCCTCCACTGTCTAAATCGGAACTTCCACCTTCTGGCTTTTGGCCTATAGTATCAGAAATTAAACTGCATTTGGCCTTCAACTTTGGTTAGGGCCTACTAAATAAAGCTGAGCTTCAACCTTCTGCTCCAAATTACCATTTTAAAAAATGCAATAGGCTTTTCCGGCCTACTAAAGGTGTCTGTCTGTGTGCCCCTGCCTGGTGTTGTCCTCAACTAAATAAAGCTGAGCTTCAACCTTCCGGCTCTCATTATGTGGTTTTAAAAAAAAAAATGGTGGTTAGGGCCTACTAACGGCTTCTGCCCCTCCCTGGTGTTGTCCTCAACTAAATAAAGCTGAGCTTCAAACTTCCGGCTCTCATTATGTGGTTTTAAAAAAAAAAATGGTGGTTAGGGCCTACTAACGGCTTCTGCCCCTCCCTGGTGTTGCCCTCAACTAAATAAAGCTGAGCTTCAACCTTCTGCTCCAAATTACCATTTTGAAAAATGCAATAGGCTTTTCAGGCCTACTAAAGGTGTCTGTCTGTGTGCCCCTGCCTGGTGTTGTCCTCAACTAAATAAAGCTGAGCTTCAACCTTCCGGCTCTCATTATGTGGTTTTAAAAAAAAAAATGGTGGTTAGGGCCTACTAACGGCTTCTGCCCCTCCCTGGTGTTGCCCTCAACTAAATAAAGCTGAGCTTCAACCTTCCGGCTCTCATTATGTGGTTTTAAAAAAAAAAATGGTGGTTAGGGCCTACTAACGGCTTCTGCCCCTCCCTGGTGTTGTCCTCAACTAAATAAAGCTGAGCTTCAACCTTCCGGCTCTCATTATGTGGTTTTAAAAAAAAAAATGGTGGTTAGGGCCTACTAACGGCTTCTGCCCCTCCCTGGTGTTGTCCTCAACTAAATAAAGCTGAGCTTCAACCTTCCGGCTCTCATTATGTGGTTTTAAAAAAAAAAATGGTGGTTAGGGCCTACTAACGGCTTCTGCCCCTCCCTGGTGTTGTCCTCAACTAAATAAAGCTGAGCTTCAACCTTCCGGCTCTCATTAAGTGGTTTTAAAAAAAAAAAAATGGTGGTTAGGGCCTACTAACGGCTTCTGCCCCTCCCTGGTGTTGTCCTCAACTAAATAAAGCTGAGCTTCAACCTTCCGGCTCTCATTAAGTGGTTTTAAAAAAAAAATGGTGGTTAGGGCCTACTAACGGCTTCTGCCCCTCCCTGGTGTTGCCCTCAACTAAATAAAGCTGAGCTTCAACCTTCTGCTCCAAATTACCATTTTGAAAAATGCAATAGGCTTTTCCGGCCTACTAAAGGTGTCTGTCTGTGTGCCCCTGCCTGGTGTTGCCCTCAACTAAATAAAGCTGAGCTTCAACCTTCTGCTCCAAATTACCATTTTAAAAAATGCAATAGGCTTTTCCGGCCTACTAAAGGTGTCTGCCCCTCCCTGGTGTTGTCCTCAACTGAACAAAGCTGAGCTTCCACATTCTGGCTTTCGCCCTATACTATCAGATATTAAACTGCATTTGGCCTACTAGTGTGGTTAGGCCCTTGAAACAGTGTCTGCTGCTCTTGGGTTTGCTACTCCACTGAACAAAGCAATGCCGCCTGTTTAGTCCTGTTACCAATTTTGAACTGCATGTAGCCTACTTTATTCTTTGGCCCTATATCTGTTTCCTCCTCATCCTGCCCATTGCCCAGCCACTGCTAAATGAGTCTGCTGGTACATTGACCTAGACCACTACATTCCCCTTGTACTCTACACAGCCAGAATCTGTCCCTGCTGAAAGTAAGGTTCCCCTTCCCGCATGTTATACCACCTTACACAGGGACAAAGAGGAAGGTGCAGATGAAAGTGCAGGTTCCTTCATCAGGTGGGGGGGCATACTCGTTGGCGACGTCACTGGCACAGGGCCCCTCAGAGTACGCAAAAGTGTCGCTGCTGGTGGGAGGCGCCCCCGCCATGCAAACACACCGCCGTACTTTGAGGGGCCCTGTGCCAGTGGCAATGCGAACGAGTGGGCCCCCCCCTGCTTGCTCAGGATCACAGCACTTGCAACTTTTAAATACTTACCTTTCCCTGCAACACCGCCGTGACGTAGTCCGCATTTCCTGGGCCCACGAAAAACTTGAGCCAGCCCTACTCCCCCCACAACTTTCCCCCAATTCCCTATGCCCAACTATTATTATACAGTTAATTAAGATTGGCAAGCTTCAGAAACAAGAATGGATGTTTTTGGCATTAAAATGGGCACTGTAGGTGTTTTCCTGGCCTCCACTCACTGCCGACTATGCTTCCCCATTGACTTGCATTGGGTTTCGTGTTTCGGTCGATCCCCGACTTTTAGCGATAATCGGCCGACTGCACTCGACTCGACTCTGGACAAAATCGGGTTTCCCAAAACCCTACTCGATCTTAAAAAAATGAAAGTCGCTCAACCCTACTCAGTACTTCTAATTGAATGTCAGTTAGCACATGATTGGATAAATTAATTACCTGCAACCCTCCCTGAGACTTGTTCTCCGGCTGTTTCCCATCTGATCCTTTTTTAGCATTTAATCTGGTATTCATTTTTTTGTAATTCCCACTTATTGAGGGCCCTTCATTGTCCATATCGGACCGATTTTTACTCGTAGTTTGCTGCTGTATTTCTCCCCGTCCTGATTTTATCGATGCTGACCGTGACCGTGACTGGGACTCATTTCTGTAAAACGGGCGTGATCTTTCACCTGGGTTTCTCCATTTATACATCCTATTTTGTTGTTTGTCATTGATGTCTCTTTGGAATTTTTTTGACTTCATTTGCTGTATTTCATCAGCCAATTTTTGTGTCTCGTCTTGTATTTCATTATTGAATTTTTTTAAAGATTCAGCTGACATCTCATTTTTAATATTAATTTGTAATTCTTCCATTTCTTTTTCAATAATTTGGAGAGACTCAGTGTTCATCTGTTTTAATATCTCCATAAAGCCAAGTGAACATATATTAGCGTGATTTTCCCATTTCTCCCGTATCTCCAAATTTTCAACAGGGAATGAGGGAAACACTTGGACTCTCAATCCCCTCGGGATTAATCCTGTCTGCAAATATTTGTCAAGGAACCCACGATTCCACCAAACTTTAGTCCTTTTTCTTATAAGATCCTTAAATTTGCTTGTCATGTCTCCCAATCCCCTATCACTCCCCTCAACACCTGTGAGACTGGTGTCTTTACATACATCATTCAACTGTGAGAGCCATGCTCCATTGCGAGCTCTGAAATCCATAATAGTAGTATTAGAACCCACTGTGAAAAACACAGAAAGCAATATAGTTAACAAAAATACCAGATTCATTGTGGTGACTGATGTCAGTCACCACACAATAGCATGTACTTCCATGCACTATAGGAATGCTGATCAGGAGAAACAATGGAAGCTTGTTTAAAAGATATAAATACAAACTTTATTGAAAAATAACACACTTAAAAACCAGGCACTTGTCAAGGTAATATTCTCCTGGATCCTGTGTTTTAATTGTATATAAGTTTGTTTTTAACATGTCTCTTATATTATATTGTGTTTAGATTTTATTGTCCCCACCTGGATCTGATGCTTCTTCCCCCTGCTACAAGAAATAGAATCTTTCTAAATAAAGAGCTGACAACCCTTTACCATTGGAGCAGATCGTGTGTTTTAAAGACATGGGACGTAATACCAGTGTTGCCAAAGATATACTTGGGACGTCCTCTTTCCCTTGTTTTTATTCTTATCCTGTATGCTGTATATTTATTGTAGATGGAAGCGCATTACCGTAACATTGTAATTTCTGTTATATGGGTAGGACTTTCTCCATTTCTTCCAGTTATACACTGTTCCATTGGTTGCAGTGGTTTGATGGGTGGATACAGATTTGTTCTGATCGGAGCTGTGGTGCGCGTGCGCGCGCCTCTGTCTTGGCTCCGCCCCCCCACTTCCGGCAACGTCCTGCAGCGGGTGCGGGCGAGAACAGCATTGTTCTCGCCGGTCCCGAGGTGGGATACGTCCGGGCGGGGGTGGGCGGACCCGGACGGCGTCGTGCGCATGCGCTAAACTCACATAGCGCCATCATATGATCGATCAGGTGGTTCGTTTTGTGTCACTATTTAAGGTCCTGTAGGCAGTTACTTACATACTTCCCCTTGAAGAAGCAAGGCCAAAATGGCGGCGAAACGCGCGTCGGGGTGCGTGCAGAGGCTTATCCGCACTTAGGTGAGGCATTTCTTACTGTCCTTGTTCATTCCCATGCATTTGATAGTGGGTACCCAGTATGGATCTGGGCCCTGCTACAACTTACATATGGGACTAACGGTGTACCACTGAGAACATTTATGCATGGGTGTGTTGAGGATCAATTAGAATGCTTATGACTTTTTCTTGATATACGGGGTATTTCCCTAATATATAATATATCATATTTATTGTGCGGTTAAACCCTTACTAGTCTGGTGTCTTATGTCATTTGTCATTTTGTTTATATTGCACTATCATTACCTTGACAAGTGCCTGGTTTTTAAGTGTGTTATTTTTCAATAAAGTTTGTATTTATATCTTTTAAACAAGCTTCCATTGTTTCTCCTGATCAGCATTCCTATAGTGCATGGAAGTACATGCTATTGTGGGGTGACTGACATCAGTCACCACAATGAATCTGGTATTTTTGTTAACTATATTGCTTTCTGTGTTTTTCACAGTGGGTTCTAATACTACTATTATGGATTTCAGAGCTCGCGATGGAGCATGGCTCTCACAGTTGAATGATGTATGTAAAGACACCAGTCTCACAGGTGTTGAGGGGAGTGATAGGGGATTGGGAGACATGACAAGCAAATTTAAGGATCTTATAAGAAAAAGGACTAAAGTTTGGTAGAATCGTGCGTTCCTTGACAAATATTTGCAGACAGGATTAATCCCGAGGGGATTGAGAGTCCAAGTGTTTCCCTCATTCCCTGTTGAAAATTTGGAGATACGGGAGAAATGGGAAAATCACGCTAATATATGTTCACTTGGCTTTATGGAGATATTAAAACAGATGAACACTGAGTCTCTCCAAATTATTGAAAAAGAAATGGAAGAATTACAAATTAATATTAAAAATGAGATGTCAGCTGAATCTTTAAAAAAATTCAATAATGAAATACAAGACGAGACACAAAAATTGGCTGATGAAATACAGCAAATGAAGTCAAAAAAATTCCAAAGAGACATCAATGACAAACAACAAAATAGGATGTATAAATGGAGAAACCCAGGTGAAAGATCACGCCCGTTTTACAGAAATGAGTCCCAGTCACTGTCACGGTCAGCATCGATAAAATCAGGACGGGGAGAAATACAGCAGCAAACTACGAGTAAAAATCGGTCCGATATGGACAATGAAGGGCCCTCAATAAGTGGGAATTACAAAAAAATGAATACCAGATTAAATGCTAAAAAAGGATCAGATGGGAAACAGCCGGAGAACAAGTCTCAGGGAGGGTTGCAGGTAATTAATTTATCCAATCATGTGCTAACTGACATTCAATTAGAAGTATTGAGTAAAGGCCTATCTTCTTCCCCTACTAATGGTTTCAATTATTTCACAGCGTTGAAAGACCTCCATCTTTTTTCACGCAAGTTGATTCTAAAGAAACTGCATTGTAAAGGTACCAACGACTTGGAAGGTTGGAGTGCGACGGAGAGAGACACCATACGTATATTGGAGGAACTTCTCGATGAACAGACAGTAAATGATGAAGGTGGATTCCCCAAGTCCATCCTTCCCAGATCCACGAGGTTCCCTCCCTTGTCACTTTGTCCAGCCATTGAGGTATTTACCAAATTAGTATCTAATGAATTTAAAATGCTATCCTCACGCCACCGTTTTGATAATTTAACTGGGATACAAAGAGAAGCAATACGGCAGCTACAAACACTGGATGATGTGGTATTTAAAGCAGCTGACAAGGGAGGGAACATCGTGGTCTGGCCTACAATTAAATATGAACGCGAGGCGTTCCGACAACTGCGAGATAGTCAAGTATATACAAAATTGGGGTACAATCCGGTGGTGTCTTTCTCTGTGCAACTCCAAAAAATCCTAATGAAAGCGTTTGATTTAGGGACCATTAGTAAAAAGGTTCTTGATGGGCTAACGGTACAGTTCCCGAAGACACCGACTTTGTATTTGCTCCCTAAAATACACAAGGATGCCGTCAACCCTCCGGGACGCCCGATCGAGTCAGGGATAGATGGTTTGTGTGATCCCATTTGCAAATTCATCGATTTTTATTTGAAACCCATTGTAGAGACATTACCCTCTTATGTAAAGGACACGACGGATGTCCTGGCAAGGGTTGACGGCCTCCTTGTTGATGAACAGACCATCCTCGTGACCGCTGACGTTGAAACGTTATACACATGTATCGGTCACGACGATGGGATCCGAGCGGTCCGCTTCTTCTTGGAGACGTCCAACCTGGGCGGCCCACTGTGTGAGCTCATCTTGGAGCTGCTGCACTTTGTCCTCACCCATAATTTTTTTACTTTCAAAGATCAATTTTACCATCAGAAGCGCGGCGCAGCCATGGGTGCGGCCTGTGCCCCCGCGTACGCCAACCTCTTCCTGGGTTTTTGGGAGAGGTTGGTGTTTGGTGACTCGGGGGCGGGGGCCGCTGACCATGTGCTGTGCTGGCTACGTTACATTGATGATGTTTTATTTTTTTGGCGGGGGACGGTGCGGCAGCTCGATGAGTTCATGGCTATGTTAAATAATAATAATTATAACATCAAACTTACATATCGGTATCATGTAACTAAAATGGACTTTTTAGACATTAGTTTAGAGGTTGATTCTTCCTCTGCTATCCAGACTGATGTCTTCCGAAAGGAGACATCAGTCAATTCATTAATACATGCTACTACCGCACATAGCCATTCCACAGTTAGGGCCGTCCCGGTTGGACAGTTTCTAAGGATGAGGCGGATCTGCTCTACAGATCAAAAATTTGAAGCCCAAGCCACGGATTTGAGAAAAAGGTTCGAACAGCGTGGATATAGTAAAAGATGTATCAAAAATGGGTATAATCGAGCTAAGTCGGTGTCTCGGGACTCACTATTATACCACAAGAAAACTCGGGAGAAAAATGATGAGAAGATACGCTTTATCTCAGTGTTTAACCATGAATGGGACACTATGCGGAATGTCATGACAAAATATTGGCCCGTTCTTAGTGCAGAGCCCTCCCTGAGACCTTTTCTGACTGATAGACCACTGATGACTCCTCGTCGTTCTAAAAACTTGAACGATTTACTTATTAAAAGCCATTATGTGGCTCCAAGTCCTAATTTCTTTGGTGTAACACAACCTAGAAAAGGTTTTTTCAAATGCGGCCATTGTTTGGCATGCGCCAATGTTTCTCAAACATCCACATTCAGCTCAGTAGATCGAAAAACATTTGACATTAGAGAATATATCTCTTGTAGCACGAAAAATGTGATCTACTACGCAACATGTAGTTGTCCCCTTATCTATGTGGGACTTACATCGCGTGAGCTGAGGGTTCGTGTTAGAGAACACGTGAGAGACATTGGTGCAGCCAAAACAGTGGAAGATATAACAACCCTAAAGACGATTCCACGTCATTTCCGATTAGTACATAATAGTGATCCGAAAGAGTTCAAAGTTAGAGGCATTGACGTGGTACATGTCGGTATTAGGGGTGGAAATGTGAAAAAACTACTAGCACAACGTGAATTAAAATGGATTGTTACACTAGGGACCATGAAACCCGCTGGATTGAATGAATCGCTTAATTTTGGTCCATATTTATAAAAGCTATGTGCGATTCTTCATTTATTATGACTACTTTTTGCTTGCTTCGTCTCTTTCTCCCCTCTCCTAATATTCTCCTGGATCCTGTGTTTTAATTGTATATAAGTTTGTTTTTAACATGTCCTTATATTATATTGTGTTTAGATTTTATTGTCCCCACCTGGATCTGATGCTTCTTCCCCCTGCTACAAGAAATAGAATCTTTCTAAATAAAGAGCTGACAACCCTTTACCATTGGAGCAGATCGTGTGCTTTAAAGACATGGGACGTAATACCAGTGTTGCCAAAGATATACTTGGGAGGTCCTCTTTCCCTTGTTTTTATTCTTATCCTGTATGCTGTATATTTATTGTAGATGGAAGCGCATTACCGTAACATTGTAATTTCTGTTATATGGGTAGGACTTTCTCCATTTCTTCCAGTTATACACTGTTCCATTGGTTGCAGTGGTTTGATGGGTGGATACAGATTTGTTCTGATCGGCTCTGTGGTGCGCGTGCGCGCGTCTCCGTCTTGGCTCCGCCCCCCCACTTCCGGCAACGTCCTGCAGCGGGTGCGGGCGAGAACAGCATTGTTCTCGCCGGTCCCGAGGTGGGATACGTCCGGGCGGGGGTGGGCGGACCCGGACGGCGTCGTGCGCATGCGCTAAACTCACATAGCGCCATCATATGATCGATCAGGTGGTTCGTTTTGTGTCACTATTTAAGGTCCTGTAGGCAGTTACTTACATACTTCCCCTTGAAAAAGCAGAGCCAAAATGGCAGCGAAACGCGCGTCGGGGTGCGTGCAGAGGCTTATCCGCACTTAGGTGAGGCATTTCTTACTGTCCTTGTTCATTCCCATGCATTTGATAGTGGGTACCCAGTATGGATCTGGGCCCTGCTACAACTTACATATGGGACTAACGGTGTACCACTGAGAACATTTATGCATGGGTGTGTTGAGGATCAATTAGAATGCTTATGACTTTTTCTTGATATACGGGGTATTTCCCTAATATATAATATATAATATTTATTGTGCGGTTAAACCCTTACTAGTCTGGTGTCTTATGTCATTTGTCATTTTGTTTATATTGCACTATCATTACCTTGACAAGTGCCTGGTTTTTAAGTGTGTTATTTTTCAATAAAGTTTGTATTTATATCTTTTAAACAAGCTTCCATTGTTTCTCCTGATCAACATTCCTATAGTGCATGGAAGTACATGCTATTGTGGGGTGACTGACATCAGTCACCACAATGAATCTGGTATTTTTGTTAACCATGTAGTATGTATGTAGCATGTATGTAGCATGTATGTAGCATGTATGTAGTATGTATGTATGTAGCATGTATGTATGTAGTATGTATGGATGTAGTATGTATGGAGTATGTATGTACAGTATGTATGTAGTATTTATGCAATATGTATGTAGTATGTATGTATGTAGTATGTATGTAGTATGTATGTAGTATGTATGTAGCATATATGTAGCATGTATGTAGCATGTATGTAGCATGTAGCATGTATGTAGCATGTATGTAGCATGTATGTAACATGTATGTAGCATGTATGTAGCATGTATGTAGTATGTATGTAGCATGTATGTAGAATGTAGCATGTATGTAGCATGTATGTATGTAGTATGTATCATGTATGTATCATATATGTAGCATGTATGTATGTAGCATGTATGTAGCATGTATGTAGCATGTATGTAGTATGTATGTAGCATGTATGTAGTATGTATGTAGCATGTACACTCACTGGCCACTTTATTAGGTACACCTGTCCAACTTCTTGTTAACACTTAATTTCTAATCAGCCAATCACATGGCGGCAACTCAGTGCATTTAGGCATGTAGACATGGTCAAGACAATCTCCTGCAGTTCAAACCGAGCATCAGTATGAGGAAGAAAGGTGATTTGAGTGCCTTTGAACATGGCATGGTTGTTGGTGCCAGAAGGGCTGGTCTGAGTATTTCAGAAACTACTGATCTACTGGGATTTTCACGCACAACCATCTCTAGGGTTTACAGAGAATGGTCCGAAAAAGAAAAAAAATCCAGTGAGCGGCAGTTCTGTGGGCGGAAATGCCTTGTTGATGCCAGAGGTCAGAGGAGAATGGGCAGACTGGTTCGAGCTGATAGAAAGGCAACAGTGACTCAAATCGCCACCCGTTACAACCAAGGTAGGCCTAAGAGCATCTCTGAACGCACAGTGCATCGAACTTTGAGGCAGATGGGCTACAGCAGCAGAAGACCACAACGGGTACCACTCCTTTCAGGTAAGAACAGGAAACTGAGGCTACAATTTGTACAAGCTCATCGAAATTGGACAGTAGAAGATTGGAAAAACGTTGCTTGGTCTGATGAGTCTCGATTTCTGCTGCGACATTCGGATGGTAGGGTCAGAATTTGGCGTAAACAACATGAAAGCATGGATCCATCCTGCCTTGTATGGAGCATCTTTGGGATGTGCAGCCGACAAATCTGCGGCAACTGTGTGATGCCATCATGTCAATATGGACCAAAATCTCAGGAATGCTTCCAGCACCTTGTTGAATCTATGCCACGAAGAATTGAGGCAGTTCTGAAGGCAAAAGGGGGTCCAACCCGTTACTAGCATGGTGTACCTAATAAAGTGGCCGGTGAGTGTATGTAGCATTTATGTATGTAGCATGTATGTAGCATGTATGTAGTATGTATGTAGCATGTATGTAGCATGTATGTAGCATGTATGTAGTATGTATGTAGCATGTATGTAGCATGTATGTAGTATGTAGCATGTATGTAGCATGTATGTAGCATGTTTGTACGTAGCATGTATGTAGCATGTATGTAGTATGTTTGGAGTTTTTTTTTTTTTACAATCAACACATTAGCCGGATGATGGGACTACTACTGTCCCACCATTGGCTAATGTGTCAGTCACTGTCATTGTAGCAGGCATAGCCCAATGGGACTTGTATTCCCATCGGACAATGCATGCACAGACACAAAGACCCCCGGCAGGCCGTACAGACCCCCCGGCAGGCAGCACAGACCCCCGGCAGGCCGTACAGACCTGGAGAGGCCGCACAGACCCCCCCGGCAGGCACGCACATACCCCATAGAGGCCGTACAGACCCCGGAGAGGCCGCACAGTTTCACGGCAGGCACACACAGACCACCCACGGTCCCGCACAGACCCCGCCTGCACAGAGTCATGCAGTCTCCACCCACGCACCGCCCACACTCAATTATACTGCATTTTTGCACTGTGGGAACTTCCGATTCCGGTATCTGATATCGCAAAAATATCGGAACTCGGTATCAGAATTCCGATACAACGAATATCGGCCGATACCCGATATTTGCAGTATCGGAATGCTCAACACTAATAATGAGTGCTGCTGCCTTTCTGCTATTATTAGTGTAGGGATAGGACACAGCTGGAATGAGGGACAGATTCTGACTAGTGTTGAGCGATACCGTCCGATACTTGAAAGTATCGGTATCGGATAGTATCGGCCGATACCCAAAAAGCATCGGATATCGCCGATACCGATACCCGATACCAATACAAGTCAATGGGACACCAAGTATTGGAAGGTATCCTGATGGTTCCCAGGGTCTAAAGGAGAGGAAACTCTCCTTCAGGCCCTGGGATCCATATTACTGTGTAAAATAAAGAATGAAAATAAAAAATATTGATATACTCACCTCTCCGGAGGCCCCTGGACATCACTGCTGGTAACCGGCAGCCTTCTTTGCTTAAAATGAGCGCATTTAGGGCCTTCCATGACGTCACGGCTTCTGATTGGTCGCGTGCCGCTCATGTGACCGCCACGCGACCAATCACAAGCCGCGACGTCATTCTCAGGTCCTAAATTCCTAGAATGAGGAGTTTAGGGCCTGAGAATGACGTCACGGCTTGTGATTGGTTGCGTGGCGGTCACATGAGCGGCACGCGACCAATCAGAAGCCGTGACGTCATGGAAGGCCCTAAACGCGCTCATTTTAAGCAAAGAAGGCTGCCGGTTACCAGCGGTGATGTCCAGGGGCCTCCGGAGTGGTGAGTATATCAATATTTTTTATTTTAATTCTTTATTTTACACAGTAATATGGATCCGATACCGATTCCTGATACCACAAAAGTATCGGATCTCGGTATCGGAATTCCGATACCGCAAGTATCGGCCGATACCCGATACTTGCGGTATCGGAATGCTCAACACTAATTCTGACTCTGCACTCTGCACAAAAGCCGCTCTGTTTACTCTGCAGCCCATATTTGTGAGTCATAAACCAAATGTTGCTGTGAGTACTGTGCAACTCATATCTGTAGGAGTACAGGGCAATAAAATGCTATGTGTGCTTTGAAACCCATATCTGTGGAATACTGTGCCAAAAAGTCCCTGTGAGTATACTGCAACCCATGTCTGTGGGAGTACTGTGCCTTTGAGGCTCTGTGTGTACTCTGCCTCCAGTCTGAGGGAGTAACCTTTAAGCTGGTGTACTCTGCACCCCCTGCCTGTGGGAGTACTCTGCACCCCCTGCCTGTGGGAGTACTGTGCCTTTAAGCAACTGTGTTTTTTAAATAGTCTGGGAAATAAATAATTGGCATAAACTGTCTCATTGCCATGTCCAGGCCAAAAAAAAACCATTCTAAACCAGTGTGTGTTTATCAGTAGCCTGGGAAATAAATAATAGCCATCAGCCATCTCAATACCATTTGTAAACCAAATAAATACATTTTCTGGACTGCTGTGTGGTTTCTAGTAGTCTGAGAAATAAATAATTGGTATCAATCATCTAGTTGCCAAATAAATAATTTTTCTAAACCGGTGTGTGTTTTCTTCTAGTGTGGGAAATAAATAATTGGCATTAGCCACCTCATTGCAATTTGTAGGCCAAAGAAATTTATTTTCTTGAATGTTGTGTGTTTTCTAGTTGTCTTGGAAATAAATAATTAGCATCCAGGTTCTCATTGCCATATGTAGGCCAAAGAAATATATTTTCTGAACCAGTGTCTGCTTTCTTGTAGAATGGGAAATAAATAATTTGCAACAGCTGTCTCTTAGCCATTTCTAGGCTAATTTTTTTTTCTAAACCAGTATATTTTTCTAGTAGTCTGGGAAATATATAATTGGCACCAGCTGTCTCATTGCCATTTGATAGCCATAGAAATACTTTTTCAGGACCAGTGTGTGTTTTGCAGTTCTCTGGGAAATAAATAATTGGAATCAACTGTCTCAAGCATTTATAGGCCAAAGAATAGAGATGATGGAGCCTGAACCGTAAAGTTCAGAGTCCGTACCAGACACCTTGTGTCCATGCACAGACCACAAGAATGAACTTTTCTTTGAAGTTAGTGTTACTGTTAGGATTCAGCAGCCCAAACAAAGCTCGTTGATAGGTTGCGGCACAGTCAATCAACAAGTATTAACATGGCTGTGATTGGCCGGGATACTGTGTAAAAAAACCTGTTTATTTAAATAATTTTAAAAAATGTGTGGGTCTTGTCTATTTTTGAGGAGTATATATCGTGGCACAGCTGTGATGGTGCTCAGGTAGGGTCCCAAACCAATCAATAATAATAAACTTGGCACTCAACTCATGAAAATCTGGTGAAGGAAATTTTTAATGCAGTCCAAAAATAAGGGTGCAACGTTTTGGTCATTAATAGACCTTCCTCAGGATACTGCAGCATACATAATTGAAATATAATGGAATATAACAATAACACATCATTGTTGAACATAACAAAATAAATAACAAAATATGTAACATCTCTCTTGACAAAGAAATACATTCAGACTTTTACTCCCACAAGTATCGGATACCGCGTTTGGTGTCTGCACACTACCACTATCCACCATCGGTAAGTTAAATAGATTTAGCTTACCTATCTGTTTTTCAAGCCAGATTACTAATGGATTGCAACACATTGTTTATAAAAAAAATGTAATCCTGGTTTATTCCGGACTTCTACGTGATATCCTAATCACCCACAGGTGAGCTTCCCGCAGGGCAAAGTCTTGTTATATCACATATTCTGTATCATGATATCCATCCATTTCTTCCTAGTGCATAATAAGGTCACGTGTAGGGTTGAGCGAAACGGGTCGTTCATTTTCAAAAGTCGCCGACTTTTGGCTAAGTCGGCGTCTCATGAAACCCGATCCGACCCCTGTGCTTGTCGGCCATGCGGTACGCGACTTTCGCGCCAAAGTCGCGTTTCAATGACGCGAAAAGCGCCATTTCTCAGCCAATGAAGGTGAACGCAGAGTGTGGGCAGCGTGATGACATAGGTCCTGGTCCCCACCATCTTAGAGAAGGGCATTGCTGTGATTGGCTTGCTGTCTGCGGCGTCACAGGGGCTATAAAGGGGCGTTCCCGCCAACCGCCATCTTACTGCTGCTGATCTGAGCTTAGGGAGAGGTTGCTGCCGCTTCGTCAGAAGCAGGGATAGCGTTAGGCAGGGTCCACTAACCACCAAACCGCTTGTGCTGTAGCGATTTCCACTGTCCAACACCACCTTCGGTGTGCAGGGACACTGGAAGCTACATTTTTTTTTTTCCCTCAGCGCTGTAGCTCATTGGGCTGCCCTAGAAGGCTCCGTGATAGCTGTATTGCTGTGTGTACGCCACTGTGCAAACCAACTGCTTTTTTCAAAGCACATATCCTCTTGTTCCTTCCTTTCTGCACAGCTATCTTTTTTGTTTGTCCACACTTTTTATTTAATTTGTGCATCAGTCCACTCCTATTGCTGCCTGCCATACCTGGCTTACATTACTGCAGGGAGATAGTAATTGTAGGACAGTCCCTGTTTTTTTTTGTTTTTTTTTGTGGAAGATTAAGATTGGCATTTCTGCTACAGTGCCATCCCTGTGTGTGCCATCTCTCACTGAGTGGGCCATAGAAAGCCTATTTATTTTTTTCCTTGATTTGTGTTCTAAAATCTACCTCAACACAAAAACACTACATCAATCAGTGGGAGAAAAATATTGGCCTCAGTCAGGGCTTGTGTGCCACTCCTGTGTGTGCCATCTCTCATTCAGTGGGCCATACAAAGCCTATTTATTTTTTTGTTTTTTTTAATATTATTGGGTTTCTAAAGTCTCCGTGAAAAAAAAAAAAAATACATAAAAAAACAGTGGGAGAGTAATATTGCCCTTTCAGCTTGTGTGCCAGTCTTGACTCCTGGGTGTGCCACCTCTCTCTCTCTAATTGTGGGCCATAGAAAGCCTATTTATTTTTTTGCTTTTTTTAATATTATTTGGTTTCTAAAGTCTCCCTGAAAAAAAAATACATAAAAAAACAGTGGGAGAGTAATATTGCCCTTTCAGCTTGTGTGCCAGTCTTGACTCCTGGGTGTGCCACCTCTCTCTCTCTAATTGTGGGCCATAGAAAGCCTATTTATTTTTTTGATTTGTTTAATATTATTTGGTTTCTAAAGTCTCCCTGAAAAAAAAAATACATAAAAAAACAGTGGGAGAGTAAATATTGCCCTTTCAGCTTGTGTGCCAGTCTTGACTCCTGGGTGTGCCACCTCTCTCTCTCTAATTGTGGGCCATAGAAAGCCTATTTATTTTTTTGCTTTTTTAATATTATTTGGTTTCTAAAGTCTCCCTGAAAAAAAAAAAAACCATAAAAAAACAGTGGGAGAGTAATATTGCCCTTTCAGCTTGTGTGCCAGTCTTGACTCCTGGGTGTGCCACCTCTCTCTCTCTAATTGTGGGCCATAGAAAGCCTATTTATTTTTTTGCTTTGTTTAATATTATTTGGTTTCTAAAGTCTCCCTGAAAAAAAAAAAAAAACATAAAAAAACAGTGGGAGAGTAATATTGCCCTTTCAGCTTGTGTGCCAGTCTTGACTCCTGGGTGTGCCACCTCTCTCTCTCTAATTGTGGGCCATAGAAAGCCTATTTATTTTTTTGCTTTTTTTAATATTATTTGGTTTCTAAAGTCTCCCTGAAAAAAAAAAAAAGTACATAAAAAAACAGTGGGAGAGTAATATTGCCCTTTCAGCTTGTGTGCCAGTCTTGACTCCTGGGTGTGCCACCTCTCTCTCTCTAATTGTGGGCCATAGAAAGCCTATTTATTTTTTTGCTTTGTTTAATATTATTTGGTTTCTAAAGTCTCCCTGAAAAAAAAATACATAAAAAAACAGTGGGAGAGTAATATTGCCCTTTCAGCTTGTGTGCCAGTCTTGACTCCTGGGTGTGCCACCTCTCTCTCTCTAATTGTGGGCCATAGAAAGCCTATTTATTTTTTTGCTTTGTTTAATATTATTTGGTTTCTAAAGTCTCCCTGAAAAAAAAAAAAAAAAACATAAAAAAACAGTGGGAGAGTAATATTGCCCTTTCAGCTTGTGTGCCAGTCTTGACTCCTGGGTGTGCCACCTCTCTCTCTCTAATTGTGGGCCATAGAAAGCCTATTTATTTTTTTGCTTTGTTTAATATTATTTGGTTTCTAAAGTCTCCCTGAAAAAAAAAATACATAAAAAAACAGTGGGAGAGTAATATTGCCCTTTCAGCTTGTGTGCCAGTCTTGACTCCTGGGTGTGCCTACTCTCTCTCTCTAATTGTGGGCCATAGAAAGGCTATTTTATTTATTTATTTTTTTTATTAGTATTTGGTTTCTAAATTGTCCCTGAAAAAAACATTTTATCTTATTTGGTTTCTTTAGTCTCCCTGAGGAAAAAAAAAAAAAATTAGGTGGGAGAATAATATTGACATTAGTGCTTGAGTGACAGTCCTGCGTGTGTGTCATCTCTGTGATTTTGTGCCACAGAAAACAGAGTGTGTAACATTGTGCCTGATTTTCCTTGTGGTCTCACCAACCTGTTAAGGGATATAGAAATCATACTGAAGTTATAGCTCACCGTGTAAGTTGTTTGACAGCAACAAATAAAGTTACTTTGGTTAATTTTTTAAAACAATGAGGAAGTCTGGTGCAAGAGGTCGTGGCCGTGGGCGTTCATTGTCAGCTGGTAATGATGGTAGTGGTAGTGGAGCATCAGGTGGTCGTGGGGATAAAAATATTCCACCTAAGTCTGGAGCTGTGGAGCCAGTTTCGTCGTCTGGCTACACAAGGCCTCGAACGCTCTCTTTTCTGGGAGTAGGAAAAACGCTTTTAAAGCCGGAGCAGCAACAGCAAGTTTTGGCTTACATTGCAGACTCAGCCTCTAGCTCTTTTGCCTCCTCTTCTGAAACTGGTAAATGTAAAAGCAGTGCGTCGCTTGTGGATGTTCACGGTCAGGGACAAGTCGCTTCCTTGTCCTCCTCAGCAATAACTACAACAAGAGAGAAGGATGCAGCAGGCGACACAACGGGTCACTCCATGGAGCTCTTTACACATACCGTCCCTGGCTTAGAAAGTGAAACATTTAACAGGCCATGCCCATTACAAGTATATTCTGACATGGAGTGCACTGATGCACAGCCACAGCCAGAGTACTATGCTGCTCCTTTGACTCAGACCACCACATTGCCCTCTCAGGGTACAGATCCACAATCAGACCCTGATGAGACTATGTTGCCCCGCCACGAACGCTATACCACCGACCGACACAGTGACACAGACGAAGTTGCACACGAGCTCGAAGAGGAGGTAATAGATGACCCGGTTGTTTACCCCGATTGGCAGCCATTGGGGGAACAGGGTGCAGGCGGCAGTAGTTCAGAAGCGGAGGTGGAGGAGGGGCCGCAGCAGGCATCAACATCGCAACAGGTTCCATCTGCCGGGCCCCTATCTGGCCCAAAACGCGTGTCAAAGCCAAAACCTGTTGGAGCACAGCGTTGCCATCCGGTTAAAGCTCAGTCTGCAATCCCTGAAAAGGGATCCGATGCTAGGAAGAGTGCAGTCTGGCATTTTTTTAAACAACATCCAATTGATCAGCGCAAAGTCATCTGTCAAAAATGTTCTACTAGCTTAAGCAGAGGTCAGAATCTGAAAAGTCTCAATACTAGTTGCATGCATAGACACTTAACCACCATGCATTTTCAAGCCTGGACTAACTACCAAACGTCCCTTAAGGTTGTAGCACCCTCGGCCAATGAAGCTAGTCATCAACGCAACATCCCTTCCGTCACTGTAAGGCCACCATTTTCCGCACCACCGGCAGTATCTGTGCAGGTCTCTTTGCCAGCCAAAAGCAGTCAGGGTCAGGGAATCACCAGTTTTGTAGGCGGAAATATTGCATCTAGGGCACCGGCGGAAACAATACCGTCTCCAACCGTCTCTCAGTCTGCCATGTCCACCGGCACACCCGCAAGTTCCACGATCTCCATCTCTCCAGTTCAGCTCACACTACATGAGACTCTGGTTAGAAAAAGGAAGTACTTATCCTCGCATCCGCGTACACAGGGTTTTAACGCCCACATAGCTAGACTAATCTCGTTAGAGATGATGCCCTACCGGTTAGTTGAAAGCGAAGCTTTCAAAGCCCTGATGGAGTACGCTGAACCACGATACGAGCTACCCAGTCGACACTTTTTTTCCAGAAAAGCCATCCCAGCCCTGCACCAGCATGTTAAACAGCGCATCGTCCATGCACTCAGGCAATCTGTGAGTACAAAGGTGCACCTGACTACAGATGCATGGACCAGTAGGCATGGCCAGTGACGTTATGTGTCCATCACGGCACACTGGGTGAATGTGGTGGATGCAGGGTCCACAGGGGACATCAATTTCGGGACAGTTGTGCCTAGCCCACGGTCTAGGAAACAGTTGGCTGTAGGCGTTCGCACCCCCTCCTCCTCCTCCTCCTCGTCCTCCTGCAGAAGCTACAGCTCTTCCACAGACCGCAGTCGGCCAACCACTCCATCGGCAGATGACACTGTTGCACACCAGTTGTCCCATTATGGGCCAGCTACTGGCAAGCGTCAGCAGGCTGTATTGGCTATGAAGTGTTTGGGCGACAACAGACACACCGCGGAAGTTCTGTCCGAGTTCTTGCAACAAGAAACGCAGTCGTGGCTGGGCACAGTAGATCTTGAGGCAGGCAAGGTAGTTAGTGATAACGGAAGGAATTTCATGGCTGCCATCTCCCTTTCCCAACTGAAACACATTCCTTGCCTGGCTCACACCTTAAACCTGGTGGTGCAGTGCTTATTGAAAACTTATCCTGGGTTCTCCGACCTGCTCCTCAAAGTGCGTGGACTTTGCTCACATATCCGACGTTCGCCTGTACACGCCAGCCGTATGCAGACCTATCAGCGGTCTTTGAACCTTCCCCAGCATCGCCTAATCATAGACGTTGCAACAAGGTGGAACTCAACACTGCACATGCTTCAGAGACTGTGCCAACAGAGGTGGGCTGTTATGTTTTTGTGGGAGGATACACATACACGGGCAGGCAGTAGGATGGCAGACATGGAGTTGTCAGGTGTGCAGTGGTCGAAGATACAAGACATGTGTCAAGTCCTTCAGTGTTTTGAGGAATGCACATGGCTGGTTAGTGCAGACAATGCCGTAATAAGCATGAGCATCCCCCTAATGCGTCTGCTGATGCAAAGTTTGACGCACATAAAGGAGCAAGCGTCTGCACCAGAGGAAGAGGAAAGCCTTGATGACAGTCAGCCATTGTCTGGTCAGGGCAGTGTACAGGACGAGGTAGCGGGCGAAGAGGAGGTGGAGGACGAGGAGGATGATGGGGATGAGTATATTTTTAATGCGGAACCTTTCCCGGGGGCACTGGAAATTGGTTGCGTGTCAAGGCCGGGTTCTGGTTTTTTGAGGGACACAAGTGACGTAGATTTGCCTGCAACTGCCCCTCACCCAATCACAACCGGAGATTTGACAACTGGAACTTTGGCCCACATGGCGGATTATGCCTTACGTATCCTAAAAAGGGACACACGCATAACGAAAATGATGAACAATGACGATTACTGGTTGGCCTGCCTCCTTGATCCACGCTATAAAGGCAAATTGCAAAATATTATGCCACATGAGAACTTGGAACTAATATTAGCAACCAAACAATCAACTCTTGTTGACCGTTTGCTTCAGGCATTCCCAGCACACAGCGCACGTGATCGTTCTCACACGAGCTCAAGGGGGCAACAGACTAGGAGTGTTAGGGGTGCACACATCAGAAGTGGCGTTGGACAGAGGGGTTTTCTGACCAGGTTGTGGAGTGATTTTGCTATGACCGCAGACAGGACAGGTACTGCTGCATCAATTGAAAGTGACAGGAGACAACATTTGTCCAGTATGGTTACTAACTATTTTTCATCCCTTATCGATGTTCTCCCTCAACTGTCATTCCCATTTGATTACTGGGCATCAAAATTAGACACCTGGCCAGAATTGGCAGAATATGCATTGCAGGAGCTTGCTTGCCTGGCAGCAAGTGTCCTATCAGAAAGAGTATTCAGTGCTGCAGGTTCAATATTAACCGAAAAAAGGACTCGTCTGGCTACCCAAAATGTTGACGATCTAACATTCATTAAAATGAACCACAACTGGATTTCAAAATCTTTTGCCCCACCTTGCCCGGCCGACACCTAGCTTTCCTATGAAAAGCTCTTGCCTGTGGACTACTGTGAATTACTTTTCTAATGTCTAATTTGCTGCAGCTGATTGTCCAGCATACAACATGTTTACACCTCCCTAAATGGCCAAACTCCCCACACGGGGCCGTGGTATCGCGACTTGGCGCAAGCACCCGTGAGACTGCTGTTTGTCTGAAGAGGTGGGTGTACTCGCTTTTGGTCGACGGCATTGCTACTGGGTTCCTCATAGTACAATAAAGTGTCTCTGGCGGTGGTGGTGCGCACCCAACGTCAGACACACTGTTGTAACATGAGGGGCCTTGGGCCTGTAACGCCGGCCACAAGAGAGTTCACCCACCCCCAGGTCAAACATTGCTCTACCACTTCCACAGTTATCTCTCACACTTCCACCAATGTTAAGTCTATGCGCTGACATCCTTCCATACCTGCCACTGACAATACCATTGTGTTGACATGTATGATGGTACTTAACATAGTCAGGGGCAGTGTCCTCTATTTACCACAGTAAATACTTTGCGCAAAATTAGTAGGTCTGAAACAACGCAGAGGATCCCACCCCTGAACCTAATGATTGCACCCTTTAGTGTTTTTGTTTTGTTTTAATGCGAGACATTCACATTTAGTTGTTGTTTTGGACTACTAACTGGCAGACACTCATTACAATCGGCCTCCATTGACCAGACCACTGCTGCCCGTGTACCCCTGTAACTAATAATAAAGTGCCTACAGCCAGCCCAATTTAATTATGTTAGGCCTTCGAAGCCTGTCTGCGGTCCCTCCTTCCACTAGGCCTCCACTGACCAGACCACTGCTGAACGTGTACCCCTGGAACCAATTATAAAGTGCCTACAGCCAGCCCAATTTAATTATGTTAGGCCTTCGAAGCCTGTCTGCGGTCCCTCCTTCCACTAGGCCTCCACTGACCAGACCACTGCTGCCCGTGTACCCCTGTAACTAATAATAAAGTGCCTACAGCCAGCCCAATTTAATTATGTTAGGCCTTCGAAGCCTGTCTGCGGTCCCTCCTTCCACTAGGCCTCCACTGACCAGACCACTGCTGCACGTGTACCCCTGTAACTAATAATAAAGTGCCTACAGCCAGCCCAATTTAATTATGTTAGGCCTTCGAAGCCCGTCTGTGGTCCCTCCTTCCACTAGGCCTCCACTGACCAGACCACTGCTGCCCGTGTACCCCTGTAACTAATAATAAAGTGCCTACAGCCAGCCCAATTTAATTATGTTAGGCCTTCGAAGCCTGTCTGCGGTCCCTCCTTCCACTAGGCCTCCACTGACCAGACCACTGCTGCCCGTGTACCCCTGGAACCAATTATAAAGTGCCTACAGCCAGCCCAATTTAATTATGTTAGGCCTTCGAAGCCTGTCTGCGGTCCCTCCTTCCAGTAGGCCTCCACTGACCAGACCACTGCTGCCCGTGTACCCCTGTAACTAATAATAAAGTGCCTACAGCCAGCCCAATTTAATTATGTTAGGCCTTCGAAGCCTGTCTGCGGTCCCTCCTTCCACTAGGCCTCCACTGACCAGACCACTGCTGCCCGTGTACCCCTGGAACCAATTATAAAGTGCATAGAGCCTATTTTTTAATTTAATTTAATATTAATAAAGCCAGGATGAACTACGATATACCACGCTATGAGCTACCTAGTTGACAATTCTTTTGCGAGAAAAGCCATCCCACCCCTCCACCTGCATGTTAAAGACCGCATTGTCCTTGCATTCTGTCAATTTGTCGGTCCAAAGGTATACCTGACAACAGACACATGGACCTGTAGGCCTGGCCACGGAAGGTTACGTGTCCTTTGTGGCTCAATGGGTTAATGTATTGGATGCATGGTCCACACAGGGGACAGCCTGCAAAGTCTGTCTGCAGTCCCTAATTCAAGTTGGCCTCAAATGAATAAAGCTGAGCTTCTACCTTCTGGCTCAGATTAACTGCTGTTTTTAAAAAAATTGGCTTTTCCGTCCTTCTAAAGGTGTCTGCCCCTGCCTGGTGTTGTCCTCAACTGAATAAAGCTGAGCTTCAACCTTCAGTTCCAAACATACAACAAAAAACTGGTACAATACAAAAAGTGGCCTCCAGCTACAAAAACTTTCTCCTTCAAGTAGTTAACTGACAGTTTTTTTTCCAGTGAAAACACAGATATGGCATCCAACGAGTGTTGTCCTGTCTCGTCTTCTTTATATTATTGCCCAGAAGCTGCAACTGAATAAAGCTGTGCTTCAACCTTCTGTTCCAAATTACCATTTTTAAAAATGCAATTGGCTGTTCCAGCCTACTAAAGGGGTCTGCCCCTGCCTGGTGTTGTCCTCAACTGAATAAAGCTGAGCTTCAACCTTCAGTTCCAAACATACAACCAAAAACTGGTACAATACAAAAAGTGGCCTCCAGCTACAAAAACTTTCTCCTACAAGTAGTTAAATGACAGTTTTTTTTCCAGTGAAAACACAGATATGGCATCCAACGAGTGTTGTCCTGTCTCGTCTTCTTTATATTATTGCCAAGAAGCTGCAACTGAATAAAGCTGTGCTTCAACCTTCTGTTCCAAATTACCATTTTTAAAAATGCAATTGGCTGTTCCGGCCTACTAAAGGGGTCTGCCCCTGCCTGGTGTTGTCCTCAACTGAATAAAGCTGAGCTTCAACCTTCAGTTCCAAATTACCATTTTTAAAAATGCAATTGGCTGTTCCGGCCTACTAAAGGTGTCTGTCTGCCCCTGCCTGGTGTTGTCCTCAACTGAATAAAGCTGAGCTTCAACCTTCAGTTCCAAACATACAACCAAAAACTGGTACAATACAAAAAGTGGCCTCCAGCTACAAAAACTTTCTCCTACAAGTAGTTAAATGACAGTTTTTTTTCCAGTGAAAACACAGATATGGCATCCAACGAGTGTTGTCCTGTCTCGTCTTCTTTATATTATTGCCAAGAAGCTGCAACTGAATAAAGCTGTGCTTCAACCTTCAGTTCCAAATTACCATTTTTAAAAATGCAATTGGCTGTTCCGGCCTACTAAAGGTGTCTGTCTGCCCCTGCCTGGTGTTGTCCTCAACTGAATAAAGCTGAGCTTCAACCTTCAGTTCCAAATTACCATTTTTAAAAATGCAATTGGCTGTTCCGGCCTACTAAAGGTGTCTGTCTGCCCCTGCCTGGTGTTGTCCTCAACTGAATAAAGCTGAGCTTCAACCTTCAGTTCCAAATTACCATTTTTAAAAATGCAATTGGCTGTTCCGGCCTACTAAAGGTGTCTGTCTGCCCCTGCCTGGTGTTGTCCTCAACTGAATAAAGCTGAGCTTCAACCTTCAGTTCCAAACATACAACCAAAAACTGGTACAATACAAAAAGTGGCCTCCAGCTACAAAAACTTTCTCCTACAAGTAGTTAAATGACAGTTTTTTTTCCAGTGAAAACACAGATATGGCATCCAACGAGTGTTGTCCTGTCTCGTCTTCTTTATATTATTGCCAAGAAGCTGCAACTGAATAAAGCTGTGCTTCAACCTTCAGTTCCAAATTACCATTTTTAAAAATGCAATTGGCTGTTCCGGCCTACTAAAGGTGTCTGTCTGCCCCTGCCTGGTGTTGTCCTCAACTGAATAAAGCTGAGCTTCAACCTTCAGTTCCAAATTACCATTTTTAAAAATGCAATTGGCTGTTCCGGCCTACTAAAGGTGTCTGTCTGCCCCTGCCTGGTGTTGTCCTCAACTGAATAAAGCTGAGCTTCAACCTTCAGTTCCAAATTACCATTTTTAAAAATGCAATTGGCTGTTCCGGCCTACTAAAGGTGTCTGTCTGCCCCTGCCTGGTGTTGTCCTCAACTGAATAAAGCTGAGCTTCAACCTTCAGTTCCAAATTACCATTTTTAAAAATGCAATTGGCTGTTCCGGCCTACTAAAGGTGTCTGTCTGCCCCTGCCTGGTGTTGTCCTCAACTGAATAAAGCTGAGCTTCAACCTTTAGTTCCAAACATACAACCAAAAACTGGTACAATACAAAAAGTGGCCTCCAGCTACAAAAACTTTCTCCTACAAGTAGTTAAATGACAGTTTTTTTTCCAGTGAAAACACAGATATGGCATCCAACGAGTGTTGTCCTGTCTCGTCTTTTTTATATTATTGCCAAGAAGCTGCAACTGAATAAAGCTGTGCTTCAACCTTCTGTTCCAAATTACCATTTTTAAAAATGCAATTGGCTGTTCCGGCCTACTAAAGGGGTCTGCCCCTGCCTGGTGTTGTCCTCAACTGAATAAAGCTGAGCTTTTACCTTCTGCCTCTTACTAACTGCTGTTTTTTAAAAAAATTGGCTGTTCCGGCCTACTAAAGGTGTCTGTCTGCCCCTGCCTGGTGTTCTCCTCAACTGAACAAAGCTGAGCTTCCACATTCTGGCTTTCGCCCTATACTATCAGATATTAAACTGCATTTGGCCTACTTTGTGGTTAGGCCCTTGAAACAGTGTCTGCTGCTCTTGGGTTTGCTACTCCACTGAACAAAGCAATGCCGCCTGTTTAGTCCTGTTACCAATTTTGAACTGCATTTAGCCTACTTTATTCTTTGGCCCTATATCTGTTTCCTCCTCATCCTGCCCATTGCCCAGCCACTGCTAGATGAGTCTGCTGGTACATTTACCTAGACCACTACATTCCCCTTATACTCTACACAGCCAGAATCTGACCCTGCTGAAAGTAAGGTTCCCCTTCCCGCATGTTATACCACCTTACACAGGGACAGAGAGGAAGGTGCAGATGAAAGTGCAGGTTCCTTCATCAGGTGGGGGGGCATACTCGTTGGCGACGTCACTGGCACAGGGCCCCTCAGAGTACGCAAAAGTGTTGCTGCTGGTGGGAGGCGCCCCCGCCATGCAAACACACCGCTGTACTTTGAGGGGCCCTGTGCCAGTGCCAATGCGAACGAGTGGGCCCCCCCTGCTTGCTCAGGATCACAGCACTTGCAACATTGAAATACTTACCTTTCCCTGCAACACCGCCGTGACGTAGTCCGCATTTCCTGGGCCCACGAAAAACTTGAGCCAGCCCTACTCCCCCCACAACTTTTGCCAAATGACCCCCAATTCCCTATGCCCAACTATTATTATAAAGTTAATTAAGATTGACAAGCTTCAGAAACAAGAATGGATGTTTTTGGCATTAAAATGGGCACTGTAGGTGTTTTCCTGGCCTCCACTCACTGCCGACTATGCTTCCCCATTGACTTGCATTGGGTTTCGTGTTTCGGTCGATCCCCGACTTTTAGCGATAATCGGCCGACTGCACTCGACTCGACTCTGGACAAAATCGGGTTTCCCAAAACCCGACTCGATCTTAAAAAAATGAAAGTCGCTCAACTCTAGTCACGTGTTTATCTGACTTTGGATCCCTTCCTTTTTTCTTATGGAGATAAGATGTCACTGTAGGGTATGCACTGTTTTCTTTATACTCTATATGTGCACAAAGAGCATGTTTTTATTACACCTACTTTTTCTTTAATTTCCTTATTTTTGTCCTTGTGCTTGTTTATTAGAACCCCCTTTTTTGCGATTTTTTTGTTGTTGCCTCCAATAGGATATTTTTTTCCTTCCTTACTGGTCCTCCATCTACATTGTGACCCATTCAAAAATACCTTAAGCAGTCGGGTAGGTGTCCCTTTTCCCAACCACTCCTTTTGTCCTTATTCTCTTCTTACACTCACATTGCATAATGATATGCTTTCTTTGTCAAGAGACATGTTACATATTTTGTTATTTCTTTTGTTATGTTGAACATTGATGTGTTATTGTTATATTCTATTTTATTTCAATTATGTATACTGCAGTATCTTGAGGAAGGTCTATTACTGACCGAAACATTGTACCCTTATTTTTGGACTGCATTAAAAATTTTCTTCACCGAATTTTCATGAGTTGTTTTTTTGATTTTTGATAACCCCCAACTGCCAGCCCCCAACTGCCAGCTTTATTTTGGCTGGTTGTCAAAAATAGAGGAGTAACCATGCATTTTTTTTAATTATTTAAATAAATAGTTTAAAAAAAACAGAGTATGGTCCCATCATTTTTGATAAGCAGCCGCCAAACTAAAGCAAACAGCTGGGGACTGGTATTCTCAGGTTGGCAAGTAGCCATGGATATTGGCCCTACCCAGCCTAAAAATAGCAGCCCGTAGCCACTCCAGAAAAGGCACATCTATTAGAGAATGCAGCTTCAGTGCCGAGTGGTGACATCAATAAGGTGACTGGAGTTCATAGCCTATGAGCATTCTTATGCTCAGCTCAGTGTCTTCTGCCACCGCTCAGCAATGGATCCAGATGTAGCTTAGTTGGAGAACATCATGGAACATATGGATTATTGGTGGACAGGTGAGGATACTTGTGTTTTTTTCATTTTTATTTGGAAAATATATTAAATATATTAAAGCTCTCCACAGTGCGGCACCCCTTTACATTTCCTCCCTTATCTCTGTCTATCATCCAAACTGATCGCTGCGCTCTGCAAACAACTTTCAACTAACCTCTGCACTAATCCAGACCTATTCTCTTCAAAATATTTATTAATGATTTGGTAGAAGGTTTACACAGCAAAATATCAATATTTGCAGATGATACAAAACTATGTAAAGCAGTCAATACAAAAGAAGATAGTATTCTGCTACAGATGGATCTGGATAAGTTGGAAACTTGGGCCGAAAGGTAGAAAGGTGGAAATTGTGGTTTAATAATGATAAATGTAAGTTTATACACATAGGAAGAAGGAATCAATATCACCATTACACACTGAATGGGAAACCACTGGGTAAATCTGACATGGAGAAGGACTTCGGGATCCTAGTTAAGGATAAACTTACCTGGAGCAGCCAGTGCCAGGCAGCAACTGCCAAGGCAAAAAGGATCATGGGGTGCATTAAAAGAGGTCTGGATACACATGATGAGAGCATTATACTGCCTCTGAACAAATCCCTGGTTAGACGGCACATGGAGTTCTGTGTACAGTTTTGGGCACCGGTGCTCAGGACGGATATAATGGAACTAGAGCGAGTACAAATGAGGACGAAAAAATTAATAAAAGGGATGGGGGAACTACAATACCCAGAGAGATTAGCAAAATTAAGATTATTTAGTCTAGAAAGAATATGACTGAGGCGCGATCTAATAACCATGTATAAGTATATAAGTGGACAATACAAATATCTCTCCAAGGATCTGTTTATACCAAGGAAGGTGACTGTCACAAGAAGGCATTCTCTGCGTCTGGAGGAGAGAAGGTTTTTCCATCAACATAGAAGAGGATTCTTTACTGTCAGGGCAGTGAGAATCTGGAATTCCTTGCCTGAGGAGGTGGTGATGGCGAACTCAGTTGAGAGGTTCAAGAGAGGCCTGGATGTCTTCCTGGAGTGGAACAATATTGTATCTTACAGTTATTAGGATCTTTAGAAGGACGTAAATCTGGGGATTTATTCTGACAGAATATAGGCTGAACTGGATGGACAAATTTTTTTTTCGGCCTTGCTAACTATGTAATGTAGATTGCAAGCTCTCACGAGCAGTGTAGTCTTATTTTGCTTTAATTATTGTATTGTTAACGTTGTTACTTATGACTTGCGTTTTGAAACTGTTAAACTGTAAAGTGCTGCGAAATATGTTGGCACTAGGCTTGAGCAAAATGGGTCGGCCATTTTCAGAAGTCGCCGACTTTTGGCAAAGTCGGGTTTCATGAAACCCGACCCGACCCCTGTGTGGGGTCGGCCATGAGGTCGGCGATCTTCTGAATCTGGTATCGGAATTCCGATACCGAGTTCCGATATGTTTGCGATATCGGAACTCGGTATCGGAATCCACATTTAAGTGTAAAATAAAGAATTAAAATAAAAAATATTGATATACTCACCTCTCCGACGCAGCCTGGACATCACCGCTGGTAACCGGCATCTTCCATTCCTAAGAATGGCGCTTGAAAGACCTTTTGAATGCTTCACGGCTTGTGATTGGTCGCGGCAGCCCACGTGACCGCTGAGCGACCAATCACAACAAGCCGTGACGTAATTCTCAGGTCCTAAATTCCTCATTCTAGGAATTTAGGCCATGAGAATTCCGTCACGGCTTGTGATTGGTCGCTGAGCGGTCACGTGGGCCGCCGCGACCAATCACAAAGCCGTGACGTCATCTAAGGCCCCTAATTCTTAAGAAGGAAGGCTGCCGGAAAGAAGCAGGGTGCGTCCGAGGGTGAGTATATACCTAATAGGAATATACTCACCCTCGGCTTCTTTCCGGCAGCCTTCCTTCTTAAGAATTAGCACGTGAAGGGCCTTAGATGACTTAGATGATTTATCCTATTAGTGGGTTTCCATCCGTATCCTGCTAGATTGCGGAAAAACACTATATATAGGAGTACATAGTAGAGCCTTTCTGCAGCCTTGTGCACTGCAGCCCCAGCCAGATTAGTATTAGCCTATTTTTTGGAGCCTCATCTATTGCATTCTAGGTTACCTTCCTGCATTGTAATCGCTCCAAAAAGTTTGTGATACTATCGGTTTTACATCTTTGGGCACATCCAATGTCTTTTTGTGAAAAAAAACAAAAAGTTAATAAAGTTCACCAAACACTCCACTTTACAGTTGTGTAGGCCACATTAGCTCATATTAAAGTCTAGTCCACACTTGATAAAATTAGTGTTTCTTATACCTGTTAGCAGCTGTTCAGGAATAAGCACACTAAGCCCTTAGTAATTTTCTGCCTATCTTTATCAGTCTACCAAGATGAAGAAGGCAGGGAGTAAGGCACGTGGTCGTGGGCATGGAGTTTCTGCAGGGAGAGGACGTGGGGATTCTGTGCCTGCTGCAGGCACCGGTGACTCATCATCCCCCAGTTTTAGCAGGGAACAGTCCTTCATGCGCAGCTTTGTAGGAGCTCGCCATACCCCACTGCAGCGGGACGAACAAATTGTAGCTGTTGTTGGATGGATGGCAGCTAATGCATCGACTTGAATTAGTGCCACATCCTCTCAGGCACAGAGCACTGAAGAGCACCCATCTGTCTCTTCACTACCTGCCAAATTGCCCAGGCAGTGAGAGAGCCCAGGACAGGAGCCATCTCTACTTCTGTTCTCTGAATCTCTTGGCTTGGAAAGAGGGGGCCATCCAAGCAGCATTCGAGAAACTGAAGAAGAGGCAGTATGCAGTGATGAACAACTGCTTTGTCTCTCTGAATCCGAAGAGGCAGGTGGGCCAGTGCCTACGGTCACCACACCTCAGTACGCATCTGATGATGAGACACAGGTGCCACTTTCTGGTGCGTACTGTGCTGCCGAGACTTCCCAGGAGAAGCAGTTGTTGGAAGAGGGTAGTGTAGATGATGAGGTCCTTGACCCATCATGGCATGAGGTACAGGACAGTGGTGGGAGCAGCTCTGAGGAAGAGATTCCCCGAACTGCCCAAAAAGGAGGGAGAGGGAGGGGGAAGACTGTGTTGCCTGTAGCCTCCACTTCGGCACCCATTAGGAGCATGCCTCTTCCAAAACCCAAAACGGGCGCTCCCAAGACTTGCAGTGCCTGGTCCTTTTTTGACACAGTTGCAGATGACATTTGCTTTGTCAAATACAAGTGGTGTAATCAGAAAGTCAAAAGAGGGAAAAGTGTCAGCAACCTCAATACCACAAATATGTGGAAACATGTGCAGACCAAGCATGTGGTGGAGTTACAAAAACACACTGAAGACCTAGGCCATCCTACAGCGGCACTTACCACCTCTTCAGCTCGTGTTGTAGCCTCTTCCTCAAGCTCACACACAGCTGGTTCGGCTTCCTCATAGGATCGCCATGGAAGAACCTCTGGCACTGTTGGACAGAGACACAGTGTAATTCCACCCACAGCACCACGTTCCCTGTCATCCTCACACTCCCAGGCCAGTCTACAGCCATCGGTAGCACAGGCATGGTAGAAAAGGTGGCCATACTCGGCAAACCACCCCCGAGCACAGGCTCTGAATGCTGGCATTGCAAAACTACTGTCCCTTGAAATGCTATCATTCAGGCTGGTGGAGACTGACACCTTCCGTAACTTCATGGCATTGGCAGTCCCACAATACAATGTGCCCAGCCGCTTTTATTTCAGCAGGCAAGCCGTCCCTGCCCTGCAAAAGCATGTGGAGGGAAAAATTAAACATGCGCTACTAAACGCCGTCAGTAGCAAGGTCCACCTGAAAACCGATGCGTGGACCAGTCACCATGGACAGGGACGATACCTTTCCCTCACTGCCCATTGGGTAAATGTTGTGGAGCCGGGGACAGATCTTGAGAGTGGCGCTGTACGTGTTCTGCCAACTCCAAGGATTGCAGGAATCCAGTCTGTACTCCTTCACTCCTCCTCATACTCCAGTTCCTCTGAATCACCGCTGCAGGAGCCATCACAGTTTACCTCCATATGGACCCATGAACGCTTACCTGTTACGACCGATATGAGCACAGCCATGGCCAAATGTCAACAGGCCATATTGAAATTAATTTCTTTGGGGAATCGAAGCCACACAGCGCAGGAGCTCTGGAATGCCATCAAGCAGCACAGCGACGTGTGGTTTGTGCCAGCGAATCTCCAGCCAGGCCTGGTAGTGGATGACAATGGCCGAAAGCTGGTGGCAGCTCTGAGCCTAGGCAAACTCACTCACATCCCATGTCTGGCACATGTGCTCAATTTGGTCGTGCAGAGTTTCTTGAGGGACTATCCGGATCTTTATGCACTGCTGCACAAGGTCCACCTAGAGTGCACTCACTTGTGGCATTCCAGCATGGCAAGATCACGCCTTGCAGGACAGCAGCGCAGATTTCGCCTTCCGGAACATCGCATCATATGTGACCTACCAACCAGGTGGAATTCAACGTTACATATGTTGGAGTGGTTGTGTGAGCAGCAGGCAGCAGTAATGGAGTACCAGCTGCATCAGGTGCAAACAAGTCGCATTGCGCGCTGTTCACACTTCACCCACTACTGAGTGGGCCTCTATGAAGGACATCTGCCTTGTTTTGTGTGCCTTCGATGAATCCACGTGGATGGCGAGTGCAGGTGATGCACTAGTCAGCATGACTATATGTATGTATGTAGAGCGAGGGTGGGGTGATGCAGAGCAGGCAGAGATCATGCCTCAAGCAGGGGACAGCGTTTCTTGGCCAGTTCGCAGTCTGCAGCACATGGTTGATTTCATGCTGCAGTGCCTGAGAAATGACCGCCGCATCGCCCGCATTCTCAACATGGCTGATTATTGGGTGTACACCCTCCTAGATCTTCGCTATCGGGATAACTTTCAAAGGCTCATAGCACCGTTGAACCAGGAGCGTAAAATGCGGGAGTACCAAGACACACTGGTGCATTCCATCATGTTCTCCATTCCAACCGAGAGCAGTTCTGCTAGTGCTTTACAAAGCAGCTCAGTGCATCGAGGCAGTGGAGGAAGCTCTGCACAAAGAGGGAGCAAAAGCAGCGCCCAAGGCAAGACCAGTATGGCCCAAATGTGGCAAAGTTTTGTGTCCCCGCCACAAATGTCTACACCATCATAGACGGCTCCAGTCAGCAGGAGGCAACGTTTCTGTAAGATGGTGACAGACTACATGTCTTGCCCTCTCAGTGTTCTCCCACACGGCTCTTCCCCCTTCAAGTTTTGGGTCTCTAAGCTGGATACATGGCCAGAGCTTAGCCAGTATGCATTGGAGATGCTGGCTTGCACTGCTGCTAGAGTATTATTGGAACGCGTCTTTAGTGCCGCAGGTGGTGTACTAACAGACCGTCGCATGCGACTATCCTCCGATAACGTTGACTGGCTTACTTTTCTGAAAATGAACAAGGCCTGGATCTCACAGGATTTTGCCACTCCTCTTCCAGATTAAATAATTGGTTGGCAACAGTATCCAGGTCTCCTGTTGTGTTCATTTTTCTACCACCTGAATCCCTGGGCTCCAACACCGCCAGTTGCTGCTCAGAAGAGCCGTCTGCATAGCCAACACATGACCCAGTGTTATTGGGTTTCAGTAATGTCAGCTGATCCCCAGCTGTGTATCCGGCAATTGCTCCTGCTACCTCCACACTCACACTACAACAGATATTAAACTTGCTCCAATTAGGCCTCAGCCTACTCTCTGCTTCCCCTGGATTCCCTGGGCTCGAACACCGCCAGTTGCTGCTCAGAAGTGCCATCTGCATAGCCAACACATGACCCAGTGTTATTGGGTTTCAGTAACGTCAGCTGATCCCCAGCTGTGTATCCGGCAATTGCTCCTGCTACCTCAACACTCACACTACAACAGATATTAAACTTGCTCCAATTAGGCCTCAGCCTACTCTCTGCTTCCCCTGGATTCCCTGGGCTCCAACACTGCCAGTTGCTGCTTGGAAGTGCCGTCAGCACAGTCAACACTTGCTGCCATGTTATTGGGTTTCAGTAATGTCAGCTGATCCCCAGCTGTGTATCCGGCAATCGCTCCTGCTCCATCCACACTCCCACTACAACAGATATTAAACTGCCTCAAATTAGGCCTCAGCCTACACTCTGCTTCTCCTTGATTCCCTGGGCTCCAACACCACCAGTTGCTGCTCAGAAGTGCTGTCAGCACAGTCAACAGTTGCTCCTCTGTTATTGGGTTTCAGTAACGTCAGCTGATCCCCAGCTGTGTGTCCGGCAATGTCTCCTGCTCCCTCCATATTCACATTACATCAGATATTAAGCTTGCTCCAATTAGGCCTCGGCCTGCACCCTGATTGACTCTGGGCTCCAACATTGCCAGTTGCTGCTTGGAAGTGCAGTCTGCACAGAGAAAAACACTAGCTCCCGTGTGGGTGGGGTTCAGTAACGTCAGCTGCTCCCCTGCTGTGTGTCCTGCAATGTCTAATGCTCCCTCCACATTCACAGTACATCAGATATGAAACTTGCTCCAATTAGGCCTCGGCCTACACTCTGTTTCTCCTGTAATCCCTGGGCTCCAACACCGCCAGTTGCTGCTCGGAAGAGCCATCTGCACAGTCAACAGTTGCTCCTCTGTTATTGGGGTTCAGTAACGCCAGCTGCTCCCTTGCTGTGTGTGCGGCAATTTCTCCACTCTGTTTCTAGCATTGAACCTGGGCTCCAACACTGCCAGTTGCTGTTCGGAAGTGCCGTCTGCACAGTCAACACTTGCTGCCGTGTTATTGGGGTTCAGTAATGTCAGCTGATCCTCTGCTGTGTAGCCAGAAATTTCTCCTGCTCCCTCCACACTAAGACTACAACAGATATTAAACTTGCTCCAATTAGGCCTCGGCCTACACTCTGCTTCTAGCTTTGACCCTGGGCTCCAACACTGCCATTTGCTGCTTGGAAGTGCTGTCTGCACAGTCAACAGTTGCTCCTCTGTTATTGGGGTTCAGTAATGCCAGCTGCTCCCCTCCTGTGTTTGCGGCAATTTCTCCACTTTGTTTCTAGCACTGACCCTGGGCTCCAACACCGCCAACTGCTCGGAAGTGCTGTCTGCACAGTCAACACTTGCTGCCGTGTTATTCGGGTTCAGTAATGTCAGCTGATCACCTGCTGTGTATCCGGCAATTTCTCCTGCTCCCTCCACACTCACACTACTACATATATTAAAGGGAACCTGTCCCCCCCAGGCGTTTGTAAATAAAATAGCCACCTTGTGCAGTACTAATGCTGCATTTGGACAAGGTGGTCTTTTTGTTATGCTCCTTGCACACGCTGAACTAAACACTTATAAAATGTGCCCCCTCATACCGTGAAAGTCCCAGAGGCGGGACTTTCCTTCCTAATCAGACGCGGCACAGCCGTCATTCATACCCTCATTCATACTTGGCACCGTGCACCGCCTCCTGAGCGTTGTTTGAATCTGTCACAGAGCCTGCACTGTTATGTTATCCCTTGGCCATGCGCAGTTAGCGCTGCCCGTATTCTGACATCATTTGATGTCAGGCTGACTGCGCCTGTGCCGCCGCACTGCCTGAGATCCCGCCGCGCAGTGTCTTCTGATTTATTCTGATTTATTTATAAGTGTTGACTTCAGCGTGTGCAAGGAACATAACTAAAAGAGCCACCTTTTCCTTGTGCAGAATTAGTGCTACACAAGGTGGCTCTTTTAGTTACAAATGCCTGGGGGGGTGACAAGTTCCCTTTCAAATTGCTCCAATTAGGCCTCTGCCTACACTCTGTTTCTCCTGTAATCCCTGGGCTCCAACACCGCCAGTTGCTGCTCAGTAGTGGCTTTGGCACGGGTACTCCCTCCGGTCCAGCCTGGTTCCAGCACGCCAACTGTTTCCGGGTAGTGTCAAGGTCACTTTGCATCCAACACGTTGTCCTGTCAGGTTGCGGTCGGGTTAGCCAACTCTATGGTGCCTGCAGTTTAGGTGCTTCCTATGTGGTCTGTGGGATCTGGCAATCCAGGCTGGTTCCATAGAGCCAATAGGACAAGCTCCCCCTGTAGGACTGTGGGTTTTCGGTAACTTCGGCCGGATCACCACCTTGCAATTTTTTGTTCATGTGGACCTTCTGCTGACTATCCGAGTTCCAGCACCATTAGCTGGTTCTTTAGAAGTCAATATTGAATAGGTCCCCTTGAGTTCCAGTACCGTCAGCTGGTTCCAGGCAGAGCCTTTGGCCTAGGTTCCTCCTTCTTGGTATCCGAGTTCCACCAACGTATGGTGGTCCTTGGTAGTGCTTTCTGGCACGGGTACCTCCTGCTTAGTAATCGGGTTCCAGTACCATCAGCTGGTCCTCTGTAGTTCCATTGGCTCTTGTACCTTCTGCTACCCATCCGGGTTCTAGCACCGCCAGCTGGTTCTCAGCAGTGTCTTTGGCACGGGTACTCCCTCCTGCCCAGCCTGGTTCCAGCACGCCAGCTGTTTCTGGGTATTGTCAAGGTCACTTTGCCTCCAACACGTTGTCCTGTCGGGTTGTGGTTGGGTTAGCCAACTCTATGGTGCCTGCAGTTTAGATGCTTCCTATGTGGGCTGCGGGATCTGGCAATCAAGGCTGTTGTGAATTCTGTTGTGGGTTCTGCTCTTAGGCTCCCTCCGGTGGTTATAAGTGGTAGTGCTGCGGTTTGTCCTTCACAACAGTCATCAGCTGCTTCCACTTTGGATGGGGCTATTTAGTCTGGCTCCTTCCTTTAGTGAGTGCCAGTTGTCCATTGTTTTCTAGGGATCCACATCTCTGCTTGGTTTCTCCTTCTGGATTGTCCAAATCATCAAAGATAAGTCCTGGCTCTGTTTTTGCAGTCCACATGAGGTGGACTTAATAAGTTCTGTGAATTGCTATGTTTTTTCTTATCCAGCTTTGTCTGTGTTAAGATTTATTCAGCCAAGTTGGAAGCTCTGGAGTCACAGAGTTACCCTCCATGCCTTTAGTTAGGTGTGGAGATTTTTGTATTCTCTGTGGTGGATTTTGTAGTATTTTTTATACTGACCGCACAGTACTCTCTCCTGTCTTTTCTTTCTAGGTAGCGTGGTGTTGTGAATTTGCTTTTTGCTCCCTCTAGTGGTTACTAGTTTTTTGACTCTGGTTTTTCTGTCATTCCTTTTATCCGCACCTGGGTCGTTAGTTAGGGGTGTTGCTATATAAGCTCCCTGGACCTTCAGTTCAATGCCTGGCAACGTAGTTATCAGAGCTAGTCTGCTGTGCTCTTGTCTACTGATCCTGGTTCCAGTTATATCAGCTAAGTCTGCCTTTTGCTTTTTGCTATTTGTTTTGGTTTTGTATTTTTGTCCAGCTTGTTCCAAATCTATATCCTGACCTTTGCTGGAAGCTCTAGGGGGCTGGTGTTCTCCCCCCGGACCGTTAGACGGTTCGGGGGTTCTTGAATTTCCAGTGTGGATTTTGATAGGGTTTTTGTTGACCATATAAGTTACCTTTCTTTATTCTGCTATCAGTAAGCGGGCCTTTCTGTGCTAAACCTGGTTCATTTCTGTGTTTGTCATTTCCTCTTACCTCACCGTCATTATTTGTGGGGGGCTTCTATCCAGCTTTGGGGTCCCCTTCTCTGGAGGCAAGAAAGGTCTTTGTTTTCCTCTACTAGGGGTAGCTAGATTCTCCGGCTGGCGCGTGTCATCTAGAATCAACGTAGGAATGATTCCCGGCTACTTCTAGTGTTGGCGTTAGGAGTAGATATATGGTCAACCCAGTTACCACTGCCCTATGAGCTGGATTTTTGTATTCTGCAGACTTCCACGTTCCTCTGAGACCCTCGCCATTGGGGTCATAAGAGTTTGCCAGGCCAGTATTAAATGTTTAATGCATTGCAGAAGAGGGATTATAAGAAAGAAGATTCTGAGTTTTTTTTTTTTTTCTTTTTCCCCTTTACCTCAGAGTGGCTATGCTTGCTGCAGACATGAATGTCCAGACCTTGATTACAAGTGTGGACCAGCTGGCTACTCGTGTGCAGGGCATACAAGACTATGTTATCAGAAATCCTAGGTCAGAACCTAAAATACCGATTCCTGAACTGTTTTCCGGAGACAGGTTTAAGTTTAGGAATTTCGTGAATAATTGTAAATTGTTTTTGTCCCTGAGACCCTGTTCATCTGGAGATTCTGCTCAGCAAGTAAAAATTGTTATTTCGTTCTTACGGGGCGACCCTCAGGATTGGGCTTTTTCGCTGGCGCCAGGAGATCCGGCATTGGCTGATCTTGATGCGTTTTTTCTGGCGCTCGGTTTACTTTATGAGGAACCCAATCTTGAGATTCAGGCAGAAAAGGCCTTGCTGGCTATGTCTCAGGGGCAGGACGAGGCTGAAGTGTATTGCCAAAAATTTCGGAAATGGTCCGTGCTGACACATTGGAACGAGTGTGCACTGGCCGCTAATTTTAGAAATGGCCTTTCTGAAGCCATTAAGAATGTTATGGTGGGTTTTCCCATTCCCACAGGTCTGAATGATATTATGGCACTGGCTATTCAAATTGACCGGCGGTTGCGGGAGCGCAAAACCGCAAATTCCCTCATGGTGTTGTCTGAACAGACACCTAATTCGGTGCAATGTGATAGAAAAACCGCAAATTCCCTCATGGTGTTGTCTGAACAGACACCTGATTTAATGCAATGTGATAGAATCCTGACTAGAAATGAGCGGAAAATTCATAGACGCCGGAATGGCTTGTGCTACTACTGTGGTGATTCTACACATGTTATCTCAGCATGCTCTAAACGTATAGCTAAGGTTGTTAGTCCTGTCACCATTGGTAATTTGCAACCTAAATTTATTCTGTCTGTAACTTTGATTTGCTCACTGTCATCTTATCCTGTCATGGCGTTTGTAGATTCAGGTGCTGCCCTGAGTCTCATGGATCTCTCATTTGCTAAGCGCTGTGGTTTTACTCTTGAACCATTAGAAAATCCTATTCCTCTTAGGGGTATTGATGCTACACCATTGGCAGCAAATAAACCGCAGTATTGGACACAGGTTACCATGTGCATGACTCCTGAACACCGCGAGGTGATACGTTTCCTGGTTTTACATAAAATGCATGATTTGGTTGTTTTAGGGCTGCCATGGTTACAGACCCATAATCCAGTCCTGGACTGGAAGGCTATGTCAGTCTCAAGTTGGGGCTGTCGTGGTATTCATGGGGATTCCCTGCCTGTGTCTATTGCTTCTTCTACGCCTTCGGAAGTTCCGGAGTATTTGTCTGATTATCAGGATGTCTTCAGTGAGTCTGAGTCCAGTGCACTACCTCCTCATAGGGACTGTGACTGTGCTATAGATTTGATCCCAGGCAGTAAATTTCCTAAGGGAAGACTGTTTAATCTGTCGGTACCTGAACATACCGCTATGCGTTCATATATCAAGGAGTCTCTGGAGAAAGGACATATTCGTCCGTCTTCTTCCCCTCTTGGTGCGGGATTCTTTTTTGTGGCAAAAAAGGACGGATCTTTGAGACCTTGTATTGATTATCGGCTTTTAAATAAGATCACTGTCAAATTTCAGTATCCTTTACCGCTGTTGTCTGACTTGTTTGCCCGGATTAAAGGGAACCTGTCACCTGAATTTGGCGGGACCAGTTTTGGGTCATATGGGCGGGGTTTTCGGGTGTTTGATTCACCCTTTCCTTACCCGTTGGCTGCATGCTGGCCGCAATATTGGATTGAAGTTCATTCTCTGTCCTCCATAGTACACGTCTGTGTAAGGCAAGATTGCCTTGTGCAGGCATGTACTCCGGAGGACAGAGAATGAACTTCAATCCAATATTGCGGCCAGCATGCAGCCAGCGGGTAAGGAAAGGGTGAATTAAACACCCGAAAACCCCGCCCATATGACCCAAAACTGGTCCCGCCAAATTCAGGTGACAGAGTCCCTTTAAGGGTGCCAAGTGGTTCACCAAGATAGACCTTTGTGGTGCGTACAACCTTGTGCGCATTAAGCAAGGTGATGAATGGAAAACCGCATTCAATACGCCCGAAGGTCATTTTGAGTATTTGGTGATGCCTTTTGGGCTCTCCAATGCGCCTTCAGTTTTTCAGTCCTTTATGCATGACATTTTCCGGAAGTATCTGGATAAATTTTTGATTGTTTATCTGGATGATATTTTGGTTTTTTCTGATAATTGGGATTCGCATGTGGAGCAGGTCAGGTTGGTCTTTAAAATTTTGCGTGAAAATTCTTTGTTTGTCAAGGGCTCAAAGTGTCTCTTTGGTGTACAGAAGGTTCCCTTTTTGGGGTTCATTTTTTCCCCTTCTGCTGTGGAGATGGACCCAGTCAAGGTCCGAGCTATTCTTGATTGGACTCAGCCCTCGTCAGTTAAGAGTCTTCAGAAGTTCTTGGGCTTCGCTAACTTCTACCGTCGTTTTATCGCTAATTTTTCTAGCATTGTGAAACCTTTGACGGATATGACCAAGAAGGGCTCCGATGTAGCTAACTGGGCTCCTGCTGCCGTGGAGGCTTTCCAGGAGTTGAAACGCCGGTTTACTTCGGCGCCTGTTTTGTGCCAGCCTGACGTCTCACTTCCCTTTCAGGTTGAGGTGGATGCTTCGGAGATTGGGGCAGGGGCCGTTTTGTCGCAGAGAGGCCCTGGTTGTTCTGTTATGAAACCTTGTGCCTTTTTCTCTAGGAAGTTTTCGCCTGCCGAGCGAAATTATGATGTGGGCAATCGGGAGTTGTTGGCCATGAAATGGGCATTTGAGGAGTGGCGTCATTGGCTCGAGGGTGCTAAGCATCGTGTGGTGGTCTTGACTGATCACAAAAATCTGATGTATCTCGAGTCTGCTAAACGCCTTAATCCGAGACAGGCCCGCTGGTCATTGTTTTTCTCCCGCTTTGATTTTGTTGTCTCGTATTTACCAGGTTCAAAGAATGTGAAGGCCGATGCTCTTTCTAGGAGCTTTGTGCCTGATGCTCCTGGAGTCGCGGATCCTGTTGGTATTCTTAAAGATGGAGTTATCTTGTCAGCTATTTCTCCAGTTCTGCGACGTGTGTTGCAGAGATTTCAGGCTGATAGGCCTGAGTCTTGTCCACCTGACAGACTGTTTGTCCCGGATAAGTGGACCAGCAGAGTCATTTCCGAGGTTCATTCCTCGGTGTTGGCAGGTCACCCGGGAATCTTTGGCACCAGAGATCTGGTGGCCAGGTCCTTTTGGTGGCCTTCCTTGTCAAGGGATGTGCGGTCATTTGTGCAGTCCTGTGGGACTTGTGCTCGAGCTAAGCCTTGCTGTTCTCGTGCCAGCGGTTTGCTCTTGCCCTTGCCTGTCCCGAAGAGACCTTGGACACATATCTCCATGGATTTCATTTCTGATCTTCCGCTATCTCAGGGCATGTCCGTTATCTGGGTGATATGTGATCGCTTCTCCAAGATGGTCCATTTGGTTCCTTTGCCTAAGCTGCCTTCCTCTTCCGATCTGGTTCCTGTGTTTTTCCAGAACGTGGTTCGTTTGCACGGCATCCCTGAGAATATTGTGTCAGACAGAGGATCCCAGTTCGTTTCCAGGTTCTGGCGATCCTTTTGTAGTAGGATGGGCATTGATTTGTCGTTTTCGTCTGCTTTCCATCCTCAGACTAATGGACAGACGGAGCGAACCAATCAGACTTTGGAGGCTTATTTGAGGTGTTTTGTCTCTGCTGATCAGGACGATTGGGTGACATTCTTGCCGTTGGCTGAGTTTGCCCTTAATAATCGGGCTAGTTCCGCCACCTTGGTTTCGCCTTTTTTCTGCAACTCTGGTTTCCATCCTCGCTTTTCTTCGGGTCATGTGGAGCCTTCTGACTGTCCTGGGGTGGATTCTGTGGTGGATAGGTTGCAGCAGATCTGGAATCATGTGGTGGACAACTTGAAGTTGTCACAGGAGAAGGCTCAGCGCTTTGCCAACCGCCGCCGCGGTGTGGGTCCCCGACTACGCGTTGGGGATTTGGTATGGCTTTCTTCCCGCTTTGTTCCTATGAAGGTCTCCTCTCCCAAATTCAAACCTCGTTTTATTGGGCCTTACAAGATATTGGAAATCCTTAATCCTGTATCTTTTCGTCTGGATCTTCCTGTGTCGTTTGCTATTCACAATGTATTTCATAGGTCCTTGTTGCGGCGGTACATTGTGCCTGTAGTTCCTTCTGCTGAGCCTCCTGCTCCGGTGTTGGTTGAGGGCGAGTTGGAGTACGTGGTGGAGAAGATCTTGGATTCTCGCCTCTCCAGGCGGAGGCTTCAGTACCTGGTCAAGTGGAAGGGCTATGGTCAGGAGGATAATTCCTGGGTGGTCGCCTCTGATGTTCATGCGGCCGATTTAGTTCGTGCCTTTCATGCCGCTCGTCCTGATCGCCCTGGTGGTCGTGGTGAGGGTTCGGTGACCCCTCACTAAGGGGGGGGTACTGTTGTGAATTTGCTTTTTGCTCCCTCTAGTGGTTACTAGTTTTTTGACTCTGGTTTTTCTGTCATTCCTTTTATCCGCACCTGGGTCGTTAGTTAGGGGTGTTGCTATATAAGCTCCCTGGACCTTCAGTTCAATGCCTGGCAACGTAGTTATCAGAGCTAGTCTGCTGTGCTCTTGTCTACTGATCCTGGTTCCAGTTATATCAGCTAAGTCTGCCTTTTGCTTTTTGCTATTTGTTTTGGTTTTGTATTTTTGTCCAGCTTGTTCCAAATCTATATCCTGACCTTTGCTGGAAGCTCTAGGGGGCTGGTGTTCTCCCCCCGGACCGTTAGACGGTTCGGGGGTTCTTGAATTTCCAGTGTGGATTTTGATAGGGTTTTTGTTGACCATATAAGTTACCTTTCTTTATTCTGCTATCAGTAAGCGGGCCTTTCTGTGCTAAACCTGGTTCATTTCTGTGTTTGTCATTTCCTCTTACCTCACCGTCATTATTTGTGGGGGGCTTCTATCCAGCTTTGGGGTCCCCTTCTCTGGAGGCAAGAAAGGTCTTTGTTTTCCTCTACTAGGGGTAGCTAGATTCTCCGGCTGGCGCGTGTCATCTAGAATCAACGTAGGAATGATTCCCGGCTACTTCTAGTGTTGGCGTTAGGAGTAGATATATGGTCAACCCAGTTACCACTGCCCTATGAGCTGGATTTTTGTATTCTGCAGACTTCCACGTTCCTCTGAGACCCTCGCCATTGGGGTCATAACAGTGTGGCCTCCTTTGCTAAATTCTGTTTTCAGTCTGCGTTTGTAATTTCCCTCTCCTCTCACAGTCAATATTTGTGGGGGGCTGCCTTTCCTTTGGGAATTTTCTCTGAGGCAAGATAGTATTCCTGTTTCTTTCTTTAGGTGTAATTAGTCCTCCAGCCATGACGAGGTGTCTAGGGAGTGACAGGAACATCCCACGGCTACTTCTAGTTGATGTGTTAAGTTCAGGGTCTGCGGTCAGTATAGAGGCCACCTACTCCAGAGCTCGTCCATGCTGCTCCTAGGCCACCAGTTCATAACACAAGGCTGGTTCCGTAGTGCCAATAGACAAGCACCCCCCTGTAGGACTATGGGTTTTCGGTAACTCCAGCCAGATCACGGCCTTGCAATTTTTTGTTCATGTGGACCTTCTGCTGACTATCTGAGTTCCAGCAGCATTAGCTGGTTCTTTAGAAGTCAATCTTGAATAGGTCCCCCTGGGTTCCAGTACCATCAGCTGGTTCCAGGCAGAGCCTTTGGCCTAGGTGCCTCCTTCTCAGTTTTTGAGCTCCACCAACATCTGGTACCTCCTGCTTAGTAACTGGGTTCCAGTACCGTCAGCTGGTCCTCGGTAGTTCCATTGGCTCTTGTTCCTTCTTCTACCCATCCGGGTTCCAGTACTGTCAGCTGGTTCTCGGCAGTGTCTTTGGCTCTTGTACCTTCTGCTAGCCATCCTGGTTCCAGTACCGTCAGCTGGTTCCAGGCAGAGCCTTTGGCTTAGGTGCCTCCCTCTGGGTATCCGAGTTCCACCAACGTCAGGTGGTCCTTGGTAGTGCTTTCAGGCACGGGTACCTCCTGCTTAGTAACCGGGTTCCAGTAACGTCAGCTGGTCCTCGGTAGTTCCATTGGCTCTTGGACCTTCGGCTACCCATCCGGGTTCCAGTACCGTCAGCTAGTTCTCGGAAGTGTCTTTTGCTCTTGTACCTTCTGCTCCCCATCCAAGTTCCAGTACCGTCAGCTGGTTCCGGGCAGAGCCTTTGGCTTAGGTGCCTCCCTCTGGGTATCCGAGTTCCACCAACGTCAGGTGGTCCTTGGTAGTGCTTTCAGGCACGGGTACCTCCTGCTTAGTAACCGGGTTCCAGTACCGTCAGCTAGTCCTCGGTAGTTTCATTGGCTCTTGTACCTTCTGCTACCCATCCTGGTTCCAGTACCGTCAGCTGGTTCCAGGCAGAGCCTTTGGCTTAGGTGCCTCCTTCTCAGTATCCGAGTTCCACCAACGTCTGGTGGTCCTTGGTAGTGCTTTCTGGCACGGGTACCTCCTGCTTAGTAACCAGGTTCCAGTACCGTCAGCTAGTCCTCGGTAGTTCCATTGGCTCTTGTACCTTCTGCTACCCATCCTGGTTCCAGTACCGTCAGCTGGTTCCAGGCAGTTCCTCAGCCTGCTTGTACCTTCTGCTATATTTCCAAGTTCAAGCTTTTGGAAATGGTTTTTGCTAATCACTCTGGATCTCCCTGACGACGACCCTAAAGACGACGACTGTTGTGAATTCCGTTCTCGGGCTTCCTCCTGTGGTCATGAGTGGTACTGTGTGAGTTTGGTCTTGGGCTCCCTCTGGTGGCCTTTAGCTATATGGCTGGTCTTGGCTGTGCTCAGCTGTTTCATCTCCTGCTAGGCTGGGCCTATTTAACTCACCTGGACCTTTAGATGTCGCCTGCTGCCGGTGTATTCAGTCCTGATCCTGTGTCCTCCTGAATATTCCTTGTGACCAGTCTCCTGCTATGAGAAGCTAAGTTTGCTTGTTCAGTTTCTCATTATTTCCTTGAAAACGTTTCTATTATATTATGAGTTCAGCCCAGCTTGCTTTTATGTGATTTTTTGCTTGCTGGTTAGTTCTGGGGTGCAGAGTGCGCCCCTCACATCGTGAGTCGGTGTGGGGGTTCTTGTATTCTCTGCGTGGTTTACTTTTGATAGTTTTTGTACTGACCGCACAGACACCTATCTATTTTCTGCCTATCTAGTATTAGCGGGCCTCATTTGCTAAATCTGTTTCATCTCTACGTTTGTGTTTTCCCCTTGGCTCACCGTTATTATTTGTGGGGGGCTATCTAAAACTTTGGGGTACATTTCTCTGAGGCAAGTGAGGTCTTTGCTTTCTTTCTAGGGGTAGTCAGTTTCTCAGGCTGTGACGAGACGTCTAGGTTTTCAGGTAACGTTCCACAGCTGCCTTTAGTGTGTTTGGATAGGATCAGGATTGCGGTCAGTATAGTTTCCACATCCCCAGAACTTGTCCTATATACTCAGGGTATATTTGTCAGGTCAGTTTGAGATCCTACCACCAGGATCATAACAGACGACCCTGAAGACCACCCCAAAGAAGACGATGACCCCAGAGACGACGACCCTGGAGACGACGACCCTGAAGACCACCCCAAAGAAGACGACGACGCCAGAGACGACGACCCTGGAGACAACGACCCTGGAGATGACGACCCTGAAGACCACCCTGAAGAAGACCAAGAAGCAGAAGAACAAGAAGCTGCAGAACAAAAAGCAGAAGAACATTAAGCATAAGACTAAAAATCAGAGCAAAAGATATTATCTAAATTATAAGCAGAAGAAGACTAAGCATTGTATGGGGGTGAGTCCATTCCTCCTCGTGGTGCCCCGGGAAAAAACCTGCTGCTGCAGGCCAAACTGAACACGGACAAACCCTATTGTAAATCTTTTGTGACAGGCAGAACGGAAGGTGTAATCTTCAAACTTTTATAGATAACAACTACAGGAATGTCTGTCACAAATAAGAATATGATGAAGAAGAATAATATGAACAAGATGAAGAAGTAGAATATGAAGAAGAATAATAGTTGAATAAGAAGAATATGAAGAATGTAAAAAAAGAATAATAGGAAGAAGGTGAAGAAGAAGAAGATGAATAAGGTGAAGAAGAAGTTGATGAAAAAGATGCTGCTGCTGAGGATGATGAAGAATAAAGTGTGGGAGAAGTAAAAAAGAAGGTGAAGAGCATGGAAGTAGTAAAACATAAATATCTGACAAAATATAAAAAAGCTTAACTTAGTCAATATCTTTGTAACTCCGAACGTCTTAAAAAAAATTAATTCCTAAACCTCTATGCCTTTAATATCTGCTCCACCTCCCCCAATACATTCTACATTATTCTTAGTTGTTTTCCTTCATGTAGAATTAACCTACAAGGAAAGAAAGGGTTTATTTTAATTCCGATATTTGTGTCCCATTGACTTGCATTGGTTTCCAGTATCGGTATCGACGATATCCGATATTTTTTGGATATCGACCAATTCAATCCGATACCAATATTTTCGGATATCGGAAGGTATCGCTCAACACTAGATGTGACAGATTCTCTTTAAAAATTGTTTGAAATGTATCTCACCCTGTTACAGTGAAGAGGGAACAGTAGTGACTGTTTTTGCCTATCATCTCCTTGCAAGCCTGCCTTTCTCCAAAGGCATTCTGGACTGTTTACCGAATAATAGTAGGTATGTGTATAGTAGAAACAAGATGCTTTACTTGTCATTCAGGCATAATGTAGCATTGGTTCAAAGATACTTCTTTATTCATAATGTCTTAAAATGCAAAAATTAAAAGTACGGAAGTACGGTAATTTGAAAAACACAAAGTATAAATTTTTGATGAAATTTCTGCAAAGGATTTTCACAAATAGTACGTAGGTTAAATCCTAGATGTTATTGTTTTTACACATTGCCAAATCTTAACAGGTCTGAGTTGGCGCCAATGTATTCACAGGAAAAGGGCCATTGGCGACATCAGTGTTCGGTGGTCTATGGATGGACAGGAGCCCTGAGAACAGCCTCTTACCATTTTGGCTTCTCTTTTGATTAGCCATTCTGGTATATCGTCATCAATGAGCGTGAAAGGAGCTGCAGATGTCATCAGTTAACATTTGGCTCTCAGGAAACCCGTCTAGTTAACACAGATTATCAATATGGCCGATGTGAATTAATATGTACCAAATCTAATAGCGGTATGGAAAAAGTTAAAAAGTTACACATTTGATTTTTACTGTACTTCCGTGCAAGTGTAAAATAGAATTATTAAATAAATAAATTATTGCTTTTTGCAAATGTCTATATTTCATATACTAAAATATAATTAAATTACCTTTTGTTTGAAAATATAATGCTTAGTAAAATAAAATGAAAAAAATAGTAATTTCCGCTTATTATTCTTCAGTCTCTAAAATCTTTTCTTTTTTTTTTTAGTAAAAATAGGTATGAAATTGTAAAATATCTAATTAAACATTTGCAATGTTATGAGCTTAAAGGTGCCATATTGCATACCTCCCAACCGTCCCGATTTCAGCGGGACAGTCCCGCCTTGGCACCGGGGTCCCGCTGTCCCGCTTCGGGCATTTAAAATCCCGAATTTGCGGCCGCCGGTGAAGCCCCGCCCACTTCCGGGACGTAGAGAGAGCCTGTTTTTTTTTTTTTTTTATAAAAGCTGCCTCCTGACCGCCCGCGCAACACCCCCCCCCCCCCCTCCCGCCCCCTGTGCGGCGCTGCCACGCTGAAGGAGAGAGCCTGCAGCAATCAAGAAGAAAGGTCAGCGATTCACTACCTCTGGCTGTGTGTGCACGGAGCTCCGGCTTCTGCTCTTAGCTGCTATCCCGGCAGAGAAGGAGAGACGGGGGAGGTGCCGGGATAGTGCAGAGCTGTAAGCAGGAGACTGAAGACTTCAGCAGAGAGCTGCACATGGACATCAGCCGCCCCTGCATCACAGAGGAGATTGTGTGTGTGTGATGTGTGTGATGGCTGTGTGTGTGTGTGTGATGGCTGCGTGTGTGTGTGTGATGGCTGCGTGTGTGTGTGTGATGGCTGCGTGTGTGTGTGTGATGGCTGCGTGTGTGTGTGTGTGTGATGGCTGCGTGTGTGTGTGTGTGATGGCTGCGTGTGTGTGTGATGGCTGCGTGTGTGATGGCTGCATGTGTGATGGCTGCGCGTGTGTGTGTGTGTGTGTGTGTGATGGCTGTGTGTGTGTGATGGCTGCGTGTGTGTGTGTGATGGCTGCGTGTGTGTGTGTGATGGCTGCGTGTGTGTGATGGCTGCGTGTGTGTGATGGCTGCGTGTGTGTGATGGCTGTGTGTGTGTGTGTGATGGCTGTGTGTGTGTGTGTGATGGCTGCGTGTGTGTGATGGCTGTGTGTGTGTGATGGCTGTGTGTGTGTGATGGCTGCGTGTGTGTGATGGCTGCGTGTGTGTGATGGCTGCGTGTGTGTGTGTGTGTGATGGCTGCGTGTGTGTGTGTGTGTGTGTGTGATGTCTGCGTGTGTGTGATGGCTGCGTGTGTGTGTGTGTGATGGCTGCGTGTGTGTGTGTGTGTGTGTGATGGCTGCGTGTGTGTGTGTGATGGCTGCGTGTGTGTGTGTGATGGCTGCGTGTGTGTGTGTGATGGCTGCGTGTGTGTGTGATGGCTGCGTGTGTGTGTGATGGCTGCGTGTGTGATGCATTTGTGTCAAAGCTGCATGTGTTTGTGAGCTGCGTGCGTGTGAGCTGCGTGCCTGTGTGTGAGCTGCGTGCCTGTATGTCATTATACAGTATGGAGCATCATGTGTGGTCATTATACAATATGGAGCATCATGTGCGGTCATTATACAGTATGGAGCATCATGTGCGGTCATTAGACAGTATGGAGCATCATGTGCGGCCATTATACAGTATGGAGCATCATGTGCGGTCATTATACAGTATGGAGCATCATGTGCGGCCATTATACAGTATGGAGCATCATGTGCGGTCATTATACAGTCTGGAGCATCATGTGCGGTCATTATACAGTCTGGAGCATCATGTGCGGTCATTATACAGTCTGGAGCATCATGTGCGGTCATTATACAGTCTGGAGCATCATGTGCGGTCATTATACAGTCTGGAGCATCATGTGCGGTCATTATACAGTCTGGAGCATCATGTGCGGTCATTATACAGTATGGAGCATCATTTGCGGTCATACAGTATGGAGCATCATGTGCGGTCATTATACAGTATGGAGCATCATGTGCGGTCATTATACAGTATGGAGCATCATGTGGGGTCATTATACAGTATGGAGCATCATGTGCGGTCATTATACAGTCTGGAGCATCATGTGCGGTCATTATACAGTATGGAGCATCATGTGGGGTCATTATACAGTATGGAGCATCATGTGCGGTCATTATACAGTATGGAGCATCATGTGTGTTCATTATACAGTATGGAGCATCATGTGCGGCCATTATACAGTATGGAGCATCATGTGGGGTCATTATACAGTATGGAGCATCATGTGCGGTCATACAGTATGGAGCATCATGTGCGGTCATTATACAGTATGGAGCATCATGTGCGGCCATTATACAGTATGGAGCATCATGTGGGGTCATTATACAGTATGGAGCATCATGTGCGGTCATTATACAGTATGGAGCATCATGTGTGTTCATTATACAGTATGGAGCATCATGTGGGGTCATTATACAGTATGGAGCATCATGTGCGGTCATTATACAGTATGGAGCATCATGTGTGGCCATTATACAGTATGGGGCACTGTGTGGCCATATTTTTTTGTTTATAATTATTGTATATGAAACAGTGTGATCGGCAGTGCTAAATGGGTGTGGTTGGGATGTGGATATGGGTGTGACTAATTATGAATGGGTGTGGTCAGAGGCGTGGCCTAAAATTTGCCACGGCGCGCAAAGCGCGCCGCAAACTTTGTCCCTCTTTCCCATCTTCAAAAGTTGGGAGGTATGATATTGTTATAAAACTAATTTATCAGTATTTAATTGAAATTCATTGAACTTTTTTTGCCTGTTATGCTAAACAAAACTGCTTTGTGGCGAACAGTAATTAAGGGTGAATGTTCTAAGTAGTGTGTTGGGAATTGAATTTATAATGGCAGCTGTGTGCATAATTTCCTTTACACCACCTTAAATGTTCTCTCTTTAAGTTCTTAGGTGTCAATAGTATTGCTTGTCACAAGATAATATAGCCATAAAAATACATAAATTAAAGGGTTTCTAACTATAAAATGTTTTCAGATCCTTACAACTCAATGAAATGTGGAGGAGGGTTTAAGCATTAGTCAGACACTTTGCAAAGAGCAGGAAATTGCTCTTAAAATCCTGGTTGCTGATTTAGCTCTTTTATGATTTTTTTTGCTCAGCTATGTTTTTATATTAATTTCCAAGTTGTCCAGATGGATTTTTGGGGCTTGAGTGTCTCAAGATTTGTGATTATAAGAATGGTTCTCCAATGCAACCACATCACAGGACAAAGCCAAAGCTTTCCTTGCTGGACCAGAGCCATATGTAACCAACGTCTGTATATCAGTCAATCTTCCAGCACAAACATATTCCAAGACTTCTAAAATCTTCCCTTAGAGGGGTCAGAAACATTAACACTGCTGCTGCTAGAAGGGTGTGCAATATATTCAAATGCCAAAACAGAATCGTTTTTTTTCATTAATGTAAGAGTTAATAAGGACAGCTTTAGTGGCTAAGAAAGGTCATTTATTTTATGTGTAATATGAGGAAAATGAATTCGTTAATGTTTTTTGTATCTTAGCATGACTCCTAAATAAGTATTAAATTTGTAATAAAAGAACATAACATTTGTAGAAAATGCTGAATATGAACAATAATAAGTCAACCAAAACCTGAAAAATATGCTTTAATTTTAGAAAAACAAGCAACACTAGAAAAAGTATCCATACCTCTTCGCATCGGGAGGGCGGTAATGTCACGATGGGGGCAGGCATGCAGCGCTTTTGTTGCCTAATTTAATCCTGCGATAATCTAAGAACTTTTGCATCAGGTGACTCATGTGCTTGACGCCTATGCTTATATGCATTGTTTTTGGCACTGCTTTCCTTTCATTGTTATTGGCATACTTGTTAGGAGGAGCCATGTTGGCTTTGATATTTGCTTTTTAAAGGGGTTTTCCCACAAACAAAAGTTCATTTTAAAAATTGTCTGTGTCTGACTGTGTACAGAACATACCACAGCTCCTTGGCAAGGAGAGGAAGCAAAAAACAATACTGACATTACAGCAGGAGATCGCAGAGGATACATTTTGTGAGGTAAAATATTGTTTAAAAACAGTCAGTAAAATATTTTACCTGACATAAGAAATCATCTGTGATCCCCTGCTGTAATGTTAGTATTGTCTTTTGCTTCCTCCCCTGCCCAGGAGATGTGGCATGCTCCGTACACGGTCAGACACAGACAATTTTTAAAATGAACTTTCGTTCGTGGGAAAACCCCTTTAATGTGATCGCATTCCTCTGCCTGTAGACACGTTGCGCATCTGCCACCGGGATCAGCCGAATGATCCACTGCGCCTGCGCAGAATTCGTGCAGGTGCAGTAAATCAGACCGCCGTCATCTTTGTGCTGACAGATAGCGGCAGTCACATTAAAACTGCACATGTACTCCTCCTGTACAAAGATGGTGGCGGACAGTGAATCATTCGGCTGATCCCATTGGTGGCGTGTTCGCAACGGTGTTCTGCTGGTGGTACCGCGCACGACGCTGCATACAGCATATAAAGTGTGTTTGTGTGGTGCATACGGCATATACAGTGTGTGTGTGGTGCATACGGCATATACAGTGTGTGTGTGTGCGGTACGTATGGCATATACAGTGTGTGTGTGTGTGTGTGTGGTGCGACGGTGTTCCACTGGTGGTACCGCGCCAGAGGCTGGTAGCACCAGCAGTTTCCATATTGAGACACCCATCACTTGGGTGTCCCAATATGGAGGTCAGTGAATGTCCGCCACTTGGAATTCTGGGATCCAGACACATCTGGACAGAACAGGACATTACAAGGTAATTATATAATTAGAAAAACAGATCCATCTTTGTAAAATACCTTGACAAACATATATGGAGCTACTGTAAATGTGAGTTAGCATTGTAATTTTTATGAATTGTAAGTGTACAAGTCAGAGCGTTGAGAGTGTCAGTGAGTTGGATGTTAATATTCTATTCTGTAATTAAAAGTACTGTTTGTAAGTAATAATGTACCAAGTACCTTGGCCTATCTCTATTTTATGATCTTTTGAATATTGTAGGAAACATTTTACCCAAACCTGATTTTTTTAAAGGTGGCTACAAATAAGCTTATGTCAGTAATCCTTTGGAGAATAAATATTTTTTAAAAATGCTCAGGCTTAATGATGGGTGAACCCGAACAGTAAAGTTCGGGGGCCGTATTAGACACCTAGTGTCTGTGCATAAACCCCGAATGTGGACTTGTGCCGGATGTCCATGTTACTGGTCAGGTTAAGCAGCCTGAACAAAACTTGTTGAAAGGCTGCAATGCAGCCAATCAACAAGCTTTTCCTGTGTGGGCACTTCCGGCCCCATCACAGCCATGTCAACTAGTGGCATGGCTGTGATTGGCCGTCACACTGTGTAAATAAAAAATATGTGGGGTTCCCTCTTGTTTAATAACAAGCGCATTTAAAGCCGACAGCTGTGGGCTGCAACCCTCAGCTGTCAACTTTATCTTGGCTGATTATTGTAATTAGAGGGGCCCTCACGTCCTTTTCTTAAATTATTTAAATAAATAATTTAAAAAAAATTCCATGGGGTCTCCCTCTTTTTGCTAACCAGCCAAGCTAAAGCAGACAGCTAGGGGCTGGTATTGTCAGGCTGGGAAGACCTATGGATGTTTGGCACTCCCCGGCCTAAAAATAACACCACGCAGCTACCCCAGAAAAGGTGCATCCATTAGATATGCCAATTCTGGCACTTTGTCCAGCTCTTCCTGCTTGCCCTGGTGTGTTGGCAACGGGGAAATATTTTGGGGTTGATGTCAGCTTTGTAATGTCAGCTGACATGAAGCTCATAGTGAAAATTATTAAAAACACACAGAAAAAAAATTCCTTTAATTGAACAAAACACTCCTTGACAATTACACTCTTTTTCCCATAAGAACAAAAATCAAAGTAACCCTCACCTGTTCACCATTAATCCATAATGATGAAGTCCCAAAACGAACCCCAACTTTGCTACAACCATATGGTTTGTTGAGCAGTGACATCAATGATGTGACCACTCACCATGCCAGCTAGAAAACTGTTGTGAATTCTGCTCTTGGGCTCCCTCCGGTGGTTGTTAGTGGTAGTGCAGTGGTCTCTGGATTATAGGCCAGGGCAGGTGTTTCTGCTTATTGCAGCTCTATTAGGTATTTAGGTTTGTAGGATCCATCAATCCCTGCCAGTTGTCCATTGTATCTTGGAGGGATTGCATCTCTGTCTGGCTCCACTGCCCTGCTGTCATTTCAGCTAAGATAAGAGCCTTGTTTTGGTTCTCTGTAGCACGCATGCAGTGAGCTTTTATGTGCAGTGCAATCTATTGTGTTTTTGTCCAGCTTGACTTGTTTGGATTTTTCTGTCATGCTGGTTTCTCTGGAGATGCAGATATACATCCTATGTCTTTAGTCAGATGTAGTATATAGTATTTTCTGCTGTGGAATTTTCTAGTGTTTTAATACTGACCGCTTAGAACTCTGTCCTATCCGTTCTATCTAGCTAGAAGGGCCTCTTTTGCTAAACTCTGTTTTTTCTGCCTGTGTACGTATTTCCTCTTAAACTCACAGTCAGTATTTGTGGGGGGCTGCCTATCCTTTGGGGCTCTGCTCTGAGGCAAGATAGGATTTCCCATTTCCATCTTTAGGGGTATTTAGTCCTCCGGCTGTGTCGAGGTGTCTAGGCCTGGTTAGGTACATCCCACGGCTACTTCTAGTTGCGGTGTCAGTATTAGGATTGCGGTCAGTACAGGTACCACCTACTCCAGAGATAGTCTCATGCGGCTCCAGGGTCACCGGATCATAACAGAAAACGCTGAGCTTAGTGTTCTGGCTGCCGGGCTAAGCGGTCACATTACTGATGTCACTGTTCAGCAATGCAACCAGATGTAGCAGGGTTGGCGTTCATCGTGGGATATCATGATTATGGATTAATAATAGACAGGTGAGAATTACTTAGATTTTTTATTTTTATTTTTATGTTAATAAATGGTAAAAAGAGGGTAATTATAGGAGAGTGTTTTGTTCAATGAAATAACTTTTTTTCTGTGTATGTTTTTTTTTTTCACTTTTGACTCCGGTGTTAGTAATGGGGGCATCTGATAGACGCCTCTCCATTACTAACCCCTGGGCTTGATGTCAGTGGACATAAAACAGCTGACATCAACACAAAACCATTACCCTACTTGCCAACACACCAGAAATGCGCAATTTCTGGGGTACCTGAGCACTGATGTTATTAGTCTAGAAAGTGGCCAATATCCATGATCCTATTAATATGATCCTGCAGCTCTCTGTTTAGCCTTTGCTGGTTATTAAAAATAGGGGGGACCTAATGCCATTTTTAAAAAGAATATTTAAATAACGCCTCTATTTTTGATAACCAGCCAAGCTAACGCAGACAGCTGCAGCTGGTATTCTCAGCCTGGAAAGCCCTATGGATATTTGTCCATCCCTAGACTAAAAATAGCAGCCTCTAGCCACCCCAGAAAAGGTGCATCCATTAGATGCGCCAATTCTGGCGCTTTGCCCCACTCCTCCTGCTTGCCATGGTACGTTGGCAAGTGGAGTAATATTTTGGGGTTGATATCAGCTTTGTAATGTCTGATAATAATAGCCTGGGAAGCTCCGTATTTATTGCCCCATTTTGAGAATATTAACACCAGCCTCCCAGCTGTTTCCTTTACCTCAGCTCGATATTGAAAAGAAGGATAACCCCACACCATTTTAAAAAAAAATATTTATTAGTTAAATACATGTACAGTAAGCTACACACTCACTGTATCACACTGACAATTTTATTACTATGCACAGGTGCTGGCTAATGAATACTCTCATCAGTATCACCTGATCTCGCTGCTATCAGCGAGACCAGGTGTACGCTGATGAGAGTTAAACTCATAGCAGTGGTCATAGCTGCTAGCTCACATGCTATTTTCTGTGTGACAACATGGGAATCGTAGCTCTGTGACTGGAAGTAATGTCAGTAAGGTTACCACTGAACAGTGCCGATGTTATCCACACTGTCGCACAACCTCCGAATGTTCAGACTCTTAATTCGGGTGCCCACAGAGCATATTTTCACTTTTTCAACAAAAAAGCTGATTAAAAATTTCAGACTCAGACAATGGGGCACAGTACCCACACAGAAAGAGTGGTAAAATTTCTTAGATATTACCTGCGTTTATTTGTGAAAAAAATGGCAAATTTTGAAAAATTTTGCAATTTTCCAACTTTGAATTTTTATCCCCTTAAATCACAGAGATATGTCACGCAAAATACTTAATAAGTAACATTTCCCCCATGTCTACTTTACATCAGCACAATTTTGGAACCCAAATTTTTTTTGGTAGGGAGTTATAAGGGTTAAAATTTGACCATCGATTTCTCATTTTTACAACACCGTTTTTTTTTAGGGACCACATCACATTTAAAGCCACTTTGATGGGTCTATATGATAGAAAATACCCAAGTGTGACACTATTCTAAAAACTGCACACCTCAACGTGCTCAAAACCACATTCAAGAAGTTTATTAACCCTTCAGGTGTTTCACAGGTATTTTTGGAATGTTTAAAAAAAATGAACATTTTACTTTTTTCACAAAAAATTAACTTCAGCTCCAATTTCTTTCATTTTACCAAGGGTAACAGAAGAAATTGGACCCCAAAAGTTGTTGGACAATTTATCCTGAGTATGCTGATACCCTATATGGGGGGGTAAATCACTGTTTGGGTGCATGGCAGAGCTCGGAAGGGAAGGACTTTTCAATGCAAAATTGTCTGGAATTGAGATAGGAAGCCATGTCGCGTTTGGAGAGCCCCTGATATGCCTAAACATTGAAACCCCACACAAGTGACACCATTTTGGAAAGTAGACCCCCTACGGAACTTATCTAGATGTGTGGTGATTACTTTGACCCACTAAGTGCTTCATGGACGTTTATAATGTAGAGCCGTAAAAATAAAAAATTATATTTTTTCACAAAAATGATCTTTTCGCCCCCAATTTTTTATTTTCTCAAGGGTACCAGAAGAAATTGGACCCAAAAAGTTATTGTGCAATTTGTCCTGAGTATGCTAATACCCCACATGTGGGGGTTAACCACTGTTTGGGCGCATGGCAGAGCTCGGAAAGGAAGGAGCGTCGCTTGACTTTTCAGTGCAAAATTGACTGGAATTGAGATAGGACACCATGTTGCGTTTGGAGAGCCCCTGATGTGCCTAAATAGTGGAAACCCCCCTCAAGTAACACCATTTTGGAAAGTAGATGTCATGGCCCAGTCCGGACTTTATTTTCTTCTTTCCTCTCTCGGAACTGGTCATGCAGGGGTTAATCTCCTCGGCCTCGTTCTCGAACTTGCTGGGCTATTTCAGTCCATCACAGCCTGCTGACCAGTTTCAGTGATAGCTCAAGCTTCCAATTTCGAGCCTCTGACCCTTGTACCTTGGTGACCTTCCTGCCTTTGACTTGTATCCACGTGTATGACCCCGGCTTGTCTCTGACACCATCTCTTGGTATCCATCTCTGCTGCTACGTTCCCTGTCTGGATTTTTGATTCTCTGGCTTGAACCCTGACCACATCGTCAGTCTCACGTTTTTGGACCCTTCGCTCATTGTTAGGGCTAGCGGAATGCACCAAATAATTAGAGAAAATGAACAAGGTAAGCAATGCTAAGCAATGACGGACTATATGGCGGTACAATGAGGATACACAAACGGGTTAGCTTCACGCTGATGTGAAAGAAGCGAACCCTGTTGCGTCACAGGGATGCAGTACCGTACGTAACAGAAATAATAATTAAATAGCATGAGAGTGCATGCGATGCCGCACTTGTGGACGCCACTAACCACCCAGACTTGGGTTTGGAAAGCACGGTGATAGCGCACGGCGCCGCACTGGCAGTCACAGTAATAGACGCTTTTGTGTACCAGTGTTGGTAACAAGTCGGGCGCTAGATCACAATCATCCTCCTTACGTGAGCATTCAAACACAAGGGAAGGGATGATTAAAGAGCGACTTTCACTCACAACACACACATAAACAAGTGTATACTAGCGCATGGCCGTGCGGCCATGCAAACCTTTTATCGCTGCAGCAAGTTCAGGACCTTCCTAGAGGACTAATGAGAACTGCTACAGTAACTGAGCAACTTTAGGACCTTCCTAGAGGACCAATAGGAGCTACTGCAGTACCTGAGCATGTGACCCCAGAACTCCACTGAGAGGTCTTCCTTTGGGCATGCTCAGAAGGGGAAAAGCAGGACTTAGTCCCAGAGACGTCTGCTCGCCGCTGATTAGTACAGGCTACAATGGCAGAGCCTGGAAAGACAGCAGTAACCCTTTGCACAGAATCAGACTGAGCGAGACGCCGGGACTGACATCTCCGCTGAGCAGGCTCCACTGCGGCTGATGCAGAATGAGTGACCGCAGCAGACATGGTTTGAGATTCCCCCTGTGCAGCGGCGGGAACTTGACTCCTAACACTCATGTTTGGCTCTTTGACCCTCAGCTTAGTATTTTGACTATGTGTATGTGTATGGGTAAACCACTGTTTGGGCGCATGGCAGAGCTCAGAAGGGAAGGAGAGCCGCTTGACTCTTCAATGCAAAATTGACTGGAATTGAGATAGGACGCCATATCGCATTTGGAGAGCCCCTGATGTGCCTAAACAGTGGAAACCCCCCACAATTGTTGACACCATTTTGGAAAGTAGTCCCCGTAAGGTACTTATCTAGATGTGTTGTGACTTGTGAGAACTTTGAACCCCCAAGTGTTTCACTACAGTTTATAACGCAGAGCCGTGAAAATAAAAATTCTTTTTTTCCACAAAAATTCTTTTTTAGCCACCAGTTTTGTATTTTCCCAAGCGTAACAGGAGAAATTGGACCCAAAAAGTTGTTTTTCAAGTACACTGATACCCCATATGTGGGGGGACCACTGTTTGGGCACATGGCAGAGCTCGGAAGGGATGGAGTGCCGTATGGAATGCAGACTTAGATGGATTGGTCTGCAGGCATCACGTTGCATTTGCAGAGCCTCTGATGTACCTAAACAGTGGAAACCCCACATAAGTGACCCCATATTGGAAACTAGACCCCCCAAGGAACTTATCTAGATGTGTTGTGAGAACTTTGAACCCCCAAGTGTTTTACTACAGTTTATAATGCAGAGCTGTGAAAAAAATTCATTTTTTTCCCACAAAAATGATTATTTAGCCCCCAAATTTTTATTTTGCCAAGGGTATCAAGAGAAATTGGACCCCAAAAGTTGCTGTCCAATTTGTCCTGAGTACGCTGTTACCCTATATGTGTGGGCGCATGGGAGAGCTCAGAAGGGAAGGAGCACTGTTTTACTTTTTAAACGCAGAATTGCTGGAATTGAGATCGGACGCCATGTCGCGTTTGGAGAGCCCCTGATGTGCCTAAACAGTAGAAACCCCCCAATTCTAACTGAAACCTAACCCAAACACGCCCTTAACCCTAATCCCAACCCTAACCATAACCCTAACCACACCCCTAACCCAAACAAGCCCCTAACCATAATGCCAACCACACCCCTAACCCTAGCACACCCCTAACCCTAATCCCAACCCTAACCACACCCCTAACTCCAACACACCCCTAACCCTAATCCCAACCATAACCATAACCACACCCCTAACCCTGTCACACCCCTAACCCTAATCCCAACCCTAAATGTAATCCAAACCCTAACCCTAACTTTAGCCCCAACCCTAACATTAACCCTAATGGGAAAATGGAAATAAATACATTTTTTTATTTTATTATTTTTCTTAACTAAGGGGGTGATGAAGGGGGTTTGATTTACTATTTATAGCGGGGATTTTTTAGCAGATATTTATGATTGGCAGCTGTCAAACACTTAAAGACGCTTTTCATTGCAAAAAATAGGTTTTGCGTCTCCACATTTTTAGAGCTATAATTTCTCCATATTTTGGTCCACAGAGTCATGTGAGGTCTTGTTTTTTGCAGGACGAGTGGACATTTTTATTGGTACCATTTTCGGGCATGTGACATTTTTTGATCGCTGTGTATTTCTTTTTTTTTTTTTGGGGGGGGGCATTTATACCGTTCCACATTTGGTAAAATTGCTAAAGCAGTTTTATTCTTCGGGTCAGTACAATTACAGCGATACCTTATGTATATCATTCTTTATGTTTTGGCGCTTTTATACGATAAAAACTATTATATATAAAAAAAAATCATTATTTTTGAATTGCTTTATTCTGAGGACTATAACTTTTATATTTTTTCACTGATGACGCTGTATGTTTTTGCAGGACAAGATGACGTTTTCAGCGGTTCCATGTTTATTTATATCCGTCTTTTTGATCGCGTGTTATTCCACTTTTTGCTCGGCTGTTTGATAATAAAGTGTTTTTTACAGTGGTCACTGAAGGGGTTAACTAGTGGGACAGTTTTATAGGTCGGGTCGTTACGGACGCAGCAATACTAAATATGTGTGCTTTTATTGTTTTTTTTTTATTTAGATAAAGAAATGTATTTATTGGAACAATTTGTTTTTTTTACACATGTAAATATTTTTTTTTTACTTTTTTACTTTGTCCCAGGGTGGGACATCATGCTATAGTGTTACTTTGCATAGCACTGTGTCAGATCAGTGATCTGACAGGCAGTGCTGCAGGCTTGCTGGCGCCTGCTCTCAGCAGGCGCTTGCAAAGCCACCTCCCTGTAGGACACAGAAGGAGCCCCGTGGTCATTTTTGATCCGGGGCCTGGAGGGAGGAGACGCTCAGAACAACGTGATCACATTGCGTTGTTCCAAGGGTCTCAGGGAAGCATGCAGGGAGCCCCCTCCCTGTTCGATGCTTCCCTATGCTGCCGGAACACTGCGATCATGTTTCATCGCCGTCTTCTGGGGGCTAATGTGCCGGCAGCGGTCCGTGGCCACTCTTGGCACATATTGCTGGATGACAGCTGTAATAATCAGATAGTACGTCATATGGCCGAAAGGGGTTAATGAGTTTAGTCCTGGCCACAAGGGTGGAGTAAAAATAATTTTTAGTCACACTACTCATACAGACAGAGCACACAGAGGCTTTTGGGCACAGTACCCCAACAGAAGCTAATAACAAATGTTAGCCACAGAGCAAGTTTCCACATTTACCCTAATGGAAACAGATTAAAAAGTTCAGACCCAGACAATGGGGCACACAGGCAGGGTTGCAAAGTACACACAGTAGCTTATGCCACAGTACTCCCACAGGGAGTGTTGCAGAGTACACATGGATAACAGAGTATCAGGGTTCTATTCTGGAGAGGCAGCCTGATCAATGTGTACCACATCCAAGGAAGGCAGCGCTCAAGCAAATTAACCACTTCTCAACTGAATCAGCAGTTGATGTAGCTAGACAGAATAGCCATCCATGACAATTTAGATGCTCTGTAATTGGAATAAGCAGTTAAATCTTTTAATGTGCATTAGGCCTGGCCACAAAGTAGTGTAAAATAACTTTTTAGTCACACTACTCATACAGACACATCTGCAGAGTACACAGAGGTATTGTCATGCGGGTACTGGGTAGACTACAGCTGATTACCCGGGCCCCTGCGATATCCCTCAGACTAGGGAAAACCCTGTCTGTCCCTCTCCCAGAATTTACACTGATTGTGTACTTGTCTGGGCCTCCAGGCCTGACCCTGACTCCTGTTTCAGTCCTATGCTGAAACCTCCACCCACCACCCAGTGATTAGACCACACACCAACCCCTACAGAAAGCACAGACAGGGAAAACTAAAAACGCACCATGCCGCAGACACACATGAAAACACTAAAATGTGCACAGGGCAAAACAAATGCAAATATAGGAAGGAGAAATATGACAAAGGATAATACACCAACATATACGATATTTCTTCTCCTAGACCACCACTCCAGACCGAGATCACAGGCACAAGACACAAGCTATAATCGGCGACGCCCAAATTCCAGAATGACTATTTAAACGCCATGGGCGTCACCCAGCCTCCAACCCGATTACAAGCTAGATTAACCCCGGACAACCTGGTTAAAGTCTAGCCAGCGCCACAGAACATATAGTGGACGAATGTGGAATTACTGCTGTCTGTCGGATGCCCTAGTGTGAATAGCGTCCGACATGACAGTACCCCGCCTTCTACGAGGGACCCCAGGGCCCTCAAGACTTATAGGACCCGGCTTGTCTGGATGGCAGCGGTGAAACATACTGACCAGCCGGTCCGCATGTATGTCCGAAGCTGGTACCCAAGACCTCTCCTCCGGCCCATAACCACACCAGTGTACCAGATACTGTAATGTGCGGCGCACTATACGAGAGTCAACCATCTTGGAGACTTCAAACTCCAAATTGCCATCTACCAAGACTGGAGGTGGCATCGGCGCCGCGTCCACGGAACCCACCACCTTCTTTAAAAGAGATCTGTGAAACACGTTGTGCATCTTATAAACCGTAGGAAGCTCCAATCGGTAGGCTACCGGGTTAATGATGGCGGCGACCCTAAATGGACCAATAAACCTTGGACCCAATTTCAGGGATGGTACTTTGAGTTTTATGTTTTTTGTGGACAACCAAACCCACACTCAGGTCCGGACCCGGCACACATCTACTGTCAGCCACTCGTTTGTACCTTGCACCCACGCTCTGCAAGCGCTGTTTCACTCTCCTCCAAACGGATGACAGTTGTGCTCCTAGCTGGTCCTCCTCCGGAACGCCAGCAGAGCCAGCCTGATGCAGAGTACAAAATTGAGGATGGTACCCGTAAACACAAAAGAACGGGGACTCCCCAGATGATTCCTGGCGGTGATTATTAATGGCAAACTCAGCCAAAGGAAGGAACGTCGACCACTCCTCCTGATTGTCAGAAACAAAGCAGCGTAAATACTGTTTCAAATTCTGGTTCATATGCTCGGTCTGACCATTTGACTGAAGAAACGCCGAAGAATGCGACAACTTGATCCCCAGCCGTGAGCAAAATGCTTTCCAAAACTTTGCCACAAACTGAGTACCCCTATCCGATTATAATGTCATGCGGGTACTGGGTAGACTACAGCTGATTACCCGGGCCCCTGCGATATCCCTCAGACTAGGGAAAACCCTGTCTGTCCCTCTCAAAGAATTTACACTGATGGTGTGCTTGTCTGGGCCGCCAGGCCTGACCCTGACTCCTGTTTCAGTCCTATGCTGAAACCTCCACCCGCCACCCAGTGATTAGACCACACACCAACCCCTACAGAAAGCACAGACAGGGAAAACTAAAATTGCACCACGCCGCAGACACACAGGAAAACACAAAAATGTGCACATGTCAAAACAAATACAAATATAGGAAGGAGAAATATGACAAAGGATAATACACCACCAGATACTTCTTCTCCTAGACCACCACTCCAGACCGAGATCACAGGCACAAGAAACAAGCTATAATCGGTGACGCCCAAAGTCCAGAATGACTATTTAAAGGCCACGGGCGTGACCCAGCCTCCAACCCGATTACCAGCTAGATTAACCCGGGACAACCTGGATAAAGTCTAGCCAGCACCACAGAACGTATAGTGGACGAATGTGGAATTACCGCTGTCTGTCGGATGCCCTAGTGTGAATAGCGTCCGACATGACAGGTATTTGGCCACAGTACAGAAGTTAATAACACATTTCATCTACAGAGAATGTTTCCACATTTTCAACAAAGAAACTGATAAAAAAAATTTCACACACAGACAATAGCGCACAGTAGCCCCACAGTCAGGGTTGCAGATTACACACAGCAGCTTAAAGACACAGTACTGCCACAAATATGTATTAAAGAATACACGCAGCAGCTTTTGACAATGTAATCCCAAAGATATAGGTCAAAGAATACAAACAGCGGCTTTTGGCACAGTATTTTTACAGACATGGTTGCATAAGAGTAAAAATTATAGGTCCAAGGCATAGGTTCAAGTGGAGGAAGAAGTGGGGGGAGGAGTAGGTAGCCAACACAGTTGTTTGAGTTTTCTATTTCGGGAGGAGCCATCCAAATTAAACTAACAGCAAATAGAGTTGAATACTGGCTGGGTATGGCTGGTATAATTGTCTAGTCAACCAAAGGTATGCTCAAGTCCTGGGAAATCTACACCTGGTTCATTTTAAGGAATGTTAGGATCCCACATTTGATGTGGAAAGATGGATGCGCCTGTCTGTGTTGACACCCCCTTGACATGACACTTGCCACAGGCCAGCTCCACCAAGACATAAAGGGCAAGCTCAGGCCATGTGTCCAACTTGGAGACCCAGTAGTTAAATGGAGCAGACCCACCTGTTAGTCCATGGAGACTTGTGGGTACATACTTTTCCATCATATTGTTGTAACCCTGGCTCCAGCAAATAAGGACCCTATTACATGGGGTTGCTGTATGTTGTGACATGCTCATAAAGTTTTACCACATTTTGGCCATGCTAACTCTGCCTTCCGAGGTGCTGGCAGTGCCCCAGCTATGTTGGTGACGTACTCATTCTGCCTCTGCCTTGTTCTTCCACTGAGCTCCCCCCACGCCAGGTGGGAAAGCATCAGTAGTTTTCTACCATTATCTATTTTTATTTATATATTTGCCTCTCCCACACCAGAGACACAAATAATTTTAGTATGTTGTCCTTGTAGCGGTGATGGAGCAAAGTGGGCAGTCAGTATTTTGCACTGGCAACAATACGGGCAATCAAATAGTCGTTGCACAGGCATTGCAGTATGTATTAGCTCATGTGTGCCAGGGTGCTAAGAGACAAAGACAAGCTGTCCTCTGTGGTAAGTGTATTGTGAGGGAACTCTGTATCCACCAAGCCACGTTCCAGTAATGCCCATGAGCTGACCTGAGTGCCACCCTTCTGTGGACACAGGTGTTCCTCCTCCTTCTCATCCTCTCAAAGTGTCTCCTGGCTGTACTGTTGGGTACCTGTGCCAATGTTGAAACAGAAACTCACCCTCTGAGCAATGTGTGGACATCAGACCTGATAATGGTGTGGATTGACCTTGCTCTTCATGCTCCTCTTTCTCATGTGGTACCACCACCTCATGCATCATGTCCTGTATTGTTTTTTTCCAGCGGGCATATAAGTGGTATAGTAACGCTGATGATGGCGTTGTCAGCACTGGCCATATTAGTCGAATATTTGAAGCAGCGCAAGATGGCACACACATCCCACATGGAGGCCCACTCATTTGTGATGAAGAGGTGTAGTTTTGAAGTGCAACTCAGCTGTGTGTGCTACAGTTGAAACTCCACTAATGCCTTCTGCTGCTTGAACAGTCTCTACAGCATATGTATAGTGGAGTTCCACCTTGTTGGTACATCACATATCAACCAGTGAGTGGGAAGGCAGAAGTGATGCTGCAGCACAGACAGGCAAGCAGCAGCAGGGTGAGAATGCTGAAAGTCAGCACGCACTGCCCGCACTTTCAGCAGCCCATCCGACATGTGTGGGTAGTCTTTCAGTAAGCTCTGTGTTGTGAATTCTGCTTTTGGGCTCCCTCCGTTGGTTGTAGGTGGTAATGCAGTTGCCCCTGAGTTGCAGTCCTGGTCAGGTGTATCTGCTGATTGCAGTTCTGACTGGGGTATTTAGGCGTGCAGGATTCATTAGTCCTTGCCAGTTGTCCATGGTTGTTGGGAGGTTTTGGTCCTGGTTTGGTTCCTTCTGCCTTCTGCCAAATCAGCAAAGATAAGTGTCTGGTTTTGTTTCTGTGGCACACATGCTGTGTGCTTAATAATTCTGTGCTATTCAGTGTTTTTTGTCCAGCTTAGATTGTGTCAGTATTTTCTCAGTCTTGTTGGATTCTCTGGAGTGGCAGATATACATTCCATGTCTTTAGTTAGATTGTGGAACTTTTTGTATTATCTGCTGTGGATATTTTTGGAAGGGTTTTAATACTGACTGCTTAGTATTCTGTCCTATCTTTCCTTATTTAGCTAAGTTGCCTCTTTTGCTGAATCCTGTTTTCGGCCTGCATGTGTCTTTCCTCTCCTACTCACAGTCAATATTCGTGGGGAGCTGCGTATCCTTTGGGGTTCTGCTCTGAGGCAAGGTAGTATTCCTATTTCTATCTATAGGGGTATTTAGTCCTCCGGCTGTGTCGAGGTGTCTAGGGTTTGTTAGGCACACCCCACGGCTACTTCTAGTTGCGGTGTTAGTTCAGGTTTTGCGGTCAGTACAGGTTCCACCTACTCCAGAGAAAGTTCATGCGGCTCCAAAGTCACCGGATCATAACAGTACAACTGGCCCACTATGAGTTAAATGCATCTCAGCAGAAGGGAAGAAAGGTGTTGAGTCATTTTTTTTTCTGCAGTTTGCTTTGCCTTTTCTTCCCTCTTTTTCTCTGGGTGGCTAAGGAGTCTTGTGTTAGCATGGATGTTCAGGAATTAGCTTCTCGTGTAGACCAGCTTGCTGCTAGGGTACAGGAAATTTCTGATTATATTGTTCAGACTCCTGTTTTAGAGCCGAAGATTCCTACTCCTGATTTGTTTTTTGGTGACAGGTACAAATTTTTGAGTTTTAAAAACAACTGTAAACTGTTTTTTGCTTTGAGACCTCGATCCTCTGGGGATTCTATTCAGCAGGTTAAAATCGTCATTTCCCTGCTGCGTGGTGATCCGCAGGATTGGGCATTTTCCCTGGAATCTGGGAATCCGGCTTTGCTTAATGTAGATACCTTTTTTCAGGCTTTAGGACTATTATATGATGAACCTAATTCTGTGGATCAAGTGGAGAAGACCTTGTTGGCCCTATCTCAGGGTTAAGAGGCGGCAGAATTGTATTGTCAGAAATTTAGAAAATGGTCTGTGTTGACTAAATGGAATGATGATGCTTTGGCTGCAATTTTCAGAAATGGTCTTTCTGAATCTGTTAAAGATGTTATGGTGGGGTTTCCCACGCCTGTCGGTCTGAGTGATTCTATGTCTTTGGCCATTCAGATTGATCGGCGCTTGCAGGAGCGCAGAACTGTGCGCACTGTGGCGTTGTCCCCAGAGCAGAGTCCTGAGCCTATGCAGTGTGATAGGATTCTGTCTAGGACAGAACGACAAGGACTCAGATGTCAGAATAGGTTGTGTTATTATTGTGGCAACGCTTCTCATGTCATTTCAGTCTGCCCTAAACAGACAAAGAGGATCACTAGTTCATTTACCATCAGCACTGTACAACCTAAATTTCTGTTATCGGTGTCCTTGATCTGCTCATTGTCATCATTTTCTGTCTTGGCGTTTGTGGATTCAGGTGCTGCTTTGAACTTAATGGACCTTGAGTTTGCCAGGCGTTGTGGTTTCCCCTTGCAGCCCTTGCAGAACCTTATTCCTTTAAGGGGCATTGATGCTACACCTTTGGCTAAAAATAAGGCCCAGTTTTGGATACAGGTGACCATGCGCATGGCGCCAGCCCATCAGGAAGATTGTCGATTTCTGGTATTGCATAATTTACATGATGCTATCGTGTTGGGTTTTCCGTGGTTGCAGGTACATAATCCTGTGTTGGATTGGAAGTCTATGTCTGTGACTAGTTGGGGTTGTCAGGGGGTTCATAACGATGTTCCTTTAATGTCCATCTCCTCTTCTTCCTCTTCCGAAATTCCAGAGTTTTTGTCTGATTTTCAGGATGTATTCGATGAGCCCAAGTCCAGTTCTCTTCCACCGCACAGGGACTGTGATTGTGCTATTGATTTGATTCCAGGCTGTAAGTTTCCTAAGGGCCGACTCTTAAACCTGTCTGTGCCTGAACATACCGCTATGCGGAGTTATGTTAAGGAGTCTTTGGAGAAAGGGCATATTCGGCCATCTTCTTCACCGATGGGAGCGGGATTTCTTTTTGTTGCTAAGAAGGATGGCTCCTTGAGACCCTGTATTGATTATCGCCTCTTGAATAAGATCACGGTCAAGTTTCAATACCCTTTACCTTTGCTTTCCGATTTGTTTGCTAGGATTAAGGGGGCTAGTTGGTTTACGAAGATTGACCTTTAGGGGGCGTATAATCTTGTTCGTATTAAGCAGGGTGATGAATGGAAAACTGCGTTCAATACGCCCGAAGGCCATTTTGAATACCTTGTAATGCTGTTCGGGCTCACTAATGCTCCATCTGTTTTTCAATCTTTCATGCATGATATCTTCCGGACTTATATTGATAAATTCTTGATTGTATATTTGGACGATATTTTGATTTTTTCTGATGACTGGGAGTCTCATGTGGAACAGGTCAGGATGGTATTTCAGATCCTTCGTGACAATGCTTTGTTTGTGAAGGGGTCTAAGTGTCTCTTTGGGGTGCAGAAGGTTTCTTTTTTGGGTTTTATTTTTTCTCCTTCATCTATTGAGATGGATCCGGTTAAGGTTCAGGCCATTCATGATTGGATTCAACCCACTTCCGTAAAGAGCCTTCAGAAATTTTTGGGTTTTGCAAATTTTTATCGCCGTTTCTTTGCTAACTTTTCCAGCGTGGCTAAACCCTTGACCGATTTGATGAAAAAAGGCGCTGATGTGGCGAATTGGTCCTCTGTGGCTGTTTCTGCCTTTCAGGAGCTTAAACGTCGATTTACTTCTGCTCTGGTATTGCGCCAACCAGATGTTTCCCTTCCGTTTCAGGTTGAGATTGACGCTTCTGAGATTGGCGCAGGGGCCGTTTTGTCCCAGAGGGATCATGTTGGTTCCTTGACGAAACCGTGTGCATTCTTTTCCCGTAAATTTTCGCCTGCTGAACGCAATTATGATGTCGGCAATCGGGAGTTGTTGGCTATGAAGTGGGCATTTGAGCAGTGGCGACATTGGCTTGAGGGAGCTAAGCACCGTATTGTGGTCTTGACCGATCATAAGAATTTGATTTACCTCGAGTCTGCCAAGCGGCTGAATCCTAGACAGGCTCGATGGTCCTTGTTTTTTTCCCATTTTGATTTTGTGGTCTCGTATCTTCCGGGTTCCAAGAATATTAAGGCTGATGCCCTTTCTAGGAATTTTTTGCCTGATTCTCCTGAGGTCCTTGAACCGGTCGGCATTTTGAAAGAAAGGGTGGTTCTTTCTGCTATTTCCCCTGATTTACGACGGGTTCTTCAGGAATTTCAGGCTGACACACCTGATCGTTGTCCAGTGGGGAAACTGTTTGTTCCTGACAGATGGACTAGTAGAGTGATTTCTGAGGTTCACTGTTCTGTGTTGGCTGGTCATCCTGGTATTTTTAGTACCAGAGACTTTGTTGGTAGGTCCTTTTGGTGGCCTTCTTTATCACGTGATGTGCGTTCTTTTGTGCAGTCCTGTGGGACTTGTGCGCGGGCCAATCCTTGTTGTTCCCATGCTAGTGGGTTGCTTTTGCAATTGCCGGTCCCTGAGAGGCCCTGGACGCATATTTCTATGGATTTTATTTCTGATCTTCCGGTTTCCCAGAGGATGTCGGTTATCTGGGTTGTTTGTGACCGGTTTTCTAAGATGGTTCATTTGGTGCCTTTGCCTAAATTGCCTTCCTCTTCAAATTTAGTTTCGTTGTTTTTTCAGCATGTGGTTCGTTTGCATGGTATTCCGGAGAATATTGTGTCTGACAGAGGTTCCCAGTTTGTTTCTAGGTTTTGGCAGGCCTTTTGTGCTATGCTGGGCATTGATTTATCTTTTTCCTCTGCATTTCATCCTCAGTAGTGTTGAGCGATACTTTCCGATATCAGAAAGTATCGGTATCGGAAAGTATCGGCCGATACCGTCAAAATATCGGATCTAATCCGATACCGATACCCGATCCCAATGCAAGTCAATGGGACGAAAATATCGGAATTAAAATAAACCCTTTATAAACTTGTAGGTTCATTCTACATGAAGGAAAACAACTAAGAATAATGTAGGATGTATTGGGGGACGTGGCGGAGACATTAAAGGCACAGAGGTTTAGCCCAATGTAATAGAATAGCAGGATTTTGTTTTTTTTTATGACGTTCGGCGGTAGAAAGATTTTGACTATGTTAATTTTTTTTTTATTTTGTCAGATATTGATGTTTCACTACTTCCACGCCCTTCACCTTCTTTTTTACTTCTCTCACACTTTCTTCTTCATTATCCTCATCATCAGCTTCTTTGACATCAACTTCTTCACCTTATTCATCTTCTTCTTCATCTTCTACCTATTATTTTTTTGGTTACATTGTTCATATTCTTTTTATTTTACTATTATCTTCATCATATTCTACTTCTTCATCATATTCTTATTTGTGACAGGCATTCCCGTAGTTGTTATCTATAAAAGTTTGAAGATTACACCTTCCGTTCTGCCTGTCACAAAAGAGTTACATTTGTCCGCGTTCAGTTTGGCCTGCAGCATCAGGCTTTATCCAGGGGCACCACGAGGAGGAACGGACTCACCCCCATACACTGCTTAGTCTTCTTCTGCTTATAATTTAGATAATATTTTTTGCTCTGATATTTAGTGTTATGCTTAATGTTCTTCTGCTCTTTGTTCTGCAGCCTCTTGTTCTTCTGCTTCTCGGTCTTCCAGGTCGTCGTCGTCTCCAGGGTCGTCGTCTCCGGGGTCGTCGTCATCGGGGTGGTCTTCAGGGTCGTCGTCTCCGGGGTCGTCGTCATCGGGGTGGTCTTCAGGGTCATCGTCTCCAGGGTCGTCGTCATCACGGTGGTTGTCGTCTCTGGTGTCGTCGTCATCTTAGGGGTGGTCTTCCGGGTCATCGTGTTTAGTCTCTTGAACTTGGAAATGTAGCAGAAGGTACAAGAAGGCTGAGAAAATGCAGAGAACAAGCTGATGGAACTGGAACTCGGATGGCTACCCGAAGGTCCAAGAGCCAATGGAACTACCAAGGACCAGCTGACGTTACTGGAACCCGGTTACTAAGCAGGAGGTACCCGTGCCTGAAAGCACTACCAAGGACCACCTGACGTTGGTGGAACTCGGATACCCAGAGGGAGGCACCTAAGCCAAAGGCTCTGCCCGGAACCAGCTGACGGTACTGGAACCAGGATGGGGAGCAGAAGGTACAAGAGCAAAAGACACTGCCGAGAACCAGCTGACGGTGCTGGAACCCGGATGGGTAGCCGAAGGTCCAAGAGCCAATGGAACTACCGAGGACCAGCTGACGTTACTGGAACCCGGTTACTAAGCAGGAGGTACCCGTGCCTGAAAGCACTACCAAGGACCACCTGACGTTGGTGGAACTCGGATACCCAGAGGGAGGCACCTAAGCCAAAGGCTCTGCCCAGAACCAGCTGATGGTACTGGAACCAGGATGGGGAGCAGAAGGTACAAGAGCAAGTGTCTGCGTGGCTTTTGCAGGACACGATGCCAGCTGCACAGCAGGGGAACAGCTGGCAGTGCTGAACCCCACTGACACATTGGCTGGTGTTTTTCTCTGTGCAGCTAGCAGTACCGGGCCCCAACTGGCGGTGTTAGAGCCCGGGGTCAGCAGGAGGAGGAGATGGAGCAGAGTGTAGGCCGAAGCCTGCACTGGCGGCAGCTTTGGGTCTGTTGTGCCTGCGTGGCAGTTGCAGGACACGTTGCCGGCTGCACAGCAGGGGAACAGCTGGCGGTGCTGAACCCCACTGACACATTGGCTGGTGTTTGGCTCTGTGCAGCTAGCAGTACCGGGCCCCAACTGGCGGTGTTGGAGCCCGGGCTCTGCAGGGGGAGCAGAGTGTAGGCCGAAGCCTACTTGGACCAATTTCAAAGGTAACCTTTAACCCCCCCTCAGGGGTTACAAAGTAGAAGAGCCACAGCTTATGCAGCAGTAGTGCTGCACAAGTCAAAGGTTGCTCTTTTAATTTTGCTCCTTGCACACGCTGAATGAAACACGTATAACATTTAGCCCTTTATACAGTCAAACTGTGTTGGAGGCGCGAGTTCCCTTTGTAATGAGACGCAGCACAGATGTCAAGAATCCCACCTTGGTGCTGGGTGCAGCCTCCTGAGCGTTGTTATTTGCTGTACAGGAGTCTGCGCTGTCGTGTTATCCCCCGGCCTAGCGCTGTTAGCGCTGCCCATCTTCTGACCTCATTTAATGTCGGCCGGTGCGGTTCGCGATGACCATGAATCCCAGCCCCGCAGTGTCTTAACATTGTTAAAACACTGCGGGGCTGGGATTCATGGCCTGGCGCAGCACATATGTTCGCCTCTCGCACTCGGGTCCTTACACCCACTTCAGACTGTGCGGCGTCAGCTGATCCCTTATCGCATGCCGCGGCCATGAAGCCGCACAGTCTGAAGAAGGCGGAAGGAGATGAGGGACAGGCGAAGTGATGCACCACTCATGCCCATCAATCACACCCTCGCAGTCCCAAGAAATAAGACACCGAGGGGCGTTGTGTGGGTCAGGGCGGCCGCAGAGGCGCAGGCAGCCAAACAATGATGCCAGAAGACGGGCAGCGCTACCAAGGGGGTTGCAGCGTGTCATTACAAAGGAAAGTCACACCACCGGGACGGTTAAATGGTCACACAGAGGACACATTTTAGACGTGTTTTCAGTTCCACATGTGCGAGGAGAATACGTTTATGAGCCACCTTGCACACATGCAGCATTACCGCTGTACAAGGTGGCCTTAAAAACGTACAAACGCCTGGGGGAGGGGGGACAGGTTCCCTTCAATTTCAGTTCTTGTGTCTGCGTGGCTTTTGCAGGACACGATGCCGGCTGCACAGCAGGGGAACAGCTGGCGGTGCTGAACCCCACTGACACATTGGCTGGTGTTTTTCTCTGTGCAGCTAGCAGTACCGGGCCCCAACTGGCGGTGTTAGAGCCCGGGGTCAGCAGGAGGAGGAGATGGAGCAGAGTGTAGGCCGAAGCCTGCACTGGCGGCAGCTTTGGGTCTGTTGTGCCTGCGTGGCAGTTGCAGGACACGTTGCCGGCTGCACAGCAGGGGAACAGCTGGCGGTGCTGAACCCCACTGACACATTGGCTGGTGTTTGGCTCTGTGCAGCTAGCAGTACTGGGCCCCAACTGGCGGTGTTGGAGCCCGGGCTCTGCAGGGGGAGCAGAGTGTAGGCCGAAGCCTACTTGAACCAATTTCAAAGGTAACCTTTAACCCCCCCTCAGGGGTTACAAAGTAGAAGAGCCACAGCTTATGCAGCAGTAGTGCTGCACAAGTCAAAGGTTGCTCTTTTAATTTTGCTCCTTGCACACGCTGAATGAAACACGTATAACATTTAGCCCTTTATACAGTCAAACTGTGTTGGAGGCGCGAGTTCCCTTTGTAATGAGACGCAGCACAGATGTCAAGAATCCCACCTTGGTGCTGGGTGCAGCCTCCTGAGCGTTGTTATTTGCTGAACAGGAGTCTGCGCTGTCGTGTTATCCCCCGGCCTAGCGCTGTTAGCGCTGCCCATCTTCTGACCTCATTTAATGTCGGCCAGTGCGGTTCGCGATGACCATGAATCCCAGCCCCGCAGTGTCTTAACATTGTTAAAACACTGCGGGGCTGGGATTCATGGCCTGGCGCAGCACATATGTTCGCCTCTCGCACTCGGGTCCTTACACCCGCTTCAGACTGTGCGGCGTCAGCTGATCCCTTATCGCATGCCGCGGCCATGAAGCCGCACAGTCTGAAGAAGGCGGAAGGAGATGAGGGACAGGCGAAGTGATGCACCGCTCATGCCCATCAATCACACCCTCGCAGTCCCAAGAAATAAGACACCGAGGGGCGTTGTGTGGGTCAGGGCGGCTGCAGAGGCGCAGGCAGCCAAACAATGATGCCAGAAGACGGGCAGCGCTACCAAGGGGGTTGCAGCGTGTCATTACAAAGGAAAGTCACACCACCGGGACGGTTAAATGGTCACACAGAGGACACATTTTAGACGTGTTTTCAGTTCCACATGTGCGAGGAGAATACGTTTATGAGCCACCCTGCACACATGCAGCATTACCGCTGTACAAGGTGGCCTTAAAAACGTACAAACGCCTGGGGGAGGGGGGACAGGTTCCCTTCAATTTCAGTTCTTGTGTCTGCGTGGCTTTTGCAGGACACGATGCCGGCTGCACAGCAGGGGAACAGCTGGCGGTGCTGAACCCCACTGACACATTGGCTGGTGTTTTTCTCTGTGCAGCTAGCAGTACCGGGCCCCAACTGGCGGTGTTAGAGCCCGGGGTCAGCAGGAGGAGGAGATGGAGCAGAGTGTAGGCCGAAGCCTGCACTGGCGGCAGCTTTGGGTCTGTTGTGCCTGCGTGGCTGTTGCAGGACACGTTGCCGGCTACACAGCAGGGGAACAGCTGGCGGTGCTGAACCCCACTGACACATTGGCTGGTGTTTGGCTCTGTGCAGCTAGCACATCTGGGCCCCAACTGGCGGTGTTAGAGCCCAGGGTCAGCAGGAGGAGGAGAGGGAGCAGAGTGTAGGCCGAAGCCTGCACTGGAGCAAGTTGAAAGGGAAACTTTAACCCCCCCCCCAGGCGTTTGTAGCTGAAAGAGCCATCGTGTACAGCACTAATGCTGGAAAAGGTAAACTTAGCTCTTTTAATTATGGTCCTTGCACATGCTGAACCTAACACTTATAAAAAGTGTCCCCTCCTACCGTGATACCGTCCGGTAGGTGGAACTTTCCTTTGTGATGTGACGCAGCACAGCCGTCATTCTTAACCCCTTGGCGCCGTGCGCCGCCTCCTCAGTGTTGTTTGAATCTGTCCCGGAGCCTGCGCTGTTAGGTTAGCCCTTGGCCATGCACACATTTTGCGCTGCCCGTCTTCTGACATCATTTGGTGTCAGGCTGGCTGCGCCTGTGCGGCCGCGCTGGCCGAGAGCCCGCCTCGTACTGTCTTCTGATTTAATCCCACTGGGGGCCTGAGATCCATGGACATGCGCAGTGCATATCTGAACCTCCACCTCTCACTCATCTCCCTACGGCTTCTTCTGACTGTGCGGTGTCACGGCCGTGGCATGCTATTAGGGACCAGCTGACACCGAACAGTCTGAAGAAGCCATAGGGAGATGAGTGAGAGGTGGAGGTTCAGATATGCACTGCGCATGTCCATGGATCTCAGGCCCCCAGTGGGATTAAATCAGAAGACAGTACGAGGCGGGCTCTCGGCCAGCGCGGCCGCACAGGCACAGCCAGCCTGACACCAAATGATGTCAGAAGACGGGCAGCGCAAAATATGTGCATGGCCAAGGGCTAACATAACAGCGCAGGCTCCGGGACTGATTCAAACAACGCTGAGGAGGCGGCGCACGGCTCCAAGGGGGTAAGAATGACAGCTGTGCTGCGTCACATCACAAAGGAAAGTTCCACCAACCATACGGTATCACGGTAGGAGGGGACACTTTTCATAAGTGTTAGGATCAGCATGTGCAAGGAGCACCACGAAAAGAGGCACTTTTTCCCTTTGCATCATTACTGCTGCACAAGGTTGCTCCTTCAGTAACAAACGCCTGGGGGGGGGGGGCAGGTTCCTTTAAATTTAACTTGTTGTGCCTGCGTGGCGGTCGCAGTACACGTTGCCGGCTGCACAGCAGGGGAACAGCTGGCGGTGCTGAACCCCACTAACACATTGGCGAGGTGTTTGGCTCTGTGCGGACAGCACTTCTGGACGGCAACTAGCGGTGTTGGAGCCCAGGGACAGGTGGAGGAGGAGGAGGAGGTGGAGGAGGTAGGAGGGATTGCCACACACACAGCAGGGGAACAGCTGACGTTACTGAACCCCAATAACAGAGGAGGGACTGTCGGGACTGTGCGTACAGCACTACCAGGCAACAACTAGCGGTGTTGGAGCCCAGGGACAGGTGGAGGAGGAGGAGGAGGTGGAGGAGGTAGGAGGGATTGCCACACACACAGCAGGGGAACAGCTGACGTTACTGAACCCCAATAACAGAGGAGGGACTGTCGGGACTGTGCGTACAGCACTACCAGGCAACAACTAGCGGTGTTGGAGCCCAGGGACAGGTGGAGGAGGAGGAGGAGGTGGAGGAGGTAGGAGGGATTGCCACACACACAGCAGGGGAACAGCTGACGTTACTGAACCCCAATAACAGAGGAGGGACTGTCGGGACTGTGCGTACAGCACTACCAGGCAACAACTAGCGGTGTTGGAGCCCAGGGACAGGTGGAGGAGGAGGAGGAGGTGGAGGAGGTAGGAGGGATTGCCACACACACAGCAGGGGAACAGCTGACGTTACTGAACCCCAATAACAGAGGAGGGACTGTCGGGACTGTGCGTACAGCACTACCAGGCAACAACTAGCGATGTTGGAGCCCAGGGACAGGTGGAGGAGGAGGAGGAGGTGGAGGAGGTAGGAGGGATTGCCACACACACAGCAGGGGAACAGCTGACGTTACTGAACCCCAATAACAGAGGAGGGACTGTCGGGACTGTGCGTACAGCACTACCAGGCAACAACTAGCGGTGTTGGAGCCCAGGGACAGGTGGAGGAGGAGGAGGAGGTGGAGGAGGTAGGAGGGATTGCCACACACACAGCAGGGGAACAGCTGACGTTATTGAACCCCAATAACAGAGGAGGGACTGTCGGGACTGTGCGTACAGCACTACCAGGCAACAACTAGCGGTGTTGGAGCCCAGGGACAGGTGGAGGAGGAGGAGGAGGTGGAGGAGGTAGGAGGGATTGCCACACACACAGCAGGGGAACAGCTGACGTTACTGAACCCCAATAACAGAGGAGGGACTGTCGGGACTGTGCGTACAGCACTACCAGGCAACAACTAGCGGTGTTGGAGCCCAGGGACAGGTGGAGGAGGAGGAGGAGGTGGAGGAGGTAGGAGGGATTGCCACACACACAGCAGGGGAACAGCTGACGTTACTGAACCCCAATAACAGAGGAGGGACTGTCGGGACTGTGCGTACAGCACTACCAGGCAACAACTAGCGGTGTTGGAGCCCAGGGACAGGTGGAGGAGGAGGAGGAGGTGGAGGAGGTAGGAGGGATTGCCACACACACAGCAGGGGAACAGCTGACGTTACTGAACCCCAATAACAGAGGAGGGACTGTCGGGACTGTGCGTACAGCACTACCAGGCAACAACTAGCGGTGTTGGAGCCCAGGGACAGGTGGAGGAGGAGGAGGTGGAGGAGGTAGGAGGGATTGCCACACATACAGCAGGGGAACAGCTGACGTTACTGAACCCCAATAACAGAGGAGGGACTGTCGGGACTGCGCGTACAGCACTACCAGGCAACAACTAGCGGTGTTGGAGCCCAGGGACAGGTGGAGGAGGAGGAGGAGGTGGAGGAGGTAGGAGGGATTGCCACACACACAGCAGGGGAACAGCTGACGTTACTGAACCCCAATAACAGAGGAGCGACTGTTGGGACTGTGCGGACAGCACTTCTGGACGGCAACTAGCGGTGTTGGAGCCCAGGGACAGGTGGAAAAGCAGAGGAAGACAATGTAGGCCGAAGCCTGAGAAAGTCGAAAGGGAACCTTTAACCCCCCCAAGGCGTTTGTAGCTGAAAGAGCCAGCTTGTGCAGCACAAAAGATGCAAAAGGAAAAGGTGGCTCTTTTCATCATGCTCCTTGCAAACACAGAACTAAACACTTATAAAATGTGTCCCCTGAAACCGTGAAACCGTCCCGGAGGTGGGACTTTCCTTCGTAATATGACGCAGCACAGCCGTCATTCCTCCCCCCCGGGCGCCGCGCCCCGGCTCCTCAGCGTAGTTTGATTCCGTCCCGGAGCCTGCGCTGTTATGTTATCCCTTGGCCAGGCACACTTAGCGCTGCCCATCTTCTGACATCATTTGGTGTCAGGCTGGCTGCGCCTGTGCGGCCGCGCTGGCCGAGAGCCCGCCTCGCAGTGTCTTCTGATTTTATCCCACTGTGGGCCTGGGATCCATGGACATGCGCAGTGCATATCCTCGCCTCTCACTCCCCTCCCTACGGCTTCTTAAGACTGTGCGGTGTCACGGCCGTGGCATGCTATTAGGGACCAGCTGACACCGAACAGTCTGAAGAAGCCATAGGGAGATGAGTGAGAGGTGGAGGTTCAGATATGCACTGCGCATGTCCATGGATCCCAGGCCCCCAGTGGGATTAAATCAGAAGACACTGCGAGGCGGGCTCTCGGCCAGCGCGGCCGCACAGGCGCAGCCATCCTGACACCAAATGATGCCAGAAGACGGGCAGCGCTAAGTGTGCCTGGCCACGGGATAACATAACAGCGCAGGCTCCTGGACGGAATCAAACAACGCTGAGGAGGCGGGGCGCGGCGCCGGGGGGGGAGGAATGACGGCTGTGCTGCATCATATTACGAAGGAAAGTCCCACCTCCGGGACGGTTTTACGGTATCAGTGGACACATTTTATAAGTGTTAAGTTCTGCGTGTGCAAGGAGCTAAACCAAAATAGCTACCTTTTCCTTGTGCAGCATTACTGCTGCACAAGGAGGCTCTTTCAGTAACAAACGCCTTGGGGGGGGACAGATTCCCTTACATTTCAGTTGTTGTGTCAGCGTGGCGGTCGCATGACACATTGCCGGCTACACAGCTGGGGATCAGCTGACGTTACTGAAACCCAATAACACTGGGTCGTATGTTTTGACTGTGCAGACGGCACTTCTGAGCCTCAACTGGCGGTGTTGGAGCCCAGGAATTTAAGTTCAGGTGGTAGAAAGATGAACACAACAGGAGGCCTGGATAACGTATACAGTGACCTAATTATTTAATCAGGAGGAGGAGTGGCAAATTCCTGCGAGATCCAGGCCTTGTTCATTTTCAGGAAAGTAAGCCGGTCAACGTTATCGGAGGATAGTCGCATGCGACGGTCAGTTAGTACACCACCTGCAGCACTAAAGACACGTTCCGATAATACACTGGCTGCAGGGCAAGACAGCACCTCCAATGCATACTGGCTTAGCTCTGGCCATGTATCCAGCTTTGAGACCCAAAACTTGAAAGGGGAAGAGCCATCTGGGAGTACAGCAAGAGGGCAAGACATGTAGTCTGTCACCATCTGACGGAACCGTTGCCTCCTGCTGACTGGAGCCGTCTGTGATGGTGTAGACTTTTGTGGGGGGCACAGAAAACTGTGCCACAGTTGGGCCATACTGGTCTTGCCTTGGGCAGAGGCACTGCTTCTGCTCCCTCTTTGTGCAGAGCCTCCACCACTGCCTGGACGCACTGAGCTGCTTTGGAATGCACTAGCAGCACTTCTCTCAGTTGGAATGGAGAAGATGATGGAATTGACCAGTGTGTCTTGGTACTCCCGCATTTTTCGCTCCCGGTTCAACGGTGTGATGAGGCTTTCTACGTTGTCCCGGTAGCGAGGATCGAGGAGGGTGAACACCCAATAATCAGACATGTTGAAAATGTGGGCGATGCGGCGGTCGTTTCTCAGGCACTGCAGCATGTAATCCACCATGTGCTGCAGACTGCCAACTGCCCAAGAAACGCTGTCCCCTGCTGGAGGCGTGATATCTGCCCGCTCGTCATCACCCCACCCTCGCTGTACACACTGAGTACTGGACAATTCGGTAACTCCCTCCTCTGGACGGATGTCTTCCTCCTCAATTGACTCCTCCTCATCCTCCTCACAAACTGTCCCCTGCCTACGCGTTTGTGAGGAACCACGTGGCGCTGACTGTCCAGAAGATGATGGAAATGCTGAATCCTCATCCTCCACCTCTTCCACAACATCATCCCTTAGCGCTTGCAGTGATTTTTCAAGCAGGCAGATAAGGGGGACAGTCATGCTGACTAGTGCATCATCTGCACTCGCCATCCGCGTGGAATAATCAAAGGGACGCAAAACCTGGCAGACGTCATTCATAGTGGCCCACTCTGTGGTTGTGAAGTCTGTACGGCGCTGACTGCGACTTCTTTGCGCCTGAAGCAGCTGGTACTCCATTACAGCTTGCTGCTGCTCACACAACCGCTCCAACATATGTAACGTGGAATTCCACCTGGTAGGTAGGTCACATATGATGCGATGTTTCGGCAGGCGGTGTCGGCGCTGCAGAGCCGCAATGCGTGCTTTTGCCGTGCTGGAACGCCGCAAGTGAGCACACTCTAGGCGGACCTTGTGCAGCAGTGCATCAAGATCCGGATAGTCCCTCAAAAAGCTCTGCACGACCAAATTGAGCACATGTGCCAGACATGGGATGTGAGTGAGGTTGCCGAGGCCCAGAGCTGCCACCAGATTTCGGCCATTATCACACACTACCATGCCTGGCTGGAGATTCGCTGGCACAAACCACACATCGCTCTCCTGCTTGATGGCATTCCAGAGCTCCTGCGCTGTGTGGCTACGATTCCCCCAAAAAATTAATTTCAAGACGGCCTGTTGACGTTTGGCCATGGCTGTGCTCATGTCGGTCGTAACAGGTACACGTTCATCACGGGTCCATGTGGAGGTGGACTGTGACGGCTCCTGCAGCGATGATTCTGAGGAACTGGTGTAAGAGGAGGAGTCAATGCGTACAGAATGGATTCCTGCAATCCTTGGAGTGGGCAGGACACGTCCTGCGCCACTCGCACGGTCTGTACCCGGCTCAACAACATTAACCCAATGGGCAGTGAGGGAAAGGTATCGACCCTGTCCATGTTGACTGGTCCACGCATCGGTGGTGAGGTGGACCTTGCTACTGACGGCGTTCAGTAGCGCGTGTTTTATGTGTCCCTCCACATGCTTGTGCAGGGCAGGGACGGCTTGCCTGCTGAAGTAAAAGCGGCTGGGCACATTGTACTGTGGGACTGCCAATGACATCAAGTCACGGAAGCTGTCAGTCTCCACCAGCCTGAATGACAGCATTTCCAGTGACAGAAGTTTGGCAATGCCTGCAGTCAGAGCCTGTGCTCGTGGGTGGTTTGACGAGAAAGGCCGCCTTTTCTCCCATGCCTGTACTACCGATGGCTGTAGACTGTGTGGAGTGTGTGGATGACTGGGAAAGTGGTGCTGCGGGTGGAATTACAGCGGGTCTCTGGAGAACAGGGCCAGAGGTTCTTCCACGGCGATCCTGGGAGGAAGCCGAACCAGCTGCGTGTGAGCTAGAGGAAGAGGCAACATGAGCTGAAGAGGTGGTAGCTGCCGCTGTTGGTTGGCCTAGCTCTTCAGTGTGTTTTTCTAACAACGCCGCGTGCCTGTTGCGCACATGTTTCCACATGTTGGAGGTATTGAGGCTGCTGACATTTCGACCTCTTTTGACTTTCTGATGACACACCTTGCATTTGACATAGTAAATGTCATCTGCAACTGTGTCAAAAAAGGACCAGGCACTGCAAGTCTTGGGAGCGCCCTTTTTGGCTTTTGGAAGAGACATGCTCCTAACGGGTGCCAAAGCGGAGGCTGCAGGATCCGCAGTCTTCCCCCTCCCTCTTTGGGCCGTACGGGGAATCTCTTCCTCAGAGCTGCTCCCACCACCTTCCTGTCCCTCACGCCAAGATGGGTCAAGGACCTCATCATCTACACTACCCTCTGCCCCCAACTGCTCCTCCTGGGTAGTCTCAGCAGCAGAGCATGCACCAGTAAGTGGCACCTGAGTGTCATCATCAGTGGATGCGGCCTGCGATGTGGTGACCGGAGGCACTGGCCCACCCGCCTCTTCAGACTCAGAGAGAAAAAGCTGTTGGGCATCACTGCACCCTGCCTCTTCTTCCATTTCTCCAATGCTGCTTGGCTGGCCCCCTGTTTCCAAGCCAAGAGATTCAGAGAACAGAAGTAGAGACGGCTCCTGTCCTGGGCTCTCTGTCTGCCTGGGCAATTTGGCAGGTGGTGAAGAGACAGATGGCTGCTCTCCAGTGCTCTGTGTCTGAGAGGATGTGGCACTAATTGAAGTCGATGCATTAGCTGCCATCCATCCGACAACGGCTTCAATTTGGTCTTCACGCAGCAGCGGTGTACGGCGCTCTGCGACAAAGCTGCGCATGAATGACTGTTCCCTTGTGAAAGTGGGTGCTGATGAGTCACCGGTGCCTGCAGCAGGCACAGAATCCCCACGTCCCCTCCCTGCTCCGCGCCCACGCCCACGCCCACGTGCCTTACTCACTGCCTTCTTCATCTTGGTTGACTGATAAAGATAAGCAGAAAAGTACTAACGGCTTTGTGTGCTTATTCCTGAGCAACTCCTCCTAACAGGTATAAGAAACACTAATTTTCTAAAGTGTGGACTAGACTTTAATATGAGCTAATGTGGCCTACACAAATGTAAAGTGGTGTAACTGGTGTGTTTGGTGAACTTTATTATTTATTTATTTTTTGGGGGCTGAACTGACAACGGATAGAGCTGCAGTCACACGGAGACCATGCAGACAGACGTAAACGGCGCTGCAAGGCCCAAAAACCCTCCTCTACGTTATCCTATGTAGTGTTTTTCCACAAGTTAGCTGGAGACGGGTGGAAAGACACTAATAGGATTTTTTTGAAAAAATGTGCAGCAGCCTGCACTACTTAAAACAAAATGAAAATTGATTTGGCGGTATGACGCAGTGAAGAACCCTGAGCTGGAGACAACCAGGCTATGGCTGCTCACAGACTACAGGGCGAGCTGCAGTCACACGGAGACCGTGCAGACAGCCGTAAACGGCGCTGCAAGGCCCAAAAACCCTCCTCTATGTTATCCTATGTAGTGTTTTTCCACAAATTAGCTGGAGACGGGTGGAAAGACACTAATAGGATTTTTTTGAATAAATTAGCAGCAGACTACACTACTTGAAAAAAAAAAAAAAAAGAACAGTATGAGGCAATGAACCACCCTCCCTGAACTGAATACAACCAGCTATGGATGGCCTATGTGGCTGCACTCAGACTAGAGAGTGGGCTGCACTCACACACACACACACACACAGACCTTGCAGATCGCTGTGAAAACAGCGCTACAAGGCAAAAGCAAGGTGAATAGTAGGTGAACACAGCGGTTGCTAAATTAGCCTTTGGAAAGCACAAAGAAGCAAATCGCTATCTCTAAACTGTCCCTCAGTCAGCAAACAGCGTCCTGTCACTAACTGAATTCACAGCAGAGTGATCGCAAAATGGCGCCAGCGACTTTTAAACTGCATCATGACATCATTTCAGCAGCCAATCACAGCCTTGCCAGTAGTTTCATGCCCTCCATGCTAAACAGGATGTGCCCTGTTGTGAATTTGCTTTTTGCTCCCTCTAGTGGTTACTAGTTTTTTGACTCTGGTTTTTCTGTCATTCCTTTTATCCGCACCTGGGTCGTTAGTTAGGGGTGTTGCTATATAAGCTCCCTGGACCTTCAGTTCAATGCCTGGCAACGTAGTTATCAGAGCTAGTCTGCTGTGCTCTTGCCTACTGATCCTGGTTCCAGTTATATCAGCTAAGTCTGCCTTTTGCTTTTTGCTATTTGTTTTGGTTTTGTATTTTTGTCCAGCTTGTTCCAAATCTATATCCTGACCTTTGCTGGAGGCTCTAGGGGGCTGGTGTTCTCCCCCCGGACCGTTAGACGGTTCGGGGGTTCTTGAATTTCCAGTGTGGATTTTGATAGGGTTTTTGTTGACCATATAAGTTACCTTTCTTTATTCTGCTATCAGTAAGCGGGCCTCACTGTGCTAAACCTGGTTCATTTCTGTGTTTGTCATTTCCTCTTACCTCACCGTCATTATTTGTGGGGGGCTTCTATCCAGCTTTGGGGTCCCCTTCTCTGGAGGCAAGAAAGGTCTTTGTTTTCCTCTGCTAGGGGTAGCTGGATTCTCCGGCTGGCGCGTGTCATCTAGAATCAACGTAGGAATGATCCCCGGCTACTTCTAGTGTTGGCGTTAGGAGTAGATATATGGTCAACCCAGTTACCACTGCCCTATGAGCTGGATTTTTGTATTCTGCAGACTTCCACGTTCCTCTGAGACCCTCGCCATTGGGGTCATAACAGTTTGCCAGGCCAGTATTAAATGTTTAATGCATTGCAGAAGAGGGATTATAAGAAAGAAGATTCTGAGTTTTTTTTTTTTCTTTTTCCCCTTTACCTCAGAGTGGCTATGCTTGCTGCAGACATGAATGTCCAGACCTTGATTACAAGTGTGGACCAGCTGGCTACTCGTGTGCAGGGCATACAAGACTATGTTATCAGAAATTCTAGGTCAGAACCTAAAATACCGATTCCTGAACTGTTTTCCGGAGACAGGTTTAAGTTTAGGAATTTCGTGAATAATTGTAAATTGTTTTTGTCCCTGAGACCCTGTTCATCAGGAGATTCTGCTCAGCAAGTAAAAATTGTTATTTCGTTCTTACGGGGCGACCCTCAGGATTGGGCTTTTTCGCTGGCGCCAGGAGATCCGGCATTGGCTGATCTTGATGCGTTTTTTCTGGCGCTCGGTTTACTTTATGAGGAACCCAATCTTGAGATTCAGGCAGAAAAGGCCTTGCTGTCTATGTCTCAGGGGCAGGACGAGGCTGAAGTGTATTGCCAAAAATTTCGGAAATGGTCCGTGCTGACACATTGGAACGAGTGTGCACTGGCCGCTAATTTTAGAAATGGCCTTTCTGAAGCCATTAAGAATGTTATGGTGGGTTTTCCCATTCCCACAGGTCTGAATGATACTATGGCACTGGCTATTCAAATTGACCGGCGGTTGCGGGAGCGCAAAACCGCAAATTCCCTCATGGTGTTGTCTGAACAGACACCTAATTCGGTGCAATGTGATAGAAAAACCGCAAATTCCCTCATGGTGTTGTCTGAACAGACACCTGATTTAATGCAATGTGATAGAATCCTGACTAGAAATGAGCGGAAAATTCATAGACGCCGGAATGGCTTGTGCTACTACTGTGGTGATTCTACACATGTTATCTCAGCATGCTCTAAACGTATAGTTAAGGTTGTTAGTCCTGTCACCGTTGGTAATTTGCAACCTAAATTTATTCTGTCTGTGACTTTGATTTGCTCACTGTCGTCTTATCCTGTCATGGCGTTTGTAGATTCAGGTGCTGCCCTGAGTCTCATGGATCTCTCATTTTCTAAGCGCTGTGGATTTACTCTTGAACCATTAGAAAATCCTATTCCTCTTAGGGGTATTGATGCTACACCATTGGCAGCAAATAAACCGCAGTATTGGACTCAGGTTACCATGTGCATGACTCCTGAACACCGCGAGGTGATACGTTTCCTGGTTTTACATAAAATGCATGATTTGGTCGTTTTAGGGCTGCCATGGTTACAGACCCATAATCCAGTCCTGGACTGGAAGGCTATGTCAGTCTCAAGTTGGGGCTGTCGTGGTATTCATGAGGATTCCCTGCCTGTGTCTATTGCTTCTTCTACGCCTTCGGAAGTTCCGGAGTATTTGTCTGATTATCAGGATGTCTTCAGTGAGTCTGAGTCCAGTACACTGCCTCCTCATAGGGACTGTGACTGTGCTATAGATTTGATCCCAGGCAGTAAATTTCCTAAGGGAAGACGGTTTAATCTGTCGGTACCTGAACATACCGCTATGCGTTCATATATCAAGGAGTCTCTGGAAAAAGGACATATTCGTCCGTCTTCTTCCCCTCTTGGTGCGGGATTCTTTTTTGTGGCAAAAAAGGACGGATCTTTGAGACCTTGTATTGATTATCGGCTTTTAAATAAGATCACTGTCAAATTTCAGTATCCTTTACCGCTGTTGTCTGACTTGTTTGCCCGGATTAAGGGTGCCAAGTGGTTCACCAAGATAGACCTTCGTGGTGCGTACAACCTTGTGCGCATTAAGCAAGGTGATGAATGGAAAACCGCATTCAATACGCCCGAAGGTCATTTTGAGTACTTGGTGATGCCTTTTGGGCTCTCCAATGCGCCTTCAGTTTTTCAGTCCTTTATGCATGACATTTTCCGGAAGTATCTGGATAAATTTTTGATTGTTTATCTGGATGATATTTTGGTTTTTTCTGATAATTGGGATTCGCATGTGGAGCAGGTCAGGTTGGTCTTTAAAATTTTGCGTGAAAATTCTTTGTTTGTCAAGGGCTCAAAGTGTCTCTTTGGTGTACAGAAGGTTCCCTTTTTGGGGTTCATTTTTTCTCCTTCTGCTGTGGAGATGGACCCAGTCAAGGTCCGAGCTATTCTTGATTGGACTCAGCCCTCGTCAGTTAAGAGTCTTCAGAAGTTCTTGGGCTTCGCTAACTTCTACCGTCGTTTTATTGCTAATTTTTCTAGCATTGTGAAACCTTTGACGGATATGACCAAGAAGGGCTCCGATGTAGCTAACTGGGCTCCTGCTGCCGTGGAGGCTTTCCAGGAGTTGAAACGCCGGTTTACTTCGGCGCCTGTTTTGTGCCAGCCTGACGTCTCACTTCCCTTTCAGGTTGAGGTGGATGCTTCGGAGATTGGGGCAGGGGCCGTTTTGTCGCAGAGAGGCCCTGGTTGCTCTGTTATGAAACCTTGTGCCTTTTTCTCTAGGAAGTTTTCGCCTGCCGAGCGAAATTATGATGTGGGCAATCGGGAGTTGTTGGCCATGAAATGGGCATTTGAGGAGTGGCGTCATTGGCTCGAGGGTGCAAAGCATCGTGTGGTGGTCTTGACTGATCACAAAAATCTGATGTATCTCGAGTCTGCTAAACGCCTTAATCCGAGACAGGCCCGCTGGTCATTGTTTTTCTCCCGCTTTGATTTTGTTGTCTCGTATTTACCAGGTTCAAAGAATGTGAAGGCCGATGCTCTTTCTAGGAGCTTTGTGCCTGATGCTCCTGGAGTCGCTGATCCTGTTGGTATTCTTAAAGATGGAGTTATCTTGTCAGCTATTTCTCCGGATCTGCGACGTGTGTTGCAGAGATTTCAGGCTGATAGGCCTGAGTCTTGTCCACCTGACAGACTGTTTGTCCCGGATAAGTGGACCAGCAGAGTCATTTCCGAGGTTCATTCCTCGGTGTTGGCAGGTCACCCGGGAATTTTTGGCACCAGAGATCTGGTGGCCAGGTCCTTTTGGTGGCCTTCCTTGTCAAGGGATGTGCGGTCATTTGTGCAGTCCTGTGGGACTTGTGCTCGAGCTAAGCCTTGCTGTTCTCGTGCCAGCGGTTTGCTCTTGCCCTTGCCTGTCCCGAAGAGACCTTGGACACATATCTCCATGGATTTCATTTCTGATCTTCCGCTATCTCAGGGCATGTCCGTTATCTGGGTGATATGTGATCGCTTCTCCAAGATGGTCCATTTGGTTCCTTTGCCTAAGCTGCCTTCCTCTTCCGATCTGGTTCCTGTGTTTTTCCAGAACGTGGTTCGTTTGCACGGCATCCCTGAGAATATTGTGTCAGACAGAGGATCCCAGTTCGTTTCCAGGTTCTGGCGATCCTTTTGTAGTAGGATGGGCATTGATTTGTCGTTTTCGTCTGCTTTCCATCCTCAGACTAATGGACAGACGGAGCGAACCAATCAGACTTTGGAGGCTTATTTGAGGTGTTTTGTCTCTGCTGATCAGGACGATTGGGTGACATTCTTGCCGTTGGCTGAGTTTGCCCTTAATAATCGGGCTAGTTCCGCCACCTTGGTTTCGCCTTTTTTCTGCAACTCTGGTTTCCATCCTCGCTTTTCTTCGGGTCATGTGGAGCCTTCTGACTGTCCTGGGGTGGATTCTGTGGTGGATAGGTTGCAGCAGATCTGGAATCATGTGGTGGACAACTTGAAGTTGTCACAGGAGAAGGCTCAGCGCTTTGCCAACCGCCGCCGCGGTGTGGGTCCCCGACTACGCGTTGGGGATTTGGTGTGGCTTTCTTCCCGCTTTGTTCCTATGAAGGTCTCCTCTCCCAAATTTAAACCTCGTTTTATTGGGCCTTACAAGATATTGGAAATCCTTAATCCTGTATCTTTTCGTCTGGATCTTCCTGTGTCGTTTGCTATTCACAATGTATTTCATAGGTCCTTGTTGCGGCGGTACATTGTGCCTGTAGTTCCTTCTGCTGAGCCTCCTGCTCCGGTGTTGGTTGAGGGCGAGTTGGAGTACGTGGTGGAGAAGATCTTGGATTCTCGCCTCTCCAGGCGGAGGCTTCAGTACCTGGTCAAGTGGAAGGGCTATGGTCAGGAGGATAATTCCTGGGTGGTCGCCTCTGATGTTCATGCGGCCGATTTAGTTCGTGCCTTTCATGCCGCTCATCCTGATCGCCCTGGTGGTCGTGGTGAGGGTTCGGTGACCCCTCACTAAGGGGGGGGTACTGTTGTGAATTTGCTTTTTGCTCCCTCTAGTGGTTACTAGTTTTTTGACTCTGGTTTTTCTGTCATTCCTTTTATCCGCACCTGGGTCGTTAGTTAGGGGTGTTGCTATATAAGCTCCCTGGACCTTCAGTTCAATGCCTGGCAACGTAGTTATCAGAGCTAGTCTGCTGTGCTCTTGTCTACTGATCCTGGTTCCAGTTATATCAGCTAAGTCTGCCTTTTGCTTTTTGCTATTTGTTTTGGTTTTGTATTTTTGTCCAGCTTGTTCCAAATCTATATCCTGACCTTTGCTGGAGGCTCTAGGGGGCTGGTGTTCTCCCCCCGGACCGTTAGACGGTTCGGGGGTTCTTGAATTTCCAGTGTGGATTTTGATAGGGTTTTTGTTGACCATATAAGTTACCTTTCTTTATTCTGCTATCAGTAAGCGGGCCTCACTGTGCTAAACCTGGTTCATTTCTGTGTTTGTCATTTCCTCTTACCTCACCGTCATTATTTGTGGGGGGCTTCTATCCAGCTTTGGGGTCCCCTTCTCTGGAGGCAAGAAAGGTCTTTGTTTTCCTCTGCTAGGGGTAGCTGGATTCTCCGGCTGGCGCGTGTCATCTAGAATCAACGTAGGAATGATCCCCGGCTACTTCTAGTGTTGGCGTTAGGAGTAGATATATGGTAAACCCAGTTACCACTGCCCTATGAGCTGGATTTTTGTATTCTGCAGACTTCCACGTTCCTCTGAGACCCTCGATATTGGGGTCATAACAGTGCCCACACTTGGAATCATTCTCATTGGCTGAATTTCTGCATTTTGAATCTTGGAACTTCCGATTCCGGTATCCGATACGCGGCAAGTATCGGAATCCCGGTATCGGAATTCCGATACCGCAAGTATCGGCCGATACCCGATACTTGCGGTATCGGAATGCTCAACACTAATCCTCAGACAAATGGCCAAACCGAGCGAACTAATCAGACCTTGGAGACTTATTTGAGATGCTTTGTGTCTGCTGATCAGGATGATTGGGTGGCCTTTTTGCCATTGGCCGAGTTTGCCCTTAATAATCGGGCTAGTTCGGCTACTTTGGTTTTGCCTTTTTTTTGTAATTTTGGTTTTCATCCTCGTTTTTCTTCTGAGCAGGTTGAGCCTTCTGACTGTCCTAGTGTGGATTCGGTGGTTGACAGGTTGCAGCAGATTTGGGCTCATGTGGTGGACAATTTGGTGTTGTCTCAGGAGGAGGCTCAACGTTTTGCTAACCGTCATCGGTGTGTTGGTTCCCGGCTTCAGGTTGGGGATCTGGTCTGGTTGTCTTCCCGTCATGTTCCTATGAAGGTTTCTTCTCCTAAGTTTAAGCCTCGGTTTATTGGTCCTTATAGGATTTCTGGGATTATTAATCCGGTGTCTTTTCGATTGTCGCTTCCGGCCTCTTTTGCTATCCATAATGTCTTCCATAGATATTTATTGCGGAAATATGTGGTACCCGTTGTTCCCTCTGTTGATCCTCCGGCCCCTGTGTTGGTTGATGGGGAGTTGGAGTATGTGGTTGAGAAGATTTTGGATTCTCGTTTTTCGAGGCGGAGACTTCAGTATCTTGTCAAATGGAAGGGTTATGGCCAGGAGGATAATTCTTGGGTTTTTGCCTCTGATGTCCATGCTGCTGATTTGGTTCATGCTTTTCATCTGGCTCGTCCTGATCGGCCTGGGGGCTCTGGTGAGGGTTTGGTGACCCCTCCTCAAGGGGGGGTACCATTGTGAATTCTGCTTTTGGGCTCCCTCCGGTGGTTGTAGGTGGTAATGCAGTTGCCCCTGAGTTGCAGTCCTGGTCAGGTGTATCTGCTGATTGCAGTTCTGACTGGGGTATTTAGGATTCATTAGTCCTTGCCAGTTGTCCATGGTTGTTGGGAGGTTTTGGTCCCGGTTTGCTTCCTTCTGCCTTCTGCCAAATCAGCAAAGATAAGTGTCTGGTTTTGTTTCTGTGGCACACATGCTGTGTGCTTAATAATTCTGTGCTATTCAGTGTTTTTTGTCCAGCTTAGATTGTGTCAGTATTTTCTTAGTCTTGTTGGATTCTCTGGAGTGGCAGATATACATTCCATGTCTTTAGTTAGATTGTGGAACTTTTTGTATTATCTGCTGTGGATATTTTTGGAAGGGTTTTAATACTGACCGCTTAGTATTCTGTCCTATATTTCCCTATTTAGCTAGAGTTGCCTCCTTTGCTGAATCCTGTTTTCTGCCTGAGTGTGTCTTTCCTCTCCTACTCACAGTCAATATTCGTGGGGGGCTGCCTATCCTTTGGGGTTCTGCTCTGAGGCAAGGTAGTATTCCTATTTCTATCTATAGGGGTATTTAGTCCTCTGGCTGTGTCGAGGTGTCTAGGGTTTGTTAGGCACACCCCACGGCTACTTCTAGTTGCGGTGTTAGTTCAGGTTTTGTGGTCAGTACAGTTTCCACCTACTCCAGAGAAAGTTCATGCGGCTCCAAAGTCACCGGATCATAACAGCTCTGCACTACCAAGTTTAGCACATGCAACAGGCAAGAGATAATCATCACACTAGCTAGCCCCAGAGCTGCTACGAGATTTTGCCCTCTATCGCACACCACCAGAATGGGCTGGAGGTACACCTCCATCAACCATTCATTTGTCTGCTGTTTCATCCCAGTCTACAGCTCCTGCGCATTGTGGGATTTGTCCTCAAACAGATGAGTTTCAGAACAGCCTGCTGCGCTCATGTTGTTGGTGGAGATTTTACTCTGACCAGATGAGGAGGTGGTGGAGTAAGCGAAGTAGGAGGAGGAAGCAATCTGAACATATAAACATCCAGCAATCCTAGGTTATGGTAGCACATGAGCTACAAAACCTTTCACCACTGTCTCAGCAACCAATACTTTTACCCAGTGGATAGTTAGGAAGATGTAACCATGGCTGCGCTTACTGGTCCATGTACCTGTGGTTATATGTATCTTGCCACTGATTGCGTTGCACAGTGGTCACCAGTTTTTGTCTGCAACATGCTTGTACAGGGCTATAATGGCCCGCCTGGAAAAGTAGTGGTGACTGGGAACAGAGTACTGCTTGACAGCTACCGCCATCAGTTTTTTTAAACTGTCCATCTCCACCAGCCAGAATGGCAACATTTCAAAGGCCATTAACTTAGAAATGCTGTCATTCAGGACCAAGACTCATGGGTGGCTAGGGGGGTATCCCCTCATTCAGTTGTAAGGGTATGGAAAGCTGAACACTTCCATGGGATGATGATGCTCTTTACGGTAAAGCAGGTGGCAGTGTTGATTGTGAGTGGGAGGATGAAGACGAGACTGAAGCAGAAGAGGGAGCAGGAGGTTGGTCAAAACTTTCATGCTTTTTAAGACTTGTACCCCACTGCACCTTTTGCTTGGCATTCAGAGTCCTCATCATACAGGTAGTTCTCCGATTCAGAATATTTATGCCTAACTTCTAAGTCTGACTGCACAGCATGCAAAGCACCTGTCATTTGTCAGTAGTATATTCCCTAAAGAAATGCCATGAACAGGAAGCTCTTTTGAGCTGTCTTTGGTGTGCTTATTTCAGAGGCGCGGTGGGCAGTAGCAGCCAACATACTGACTAGAAGCCACCAACTGTGCCTTTGCACCCTTCTCCTTCTTTACTGTGCTGTTGTGGCAGTGTGAAAAAACACACACCTGTTTAGGAAAATAATTTGCGTGGCCTAGTAATGGTAACAAGATGGCTGATGCCAATTATTTCTTTGCCACCCTACTAGAAAGCACAGCGGTACAGTAAAATTATTTATTTAACCTAGAAGTGGCAACGAGCTGGCTAATGTCAATTATTTACTGTATTTCCCAGACTACTAGAAAACACACAGCAGTCATGAAAATATTTTCTTTGGCCCATAAATGGCAACGAGATGGCTGATGCAAATTATTTGTTTCCAAGACTACTAGAAAACACACATCCGTTTAGGAAAATTATTTCTATGGCCTAGAAATGGTAACAAGATGGCTGATGCCAATTATTTATTTGCCACCCTACTAGAAAACAGTAGTACAGAAAAAATATTTGTTTGACCTACAAATGGCAACAAGCTGGCTGATGTCAATTATTTATTTCACAAACTACTAGAAAACACACACCAGTTTAAAAAAAATAACTTATTTGGTGTAGAAATGACAATGGGATGGCTGATACCAATTATTTATTTCCCAGATTACTGAAAAACAAACCAGCTTAGAAAAATTATTTCTTTGGTCTAAAAATTTCCCAGACTACTAAAAAACACACAGCGGTCCTGAAAAATTAATTCTTTAGCCTATAAATAGCAGTGAGATGTCTGATGCCAATTATTTATTTCCCCGACTAGAAGAAAACATAGCTTATAAAAATTTGTTATTTGGCCTAGAAATGACAATGAGTTCATAGATTCATAGAATGTTAGAGTTGAAAGGGAGCTCAAGAGTCATCTCGTCCAACCCCCTGCATAATGCTGCCCAGGATGCCCTAAACCATCTCAGAAAGATGTCTGTCCAGCCTCTGTTTGAAGACTTCCATTGAAAGAGAACTCTTGTGGCGGCCTGTTCCACTCATTGATCACCCTCGCTGTCAATTTTTTTTTCTAATATCTAATCTGTATCTTATCCCCTTCAATTTCATTACATTGCTTCTTGTGTTTCCATGTGCAAATGAGAATAATGATGATTCCTCTACACTGTGACATCCCTTCAGATATTTGTAAGCAGCTATTAAGTCTCCTCTTAGCCTTATTTTTTGCAACCTAAACATTCCCAGTTCCTTTAACCGTTCCTCGTACAACATACTTTGCAGTCCGCTCACTATCCTAGTAGCTCTTCTCTGAACTTGCTCCAGTTTTTCTTTGTCTGTTTTAAAATGTGGTGACCAGAACTGGACACAGTATTCCACATGTGTACTGACCAAGGAGAAGTAGATGGGGGATAATTACCACATTATATGACCTCAATCTGAAGCACACTTGGGTCAAGCAGCAGGACAATGATCCAAAACAAACTAGCAGGTCCACCTCTGAATGGCTTAAGAAAAACAAAATTAAGACTTTGAAGTGGCCTAGCCAAAGTCCTGACCTTAATCCTATTAAGATGCTGTGGCATGACCTTAAAATGGCGGTCCATGAATGGAACCGCTCCAATGTGCCTGAATTACAAAAATTCTGCGAAGATGATTGTGTCAAAATTCCTCCAGAGCGTTGTAGTAGACTCATTGCCAGTTATTGCAAATGCTTAATTGTTGTTAGTTGCTGCTGCTAAGCGTGGCCCAACCAGTTATTAGGTTTAAGGGCAATCACTTTTTCACACAGGGCCCTGTAGGTTTGGATTTGATTTTCCCTTAATATTAAATACCTTCATGTATAAACTGCATTTTTTGTTTATTTATGTTATCTTTGTCTAATATTCAAATTTGTTTGTCTTAAACACTTATGTGGGACAAACATGCAAAAGAGTAGGAAATCAGGAAGTGTGCAAACACTTTTTCACACCACTGTACATCGCGATCTTAAAAAAACAGATCAACAACCAAAATGAGGCAGATTCATTATTATATAACAACATTACTTTGGATATTCACTAGAACGCAATTAATATACCTACTCAAAATTAATGAATAAACCATATCAACATAATATACATAAAATATATAATTTTATTAAATCATGATAATAAAATATGAAAGACATAAAAAAGATGGGGGTAAACCAAAAGACAAAATACAGAAACTAGAAGTCACAGGAGCCACGGGATACTGACAAATGGTATACACTATTTTATAATATTACCTTTCCTCTTTATAACTTTTCTCAGATGTGCATATTTACTATACTTATTTATTTAATAGGCTATTTATATGGGATTGTTATTATGTGTGATCATGTCATGTAGTAAGTACCCATTATTGACATTGTTGTGCTGTGGTTTCTGTATTTTGTCTATTGGTTTACTCACCATTGTTTTTGATGTCTTTCATATTTTATTATCATGATTAGATAAAATTATTGCTTACAATCTTAAAAAATTTAATTGGTAATCTTCCAAAATTTTCACTAGCCACTAGAGCTTTTTTATACTCATACTTAGTGTTGAGCGATACCTTCCGATACTTGAAAGTATCGGTATCGGATAGTATCGGCCGATACCCGAAAAATATCAGATATCGCCGATACCGATACCCGATACCAATACAAGTCAATGGGACACAAGAATCGGAAGCTATCCTGGATGGTTCCCAGGGTCTGAAGGAGAGGAAACTCTACTTCAGGCCCTGGGATCCATATTCATGTAAAAAATAAAGAATTAAAATAAAAAATATGGATATACTCACCCGTCCGGCGGCCCCTGGACCTTACCGATTGTAACCGGCAGTCTCCGTTCCTAAGAATGAGGAGTTTAGGACCTGCGATGACGTCGCGGCTTGTGATTGGTCGCGTGAGCGTTCACATGAGCGGCACACGACCAATCACAAGCCACGACGTCATCGAGGGTCCTAAACTCCTCATTCTTAGGAACGGAGACTGCCGGTTACAATCGGTAAGGTCCAGGGGTCGCCGGACGGGTGAGTATATCCATATTTTTTATTTTAATTCTTTATTTTTTACATGAATATGGATCCCAGGGCCTGAAGGAGAGTCTCCTCTCCTCCAGACCCTGGGAACCATACACTGGGAACTTCCGATTCCGATTTCCGATACCACAAAAATATCGGAACTCGGTATCGGAATTCCGATACCGCAAGTATCGGCCGATACCCGATACTTGCGGTATCGGCCGATACCCGATACTTGCGGTATCGGAATGCTCAACACTACTCATACTCCGTGTCCATTTAGTAAACGTTTTCTTATCACTAGAGGCAGGATCACAATGACAGGTAACACCTCTTTAACACAGCTAATCACTTAGTATCCACCAATCACAATAGTTGTTGTCACAGCTCCGCTGTCACATCCTACCTTCACAATGACCTTTGCACAGACTCATTAGACACTTCAATACAACGAGTGTGGCTAATGTACATGTGATGTTTCCTGAAATAAAAGTATGAGTCTGAAAAAGTCCAGGAGGTCAGTTTGAAAAGTGCAAGACTTCTATGATTCATTTTTAATACAGATTGTGCTGTGTTAAAAACATGACAACAAATTTAACCCTTTAATCCCATATGACGTACTATCCCATCAAGGTGACCTGGGACTTAATTCCCAGTGACGGGATAGTACGTCATAGCCGATCGGCCGCGCTCACGGGGGGAGCGCGGCCGATCGCGGCCGGGTGTCAGCTGCCTATCGCAGCTGACATCTGGCACTATGTGCCAGGAGTGGTCATGGACCGCCACCGGCACATTAACCCCCGTCACACCGCGATCAAACATGATCGCGGTGTACCGGAGGTACAGGGAAGCATCGAGCAGGGAGGGGCTCCCTGCGGGCTTCCCTGAGACCCCCGGAGCAACGCGATATGATCGCGTTGCTGCGAGGGTCTCCTACCTCCTATCCCTGCAGGCCCCGGATCCAAAATGGCCACAGGGCTGCATCCGGGTCCTGCAGGGATTACTTCCGGGTCCGGAGCAGGCTGCAGATGAAAGCTGCAGCCTGCAGCGATGTGAGTGAGAGCGCCGATCTGATAGAGTGCTGTGCACACTATCAGATTGGCGATCTGTGATGTCCCCCCTGGGACAAAGTAAAAAAGTAAAAAAAAAAAATTCCACATGTGTAAAAAAAAAAAAAAAAAAAAAATTCCTAAATGAAGAAGAAAAAAAAATATTATTCCCATAAATACATTTCTTTATCTAAAAAAAACAAAAAAAACAATAAAAGTACACATATTTAGTATCGCCGCGTCCATAACGACCCAACCTATAAATCTGTCCCACTAGTTAACCCCTTCAGTGAACACCGTAAGAAAAAAAAAAAACGAGCCAAAAAACAACGCTTTATTATCATACCGCCGAACAAAAAGTGAAATAACACGCGATCAAAAAGATGGATATAAATAACCATGGTACTGCTGAAAATGTCATCTTGTCCCGCAAAAAATGAGCTGCAATATAGCATCATAACCAAAAAAATAAAAAAGTTATAGTCCTCAGAATAAAGCGATGCCAAAATAATTATTTTTTCTATAAAATAGTTTTTATCGTATAAAAGCGCCAAAACATAAAAAAATGATATAAATGAGATATCGCTGTAATCGTACTGACCCGTCGAATAAAACTGCTTTATCAATTTTACCAAACGTGGAACGGTATAAACGCCTCCCCCAAAAGAAATTCATGAATAGCTGGTTTTTGGTCATTCTGCCTCACAAAAATCGGAATAAAAAGTGTTCAAAAACTGTCACATGTCCAAAAATGTTACCAATAAAAACGTCAACTCGTCCCGCAAAAAACAAGACCTCACATGACTCTGTGGACCAAAATACAGAAAAATTATAGGTCTCAAAATATGGAGACGCAAAAACTTTTTTGCTATAAAAAAGCGTCTTTTAGTGTGTGACAGCTGCCAATCATAAAAATCCGATATAAAAAACGCTATAAAAGTAAATCAAACCCCCCTTCATCACCCCCTTAGTTAGGGAAAAATAATAAAATTAAAAAAATGTATTTATTTCCATTTTCCCATTAGGGCTAGGGTTAGGGCTAGGGTTAGGGTTAGGGTTAGGGCTAGGGTTAGGGCTAGGGTTAGGGCTAGGGTTAGGGCTAGGGTTAGGGTTAGGGCTAGGGTTAGGGCTAGGGCTAGGGTTAGGGCTAGGGTTAGGGCTAGGGTTAGGACTAGGGTTAGGGTTAGGGTTGGGTCTAGGGTTGGAGCTAAAGTTAGGGTGGGGCTAAAGTTAGGGATAGGGTTGGGGCTAAAGTTAGGGTTGGGAATAAAGTTAGGGTTGGGGCTAAAGTTAGGGTTAGGGTTTGGATTACATTTACGGTTGGGATTAGGGTTGAGATTAGAATTAGGGGTGTGTCAGGGTTAGGGGTGTGGTTAGGGTTACAGTTGGGATTAGGGCTTGGGGTGTGTTTGAATTAGTTTCAGGTAGAATTGGGGAGTTTCCACTGTTTAGGCACATCAGGGGCTCTCCAAACGCGACATGGCGTCCGATCTCAATTCCAGCCAATTCTGCATTGAAAAAGTAAAACAGTGCTCCTTCCCTTCCGAGCTTTACCGTGCACCCAAACAGGGGTTTACCCCAACATATGGGGCATCAGCATACTCGAGACAAATTGGACAACAACTTTGGAGTCCAAGTTCTCTTGTTATCTCTGGGAAAATAAAAATTTGGGGGGCTAAAATCATTTTTGTGGGGAAAAAAAGGATTTTTTATTTTCACAGCACAGCGTTGTAAACTGTAGTGAAACACTTGGGGGTTCAAAGTTCTCACAACACATCTAGATAAGTTCCTTGGGAGGTCTAGTTTCCAATATGGGGTCACTTATGGGGGGTTTATACTGTTTGGGTACATCAGGGGCTCTGCAAATGCAACATGACGCCTGCAGACCAATCCATCTAAGTCTGCATTCCAAATGGCGCTCCTTCCCTTCCAAGCTCTGCCATGCGCCCAAACAGTGGTCCCCCCCCACATATGGGGTATCAGCGTACTCAGGACAAATTGGACAACAACTTTTGGGGTCCAATTTATCCTGTTACCCTTGTGAAAATATAAAACTGGGGGCTAAAAAATCATTTTTCTGAAAAAAAAAAGCATTTTTAGTTTCACAGCTCTGCGTTATAAACTGTAGTGAAACACTTGGGGGTTCAAAGCTCTCAAAACACATCTAGATAAGTTCCTCAGGAGGTTTAGTTTCCAATATGGGGTCACTTGTGGGGGGGTTGTACTGTTTGGGTACATCAGGGGCTCTGCAAATGCAACGTGACGCCTGCAGACCAATCCATCTAAGTCTGCATTCCAAATGGCGCTCCTTCCCTTCCAAGCTCTGCCATGCGCCCAAACAGGGGTTCCCCCCCACATATGGGGTATCAGCGTACTCAGGACAAATTGGACAACAACTTTTGGGGTCAAATTTATCCTGTTACCCTTGTGAAAATAAAAAACTGGGGGCTAAAATATCATTTTTCTGAAAAAAAAGAATTTTTAGTTTCACGGCTCTGCGTTATAAACTGTAGTGAAACACTTGGGGGTTCAAATCTCTCAAAACACATCTAGATAAGTTCCTCAGGAGGTCTAGTTTCCAATATGGGGTCACTTGTGGGGGGGTTGTACTGTTTGAGTACATCAGGGGCTCTGCAAATGCAACGTGACGCCTGCACACCAATCCATCTAAGTCTGCATTCCAAATGGCGCTCCTTCCCTTCCGAGCTCTGCCATGCGCCCAAACAGTGGTTCCCCCCCACATATGGGGTATCAGCGTACTCAGGACAAATTGGACAACAACTTTTGGGGTCCAATTTATCCTGTTACCCTTGTGAAAATACAAAACTGGGGGCAAAAAAATCATTTCTCTGAAAAAAAAAACAACTTTATTTTCACGGCTCTGCGTTATAAACTGTAGTGAAACACTTGGGGTTTCAAAGCTCTCAAAAGACATCAAGATAAGTTCCTTAGGGGGTCTACTTTCCAAAATGGTGTCACTTGTGGGGGGTTTTAATGTTTAGGCACATCAGGGGCTCTCCAAACGCGACTTGGTGTCCCATCTCAATTCCAGTCAATTTTGCATTGAAAAGTCAAATGGCGCTCCTTCCATTCCGAGCTCTGCTATGCGCCCAAACAGTAGTTTACCCCCACATATGGGGTATCGTTGTACTCAGAACAAATTGAACAACAACTTTTGTGGTCTAATTTCTTCTCTTACCCTTGGGAAAATAAAAAATTGGGGGCGAAAAGATCATTTTTGTGAAAAAATATCATTTTTTATTTTTACGGCTCTGCATTATAAACTTCTGTGAAGCACTTGTTGGGTCAAAGTGCTCACCACACATCTAGATAAGTTCCTTAAGGGGTCTACTTTCCAAAATGGTGTCACTTGTGGGGGGTTTCAATGTTTAGGCACATCAGGGGCTCTCCAAACGCAACATGGCGTCCCATCTCAATTCCAGTCAATTTTGCATTGAAAAGTCAAATGGTGCTCCTTCCCTTCCGAGCTCTGCCATGCACCCAAACAATGGTTTACACCCACATATGGGGTATCAGCGTACTCAGGACAAATTGCACAACAATGTTTGGGGTCCAATTTCTTCAATTACCCTTGGGAAAATAAAAAATTGGGGGCGAAAAGATCATTTTTGTGAAAAAATATGATTTTTTATTTTTATGGCTCTGCATTATAAACTTCTGTGAAGCACTTGGTGGGTCAAAGTGCTCACCACACATCTAGATAAGTTCCTTAAGGGGTCTACTTTCCAAAATGGTGTCACTTGTGGGGGGGTTTCAATGTTTAGGCATATCAGGGGCTCTCCAAACCAAACATGGCGTCCCATCTCAATTCCAGTCAATTTTGCATTGAAAAGTCAAATGGCGCTCCTTCGCTTCCGAGCTCTGTCATGCACCCAAAAAGTGGTTTACCCCCACATATGGGGTATCGGCTTACTCAGGACAAATTGTACAACATCTTTTGGGGTCCATTTTCTCCTGTTACCCTTGCTAAAATAAAACAAATTGGAGCTGAAGTAAATTTTGTGTGAAAAAAAGTTAAATGTTCATTTTTATTTAAACATTCCAAAAATTCCTGTGAAACACCTGAAGGGTTAATAAACTTCTTGAATGTGGTTTTGAGCACCAAAATGACTTCAAATGAGATGTGGTCCCTAAAAAAAATGGTGTTGTAAAAATGAGAAATTGCTGGTCAACTTTTAACCCTTATAACTCCCTAACAAAAAAAAATTTTGGTTCCAAAATTGTGCTGATGTAAAGTAGACATGTGGGAAATGTTACTTATTAAGTATTTTGTGTGACATATCTCTGTGATTTAAGGGCATAAAAATTCAAAGTTGGAAAATTGTGAAATTTTCAAAATTTTTGCCAAATTTCCATTTTTTTCACAAATAAACACAAGTTATATCGAATACATTTTACCACTAACATGAAGTACAATATCTCACGAGAAAACAATGTCAGAATCGCCAAGATCTGTTGAAGTGTTCCAGAGTTATAACGTCATAAAGGGACAGTGGTCAGAATTGTAAAAATTGGCCCGGTCATTAAGGCTAGGTTCACATTGCGTTAGGGCAATCCGTTTAGCGCATAGCGCTAGCGGGTTGCGCTAACGCAATGCTTCCCTAGGGTCCGCGTTCGGTGTCCCCGCTAGCGCAGATCCCCGATCTGCACTAGCGAGGACCGGACCTCGGGCGCGCCGCGGACGCTGCAAGCAGCGTCCGAGGTCCGTCACTCAAGTGACGCGACATCGCTAGCGCACGCCCAATGTGGGCGGGCGCTAGCGACGCGCTCACCATTACAGGCTATGGCGGCGTTAACGGACTACGTTAACACCGCGTTATGCCGCGGTGTAACGTAGTCCGTTAAACGCGGTCACATAACGCAATGTGACCCTAGCCTAACGTGCAAACCACCCTCGGGGCTTAAGGGGTTAAAAAAAATCATTTGACATAGAAATCTTTTTTTCAAAAAACATGTGATCCTGGTGTTGCACTGCGTGAATGGACCTTAACTACATGTTACTCATTAGAATATTTGACCGCTGCAGTTTAAAAAATGCACAAACCATGCAATTGCATGATAGCAAAATTTGAAGAAATATATATCTGTATATGCATCTACATGAGAAGTAATGAAATGATGCAGATCTAAAGCTTAGCGGGATTTTGGCTAATTTTGCACTTTTATGTCAAATTTCTTGACACTTCTCATTTTCCAGACGTGCTTAATCCTTTGTCAAGTACGTAATGCATGGAAACAGAATTCAGTGCTAGGGATCAAGGTTAAAAGGATATGAAAAAATCAGTGTCTGGATTTGAAGAGTGGAATAGTTACAAAGTGTGTCAAGTAAGCTTTGTTGCATTAATCCATTTTTTTTTATTATTATGATTATGTATTATATAAAAAAAATACTAGTTTTGTTATGGTGACAGCAGTCTGTATTACATGATTTTGGTCAATGTTTAATTTATATTTGAGGCTTATATGTAAAAATTTCTCCTCTTTTTCTATCCATTGTTTCAACTCTGAGATAATACATAGTGATGGATGTGATGATGGCAGTTTTTTTGGAAGAAGGCTCTTCAGGATATACAGGAATCATTTCTGACACTTTTCAGCTTTTTTCTCTTGATGTCTTTGACCCCCTGCTTTGTTTTTAAACTTATTGATTAAACTAGTGTGCGGCTTCCATACGAAAGCCACCTGAAGAAAAGTGAGGTCACTTTTTAACTGCTTGATGTTTTTGGAAACCTGAAGCAGTTAAAAGAAGTTCTCAAAGTTAAACATATGAACAGCATATACAGGTTCTTCTCGCAAAATTAGAATATCATCAGAAAGTTAACTTATTTCAGTTCTTCAATACAAAAAGTGAAACTCATATACTAATCACAGTTTGAACGCTGCTGACTTACATTATCAATTCCTTGGATATCTTTTTGTATCCCTTTCCTGTTTTATACAGTTCAACTACCTTTTCCCATAGATCCACTGATAATTCTTTTGCTTTCCCCATGACTCACAATCCAGAAACATCAGTGGCTGGATGAAAGATGCAAGAGTCTGTCTGGATCCCAGAAACTCACTCTGCGTTTATGTGCACACACTGATTACAAGCAAACAGGTTATAGGTGAGGATGTTACCTTTAGTAGCCATTCAAACCCATTTGTATCAACTTCTGTGCATGTTATAAGGCCAAATTCACAAGGGTATGTAAACTTTTGATCACGGTCATTTGGATGTTTTGGGTTGTAATTATGATTTAAAAAGAGAAAGCACAGTAGTTTGAAAATAAATAGCTTCACCCAACCACTAACCATGAGTGAAGAAAAAGTTTTGGTGTTATCATTCATATTCTCTAAAAAAAAGGCCAAGAAAGCAAAAATTCTGCCAGGGTATGTAAACTTTTGAGTTTTTGAGTCATTACAAACAGAGTGATCTATTTCATGTGTTTATTTCTGTTAATGTCGATGATTATGGCTTACAGCCAATGAAAAGATTCATTATCTCAGTATATTAGAATATTTAACAAAAAACATCTGAAAAGGCTTCCTAAGCATTTAAAAATGTCCTTTAGTCCTTTTTAAGTAGGCTCCACAATCATGGAGAAGACTTCTGACTTGACAGATGTCCAGAAGGCAGTCATTGACATACTCCACAAGGAGGGTAAGCCACAAAAGGTCATTGCTAAAGGAGCTGGCTGTTCACAGAGTGCTGTATCCAAGCATAATAATGAAAGTTGAGTGGAAGGAAAAAGTGTGGTAGTAAAAGGTGCACAAGCAACCGGGATAAGTGCAGCCTTGAAAGGATTATTAAAAAATGGCCATTCAAAAATGTGGGGGAGATTCTCAATGCATGGACTGCTGCTGGAGTAATTGCTTCAAGAGCCACCACACACAGACATATCCGGGACATGGGTTAAAAGTGTCACATTCCTTGTGTCAATCCACTCATGACTAGTGTTGAGCGATACCGTCCGATACTTGAAAGTATCGGTATCGGATAGTATCGGCCGATACCCGAAAAGTATCGGATATCGCCGATACCGATACCTGATACCAATACAAGTCAATAGGACACCAAGTATCAGAAGGTATCCTGATGGTTCCCAGGGTCTGAAGGAGAGGAAACTCTCCTTCAGGCCCTGGGATCCATATTAATGTGTAAAATAAAGAATTAAAATAAAAAATATTGATATACTCACCTTTCCGGAGGCCCCTGCACCTCACCGCTGTTAACCGGCAGCCTTCTTTGCTTAAAATGAGCGCGTTTAGGGCCTTCCATGACGTCACGGCTTCTGATTGGTCGTGTGGCGGTCACATGAGCGGCACGCGACCAATCAGAAGCCGTGACGTCATGGAAGGTGCTGAACGCGCTCACTTTAAGCAAAGCAGTCTGCCGGTTACTACCAGGGCGCGTCAGAGGGTGAGTATATCCCTATTTTTTATTTTAATTCTTTATTTTTTACATGGATATGGATCCCAGGGCCTGAAGGAGAGTTTCCTCTCCTTCAGACCCTGGGAACCATACACTGGGAACTTCCGATTCCGATTCCCGATACCAAAAAAGTATCGGATCTCGGTATCGGAATTCCGATACCGCAAGTATCGGCCGATACCCGATACTTGCGGTATCGGAATGCTCAACACTACTCATGACCAATAGACAATGCCAGAAGCGTCTTACCTGGGCCAAGGAGAAAAAGAACTGAACTCTTGCTCAGTGGTCCAAGGTGTTGTTTTCAGATGAAAGCAAATTTTACATTTCATTTGGAAATCAAGGTCCCAGACTCTGGAGGAAGAGTGAAAAGGCACACAATACAAGCTGCTTGAGGTCTTCTGTGAAGTTTCCACAATCAGTGATGGTTTGGGGAGCCATGTTATCTGCTGGTGTAGGTACACTGTGTTTTATCAAGACCAAAGTCAGAGCCACAGTCTACCAGGAAATTTTAGAGCACTTACTGCTTCCCTCTGCCGACTAGCTTTTTGCAGATGGAAATTTTATTCTCCAGCAGGACTTGGTACCTGTCCACACTGCCAAAAGTACCAATACCTGGTTTAAAAAAAACAGTATTACTGTGCTTGATTGGCCAACAAACTCACCTGACCTTAACCTCATAGAGAATCTATGGGGTATTGTCAAGAGAAAGATCAGAGACATCAGACTCAACAATGCAAACGAGCTAAAGGCTGAAATCAAAGCAACCTGAGCTTCCATAACACCTCAGCAGTGCAACAGGCTGATCGCACCCATGCCACGCCTCATTGATGCAGTAATTGATGCAAAAGGAGCCCCAACCAAGTATTAAGTGCATTTACTGAACAAACATTTCAGTTATTTCAAGCTGGTGTTATAAAGTATTCTAATTTACTGAGATAATGAATTTTGGGTTTTCATTGGCAGCAAGCTATAATCATCAACATTAGCAGAAATAAACACTTGAAATAGATCACTCCATTTGTAATGACTCTATATAATATATGAGTTTCACTTTTTGTGTTGAAGAACTGAAATAAATTAACTTTTTGATGATATTCTAATTTTGTGAGACGCACCTGTATATATATTGTCATAGATCGGTTTACTCAGCTGCTCATTGAGGTAGACACATGAATGCTGTCTCTTTAAATTTTTCACGTATTTATTTAGGTACAGCATAAACCAGGCAGACATAGATACGGCCTTTCTGGTCCAACGGCAAAACAAAACACAGACAAATGGTAAAGTCTGTGCTGCTGCTGGGATCCGCCTACTCAGGAAGCAAATATAGGGAAAAAAGGGTTCAGCTTCCCACCTCTGAATGAGCCAGAAGACTGTGTATTTTTCCATGGGACTCCTTAGCATCCCACCAACTCTGTTCAATAAAAGTAGCCCTTAAACCTGGCCAATTTACCTCTCTCAGCAGTTAGTGTGCTGGAGAGTTTTCATAGGTTTATATCACTGAAGCTAATAATTTCAGTGATAAATATCTCTCTCCAGTAAATTGTCTGTGATTTTGTCATATATCCACCCTGTCTGCCCAAAGCCGGGGTTTTTTGGCACCTTTAGTCACCAAATAGGGAAGTCTAGATTTGGTATCTGTGTTACCGTGCAACTTCCCAGGCCTAAAAAGTCTAAAAATATGAATCTGAAAATTTTGACTTGCATTTGTATTCAGCCCTCAATAGTTTGCAGAACTACCTTTTTCTGCAATTAGTGCTGCAAGTTTTTTGGGGGTATGCCTCTACAAGTTTTGCATATTAAGAGGTTGAAATTTTTACCCATTCTTCTTTGCAAAATAGTTGTAGCTCAGTGAAGAGTATCTGTAAACACATCAATTATCAAGTATTTCTACACATTCTCAATGGCATTCAGGTCTGGACATTGGTTGGGCCATTCAAACACATGAATGTGCTTTGATCTAAACCATTGCACTGGAGTTCTGGCAGTATGTTTAGGGCTGTTTCCCTGCTAGAAAGTGAACCTACACCCATCTTTTACAGTCTCTAGCAGGTTTTCCTCCAGGTTTACCCTTTATTTAGATCATCCTTCTTCCCATCTACTCTGACCAGCTTTCCTGTCCCTGCTGAAGAAAAGCCTCCCCCCAGCATAAGGCTGTCATTTCCATGTTTGACTGTGAGGATGACGTTTTCAGGGTGATGTGCAGTGTTAGTTTTCCCCCACACATAGCGTTTTGCATTTAGCCCAAAAAGTTCTACTCATTTTACCAGAACGTCTTCTTCCACATTCTATCTGTGTCTTCTATATGGCATGTCAAAGAAGGTGATTTGGTCAGATGAGACAGCAGTAGAAATTTTGGTGCTGAATTGAAAATGCTATGAGTGGCGTAAAAGTAACAATGCACATCATCCTGAAAACATCTGTTTCATATAGTCTTGTCCAGAAATATTTGGACAGTAAATGAATCTTCGTGATTTGAGCTCTGTATGCCACTATTTTTTATTTAAAATGAAACAACTGAGTTGCAAAAGATGTGTAAACTTTCAAGTTTAATTAAAGGCGTTGAACAAAAATATTCTGTAAAACGATTAGGAACTGCAACCATTTGCCTACAAAGCATCCTCATTTTAGGGGCTCAAAAGTAATTGGTCAAATTACCTTTACCATAAATAAATTGTTCACTTATAATATTTTGTAGAGAATGCTTTGTAGGCAATGACTGCCGGAAATCTGGAAAACATAAACATTACCAAACAAAGGGTTTTCTCCTTTGTGATGCTTTGCCTGGCTTTTACTGCCACGGACTTCAGTTGTTGCTTGTTTGTGCATAATTTTGCCTTAAGTTTAGTTTTAAGTAGAGATGAGGGAACTTGTTCGGAAAATGTTTGCCAATCTCAAATTCGGCACAAATGTATCACATTCAGATTCGTGTTCAGTTTCCCGAGCATTTTTCCTCAAAGTTGGCAAAATTCAGGAAAAGATTGGTAAATTGTTATTGTCTAAGATAGTGGTGCTGTATTGTGAGCAGGGGTGATGCGATTTATGAGGTGAGGGGGTGTGTCTAGGTCAGAGGAGCGGAAGAGTGTAATTTTTCTTTTCTTTCTTTTTCTGCAATAATTTAATATGTGTACATTCTGGCAGCCAATCAGGGTTCTGAAAACATCCACAATATAATGATGCAAGGTGTTGTGAATTCCGCTCTTGGGCTCCCTCCGGTGGTTGTGAGTAGCACTTTTGTGAGTTCTGCTCTTGGGCTCCCTCCTGTGGTTTTGAGTGGTATAGCTGCTTCTTGGATTTAGCATTAGCAGCTGCTTCCACTGATCGTCTTTCTGGCTCGGCTATTTTAGTCTGGCCTTAGCCCTCAATCAATGCCAGTTGTCAATTGTTCCTGCTTGGAGCCACTGCTCTTTTGGATTTCCCTGACACTCTGTCCAGTTCAGCAAAGATAAGTCCTTGCTTGTCCTTTTGCAGTCCATTTGTTGTGGACTTTATTGTTCAGCACATTCTATGTTTTGCTCATTTGTCCAGCTTATCAGTATGGATCTATTTAGCTAAGCTGGAAGCTCTGGGCTGCAGATTTTGCCCTCCACACCTTTAGTCAGGTGTGGAGATTTTTGCATATCTCTGCGGTGGACTTTTTCTAGTTTTTATTACTGACCGCACAGTGTTCTTTCCTTACTATGTATATAGCTAGAAGTGGCCTCCTTTGCTAAATCTTGTTTCATACTACGTATGTCATTTCCTTCTCCTCTCACAGTCAATATTTGTGGGGGGCTATCCTATCCTTTGGGGATTTTCTCTGAGGCAAGATAGCTTTCCTGTTTCTACCTTTAGGGGTAGCTAGTTCTCCGGCTGTGACGAGGTGTCCAGGGAGTGACAGGAACATCCCACGGCTACTTCTAGTGTTGTGTTAAGATCAGGAACTGCGGTCTGTATAGTTACCACCTGCTCAGAGCTAGTCGCATGTCGCTCCTAAATTACCAGTCCATAACAGTACAACTGGCCAAAAATGAGTTGAATGCATCTCAAAAGAAGGAAAAGAAAAAGAGTTCTGAGCCATTTTTTTTTCTTTAGTCTGTTTTGTCTTTTTCCTTCCTCTTAATCTCTGGGTGGATTTGGGCGCGGACATGGATGTTCAGGGTACGTTTTCTTGTGTGGATCAGCTTGCTGCAAGAGTTCAGAGTATCCAAGATTGTGTTGTTCAGACTCCAGCCTTAGAGCCTAGAATTCCTACTCCAGATTTGTTTTACGGGGATAGATCTAAGTTTTTGAACTTTAAAAATAACTGCAAATTGTTTTTTGCTCTGAAACCCCGTTCCTCTGGTGACCCCACTCAGCAAGTTAAAATAGTTATTTCTCTGCTGCGTGGTGACCCTCAGGACTAGGCATTCTCCCTTGAGTCAGGGGATCCGGCATTGCTTAATGTATATGCATTTTTTCAATCGCTCGGATTATTGTATGACGAACCTAACTCTGTGGATCATGCGGAAAAAACCTTGTTGGCTCTGTGCCAGGGTCAGGAAGCGGCAGAATTATACTGCCAGAAATTTAGAAAATGGTCTGTGCTCACTAAATGGAATGAGGACGCTCTGGCAGCAATTTTCAGAAAGGGTCTTTCTGAAGCCCTTAAAGATGTTATGGTGGGGTTCCCCACGCCTGTTGGTCTGAGCGAATCTATGTCTCTAGCCATTCAGATCGATCGGCGCCTGCGTGAGCGCAAAGTGGTGCACCATATGGCAGCATCCTCTGAGCGGAGTCCTGAGCCTAAGCAATGTGATAGGATTCTGACTAGAGCGGAACAGAGGGGATACAGACGTCAGAATGGGCTTTGTTTTTACTGTGGTGATTGAGCTCATACTATCTCTGATTGCCCTAAGCGTATTAAGAGGGTCGCTAGATCTGTTACCATTAGTACTGTACAGCCTAAGTTTCTCCTGTCTGTGACCCTGATTTGCTCATTGTCATCTTTCTCTGTCATGGCATTTGTGGATTCAGGCGCTGCCCTGAACTTAATGGACTTAGAATTTGCTAGGCGCTGTGGTTTTTCTTTGCAACCTTTGCAGAGCCCTATTCCTTTGAGGGGTATTGATGCTACACCGTTGGCCAAGAATAAACCTCAGTATTGGACTCAGTTGACTATGTGCATGGCTCCAGCACATCAGGAAGATTGTCGTTTTCTGGTGTTGCATAATTTACATGATGTTGTTGTACTGGGTTTTCCATGGTTACAAGTACACAATCCAGTGTTGGGTTGGAAATCGATGTCTGTGACTAGTTGGGGTTGTCAAGGGGTACACAGTGATGTTCCTTTAATGTCAATTTCCTCTTCCCCCTCTTCTGATGTTCCTGAATTTTTGTCAGATTTCCAGGATGTATTCGATGAGCCCAAGTCGAGTTCCCTTCCTCCACATAGGGACTGTGATTGTGCTATTGACTTGATTCCAGGCTCTAAGTTCCCTAAGGGCCGACTTTTCAACCTGTCTGTGCCAGAACATACCGCTATGCGGAGCTATGTTAAGGAGTCCTTGGAGAAGGGGCATATTCGTCCGTCTTCGTCACCATTGGGAGCGGGATTCTTTTTTGTTGCCAAGATGGATGGCTCCTTGAGACCCTGTATTGATTATCGCCTTCTTAATAAGATCACGGTCAAATTCCAATACCCTTTATGTTATGACCCCAATGGCGAGGGTCTCAGAGGAACGTGGAAGTCTGCAGAATACAAAAATCCAGCTCATAGGGCAGTGGTAACTGGGTTGACCATATATCTACTCCTAACGCCAACACTAGAAGTAGCCGGGGATCATTCCTACGTTGATTCTAGATGACACGCGCCAGCCGGAGAATCTAGCTACCCCTAGTAGAGGAAAACAAAGACCTTTCTTGCCTCCAGAGAAGGGGACCCCAAAGCTGGATAGAAGCCCCCCACAAATAATGACGGTGAGGTAAGAGGAAATGACAAACACAGAGATGAGCCAGGTTTAGCACAGAGAGGCCCGCTTACTGATAGCAGAATAAAGAAAGGTAACTTATATGGTCAACAAAAACCCTATCAAAATCCACACTGGAAATTCAAGAACCCCCGAACCGTCTAACGGTCCGGGGGGAGAACACCAGCCCCCTAGAGCTTCCAGCAAAGGTCAGGATATAGATTTGGAACAAGCTGGACAAAAATACAAAACCAAAACAAATAGCAAAAGCAAAAGGCAGACTTAGCTGATATAACTGGAACCAGGATCAGTAGACAAGAGCACAGCAGACTAGCTCTGATAACTACGTTGCCAGGCATTGAACTGAAGGTCCAGGGAGCTTATATAGCAACACCCCTAACTAACGACCCAGGTGCGGATAAAAGGAATGACAGAAAAACCAGAGTCAAAAAACTAGTAACCACTAGAGGGAGCAAAAAGCAAATTCACAACAGTACCCCCCCCTTAGTGAGGGGTCACCGAACCCTCACCACGACCACCAGGGCGATCAGGATGAGCGGCATGAAAGGCACGAACTAAATCGGCCGCATGAACATCAGAGGCGACCACCCAGGAATTATCCTCCTGACCATAGCCCTTCCACTTGACCAGGTACTGAAGCCTCCGCCTGGAGAGGCGAGAATCCAAGATCTTCTCCACCACGTACTCCAACTCGCCCTCAACCAACACCGGAGCAGGAGGCTCAGCAGAAGGAACTACAGGCACAATGTACCGCCGCAACAAGGACCTATGAAATACATTGTGAATAGCAAACGACACAGGAAGATCCAGACGAAAAGATACAGGATTAAGGATTTCCAATATCTTGTAAGGCCCAATAAAACGAGGTTTAAATTTGGGAGAGGAGACCTTCATAGGAACAAAGCGGGAAGAAAGCCATACCAAATCCCCAACGCGTAGTCGGGGACCCACACCGCGGCGGCGGTTGGCAAAGCGCTGAGCCTTCTCCTGTGACAACTTCAAGTTGTCCACCACATGATTCCAGATCTGCTGCAACCTATCCACCACAGAATCCACCCCAGGACAGTCAGAAGGCTCCACATGACCCGAAGAAAAGCGAGGATGGAAACCAGAGTTGCAGAAAAAAGGCGAAACCAAGGTGGCGGAACTAGCCCGATTATTAAGGGCAAACTCAGCCAACGGCAAGAATGTCACCCAATCGTCCTGATCAGCAGAGACAAAACACCTCAAATAAGCCTCCAAAGTCTGATTGGTTCGCTCCGTCTGTCCATTAGTCTGAGGATGGAAAGCAGACGAAAACGACAAATCAATGCCCATCCTACTACAAAAGGATCGCCAGAACCTGGAAACGAACTGGGATCCTCTGTCTGACACAATATTCTCAGGGATGCCGTGCAAACGAACCACGTTCTGGAAAAACACAGGAACCAGATCGGAAGAGGAAGGCAGCTTAGGTAAAGGAACCAAATGGACCATCTTGGAGAAGCGATCACATATCACCCAGATAACGGACATGCCCTGAGATAGCGGAAGATCAGAAATGAAATCCATGGAGATATGTGTCCAAGGTCTCTTCGGGACAGGCAAGGGCAAGAGCAAACCGCTGGCACGAGAACAGCAAGGCTTAGCTCGAGCACAAGTCCCACAGGACTGCACAAATGACCGCACATCCCTTGACAAGGAAGGCCACCAAAAGGACCTGGCCACCAGATCTCTGGTGCCAAAAATTCCCGGGTGACCTGCCAACACCGAGGAATGAACCTCGGAAATGACTCTGCTGGTCCACTTATCCGGGACAAACAGTCTGTCAGGTGGACAAGACTCAGGCCTATCAGCCTGAAATCTCTGCAACACACGTCGCAGATCCGGAGAAATAGCTGACAAGATAACTCCATCTTTAAGAATACCAACAGGATCAGCGACTCCAGGAGCATCAGGCACAAAGCTCCTAGAAAGAGCATCGGCCTTCACATTCTTTGAACCTGGTAAATACGAGACAACAAAATCAAAGCGGGAGAAAAACAATGACCAGCGGGCCTGTCTCGGATTAAGGCGTTTAGCAGACTCGAGATACATCAGATTTTTGTGATCAGTCAAGACCACCACACGATGCTTTGCACCCTCGAGCCAATGACGCCACTCCTCAAATGCCCATTTCATGGCCAACAACTCCCGATTGCCCACATCATAATTTCGCTCGGCAGGCGAAAACTTCCTAGAGAAAAAGGCACAAGGTTTCATAACAGAGCAACCAGGACCTCTCTGCGACAAAACGGCCCCTGCCCCAATCTCCGAAGCATCCACCTCAACCTGAAAGGGAAGTGAGACGTCAGGCTGGCACAAAACAGGCGCCGAAGTAAACCGGCGTTTCAACTCCTGGAAAGCCTCCACGGCAGCAGGAGCCCAGTTAGCTACATCGGAGCCCTTCTTGGTCATATCCGTCAAAGGTTTCACAATGCTAGAAAAATTAGCGATAAAACGACGGTAGAAGTTAGCGAAGCCCAAGAACTTCTGAAGACTCTTAACTGACGAGGGCTGAGTCCAATCAAGAATAGCTCGGACCTTGACTGGGTCCATCTCCACAGCAGAAGGGGAAAAAATGAACCCCAAAAAGGGAACCTTCTGTACACCAAAGAGACACTTTGAGTCCTTGACAAACAAAGAATTTTCACGCAAAATTTTAAAGACCAACCTGACCTGCTCCACATGCGAATCCCAATTATCAGAAAAAACCAAAATATCATCCAGATAAACAATCAAAAATTTATCCAGATACTTCCGGAAAATGTCATGCATAAAGGACTGAAAAACTGAAGGCGCATTGGAGAGCCCAAAAGGCATCACCAAGTACTCAAAATGACCTTCGGGCGTATTGAATGCGGTTTTCCATTCATCACCTTGCTTAATGCGCACAAGGTTGTACGCACCACGAAGGTCTATCTTGGTGAACCACTTGGCACCCTTAATCCGGGCAAACAAGTCAGACAACAGCGGTAAAGGATACTGAAATTTGACAGTGATCTTATTTAAAAGCCGATAATCAATACAAGGTCTCAAAGATCCGTCCTTTTTTGCCACAAAAAAGAATCCCGCACCAAGAGGGGAAGAAGACGGACGAATATGTCCTTTTTCCAGAGACTCCTTGATATATGAACGCATAGCGGTATGTTCAGGTACCGACAGATTAAACAGTCTTCCCTTAGGAAATTTACTGCCTGGGATCAAATCTATAGCACAGTCACAGTCCCTATGAGGAGGCAGTGCACTGGACTCAGACTCACTGAAGACATCCTGATAATCAGACAAATACTCCGGAACTTCCGAAGGCGTAGAAGAAGCAATAGACACAGGCAGGGAATCCTCATGAATACCACGACAGCCCCAACTTGAGACTGACATAGCCTTCCAGTCCAGGACTGGATTATGGGTCTGTAACCATGGCAGCCCTAAAACAACCAAATCATGCATTTTATGTAAAACCAGGAAACGTATCACCTCGCGGTGTTCAGGAGTCATGCACATGGTAACCTGAGTCCAATACTGCGGTTTTGCCATTTGCTGCCAATGGTGTAGCATCAATACCCCTAAGAGGAATAGGATTTTCTAATGGTTCAAGAGTAAATCCACAGCGCTTAGCAAATGAGAGATCCATGAGACTCAGGGCAGCACCTGAATCTACAAACGCCATGACAGGATAAGATGACAGTGAGCAAATCAAAGTTACAGACAGAATAAATTTAGGTTGCAAATTACCCACGGTGACAGGACTAACAACCTTAGCTATACGTTTAGAGCATGCTGAGATAACATGTGTAGAATCACCACAGTAGTAGCACAAGCCATTCCGGCGTCTATGAATTTTCCGCTCATTTCTAGTCAGGATTCTATCACATTGCATTAAATCAGGTGTCTGTTCAGACAACACCATGAGGGAATTTGCGGTTTTTCTATCACATTGCACCGAATTAGGTGTCTGTTCAGACAACACCATGAGGGAATTTGCGGTTTTGCGCTCCCGCAACCGCCGGTCAATTTGAATAGCCAGTGCCATAGTATCATTCAGACCTGTGGGAATGGGAAAACCCACCATAACATTCTTAATGGCTTCAGAAAGGCCATTTCTAAAATTAGCGGCCAGTGCACACTCGTTCCAATGTGTCAGCACGGACCATTTCCGAAATTTTTGGCAATATACTTCAGCCTTGTCCTGCCCCTGAGACATAGACAGCAAGGCCTTTTCTGCCTGAATCTCAAGATTGGGTTCCTCATAAAGTAAACCGAGCGCCAGAAAAAACGCATCAAGATCAGCCAGTGCCGGATCTCCTGGCGCCAGCGAAAAAGCCCAATCCTGAGGGTCGCCCCGTAAGAACGAAATAACAATTTTGACTTGCTGAGCAGAATCTCCTGATGAACAGGGTCTCAGGGACAAAAACAATTTACAATTATTCACGAAATTCCTAAACTTAAACCTGTCTCCGGAAAACAGTTCAGGAATCGGTATTTTAGGTTCTGACCTAGGATTTCTGATAACATAGTCTTGTATGCCCTGCACACGAGTAGCCAGCTGGTCCACACTTGTAATCAAGGTCTGGTCATTCATGTCTGCAGCAAGCATAGCCACTCTGAGGTAAAGGGGAAGGAGAAAAAAAAAAACTCAGAATCTTCTTTCTTATAATCCCTCTTCTGCAATGCATTAAACATTTAATACTGGCCTGGCAAACTGTTATGACCCCAATGGCGAGGGTCTCAGAGGAACGTGGAAGTCTGCAGAATACAAAAATCCAGCTCATAGGGCAGTGGTAACTGGGTTGACCATATATCTACTCCTAACGCCAACACTAGAAGTAGCCGGGGATCATTCCTACGTTGATTCTAGATGACACGCGCCAGCCGGAGAATCTAGCTACCCCTAGTAGAGGAAAACAAAGACCTTTCTTGCCTCCAGAGAAGGGGACCCCAAAGCTGGATAGAAGCCCCCCACAAATAATGACGGTGAGGTAAGAGGAAATGACAAACACAGAGATGAGCCAGGTTTAGCACAGAGAGGCCCGCTTACTGATAGCAGAATAAAGAAAGGTAACTTATATGGTCAACAAAAACCCTATCAAAATCCACACTGGAAATTCAAGAACCCCCGAACCGTCTAACGGTCCGGGGGGAGAACACCAGCCCCCTAGAGCTTCCAGCAAAGGTCAGGATATAGATTTGGAACAAGCTGGACAAAAATACAAAACCAAAACAAATAGCAAAAAGCAAAAGGCAGACTTAGCTGATATAACTGGAACCAGGATCAGTAGACAAGAGCACAGCAGACTAGCTCTGATAACTACGTTGCCAGGCATTGAACTGAAGGTCCAGGGAGCTTATATAGCAACACCCCTAACTAACGACCCAGGTGCGGATAAAAGGAATGACAGAAAAACCAGAGTCAAAAAACTAGTAACCACTAGAGGGAGCAAAAAGCAAATTCACAACACCTTTACCTTTGCTCTCTGATTTGTTTGCTCGGATTAAGGGGGCTAGTTGGTTTACCAAGATTGACCTTCGAGGGGCATATAATCTTGTTCGTATTAAACAGGGTGACGAATGGAAAACTGCAATTAATACGCCCGAAGGCCATTTTGAATACCTGGTGATGCCTTTCGGGCTTTCTAATGCTCCTTCTGTATTTCAGTCCTTCATGCATGACATTTTCCGCAATTATCTTGATAAATTCTTGATTGTGTATTTGGATGATATTTTGATTTTTTCCAATGATTGGGAGTCTCATGTGAAGCAGGTCAGGATGGTATGCCAGATCGTTCGTGATAATGCTCTATGTGTGAAGGGGTCTAAGTGCCTATTTGGAGTTCAGAAGGTCTCTTTTTTGGGGTTTATTTTTTCTCCTTCATCTATAGAAATGGTTCCTGTTAAGGTCCAAGCCATTCATGACTGGATTCAACCCACATCTGTGAAGAGCCTTCAGAAATTTTGGGGCTTTGCTAATTTTTATCGCCGTTTCATTGCCAACTTCTCTAGTGTGGTTAAGCCCCTGACCGATTTGACGAAGAAAGGCGCTGATGTGACAAATTGGTCCTCTGAGGCTGTTGAGGCCTTTCAGGAGCTTAAGCGCTGATTTACTTCTGCCCCTGTCTTGCGTCAGCCGGATGTGTCTCTTCCTTTTCAGGTTGAGGTTGACGCTTCTGAGATTGGGGCAGGGGCCGTTTTGTCACAGAGGAATTCTGATGGTTCCTTGATGAAACCATGTGCCTTCTTTTCCCAAAAGTTTTCGCCTGTGGAACGCAATTATGATGTCGGCAATCGGGAGTTGTTGGCTATGAAGTGGGCATTTGAGGAGTGGCGACATTGGCTTGAGGAGGCCAAGCACCGTATTGTGGTCTTGACCGATCATAAGAATCTGATTTACCTCGAGTCGGCCAAGCGGCTGAACCCTAGACAGGCTCGATGGTCCCTGTTTTTCTCCCGTTTCGATTTTGTGGTTTCATATCTTCTGGGATCTAAGAATGTTAAAGCGGATGCCCTCTCTAGGAGTTTTTTGCCTGATTCTCCTGGAGTTCTTGAGCCCGTTGGCATTCTTAGGGAAGGGGTGATTCTTTCTGCCATCTCCCCTGATTTACGGCGGGTGCTTCAGGAATTTCAGGCTGATAAACCTGACCGCTGTCCTGTGGGGAAGCTGTTTGTTCCTGATAGATGGACAAGTAAGGTAATTTCTGAGGTCCATTGTTCGGTGTTGGCCGGTCATCCTGGGATTTTTGGTACCAGAGATTTGGTGGCTAGGTCCTTTTGGTGGCCTTCCTTGTCGCGAGATGTGCGTTCTTTTGTGCAGTCCTGTGGGACTTGTGCCCGGGCTAAGCCTTGCTGTTCCCGCGCTAGTGGGTTGCTTTTGCCTTTGCCTGTCCCTGAGAGGCCCTGGACGCATATTTCCATGGATTTTATTTCGGATCTTCCTGTGTCCCAGAGGATGTCTGTTATCTGGGTGGTTTGTGACCGGTTCTCTAAAATGGTCCATTTGGTACCTTTGCCTAAATTGCCTTCCTCCTCTTATTTGGTTCCATTGTTTTTTCAGCATGTGGTTCGTTTGCATGGCATTCCGGAAAATATTGTGTCTGACAGAGGTTCCCAGTTTGTTTCCAGGTTTTGGCGGGCCTTTTGTGCTAGGATGGGCATTAATTTGTCTTTTTCTTTGGTGTTCCATCCTCAGACAAATGGCCAAACTGAGCGAACTAATCAAACCTTGGAAACCTATTTGAGATGCTTTGTGTCTGCTGATCAGGATGATTGGGTGGCTTTCTTGCCGTTGGCCGAGTTTGCCCTTAATAATCTGGCCAGTTCGGCTACTTTGGTTTCGCCTTTTTTTTGTAATTTTGGTTTCCATCCTCGTTTTTCTTCAGGGCAGGTTGAGCCTTCTGATTGTCCTGGTGTAGATTCTGTGATGGACAGGTTACAGCAGATTTGGACTCATGTGGTAGACAATTTGACGTTGTCTCAGGAAAAGGCTCAGCGTTTTGCTAACCGCCGTCGGTGTGTTGGTCCTCGGCTTCGTGTGGGGGATTTAGTCTGGTTATCTTCTCGTCATGTTCCTATGAAGGTTTCTTCCCCTAAGTTCAAGCCTCGGTTTATTGGTCCTTATAAGATCTCTGAGATTATCAATCCAGTGTCTTTTCGTTTGGCCCTTCCAGCCTCTTTTGCCATCCACAATGTTTTCCATAGATCTTTGTTGCGGAGATATGTGGTGCCCGTTGTTCCCTCTGTTGATCCTCCTGCCCCGGTGTTGGTTGAGAGGGAGTTGGAATATGTGGTTGAGAAAATTTTGGATTCTCGTTTTTCGAGGCGGAGGCTTCAGTATCTTGTTAAGTGGAAGGGTTATGGCCAGGAGGATAATTCTTGGGTGGTTGCCTCCGATGTCCATGCTGCCGATTTGGTTCGTGCTTTTCACTTGGCTCGTCCTGATCGGCCTGGGGGCTCTGGTGAGGGTTCGGTGACCCCTCCTCAAGGGGGGGTACTGTTGTGAATTCCACTCTTGGGCTCCCTCCGGTGGTTGTGAGTAGCACTTTTGTGAGTTCTGTTCTTGGGCTCCCTCCTGTGGTTTTGAGTGGTATAGCTGCTTCTTGGATTTAGCATTAGCAGCTGCTTCCACTGATCGTCTTTCTGGCTCAGCTATTTTAGTCTGGCCTTAGCCCTCAATCAATGCCAGTTGTCAATTGTTCCTGCTTGGAGCCACTGCTCTTTTGGATTTCCCTGACACTCTGTCCAGTTCAGCAAAGATAAGTCCTTGCTTGTCCTTTTGCAGTTCATTTGTTGTGGACTTTATTGTTCAGCACATTCTATGTTTTGCTCATTTGTCCAGCTTATCAGTATGGATCTATTTAGCTAAGCTGGAAGCTCTGGGCTGCAGATTTTGCCCTCCACACCTTTAGTCAGGTGTGGAGATTTTTGCATATCTATGCGGTGGACTTTTTCTAGTTTTTATTACTGACCGCACAGTGTTCTTTCCTTACTATGTATATAGCTAGAAGTGGCCTCCTTTGCTAAATCTTGTTTCATACTGTGATAGAAATATATATATCATGTAGATCTCACTTGCATGTATACTCCTCTATAATCAAATATATACTTATATGCTCACAGCTAATATATGTATTATAATCAATGGTTTAAAATGGCTGACACGAACTGAACTGATATAAGCCTGATATAACCCAGACAGATCATATGGGGTTTTCCACCCCTAAAAGCAGAAGAGAGTCAGATGTTTGGTGACTGCTGGTCAAGTGTCTCCACTTTGTCCTAGACAGAGAACTCGAGTTTAGTTGCTTGATCAGCAGTCATATGAGCATTAATCACAATATTCCATATATGTTTAGATAACCAATGACAGAGGAGCTAGACAATATGATAATTAACTAACCACCCCTGACAACCCCTAACCACTCCTTTCTATGTGAAAATATAAAACTATGTATGTACAATAAAGTATCAGTATTGATGGAATGTTGTTCTGTCACAGTTGTGTACAGTCCATTCTTGATGAGCGCTCAAAATACTCAGTCTAATTGGGAGCGGCCACAGCACACACAGGGATATATTTATCCAACCCTAATATTTCCATAACAGAATGGCGCCCAACGGCTCGGATGAAACGCACACGTGGACCCACTACTGACCGGAACGGAAGCTATGGCTGTGGCCTGGCACAGGGGCAGGAGACTGCGCAGCTCCATAAGTAAGGTAAGAAAATGTTATCATCTTACCTGAAAGTCCCCTGTGCCCAGTCCTTGTCTATGCCTCTTGCCGGTCAGATGTGGTCACGAATTCCCAGGTAGTGCAAAAAAAATCCGTAGCCACGAATCCACCCTGGGAGGTGTCTGCTGTGGACCGTGTATATGTTTTGTGTAAAATCCGAGAGAGGAAGGAAAAGTGACTTTTGTTTGTGATTGCTGAGAAACAGACCGCAGGAGGTCAAATCGCTCGATAAGTTATTGCAGGATTCCCGTGCATAGGAGGAACACGCAGAGTTCCGGGGCAGGTAGTCCCATGTTCCAGGCACGGGTAGTGATAACTTAAGAGGGCTACTGCAGATTCCCGTAGTGCCGGCGATCCAGTCAGGACGTCCGGACCGGGGTGGTAGATTTCCCGCTTGTTGTGCTTCTCAAGCACTCAGGTGGCCCGGGCGCAGGTGCGTCCAGTGCGATTGGCAGTAGTCTGTTCCCAGCGCAACCTGCATGTGTCACAGAATTTAAAAGGGCATCTCTCGGATTGTCTATCTGTCTGTTTGTGTCATGTACTATTGCCGCTTTAAGAAGCATGAAATAGTGAAAAGAAAGTTTTGGTTTTTTTTTTTCCCTTCTCTCATGAACTTCCTCTTTTTCATCTGAAGCGGAGATATGCATTGTAAATCAAACTGTCACATGTTTTTTTTCTGACTGTTTTCAGCTACAATGCTGGCTATGTGTAGGTTTTTTTTTTTTTTTTTGTGAAGAAGTGAAATTTAAGTTGTATCTATCATTTTTGATGTGACATAAGTGTTTTCAGAAACGTGATTTTAGTGACATTTGATATTATTGCAATGGCATACGTGATATCTAAGAGGAAGTGTGTCTCTGGCTGCATTTGAGCGCAGAGATTCTAAAGGGAAAAAAAAAAAAAAAAAAAGAAGAGAAAAGCCGTTTTAATTTTTAATTTTTTTAACTCTCTTAGGGGGTCTTTTTTCTTTTTGCGGCATTTTAAAGTTTTTTAATTAAGTTTTCCTCAATCTTCAATCTCTTTACCTTTTTATTTTTTATTTATATATATTTTTGAAAAAAGTTTTTTTTTTCCTTACTCTTGTATCAAAGTTTGGAGTTTTTGGTTGTGAACTAAGTTTTTGACGGTTTTTCTTATCGTTTTGAGTTTTTCTTAGTGTTTTATATACTCATTTTTAGAAGTTTTTTTTAGTACTGTTTTCTTTTCTCATTTTTGTGTGTTTTTCATTTTCATTTTTTTTGCTTTTGCTATGGGGAATAAAGTGGCCGAGCAACAGGAAAGTCTTTTTACTTCCTGATGAGAAAACAGCCACTAGATAGTGACAGAATACGAAGGTGTTAAGTATGTGAAGATTTTTGGAAGGTATAAAGTACGTGAAATTCATTAGAATGGCAGATTTCAAGCTGCAGAGTGGCATGACGTAGAAAGGAAAATAAGGGAAGTTACAGTAGCTGATGTTAGATTGCTGAATACTAATACATGGTATGAAGTGGCAGCAGAGCTTACATCGTTTAGGTGGAACAGAAAGTTATATGAGCAAACCAGGAAGTGATTTTTGTGGGTATGAGACGGGAGAATCTGCGCAGTCTGCTTTTAGCAGAATCCATGGTGTAGGTAGTTATTTTTGCACAGTATGTGGTGCGCCCCGTCTCTCCCTACAGGGAGAAGGCATAATTGCTCCTCTCTATTATTCTTGTTGTGCTCCTCTATCCTCTTTTTTTCTCTGTCAGTCTTTTTCTCTCCGCATTCTCTCTCCTTTCTCTCTCCTCTCTCTCCACATTCTCTCTCTCTCTCTCTTCCCCTCTCTATCTCTCTCCTCCATACCCTCCATCTTCTCCTCCCTCTCTCTCCACATTCTCTCTCTCTCTCTCTCTCTCCCTTCCTACTATTACTTTGTCTCACTCCTCAACCCCTCCCCCTTCTTCTTCCTCTTTTTTCCTCCGTGTTGCCGGCTGGGCCAACGCCCAATTCAAACAATATGGTGCTTACAGCACAAGGTGTCCCTGGCACAGTCCAGCCATTGCCAGTTGTGATATCGGGGAAAGAGGGTGAAAGCCCCCCCTACAGTGGGCAGCCCCAGACATATCAGGCAGCAGTCAGCTCAGCCCTGGGTGCAGAGGGGGGAGGAGTGATATCAGAACGAGCTCACTGACAGATCCTCCGTTACCTCATTTCACAGTCAACAATATTGTAACCCTTAAGGTTTTACATGAACTTTGATATCACCATGTATTGATAATGTACAGCTTCAGCACCGGTCAGAGCTGCCTACATCCACATTCACACCAACATGAAACTATAATCCTAATCCATCATAGCTTCAGCAAGGGGGGAGACATCCTCACATAAAAAAAAAAAAAAAAAAAAAAAAAAAGCAACTTCTAAGTCCAAAATCAGTCAGTGTATGACCCCGGTACAAGCCATCACAACTATTCCTCTGATGAAGATGAAGAGGGAACATCATACATGCTGTCTAGTACTAGAAAAGAAACCCACAGGCACCAAGAATGCAGGGGCAGATAGAGGCACCGCCATTACACTATGTGCACTGCACTTCAAGTCAGGTGACAATTTTCCAGACCCAGGGATGCATCCCATGCCATTTTACCGAAGAGAGTAGCAGAAGCAGCAAACATATGCAGCCAGCTGGAATGATCTCTGGGCCATGAATGAAAATAGAAGCAGGTGATGCACTCTGGCCAATCATGAAGGAACAATTCAAACTTCCAGCAGAATCAGATGTACACGCTTGGGAGTCAGGGCCACAGCTAATTGAACAGCTCAGAGAGTGGGCCAAAGGCAGATTGGCAGGACAAGCCATGACATGAGCCAAGATAAGACAGAGTCTGTAAAGAAGTTTCATTGCAGAGTAATGCAAGTATTCCAAGACTTGGGCTTCACCATTCATGACCAGATACACAGGCCTTTGGACATGGACTGAGACAGCCAATCAGGAAACCACTGATAGTGGCTAGGCCTGAGAACAGGTCAATAGCAGTGGACTGACCCAGAAAAAATGTTTTATGTGCGCCTAGGAGACTGTCTATTGCCGATTGTCACCAAAACTGCCACCATTATAGCACCACAAAGAGCGCGAAGAAGGAAACGGGTGCCGTGCTGCTGAGAACGCTGGAAGGGGAGCCAGAGGTGAAGACGCTGCAAAGTGCCGACCAACACACCACCAGAAGAACCGCTGCAGACTCCAGAGAGGAGACACCGACCTCAATAAGGTTAGCAAAGGGGAGAAGCTATGTCGGAGCAGGGGGAAGAAGTGATGGCAGATGCAGCCGCAGCCCCTGTAATGCCCCAAGACCTTGGGTTGGATGCAGCCGCCGGTCTCATGGCACCCCCGGGCCTCGTCACTGATGCACCTGCAGGCCCCGTCTTACCACCGCAGCTTCAATCAGCAGACCGTACCCCGCTGCTGCTACAGTACCCATCATGCCGTTGATCACAGTAGCCAAAAGGATTGAGTCTCAACCAGGGGTGCAGAAGACAGCCCCTCTCATGGTGACTACTGACCTGGAAGCGCAACCACCCTACAAAGACAGAAGAAGTGTCAAGGGTTACATCTGTGGCAAGTTTGGCCATTACCAGAACAGAGGCAAGCAAGCCAGGCCCGCAAGACACTATGCTCCTGACATGTAAAACTTCATCTGCAAGACCAATACCTCAAATTACCCTTAAAGTGGATGGCGTTGTCAGATCCAAAGTGGTGCAGCCAGAAGTGTGATGACACCTGTGGAACTCGCTGATCCCACCTGCCTATCAGAATTCTCTGTGTCTCGCATGGGCATTGATGGCCAAGTCAGACATTCTCAGCTTACAAAGCCACTGAGCGTGTGCACTCAGCCAGGACACTCTATCCTGTCCCAGTTTGTGGTGTAAAGGACCTGCCACTCAACCTGCTGGGAGCAAACCTACTGCAGAAGCTGAAGGCAACCACAGTGTTCCAGGAAGATGGGACAGTGACACTTTCTTCATCCCTGACCCGAGAAGAGTCATGCTGGCGGCCCTACAAGAACATTAAACAATCGATGAGGCCTACCCAAGGAGGTACTGGATGTAGTACCAGAAAGTCTATGGTCTAAGGGACCCCAGCACGTGAGAAAACCTCAAGTTGCCCCAGTACGGGTGTCACTCAAGACAGATACCCCGTACCCTCGTAAGGCCCAGGCCAGGCCTAGAGTCAAGCTGCCTCTTACCGACTGAAGGTCTACCTGGAAATAGGAATCATTGTTCCTCGCAAATCGCCTTGCAATACCCCGCTTTTCCCCGTCAAGAAAAAGACTGTAAAAGGAGAGCCAGCCAAGTTCAGAATGGTATATAACCTGAGAGCTGTGAATGACACCACAGTGTTTGAAACTGCAATTATGCCGAATCCGCACACTCTGCTCTCGAATGTGCCTGCCACAGCAAAAGTGTTCACAGTGACCGACCTGGCTAAGGTTTTCTCCAGTGTTCCCCCTTCACCCGGATGACCAGTTCCTGTTTGCCTTAATGCACCAGGGGGGACACCACACATGGACAGTGATGCCACAGTGGGCCCAGAACAGCCCTTCACAGTTCACCAAAGCAATGTCCACAGTTCTCACCAACTGAGTCACAGAACAAGCAGAAGTAACCCTGCTACAATACATGGACAATCTACTCCTTTGTGCAGTTGACTTTGACACGTGTAAAGCCCATTCCTTGTATCTCCTACTCTACCTGGCGGAGCAGCACTGCAAGATCTCAAAGAACAAAGTCCAGTGGTGTCTGAAGCAAGTTACGTTCCAGAGACACTGTATTGCTCACCAGGCGAAACACCTGACAGATGACCGGAAGACCACAGTGGAGAAGATGGTCCCTCCGACAACTCCAAAGGTGCTACAGGCCTTCCTTGGTCTAGTTTCATATTGCAGAGCCTGGATCCCTGATGCTTCCGTCCTAATGCAGCCTCTGTGTGAATACGTCAGTGTGACCCCGTTCCTCCAGACAGATGTGGCCTTCAGTTCGTTCAAGAAGTTAAAAGGCTCTGTAGTCTCAGCGCCAGCACTAGGCCTATCTGACTACAAGAAGCCATTCCGCCTCTACTTGATGAGAAGAAAAGGCCTTGCTACTGGAGTCCTGACACAGCTTCAGGGGGGAAAGCAGAGACTTTCGGACTACTTTTCAGCTTGCCTGGATCCAGTTGCAAGGGAAGCCTCTTCCTCCCGCATGAGAGCAGCAGTTGCAGCACACGCCCTCCTGGACAGGACTACTGACATCAGTGGAAAAACCATTGGAAATCCTGGCTCCGCATGACATCTCGGCAATCCTCAACCAAACCCAGCTAAAACATCTCTCCACCGCCAGGCATCTTCGCCTCCAGTGCTCTCTACTCCTGCCCAACAATGTCACCATCTCCAGATGCACAGTCCTCAATCCGCCCACTCTACTCCCACTCCCAAGGGGGGATACAGATACGGATCCTCAGATAAAAAGTCTGATCAAAATCTGCATGATACCTTCTGCAGGGATCTGAATTTGCTCCGGACGGATGACCATGATTGCTTCAGCATCATGCAACAGGAAACAGCAGGACTACCCAAGGTGGCAGAAGAGCCACTGACCAACCCAGAGTTGATCCTCTATGTGGATGGCTACAGATTTGCAGATGATGAAGGAAGATTCCACACGGGAGGTGCAGCGACCAGCAATCAAGAGATCCTGTGGTCCAGAAGTCTGCCGCCCAGTCTGTCAGCCCAGGAAGCAGAACTGATAGCGCTGATGAAGGCCTACCAGATGGCAGAAGACAAGACTGAGAAAATGTTTACCGATTCAAGGTACTTGCATGGCATAGCACACGACTTCGGACCCATCTGGGCTGCAAGGGACTTCCTCACAGCAAGCGGAACAACCGTGAAGCATCAATGGAGCCATTAAGGACCTGCTGAACACACTTCAACTTCCAAAAGTGGTGACAATGCTAAAAGTCAAAGCGCATGGAAAGCTGAACACAGTAGGGGCACGAGGCAACAACATGGCGGATATGGCAGCCAAAGAAACAGTCAAGGAAAGACAATATGGACAAGTGGAAGAGGTCGTAGAGCCAGACGGCTACTACAGGACGGCTGAAGACAGGAAACCTGACAAGATGACATCCTGGGATCTGCTCAAAAAAGTTGCAAGAGCAAGCCCCAAAGGACAAGAAGGAATGCTGGATGCAGAAGTGAGCAACACATGAAGAAGGAAGGGTATACTAAATGGACTACAAACCCTGTTTACCCCGAAGCATGTACCCTATGGTGGTCCAGTGGGCACGTGGGCCCACACACAGATTAAAGACACAGATGAATGATCCGATTGGTGCTTACTGGTTTGCTCCAGAAATCTCCACCCTAACAGCCAAGTTCATAAACAGCTGTCTGACCTGTGGCAAATGCAACCCTGGAAGAATGAAGAAAGTTCCCACACATCAACTTGCCAGACCACTGTACCCCCTTCCAGAGGATCCAGATAGACCACATCCAGATGCCACCAAGTGGAGAATTCGAATATGCCCTTGTGGCCGTGGACATGTTCTCAAGATGACAGCCAGAAGCTTTCCCAGTGAAGAACCAGTCAGCAAAGACTACTGCAAAGAAGCTACTCTCAGAGACGAGATATGCAGCTATGGGGTCCCAGAAGTGATAGAGAGTGACCAGGGACCCGCATTCACAGCAAATCTCACACGAGAGATCTAGTCAGCAGTAGGATCAGACTTAGGCCTACACACTCCCAATCACACTACTCAGTGTTAGGCACACTCCCAGAGGCCCAGGAAAGCTGTTACCATATGAAATTTTGTTTGTGTCTAGTCCCAGGTTAGGGGTATCCTTTCCCTTAGCAGCTGATTATGCAATATGATACTTTGTCTGCTTATGTAATTGAAATCACCAAGAAACTTGCTAACATCCATTCTCGAGTTTTTTTCTTCATTGCCAGATCCAGATTCAGTGTCCGGTATGCACTCCTAGAAGCCAGGAGACTGGGTGTTGGTGAAAAAGCTTGTAAGGAGAACACCACTCGATCCCAGATTTGATGGTCCTGCTCAAGTGCTGCTGATGACACCAAACTCTGTGAAACTGGAGGGAAGACTCGCTTGGATCCACTCATCGCATGGCAAGAAAGCTCCCCTACCAGAAGATGACACCCAAGCCAGAATGATGTCGTGGATGCCCTGCCTGACCGAACAGATGACCTACCTGATAAAGACTGCACATCGCTCACTACACCTGCTATTGACTAAGAGACTGATTGCAACGAACCCCCGTTAGGGACAGATCTCCTGACCGCCCATTTGCGAAAAGTCTGTATGGAGTGGGGCACAGGCGTTAGGCTTGTGTCAGTTCGCCAACAGCACAAAAGAGTTGCAGCGCTTTGGGACAGGAGGCTAGGATTAGGGCAAGTGATATCTAAGGGGGGCTTGTGATAGAAATATATATATCATGTAGATCTCACTTGCATGTATACTCCTCTATAATCAAATATATACTTATATGCTCACAGCTAATATATATATTATAATCAATGGTTTAAAATGGCTGACACGAACTGAACTGATATAAGCCTGATATAACCCAGACAGATCATATGGGGTTTTCCACCCCTAAAAGCAGAAGAGAGTCAGATGTTTGGTGACTGCTGGTCAAGTGTCTCCACTTTGTCCTAGACAGAGAACTCGAGTTTAGTTGCTTGATCAGCAGTCATATGAGCATTAATCACAATATTCCATATATGTTTAGATAACCAATGACAGAGGAGCTAGACAATATGATAATTAACTAACCACCCCTGACAACCCCTAACCACTCCTTTCTATGTGAAAATATAAAACTATGTATGTACAATAAAGTATCAGTATTGATGGAATGTTGTTCTGTCACAGTTGTGTACAGTCCATTCTTGATGAGCGCTCAAAATACTCAGTCTAATTGGGAGCGGCCACAGCACACACAGGGATATATTTATCCAACCCTAATATTTCCATAACATACTACGTATGTCATTTCCTTCTCCTCTCACAGTCAATATTTGTGGGGGGCTATCCTATCCTTTGGGGATTTTCTCTGAGGCAAGATAGCTTTCCTGTTTCTACCTTTAGGGGTAGCTAGTTCTCTGGCTGTGACGAGGTGTCCAGGGAGTGACAGGAACATCCCACGGCTACTTCTAGTGTTGTGTTAAGATCAGGAACTGCGGTCTGTATAGTTACCACCTGCTCAGAGCTAGTCGCATGTCGCTCCTAAATTACCAGTCCATAACAGCAAGGTCTTCTGTGATTGGCTGTTGAAGTCACATGTCAGACCTCTCGTTTTGCTGGCTCCATTTTCTCAATGTAATAGTGCAGAGAGGCCGCTGATGCTGCTGCTGCAAGTGAACTTGCCATCTAGTTAGACAGGACCCTGTCCTGTCTGAAATCGATCTTCCAGCATCTAACTAGATTGCGCTAAAACTGTGTTGCAGTCGGGAATCCCTATTTGCTAATCCAAATCATTTGGGCTAAAACTGTGATGCAGTGAGAAATCAGGAGGTCCTAATGGCTGATCAAAATAGTTAGGCCTAATATTGGGCTTCAGGTAGGAGGGCCTATTATCTAATCACAATTGTTTGGGCTAAAACTATGTTGCACTGAGGAATCAGGAGACCCCATTTACTAATCAAAATCATTAGGTTTAATATTGGGGTTTAGCCAGAAGGCCCTATTTGCTTATCCAAATCTTTTGAGCTAAAACTGTGTGGCAATGAGGAATCATGAGGCCCCATTTGTTAACCAAAATCATTTGGCCTAATATTGGGGTTCATCCAGGATGCCCTATTTGCTAATCCAAATCATTTGGGCTACAACTGTGTTGCAGTCAGGAGGCCCCATTTGCTAATCCAAACTGCTTGGGCTAAAATTATTTTGCAGTCAGGAATCAGGAGGCTCTATTTGCTAATCTAAATCAGTAGGTCTAAAAGTGTTGTTCAGTCACACTATCTATGAAAATAAATAGTGATTGTTCATTTAGTGACAGGTAGTGTTGAGCATTCCGATACCGCAAGAATCGGGTATCGGCCGATACTTGCGGTATCGGAATTCCGATACCGAGTTCCGATACTTTTGTGGTATCGGAAATCGGAATCAGAAGTTCCCAGTGTATGGTTCCCAGGGTCTGGAGGAGAGGAGACTCTCCTTCAGGCCCTGGGATCCATATTCATGTAAAAAATAAAGAATTAAAATAAAAAATATGGATATACTCACCCGTCCGGTGGCCCCTGGACCTTACCGATTGTAACCGGCAGCCTCCATTCCTAAGAATGAGGAATTTAGGACCCTCGATGACGTCGCAGCTTGTGATTGGTCGCGTGCCACTCATGTGACCGCTCACGCGACCAATCACAAGCCGCGACGTCATCACAGGTCCTAAACTCCTCATTGAGGAGTTTAGGGCCTGCGATGACGTCGCGGCCTGTGATTGGTCGCGTGAGCGGTCACATGAGCGGCACGCGACCAATCAAAAGCCGCAACATCATCGAAGGTCCTAAACTGCTCATTCTTAGGAACGGAGGCTGCCGGTTACAATCATTTAATACGTAGAAAATTGACACTGTTCAAAATGATTTTTGATGAATAAGGTACAGAATCAAGTAGCGTACATGACGTTTTTACCCTTTGGAGGGTCTTTCTCAAACAACGCTAGCTGTAAATTCAATATAGCCCACAAAGAAATGGTGTGCAAATTAGGTGCTATCGATAAGCAATGAGATAGGAAATGGTGTCCTAGACTGCGTATTGCAGCACAACTGTGGTGGACCGCTATCTTTATATTTTTCTACCAATACACTGTGTTCCAAATTATTATGCAAATAATATTTCCTCATATTTTCTCTAAATTACCTATCTGAATTGCAGTCATTGCTATTTTCCAGTCATCTACTATTCTAGTATAATTGCAATGTTTTGGAACAAACTGCCTATGAAAACATTATCTTTTTTAAAAAAAATAAACACTCAAAATGCATGTTCCAAATTATTATGCACAGCAGAGTTTTCAACCGTTTTTTTTTATTTTGAACAAAAAAATGGTCAATTGTGAAGTTATAAGCATTATCAGCTTATTACAAAATGAAATCAAACAGTTTTCAAGTGAAAACTTTATTCTAGGTGATGTTACATTTGCACATAGGACCCCTTGTTCGAAAGAAGCTTCTGAACTCTCTCGTCCATTGAATTTGTCAGTTTTTGGATGGTTTCTGCTTCAATTGTTTTGCATGTGGACAAAATACCATCCCAGAGCTGTTGCTTAGATGTGAACTGCCTCCCACCATCATAGACACTCCTTTTGATGATGCTCCAGAGGTTCTCAATGGGGTTGAGGTCAGGGGAAGATGGTGGCCACACCATAAGTTTGTCCTCTTTTATGCCCATAGCAGCCAGAGATGCAGATGTGTTTTTTGCAGCATGAGACGATGCATTATCATGCATGAAAATGATCTTGCTGCGGAAAGCACGGTTCTTCCTCTTGAACCATGGCAGGAAGTGTTGTTTTAGAAACATCTTTACCCCTTCAGAGATCATAAAGGGGCCGACAATCTCTCTTCCCATGATTCCAGCCCCAAACATTACTCCACCTCCTCCTTGTTGGCGCCTTAGCCGTGTTTTCATGTGGTGTCAAACAACCAGCCATCCTCCACTCCATCCATCTGGACCATCGAGCATTGCACGGCACTCATCGGTGAACAAAACAGTTTGGAAGTCAGTCTTCATGTATCGTTTGGCCCACTGCTTGTGTGCAGTGGATAGAAGTGGTCGACAGGATGGCTTACGCACAGCTGCAAACCTCTGAAGGACCCTGCATCTTGTTGTTCTGGGGACGTTGGAGGCACCAGCAGCTTAAAAACTTGTCTGCTGCTATGACAAAGCATTTTTGCAGCTGCTCTTTTAACCTTACGCAATTGCCTGTTGAAAAGAGTCCTCAATTTTTCCTTATCAGCACGCACACGTGTGTGCTTGGAATCAGCTACATACTTCTTGATTGTGCGATGATCACGATGAAGTGTCTTGACAATGTTGATTGCAGTCATGCCTTGACCTAAATACTCCACAATTTGTTGCTTCTCAGCAGCCGACACATCCTTTTTCTTTCCCATTTTGGCAAAAAATGTAGGCTGCTTAATAATGTGGAACAGCCTTCTTAAGTAGTCTTGCCTTTATTTGGACACACCTGCCAAACTAATTTGCACAGGTATCTGCAATTGCTTTCAGTGATATAAAGAGCCCTGACACACATCACCATCAATGAGTTTAAATGACAAACAAAAAAATTCTAACCTTATCACTCCTAAATAGTGTTGAGCGATACCTTCCGATACTCAAAGGTATCGGTATCGGATGGGATCGGCCGATATCCAAAAAATATCGGATATCGCCGATACCGATACCCGATACCAATGCAAGTCAATGGGACACAAGTATCGGAAGGTATCCTGGATGGTTCCCAGGGTCTGAAGGAGAGGAAACTCTCCTTCAGGCCCTGGGATCCATATTCATGTAAAAAATAAAGAATTAAAATAAAAAATATGGATATACTCACCCCTCCGGCGGCCCCTGGACCTTAGCAATGTAACCGGCAGCCTCCGTTCCTAAGAATGAGGAGTGAAGGACCTTCGATGATGTCACGGCTTGTGATTGGTCGCGTGACCGCTCATGTGACCGCTCATGCGACCAATCACAAGCCGCAATGTCATCGCAGGTCCTAAACTCACTGCATTCTTAGGAACGGAGGCTGCCGGTTACATCGCTAAGGTCCAGGGTCCGCCGGAGGTGTGAGTATATCCATATTTTTTATTTTAATTCTTTATTTTTTACATGAATATGGATCCCAGGGCCTGAAGGAGAGTCTCCTCTTCTCCAGACCCTGGGAACCATACACTGGGAACTTCCGATTCCGATTTCACAAAAATATCGGAACTCGGTATCGGAATTCCGATACAGCAAATATCGGCCGATACCCGATACTTGCGGTATCGGAATGCTCAACACTACTCCTAAACTCTTTGTGCATAATAATTTGGAACACATGTTAGGGCATGTTAGGTTAGGCTGTGAGTTGAACTAGATGGACTTAAAGTCTTCCTTCAACCTTAATAACTATGTACTCTATGAAACTGATGTTTGTGCCATCTGAGTGTGTCTTGGAAAAACAAAGTAAATGAGCTGCTTCATGAGGTATCAGGGCTCCCAGCACAGAAGGCTTACACCGCTTCTTTACCCACCACATCAGAATTGAATTTTCAATTCAAAGCTGTAAATACTGGCCCAGACCCTGATACCTCATGCATGGACCATAGCTGACTGCTGCTGTGCCAATATCAAAGTTCTACGGTGGGTCAATTGATGCCACTTTTAATGGTGTCTGCTCCTAACTTGAAATGTTTGGGAAGTTTTTTGTCACCCCTTAAAGTGTTGTGTATACTTTTGGTTTTGTCGCCCATTGAATTTAATGGGGTTTGGTTTCTTCGTCCAACCATTCAGCGAACATATGCATCGAACATTGGGATGTTCGCAGACCCAACCTTGAAAGGCTCTCTCATCTCTAGTTTTAAGCATTGACAGCTCAGCTGCACAATCTGAGGCAGGAACAAGCAGAGCTGTCAGTTTTGTGAGTAAAATGCCAGCTGCCCAATCTGGCTGGGCTTGCTGACTTTCCTCCTCCTATCACCTGCTCTGGGTAATTACCAGGGCATTTAGCTGGCAGACAATGATTAGACCATAACTAGTTGCAGCTTTGCTCTGTGGTGTGTGTGCGTTGTTCTTTGTGTTCAACTGTTCAGATCTTTATTGCCTGACCTCAGACTTTGCCTATTGACTATACTTTTACCTTGCCCTTTTGCCTTTGTCATATTATTCTGGTATTTGACCCCGGTGTCGTTGATACCCATGACTCACAGCTTGTCTGTGAGAAATGACTCAGCGTCACATTACGAATGGCTGTTTACAATTTTTTTCGCCAGTATGGATCCCAATCCAACACTTAGTGTTCAGGTGGTGAATCTGACCCAAATGATACAGCATTCAGCTAAATAACACCAGAACCTTGAATTATTGCAGTTTCCATTGCAGAGCCAGGTGTGTAGTTTTATGAAAATTTCCCTACAGCAGTGATCGCATTGTCTGTACCTTGAGATGTGCAGATGACCTCTTCCCAACCTGTAGTAGCCCTTTCTGATAAATTTTGGGAGAGACTAGTCAGTTTACTATATTTTTTCCCCTGCAAAGTCAGTACTCAGGGGGTCACCTAGACTTTCATGTACCTTTTTTCTACTCTGATAATGTAATGCTTAATATGGTTTGCTTGTTTGCTAAATTTGAATTATTTTTCTGTTCAGGAAATTTCATTCCTGGGGTTCATCAAATAGGCTGATGGTTTAAGATGGATCCAGGGAACGTACAAGCCATAACAGATTGAGCTCAACCTAGGGGCCTTTGCAAAGTTTTTTAGGATTTGTCAACTATTATAAAAAATTCATTAGGGTTTTTTGATAAATTGCTAAACCTTTTACTGACCTCGCACATAACACGGCAGATTTAAAAGTTTGATCACAGGACTCTATGAGGGCTTTTGAAAAAATCAGTGTTTTATAACTGCTCTTTTTCTAATCCAACCAGATCTCAAGGAACCATTCATTGTGAAGGTGGATGCTTCGGGGGTCGAGGTAGAAGCCGCTTTATGTCAGGGTTCCAAAACTCTGGCCATGTACATTTTTCTACAAAAACATTTTGTCTGCTGAAAGAAATTATGATGTTGGGAATCATGAGTTACTCTCTGTTAAATTAGCCTTTGAGTAATGGAGGCATTTTTTGAGGGGACGGTTCATCAAGTCACTGTGGTCACTGGCCATAAAAATTTTTTTAGCTAACATTGAATCAGCTAAACGGTTAACCTCTAGACAGGCCAGATGGTCCTTATTTTTTTCTAGATTCAATTTCTCTAATACAATAAGGTCAGAGTTCAAGAATGTAAAGAATGATGCATTATCACACAGTCTTAATGGAGTTTCACCTCCAGAACCTACATTCTCCATTATCCTTCAGGTCATTGTGGTTTCTTTGGAGTTGGAAGCAGAAGTCCATAATGTCCAGTCATTGGCCCCTTCCACTACCCCAGGGTCCAAATTATCTGTACCTAAGAATGCATCTGTTGCAGGAGTTTCCTGATTCCACCTTTCTCAGCCTCTGTCTGGGTTCAGGTTGGCTATTTTTCGCCGCTGCTTCCTGCAGGCTATGTCAGTTATAGTTTTTGCCTAGTGCTGCTGTAGCTGACACCGATTGCTTTGATTAGTCCTGCTGCTTGGCTGTCTGAACCCATGTCTCTGTTTTCTCCTGTTCCCTTCTTGACTCAATGTTTCCCTTTAGTGTGCAGACTCTCTGGTCTTGACTTGGCTTGTCTCCTGACCTGCTTCTGTCCTTTGTCTTTTGGTTTATCCGCTACTGACCATTACAGACTCCCTGGCTTGTCTCTGACCATGAGTTTGCTTATTCCTTTGGTACTGCGCTGCAGTCTAGGATTTGACCTGGCTTCTTTGACTATTCTGCTGCCACCTGTGGTAGCCTCACTGCTGCACTGCAGGTCAGCTCTGTTTAGGTGCAGACCTGCTTCCTCTCTACTGCCATCTAGTGAAGCCAGCACCTACCTGCATTGTAGCAGCATGTCAGTTGACCAATTCAGTAAACAGGCTCATTTTATTCCTCTCTCTGTTGTTTATTTGTCATGTGAGATTGCATGGAATTCCTCTTAACATTGTGACTGATAGGGTAGTGCAAATTGACCCCAAATTCTTGAGAGCTTTTTGTAAGAAATTTGGGATTGACTTGTCATTTCCCTCTGACTGTAACTCTGAAACGAATGGTCAAATAGGAATGACAAATAGTGTTGAGCATTCCGATACCGCAAGTATCGTGTATCGGCCGATACTTACGGTATCGGAATTCCGATACCGGTATTCCGATACTTGCCGCGTATCGGATACCGGAATCGGAAGTTCCAAGATTCAAAATGCAGAAATTCAGCCAATGAGAATGATTCCAAGTGTGGGCACATCCTGTTTAGCATGGAGGGCATGAAAGTACTGGCAAGGCTGTGATTGGCTGCTGAAATGATGTCATGATGCAGTTTAAAAGTCGCTGGCGCCATTTTGCGATCACTCTGCTGTGAATTCAGTTAGTGACAGGACGCTGTTTGCTGACTGAGGGACAGTTTAGAGATAGCGATTTGCTTCTTTGTGCTTTCCAAAGGCTAATTTAGCAACCGCTGTGTTCACCTACTAGTCACCTTGCTTTTGCCTTGTAGCGCTGTTTTCACAGCGATCTGCAAGGTCTGTGTGTGTGTGTGTGTGAGTGCAGCCCACTCTCTAGTCTGAGTGCAGCCACATAGGCCATCCATAGCTGGTTGTATTCAGTTCAGGGAGGGTGGTTCATTGCCTCATACTGTTTTTTTTTTTTTTTTTTTTTTTTCAAGTAGTGTAGTCTGCTGCTAATTTATTTAAAAAAATCCTATTAGTGTCTTTCCACCCATCTCCAGCTAATTTGTGGAAAAACACTACATAGGATAAAGTAGAGGAGGGTTTTTGGGCCTTGCAGCGCCGTTTACGGCTGTCTGCACGGTCTCCGTGTGACTGCAGCTCGCCCTGTAGTCTGTGAGCAGCCGTAGCCTGGTTGTCTGCAGCTCAGGGTTGTTCACTGCGTCATACCGCCAAATCAATTTTAATTTTTTTTCAAGTAGTGTAGTCTGCTGCTAATTAATTTAAAAAAATCCTATTAGTGTCTTTCCACCCGTCTCCAGCTAATTTGTGGAAAAACACTACATAGGATAAAGTAGAGGAGGGTTTTTGGGCCTTGCAGCGCCGTTTACGGCTGTCTGCACGGTCTCCGTGTGACTGCAGCTCGCCCTGTAGTCTGTGAGCAGCCGTAGCCTGGTTGTCTGCAGCTCAGGGTTGTTCACTGCGTCATACCGCCAAATCAATTTTAATTTTTTTTCAAGTAGTGTAGTCTGCTGCTAATTAATTTAAAAAAATCCTATTAGTGTCTTTCCACCCGTCTCCAGCTAATTTGTGGAAAAACACTACATAGGATAAAGTAGAGGAGGGTTTTTGGGCCTTGCAGCGCCGTTTACGGCTGTCTGCACGGTCTCCGTGTGACTGCAGCTCGCCCTGTAGTCTGTGAGCAGCCGTAGCCTGGTTGTCTGCAGCTCAGGGTTGTTCACTGCGTCATACCGCCAAATCAATTTTAATTTTTTTTCAAGTAGTGTAGTCTGCTGCTAATTAATTTAAAAAAATCCTATTAGTGTCTTTCCACCCGTCTCCAGCTAATTTGTGGAAAAACACTACATAGGATAAAGTAGAGGAGGGTTTTTGGGCCTTGCAGCGCCGTTTACGGCTGTCTGCACGGTCTCCGTGTGACTGCAGCTCGCCCTGTAGTCTGTGAGCAGCCGTAGCCTGGTTGTCTGCAGCTCAGGGTTGTTCACTGCGTCATACCGCCAAATCAATTTTAATTTTTTTTCAAGTAGTGTAGTCTGCTGCTAATTAATTTAAAAAAATCCTATTAGTGTCTTTCCACCCGTCTCCAGCTAATTTGTGGAAAAACACTACATAGGATAAAGTAGAGGAGGGTTTTTGGGCCTTGCAGCGCCGTTTACGTCTGTCTGCACGGTCTCCGTGTGACTGCAGCTCTATCTGTTGTCAGTTCAGCCCCCAAAAAAGAAATAAATAATAAAGTTCACCAAACACACCAGTTACACCACTTTACATTTGTGTAGGCCACATTAGCTCATATTAAAGTCTAGTCCACACTTTAGAAAATTAGTGTTTCTTATACCTGTTAGGAGGAGTTGCTCAGGAATAAGCACACAAATCCGTTAGTACTTTTCTGCTTATCTTTATCAGTCAACCAAGATGAAGAAGGCAGTGAGTAAGGCACGTGGGCGTGGGCGCGGAGCAGGGAGGGGACGTGGGGATTCTGTGCCTGCTGCGGGCACCGGTGACTCATCAGCACCCACTTTCACCAGGCAACAGTCGTTCATGCGCAGCTTTGTGTCAGAGCGCCGTACACCGCTGCTGCGTGAAGACCAAATTGAAGCCGTTGTCGGATGGATGGCAGCTAATGCATCAACTTCCATTAGTGCCACATCCTCTCAGACACAGAGCACTGGAGAGCAGCCATCTGTCTCTTCACCACCTGCCAAATTGCCCAGGCAGACAGAGAGCCCAGGACAGGAGCCGTCTCTACTTCTGTTCTCTGAATCTCTTGGCTTGGAAACAGGGGGCCAGCCAAGCAGCATTGGAGAAATGGAAGAAGAGGCAGGGTGCAGTGATGCCCAACAGCTTTTTCTGTCTTCCTCTGAAGAGGCGGGTGGGCCAGTGGCTCCGGTCACCACATCGCAGGCCGCATCAGCTGATGATGACACTCAGGTGCCACTTACTGGTGCGTGCTCTGCTGCTGAGACTACCCAGGAGGAGCAGTTGGGGGCAGAGGGTAGTGTAGATGATGAGGTCCTCGACCCATCTTGGCGTGAGGGACAGGAAGGTGGTGGGAGCAGCTCTGAGGAAGAGATTCCCCGTACGGCCCAAAGAGGGAGAGGGAGGGGGAAGACTGCGGATCCTGCAGCCTCCGCTTTGGCACCCGTTAGGAGCATGTCTCTTCCAAAAGCCAAAAAGGGCGCTCCCAAGACTTGCAGTGCCTGGTCCTTTTTTGACACAGTTGCAGATGACATTTGCTATGTCAGATGCAACGTGTGTCATCACAAAGTCAAAAGAGGTCGAAATGTCAGCAGCCTCAATACCTCCAACATGTGGAAACATGTGCGCACCAGGCACCCGGCGTTGTTAGAAAAAACACACTGAAGAGGTAGGCCAACCAACAGCGGCAGCTACCACCTCTTCAGCTCGTGTTGCCTCTTCCTCTAGCTCACACGCAGCTGGTTCGGCTTCCTCCCAGGATCGCCGTGGAAGAACCTCTGGCCCTGTTGTCCAGAGACCCGCTGTAATTCCACCCGCAGCACCACTTTCCCAGTCATCCACACACTCCCAGCCCAGTCTACAGCCATCGGTAGTACAGGCATGGGAGAAAAGGCGGCCTTTCTCGTCAAACCACCCACGAGCACAGGCTCTGACTGCAGGCATTGCCAAACTTCTGTCACTGGAAATGCTGTCATTCAGGCTGGTGGAGACTGACAGCTTCCGTGACTTGATGTCATTGGCAGTCCCACAGTACAATGTGCCCAGCCGCTTTTACTTCAGCAGGCAAGCCGTCCCTGCCCTGCACAAGCATGTGGAGGGACACATAAAACACGCGCTACTGAACGCCGTCAGTAGCAAGGTCCACCTCACCACCGATGCGTGGACCAGTCAACATGGACAGGGGCGATACCTTTCCCTCACTGCCCATTGGGTTAATGTCATTGAGCCGGGTACAGACCGTGCGAGTGGCGCAGGACGTGTCCTGCCCACTCCAAGGATTGCAGGAATCCATTCTGTACGCATTGACTCCTCCTCTTACACCAGTTCCTCAGAATCATCGCTGCAGGAGCCGTCACAGTCCACCTCCACATGGACCCGTGATGAACGTGTACCTGTTACGACCGACATGAGCACAGCCGTGGCCAAACGTCAACAGGCCGTCTTGAAATTAATTTTTTTGGGGAATCGTAGCCACACAGCGCAGGAGCTCTGGAATGCCATCAAGCAGGAGAGCGATGTGTGGTTTGTGCCAGCGAATCTCCAGCCAGGCATGGTAGTGTGTGATAATGGCCGAAATCTGGTGGCAGCTCTGGGCCTCGGCAACCTCACTCACATCCCATGTCTGGCACATGTGCTCAATTTGGTCGTGCAGAGCTTTTTGAGGGACTATCCGGATCTTGATGCACTGCTGCACAAGGTCCGCCTAGAGTGTGCTCACTTGCGGCGTTCCAGCACGGCAAAAGCGCGCATTGCGGCTCTGCAGCGCCGACACCGCCTGCCGGAACATCGCATCATATGTGACCTACCTACCAGGTGGAATTCCACGTTACATATGTTGGAGCGGTTGTGTGAGCAGCAGCAAGCTGTAATGGAGTACCAGCTGCTTCAGGCGCAAAGAAGTCGCACTCAGCGCCGTACAGACTTCACAACCACAGAGTGGGCCACTATGAATGACGTCTGCCAGGTTTTGCGTCCCTTTGATTATTCCACGCGGATGGCGAGTGCAGATGATGCACTAGTCAGCATGACTGTCCCCCTTATCTGCCTGCTTGAAAAATCACTGCAAGCGCTAAGGGATGATGTTGTGGAAGAGGTGGAGGATGAGGATTCACCATTTCCATCATCTTCTGGACAGTCAGCGCCACGTGGTTCCTCACAAACGCTTAGGCAGGGGACAGTTTGTGAGGAGGATGAGGAGGAGTCAATGGAGGAGGAAGACGTCCGTCCAGAGGAGGGAGTTACCGAATTGTCCAGTACTCAGTGTGTACAGCGAGGGTGGGGTGATGACGAGCGGGCAGAGATCACGCCTCCAGCAGGGGACAGCGTTTCTTGGGCAGTTGGCAGTCTGCAGCACATGGTGGATTACATGCTGCAGTGCCTGAGAAACGACCGCCGCATCGCCCACATTCTCAACATGTCTGATTATTGGGTGTTCACCCTCCTCGATCCTCGCTACCGGGACAACGTAGAAAGCCTCATCACACCGTTGAACCGTGAGCGAAAAATGCGGGAGTACCAAGACACACTGGTCAATTCCATCATCTTCTCCATTCCAACTGAGAGAAGTGCTGCTAGTGCATTCCAAAGCAGCTCAGTGCGTCCAGGCAGTGGTGGAGGCTCTGCACAAAGAGGGAGCAGAAGCAGTGCCTCTGCCCAAGGCAAGACCAGTATGGCCCAACTGTGGCACAGTTTTCTGTGCCCCCCACAAAAGTCTACACCATCACAGACGGCTCCAGTCAGCAGGAGGCAACGGTTCCGTCAGATGGTGACAGACTACATGTCTTGCCCTCTTGCTGTACTCCCAGACGGCTCTTCCCCTTTCAAGTTTTGGGTCTCAAAGCTGGATACATGGCCAGAGCTAAGCCAGTATGCATTGGAGGTGCTGTCTTGCCCTGCGGCCAGTGTATTATCGGAACGTGTCTTTAGTGCTGCAGGTGGTGTACTAACTGACCGTCGCATGCGACTATCCTCCGATAACGTTGACCGGCTTACTTTCCTGAAAATGAACAAGGCCTGGATCTCGCAGGAATTTGCCACTCCTCCTCCTGATTAAATAATTAGGTCACTGTATACGTTATCCAGGTCTCCTGTTGTGTTCATCTTTCTACCACCTGAACTTAAATTCCTGTGCTCCAACACCGCCAGTTGAGGCTCTGAAGTGCCGTCTGCACAGTCAAAACATACGACCCAGTGTTATTGGGTTTCAGTAACGTCAGCTGATCCCCAGCTGTGTAGCCGGCAATGTGTCATGCGACCGCCACGCTGACACAACAACTGAAATGTAAGGGAATCTGTCCCCCCCCCCCCCCAAGGCGTTTGTTACTGAAAGAGCCACCTTGTGCAGCAGTAATGCTGCACAAGGAAAAGGTAGCTATTTTTGTTTAGCTCCTTGCACACGCAGAACTTAACACTTATAAAATGTGTCCCCTGCAACCGTAAAACCATCCCGGAGGTGGGACTTTCCTTCGTAATGTGACGCAGCACAGCCGTCATTCCTACCCCCCCGGCGCCGCGCACCGGCTCCTCAGCGTTGTTTTATTCCGTCCCGGAGCCTGCGCTGTTATGTTATCCCGTGGCCAGGCACACTTAGCGCTGCCCGTCTTCTGGCATCATTTGGTGTCAGGATGGCTGCGCCTGTGCGGCCGCGCTGGCAGAGAGCCCGCCTCGCAGTGTCTTCTGATTTAATCCCACTGGGGGCCTGGGATCCATGGACATGCGCAGTGCATATCTGAACCTCCACCTCTCACTCATTTCCCTATGGCTTCTTCAGACTGTTCGGTGTCAGCTGGTCCCTAATAGCATGCCACGGCCGTGACACCGCACAGTCTTAAGAAGCCGTAGGGAGGGGAGTGAGAGGCGAGGATATGCACTGCGCATGTCCATGGATCCCAGGCCCCCAGTGGGATTAAATCAGAAGACACTGCGAGGCGGGCTCTCTGCCAGCGCGGCCGCACAGGCGCAGCCAGCCTGACACCAAATGATGTCAGAAGATGGGCAGCGCTAAGTGTGCCTGGCCACGGGATAACATAACAGTGCAGGCTCCGGGACGGAATAAACCAACGCTGAGGAGCCGGTGCGCGGCGCCGGGGGGGTAGGAATGACGGCTGTGCTGCGTCACATTACGAAGGAAAGTCCCACCTCCGGGACGGTTTTACGGTTGCAGGGGACACATTTTATAAGTGTTTAGTTCTGTGTTTGCAAGGAGCATGATGAAAAGAGCCACCTTTTCCTTTTGCATCTTTTGTGCTGCACAAGCTGGCTCTTTCAGCTACAAACGCCTTGGGGGGGGGGTTAAAGGTTCCCTTTCGACTTTCTCAGGCTTCGGCCTACATTGTGTTCCTCTGCTTTTCCACCTGTCCCTGGGCTCCAACACCGCCAGTTGCCGTCCAGAAGTGCTGTACGCACAGTCAACAGTCCCTCCTCTGTTATTGGGGTTCAGTAACGTCAGCTGTTCCCCTGCTGTGTGTGTGGCAATCCCTCCTACCTCCTCCAACCTCCTCCTCCTCCTCCACCTGTCCCTGGGCTCCAACACCGCCAGTTGCCGTCCAGAAGTGCTGTACGCACAGTCAACAGTCCCTCCTCTGTTATTGGGGTTCAGTAACGTCAGCTGTTCCCCTGCTGTGTGTGTGGCAATCCCTCCTACCTCCTCCAACCTCCTCCTCCTCCTCCACCTGTCCCTGGGCTCCAACACCGCCAGTTGCCGTCCAGAAGTGCTGTACGCACAGTCAACAGTCCCTCCTCTGTTATTGGGGTTCAGTAACGTCAGCTGTTCCCCTGCTGTGTGTGTGGCAATCCCTCCTACCTCCTCCAACCTCCTCCTCCTCCTCCTCCTCCACCTGTCCCTGGGCTCCAACACCGCCAGTTGCCGTCCAGAAGTGCTGTACGCACAGTCAACAGTCCCTCCTCTGTTATTGGGGTTCAGTAACGTCAGCTGTTCCCCTGCTGTGTGTGTGGCAATCCCTCCTACCTCCTCCAACCTCCTCCTCCACCTGTCCCTGGGCTCCAACACCGCCAGTTGCCGTCCAGAAGTGCTGTACGCACAGTCAACAGTCCCTCCTCTGTTATTGGGGTTCAGTAACATCAGCTGTTCCCCTGCTGTGTGTGTGGCAATCCCTCCTACCTCCTCCAACCTCCTCCTCCTCCTCCTCCACCTGTCCCTGGGCTCCAACACCGCCAGTTGCCGTCCAGAAGTGCTGTACGCACAGTCAACAGTCCCTCCTCTGTTATTGGGGTTCAGTAACGTCAGCTGTTCCCCTGCTGTGTGTGTGGCAATCCCTCCTACCTCCTCCAACCTCCTCCTCCTCCTCCTCCACCTGTCCCTGGGCTCCAACACCGCCAGTTGCCGTCCAGAAGTGCTGTACGCACAGTCAACAGTCCCTCCTCTGTTATTGGGGTTCAGTAACGTCAGCTGTTCCCCTGCTGTGTGTGTGGCAATCCCTCCTACCTCCTCCAACCTCCTCCTCCTCCTCCTCCTCCACCTGTCCCTGGGCTCCAACACCGCCAGTTGCCGTCCAGAAGTGCTGTACGCACAGTCAACAGTCCCTCCTCTGTTATTGGGGTTCAGTAACGTCAGCTGTTCCCCTGCTGTGTGTGTGGCAATCCCTCCTACCTCCTCCAACCTCCTCCTCCTCCTCCACCTGTCCCTGGGCTCCAACACCGCCAGTTGCCGTCCAGAAGTGCTGTACGCACAGTCAACAGTCCCTCCTCTGTTATTGGGGTTCAGTAACGTCAGCTGTTCCCCTGCTGTGTGTGTGGCAATCCCTCCTACCTCCTCCAACCTCCTCCTCCTCCTCCTCCACCTGTTCCTGGGCTCCAACACCGCCAGTTGCCGTCCAGAAGTGCTGTACGCACAGAGCCAAACACCTCGCCAATGTGTTAGTGGGGTTCAGCACCGCCAGCTGTTCCCCTGCTGTGTATACGGCAACGTGTACTGCGACCGCCACGCAGTCACAACAAGTTTACTTTAAGGGAACCTGTCCCCCCCCCCCCCCCCCAGGCGTTTGTTACTGAAGGAGCCACCTTGTGCAGCAGTAATGATGCAAAGGGAAAAAGTGCCTCTTTTCGTGGTGCTCCTTGCACATGCGGAACCTAACAGTTATGAAATGTGTCCCATCACAGCGTTAAACCGTCCGGTAGGTGGAACTTTCCTTTGTCGTGTGACGCAGCACAGCCATCATTTTTACCCCCTTGGCGCCGTGCGCCGCCTCCTCAGCGTTGTTTGAATCTGTCCCGGAGCCTGCGCTGTTAGGTTAGCCCTTGGCCATGCACACATTTTGCGCTGCCCGTCTTCTGACATCATTTGGTGTCAGGCTGGCTGCGCCTGTGCGGGTGCGCTGGCCGAGATCCCGCCTCGCAGTGTCGTCTAATGTAATCCCACCGCGGGCCTGTGATCCGTGCCCGTGCGCAGTGCATATCCTCGCCTCTCACTCCCCTCCCTACGGCTTCTTCAGACTGTGCGATGTCAGCTGGTCCCTAATAGCATGCCACAGCCGTGACACCGCACAGTCTGAAAAAGCCGTAGGGAGGGGAGTGAGAGGCGAGGATATGCACTGCGCACGGGCACGGATCACAGGCCCGCGGTGGGATTACATTAGACGACACTGCGAGGCGGGATCTCGGCCAGCGCACCCGCACAGGCGCAGCCAGCCTGACACCAAATGATGTCAGAAGACGGGCAGCGCAAAATGTGTGCATGGCCAAGGGCTAACCTAACAGCGCAGGCTCCGGGACAGATTCAAACAACGCTGAGGAGGCGGCGCACGGCGCCAAGGGGGTAAAAATGATGGCTGTGCTGCGTCACACGACAAAGGAAAGTTCCACCTACCGGACGGTTTTACGCTGTGAGGGGACACATTTCATAACTGTTAGGTTCCGCATGTGCAAGGACCATAATTAAAAGAGCTAAGTTTACCTTTTCCAGCATTAGTGCTGTACACAATGGCTCTTTCAGCTACAAACGCCTGGGGGGGGGGGTTAAAGGTTTCCTTTCAACTTGCTCGAGTGCAGGCTTCGGCCTACACTCCGCTCCCCCTGCTCCTCCTGCTGACCCTGGGCTCTAACACCGCCAGTTGGGGCCCGGTACTGCTAGCTGCACAGAGAAAAACACCAGCCAATGTGTCAGTGGGGTCCAGCACCGCCAGCTGTTCCCCTGCTGTGCAGCCGGCAACGTGTCCTGCAAAAGCCACGCAGACACAAGAACTGAAATTGAAGGGAACCTGTCCCCCCTCCCCCAGGCGTTTTTACGTTATCCAGCCACCTTGTACAGCGGTAATGCTGCATGTGTGCAAGGTGGCTCAGAAACGTATTCTCCTCGCACATGTGGAACTGAAAACACGTCTGCAATGTGTCCTCTGTGTGACCATTTAACCGTCCCGGTGGTGTGACTTTCCTTTGTAATGACACGCTGCAACCCCCTTGGTAGCGCTGCCCGTCTTCTGGCATCATTGTTTGGCTGGCTGCGCCTCTGCGGCCGCCCTGACCCACACAACGCCCCTCGGTGTCTTATTTATTGGGACTGCGAGGGTGTGATTGATGGGCAGGATCAGTGCATCAGTTCGCCTGTCCCTCCTCTCCTTCCGCCTTCTTCGGACTGTGCGGCTTCATGGCCGTGGCATGCGATAAGGGATCAGATGACGCCGCACAGTCTGAAGCGGGTGTAAGGACCCGAGTGTGAGAGGCCAACATATGTGCTGCGCCAGGCCCTGAATCCCAGCCCCGCAGTGTTTTTACAATGTTAAGACACTGCGGGGCTGGGATTCATGGTCATCGCGAACCGCACCGGCCGACATTAAATGATGTCAGAAGATGGGCAGCGCTAACAGCGCTAGGCCAGGGGATAACACGACAGCGCAGACTCCTGTACAGCAAATAACAACGCTCAGGAGGCTGCACCCAGCACCAAGGTGGGATTCTTGACATCTGTGCTGCGTCTCATTACAAAGGGAACTCGCGCCTCCAACACAGTTTGACTGTATAAAGGGCTAAATGTTATACGTGTTTCATTCAGCGTGTGCAAGGAGCCAAATTAAAAGAGCAACCTTTGACTTGTGCAGCACTACTGCTGCATAAGCTGTGGCTCTTCTACTTTCTAACCCCTGAGGGGGGGTTAAAGGTTACCTTTGAAATTGGTTCAAGTAGGCTTCGGCCTACACTCTGCTCCCCCTGCAGAGCCCGGGCTCCAACACCGCTAGTTGCTGTCCGGAAGTGCTGGCTGCACAGAGCCAAACACCTCGCCAATGTGTCAGTGGGGTCCAGCACCGCCAGCTGTTCCCCTGCTGTGTAGCCGGCAACGTGTCCTGCGACCGCCACGCAGACACAACAGACCCAAAGCTGCCGCCAGTGCAGGCTTCGGCCTACACTCCCCTCCCCCTGCTCCTGCTCCTCCTCCTCCTGCTGACCCTGGGCTCTAACAAACCGCCAGTTGGGGCCCAGATGTGCTAGCTGCACAGAGAAAAACACCAGCCAATGTGTCAGTGGGGTCCAGCACCGCCAGCTGTTCCCCTGCTGTGCAGCCGGCAACGTGTCCTGCAAAAGCCACGCAGACACAAGAACTGAAATTGAAGGGAACCTGTCCCCCCTCCCCCAGGCGTTTTTACGTTATCCAGCCACCTTGTACAGCGGTAATGCTGCATGTGTGCAAGGTGGCTCAGAAACGTATTCTCCTCGCACATGTGGAACTGAAAACACGTCTGCAATGTGTCCTCTGTGTGACCATTTAACCGTCCCGGTGGTGTGACTTTCCTTTGTAATGACACGCTGCAACCCCCTTGGTAGCGCTGCCCGTCTTCTGGCATCATTGTTTGGCTGGCTGCGCCTCTGCGGCCGCCCTGACCCACACAACGCCCCTCGGTGTCTTATTTATTGGGACTGCGAGGGTGTGATTGATGGGCAGGATCAGTGCATCAGTTCGCCTGTCCCTCCTCTCCTTCCGCCTTCTTCGGACTGTGCGGCTTCATGGCCGTGGCATGCGATAAGGGATCAGATGACGCCGCACAGTCTGAAGCGGGTGTAAGGACCCGAGTGTGAGAGGCCAACATATGTGCTGCGCCAGGCCCTGAATCCCAGCCCCGCAGTGTTTTTACAATGTTAAGACACTGCGGGGCTGGGATTCATGGTCATCGCGAACCGCACCGGCCGACATTAAATGATGTCAGAAGATGGGCAGCGCTAACAGCGCTAGGCCAGGGGATAACACGACAGCGCAGACTCCTGTACAGCAAATAACAACGCTCAGGAGGCTGCACCCAGCACCAAGGTGGGATTCTTGACATCTGTGCTGCGTCTCATTACAAAGGGAACTCGCGCCTCCAACACAGTTTGACTGTATAAAGGGCTAAATGTTATACGTGTTTCATTCAGCGTGTGCAAGGAGCCAAATTAAAAGAGCAACCTTTGACTTGTGCAGCACTACTGCTGCATAAGCTGTGGCTCTTCTACTTTCTAACCCCTGAGGGGGGGTTAAAGGTTACCTTTGAAATTGGTTCAAGTAGGCTTCGGCCTACACTCTGCTCCCCCTGCAGAGCCCGGGCTCCAACACCGCTAGTTGCTGTCCGGAAGTGCTGGCTGCACAGAGCCAAACACCTCGCCAATGTGTCAGTGGGGTCCAGCACCGCCAGCTGTTCCCCTGCTGTGTAGCCGGCAACGTGTCCTGCGACCGCCACGCAGACACAACAGACCCAAAGCTGCCGCCAGTGCAGGCTTCGGCCTACACTCCCCTCCCCCTGCTCCTGCTCCTCCTCCTCCTGCTGACCCTGGGCTCTAACAAACCGCCAGTTGGGGCCCAGATGTGCTAGCTGCACAGAGAAAAACACCAGCCAATGTGTCAGTGGGGTCCAGCACCGCCAGCTGTTCCCCTGCTGTGCAGCCGGCAACGTGTCCTGCAAAAGCCACGCAGACACAAGAACTGAAATTGAAGGGAACCTGTCCCCCCTCCCCCAGGCGTTTTTACGTTATCCAGCCACCTTGTACAGCGGTAATGCTGCATGTGTGCAAGGTGGCTCAGAAACGTATTCTCCTCGCACATGTGGAACTGAAAACACGTCTGCAATGTGTCCTCTGTGTGACCATTTAACCGTCCCGGTGGTGTGACTTTCCTTTGTAATGACACGCTGCAACCCCCTTGGTAGCGCTGCCCGTCTTCTGGCATCATTGTTTGGCTGGCTGCGCCTCTGCGGCCGCCCTGACCCACACAACGCCCCTCGGTGTCTTATTTATTGGGACTGCGAGGGTGTGATTGATGGGCAGGATCAGTGCATCAGTTCGCCTGTCCCTCCTCTCCTTCCGCCTTCTTCGGACTGTGCGGCTTCATGGCCGTGGCATGCGATAAGGGATCAGATGACGCCGCACAGTCTGAAGCGGGTGTAAGGACCCGAGTGTGAGAGGCCAACATATGTGCTGCGCCAGGCCCTGAATCCCAGCCCCGCAGTGTTTTTACAATGTTAAGACACTGCGGGGCTGGGATTCATGGTCATCGCGAACCGCACCGGCCGACATTAAATGATGTCAGAAGATGGGCAGCGCTAACAGCGCTAGGCCAGGGGATAACACGACAGCGCAGACTCCTGTACAGCAAATAACAACGCTCAGGAGGCTGCACCCAGCACCAAGGTGGGATTCTTGACATCTGTGCTGCGTCTCATTACAAAGGGAACTCGCGCCTCCAACACAGTTTGACTGTATAAAGGGCTAAATGTTATACGTGTTTCATTCAGCGTGTGCAAGGAGCCAAATTAAAAGAGCAACCTTTGACTTGTGCAGCACTACTGCTGCATAAGCTGTGGCTCTTCTACTTTCTAACCCCTGAGGGGGGGTTAAAGGTTACCTTTGAAATTGGTTCAAGTAGGCTTCGGCCTACACTCTGCTCCCCCTGCAGAGCCCGGGCTCCAACACCGCTAGTTGCTGTCCGGAAGTGCTGGCTGCACAGAGCCAAACACCTCGCCAATGTGTCAGTGGGGTCCAGCACCGCCAGCTGTTCCCCTGCTGTGTAGCCGGCAACGTGTCCTGCGACCGCCACGCAGACACAACAGACCCAAAGCTGCCGCCAGTGCAGGCTTCGGCCTACACTCCCCTCCCCCTGCTCCTGCTCCTCCTCCTCCTGCTGACCCTGGGCTCTAACAAACCGCCAGTTGGGGCCCAGATGTGCTAGCTGCACAGAGAAAAACACCAGCCAATGTGTCAGTGGGGTCCAGCACCGCCAGCTGTTCCCCTGCTGTGCAGCCGGCAACGTGTCCTGCAAAAGCCACGCAGACACAAGAACTGAAATTGAAGGGAACCTGTCCCCCCTCCCCCAGGCGTTTTTACGTTATCCAGCCACCTTGTACAGCGGTAATGCTGCATGTGTGCAAGGTGGCTCAGAAACGTATTCTCCTCGCACATGTGGAACTGAAAACACGTCTGCAATGTGTCCTCTGTGTGACCATTTAACCGTCCCGGTGGTGTGACTTTCCTTTGTAATGACACGCTGCAACCCCCTTGGTAGCGCTGCCCGTCTTCTGGCATCATTGTTTGGCTGGCTGCGCCTCTGCGGCCGCCCTGACCCACACAACGCCCCTCGGTGTCTTATTTATTGGGACTGCGAGGGTGTGATTGATGGGCAGGATCAGTGCATCAGTTCGCCTGTCCCTCCTCTCCTTCCGCCTTCTTCGGACTGTGCGGCTTCATGGCCGTGGCATGCGATAAGGGATCAGATGACGCCGCACAGTCTGAAGCGGGTGTAAGGACCCGAGTGTGAGAGGCCAACATATGTGCTGCGCCAGGCCCTGAATCCCAGCCCCGCAGTGTTTTTACAATGTTAAGACACTGCGGGGCTGGGATTCATGGTCATCGCGAACCGCACCGGCCGACATTAAATGATGTCAGAAGATGGGCAGCGCTAACAGCGCTAGGCCAGGGGATAACACGACAGCGCAGACTCCTGTACAGCAAATAACAACGCTCAGGAGGCTGCACCCAGCACCAAGGTGGGATTCTTGACATCTGTGCTGCGTCTCATTACAAAGGGAACTCGCGCCTCCAACACAGTTTGACTGTATAAAGGGCTAAATGTTATACGTGTTTCATTCAGCGTGTGCAAGGAGCCAAATTAAAAGAGCAACCTTTGACTTGTGCAGCACTACTGCTGCATAAGCTGTGGCTCTTCTACTTTCTAACCCCTGAGGGGGGGTTAAAGGTTACCTTTGAAATTGGTTCAAGTAGGCTTCGGCCTACACTCTGCTCCCCCTGCAGAGCCCGGGCTCCAACACCGCTAGTTGCTGTCCGGAAGTGCTGGCTGCACAGAGCCAAACACCTCGCCAATGTGTCAGTGGGGTCCAGCACCGCCAGCTGTTCCCCTGCTGTGTAGCCGGCAACGTGTCCTGCGACCGCCACGCAGACACAACAGACCCAAAGCTGCCGCCAGTGCAGGCTTCGGCCTACACTCCCCTCCCCCTGCTCCTGCTCCTCCTCCTCCTGCTGACCCTGGGCTCTAACAAACCGCCAGTTGGGGCCCAGATGTGCTAGCTGCACAGAGAAAAACACCAGCCAATGTGTCAGTGGGGTCCAGCACCGCCAGCTGTTCCCCTGCTGTGCAGCCGGCAACGTGTCCTGCAAAAGCCACGCAGACACAAGAACTGAAATTGAAGGGAACCTGTCCCCCCTCCCCCAGGCGTTTTTACGTTATCCAGCCACCTTGTACAGCGGTAATGCTGCATGTGTGCAAGGTGGCTCAGAAACGTATTCTCCTCGCACATGTGGAACTGAAAACACGTCTGCAATGTGTCCTCTGTGTGACCATTTAACCGTCCCGGTGGTGTGACTTTCCTTTGTAATGACACGCTGCAACCCCCTTGGTAGCGCTGCCCGTCTTCTGGCATCATTGTTTGGCTGGCTGCGCCTCTGCGGCCGCCCTGACCCACACAACGCCCCTCGGTGTCTTATTTATTGGGACTGCGAGGGTGTGATTGATGGGCAGGATCAGTGCATCAGTTCGCCTGTCCCTCCTCTCCTTCCGCCTTCTTCGGACTGTGCGGCTTCATGGCCGTGGCATGCGATAAGGGATCAGATGACGCCGCACAGTCTGAAGCGGGTGTAAGGACCCGAGTGTGAGAGGCCAACATATGTGCTGCGCCAGGCCCTGAATCCCAGCCCCGCAGTGTTTTTACAATGTTAAGACACTGCGGGGCTGGGATTCATGGTCATCGCGAACCGCACCGGCCGACATTAAATGATGTCAGAAGATGGGCAGCGCTAACAGCGCTAGGCCAGGGGATAACACGACAGCGCAGACTCCTGTACAGCAAATAACAACGCTCAGGAGGCTGCACCCAGCACCAAGGTGGGATTCTTGACATCTGTGCTGCGTCTCATTACAAAGGGAACTCGCGCCTCCAACACAGTTTGACTGTATAAAGGGCTAAATGTTATACGTGTTTCATTCAGCGTGTGCAAGGAGCCAAATTAAAAGAGCAACCTTTGACTTGTGCAGCACTACTGCTGCATAAGCTGTGGCTCTTCTACTTTCTAACCCCTGAGGGGGGGTTAAAGGTTACCTTTGAAATTGGTTCAAGTAGGCTTCGGCCTACACTCTGCTCCCCCTGCAGAGCCCGGGCTCCAACACCGCTAGTTGCTGTCCGGAAGTGCTGGCTGCACAGAGCCAAACACCTCGCCAATGTGTCAGTGGGGTCCAGCACCGCCAGCTGTTCCCCTGCTGTGTAGCCGGCAATGTGTCCTGCGACCGCCACGCAGACACAACAGACCCAAAGCTGCCGCCAGTGCAGGCTTCGGTCTACACTCCCCTCCCCCTGCTCCTGCTCCTCCTCCTCCTGCTGACCCTGGGCTCTAACAAACCGCCAGTTGGGGCCCAGATGTGCTAGCTGCACAGAGAAAAACACCAGCCAATGTGTCAGTGGGGTCCAGCACCGCCAGCTGTTCCCCTGCTGTGCAGCCGGCAACGTGTCCTGCAAAAGCCACGCAGACACAAGAACTGAAATTGAAGGGAACCTGTCCCCCCTCCCCCAGGCGTTTTTACGTTATCCAGCCACCTTGTACAGCGGTAATGCTGCATGTGTGCAAGGTGGCTCAGAAACGTATTCTCCTCGCACATGTGGAACTGAAAACACGTCTGCAATGTGTCCTCTGTGTGACCATTTAACCGTCCCGGTGGTGTGACTTTCCTTTGTAATGACACGCTGCAACCCCCTTGGTAGCGCTGCCCGTCTTCTGGCATCATTGTTTGGCTGGCTGCGCCTCTGCGGCCGCCCTGACCCACACAACGCCCCTCGGTGTCTTATTTATTGGGACTGCGAGGGTGTGATTGATGGGCAGGATCAGTGCATCAGTTCGCCTGTCCCTCCTCTCCTTCCGCCTTCTTCGGACTGTGCGGCTTCATGCCCGTGGCATGCGATAAGGGATCAGATGACGCCGCACAGTCTGAAGCGGGTGTAAGGACCCGAGTGTGAGAGGCCAACATATGTGCTGCGCCAGGCCCTGAATCCCAGCCCCGCAGTGTTTTTACAATGTTAAGACACTGCGGGGCTGGGATTCATGGTCATCGCGAACCGCACCGGCCGACATTAAATGATGTCAGAAGATGGGCAGCGCTAACAGCGCTAGGCCAGGGGATAACACGACAGCGCAGACTCCTGTACAGCAAATAACAACGCTCAGGAGGCTGCACCCAGCACCAAGGTGGGATTCTTGACATCTGTGCTGCGTCTCATTACAAAGGGAACTCGCGCCTCCAACACAGTTTGACTGTATAAAGGGCTAAATGTTATACGTGTTTCATTCAGCGTGTGCAAGGAGCCAAATTAAAAGAGCAACCTTTGACTTGTGCAGCACTACTGCTGCATAAGCTGTGGCTCTTCTACTTTCTAACCCCTGAGGGGGGGTTAAAGGTTACCTTTGAAATTGGTTCAAGTAGGCTTCGGCCTACACTCTGCTCCCCCTGCAGAGCCCGGGCTCCAACACCGCTAGTTGCTGTCCGGAAGTGCTGGCTGCACAGAGCCAAACACCTCGCCAATGTGTCAGTGGGGTCCAGCACCGCCAGCTGTTCCCCTGCTGTGTAGCCGGCAACGTGTCCTGCGACCGCCACGCAGACACAACAGACCCAAAGCTGCCGCCAGTGCAGGCTTCGGCCTACACTCCCCTCCCCCTGCTCCTGCTCCTCCTCCTCCTGCTGACCCTGGGCTCTAACAAACCGCCAGTTGGGGCCCAGATGTGCTAGCTGCACAGAGAAAAACACCAGCCAATGTGTCAGTGGGGTCCAGCACCGCCAGCTGTTCCCCTGCTGTGCAGCCGGCAACGTGTCCTGCAAAAGCCACGCAGACACTTGCTCTTGGACCTTCTGCTCCCCATCCTGGTTCCAGTACCGTCAGCTGGTTCCGGGCAGAGCCTTTGGCTTAGGTGCCTCCCTTTGGTATCCGAGTTCCACCAACGTCAGGTGGTCCTTGGTAGTGCTTTCAGGCACGGGTACCTCCTGCTTAGTAACCGGGTTCCAGTAACGTCAGCTGGTCCTCGGTAGTTCCATTGGCTCTTGGACCTTCGGCTACCCATCCGGGTTCCAGCACCGTCAGCTGGTTCTCGGCAGTGTCTTTTGCTCTTGTACCTTCTGCTCCCCATCCTGGTTCCAGTACCGTCAGCTGGTTCCGGGCAGAGCCTTTGGCTTAGGTGCCTCCCTCTGGGTATCTGAGTTCCACCAACGTCAGGTGGTCCTTGGTAGTGCTTTCAGCACAGGTACCTCCTGCTTAGTAACCGGGTTCCAGTAACGTCAGCTGGTCCTCGGTCGTTCCATTGGCTCTTGGACCTTCGGGTAGCCATCCGAGTTCCAGTTCCATCAGCTGGTTCTCGGCATTTTCTCAGCCTTCTTGTACCTTCTGCTACATTTCCAAGTTCAAGAGACTAAACACGATGACCCGGAAGACCACCCCTAAGATGACGACGACACCAGAGACGACAACCACCGTGATGACGACGACCCTGGAGACGATGACCCTGAAGACCACCCCGATGACGACGACCCCAGAGACCACCCCGATGACGACGACCCCGGAGACGACGACCCTGGAGACGACGACGACCTGGAAGACCGAGAAGCAGAAGAACAAGAGGCTGCAGAACAAAGAGCAGAAGGACATTAAGCATAACACAAAATATCAGAGCAAAAAATATTATGTAAATTATAAGCAGAAGAAGACTAAGCAGTGTATGGGGGTGAGTCCGTTCCTCCTCGTGGTGCCCCTGGATAAAGCCTGATGCTGCAGGCCAAACTGAACGCGGACAAATGTAACTGTTTTGTGACAGGCAGAACGGAAGGTGTAATCTTCAAACTTTTATAGATAACAACTACGGGAATGCCTGTCACAAATAAGAATATGATGAAGAAGTAGAATATGATGAAGATAATAGTAAACTAAAAACAATATGAACAATGTAACCCAAAAAATAATAGGTAGAAGATGAAGAAGAAGATGAATAAGGTGAAGAAGTTGATGTCAAAGAAGCTGATGATGAGGATAATTAAGAAGAAAGCGTGGGAGAAGTAAAAAAAAAGGTGAAGGGCGTGGAAGCAGTGAAACATCAATATCTGACATTAAAAAAAAAATTAACATAGTCAAATTCTTTCTAACGCCGAACGTCATAAAAAAAAACGCAAAATCCTGCTATTCTATTACATTGGGCTAAACCTCTGTGCCTTTAATATCTCCGCCACGTCCCCCAATACATCCTACATTATTCTTAGTTGTTTTCCTTCATGTAGAATGAACCTACAAGTTTATAAAGGGTTTATTTTAATTCCGATATTTTCGTCCCATTGACTTGCATTGGGATCGGGTATCGGTATCGGATTAGATCCGATACTTTGACGGTATCGGCCGATACTTTCCGATACCGATACTTTCCGATATCGGAAGGTATCGCTCAACACTAATGACAAATCAATCTTTGTTACAAATTTTAAGGTGTTTTGTCTTGGCTCAGCAGGAGGACTGGTCCTCATTCCTATCCCTGGCTAAGTTCGCCTTTAACTGTTGAGTAAATCAGTCCACTCGAACCTTGCTTTTTTTTTGTAATTATGACTTTCATCCCTATTTTGGTGAATTCTCTAAGATTATTTCTGAGTGTCCTGGGGTACAGGTCGCCATACAGAATCTCAAGGATGTCTGGAGGGAGGTTCAAAAGAATATTGGGGCCGCTCAGATTCACCAAAAATGGAAGGCCAATAGAAAATATTTGGTGGGTCCTGAGGTTTGGTTGTCTTTAGTGATGAGCAAACTTGTTCAAAAACGATTGCCAAGCATAAATTCGGCATGAATATTGCACATTAGGATTAGTGATCTGAAACACGAGCAAAATGTTATAAAATCTGTAAAAATCGGTAACATTCGGTAAAAAGTGAGAGAAAATATTTGTGTTACCACAAAAGTATTTTCAGCACTTTTGCAATGATAATGGTGGTGTATCATGAGTGTTTTGCATGTGTTTGAAAAGGGGAGGAGGTCGCAGAAAACATGCACAATGTCCTGACACCAAGGCTTGTGTCATTGGCTGCTGATATCACATATCCCTCTCCAAATAAAGAATGTACATTTTGTTTTAGTGTCATTTTGACACTAACGGAAGAGAGGCTGCTTCTGATGCTGGCACTGTAAGCAGCAAGATTTTAGCTAGTTAGCTAGGTGGTTGTATATCAGTCAGATAGTGTAGCTAGCTAGTGTCCAGTGTGGCTGTTAAATTTACCTTCCAGCATTTTTTTGGGCCATTGCTGAGGTCCACAGACAAACCCAGCAGGGCACATGTCCTACAAATGTGTTGTGCACTTAGTCCATGAGCCAAGAACCAAATTTGACGATATCGGTACCAAGCGGAGTGACTAATTCTCTTTGGTATTTTTAGGTAGATGCATGTCTGTAGTTTATTTTTTGATATGATAGCCCTTACATATACGTAGCTTATTAACCCCTTCAGCCCTAGGCCTATTTGTACCCAAGTGCCTAAGCCAATCTGACCTGTGCCACTTCATGGGCTAATAACTTTGGAACGCTTTCACCTATCCAAGCCATTCTGAGATTGTTTTCTCGTGACATATTGTACTTCACGTCAGTGCTAAATGGGAGTCAATATATTTTACCTTTCTATATAAAAAAATGCTAAATATTCGGAAATTTTGGAAAAATCGGCAATTTTTTAACTTTGAAATTCTCTGCTTTTTACAAAAATACTGATACCCCCCATAATAGTTATTAATTTACACTCCCCACATGTTTACTTCATATTGGCATCATTTTGAAAATGAAACCTTATTGTTTTACGACGTAATAGGGCTTATAGTTTTATGCGCAATTTTTCACATTTACAGCAAAACCCACTTTTCAAAGGACCAAGTCACTTCTGAAGTCACTTTAAGGGGCTTACATAACAGAAACCACCCATAAATTACCCCATTTTGCAAACTACACCCCTCAAGCTGTTCAAAACTCATTTTTAAAAACTGTTAACCCTTTAGGTGTTCCACAGGAATTTTAGCATGAGCCAAGAACCAAATATGACGATATCGGTACCACCCGGAGTGACTAGATGTAGTATTTGTAACAAAATTTAATCCAAGTTATGTAAATACACACTGAACATGTCATGTGCATATATATATATATATATATATATATATATATATATATATATATATATATATATATATGTTACTCCATAATATCTTCAACATCGGACTCTGAATCTGACTGTTGTTCTACTGGCTCGTCTTCAGTACCCTTGTTCTGGCATGTCTGTAATCTGCACATGTCTGTGCACTTCAGGCCATTGCTGAGGCAAGTACACTGAGGAAGTTCACATGACCGCACACACTTGCAGGACAGTAGCTGTATAATAGCTTCTGGTGCTGGTGCCCCTTGCATCCACTTGACAACAAGCTTTCCGTCGTTATCTATCATCCAACCGCAGTCTGTTGGGTTTGCAACCCATGGCTGGCTCTGCAGACTTCTCCTCCAGATCGCAGCCTGGTAGTTTGCACGCAGTGCATGCATGAAAAGGCAGTCCTGGCAAGGAGGGAGTTGACTTGACTCTACCACTCCACGTCTGGCACAGAACAGCTGATAACGGAGCCTGTTTACCTCAGTTGTTTGGGTAGTTGGCAGGTACATGTGGCAGGTGATTTCCTGTAACTTCTCAAAAAGTTCGGTAGACACTTCCCATGAACGACCAACTTCCTGAAAGGCATCCTGGTATGTCTTGTTCATCTTCAACTGCTTGAGTGTCGTCATCTTCCCACGGCCAGCGAATGCACTGACGGTGTCACAGCCTGTAAATGCATGCATACCAATCAATGAATCACATACGCTGCCTCCCAATGTTCGGCTCAGAGTGGTGATATCCAGGAATCTTGTCCGGTTCTGTGTACCGCATTTCTGGAACAGGTGGGATGGGATTTTGTGGCACATGCCCAGACACAGGACCATGACATCAGTATCCTCCGAAGTGATGATGACCGACTTGTAACCAGATTCTGCTGCATGAAGAGCATGGAGAAGGAGGCGTGTGTCTGCTTCTTCTTGATTTGACTTAAGGTCAGCAGCCTCTTCCCACTGTTCTTTGGTGATCTTAAAGCAGAGCTGCTCACATGTGACATACAGCTCCTTCTCCTCAAGCTTCTCCCTGTGGTGTTTCGCCTTCCATTCTTCTACCAGAAACTTTATGAGACTTGCCTTGTTGGAGGAACTACTTAGAAGCTTTTTCCACTGCTGGATGTTGTGCCCATGTTGAATGTTCTTGAAATGGATCCCTGTGCCTTCATATCTGTTGACTCTTTCTGTATCTTTGATGGATGTCTCCTTGTAGACGTCAAAGACAATATCAATGCGCTTGCTCTTAGCACCCTCATGGATAGCGCGACTCATTGCTGTGCCTGCTAGCTGGCCAAATGTTGCATTGTTTCCCTTCAGTTTCTGAACCAGGCTCATCCCATCAATGATGGTTGCAGAGGGCTCGGGGATCACTTCTGCAGGACGAGCATTCCTCTCCAACTCCCTTGCGAGGGCAGCCTTGTTGGTCTTGCGGATAGACCCATCACCATTGGCAAGTGCCCATGGCAATGGACCCAGGGGATGAGTCAAGACATCACTCATTTGTAGCTTTCTGTTCTCAGCTACAAGTATCATCTGGCCAAATAGGTTTCTGTCAGCCTTCAAAATTACCTCCTTGCCAAGACCTTGTCTGCGTGTCTTCATTTGGATGTTAGAGAACGTTTTAAGTTTGTTCTTCGTCATCTTGTCATGAAACAATGTAGTTGGCTTATCGGTACCCAAACGCTCATCCTTGAATGTTTGATATGCATCCTCTCCTATACTGTATGCCCCTTGAAGGTCTTTGGCTACATCTGGTGGTGCTACAGTCGCTGTTGACAAACTGATAAGTTCACCATTATGCTCTTTGTTGAAGGGGTTCACCCAACCTGTCTCCAGCAGTTGAACGAAAGATTGGACATCGGCTTCATCTCTTCTAATCCTAGACACCTGTAGGTCTGAATGGCTGAAGTCAGTATATTGTTGGCCTACCAGGGCCCTCAGCTGCCTCAAGTACATACTGCGGTACTCTGATGTCAGGTAGAACCTGGAAACAGCTCCAACTTTGAGGCTGAAGCCTTTTGTGCCCCCTGGTGTCTGGGTGTCTTTGTTGATTGTCTCTTCAATGGTCTGGTCCACAGGAATTCGTCCAAAAGGATTCTTGCTACCGATCTGGACCGAAAAGCCACCTTGCATGAAGTATTCATGGACCTCTGGGTGTTCTATGGGCAGCCGAGACATTGTGGCATAGTAATAGGTTAGGTATCGGGCATAGTTGACCTTGTCATAGGCAAAACACCATGGTATCATCTGTCGGATTGCTCCTAGGTGAAGCATCCAGTTGCCTTCTCTTGAAGCTCGAACCAGGGCCAGCATGGTCTCGACCATGTCCAAGTATGACATCCAGAATGCTGAGAGTTGTTCATTTCTGAGGGTCTCAAGATAAACTTGAAAGAGCTTCAGGGTAAGTGTGCAAGATTCATTATCCAAGAGCTTTTCGAAGGATCCCTGCGACACACTGATGCGAAAGTTTGTGATGTTCTTCAGTGTTTCATCCAGATGGTGAAGGTCCCTTGCATGGTTTTCTTCTAGCCATGGAAGGAAGTTTTTCCATGCAAGCCTCATAAGTGCTTCATAGACCAGCTTGTGTAGTCTCACTGCTCTGTTGTACCTCCGGCCGTCCATCACTCCAGACACTGATCCTTCAGCGATTACACCGGATTCAACACACAGATCTCTAAGGCCTGCATCCTGAAATCTGTTCCCTATGATAGAGAGGAGATTACAGATTGTGTGGAAGACACCCATTCTAATTATAATGTTCTTGAACTTCTCCTGTTTCCAGATAACCTCGGCAGCTTTGGCATAGAGTGCTTGATCAAACACACACACAATTCTGTTAAGCTTCAGGGTCTGCATGATGGCATGTGTTTGCTCCAAGACTTCATTCACAGTGGACATGGCTGTTGCAGGAGCATTGATAGTGGGCAGGTAGCTTACAGTGTCCTGGGCCACTACAATGTCGCTGCGGATTTTTATGTTGAACCCAGTCCAACTGCTGGTGGTCTGATCCTCATGGTCTGACATTCTAGCCAGAAGCCAGATATGGTTTTTGGTTTTTGAATCCTGGACCTCCTTGGTAGTGTTAACATTCGAAGTCTCAATCCTGGGTGGCTCTCCCCGCTGCCCAACATTGTATATCGGTAGCATTAATTCTGTCAGAGTTATGCTTCTTTTCTTCGACTTGGTTACATCTGGCAGGACTTTCTTTGTCACAGAGCATGCAACATTGGACTGAACAGCAATGCCATTGACTATATGAGATGTACCTGCTCCACTTAGTGTCTCCTCAAGTCTGTCAATGTTATCCCAGGCCAGGGTTGTGAACACACCTGGGTAGATACTTGCTGGCATTGGGATGTCATCCTTTGAACATTCCAACTTCTGGATACAAAGGGCTGTATCGATCTCCTCAGCCATTGAATATGACACACAGTGGCCAAGACGATTCAGAGTTCGAATCAGTTCTGTATTGCCGGTCAAAGACTTAACTGCAAAGGATAGCAGTACGTGCTTTGGTGGCTTTGTCTTTCCATTGGTAACAGCAAAAACCAAGTCACTGCCGAAGGATGTGGCAAGACGTTGAGCTCTTTCACAGGTAGTTTGGCACTCACAATCTCCTGTAAGCAGGGTTTGCAGGAATTGAGTGACTAATGCAGGAACGACATTCTGATCTGTATTGGGAGGCCATGGCTGACTCACATCTTGCTTCTTGATCTCATTCCTTAGCTGCATTGCTGCTTTGGTTACGATATCTCCAGAGTTAGCAGCTCTTGCTTCTTGCAGATCTTTTGTCATGCTGTGTACTTGCCGGACAAGGTCGTCCATTGATAGGCTACATGGATAGACTAGAAGCTTACCTTTCTCATCTGAGAGAAAGCGGAGTGATTCCCCAATCTCTGTTTCAAGTTTTCGTCGAACATGTTTCTTTGTCGATGGTTTCAGTTGGATGATACCACGGGATATCATTAATCTCTCAAGCCTAGATGTGAGGTTTATCATAGGCAGTACTTCTGGGTTTGGGAACAATTTAGTCCTTATATACAAGAAGAGTTCTTCAAGGGCCTCTTTCTCTGCCTCTTCGTAGCGTACTTCCTCGCTTTCGACCTGATTTTCAGCTGCACTAGACCTACAGGCCACTTGGGAATCATCTTTTGTGAATAGTTTGTAGCACGACTTGTGGTAGTGCCCCTCTGCAGCAACAAGGTCTCTGCTAAGTAAACCAAGTATTCTCTGTGTGCCTTTCCTTATCGCTGCTCTGCGGATCGTCTCATCTGCTCGTAGCTCAACACACTGGACAATTGGCTCCCTTGTTTGTTTTCCTTTTAGGTACTTGCTTGACTTCTCACAGAAGATACATACTTTGGCATACACCCTGCTATCACTGGGGGCACCCCTCGGTAGCTTCCTCATGGAGATTTTGCTTGCTGTTTCGACATTGACACCCTTGCCAAGGATAGAATCCAGTGACTTCTTCATTGTAAAGATACTACGACATTTACGGTGATATTGTATGTGTGGTATTTCTCCTTCTTCAAGGCCCTTAGCTGCTACCAGGACTGATTCATGCTGCCTGATCTCTGCAGCCCTAAGCAATGTTTTCCAGGAGTCCAAATCCTTAAGGGACGCCAGATCATCGCTGTCATCATTAGAGCAGTGTATGATACAGTCGATCCGTGATTTCTTCCTTGCTGGTACTTCCATCATGCCGTTAGATAGTCAGTAAACACCTGCAAACACAAAGAAAAACATTAAAATTTTATTTACCGTATTTCCTGGCGTATAAGACGACTTTTTAGCCATGAAAAACATGGCTCCAAGAGGGCGGTTGTCTTATACGCCGAATACAGCCGCCGGGGGGAAAGGCCGCCGCGCAGGGAAGGAGGAGGCAGGGGCCCACCTTCATGAGGCGCTCGTTCTTAGAGCTGGGAGCGCTGGTGCTAGGTGACTGTTCCCCCTCTCTCCACAAGTTCCTTACCAGCAGCAGCACACAGTACAGGACTACAGGACCTGTGGTGATGTCACGGCCATGTGATCAGTCACAAGCCTGGGAGGTGTCAGCCTCTACAGAGGGAGATAGGAGCTCTGCAGAGAAGACCGGAGAGTCCTGTTCAGCACAGAACGTGTATGTGTCAGTGTGTGTGCGTGTGTTGGGGCACCTCAGGGTGTCTTCAAATGTGACATAGCCCCCTAGATTTCTTCCAGTAAAATTTGCACTCCAAAAGTCATTTGGCGCTCCTTCCCTTCCGAGGCCTGCCGTTCCCCAATACTGCAGTGTACGACAACATATCGGGTGTTGTTGTGTTCGGGAGAGATTGGTGAACAAATAGTGGGGTGCATTTTTTGCTGGTACACCTCTTAAAAATAAAAAAATGAGCCTAAAATGACACCTTCATGTAAAAAATGCACTTTTTCCATTTTCTCAACCAAGTGTTTCCAACTACTGTGAAACACTGGTTGGGTCAAAGTGGTCACTATACCCCCTAAAAGATTCCTTGGGGGTGTAGTTTCCAAAATAGGGTCACTTTTTGGGGTTTCCACTGTGGGGGTACCTCAGGCAGCCTTCAAATGTGACATGGCCCCCTAGATTTCTTCCAGTGAATCCGCCACCCAAAAACCACATAGCGCTCCTTCCGTGTTGAGCTGTGCTGTGTGCCCATACTTTAGTTTACGAGTACATGTGGGGTGTTTCTATAAACTGCAGAATTAGGGTAACCAAGTTTGGGTTTGCCGTTAACCCTTGCTAGGTTGCAGGTAAAATTGGATTACAATGTAATATCTGGAAAAAAAATGAAATTTTGAAATTTCGCCTTCATTCTGCTAAAATTCCTGTGGAACACCTAAAGGGTTAACAGTTTTTAAAAATGAGTTTTGAACAGCTTGAGGGGTGTAGTTTGCAAAATGGGGTAATTTATGGGTGGTTTCTGTTATGTAAGCCCCTTAAAGTGACTTCAGAAGTGACTTGGTCCTTTGAAAAGTGGGTTTTGCTGTAAATGTGAAAAATTGCGCATAAAACTATAAGCCCTATTACGTCGTAAAACAATAAGGTTTCATTTTCAAAATGATGCCAATATGAAGTAAACATGTGGGGAGTGTAAATTAATAACTATTATGGGGGGTATCAGTATTTTTGTAAAAAGCAGAGAATTTCAAAGTTAAAAAATTGCCGATTTTTCCAAAATTTCCGAATATTTAGCATTTTTTTATATAGAAAGGTAAAATATATTGACTCCCATTTAGCACTGACGTGAAGTACAATATGTCACGAGAAAACAATCTCAGAATGGCTTGGATAGGTGAAAGCGTTCCAAAGTTATTAGCCCATGAAGTGGCACAGGTCAGATTGGCTTAGGCACTTGGGTACAAATAGGCCTAGGGCTGAAGGGGTTAATAAGCTACGTATATGTAAGGGCTATCATATCAAAAAATAAACTACAGACATGCATCTACCTAAAAATACCAAAGAAAATTAGTCACTCCGGGTGGTACCGATATCTGGCCCGGCTCATGGACTAACTGCTTCTATTGTGCTCCATGCATGAGTATAACATTCTAAGTAATATTTTTTTCACTAGCTAAATGTGAAACAGCCTGATGTATCCCACCTTGTCATTTAGTGCTGTGGTGATATGAAACTCTGCAGACCTTATGCACATTTAAAAAAAAATATATAATTTTTCAGTTGCAAAAAGTTAGACATCCTGCCGTGTGACACTTTGTCATTTTGTTGGGTTGAAATTAAGCTGTCTGCAGATCTCATGCACATAACCAAAACATGTTGTTCTGTTGCTAAACATCATAAAGTATGGGACCTGACTTTAAAATAGTTTGTAGCACAAAGTGTGTTATAGAGGCCTGATCCAGAGGCCACAAAAAATTCTTCTGTTCCTAGTGTCATACAGTAGGTGACCTGACTTTAACATAGTTTGTAGCATCTAGTGCAAGGGTCTCAAACACGTGGCCCTCGGGCCGCATGCGGCCCCTCTGGCTGTTTCATGTGGCCCGCAGGCACATAGAACCCGTAGCGATCGTGCTCGCTCCAGCAGCCGCCGACATCTGCGCTGTAGTGCAGTGTATTGCAGTGCAGAGACCGGCTGTCAGCACAGCAATACTAGTGTCAGCCACCGGCCTATCAGAGGCTAGCAGCTGACATCTGCGCATGGCAGTGACGTCATACGCCACTGCGCCGGGACGTAGATATCAGCTGCTGGCCTCTGATAGGCCGGCGGCTGACACTAGTATTGCTGTGCCGAGAGCCGGTCTCTGCGCGGCAATACACTGCACTACAACGCGGATGTCGGCGGCTCCTGGACCAGGCTGCGATCATCAAGGGGTCTATGTGCCTGCGGGCCACAGTAGCAGAAAGGATGACGAGGGAACGGAGGACAGGTGAGAAGAATCTTTTTTTTCTTCTCTGTTATGTCTATGTGAAAATAGGGGGACCTGGATGCGGGACCTGTCTGCAATATATGGGGGGACCTGGATGGGGGACCTTTCTGCAATATGGGGGGCTGGATGGGGGACCTATCTGCAGTATGGTGGGACCTGGATGGGGGACCTGTCTGTAATATATGGGGGGACCTTGATGGGGGATTTGTCTGCAACATATGAGGGGGACCTGGATGGGGGACCTGTCTAATATATGGGGGGACCTGGATGGGGGACATGTCTGTAATATATGGGGGGACCTGGATGGGGGACCTGTCTGCAACATATGGGGGGGACCTGGATGGGGGACATGTCTAATATATTGGGAGACCTGGATAGGGGACCTGTCTTCAGTATGGGGGGTACCTGGATGGGGGACCTGTCTGTAATATATGGGGGGACCTTGATGGGGGACCGGCCTGCAACATATGGGGGGACCTGGATGGGGGACCTGTCTAATATATGGGGGGACCTCGATAGGGGACATGTCTGTAATATATGGGGGGAACTTGATGGGGGACCTGTCTGTAATATATGGGGGACCTGGATGGGGACCTGTCTGCAATATGGGGGAGACCTGGATGGGGCATATGTCTGCAATATATGGGGGAACCTGGATGGGGCACATGTCTGCAATATGGGTACATGGATGGGGGACATAACGACAAGAATGGGACCAGGATGGGGACTTACTACCAGATGAGGACCAGGATGGGGTCATATCTACAAGATGGGGGCCTGGATGGGGCACATTACTACAAGATAGGGACCAGCCTGGGGCATTACTACAAGATAGGGACTAGCATGGGGCATTACTGCAAGATGGAAACCAGCATGGGGCATTACTACAAGATGGGGACCAGCATGGGGCATTACTACAAGATGGGGACCAGCATGGGGCATTGCTACAAGATGGGGACCAGCATGGGGCATTTCTCCAAGATGGGGACCAGCATGGGGCACATTACTACAAGATAGGGACCAGCATGGGGCACATTACTAGACAATAGGGTCCAGCATGGGACACATTACTACAAGGTAGGGACCAGCATGGGACACATAACTACAAGGTAGGGACCAGCATGGGGTACATTATTACAAGGTAGGGACAAGCATGGGGCACATTACTAGAAGATAGGGACCTACATGGGACACATTAAATCAAGATAGGGACCAGCATGGGGTACATTACTACAAGGTAGGGACTAGCATGGGGTACATTACTACAAGGTAGGGACCAGCATGGGCCACATTACTACAAGATAGGGACCAGCATGGGGCACATTACTACAAGGTAGGGACCAGCATGGGACACATGCCCCAATTTTTTTAGCTCAGAACCGGGGCAGGACAAAGTAGGGTCCGAACAGCATCCTGACCCTCGTCATCGGATATTAACCCCGGGGGGAGGTGATCTTGATGAGACTCAGATATCTGAGGCTCACGTGGACTGTACTGTGCTGTCAGAGCAGGGAGGGCAAGGAATGTGATAACACAGAGGATGATGATGATGAGGTCTTAGATCCCAGTTAGATCCCAGAGACACACAGCTGAGAAAGTAATCTGAGGAGCAAGATGAGGAGATTACGTTGCACCATACATCGCAGACACGTATTGATGCAACCTCGAAGAGCAATGCATTCTCAGCCACAACTGTGGCTATGACCAGCAGCATCCGCAGGTCTGCAGCTCACAGGGGTGGCAAGGGTTGCCTAGCCTGGGCCTTTTTTGACACTGCAAAGGATGAGCTAACTCACGGAATCTGCCAACTTTGCAAAAAATGAGTGAGTAGAGGTAAAAAGTGCAATAATTTGACGACTATGAGTATGAACCTTCACATGCGCAATCAACATGCTTTACTGTGGAAATACCACGGTGCAAAACTGCAGACCAGCGGACCTCAACCACCATCAGCCACCGCATCAATCGCATCTGCTGATTCTTCCTCCTCTTCTGTTACTGTGCCAACTATTGAGACTCAGGTCTTTGACCACAGAACTTTGGGTTTTTTAGCAGCTGCAGTCATGGTGACTGAAAGCCCGCCATCAGATGTAACGGAAGCAGACATGCCAGCTGCTTTTAACCTATCTCAGAGTATGAGCACACCACAATTTTCTCAATCCACCGTAACATCTCCGCCTGCACCTCTCTCACAGTCCAGCAGTTTGTTCGGTTCATCGTACTCCACCCTCTCTCAGCACTGCAGTCAGCCCATGATTCCACAGTTGTGGTCACGTGAAAGATTGTTCCTCCTTATATTTTGCTAATTGGGCACTGGGTGACTGTGGGAGAAGGCCCTATTCCACAAGTCTTGGAATCCAAAAAAACACCAGCACACAGGCAGAGATGCTTACCTGTCCAGGGTCTCCAAACAATTGCACTAACCAAGGTGAAGCGGACCCAAATAAAGATGGCAAATACACAGGTGCAATAATACCGATGAGGCAGCCAGCCTACAATCAGGAATTGGCTGCTTGGTACACCTGTGCAAATAAATAATCTGTATGTGGCATGTTCACACAGGAATGCAGAGCATATGGCTCAAGGCCTATTAATGACGCCATATAGCAGGCTAACCATTGCTGACTATAATGCATCCTGTGTGAACAGAAGCCACAGTTTACAGAGCCATCTAGGGCCCAGCTGCACCCTGAAAAAATATAAAGTGCACAAAAAACATCACAATGTATGCAAGGTATTGGTTGATATTATGGCCAGTATACTTAAGCCGGCAACGCACGTCAAGGGTCCTTACATATTGCCGGTCCTAATCTAACAAAAAAACACCATAAGAGGAAAAACCTCCACTATTCTAGACAAAAAACACCAGTACACAGGCAGAGATGCTTACCTAAACACAAAACCTATACAGAAAAGAAATACTACCGTTATGAAGATATGAAATACTATGAATACTGAAGACAATAATATATACCCAAAAATAAGTATTCAAAAGAATAGAAATATATTAATACATTTTATTTTATTGACAATCGAATCATGATTATACACAAAAACATGAAAAAATGCTTATAAATAAATCATAAAAAGCCGCACAATGCACAAGAATTTTATTAGAAATAAATTAAAAACAATTATGTACAATGAACCAATTTTAATATATAAAAAAATAATATATATCTAAAATTATACATATATGGAAAATCTATACATGTATAAATGTGGGAAAAGATGTGTCACACAGGGGACAGAGAGCAACAGACCATGTGGCAGTAAATATATAGTTTACTATATTTTATCCAAAAACCATCGCTTAAAAAATATATATATAAAAATATATAAAAATAAATGAAGTGAAAGGTGAATTTGATAAAAAGGTAAATAAATATTCAATTTATAAACAATTGGTGAAAAAAAAAAAACATGCGCAAAAAATAATTTTTATATCAAGTGACCAATACAAGTTCATGATATATAAATAAAAAACTTGCCAAAAATTGAACAATAATAATTAGAGGCTGATAATAATAAAAAATGCCTCAATTGTGATCAAGTGATCAAAAAGCAATGCTACTGGAAGATAATGAATCAGAAAAAGTCACATAATGCCAAAATGCTCACCAGTCTGGAGCTCACACCGTCCTCTGCACACACCACTCCAACGTACGTTTCGCTGCTGCTTCATCAGGGAGTGATGTGGCAGGGGTCTGGAGCAAGTATATATAGCAGGGAGACAGCTGTGAGTAATATCAATCAGCAGCGCTATATTACACTGCACCGCAGGAACCCGAAAGCATCTGACCAAGTGCGACCTAGGTCACAGTCAGTCATATGACTAGCAGGTAGCCAGCCGAGAGGGGAGGCGGGTGCATGCGCAGAGCAGCGTGCAGCGCCGCTGCAGCCATCATTGAGCAGGGAAAGACTGAAAGCATGATATGGGTAAAAAGGGCAAAGTGTATAAGTGATCATATTTGATGTCAAAAGGCAAACAGACTTAATAATTATAACATAATAATGGCCAAAACAAAACAGTATAATAAGTAAATACAAAATAATATAAATAAATAATGACAATAATGAAAATATAGTATATATAATACATAACATATAATATATAATATAAATCCATATATATAAATATAAGAGTATAATTTTATTGATAAATAAAAAATATATATATGAAACATAACTATAAAAATATAAATATAAAAATATATAAAATAAAAAATAAAAAATACTGATATAATATATATAAAAATTATATGGAAAATAAATAAAAAATATAATATGAAATAAAAAATTAAATCCATAAAAAATCCATCATAAATTCATCCATATACAGACAAATAAATTATATATATATACACACTAACTGACCTGTTTGCCGAAATCATTCAAACTACATACATAAACACAGACATACCTACAATCAAATATGTTAATTAAATAATCCAAGAATATGTAAATGAATATCAATTACTAATTATATGATCAAATACTTACACACACATATGTGGAGAACATTATATAATATATAAGATCTCACAATCAGATCAAACTAATCTATGTAATTAAACCATAACTACTCATGCATACTAGAAAATATACTCAAAAGTATATTTTTATTCATTAAAAATTGGAACTATGCCAATAAACCCCTACCAAGACAGAAAAGGTATGCGAAAAAATATGGATTTTATAAAAAATTATAAAAAAATTGATATATCAAAGCCAGCAACCCACGTCAAGGGTCCTTACATATTGCCGGTCCTAATCTAACAAAAAAAACACCATAAAAGGAAAAACCTCGACTATTCTAGACAAAAAACACCAGTACACAGGCAGAGATGCTTATCTGTCCAAGGCCTCCAAACAATTGGCAGCCAGCCACATACAGATTATTTGTTTGCACAGGTGTACCAAGTGGCCAATTCCTGATTGTAGGCTGGCTGCCTTATCGGTATTATTGCACCTGTGTATTTGCCATCTTTATATGGGTCCGCTGCACCTTGGTTAGTGCAATTGTTTGGAGTCCCTGGACAGGTAAGCATCTCTGCCTGTGTACTGAAGTCTTGGAATCCCCAAGGTTTGCAGGACAAACCTCTACATTTAACACTTCCTCCACTGCTTCTGCCTCCTTCTCTATCTTATCTAGGGTCTCCACATGCACCCTCAACCTCTGCCTTTATGAGACACGCGTTCCAACAGTGCAGAGAGAATCCCCACCACCTCTGTACTGCGCAGCCAGGGATCACCGCAATCAGGCAGTGTTAAAATTGATAAGCCTTGGAAATCGCATTCATACAGCTGAAGAGTTAAGGACAGCTCTCCAGGTTGAGTTTGATCAATGGATGTCTCTGCTGAATCTGCATCCAGGGAAGGTCTTGTCCGATATTGGTGAGAACCTGGTGGTGGCACTTACAGTGAGGCAAGCTCACACACGTGCCTTGCATGGCTCACATACTCAACCTGGTGTTACAGCGTTTTCTCTGCCACTATCCTGCCTAGGTGAGCTTCTCCAGAAATATTGGAAGCTGTGTGCTCATGTCTGCAGTTTGCACCGCTCAGGTCATCGACTTGCATTAATACAGAGGTCTTTGTCCATGCCAGTTATCAGGTTGATACGCAATGTGGAATTCCACTCTGCACATGTTGCAGCAACTGTGACAGCTGCAACGAGCCCTGACCCAGTATGTCACGTTGTATAGCCTGGACCAATGCAGTACAGAAGTGGCGCATATCACATTTACGGAGTGGGCAGAGATTAAGGACCTTTGCACCCTTCTGCATAGCTTCAAAATGGCTACTAGCATGGTTAGCGCTGATGATGCTGTCATCAGCATCACCATTCAGGTCATCTATTTGCTGGAGCAGACTTTGAATAGCCTGCGGGAGAAGATGGTGGTCCCAAAAGAAGAGAAGGAAGCAGAAGAGGATACGCAAGGGATAACATTGTCTCTAGGTTCAAGACTGTCATCACACAGGCGATGGAGGGAGGCTGGTGATAAAAATCAAACTGTTATCAAAGGTGCGAGATCTGAGGAACAAATGGGGGAGGAAGAGGTGATGGGCGAGCAACTGTCAGATGAAGAGAATAATCCTCCCCTCTCTGTTGTTCATGATTGGTGGGAGGGGACAGAGGAAACAAGCATCATGGTTTTGGACCTCGTAAAGCCCAACATAAGAGTGCCTTCTTGCTGCACTCTCTACAATATGATCCCCGTATAGTTATTATTAGGAATACTGCTCACTACTGGGTTGCTCTGCGTTACTCTGTTAGATCCATGTTATAAAACCAAATTTTGCCAGATACTTCCCACCCTGGAAAGAGACTTGCGAATGCTGGAGTATTAAAACACACTTTTACACAACCTTAAGAGAGCTTTTCTCCAAGACAGCAGTGAAGCATACAGTTCCCTTCGCAGCTCTAGACTTCCCATCTCCGGCACGTCAATTTGTAAGTGCCAAAACATTAGCAGCAGCTGCACCAGTAGTGTAAGTGGAAGAAGCAATTTCTGTGAGTCCTTTGACACATTTTTCAGACCAGTTCGTGCACCAACAAAACAGAGTCCAAGTCTGACACGTGGTGAATGACAGGATGATGCAGGAGTATCTAGAACTGAATATCAATACAATCAGGGAGGGTTTGGACCCTTTCACATTTTTGTCTTCCAAAATGATTGAGTGGCTTGAGCTTGCCTCACACTCTTTCAGGTTTTATCGTGCCTGGCAGCCAACGTTCTCTCAGAACGTGTCTTCAGCCCTGCTGGCGGTGACCTGACGGATAAATGCAGCCGGATGTTCCTTGAAAGTGTAGACCACTTAACTTTCATCAAGATGAACAAGTCATGGATCTTCAAGGATTTTTGCACACCAATCGCAGACTACACATTCTAGGTGATATTGCATTTTTTAGTATGATGTATTAATGCCACGTAACTGCCTATTATACTAGTTCTACTGTTGTAAAATTGATGACACTTTGGTAGTATCTGCAACTAATTTTTGAAAATGTGTAGACTCCTGGTTGGTCTTCTTCATGAGTGTTGCCTGTAGCAGTAGGCCTCCGAGACCATCAGGCCTCCATTTCCTTGGACTCAACTAGCCGTGTTACTATCTTTAAATTTTTCTGACAATGGCAGTCTACGAAACTGAAATTTGTGCCACCTCAGTATGGTCAGCATGAAAGTAGGTAGAGGTGTTGCATGTAGTATCAGGTCTCCTAGCAAAGGAGGCCTACACTGATCCCTCACCCACCTTGTCTTACTGTGACATTCAATTGAAAGCTGTAAATGCTTTCCCAGACCACGATACCTCATGCCTGGCTGATTGCTGCAACGCCATGCTACAATTTGTACTGTGGGTGAATTGAGGCCACTTTTCTGGTGTCTGTCCCCCATTTGATGTGTTTTGTCAGCATTTGGAGCTGTTATAAGGTGTTGTGCATGCGTTTGTTTTTGCATCCCATTGACATGAATGGCGTTCGTTTATGTTCGCCAAATATTCGGCAAACTAATCGGCGAATATTGCAAATTCGGTGATCATAATCCGAACCGAACATTGAAATATTTGCCCATTAGTGATGAGCGAATACACTCGTTACTTGAGATTTCTTGAGCAGGCTCGGGGGTCCTCCGAGTATTTTTTAGTGCTCGGAGATTTAGTTTTTCTTGCCGCAGCTGAATGATTTACATCTATTAGCCAGCATAAGTACATGTGGGGGTTGCCTGGTTGCTAGGGAATGTAATATAATGAATGTAATTCATTCAATTAATATATGAATTTAATGCCCATCTCTAGTGGTCATCCAAAAATATTAAACTTATGGTACCATCTGCGAAGTTCAGTCCTAAATTCATTCATTAGTATGAGATTCTGCAAGTAGTCAATCTGGTGGCTTTTAGATTGAAAATTCTTCTGTCTCTTCGTATCCCAAATGACTTCCATAGATCTCTTTTAAAGGAGTTGTACCTCCAATATTAACTTCCTTCTTTTACACCTCCTTTCAGTTTCTGTTAATGGTGGTTTGGAGTATGAGGTACAGAAGATCGTGGATTCTTTGAGGGTTCAATATTCTCTCCAATATATTATCAATTGGAAAGGATATGGATCAGGGATGTGTCGGCTCTCAGTACTCTGAGTAACCTTTGCTTCCTGACCTCAGACTTTGCCTTTTGACCAGTCTTTTGCCATACCCTTTTGCCTTTCTAGGGCTCTACTGGTATTTGACCCTGTCTCACGGCTTCTCTTTGAGGAGTGACTAAGCAGTTGCTTTCACAGTATGTTTTGGGTCATCATCCATCTATACTGAGACACATCGTCCAATCAACCTTGCTGTATTTGGTTAAATCTGAGCAGAAAGTATAGCCCTGTACACTTCAGAATTCATCCAGCTGCTTCTTTTCAGTCATATCATCAATAAACACTAGTGAATCAGTGCCATTGGAAGCCATGCATGACCATGTAATAACACTGCCTTCACCATGTTTTACAGAGGATGTGATATACTTTGGATTAGGGTTGAGCGAAATGGGTCGGCCATTTTCAGAAGTCGCCGACTTTTGGCAAAGTCGGGTTTCATGAAACCCGACCCGACCCCTGTGTGGGGTCAGCCATGAGGTCGGCGATCTTCTGAATCTGGTATCGGAATTCCGATACCGAGTTCCGATATGTTTGCAATATCGGGAATCGGTATCAGAATCCATATTTAATTGTAAAATAAAGAATCAAAATAAAAAATATTGATATACTCACCCTCGGACGCGCCCTGGTACTAACCGGCAGCCTTCCTTCCTAAGAATGAGCGCGTGAATGACCTGCGGTGACGTCGCGGCTTGTGATTGGTCGCGTGAGCGGTCACATGGGAGGTCACGCGACCAATCACAAGCCGCGACATCATCTAAGGTCCTTCACACGCTCATTCTTAGGAAGGAAGGCTGCCGGAAAGAAGCAGGGCGCGTCCGAGGGTGAGTATATACCTAATAGGAATATACTCACCCTCGGACGCACCCTGCTTCTTTCCGGCAGCCTTCCTTCCTAAGAATGAGCGCGTGAAGGACCTTAGATGACATCGCGGCTTGTGATTGGTCACGTGACCGCCCATGTGACCGCTCACGCGACCAATCACAAGCCGCGATATCACCGCAGGTCATTCACGCGCTCATTCTTAGGAAGGAAGACTGCCGGTTAGTACCAGGGCGCGTCCGAGGGTGAATATATCAATATTTTTTATTTTGATTCTTTATTTTACACATTAATATAGATCCCAGGGCCTGAAGGAGAGTTTCCTCTCCTTCAGACCCTGGGAACCATAGTATCCCATTGCACTAAATTGGGTTTCGTGTTTCGGCCGACCCCGACCCCGACTTTTTTATAGGATCGGCCGATTTCACTCGACCCGACTTTTGAGAAAGTCGGGTTTCGTGAAACCCGACCCGATCCTATAAAAATAAAAGTCGCTCAACCCTACTTTGGATCATTAGCTATTCCAAACCTTGTGCATACTTCCTTCTCCCCATCATTCTAATACAGGTTGATCATAGTTTAATCTGTACAAAGAATGCTTTTCCAGAACTAGGGCTGGCTTCTTTAGATGTTTTTTTTGGCTTTGTCTAATCTGGCATTTCCATTTTTAATTATGATTAATGGTTTTCATCTTGTGGTGAACCCTCTGTATTTCCTTTCACGAAGTCTTCACTTTATCTTAGACTTAGATACTGAAACACCTATTTCCTGAAGAGTGTTCTTCACTTGGGTGGTTGTTTTGAAGAGGTTTTTTTCACCATGGAAATGATTTTGCAATCCTTCACCACTGTTGTCGTCCGCGGATGTAAAGGTCTTTTTGAGTTCCCAAGCTCACCAGTGTGCTCTTTTTTTGCAGAATGTACCAAACTGTTGATTTGTACACTCCTAATATTTCTGCTCTCTCTCTGATGGATTTCTTCTCATTTTCAATCTAATGATAGTCTTTTTCACTTCTATTGAGAGCTCCTTTGATTGTTTGTTGTGGGTTTACAGCAGCAGCTTCCTAATGCAAATGCAACACCTTTAATCAGCTCCAGACGTTTACCTCCTTAAATGATGATGGATTGATGAGTTAATGGCCCTTGCCGCCCAGAGAGCTTTGCCAAACATAAATTCAGCATGAATATGGCACATTCGGATTTGTGATCGGAAACACAAGCAAAATTTTAGAAAATCTGAAAAAAATGCTAACATTTGGTAAAAGTGCGGGAAAATATTTGCGTTGCCACAAAAGTATTTTCAGCAATTTAGCATCAATAATGGTGGTGTATCATGAGTGTTTGGCATGTGTTTGATGAGGGGAGGGAGCTTGCATAGCTCAGAGCTGCAGCGTTCTTGTAAACAGTCATTCTTTTTCTAACTTTATGTTTGCACATTGCGGCTAGCCAATGAAGGTGCAGGAAACACCCACAATGTCCTGACACAGCGGCTTGTGTCATTAGCTTCTGAAATAAAATGTCACTCTCCACATAAATAGTGGGCATCTTGTTTTAGTGCCATTTTGACACTTTAACAGTGCAGAGAGGCTGCTCATGATGCAGGCCCTGTTAGCAGCAAGATTTTACCTAGTTAGTTAGGCGGTTATCTATCAGTCAGATAGTGTAGCTAGCTAGTGTCCAGTGCGACTGTTAAATTTACTTTCCAGCACTTTTTTTGGCCATTACTGAGGTCCACATGCAAAGCCAGCAGGGCACATGTCCTACAAATTTGTTGTGTACTGCTTCTATTGTGCTCCCTGCACAAGTATAGTATTCTAAATAATATTTTTTCACTAGCTAAATGTGAAAAAGCCTGCTGTATCCCAGATTTTAGCTAGTTAACTAGGTGGTTGTATATCAGTCAGATAGTGAAGCTAGCTAGTGTCCATTATGGCTGTTAAATTTAACTTCCAGCATTTTTTTGGCCATTACTGAGGTCCACAGACAAAGCCAGCAGAACACATGTCCTTCAAGTGTGTTGTGCACTGCTTCTATTGTGCTTCATGCATGAGTATAGCATTCTAAATAATATTTTTTCACTAGCTATATGTGAAACAGCATGCTGTTTCCCATCTTGTCATTTAGAGCGGTGGTGATATAAAACTGTCTGCAGACCTAATGCACATTTCAAAAAAAATTATAATTTTTTTCTGTTGTTAAATGTGAAACAGCCTGCTGTATCCCACCTTGTCATTTTGTGGCGGTGATATGAACTTGTATGCAGACCTAAGGCACATTAAAAAAATATTGTAATATTTTCTGTTGCTGAATGTGATACAGCCCTGCATATCCCACATTTTCATGTTATGGAGGTGAGATGAACCTGTCTGCAGACCTAACACGGATTAAAAAAATTGTAATATTTTCTGTTGCTGAATGTGATATAGCTCATTGTTTTCCACATTGTCATGTTGTGGCAGTGATATGAACCTGTCTGCAGACCTAACTTGCATTAAAAAAATATAATTTTTTTTTGCTGAATGTGATACAGCCCTGTGTATCCCACATTTTCATGTTGTGGCAGTGAGATGAACCTGTCTGCAGACCTAACGTGCATTAAAAAAGATTATATTTTTTCTGTTGCTGACTGTGATACAGTCTGCCTTATCCCACATTGTCATGTTGTGGAGGTGAGATGAACCTGTCTGTAGACCTAAGGCGCATTAAAAAAATGTATAATGTTTTATGTTGCTGAATGTGACACAGCCCGCCTTATCCCACATTGTCATTGTGTGGCGGTGATATGAAGCTGTCTGCAGACCTCAAGCACATTAAAATATTTTTTTTTGTTGATAAACGTGATAAAGCCTGCTATATAAAACCTTTTTCATTTAGTGGCATTGAAATTGTTCTGTGTGCAGAGCTGTTGCACATTAAAATTAATGATTTTTTTACAAATATAGGAGGGTGGTGCTGTTATGAACAGTAAGGAACACACTGTTTCTTTAAGAGACTGCACTCCCTTGTCTGATGTGATGGAATGTTCTGCTTCTCCCCTGCAATAGACTGTATGAATGGACTGGACTGTGCAGATGGCAGGGGTGGAGCCTGAACTGTGTGTGTGAGCTGAGGCTGCTGCAGAGAGAACTTTGTGCTGATAGCTGCAAGAGAGGAGAACTGTGTCCTGATATAGCTGCAAGAGAGGACCCCCAGCCTGTAACGGAGTGGACTTGTGAGACTTGACAGACTTTTCCAGGTGCAGCGTGAGTGGCTATCCTGTGTTAGTTCGAGGAGCCACGAAGATACCGAGAAAAGGATATACAGTTTCCAGGAGCACCTCAAGGACCCAGAAGCAAGGAGAAGACCTTGTTTCATGGAGCTGGCAGAGAGCCATGCACACCACCATACTAGACCGCCCCCACGGGACTGGATCTGAGTCTCCAACATTACCGTGAGTTTGTTCCTGTTTTGTGCACATGTCAGGGCCTAGTGTAGGCTTCAATAGTCAGAACACGGCAGCCTTGTGGCCTGCTTAGTAAAGGCCAGGGAGGTTATACGTAGAGTAGCATAATTCTTTGTTTATTGTTTGCATTTACTTGTGTAACATATATTGAGTCTGTAACAGTTGGAGCACCATGCTATTTTACGGAGAATCTAAAGACTATAACTCTTGTAAATTATCTTTTGCCATTGCATACCCCTGTTTGCATCTTCCTCATCCACTTCATTCCTTGCCTTCCAATAAATCTACCCTTTGTTGTTTGCACCTTATCTTGTGTACAGTAGTCTTCCTGCACCATGGTGGTCCCCCGGCCATCGCTTCACAAACGTGATACTTCAACCAAGATCTGAGTATGAAATAGTTTGGAGCTTATATTCTACATTATGTGCATCTTTTACATCCATTTTCTCACGGGAAACTTTTATACCTAGCTTGAGATGCACATCTGTTACACCTATCTTCTGACAAGCATCAAACGCTCTCTGGTAATTGGTGTTGGGTAAATGAGTATTCATTGTAGGCTGGATCCTGGATCTTGTACTTCCCATAGCCGCCTTGCTATTTATCCAGTTGTACTTTCCCATTCCCGCCATTGTCATGGCCTCTTCCTGATTAGTTCATGTAACAACACGTCAGCCATATTTCTCCAGCAAACCCTCACCCTACCAGCAGCAATTGTAGGAAAGAGGGCATTCCAACACCACAGACAATCTTCTAGATTATACAGGTCTTATCAACACTAAATAAAAAATATTTTATGTTGCTAACCGAATACAGAAGTGGAGATCTCAGATTTAAATTCTTTTAAGCATCTAGTCAATGATATACAGGCCTCATCGACAGGCACAAAAAAATTCTTCTGTTACTAACATCATACAGTAGGGGACATTTCACTTTGAAATTGTTTGGAGCATCCAGTCAATGTTATACAGCATCATCGACAGGCCCACAAACATTCTTCTGTTACTAATGTCTTACAGTAGGGGACATATCACTTTGAAATTGTTTGTAGCATCTAGTCAATGTTATACAAGCCTTATCAACAGGCCCTAAAAGAAATTCTTCTGTTACTAACGTAATACAGTAGGGGACATCTCACTTAGAAATTGTTTGTAGCATCTAGTCAATGTTATACAGGCCTCATCGATGCCCCCCCCCAAAAATTCTTCTGTTACTAAAGTAATACGGTAGGGGACATGTCACTTTGAAATTGTTTGTAGCATCTAGTCAATGTTATACAGGACTCATCCACACCAGAAAAACAAAAAAAAATCTGTTACTAATGTCATACAATTGGGAACATCTCGCTTTGAAATTTCTTGGAGCAGATCTTCTTTGCCATACAGGTCTGATCGACCTTGTAACAATTCTTTCTGCTGTGAGTAACATGATTAATCACACCATATTTCACCTAATTTTGTGCTGCTGAAATTTAGCTGTGTGCAGAGGTTGTGCAGAGTAAAAAAAATCTATTTTTAGTTGCTAATAGTGTGCTCCTAGCTAACTATCTGAGCAAAATGACTGGGAAAAAGGTTGCGAGACTTTTTTTCTCAATGTGTTTTTTGCAAACCTGCTATTTTCAACAAAACTTTTGTTGGTTCTGTGATAACACCAAATATCTAAGTAGTTCCTCTGTAAGGCTATGTGCACACGTCAGGATTTCTGGCAGAAATTTTCCTGACAAAAACCGGACATTTCTGCCAGAAATCTGCATGCGTTTTTACCGCAATTTTACTGCGTTTTTACCGCGTTTTTTATGCGTTTTTTGTGAGTTTTTTCCAAATGCATAGAATTGCAGGAAAATCCGCAAAATTAATGAACATGCTGCGTTTTTTTCGCGGAAAAAAACACACCATGTGCACAAAACATGCAGAATGTATTCTAAATAATAGGATGTAAGCATTTTTAATGAGTTTCTATTGTGTTTTTATCTCGAAAAAATGCGAAAAAAACGCGAAAAAACCTGAACGTGTGCACATAGCCTAAGACTTTTAACGATTTTTGACTTTTCAGAGTCAGTTAAATATTTTTTTTGGTATATTTTGTCTGAGGAAATCAAGCTGCCTAATAACTCTGCACACCTTGATAAAGGATATTGTATCCTTTGGCCTACACAAATATACATCACCTCATCTGCTTCATCTGATGTGTAGCCCACAATTGGAAAATGCGCATAAAAACAAAGATACATCAAAATACTCAGCTACCCAATTACTATGCACAGTGTACATTATATATATATATATATATATATATATATATATATATATATATATATATATACAGTGGGGCAAAAAAGTATTTAGTCAGTCAGCAATAGTGCAAGTTCCACCACTTAAAAAGATGAGAGGCGTCTGTAATTTACATCATAGGTAGACCTCAACTATGGGAGACAAACTGAGAAAAAAAAATCCAGAAAATCACATTGTCTGTTTTTTTATCATTTTATTTGCATATTATGGTGGAAAATAAGTATTTGGTCAGAAACAAAATTTCATCTCAATACTTTGTAATATATCCTTTGTTGGCAATGACAGAGGTCAAACGTTTTCTGTAAGTCTTCACAAGGTTACCACACACTGTTGTTGGTATGTTGGCCCATTCCTCCATGCAGATCTCCTCTAGAGCAGTGATGTTTTTGGCTTTTCGCTTGGCAACAAGGACTTTCAACTCCCTCCAAAGGTTTTCTATAGGGTTGAGATCTGGAGACTGGCTAGACCACTCCAGGACCTTGAAATGCTTCTTACGAAGCCACTCCTTCGTTGCCCTGGCGGTGTGCTTTGGATCATTGTCATGTTGAAAGACCCAGCCACGTTTCATCTTCAATGCCCTTGCTGATGGAAGGAGGTTTGCACTCAAAATCTCACGATATATGGCCCCATTCATTCTTTCATGTACCCGGATCAGTCGTCCTGGCCCCTTTGCAGAGAAACAGCCCCAAAGCATGATGTTTCCACCACCATGCTTTACAGTAGGTATGGTGTTTGATGGATGCAACTCACTATTCTTTTTCCTCCAAACATGACAAGTTGTGTTTCTACCAAACAGTTCCAGTTTGGTTTCATCAGACCATAGGACATTCTCCCAAAACTCCTCTGGATCATCCAAATGCTCTCTAGCAAACTTCAGACGGGCCCGGACATGTACTGGCTTAAGCAGTGGGACACGTCTGGCACTGCCGGATCTGAGTCCATGGTGGCGTAGTGTGTTACTTATGGTAGGCCTTGTTACATTGGTCCCAGCTCTCTGCAGTTCATTCACTAGGTCCCCCCGCGTGGTTCTGGGATTTTTGCTCACCGTTCTTGTGATCATTCTGACCCCACGGGGTGGGATTTTGCGTGGAGCCCCAGATCGAGGGAGATTATCAGTGGTCTTGAATGTCTTCCATTTTCTAATTATTGCTCCCACTGTTGATTTCTTCACTCCAAGCTGGTTGGCTATTGCAGATTCAGTCTTCCAAGCCTGGTGCAGGGCTACAATTTTGTTTCTGGTGTCCTTTGACAGCTCTTTGGTCTTCACCATAGTGGAGTTTGGAGTCAGACTGTTTGAGGGTGTGCACAGGTGTCTTTTTATACTGATAACAAGTTTAAACAGGTGCCATTACTACAGGTAATGAGTGGAGGAAAGAGGAGACTCTTAAAGAAGAAGTTACAGGTCTGTGAGAGCCAGAAATCTTGATTGTTTGTTTCTGACCAAATACTTATTTTCCACCATAATATGCAAATAAAATGATAAAAAAACAGACAATGTGATTTTCTGGATTTTTTTTTCTCAGTTTGTCTCCCATAGTTGAGGTCTACCTATGATGTAAATTACAGACGCCTCTCATCTTTTTAAGTGGTGGAACTTGCACTATTGCTGAATGACTAAATACTTTTTTGCCCCACTGTATCTACTATATAATTGTCTAAGGGCCACTTAGTTCCCGCTCCATCCTCCCCTCCAGTCAGCGCTCACACAGGGTTAATGGCAGCGTTGACCGCGGTGTAACGCACTCGGTTAATGCTGCTATTAACCATCTGTGACCAACTTTTTACTATTCATGCTGGCTATGCAGCATGAATAGTAAAACGATCTAATGTTAAAAATAATAATAAAAAAAAAAAATAGTTACATACTCACCCTCCGTTGGCCCCGGATCGACAACAGGCCTTTCCCGCTCGCGCCGCTCCAGTAACCGGACCATGCTGCGATCTCGCGAGATGATGACGTAGTGGTCTCGTGAGACCGCTATGTCATCATCTCGCGAGACCGCAATGCACTCTTCAGACCGGAGCGTGAGGAGCATCGGTAACAGGCCGCTTCGATCCGGCACCAACGGAGGGTGAGTATGTAACTATTTTTTATTTTAATTATATTTTTTAACAGGGATATGGTGCATACTACGTGACTGGCCAATATACTATGTGACTGGGCAGTATACTACGTGTCTGTGCTGTATACTACGTGGCTTTGTGCTGTATACTATGTGACTGGGCAATATACTATGTGACTGGGCAATATACTACGTGGCTGGGCAATATACTACGTGGCTGGGCAATATACTATGTGACTAGGCAATATAGTATGTGGCTGGGCAATATACTACGTGGCTGGGCAATATACTACGTGGCTGGGCAATATACTATGTGACTGGGTAATATACTATGTGGCTGGACAATATACTAAGTGGCTGGGCAATATACTACGTGACTGGGCAATATACTACGTGGCTGAGCAATATACTAAGTGGCTGGGCAATATACTATGTGGCTGGGCAATATACTACGTGGCTGGGCAATATACTACGTGGCTGGGCAATATACTATGTGACTGGGTAATATACTATGTGGCTGGACAATATACTAAGTGGCTGGGCAATATACTACGTGACTGGGCAATATACTACGTGGCTGAGCAATATACTAAGTGGCTGGGCAATATACTATGTGGCTGGGCAATATACTACGTCGCTGGGCAATATACTACGTGGGCTGTGCAATATACTACGTGGCTTTGCAATATACTACGTGGCTGGGCAATATACTATGTGGCTGGGCAATATACTACGTCGCTGGGCAATATCATATTCTAGAATACCCGATGCATTAGAATTGGGCCACCATCTAGTATATATATATATATATATATATATATATATATATATATATATATACATATATATATATATATATATATATATATATACTGTATATGTTTATATATATATTTTGTTTTGTGTCAATATAATATATGGTAAGACATGGAATCAATGGCAGGGAATATTGCAGGCTGAAAGTTTCATAATGTGTAATGTATTCACAATTGCATATCTGGCGACCACTTTAATCTACAAACTTGTATACAAAGAAAATATCTAAATACCGTATGTATCTAACTTAATTATTCCTTTTGCAAACAATTGATAATGACACATAATTTATTAAAGCCCCATTAATACCCCCAGACATTCCAACACACCCTATTATAAATGTAAATATATGGAGATGCACAATTGAAATAAAAATAACATCCATTTAGAAATACAATGTGCTGTGGTTTAAGTGTCATAAAGTCATTGAGGTTTTTAAATGAAAAATGGTGAATAACTGACAGTGGAAAATAGCACAAGCTCATACTAAAACCTTAGGAGAAAACAAGAAAACGTGCATCATTCCACAGGCCTGTATGATTGCCAGAGTAAACAAAGTATGACAAAGTGACTCATTTACATAGCATAATATAGTATGGAACTGTGTGGAATACAAAACAGCATATTAAATGAGTAGTACTAAAATCCTGCCAGCAGCCAGATATCATAGTAAAATGACACAAAAATAAAGAATTAAAGTGAAAATAAAAAAAACAAAAAAAAAAACCTTTAATGGTATGTGCACACATTCAATATTTGCAACTGAAAAACTTTCTTTTCTCTTGTGTTCTGGAGAGACCACTGGATACAATAAGAGACAATAAATTCCTGGAGAATAATGTCTTTGCAAATTGGCTCTCCAAAGAAAATCAGGAAAAACTGGAAAATTCCAATTTTGCTTGATCTGCTCATCTTTATGCTGGAGTCACACTAAACGATTGAAAACCGGTCCGAGTCTCCCTGCCGATAGTTGCACAATCTGATTTCTCACACCTAGCATCCGATTTACATCCGAATGCAGTGCGATTGCTATCTGACTGCAATGCGATTTTAAAATGAGCTTTTATATACAGCAATTCTCTATGTCATTTCCACATCGTTTTCAATGGAAATATTCTTCAAAACACACACACACACATATATATATATATATATATATATATATATATATATATATATATATATATATATATATACTGTATATACAGTGGGGAAAAAAAGTATTTAGTCAGCCACCAATTGTGCAAGTTCTCCCACTTAAAAAATGAGAGAGGCCTGTAATTGACATCATGGGTAGACCACAACTATAAGAGTCAAAATGAGAAAACAAATTCAGAAAATCACCCTGTCTGATTTGGCAGGATTTATTTTGCAAATTATGGTGGAAATAAGCATTAGGTCATTAACAAAGTCATTCCATCCTTGCCCTGGTGGTGTGCCTGGGATCATTATCATGCTGAAAGACTTATCCACATTTCATCTTCAATGCCCTTGTTGATGGAAAAATGTTTGCACTCAAAATCTCAGGATACATGGCCCCATTCATTATTTCATGTACACTGATCAGTCCTCCTGGTCCCTTTGCAGAGAAACAGCCCCAAAGCATGATGTTGCCACCACCATGCTTCACAGTAGGTATGGTGTTCTTTGGATGCAACTCAGCATTCTGTCTCCTCCAAACACGACAAGTTTTGTTTCTACCAAACAGTTCTACTTTGGTTTCATCAGACCATGTGACATGCTCCCAATTCTCTTCTGGATAATCCAAATGCTCTTTAGCAAACTTCAGACGGCCCGGACATGTACTGGCTTAAGCAGGGGGACACGTCTGGCACTGCAGGATCTGAGTCCCTGGCAGTGCAGTGTGTTACTGATGGTAGCTTTTGTCACGGTGGTCCCAGTTCTATGCAGGTCATTCACTAGGTCTCCCTGTGTGGTTATGGGATTTTTGCTCACTGTTCTTGTTATCATTTTGATCCCACGGGGTGAGATCTTGTGTGGAGCCCCAGATCAAGGGAGATTATCAGTGGTCTTGTATGTCTTCCATTTTATTATTATTGCTCCCACAGTTGATTTCATTACATCAAGCTGCTTGCCTATTGCCAGCCTGGTGTAGGGTACAATTTTGTTTCTGGTGTCCTTTGACAGTTCTTTGGTCTTCACCATAGTGGAGTTTGGAGTGTGACTGTTTGAGATTGTGGACAGGTGTCTTTTATACTGATAACAAATTCAAACAGGTGCCATTACTACAGGTAATGAATGGAAGACAGGGGTGCCTCTTAAAGAAGAATTTACCGGTCTGTGAGAGCCAGAAATCTTGCATTTTTTTAGGTGACCAAATACTTATTTTCAACTATAATTTCCAAAATAAATCTTGCCAAATCAGACATGGTAATTTTCTGGATTATTTTCTGGATTTTTTTTCTCATTTTGACTCTCATAGCTGTGGTCTTCTTATGATGTCAATTACAGGCCTATCTCATCTTCTAAAGTGGGAGAACTTGCACAATCGGTGGCTTACTAAATACTTTTTCTCCCACTATATATATATATATATATATATATATATATATATGTATATTAGGCTTCTTTTACACTTACCGTGTTTATTGCGGCCTGTTATTGCGGGTCTTTTTTGTGGGCTGTGTTGCTGCAATTTTGACGGCCTGCCACAATAACGGACACAAAAAACTTGGAGATTGCTATTTTTCGGGTTTCCAATATCATGGCAAAAGTATTGAAAAAAATAAGACGTTCTGCAAAAACGGTAGTCACGGTGCACCGCAAAAACAAGCTTCCGTTGTTTTTGCGGCCCCATTGATTTTCAGGCTCGATATTTTTTCACAGCTGTAAATATATCCCTCACAGCCATATGGCGTATGGTGCTTCGTGGAATTATTGTGACCCGTTTTTGCAGCCCCATAGAAATCTATTGGGGCCGCAAAAATGGGATGCAAAACCACGGCAAGTGAAAAAGAAGCCTAAGGAGGAAGTCCGGAACTGCCGATGCTGCATCCCGTGTTGCTGGGGGGAAAGAATGGGAAGACGGACAGGAACCATGACCTGGTGAGAGGGGGCATGGCAAGACAGGAGAAAGAATGGTAAGAATGGGAGAAGAGCAGAGTTTCCCAGGAAGAGTTCCAGGGAGAGGAAGCAGGTGTGTGCCGCGCTCTGCGCGTAGAGAGAGGGTGAGGAGCTGAGACCCAGCAGAGATTATGTGAGGGCCCCACAGAACCAGTGAGCGCGCAATGCTTCGGGTACTGTATATATATATATATATATATATATATATATATATATATATATATATATACAGTATATATACACAGTACAGACCGAAAGTTTGGACACACCTCATTTAAAGGTTTTTCTGTATTTTCATTTCATGACTATGAAAATTGTACATTCACACTGAAGGCATCAAAACTTTGAATTAACACATGTGGAATTATAGACTTAACAAAAAAGTGTGAAACAACTGAAATTATGTCTTGTATTCTAGGTTCTTCAAAGTAGCCACCTTTTGCTTTGATGACTGCTTTGCACACTCTTGGCATTTTCTTGATGAGCTTCAAGAGGTAGTCACCGGGAATGGTTTTCCAACAATCTTGAAGGAGTTCCCAGAGATGCTTAGCACTTGTTGGCCCTTTTGCCTTCACTCTGTGGTCCAGCTCACCCCAAACCATCTCGATTGGGTTCAGGTCTGGTGACTGTGGAGGCTAGGTCATCTGGCGTAGCACCCCATCACTCTCCTCCTTGGTGAAATAGCCCTTACACAGCCTGGAGGTGTGTTAGGGGTCATTGTCCTATTGAAAAATAATTTTGAATAAATCTCCAACAGTGTCACCAGCAAAGCACCCCAACACCATCACACCTCCTCCTCCATGCTTCATGGTGGGAACCAGGCATGTAGAGGCCATCCGTTCACCTTTTCTGTGTCGCACAAAGTCACGGTGGTTGGAACCAAAGATCTCAAATTTGGACTCATAAGACCAAAGCACAAATTTCCACTGGTCTAATGTCCATTCCTTGTGTTCTATAGCCCAAACAAGTCTCTTCTGCTTGTTGCCTGTCCTTGGCAGTGGTTTCCTAGCAGCTATTTTACCATGAAGGCCTGCTGCACAAAGTCTCCTCTTAACAGTTGTTGTAGAGATGTGTCAAAAAATTGGGAAAACTTTGAAAGTGTCCCCAAGTGCAGTGGCAAAAACCATCAAGCGCTACAAAGAAACTGGCTCACAAGAAGACCGCCCCAGGAAAGGAAGACCAAGAGTCACCTCTGCTTCTGAGGATAAGTTTATCTGAGTCACCAGCCTCAGAAATCGCAGGTTAACAGCAGCTCAGATTAGAGACCAGGTCAATGCCACACAGAGTTCTAGCAGCAGACACATCTCTAAAACAACTGTTAAGAGGAGACTTTGTTCAGCAGGTCTTCATGGTAAAAATAGCTGCTAAGAAACCACTGCTAAGGACAGGCAACAAGCAGTAGAGACTTGTTTTGGCCAAAGAACACAAGGAATGGACATTAGACCAGTGGAAATCGGTGCTTTGGTCTGATGAGTCCAAATTTGAGATCTTTGGTTCCAACCACCGTATCTTTGTGCGACACAGAAAAGGTGATTGGATGGACTCTACATTCCTGGTTCCCACCGTGAAGCATGGAGGAGGAGGTGTGATGGTGTGGGGGTGCTTTGCTGGTGACTAGTGTTGAGCGATACCGTCCGATACTTGAAAGTATCGGTATCGGAAAGTATCGGCCGATACCGGCAAAATATCGGATCCAATCCGATACCGATACCCGATACCAATACAAGTCAATGGGACTCATGTATCGGACGGTATTCCTGATGGTTCCCAGGGTCTGAAGGAGAGGAAACTCTCCTTCAGGCCCTGGGAACCATATAAATGTGTAAAAGAAAGAATTAAAATAAAAAATATCGCTATACTCACCTGTCCGACGCAGCCGGGACTTCAGCGAGGGAACCGGCAGCGTTGTTTGTTTAAAATTCGCGCTATTACTTGGTTACGTGAATTCCCGGCTTGTGATTGGTCAGGTCGGCCATGTTGCCGGGACACGGACCAATCACAGCAAGCCGTGACGAAATTACGTCACGGCTTGCTGTGATTGGTCCGCGTCCCGGCAATATGGCCGCCCTGACCAATCACAAGCCGTGACGTCACGGGAGGCTGGACACGCGCTCATTTTAAAATGGGCGCGTGTCCAGCCTCCCGTGACGTCACGGCTTGTGATTGGTTGCGCCGCGGTCAACCAATCACAAGCCGGGAGGCTGGACGCGCTCATTTTAAAATGGGCGCGTGTCCAGCCTCCCGTGACGTCACGGCTTGTGATTGGTTGCGCCGCGGCCAACCAATCACAAGCCGGGAGGCTGGACGCGCTCATTTTAAAATGGGCGCGTGTCCAGCCTCCCGTGACGTCACGGCTTGTGATTGGTTGCGCCGCGGTCAACCAATCACAAGCCGGGAGGCTGGACGCGCTCATTTTAAAATGGGCGCGTGTCCAGCCTCCCGTGACGTCACGGCTTGTGATTGGTCAGGGCGGCCATATTGCCGGGACGCGGACCAATCACAGCAAGCCGTGACGTAATTTCGTCACGGCTTGCTGTGATTGGTCCGCGTCCCGGCAACATGGCCGCCCTGACCAATCACAAGCCGGGAATTCACGTAACCAAGTAATAGCGCAAATTTTAAACAAACAACGCTGCCGGTTCCCTCGCTGAAGTCCCGGCTGCGTCGGAGAGGTGAGTATAGCGATATTTTTTATTTTAATTCTCTCTTTTACACATTTTAACATTAATGTTGTTGCGATACCCGATACCACAAGAGTATCGGAATCCCGGTATTGGAATTCCGATACAGCAAGTATCGGCCGATACCCGATACTTGCAGCATCGGAATGCTCAACACTACTGGTGACACTGTTGGGGATTTATTCAAAATTACACTACATTTATTGTGCCCTGCTGTCTCAACTGAGTTAGATTGATTGCTAACGAGAGAGAGAGAGAGAGAAAAAAGTGAGATCTAATAGCTGGCCTTCTATAAATTTAGACATAGTTTGGGGATGCATTCGTGCTCTATTATTCATGTACAGTTATTCAAAGTATGTTTTTTAAGTACTGGCAGTTAAACCATGGCAGGTAGACAAGGCAGGAGACAGTAAGACTCTTTAATCTTTCAACTTCCTGTTCATTTGGAACAGAACAAATATTCACCATATGCATTTGCATAATCTATATCCTGGCTGCTGCATTCACTCACATTCACCCCCCTTGCATTAACTCTTTACACTCCATCCATATCGGCCCCTCTGTCCTTTCCTCTCCTATGTATAGCACTCACGCTCTGTTCACATTGCTTAACAGCAAAGATCCATTCAGTCCCACCATCCAACACAAGAGACGCTCTCACAAATCACTTAACCATCTGCTCACATTTTCTACCCTCCTTCTCCTAGTCGCTGGAGACACCTCTTCCAACCCCGCCCCCGCATGTTATAGCAAGCCTAATCTCCCAACTGCTACACTCAGAAACCCCTCTAACCTTATTAATATTCCATGCATGCCTTCTGCCTCTTTCAATTGTGCCCTTTGGAACTCTCACTCTGTGTGTAATAACTCTCATTCATCCGTGACTTCTTCCTTTCTGATTCTGTTAACCTCCTGGCTCTTACTGAAACCTTAATCCAGCAGTCAGACACCACTGCTGCTGCTGCTCTCTCATATGGTGGACTACACTTTTCTCATACCCCAAGATCGAACAACAGGGCAGGTGGAGGAGATGGTCTGCTCCTATCACCCAATTGTACCTTCCAAGTTATCCCCCAAGTACCCTCACTTGTCTTCCCTTCTTTTGAAGTCCATGCTGTCAGACTCTACATCCCCTTCTCCATGCGAGTGGCCATGGTGTATCTTCCTCCTGGCCCCTCTCATCAGTTCCTGGATCACTTTGCCACCTGGCTTCCACACTTTTTCCCTCATCATGGGTGACTTCAACATCCCCATTGCTTTTCCCCTTTCCCCATCTGCTTCTCACCTTTTATCTCTAACCTCTTCTTTCAGGCCTCTCGCAGCATACTAACTCTCCAACGCATGAAGACAGAAACTCACTCGACTTGGTCTTCTCCCGGCTTTGTTCAGTGGACGATTTCACAAACTCCCCTCTCCCGCTCTCTGACCACCACCTTCTTTCATTCTCTATCAAGAACTGCCATCCCGCTCAGGTCACCCCCACTTTCCACACTTGTAGAAACATACAGGCCATTAACAATCAGAAACTTATGCACAGCTTGCAGTCCTCATTGGCCCCTATCTCCTCCATCTTATGTCCTGATTCTGCACTGAAGCATTACAATGAAACCCTCCAAAGTGCCCTGGATGAAATTGCACCTCCTATACATAGAACAACTTGGCACAGACGGCGACAACCATGGCACACACTGCAAACACGTTTCCTACAGCGGTGCTCCAGCTGCGCCGAACATCTGTGGAGAAAATCTAATCTACCCAAAGATTTCATCCATTATAAGTTTATGCTTAAAACATACAACTCTGCCCTTCACCTCTCCAAACAAACCTATTTTAACACCCTCATTACCTCACTGTCCAATTACCCTAAACGTCTCTTTGACTCTTTCCATTCCCTAATCAACCCAAGAGTGCAGGCCCCAACCATGGATCTCCGTGCTGATGATCTGGCCAATTACTTCAAACAAAAAATTGACCACATTCAACAGGAAATTATCTCCCAATCCCTTCATAACATGCACTGTCCTCCCTCCCCCACTGCATCCAGTTCACTCTCTGACTTTGAACCACTTACAGAAGAAGAAGTAATCAGGCTCCTTGCATATTCTCGCCCGACCACTTGCACCAGTGAACCCATTCCGTCACATCTCCTCCAGTCCCTTTCCCCGGCTGTCACCTCTCACCTAACAAAAATATTCAACCTTTCTTTCTCTTCCGGTATTTTTCCCACCTCGTTTAAGCATGCCATCATACACCCATTACTTAAAAAACCATCCCTCAATCAAAACTGTGCCGCTAATTATAGACCTGTCTCTAATCTTCCCTTCATCTCTAAACTCCTCGAACGCCTGGTTTACTCCCGTCTTATCCACTATCTCTCAGATAACTCTCTTCTCGACCCTTTTCAATCTGGTTTCCGCTCTTTAGGGTACCGTCACACAGTGCCATTTTCATCGCTACGACGGCACGATCTGTGACGTCGCAGCGTCGTATGATTATCGCTCCAGCGTTGTAGACTGCGGTCACACTTTGCAATCACGGCGCTGGAGCGATGCCGAAGTCCCCGGGTAACCAGGGTAAACATCGGGTTACTAAGCGCAGGGCCGCGCTTAGTAACCCGATGGTTACCCTGGTTACCAGCGTAAACGTAAAAAAAACAAACAGTACATACTTACATTCCGGTGTCTGTCCCCCGGCGTTCTGCTTCTCTGCACTGTGTAAGCACCATAGCCGGAAAGCAGAGCGGTGACGTCACTGCTGTGCTCGCTTTCCGGCCGGCAGGCGCTCACAGTGCAGAGAAGCTGAGACGCCGGGGGACAGACACCGGAATGTGAGTATGTACTGTTTGTTTTTTTTACGTTTACGCTGGTAACAAGGGTAAACATCGGGTTACTAAGCGCGGCCCTGCGCTTAGTTACCCGATGTTTACCCTGGTTACAAGCGAACACATCGCTGGATCGGTGTCACACACAATGATCCAGCGATGTCAGCGGGTGATCAAGCGACGAAAGAAAGTTCCAAACGATCTGCTACGACGTACGATTCTCAGCGTGATGTCTGATCGCAGTAGCGTGTCAGACACAGCGATATCGTAACGATATCGCTAGAACGTCACGAATCGTACCGTCGTAGCGATGAAAATTTCACTGTGTGACGGTACCCTTACTCTCTACTGAAACTGCCCTCACTAAAGTCTCTAATGATCTACTAACAGCTAAATCTAATGGTCACTACTCCATGCTAATTCTCTTGGATCTCTTCGCAGCATTCGATACTGTGGATCATCAGCTCCTCCTCACTTTGCTCCGCTTCATCGGCCTCAAGGACACCGTTCTCTCCTGGTTCTCCTGCTATCTCTCTGACCGCTCCTTCACTGTATCTTTTGCTGGTTCCTCCTCCTCTCACCTTCCCCTTACTGTTGGGGTTCCTCAAGGATCAGTCCTAGGCCCCCTCCTCTTCTCTTTGTATACTGCCCCTATTGGACAAACAATCAGTAGATTTGGTTTTCAGTACCATCTCTATGCTGATGACACCCAATTATACACTTCTTCTCCTGATATCACGCATGCCTTTTTAGAAAACACCAGTGATTGTCTTACCGCTGTCTCTAACATCATGTCCTCCCTCTATCTGAAACTGAACCTGTCAAAAACTGAACTCCTCGTGTTCTCTCCCTCTACTAACCTACCTTTGCATGACATTGCCATCTCCGTGTGTGGTTCCACCATTATTCCCAAGCAACATGCCTGCTGCTTGATTCTGAGCTTTCCTTCACCCTCCACATCCGATCATTGGCTCGCTCTTCTTATCTGCATCTCAAAAACATTTCTAGAATTCGCCCTTTTTTTTACTTTTAACACTGCAAAAACTCTTACTGTTTCACTCATTCATTCTCATCTGAACTATTGTAACTCTCTCTTAATTGGCCTCCCTCTTACCAAACTCTCCACGATCCAATCTGTCCTGAATGCTGCTGCCAGGATTGTATTCCTCACCAACCGTTACACCGATGCCTCTACCCTGTGCCAGTCATTACACTGGTTACTCATCCACTCAAGAATCCAGTACAAAACTATTACCCTCATCCACAAAGCACTCCATGGCTCAGCACCACCCTACATCTCCTCCCAGGTCTCAGTCTACCACCCTACCCGTGCTCTCCATTCTGCTAATGACTTGAGGTTAACATCCTCAATAATCAGAACCACCCACTCCCGTCTCCAAGACTTTTCACGTGCTTCGCCAATTCTTTGGAATGCACTACCCAGGTTAATAAGATTATTTCCCAATCCCCACAGTTTTAAGCGTGCCCTAAAAACGCATTTGTTCAGACTGGCCTACCGCCTCAACGCATTAACCTAACTATCCCTGTGTGGCCCATTCAAAAAAAAAAACAACTTTTAACCTTAATCATGTTCCTCACATCATGTTCTCATATATTTAATGCAGTTAATAGCCCTCTGTATCTGTACTGTTACATACTTAGGCTGTTAACTGGATTATGCAGCTTTACATGAACACCCAATCCTTACACTATGGCTGGTTTGAACAATGAAAGCAATTGTTACCATCCACCTCTCGTGTCTCCCTTTCTCCTATAGATTGTAAGCTTGCTAGCAGTGCCCTCACTCCTATTGGTATCTATTTTGAACTGTCATTTTTGTTATGCTGTAATGTCTATTGTCTGTACAAATCCCCTCTATAATTTGTAAAGCGCTGCAGAATATGTTGGCGCTATATAAATAAAATTATTATTATTATTATTATTAATAAAATTGAAGGCATACTGAACCAACATGGATACCACAGTATCTTGCAGCGGCATGCTATTCCATCCGGTTTGTGTTTAGTTGGACCATCATTTATTTTTCAACAGGACAATGACCCCAAACACACCTCCAGGCTGTGTAAGGGCTATTTGACCAAGAAGGAGAGTGATGGGGTGTTACGCCAGATGACTTGGCCTCCACACTCACCAGACCCGAACCCAATCGAGATGGTTTGGGCTGAGCTGGACCTCAGAGTGAAGGCAAAAGGGCCAACAAGTGCTAAGCATCTCTGGGAACTCCTTCAAGATTGTTGAAAGAGCATTCCCAGTGACTACCTCTTGAAGCTCATCAAGAGAATGCCAAGAGTGTGCAAAGCAGTCTTCAAAGCAAAAAGGTGGCTACTTTGAAGAACCTAGAATATAAGACATATTTTCAGTTGTTTCACACTTTTTTGTTAAGTATATACCAGTAATTCCACATGTGTTAATTCATAGTTTTGATGCCTTCAGTGTGAATGTACAATTTTCATAGTCATGAAAATGCTGTAAAATCTTTAAATGAGAAGGTGTGTCCAGACTTCTGGTCTGTACTGTACGTTCATATTTTTTAGGTTTTTATGTTCTCAACACCTTCCACTATGCAATGAATAAAAATTTACAACTGGAATATTTCATTCAGTGACATCTGGGATGTGGGATTTTAGTGTTCTCTTTATTTCTTTGAGCATTATATACTGTGTATATATATATATACACTCACCGGCCACTTTATTAGGTACACCATGCTAGTCACGGGTTGGACCCCCTTTTGCCTTCAGAACTGCCTCAATTCTTCGTGGCATAGATTCAACAAGGTGCTGGAAGCATTCCTCAGAGATTTTGGTCCATATTGACATGATGGCATCACACAGTTGCCGCAGATTTGTCGGCTGCACATCCCAAAGATGCTCCATACAAGGCAGGATGGATCCATGCTTTCATGTTGTTTACGCCAAATTCTGACCCTACCATCCGAATGTCGCAGCAGAAATCGAGACTCATCAGACCAAGCAACGTTTTTCCAATCTTCTACTGTCCAATTTCGATGAGCTTGTACAAATTGTAGCCTCAGTTTCCTGTTCTTAGCTGAAAGGAGTGGTACCCGGTGTGGTCTTCTGCTGCTGTAGCCCATCTGCCTCAAAGTTCGACGCACTGTGCGTTCAGAGATGCTCTTAGGCCTACCTTGGTTGTAACGGGTGGCGATTTGAGTCACTGTTGCCTTTCTATCAGCTCGAACCAGTCTGCCCATTCTCCTCTGACCTCTGGCACCAACAAGGCATTTCCGCCCACAGAACTGCCGCTCACTGGATTTTTTTTCTTTTTCGGACCATTCTCTGTAAACCCTAGAGATGGTTGTGCGTGAAAATCCCAGTAGATCAGCAGTTTCTGAAATACTCAGACCAGCCCTTCTGGCACCAACAACCATGCCACGTTCAAAGGCACTCAAATCACCTTTCTTCCCCATACTGATGCTCGGTTTGAACTGCAGGAGATTGTCTTGACCATGTCTACATGCCTAAATGCACTGAGTTGCCGCCATGTGATTGGCTGATTAGAAATTAAGTGTTAACAAGAAGTTGGACAGGTGTACCTAATAAAGTGGCCAGTGAGTGTATATATATATATATATATATATATATATATATATATATATATATATATATATATATATATATATATATCAGTGACACACACATATATTCAGTTGTGCTCAAAAGTTTACATACCCTGGCAGAATGTTTGCTTTCTTGGCCTTTTTTCTGAGAATATGAATGATAACACCAACACTTTTTCTCCCCTCATGGTTAGTGGTTGAGTGAAGCCATTTATTGTCAAAATACTGTGTATTCTCTATTTAAATCATAATGACAACCCAAAACATCCAAATGACCCTGATCAAAAGTTTACATATGCTGGTTATTTTGGCCTGATAACATGCACAGAATTTGACATAAATGGGTTTGACTGGCTACTAAAGGTAACATCCTCAAGTGTGAACTGTTTGCTTGTATTCAGTGTGTGTGCATAAAAGCTGAGTGAGTTTCTGGGATCCAGAGAGACTCTTGCATCTGGCATCCAGCCACTGATGTTTCTGGATTGTGAGTCATAGGAAAGCAAAAGAAATATCAACGGATCTACGGGAAAAGATAGTTGAACTGTATAAACAGAAAAGGGATACAAAAAGATATCCAAGGAATTGATAATGCCAGTCAGCAATGTTCAAACTGTGATTTCCAAATGTAAAATCAGTGGCTCTGTAAAAACAAAACCAGGTCAGGTAGACCAACAAAAATTTCGTACACAACTACCAAGAAAATTGTTTGGGATGGAAAGAAAAACCTGTAAATAACATCAGCTGAAATACTGGACTCTCTGAAAACTAGCGGTGTGGCTGTTTCAAGATGCATAATAAGGAAGCATTTGAAGAAAAATGGGCTGCATGATCTAGTCGCCAGAAGAAACTTTTCCATTACCGTGCAAATGTCACAAAGTATCTCCACTACAATATTCAAAACAGCACAGAGACAAGCCTCAAAACTTCTGGAACAAGGTAATTTGGAGCGATGAGGCCAAAATTGAACTTTTTGGCCACAACCATAAACGTTACATTTGGAGAGAGGTCAAAAAGGCCTATGATGAAAGCACCATTCCTACAGTAAAGCACGGAGGTGGATCGCTGATGTTTTGGGGATGTGTGAGCTACAAAGGCACATGAAACTTGGTCAAAGTTGAAGGAGAGATGAATGCAGAATATAATCAGCAAATCCTGGAGCTAAATTTGCAATTATCATGCCGGAAGCTGCTCATAGGACATTCCAACATGACAACGATCAAAAACACAAGGCCAAATCAACCTGTCATTGGCTACAGCAGAACAAAGTGAAGGTTCTGGAGTTGCCATCTCAGTCTCCTGACCTCAATTTCATTGAGCCACTCTAGGGAGATATCAAGAATGCATTTTATGCTAGACAGCCCAGGAATTTACAGGAGCTGGAGTTTTTTTGCCAAGAAGAGTGGACAGCTTCACCATCTGAGAAAATAAAGAACTTCATCCACAGCTGCCACAAAAGACTTCAAGCTGTCATTTGTGTTAGAGGGGGCAATACATGATATTAAGAAATTGGGTATGTAAACTTTTCATTAGGGTCATTTAGATGCTTTGGGTTGTCATTATGATTTAAAAAGAGAAAACACAGTAGTTTGACAATAAATAGCTTCACCCAACCACTAACCATAAGTGGAGGAAAAGTTTTGGTGTTATCATTCATATTCTCTGAAAAAGACCAAGAAAGCAAAAATTCTGCCAGGGTATATAAACTTTTGAGCACAGCTGTAAATGTATATATATTACATAGACAGAAGAAAAGCCGGCAATTCAAGTGCCGTGTACTGTAAAATCACTGCAGGAGCTGACAGGATAGAAGAGATGGATTACATACAGTAAATTCAAATAGAATAAGTAGATATATAGATGTCTGTGACAAATATAATGAGCACAGTGTGTGTGCAGCTTACTGTACATGTATTTAATTAATAAAATTATTAAGTTTATTTTTTGGAAAAAAAATGGAGTGGGCTCCCGCAGAATTTTTGTAACTAGCAGAGGGAAAGCAAACGTCTGGGAGGCAATGTTTACAGCCTGGGAAGGGGGTAATACCCATGGAGCTTCCCAGGCTATTAATATCAACTCACAGCTGATGTTTTCTCACATAGCAATCTTTCATATTCTACGGTAGGGAGACTCCGGCCTTAGTGAGAGTGTTTAGGGACCAGAGCAACTTGGCTAGAAAGTAGCACAATGCAAAGCTGGGTTAACGAATACTGAGATGCACACTGCATAAAAGTCGCTGATGCTCTGCTGACTCAATAACTAAAAAGTTGAAAATTTCCACTGGCATAAACATCAGCACAAAATCTGTGAGAGAGAGCTCTATGGCATTGATGTTGATGGACAAACAGCTGCATGAAAACCACCTTACATCATCAAGTACAATGCAAAGCATTGTAAAGAGTGGAGTAAAGAAGCTGCTACTGGATTTGGGAGCTCTGGAAATCTGTTTTGTGAAGTGTCAAATTTTGCTTTTCTCTTTGCCAGTCTGATGAACAAATCTTGGTTTGGTGAATGCCAGGATAACATTACAGGGGTTATCCACTACTAGGAAAACCACTCTTCAATTTGCCTCAGTTAAAATAAAAACATACACTCACTGGCCACTTTATTAGGTACACCTGTCCAACTTCTTGTTAACACTTAATTTCTAATCAGCCAATCACATGGCGGCAACTCAGTGCATTTAGGCATGTAGACATGGTCAAGACAATCTCCTGCAGTTCAAACCGAGCATCAGTATGGGGAAGAAAGGTGATTTGAGTGCCTTTGAACGTGGCATGGTTGTTGGTGCCAGAAGGGCTGGTCTGAGTATTTCAGAAACTGCTGATCTACTGGGATTTTCACGCACAACCATCTCTAGGGTTTACAGAGAATGGTCCGAAAAAGAAAAAAAATCCAGTGAGCGGCAGTTCTGTGGGCGGAAATGCCTTGTTGATGCCAGAGGTCAGAGGAGAATGGGCAGACTGGTTCGAGCTGATAGAAAGGCAACAGTGACTCAAATCGCCACCCGTTACAACCAAGGTAGGCCTAAGAGCATCTCTGAACGCACAGTGCGTCGAACTTTGAGGCAGATGGGCTACAGCAGCAGAAGACCACACCGGGTACCACTCCTTTCAGCTAAGAACAGGAAACTGAGGCTACAATTTGTACAAGCTCATCGAAATTGGACAGTAGAAGATTGGAAAAACGTTGCTTGGTCTGATGAGTCTCGATTTCTGCTGCGACATTCGGATGGTAGGGTCAGAATTTGGCGTAAACAACATGAAAGCATGGATCCATCCTGCCTTGTATGGAGCATCTTTGGGATGTGCAGCCGACAAATCTGCGGCAACTGTGTGATGCCATCATGTCAATATGGACCAAAATCTCTGAGGAATGCTTCCAGCACCTTGTTGAATCTATGCCACGAAGAATTGAGGCAGTTCTGAAGGCAAAAGGGGGTCCAACCCGTTACTAGCATGGTGTACCTAATAAAGTGGCCGGTGAGTGTATATACTCACTTCCGGTGCCAGAGCCATTCCAGGATGTTGGCACTCGCTTTGCCAGGGCTCATGTGAAGTTGTTATGTCATAGTAGCCCTGCAACCTATTAGCACTGGATTTACTGCCCTTGCTTTTAAACATATCAGTCAGTAACAGAAAGTCAGAGCTCTGCTACTCCTTGACTTGATCTTGATGTTCGTTTTCTCCTAAAGTGAGCACAGTGAAGCCAGCACTGATTGGCTGCAGGGCTTGTGTGATGTAAACTCACATGAGCCCTGGTAGAGTGAATGCTGACAGCGCTGGAACAGCACTGGCACAGGAGGTAAGGTGAGTATAATTGCTATTATTTTAACGGGGGCAAGGGGTTGTCCTAGTAGAGGACAACCCATTTAATGGCCTTACTGCATTGTGCCAAATTTAAATTTACTGATGGTGGGATAATATTAGTAATTGTTTTCCAGAGGTTTGCTTAGGCCTCTTAGTTCTGATGAATGCTTCAGCATGTTAAGAAATTTTGGAAACTTTTATGCTTCCAACTTCGTGAACAGTTTGGTTAAGTCCATTTTATGATCCAGCATGACTGTGCCCCAGTACATAAACCAAAGTCCAGAAATAAATAATTATGTGAGTTTCATGTAGAAAAATGACTTCAGCATTAATGAACACCTTTAGAATGGAGGTTGCAACCAGGCTTCCATTGCTTTTCAGGATAAATGGGCAAAAATTCCCATACTCATATTCTAAAATCTTGTAGAAAACCATCCCAAAACAGTGAAAGTTGTTTTAATTGCAAAGGAAGGACCAACTCAATATAAATGTTTTTTAGATTTAGAATTGGAGGTCATAAAACCTCCTGCATGGGTAAGGCTAGTTTCACATTTGCGTTAGAATCCGCAGCGTTTAATCCGCAACTTCAAAAGCACGGAAAACAGCATGAAAACGAATTCAAACGCAGCATTTTTTAGACGCATAAGGTAACGCATGCAGTTAAAAAAATGCGACGTTTTCACGCTTTTTCATGCGTTTTGCTTGGGTTTGCGTTTTCTGTGCGCATGGTGGAAAATTTAACAGGTGAAAAATCTAGATAAACAGACACCGCCAATAGGACTACAGTGGGCGTGTATTATGGGATGTCTATATATATAGACCCTTGGACTGCTGAAACCTTAACAGTTTGCTGCTGTATCCTGCATCATGATGGATCTTCGCATGGAGAGCTTTTATTTCAACCTGGATTTAAGTATCAAGCTGTTTCTTGCCTGTGGGTTTGCTTGAGATCAACAAAGAAATAGAGAACGACAGAGAAGGACATGGCATAGGCGTTTTTTGAGACACCCCATTATTAAACTTCGGAAGAGCCGTGAAGCCTACCACACGCTATATGGTGAGCTTAATGCCGATCCGGGCAAATTCCCGGAATATACCAGGATGTCTCAAGACTCTTTTTGGGATTTGCTTGGTCGTGTCCAAGGAGCTATCCGGAGACAGGACACCCAGCTCCGTAGAGCGATTCCTGCAGAGGAACGTCTCTTGGTTACATTAAGGTATGTAATATTTCTAAACAAATGCCAGTCATAATTATTGTTGGTCTGCCATGTATTATTTGTATTTTCCTTTATGTCTTTAGCTAAACACCACCATAAATCAAATTGATTGTAATTTTATTTTTTTCTTTTATTTCTGATTTCTGGCAACCGGAGAGAGCTTATCATCCTTCCATTTTCAGTACGGGCTTGGAATTTCCACATTGTCTGGAATAGTTGCAGACACCTGCCGGGCTTTGTGGAACGTTCTCCGGGATGAATTTATACCCCTACCCACCACGGACATGTGGATGGAAATTTCAGAAAAATACTGGAGTGTGTGTGATTTCCCCAACTGTTTGGGAGCGGTGGATGGAAAGCACATACGCGTTATCAAACACGCCAGAACTGGATCGGAGTACTTTAACTACAAGAAATATTTTTCTGTAGTGCTGATGGCAATAGCAGATGCAGACTGTCGCTTTATCGCCATGGACATTGGAGCTTTTGGCCGTGGCAATGACTCCCAGACTTTCAAGAACTCTGATATTGGCCGAAGTGTGTATGGCAAAAATTTTAATTTTCCCCTGCCACGACCTCTCCCCAACACTCAAGGCCCACCGATGCCATTTGTTATGGTTGGGGATGAAGCCTTTCAGATGTGTGAAAACCTACTGAAGCCATATTCCAGTCGGGACTTGAACCACACTAAAAGGATTTATAACTACAGACTGACCAGGGCCCGAAGAACAGTGGAGTGTTATAATAATAATCTTTATTTTTATATAGTGCTAACATATTCCGCAGTGCTTTACAGACATTATCATCGCTGTCCCCAATGGGGCTTACAATCTAAATTCCGTATCAGTATGTCTTTGGGAGGAAACCGGAGTGCCCGGACGAAACTCATACAAACTCTTTGCAGATGTTGTCCAAGGTGGGATTAGAACCCAGGACTCCAGCGCTGCAAGGCTGCTGCGCTAACTACTAAGCCACCGTGCCTTTGGGATTCTTGTCTCAAAATGGCACATTCTTGGGACAGCAATTAATCTAAAAATGGAGACAGTCGATGAGGTGGTCAAAGCCTGTGTGGTTCTCCACAATTACATAATGGCTAAGGAGCGACCCAACATTGAATTGGATGAACCAGTTGCAAACCCATTGCCAGATTACCAGCATCACCCACTGCGGTCAACTGTTGAAGTTGGCCACATGCGGGACCAATTTGCTGCCTATTTTGATTCTGATATTGGACGTGTGGCATGGCAAGACAATAATGTGTAAAATGTCCTGTTGGGTTTGGGTCTGTACCAGATATGTTTTAAATGTAATTAATATTTTTTGTGTTTATAAACCATGTGTTTTTATATCTTGACCGAGTCTCCTATGTATTTCCTCTAAAAAACACTTAGGTTGCTAGTGATAAAAGTAGTTGACGTCATTACATCCTGATTCTGTTCTGCAGTATCTATTGGACACAGACTGAAGAGAAGGTGGAGCTCTAATACAAAGCAGATCTATACTCATCAGGTCATGTGTCACAAATAATGACTTCATGAGCACAAAGCGCAGCCACATGAATTCACTATTTCTGACACCTGACCAGATGAGTATAGATATGCCTTGTATGACCTCCATCGTCTCTTCAGTTTGTGTGAAATAGATTATGTACACTGAAGAAAAAATGGAGGTTATACAAGGCAGTTCTCTACTCACCAGGTCAGGTGTCATAACTAATGAGTTTTTTGAAGCATGACCTGTTGAGTTTAGTTCTGCTTTGTATTACCACCATTTTCTCTTCAGTCTGTGACACAGATTAAGCAGACTGAAGAGATTATGGAGAAAATACAAGTAATATATTTTTTGCCACCTAATAGCTCTATACCAAACACACAAAGCTGCAGTGTTGTACTTACTAACTACTGGAGCTATGAGTTGGCAAAAAAAGAAAGTGTGCATCGCAGTGTTTTATTCGGCGCATGGTGTGTGATGACAGTGGCGAAATACACAAATAACCAAACAGTATTAGGGGCAAAAAAACATTATTATTAATTTTTTAACAAATAACTAAATTTAACTGCGCCTGCTTGGGGTAGAGTGATGGAACTGTGGGGTGTATAGCTGTGAGGCCTGGCTAAGTGTGGACGATGCAGGGGTGGCAGGAGAAGGGGCAATTAAAGTAGTGGGGTCTGGGAGTTCGGGGATGGGGCTTGACGCCTGAGAAGAAGACAGAGACAAACTGGAAGGGTGAGACAAATCTGACATTACAGACACATTGGGAGGTGAGGGGGGAGGAATTGAGATAGTCCGCTGTTTCTTTTTCCCTTTTTGGGATCGGCACTGCGGTCTGGGGAGCCTTGGTGGGCTCATTTCTTGCGGCCTGGTCATAGTGGCCGACCTGTCAGGGTCCGTGTGCTGCTGCTGCTGCATTGTTGCGGTGGGAGAGTGGAAGGCCATGCCAGGGTCCTACTGCTGCATGGTGGTGGGGAAGGCCATGCCTGGGTCCTGCTGCTGCATGGTGGTGGGGAAGGCCATGCCTTGGTCCTGCTGCTGTTGCATGGTTGTGGTGCGGAAGGCCATGCCAGGGTCCTGCTGCTATTGCATGATTGTGGTGCGGAAGGCCATGCCAGTGTCCTCCTGCTGCATGGTTGTGGCAGTGGAGGAGATCCAAGCAGGAGCAGCAGTTGTCATGGTGGTGGCGGTGGGCTGTCCTACAGCACTCGGCATAGTGGTGGTGCTGTAGTGGTGTTCGGCAGTGCTTGAAATGGTGGTGGCCATGCAGTGGTATGCAACAGAGGTCGGCATTGAGGTCAAGCGTGACAGTGTTGGCACAGGTGGAAATGCCGCCATTGTCTGCTGAAAATACCGACTCTGCTGCATAGCCTGCACATAAGCAGCATTGCAGGCCTGCATGACACTAAGCTGGAGATCAGGAGTAAGGTATTCCGACATGCCCTTCTCTATTTGATTGAAAAAATTATGTGCTGGCCTCTGGAGGTCGGCTTTCACTTGGTCACGGCTTTTGGTGACCTCCTGGATAAGTGTATTCATATGGTTTATGACACTATCCAGTCGGTCACCCATCTCCTTGAGTCCATCATGAAAGACTAAGCTCAAGTGCAAAAACTCAGGCATGAGTGACCTGTCCAAGGCCCTCTGATGCTGCCTGGAAGAGCCCCCCAAAAAGAGGCAGAGGACTGGGACAGGGGAACACCTGATGGACCAGCTTCCTGGTCTCCAGTCTGTGATGCAGGCCCACTTGCTGCAGCACTGCTGGAAGACTGAGATGGGTCCATGGCTGTTTGATGAAGGACCACTCCAGAACCAGGGTCAAGAGTGCTGCTTCATGTGCTGTGAAAAAAGAAGAAAAAAATGCATTAATACAAAACATTTACAATAGTAAAGCACCAACTCCTGTGGAATAGAAAAATACAGATTAGGCAATCCAACACAATCCTTTACACCACAAAAAATACTTATGTTCTATGGGCAAGGACTGGTCTCAAAAATGCAAGGATGCAGTGATATTTGTATTTGCAGATCCTTGCTCCAGAACCACTAGGAACCCGGCTCTCTTGACGAAGGTCCTTGTTGAAGCAATCCTTCATCGAATGCCAACGTGTGTTGACTTTGAGCACTGTTGAAAAATATAAATAATGGTTAGACAATGCATTTTTGACCGTGATCACACAACTGTGTGTGATGAGAGAAACTCCTGAGAGTTCATCTCATCACACACAGTTGTGTGATCCCGGCCAAGGTCACTGCTGCAGCACACCACATTGCAATACTTACAAAATTTATTTCGGACCCGAGTCGGGGCGTTTTCCCAGCCATCCCACATCGCTTTGGCCACCTCATTCCATAGCCGCCGGATTGTCACGTTGTTGTTGTTGCTCCGGAACCCGGGTGTCCCAAAATTGGACTCGCTCATGGACCAGGGAGATTAGGAGGTCATTTTCAATGAGGTCCTCATCCCGTTCTGGAATCTAAAAAATAAATAAAGACATTAATGTTGGAGACATTACCATAAGGAAAAGGAAGAAAACAGAGACAGAAAACTGGCATAAATATTCAAAGTCAAGAATAAAAAGGAGTCAAGAAGAAAAAGGTAAAGAAAGAGGAAAGTAAAGAAATGAACATTAAAGAATAGTAAAGTCAGGATACAATAAACAGTCAGCCAGGTATACTTACACGCTGCCGCCTTGCCACCCGAGTGTCTCCACGCTGCTCCTGCTCAGCCTCTGCCACAGTGGAAGAACTGCTCTAAAAAAAGGAAAAAAAAATTGTCACGTGTAGATGTGACAATGAATACTTACCAATCTAAAGAGGTGAGTACTCACTTCACTGACATTTCCACCTTGTGCAGGCCCAAGCCGTTGCTCCTCCTCAGAAGAAGATGACATTCTGATGCATGCGGAAAGAAAAAAAAAAATGACAGAAATTAGGACAAATAGAGACAGAAAATAGAAAATACAGACATTGGATTTGATATACTCACATTGTTCAGAGTGTGGTTTCCTCCAAGGTGCTTTCCTGTGTCTGGTCTGCTTCCCAGTCCGCTGTGTAGTGACCTGCCAATGCCCACTCCCTCCTTTTATCAGTTTGTATGTGATGGGTGGCTAATCAGTGTCTAGACGTGTTTTCCTGTGGTACAACGCATGCGTTCACAAACGCAAGCAAACTCATGTGCTTGCGAACGCATGCGTTCACATAGACCGTAATTTTTTTTTTTACCGCATTCCTTGTGCTAACAACCGCATACGTTTCTAGGCAGCAAATTGACGCTTCTGAAATTACTACATGTAGCATTTACCATGCCAAGCCGCAGACGACGAAACGATGCATGCGTAGTCAAACCTGGCAAAACGCAACCTATCGCAGGCAACTGCGTCCCTAATGTTAAAGATAGGAATACACGACGCATGCAGAAAATTGTGGCACAAAGGCTGCGGACACAACCGCAAATGTATAACCAGCCTAATATGTAGGTGTCCCAATGCTTTTGTCTGCATAGTGTAAGTAGCATATATCATTTATTACTTTTATTTTAAAAAAAATCTGATGACAAATAATTAATCATGAGTTTGGAAATGTCTAATATGCAATAAATCTACTGGCTGGAATAATATGTGTCATGTGTTATCTACAAAATTCTGTTAACTTTTTAGGGGATTGAATATGTTTGCAGTTCACTGTGTATATATACTGTATACACATACAGTATTTACTATCAGTCTAATTAATGAACCATCCAAAGTACAGAACTAAATACATTTTTGAGCAATATAACACATCTAATAGTGTCCACATATTCATAAGTATATTTTGTTTTTCTTGCATAATGAAAGCGATTTTCTTTGGAGACAAAATATGTTCTTAAATCAACCATGTGTTGCAAGCAATATGTTGCAGCCCCCCAAACCACTTAAAGGCTTAATTCTCCTGCCAATTTAATACAGTCCTGGAATAAAAGGGTCATAAGTAAACGTTATACATTGAGTATCTCCTATGCTTTGTCTTATTTTCATGGCATTTTATGATGTGACAAAGTAAAGCCACTATTGCATGTAGATAGGCTGTAATGGACTAACTTACTAATGTCTTCTGTGGATATCTGCAGGATAAAATGCTTCCACTACATCACAAAGGGCACAATTCAATATACACAAATGTCTCTGCTTAAAGAACCATGAAAGTTTATTCCATCCGCAGTAAAAATCTCTTTATACTCGCTTGTGGCCCCCTGTGATTTGTGCTGTTGTTTTAGTTGATCTTACCTGACTTGATTCTATGATTTCTTTTGCTTTTTTTTGTTTGGGTTTATGTGTGACAAGAAAATTGCAGCTTGCCCTTGACAGTCAGACACAAATTGACTGAACAAAACAAAATAAAACAGTGGAGTAATTCATAAAGTAAATGTAATCAAACTGAAATCCCACCAGGCTTGGACTTCAGCAGACAAAGGCTTTATTCAATAACAGTTTCTCGCTTCTCCCTCTCAGCAGAGTACCTACTAAAACAAATTGAATTCGTAGCTGTATACATCCTCTGCTCTCTGTTTTGTTGCTTTCCACATATGGTATGTTAAATACTGTACGTCAACATTTAAAAGGGAATCAAGATTGTCACCAAATGTTTGGTGAGCGCACCCGTCCAGCAGTTTAGCTGCACATACAGTGATTAATATCTGTTTCATGGCAGTAGATTTATTATGCTCATACTATTCCAGACATGAGATTGTTGCTGATTATTTAGCAAATAAGTTTTGTTAGTGCTATGCTTCTTATTGTTATGGAGCAGATTATTCTTCTGCCATACTGGCCATTTCTTCTTTATGAAGCTGCCAAGTGTTTCCACAATATTCTATAGCTGTTAATAGTGGAAAATTACATTGAAGTATTTGGAGTATATGAAACTCTGACATGCTTTCTATTTCTTAATTGCTAGGAACTCACACAGCGAACACAGGCGGCATAAAGATCAGACATAGAAAATTATACTGCAACCATGGAATTAATACCCCAACTGAATTAGTTTTTATTGAGGCACATGCAAATAGTAAATGTGGTATGCATCCATAAATCCATGATCCCATGCTGTAGGTATTAGTGTTTTTTATTTGACACAGAGGTTAATTTCCCATAAATTCTGAGAATTCTGGTACAATCCACAAGAAAAAGATTATGGTAAGTTCTATTACAATCCAAATTAAAGAGGTAAAAGTGATTAGATAGGTGATAACTTACTGGTCAGTGGGGATCCAACCCCTTGGACGCTCACTGATCCAAGAATGGGACTCTGCAAAGCTCTGTTTGAATAGAGCGATGGCTGGACATTGGTACCAATGCTCCATTCTTTCTCTATGGTGATACCAGATATACCTGAATACAGAGCTAAACTATTCCAGCAGTTCCATAGGGAATGAAGGGAGAGGTGCACACGTCTGGCCATCACTACATTCATACAGACTTCTGAGGAATCCTATTCTCGGGATAGGTAGGGGTCCCAATGGTCAGACTGTGAGGTGTCGTGGAGTTTGCCGATTACAACCACCCACCACTAGCTGTTTGCGTAACACTAACATTCTATTTACAGCTGGTGTTCTGTTTCAAACAACAATGTATATTATGGCAGTGCACTGCATGGACATAAAAAGCACTAGTTGCATGGAGTAATAACAACCGGCCACCAAATTTTGGACTTCCAGGCTCCATATCTCACCATCCACTAATGTTTCAAATGTGAGACTACAATTAATTTTGTAGTCAATCATCTTGGCAATTTCACACACAAATATGACTTGCAGCTGTTTTGCAAATAATTAGGTATGCAGATTCTGGTCATGTCATTGCACTATTAGTGTTTTTCTCCTAAAAATCTACATTTTAATTTTTATTATTTTGTAAATCTACCTTTGGCTTTCAACACTGCTTGAATCATTCTGGACATATTCTCTATATGATTCAAGCATGTGTCGACCAAAATCTGATTCCAGGACTCTTTTACACATTCCCGAAGTTGGTGCGTACTGGTCAACTCACTTGGGTATGTATACAGATTTTTCTTCAACTCTACCCATAAGTGTTTGATTAGGATGAGGACTGGCATCTGTAAGGGCCATTCCAGCAACTCTACTTCATTGTCACTGAACCATTTCTCCTCCAATCTTGACACATGCTTTGGGTCGTTGTCTTACTGGAACACTGTTGTCCTTTTCATACCCATAGTCCTCAAGTGTACAAAGTAACTTGTCTTATAGGATACTCACATATAGCTCAGCATTGAGATTACCATCTATCCTAGTCAAGTATCCAATGCCTTTGGCTGTGAAACATGTGAAACAAGCCTATATCATGAGGCTTCCTCCACCAAACTTGACAGTTCCTTCAATTTCTCAATCAGTTAGCCCTTTTTCCCTTGTTTTTTCCAGACCAATTTGCACCCATCATAGCCTAGTCTATTGACTTTTGTCCAAATCACTTGTTTGCAATCTTCTGCTATCCCCTTTTCATACTTTTATACAAACTTGAGCTGATGCTTCTTATGGCGATATTAAAGTTGAGGCTTCTTCACCTTCTTTCAAGCCACCATTCCAGACTTGAATAACATCCATCGCAAGGTGCGTGCAAGGATAATTGTAATCTCACTATTACTAAACATACGAGCTACCTCCACTGCCATGTTTGTCACTCCAGAACTGATAGACCTTGTGATGAGTCAACTTGGTGATTCAAATATTTGGCCTGAATGTCCACCTCTTGGCCTTTGAATTGATGGATGGAATTCATTTCATAGTCTTCCAACTGTCATGGCACTCAGATGAGGCAGTTTGGTAATTTTCTTGGCTGACAGATGATGATGTTGTTTCTCTTTTCATGGGAAATAAACTTCATGGCTGCTCCTCAATTTGAACCTGTGACCTTTTGTTTGAGAATCAACCTAACACATTGAGCTATTAGGGAATGTGAGAACAGGTTGTTTTTTGTAGTATACAGGAAGAAAAAGATTTTTCCACCATCAGCAGCAAAACAGTAACAATGCAGTGACAAGATAAGAATCTGCATGACAAATCATATGCAAAACAGTTGCTAGTCAAATTTATGCATGAGATAGCCAATATAATTGTCTATAAAATAAATAGTAGTCTTACACAATCAGCCGGCTCTCCAGCAAGAAAAACAGTGGTATCACACTCGCACCAATTGGAGACTCGCCAGCACCTGTTAATGCTGCCATCATCTAAACAGACATACTATTGCAGTTTTAGAGCGTCCAGACACAGGTCGGTCAGTCTTGAGCTCAGGCCAACCACAGTGATCATGGAGAAAGCCTGCACACGCACACAGTTCGTTTAGCACCAAACTCAGACAGGCAGATATAGTGGCATTTAAAAGTTTGGGTACACTTAGTCATTATGTACACTAACAAATTGTATTGTGGTACCGTGTTAGCCAGAAAAATCGATGTGAATACTTTTCTGCCCAATGATGACAGAAGTATTCTAGGAGTGATACCTTTATTGATACCTTTATTGGCTAACCAGAAAATAATATGTTTGCAAGCTTTTAGAGCACAGTGGCTCCTTCTTCAGGCAAGATTACAAATAGATTAATAAGAAACAAGCACAACATTTAAAGAATACTACAGGAGGACATATGTTAGGGGGTGGGAAGTGTGATGAGTCCATAGATAATCCCATGAGCAGATCCACAGGGCTACAAGGATCCCAAGAAACAGCCTTCTGGATTACAAACTGAGAGAGGATAACAACAGGGTACCTCTTGTGGTCACATACAACCCCCACATGAGCATCCTAAGGAAAATTGGTGCTGACCTCCAACCCATATTCCATAGAGATCACAAATTGAAAGACATATCCCCAGAACTACCACTTCTCTCCTATAAACAGCCCCCTAACTTAAGGAATCTGCTTGTCAGAAGTGTCCTCTCATCACCATCAGTGACTGACACATTCCCCTGTAACAATAAAAAATGCAAAACATGTACCCACATATTACCAACAGATATAGTCCGTGTACCAAACACAAATCAGGACTATAAAGTCACGGGTTCCTTTTCTTGTACATCCTCCAACGTGGTGTACATGATACAATGTACAAGGTGCCCTGGAAGTATCTATATTGGGGAAACCATGCAAAGACTACAAACTAGGATGAATCTACACAGACACACAATCAGGAATGAAATGGACACGCCTGTGGGAAAACATTTCTCTGGACCTGAACACAGTATGACAGACTTAAAAGTCTTAATACTAAAAGGTAATTTTAAGGACCACAGGGAAAGAAAAATTTGGGAATACAAACTAATGAAGATGTTTAATTCGTTGACACTAGGACTCAATTTAACACCTGGATTTATGAGTCACTACATGGATACAAATCACACCTCCACCAGAGGGACTCCAGATAACTAAGAACATTATTCCCACTGCCTCTCCATTTGTAAGAAATTGCCTAATTTTTACCTTGGCTTATCTATGGACTCATCACACTTCCCACCCCCTAACAAATGTCCTCCTGTAGTATTCTTTAAATGTTGTGCTTGTTTCTTATTAATCTATTTGTAATCTTGCCTGAAGAAGGAGCCACTGTGCTCTAAAAGCTTGCAAACATATTATTTTCTGGTTAGCCAATAAAGGTATCACTCCTAGAATACTTCTGTCAGCATTGGGCAGAAAAGTATTCACATCGGTACACTTAGTCAAAATTACTATTATTGGGAACAGTTAAGCAAGCTAAAGTTGAAATTATCTCTTTAAGGGTTAAAATTAATACTTTGTTGTACTTTAGGCAAAAAAAAGTCATTTTTTACAGTTTAAAAATTACAAAAAAAGGAAAATGGGCCAATGCAAACGTTTGAGCACCCTTGGAGATTTGTGTTCTCAGATAACTTTGACAAAGGTTTCATACCTTAATTAGCCTGTTAGCGTTATGGCTTGTTAACTATCATCAGGCCATATGATGCAATTTGCCTAGCTTTATAAAAACCCAGTCTCTTCTAACCTTGTGCTAAAAAACAGCAGCCATGGGTTCTTCTAAGCAGCTGCCTAGCACTCTGAAAATGAAAATGGTGTAAGCCCACAAAGCAGGAAAAGGCTGTAAGAAGTCAACAAAGTGCTTTCAAGTTGCCCTTTCTTCACTTTGAAATGTAATTAAGAAATGGCAGTTAACAGGAACAGTGGAGGTCAAGATAAGGTCTGGAAAACCATGCAAAATTTCAGTGAGAACTGCCTGTAGGATTGCTATAGAGACAAATCAGAAGCCCTGCTTGACTGCAAAAGACCTTCAGAAAGAACTAGCAGACACTGGAGTTGTGGTACATTGTTCTACTGTTCAGAGACACCTGCACAAATATGACCTTTATGGAAGAGTCATCAGATCAAAACCTCTTCTGCATCATAACCATCAAATTCAGCATCAGAAGTATGCAGAAGAACATCTAAACATCTAAATTTTGGAAACAAGTCCTATGGACCGATGAGGTTAAAATAGAACTCTTTTGCCACAATTATCAAAAGTATGCATGGAGAAAAAAGGCACAGAATGTTACTAAAAGAACATCTCACCAACCATTAAGCATGGGGGTGGATAAATCATGCTTTGGGGTTGTGTTGCAGTGAATGGCATGGGGAACATTTGACGGAAGAATAGAGTTAATGAAATTTCACCAAATTCTTAATACATAACACCATTAATAAAAAAGCTGAAGTTGAAAAGAGGATTGCTTCTACAAATGGATAATGATCCTAAATACACATCAAAATCAACAATAGACTACCTTAAAAGGTGAAAGATGTAGGTTTTACAGTTGCACTCAAAGTCCACTGATCTGAACATCATTGAAAATCTGCGGCTAAACCTCAAAATAGCAAAGCATGCAAGACGACCCAGGAATCTCATAGAAATGGAAGAATTTTCCAAGGAAGAATGGATGATAGTCCCTCAAACAAAAACTGAAAGACTCTTGGCTGTGATAATTGTAAAAGGAAGTGCTACTAGGTACTAACCATACAGGGTGCTCAAACTTTTGCATCGGTCTATTTTCCATTTTGTAATTTTTTAAATGTAAAAAATGAATATATATGTATATATATATATTGCATAAAATACGAAGTAAACATGTCATCTTTAACTTTAGCCCTTTTAGAGATAATTTAATTTTCAACCTGTTGATCTGTTCACAATAACAGTAATTTTGACCATGGGTGCTCCAACTTTTACATGCCACTGCACATGCACTTGATAGCACAAGTGTTCAGCAGACTCAGCTTCCTCAACTACTAGTGTCATATAGAGACCGCAGCAGTAAAGCAAAATATACCGGAGTATACAGAGGTCTTTTGGGGAAAGGCCCCATCGTGCTGACACAGTTCTTAGAGTTAAAAAAAATAACAGTCCTAAGATAATGGAGGCACTTCATGCAAGATACAACCACCTGAAACCCCACACATGTCCTAAACATGGTAGGGGAAAGAAGCGATCAAACGGAATAAATTAAAAGAATAATTTTATAGAAATAAATTAAAACATACCATTAAAAAGGCAGAAAATGCAGTAAAGGGGGCACAGAGCTGATGAAAAAAAGAGTAGATAATTTACTTGGAAAACGGGGTTTAATAAATTAGTAAATCCCCATAGTTAGATGACCTAGCGCTCTACATAATACAGTACGTTAATGTGAGTAGAAGAAAAAAAAAATCCTAATAATGGCGGTTGTATCAATGAGCGATACAATGCCCAGTTTAGGGTTAACTGATAACAGAATTCACTATATATCCCCTAGTGCAGTTAGCAATAAATAAGCCCCAAAGCTGGAGTTCTGCAAAACCTAAAATAATAAGGTCCTGCCTAAAAGTAGGATAATAAATAAATAAATACACTTGAAGTATACCTGTGTACCGAGAAGCACAACTGGCAAGAAGGATGAGCTAACTGCACTTGTTTCAGAGTTCCAGGAAATGCTTGGTGACTTTACTAGGAGGGTGCACGACTAGGTAAATTATAGCATTGTAGCCACTATTTCCAGGCATAGAGAGAGGTGCGGGAAAATGGTCCGGATCAGTCCTGATTGGGTGTATGTGAGTTAACTTGTTTTATCTTTTTGGTTGCTTGAAAAGCATTCTAAGTTCTTCAGAAAAAGTCCATATGGAAAGTTTGGTTTTGGCTTCTTTTCTTGTCCATGGTGTCTCTGTAGCCTGGAGTCCGTACCCAGTCTACAACTTCCTGCAAATCTCCTACTAACAAACCCAAGATAGAAACATAATAAGCAAATACCCTGCAGTAAATGAAAAAACAGCAATATTGCATGAAAATAATATAGGATTCTTAGTTACCCTAATTTTGGTTAAAAAAAAGCAAAAGTCATCCCACCCCATTGTAACATCCCTGCCAGCATCGCTGCATGGCTTCCCATCTCCCCTCTTACTCACCACTCCCGGCCATGCTGTGAGTTCTGTCCTCTGTCGGCTCCATGCTCTGGGCCTCATGTCCTTGCTTGTTGCATACCTCCTGGCTGTATGCTTAAGGCGGCGGTCCCGGCACTTCCTGTTTTTTATTGTGACTGTGTGCACCTTCCTAAGGTGTCCCCTGCCAATTGCCAAGAGGCATCAGGTACTTAAGGCATTCCCACCCCTAGGGGGATGCCTGGGCAACTTACTTCCTCAGTTAGTGTCTTGCTGCTGAGGTGCCAGGTCCTGTCTTGCTTTTTCTCTTGTGTCAGCCACCCAGAGGGGCTTTGTACTCTGGCCTGTACCTGTGCCCTGTATCTCTTGTTTCAGCCACCCAGGGGGCTTCGTACCCTGGTCTGAGCCCTTGTTTCTGTGCTTTGTCCCATTCCTGACCCTGTCTGAACTTAGTCCTATACCTGTGTCCATTTGTTTCCCTGTCTGTAGCCTTTCCTAATGCGCTGTGTGTTTCCTTGTGTTCACTCCTGCTGTTTGCTCCGCCTCATGCGGTTCTGCTCTTTGCTCTGCCTCCTGTGGTTCTGCTCTTTGCTCCGCCTCCTGTGTCTCTGCTCTTTGCTTTGCCTCCTGCGGTTCTGCTCTTTGCTTCACCTCCTGTGGTTCTGCTCTGCTCCGCCTCCTGCGGTTCTGCTCTGCTCCGCCTCCTGCAGTTCTGCTCTACTCCCATCTTGCCTCCTGCAGCTCTGTCCTCCTCTCTGCATTGTGCGGCTTTGCTCTGCTTCCGCTCTGCGCCATATGTGTCCTTGTCCCTCCTGTCTAGTTCTTCCCTGTTCCTTTATGCCTCTAGTCTGAACTGATCCCTTCCTGTTTCCTTATCCCACACGAACCTGTCTATGTTCCTGTCCTACCCAAACCAGTTCCAGTCACGATAGCCATGCCCGCCTGCTTGCCTAGAGTTCCAGCCGTGCCCGCCTCCATGCCCACCTGCCTAGTGTGCCAGCTGTGCCCGCTTGCCTGCCTAGAGTGCCAGCCATGCCGCCTGCCTTCCAGAGAGCCAGCCGTTCCCACCTGCCTGCCAGAGTGTCAGTCATGCCCGCCTGCCTGCCAGAGTGCCAGCTGTGCCCACCTACCTGCCAGAGTGCCAGCCGTGCCCACCAGAGTACTAGTCGTACCTATCTGTACTTGCTCGCACCTGGCACTTGTGATTTGTCCCTCAGTGGGATCAGCTGCCACAGGCAGACACTGCCCTGGCAGCTACCTGCCGCACAAGCCTGAGCTCACCATCAGAGGCTCCAGTGAACACCAAGGTAGCTGCTTAGTCACGCCCCTTCCAGGGTAGTCTGGTTTGTGGCACAGTGGGGCTACAATCTCCTCGCTCACGCCATCCAGTCAGGGCATAAGCGTGACACCCGTCATGGTGACCCTAATCAGAATGGTCTTAATTTCTAATATTAAAACTGAATCACGGCTAGTAGATATGCAACAATAGAGAACTACGTGAAAATAATGCCCAACTCAAAGAAAAGGCCAGCCACACCTTTATATGCACAGGGTGCAAACAAACTGAATTTTTTATAATAAATTATAGCATCATAGCCATTACTGCAAGGGATCCTGAGTGGTGTGCGACAGTGGTCCTGGTCAGTCCCAACTGGGTGTGTGTGAGTTAACTTGTTTAATCTTTTTGGTGGCTGGAAAAGCATTTTATCTAAATTCTTCAGTAAAAGTCCATACGGGAAGTTTGGTACTGGATGCTTTACGTGTCCATGGCTTCACTGTATCCTTGGGAGCCCAATCCGGTACACGGTCTGCAATTCCCCTACTGTGCAAAGTATGAATTTTCCTACGGATAGGTGATAACTTCTAAACATGTGAAAAAAGAGGTAATATCTGCTGAGACATTTGTGGTTTAGCAAAAGTATTATGTCATCAATATCTGGTGGGTAAGTAAGCCCACCTCATGCCAAAATATGGAGGTCCAAGAGATGGTCTCACAATGTATTATTAGTATATATCCTTCCCTGTTTCCACCACCCTTTTCTCTTTGGCATGAAAAATACACATGAACAGTTGCCAGACACCAGGGCCAGACTGGGACTGAAAATCAGCCCTGGGACACAAACCAAAGCAGCCCACATGCAAATCACTGTTTTTAAATAGGAATGTATTTTTTCTATACAACCTTTCCTGTACAGTTTGTGGGTGAGATCACTAAGAGAGTTCAATAGGTGAAAAATTGCATTAGGTGAAAAATGAATTTGTCTTTAACAGTTGGGAGATATGCCATTCTGTGACTGCACCTGAGAACCTTATTTTTTTGTAAGTACCTTTTTAATTTTCTTATTACATTTTATTCAGCATCAATGTAGTTTAGATCTTGTGTTTGCATTTATCTTGGTCCTTACAGAGTGCTGCTGTGTCCCCCTTTCTTTATATCCTTAGGATAGGTTATTAATGTCTGATCGGTGTTGGTACTACACCTGGCACCACCGCAGATCAGCTGTTTTCTGTGCCAACACGAACCGATCAGTTACAGAACTGCACAGCACAGCTCTGTATACAGGTCCTTCTCAAAAAATTAGCATATAGACCTGACAAATTTCAGTTGGTGGATAATGAATCTATAATATATGAAAGTTTAATTGTAATCATTACATTATGGTAAATAATGAAATTTAACACTATATGCTAATTTTTTGAGAAGGACCTGTACTGTATAGTGGCCGCAGCCGGGTTTACACATCTGCCTCTTATTGATTTGTATAGATGATGAATATGTAGTACCTGGCCAGCATATATTAGATAGCGCTGTGATGTGCCTTAATTGAGAAGTTCCTGCCAGCACCGAGAACAGCTAATCAGCGGGGGTGCCAGGTGTCACATCCACACAAATCAGGCATTGATGCCCTATGCAAAGGATAGATCATCAATGGTAAAGCAGTGGGCAACTTATTTAAATTTTCTCTCTCTGGGCTGGGAGAGAACTCTAACCCACCCAGTGACCCACATTGCTACAGATTGGGGCAGGAACAACAACATACTGTGTCTGACTGCTGGTTGGGACATGATTAGGTGATGGTCAGGTGCGTACATAGACATCATGGGGCCCCATAGCAAAAAAAGCCCTAATTGCCTTGCACATAATATGATAGCCCCACATACATTCCTGCACATAATAAGATGGCTCCACATACAGACCTGCACATATGATGACCCTACATACAGTGGGGCTGGCATCTTGTCTAAGATGTCTGGTGTCCGGTCCCAGGTTACATTTCTGTACGCCCAGCCAGGCCTAGGGGCTGTCGGTGTGGGAATTGGGCCTACTAAAGTGCCATTGGTCACCGGAGCAGGGCTGGTCTCAAGAGCGGGGTCGGTCACCGGGGCAGGGTCGGGCACCGAGGCAGAGTCGGTCACAGTACCTGCTGCTGGTGTCTCACCGGTGCCGGTCTCCTCCTCCGCTGTGGTTGATGTTGTTGTTGGCGAGGCCTTCCATAGTCCGGTCAGCTTCTCCAGGAAGGCCTCATTTCATCGCGCTATCGGCGCAAGCTGAGTCTGCAGGAGCTGGTGGGTCAGCTCCTCTACCTCTGGGTCCAGGAGGTCCGGGTCCTGTCATGAATCCCAATGGCTAGGGATAGCACAGGACAAGCAAGGTACAAATATATAACGGACGAGCTCTAGGGTGATGGAACCTGGGCTGACCGCTGCCCTACGCCTGACAAACGCAACTAGAGATAGCCAGGGAGCGTGCCTACGTTGGTTCTAGACGCCACGCACCAGCCTAAGAGCTAACTAGTACTGCAGAGAAAATAAAGACCTCACTTGCCTCCAGAGGAACGAACCCCAAAAGGTATAGTTGCCCCCCACATGTATTGACGGTGAAATGAGAGGAAGGCACACACATAGAGATGATATATATAGGTTTAGCAAATAGAGGCCCGCTGTAAACTAGAAAGCAGAACGATACAAAAGGGGTCTGAGCGGTCAGCAAAAAACCCTAATCAAAAAACCATCCTGAGATTACAAGAACCCATGTGCCAACTCATGGCACATGGGGAGAACCTCAGTCCACTAGAGCTACCAGCTAGCATAAAGACATAATAAGCAAGCTGGACAAAAAAACCAAACAACTGAAAATCAGCACTTAGCTTATCCTGAAAGATCTGGGAGCAGGTAGGCAGGAACAAAACAGAGCACATCTGAATACATTGATAGCCGGCAAGGAAATGACAGAAAGGCCAGGTAAAATAGGAAACACCCAGTCTCTGATGGACAGGTGGAAACCAAAAGCCGCAACCCACCAAAGTCACCCAGTACCAGCAGTAACCACCAGAGGGAGCCCACAAACAGAATCCACAACAGTACCCCCCCCTTGAGGAGGGGTCACCGAACCCTCACGAGAACCCCCAGGGTGATCAGGGTGAGCTCTATGGAAGGCGCGGACCAAATCAGTCGCATGAACATCGGAGGCGACCACCCAGGAATTATCCTCCTGACCATAACCCTTCCACGTAACCAAATACTGGAGTTTGCGTCTGGAAACACGAGAATCCAAGATCTTCTCAACAACATACTCCAATTCTCCCTCCACCAGCACTGGAGCAGGAGGCTCAACCGAAGGAACAACGGGCACCTCATACCTCCGCAACAACGACCGATGGAACACATTATGAATAGCAAACGATGCTGGGAGATCCAAACGAAAAGATACAGGGTTAAGAATCTCCGAGATCCTATAAGGACCGATGAACCGAGGCTTGAACTTAGGAGAAGAGACCTTCATAGGGACAAAACGAGAAGACAACCACACCAAATCCCCAACAAGAAGTCGGGGACCCACGCGGCGACGGCGATTAGCAAACTGCTGAGTCTTCTCCTGAGATAACTTCAAATTGTCCACCACCTGATTCCAAATTTGATGTAGCCTGTCCACCACCACGTCCACTCCAGGACAATCCGAAGACTCCACCTGACCAGAGGAAAAACGAGGATGAAACCCCGAATTACAAAAAAAAGGAGAGACCAACGTGGCAGAACTAGCCCGATTATTAAGAGCAAATTCGGCCAGTGGCAAAAAAGCAACCCAGTCATCTTGGTCAGCAGAAACAAAACACCTCAAATAAGTTTCCAAGGTCTGATTAGTTCGCTCCGTCTGGCCATTCGTCTGAGGATGGAATGCAGACGAGAAAGACAAATCAATGCCCATCTTGGCACAAAATGTCCGCCAAAATCTAGACACAAACTGGGATCCCCTGTCAGAAACGATATTCTCCGGAATCCCATGCAAACGAACCACGTTCTGAAAAAATAAAGGGACCAACTCAGAGGAGGAAGGCAACTTAGGCAAGGGCACCAAATGAACCATCTTAGAAAAGCGGTCACACACAACCCAGATAACGGACATTTTCTGTGAAACCGGGAGATCAGAAATAAAATCCATGGAAATGTGCGTCCAAGGCCTCTTCGGGATGGGCAAGGATAACAACAACCCACTGGCCCGAGAACAGCAAGGCTTAGCTCGAGCACACACTTCACAAGACTGCACAAAGGTACGCACATCCCTAGACAAGGAAGGCCACCAAAAAGACCTGGCCACCAAGTCTCTAGTACCAAATATTCCAGGATGACCAGCCAACACAGAAGAATGGACCTCGGAGATGACTCTACTGGTCCAATCATCCGGAACAAACAGTCTTTCTGGTGGACAACGATCCGGTTTATCCACCTGAAACTCCTGCAATGCACGTCGCAAGTCTGGGGATACGGCGGACAATATTACCCCATCCCTAAGGATACCAGTAGGCCCAGAATCTCCAGGAGAGTCAGGCACAAAACTCCTGGAAAGAGCATCTGCCTTCACATTCTTTGAACCTGGCAGGTATGAAACCACGAAATTGAAATGAGAAAAAAACAACGACCAACGAGCCTGTCTAGGATTCAAACACCTGGCAGACTCAAGGTAAATGAGATTCTTGTGATCAGTCAAGACCACCACACGATGTTTAGCACCCTCAAGCCAATGACGCCACTCCTCAAATGCCCACTTCATGGCCAAAAGCTCCCGATTACCCACATCATAATTGCGCTCGGCGGGCGAGAATTTTCTAGAGAAGAATGCACATGGCTTCATCACCGAGCCATCAGAACTTCTCTGTGACAAAACCGCCCCCGCTCCAATCTCGGAAGCATCAACCTCAACCTGAAAAGGAAGTGAAACATCTGGTTGACACAACACAGGAGCAGAAGAAAACCGGCGCTTAAGTTCCTGAAAGGCCCCCACAGCCGCAGGAGACCAATTAGCAACATCAGCACCCTTTTTAGTCAAATCAGTCAAAGGTTTAACAATACTGGAAAAATTTGCAATGAACCGACGATAAAAATTAGCAAACCCCAAGAACTTCTGTAGGCTCTTAACAGATGTAGGTTGTGTCCAGTCACAAATTGCCTGAACCTTGACGGGATCCATCTCAATAGTAGAAGGAGAAAAAATGTACCCCAAAAAAGAAATCTTCTGGACTCCGAAGAGACACTTTGAGCCCTTCACAAACAGAGAATTGGCCCGCAGAACCTGAAACACCTTCCTGACCTGTAGAACATGAGACTCCCAGTCATCAGAAAACACCAAAATATCATCCAAATACACAATCATAAACTTATCCAGATATTCACGGAAAATATTGTGCATAAAGGACTGAAAGACTGACGGAGCATTGGAGAGTCCAAAAGGCATTACCAAATACTCAAAATGGCCCTCAGGCGTATTAAATGCGGTTTTCCACTCATCACCTTGTTTTATCCGCACCAGATTATACGCACCGCGAAGATCTATCTTAGTGAACCACCTAGCCCCCTTAATGCAAGCAAACAAGTCAGTCAATAATGGCAATGGATACTGATATTTGACTGTAATCTTATTCAGAAGGCGATAATCTATACAAGGCCTCAGGGAACCATCTTTTTTTGCCACGAAAAAAAAACCTGCTCCCAGAGGGGACGAAGATGGACGAATATGTCCCTTTTCCAAGGACTCCTTAATATAATTCCGCATAGCAGTATGCTCTGGCAGTGACAGATTAAATAAACGACCCTTAGGGAACTTACTGCCAGGAATCAATTCTATAGCACAGTCACAATCTCTATGAGGAGGGAGCGAATTGAGCTTAGGCTCCTCAAAAACATCCCTATAGTCAGACAAAAACGCAGGGATCTCAGAAGGAGTAGATGAAGCGATTGAAATCGGAGGTGCATGATCATGAACCCCCTGACATCCCCAGCTTAACACAGACATTGTTTTCCAGTCCAGGACAGGATTATGAGTTTGTAACCATGGCAGCCCCAGCACTAGTACATCATGTAAATTATACAGTACAAGGAAGCGAATCACCTCCTGATGAACGGGAGTCATGCGCATGGTCACTTGTGTCCAATACTGCGGTTTATTCATAGCCAATGGTGTAGAGTCAATTCCCTTCAGAGGAATAGGAACTTCCAGAGGCTCCAGACTAAAACCGCAGCGTTTAGCAAATGACCAATCCATAAGACTCAGGGCAGCGCCCGAATCCACATAGGCATCAACGGAAATGGAAGACAGTGAAAAAATCAGAGTCACAGACAAAATGAACTTAGGCTGCAGAGTACCAATGGCAAAAGATTTATCAAGCTTTTTTGTGCGTTTAGAGCATGCTGATATAACATGAGCTGAATCACCACAATAAAAACACAATCCATTTTTCCGCCTATAATTTTGCCGTTCACTTCTGGACTGAATTCTATCACATTGCATACTCTCAGGTGCCTGTTCAGAAGACACCGCCAACTGGTGCACGGGTTTGCGCTCCCGCAAACGCCGATCAATCTGTATGGCCATAGCCATAGACTCATCCAGACCTGTAGGCGTAGGGAACCCCACCATAATATCCTTAATGGCCTCAGAAAGACCATTTCTGAAGTTTGCAGCCAGGGCGCACTCATTCCACTGAGTAAGCACCGACCATTTCCAAAATTTTTGACAATATATTTCCGCTTCATCATGCCCCTGAGAGACGGCTAACAAAGCCTTTTCAGCCTGAATCTCCAGGTTGGGTTCCTCATAGAGCAATCCCAATGCCAGAAAAAACGCATCCACACTGAGCAATGCAGGATCCCCTGGTGCCAATGCAAATGCCCAATTCTGAGGGTCGCCCCGCAGGAAAGATATTACAATCCTGACCTGTTGAGCAGGGTCTCCAGAGGAGCGAGATTTTAAAGAAAGAAACAATTTACAATTGTTCCTGAAATTCAGGAAGGTAGATCTATCTCCAGAGAAGAACTCTGGAATAGGAATTCTAGGTTCAGACATGGGAGTGTGAACAACAAAATCCTGTATGTTTTGAACTTTTGCCGCGAGATTACTCAGGCTGGAAGCCAAACTCTGGACATCCATGTTAAACAGCTAAGATCAGAGCCATTCAAGGGTTAAGAGGAGGTAAGAAGCAGCTAGACAGCAATTAAGGGCTAGGCAGCAAAACTCTGAAGGGAAAAAAAAAAAAAATAAAAATAAAATTCCCTTAACACTTCTTATTCTCCTGCTTCAGCCCAAACAATTAACACTTTGTGGGCCGGCTATACTGTCATGAATCCCAATGGCTAGGGATAGCACAGGACAAGCAAGGTACAAATATATAACGGACGAGCTCTAGGGTGATGGAACCTGGGCTGACCGCTGCCCTACGCCTGACAAACGCAACTAGAGATAGCCAGGGAGCGTGCCTACGTTGGTTCTAGATGCCACGCACCAGCCTAAGAGCTAACTAGTACTGCAGAGAAAATAAAGACCTCACTTGCCTCCAGAGGAACGAACCCCAAAAGGTATAGTTGCCCCCCACATGTATTGATGGTGAAATGAGAGGAAGGCACACACATAGAGATGATATATATAGGTTTAGCAAATAGAGGCCCGCTGTAAACTAGAAAGCAGAACGATACAAAAGGGGTCTGAGTGGTCAGCAAAAAACCCTAATCAAAAAACCATCCTGAGATTACAAGAACCCATGTGCCAACTCATGGCACATGGGGAGAACCTCAGTCCACTAGAGCTACCAGCTAGCATAAAGACATAATAAGCAAGCTGGACAAAAAAACCAAACAACTGAAAATCAGCACTTAGCTTATCCTGCAAGATCTGGGAGCAGGTAGGCAGGAACCAAACAGAGCACATCTGAATACATTGATAGCCGGCAAGGAAATGACAGAAAGGCCAGGTAAAATAGGAAACACCCAGTCTCTGATGGACAGGTGGAAACCAAAAGCCGCAACCCACCAAAGTCACCCAGTACCAGCAGTAACCACCAGAGGGAGCCCACAAACAGAATCCACAACAGGGTCCACTGCAGGCGGCTGGTACATTTCTTGCGAGTCTCGGCTAGTGGAGTCTTCCTGCTCCACCCCACACACCAGCACTCTTTCACCTCCCTCCGCCATGGCATTGCCCGGGTTTCCTGCTCCAACCTTGCAGTTTCCCACACTTTCTCTCCACCACGTCTGTCTTTGTGGGCGGTTTCTCTTTCTTGTTGGGCGGTTTATGTTCATCTTCCCACCATTCTGGGCTAGGAGGCGGATACCCCTGACCGATGGGCCTGCTCCTTTTGCATCACACACTTTATATTGTGCAGGCACAGCTTTTGCACTTTTCAGGAACACAGTCCAAAATAGGCACACGGAACCTGATGTAGTTGGTCAGTTCATCCTGGTCGTGATGCAAAAATGGAGCGCCTGCCAGGGTCGTAGAGCTACTCGGTACTAGGCCGGTTTTTAAAGGGATGTGTCACGACAGCAGTGACCTGGTCCGTGGCCCTGGATGTCCAATAAAAGTTAATATAAAAGGGGAATAAAGTTTATGGGGAATAGTTCGTGACTCAACCTGTGGTATTCAGCAATGAGATGGTGGCTGGCGCTGGAGTCAGATCCTCTGGGGCTATGGCGGCGCAGCAAAAATGGTGCAGCTCTCCACAGGTAGAGCTAGCCCCAGGGCAGATGTAGGGGTTAAGTGTTAAGATGCCATTGTGGTTATGCCAGGCAAGTGAGGCAGAAATGACTCAAAGGACACAGCAAGGTGCAAAGTCGACTTTTACTTGCAGTTTCCAGTCCACAAACAGCTGGATGCGGTGTTCCCTGGGTCAGTGGTCCAGCAAACTCCCGGGTAAATTGGGGTGCACCTTTCCAGGACTCTGTTCTTATGCCTTTCTCTGGCCATCTCACTACACTGGCTTCCACTTCTCCTGCCTAGCATCTCACCCACAGTGTCTCAAGCCAGCAGCCATGAACCTGGTCGGGCGATGTCATCTGAGTCCCCTGGATTCTATACGGCTGCCTTTTCAGTGAGTTATGGGTGGATGTGGCTGTGACTCCTACAGACACCACAGCTTCCGGTTTCTTAGCTGAACTTGAAGCTTTTCACTAAGTTGGGTCCGGTCCCCTGACTGCGACCTGGTCCCTCCACCTGGCAATAGTCCGCATGGATGTGGGTCCCACAGGTGGCTTCTGCACTTCTGTGCCCCTAGGACTCCATCTGTCCTCCCCGGAGCTTCTTTCTGTCTCTCCTTCACACTTCTCTCTTCAGGCTGTCAGGAGCTGCAGACCCTCACATCTTCTCAGCTCCACTTCTCCTCACAGACTCTTCTCTACACTGTTCTTCCCACTGTCTAAGCTCCACACCTTTTTCCTACTTACCCCACCCGCTCCCACCACCCATTCCTATCCAGTATAGGATGAGGCCTTCCTCCCTAAGGGTACACCCAGGTGCCCGACTGAACTGGTGTGTGTTGGATGTGAGTGTTAGAGTCCTGGATAGTGCCCCCTCCTTACCTGAGAGTGGGATACCACACCTCTGGAAGAGATGCAGTACCTCTGTGGTGACTAGACCTCAGGGACATGACACACCTTTAATCTGTTTAGAAGTTTTTCTGGGCTCTTTTGCTACCATTCGTATTATCCGTCTCTTTGATTTCTCATCAATTTTCCTTCTGTGGCCACGTCCAGGGAGGCTGGCTACAGTCCCATGGATCTTAAATTTCTGAATAATATGTGCAACTGTAATCACAGGAACATCAAGCTGCTTGGAGATGATCTTATAACTTTTACCTTTAACATGTTTGTCTGTAATTATCATTCTAATCTCCTAAGACAACTTTTTCCTTCTCTTCCTCTGGTCCATGTTGAGTGTGGTACAAACTATGTCACCAAACAGCACAGTGAGTATCTGCAGCCCTATATTCAGGCCCACTCACTGATTCCAAGATTGTAGACACCTGTGATGCTAGTTAGTGGACACACCGTGAGTTAAGATGTCCCTTTTGTCACATTATTTTCAGGGGTACCATCATGTCTATCCTGGCCTATTTCATGCGTTTTATTTTTTAGAAAATTCTGTGGAAACATGGTTGAAAAGCAATGTCTGACTTTCATTTGTTAATTTTCATAGATCTTTTATTTATTATTACTTTTGTCAGATTCAAGTTATTTCTGTGACCATTGTGGGTTTTCTGTCATTAAACGAGGTGTACCAAAAATTTTGACCACGTGTGTAGTAATTTTTCTTCACTGCTCAATGGTATGAAATTCTATGACACACCCGTTGTGTCAATATGATCACTGCACCCCTATATGAATTCATTCATAGGTGTAGTTTGTAAAATGGGGTCACTTATGGGGGATTCTACTGTTCTGGCACCTCATGGGCTCTCCCAGTGGGTCATGGTATTTGAAACCACAACAGTAAAATCTGGTGCTCCTTGCCTTCTGAGCTTTGCACTGTGCCTGAAAAATATTCCCCGATTACATGTAGGGGTATTGGCGCACTCAGGAAAAATTGGACCTCAGTTTGCTGTTAAATAATTTCTTATTAGCCCTTAGAAAAATTAAAAACTGGGGGCCAAAACAACATTTTAGTGTGGAAAATGTGATTTTATTATTTTCATGACTCAACGTTATAAACTTCTGTGAATCACCTGGGAGTTAAAGCTGCTTGCCATGCATCTAAATCAGAAGCATAGCTAGGATTTCAACTTAGGGGAGGCAAAAAATCTGAGTGGGCCCCTAACCAGGTAATCCTGACTACATCTACATGGTGCAATATAATTGTGAACATAGCAGAACATCAGCAGATGACAGCACTGTGACTGAAATTACATCTACTGTATATACAAAAACCAACACTGATATTACTATATGCGGACCATATATTAGTAGATACCAGTCCTGCAGACTATATAAGTGATCACAGTACAGTTATAGGTGGTGACTTACAGCTGATGTTCCTTCTTATGGAGTCGTTCAGTTTTCCCATCTTTTCCAACTGGCCCAGACCAACATGTTGACTTCTCCAGCTAGGACTCTTCTGCAGAGATTACAACAACACATTTGACTTCTCACATTTTCTGCACCATCCATATCTATGCCCAACCTGTGCAAACTACTCATTCTGCTGATACCCCAATACTGAGCCACTGCTGCCATATGTATCCTACAGCACCTGCTGTGTGGTACAATAACAGCTCCTCTTACCGCCCCACATAATATTGCCATCACTGTGCCCCTTACATAGTAAAAATGCCGCCTTTGTGCTCTGTAGATAGTAAAATTCCTCCCTAAAAATATTAATGCCCTGTGCTAGTGCCCTCCACATTTTGTCATATGCAACTTTGATGGTCACAATACTCTGAGTGCACCTATAACAATAATGCTTAAGTGCCCACTTAGCATTTAATAATGTATCTGGAGTCCCCCCATGTACAGTAACAATGGTCCCAGCAACGCTGATGTCAGCAGACGGTCATGTGATAACTCTTTCGACTTCTCTTAATTCTCTTCTATTGAGAGAAATCTAACCTTTCTAGTGAACACATGCACATAGCAAACATGGGGTCCATGACAGCCTGATAACACCAGTGATATTGGGAGCTCATACAGCAGACGCTCCTTGCCATGATTTGGCTGTCTGCAGTCCCATAAAGTGATTGCAGACATTTATGCCAAGCCTTTATTAATTTTATAATAATAAATTGCTTATTATTAAAGCACCACTCTAACTTCTGATTGGCCAGAAGTTGGAAGCTACGTCACAAGTGATCAATGTAAGTTTATGTGGGCAAGAACGAAGCCAGAAAGATGCTCTCATAGACTTACATTGATTAGAGACCTCTGCGCCTCTCCATGAAACACTGGGGCAGTGAACAGGTCACAAACTGCAGGAGATGGAGCTAAGTGGAGGTGAAAACAGATGAAAACACAGGAAGGCGAGTGTCATACAGTTGGTAGAGGTCTTGGATTTTAAAGGGACTCTGTCACCTGAATTTGGAGGGAACAATTTTCAGCCATAGGGGCGGGGTTTTCGGGTGTTTGATTCACCCTTTCCTTACCCACTGGCTGCATGCTGGCTGCAATATTGGATTGAAGTTCATTCTCTGTCCTCCGTAGTACATGCCTGCACAAGGCAATCTTGTGTAAATAATAAACGCAGCTTAACAGTCTATAGGGAACTTCACAGGAAAATGCAATCACGCAGAAAGTCTAAGAAGCACAATTATTCTTGAGGATACTTGACATGAATAAATCCTTGTCTTAGTCCAAACACAGATAGATATGCTTATAATGTCTTATCTCAACCAGGAAGGCGATAATCTCAGGTTTAAGCAGAGCAGCAACAACTTACATGTCCAGCAAATGCAGATGGAAGTAAACACGAGCAGCAGATGAAGGAGGATTACTGGGAACTGGTGTATGCAGCAGGAACTCAGAGCAGAGTAGCAGGATCACCACACAGGTTCACAGGAGCAGGTATATAGCCAGGGAGCCACCTGGGTCAGGAGCTGGATGCAAGGCAGAATACTCTAGCACAGACTGAAGGCTGGGGTGGAGTTTTATAGCAGGAAGACACAGTGCACATGAGACCAAAGATGCCATCTTGGAAAAGGGCAGTAATGCACAAAAGGTATTAAAAATGTTCAGAGTTCTGACACCTTGGGACATATGTAACGTATTAATATGAACATACAGGTTATAGAAATGTCACACTAGTCCTACCTGTCTGCCTCATATTAATGGTCTTGTTGCTGAGAAATGTTATATTCTTTTCTTATGCTAACAATTTTGTTCCAGGCTCTGGGGCGTGCGATGCTTGTAAGAAATCCCTGCCTCCTGTCTTCAGAATCCCTTTAAATGTGATGCAGCTTATGGTTACTATATGGGGGCTTATTATACTAATACTTGTAAAAGACCCAGCTGGTAAGTATCAAAAGCCCCCGACCTCCCCATCTCCATCCTCCCAGACAGCAAATATTACATGTAATAGATTTCATAAAATCTCATAACAAAACAGTATAATAATCAGTGCCCTGTCACCCCTCATCCACCTCAGCCCTCAAAATACCCCCATCCTCTCACATTCACCAACCAGTGCCCTGTCCCTCCTCCCTCACAATACCCCCATCCTCTCACATTCACCCTCCAGTGCCCTGTACTCCCTCCCTCACAATACCCCCATCCTCTCACATTCATCCTCCAGTGACCATGACATGCGACTTACCAAGTCTGCAGGCAGTGAGGCAGGACCAGGAAGTGTCTGAGAAAAATGCAGGGTAGGCACTAGGACCCAGCATGCCTGAGCCAATCCCAGCATGAACCAAACTCCAACCCTGAAGAAGCTCCTCAGGTCAATAAAGCCTGAACTTTAAACTGCAGGAGGGAGACTGTGCTGGCATCCTGTAGAATGTCCATCAGGCAGGGGAGCAGGCATTTTCCTGCTCTCCTCCTGTGTGGTGTTCTGCCTCATCAAAAAAGGCAATGACTCTCAGTGGGCCCCTTCATGTGACAGGGCCCAGGGCGATGGCCCCCTCTGCCCCTCAGTAACTACGCTACTGATCTAAGTACATTCCTTGAGGGTCTATTTTCCAAAATGGGGTCAATTGTGAGGGGTTTCCACTGTTTTGGCACATCAGGAGCTCTCCAAATGGGACATGACGTGCGCTAATGATTCCAGGATATTTTACATTCAAAAAGTCAAACGACGCTCCTTACCTTCTGAGCTCTGCCATGCGCCCAAACAGTGGTTTTCTCCCTCATATTGGGTATCGGCGTACTCAGGAGAAATTACAAAACAAATTTTATAGTGCAACTTCTCCTGTTACCCTTATGAAAATGCAATATTTTATGCTGAAAACATTTGTGGGGAAAATTAGATTTTTTTTCATTTTTACGGCACAACGTTATAAACTGTAAAGCACCTGAGCGTTCAATGTGCTCACCACACATCTAGATCAGTTCCCTGAGGGGTCTAGTTTCCAAAATGGTGTCACTTGTTGGGGGTTACCACTTTTTAAGCACATCAGAGGCTCTCCAAACGCGACATGGTGTCCGCCAATTGTTCCAGCAAATTTTGCATTCAAAAAGTCAAATGGCGCTCATTCCATTCCCGAGCCCTGCTGTGAGCCCAGTGGTTTTTTCCCTCATCTGGGGTATCTGTGTACTCAGGAGAATTGCAAAACAAACTTTGGGGTTCACTTTTTCCTGTTACCTTTGTCAAAATAAAAAAAATTGGATCTGAAGTAAAAACTTTTTGGAAAAAAGTTACATGTTCATTTTTTTCCACATTCCAAAAATTCCTGTGAAGCACCTGAAGAGTTAATAAACTTCTTGAATGTGGTTTTGAGTACATTGAGGGGTGCAGTTTTTATCATGGTGTCACTTTTGGGTATCTTCTATCATGTGCTTCTTTAAAGTAGACATGTGGGAAATATTACTTATTAAGTATTTTGAGTGACATATCTCTGTGATTTAAGGGCATGAAAATTCAAAGTTGTAAAATTGCAAAATATTCAAAATTTTCGCCAAATTTCCATTTTTTTCACAAATAAATACAAATCATATCAAAGAAATTTTACCACTATCATGAAGTACAATATGTCACGAGAAAACACTGTCAGAATCACCGAGATCCATTGAAGCGTTCCAGAGTTATAACCTCTCTCTCTGTCTCAGATTAGGTGGAAGAAACTTGGCAACAGATTCTGTTTTAAGTTTTTGTATATCTGTACTGACGTTTTAAAGGCCGAAATTATAAAAATTATCAATACCAGGAAGTATAAAAAACAAAGCAGCTTTATTTAAAACCTGACAAACCAAAAAGAGACAAAAGGTGCAGCACCAAAAACGAGATGAAAGCTCCTGTAAAACAAAAAAAGTTTCGTGTAAATATTCACTTTTTTGTCTTTTATCAAACAGAATTATTCTTTTGATTAAAAAAAAACTTTCTGTAAATTTTTGCATCTATTTAGGTTACCAAATGTGATTCAAACATGAATATTTTTGTTCCAGTGTTCTTCATTTTTGCACCAAGTTTATCAGCTATCCCTTTAGCTGTATTTTTACTTTCTTTCAATCAAATCAATTGTCTATTGGCAGATATTTCAGTATTTATTACTACATTATTGTAAATCCATATCTTTGTTTTGCTTAAGCAACCAATTAAAAAAATCTTCATATCCCGACTTTTTCACCAAGAATGTTTTACCTATTTTAGTTTATTTTTATGTATATATTATGAATTCACTCTAAGACTTTGTGCACACAATGCATTTATGATGCGTTTTTTTTTATGAGCGTAAATTATTCAAAAATACAATGGAACACTTATGCAAGGTAATGCAATGTCAATCCTGAAGTGTCGTGCACATGATCAGTAAATTTCCATCTGTATTTGCAGGGTTTTATTTTCTGCAGCAAGTCAATTCTTTGTGCCTTTCTGCAGTGTTTTTGACTCATTGACTTCAATTGAGTCAGTCAAATCTGCAGCAAAAACGAAGGTTTAAAAAGGTTTGCGTATTTGCTGCAGATTTGCTGCTCACAATGCTGTGATTTGTCAAAGGAAATGATGTCAGAAGGAGGAAGAGTGTGTGGGCAGAGAAAATGTGTGTGTGTCTGTGTGTGTGGGTGGAGAATATGTGTGCGTCTCTGTGTGTTGGCGGAGAATATGTGCATGCGTCTGTGCGTCTGTGTGTGTCTGTGTGTGTGTGTACCCATGCGAAGTGTGTACCCAGGCATCATCTGATGGGACTACTTCTCCTATCCAGCTATGTCTTTTGTCACATATAACAGAGACAGCATGAGCTGATGATGGGAGAATAGTCTCATCATCCGGCGCCTGTGATCAATTTAAAAAAAAACCCATTTATATATGCACATACGCAATACATACTCGCCAAATGACTAATCCCCGATGCTCGTGTCTCCTACAAACAATAAAAAATAATAAACCAACATATACTCACCTTTCCACCGTAGTCCATTTAATACCGAGTGTCCCATGTTGATGTGACCCGGCCGCGGACGATACACTGATAGGAGGTGATTGCTCCCACAGTGTATCACTGAGCCGCCATGAGAGTTCACTGGAGTTCATCAGCTGATCAGCTCCGGTGGTCTCTCTTACGGCACCAATGCATGCGAAAGTTATTACACAGCAATAGTGCTGTAAGTGAGAGCACCAGAGCTGATAAATACTGGTGAACTCTCATGGCAGCTTAGTGAAACACTGTGGGAGTGATTACCTCCTGTCAGTGTATCGCCGGAGGCTGGGTAGAGCGGTTACATCTCCTGATGTGACTGTTCTACACGTGAGTTTGCCGTGGGACACTTGGTATTAAATGGACAGGATAGTATTACATGTTGGTTTATTATTTTTTGATTGTTTTCAGGAGACGAGAGCCTCGGGGATTAGGCGTTCAGTAAGCATAGTAAATTTAGATTCAATAAATGAGTCCGAGTAATTATTTCAAATAAAGACTTTATTCTGGGAGTCTGTGTTTTATACAATATCCCTACAGGGTTAGTAATGGATAGGTGTCTTGTAGACTCCTCTCCATTGCTAACCTGTGGGCTAGATGTCACCTGACAATACAAAGGTGACATCAACCCCACAAATATGAACCCAACTACAGGGCAAGTGGGAAAAGCGAGGCTAAGTGCCAGAATTGGCGGATCTATAAGATGCGCCATTTCTGGGGCAGCTGGGAGCTGATGTTTTTAGCCTGGGTGGTTCCAATATCCATGGCATCTTTCCAGGCTATTAATATCAGCCTGCAGCTGTCTGCCTAGCCTTTGCTTGTTTGATTTTAAAGGGGGACTCCATGTCAATTTTTTTCTGGGGTTCCCCTGTAAACTACAAGCCAGTAAAGGCTAAACTAACAGCTGTGAGCTGATATTAATAGTCTGAGAACTTTTGGCTATTGGCTCCTTACCAAAATATTAACATCAGCCCTCAGCCATCGGCTTTCCCTCTGCTGGCTATGAAAATTATGCGGGAGCCCACACAATTTTTTTTTTAAATAAACAGAAACTGCATTTCATGCAGATTTCTGACAGTTGCTGTTTTGTTACAGCATATGTAGGTTAATTATGTTAATGCTCCTGAATAGGCTGGTGACTGTGTGTGTGTCTTTATTTAATACTAGCTGAAGATCCAGAAGTTCCCTGGGCATAGTAACTATCAGGAGCCCTGCTGCAGACTTACAGCAGAAGTCTGTGCACCTGTTACAGAAGGGCAGAAGGGCAGAGAGAGAGTAAGGAGCGCTGTGGTGTGCTTACCTGTCAGATCACAGGACCTGAAACATGTGACCTCAGGGGAGTGGACGGAAGCAGAGCCAGATGCTGAGTGGCGGCGGTGACCGGCGGAGCCGGAGAGTAGTCTGAACGTGCCAAAGTCAATCCGGAAAGGAACCCTGTTCACAACCATGACAGTAATTAACTGTGGTTAGGTATAACAAATTATAATGATTATATTGCACATAAAACTCTTTGTCGAAGGAAAATTTTTATTTATTGCAATATTAACCCCTTAATGTCTGCAGATACGACTTTTAATGGCGGCAGTTAAGGGGCCTTATCCCTCCTGCACCTCATGTTCCTTCTTTTTACACAGTCTCCTCCTGCACCTCACGCTCCACCTTTATACACAGCATTTTTCTGCAGCACACCTTTTTTCCTTTATATTCACCTCCTCCGGCAACACCTCACACTCCTCTTCCATATACAATTGGAAACACTTGATCCTGAGAGAAATTGCACTTATTGCAACAAAGCATATCGTATACACAGCCTACTTCTTCTGCAGCACAACAGTTTTCTCCTTTAGATCTCATTAACATGTTATTTGGTCAGTATTTTTACCTCAGTATTTGTAAGGTAAAACTTAGAGTAAAAAAAAAACAGAGGAAAAGTACAGTGCCTTGTGAAAGTATTAGGCTCTCTGAAACTTTTCAACCTTTTCCCACATATCATGCTTCAAACATAAAGATACCAAATGTAAATTTTTGGTGAAGAATCAACAACAAGTGGAATACAATTGTGAAGCTGAACGAAATGTATTGGTTATTTTAAATTTTTGTGGAAAATCAAAAATTGAAAAGTGGGGCATGCCATTCTAACACCTGGATATGTTTATTTGTGAACCATTCCATTGAAGATTTTTCTTTATATTTGGGATCATTGTCTTGTTGGAAACCAAATCTCCGTACCAGTCTCAAGTCTTTTGCAGACTCCAACAGGTTTTCTTCAAGAATGGTCATGTATTTGGCATCATCCATCTTCCCATCAACTTTAACCATCTTCCCTGTCCCTGCTAAAGAAAAGCAGGCCCAAACCATGATGCTGCCACCACTATGTTTGACAGTGGGGATGGTGTGCTCAGGGTGATGAGCTGTGTTGCCTTTACGCCAAACATATCATTTGGCATTGTTGCCAAAATGTTCGATTTTGGTTTCATCTGACTAGAGCACCTTCTTCCATATATTTAGTGTGTCTCCCAGGTTGTTTGTTGCAAACTTTAAACAACACTTTTTATGGATAACTTTGAGAAATGGCTTTCTTCTTGCCACTCTTCCATAAAGGCCAGATTTGTGCAGTGTATGACTGATTGTTGTCCTATGGACAGACTGTCCCACCCCAGCTGTAGATCTCTGCAGTTCATCCAAAGTGATCATAGGCCTCTTGGCTGCATCTCTGATCAGTCTTCTCCTTGTTTGAGATTAAACTTTAGAGGGACAGCCGGGTCTTGGTAGATTTGCTGTGGTATGATACCATTTCAATATGATCGCTTGCACAGTGCTCTTTGAGATGTTTAAAGTTTTGGAAATCATTTTGTATCCAAATCCAGCTTTAAACTTCTCCACAACAGTATCACGGACCTGTCTGCTGTGTTCCTTGGTCTTCATGATGCTCTCTGTGCTTCAAACACAACCCTGAGACTATCACAGAGCAGGTGCATTTATACGGAGACTTGATTACACACAGGTGGATTATATTTATCATCATTAGGCATTTAGGACAACATTGGATCATTCAGAGATGCACAATGAACTTCTGGAGTGAGTTTGCTGCACTGAAAGTAAAGGGGCCGAATAATATTGCACGCCCCACTTTTCAGTTTTTGAGTTTCCACAAAAATTTAAAATAACCAATAAATTTCATTCAACTTCACAATTGTGTTCCATTTGTTGTTGATTCTTCACCAAAAATTTACATTTGGTATCTTTGTGTTTGAAGCATGATATGTGGGAAAAGGTTGAAAAGTTCCAGGGAGCCGAATACTTTCGCAAGGCACTTTATATTAGATACACGTCACCACTTCTGTATTTTTCTCCCATTCATGGTTTTGGCTTATAAATACTGAGGTAAAATACTGAGGAAATACTGAACGTGTGAATGTGAACGTATACACAGCCTCCACCTGCAGCGTCTCACTCTTCTCTATACACAGCCTCATACTGCAGCAGCATCTCACTTCGCTCATTTTCCCATCACGCCTCTTATTTTCCCTTCAAATCTCTCATTTTCCCCCTCACATCTCTCATTTTCTCCTCACTCCTCTCATTTTCCATTTCACACCTCTCATTTTCCCCCTCACACCTGTCATTTTGACCTCACACCTGTCATTTTCCGATCACTCCACTATTTTCACTTCTCTCATTTCCACTCACACCTCTTCATTTTCACCTCTCACCTCTCATTTGCACCTCACACCTCTCATTTTCCCCTCATTCCACTATTTTCTCCTCACTCCACTATTTTCCCCTTACTCCTCTCATTTTCCCCACATTCCACTATCTTCCCCTCACTCCTCTCATTTTCCCCTCACTCCTCTCTTCCCCTAACACATGCACAGCAACTTCCTGTTATGAGCACAGCGGTGTAGTCCATGAGGTACCTCCCTTTCCCTTGACGTCATGCCTCACAGGAGGAACTCCATTCTTGACACAATGGAGGTAGATGTGGCCTGTGCCTGCCACACACTGATACTCTGAAGGGGGTGGCTCTGATTGTAGCTTGCAGTGGCTGGGACGTCGTAGCCAGTAAGTTTTGCAGGGTGGCTTTCGAAGAGAATGAGTTCGTGTGCGCTAACACCATGGCCATGTGGATGAGGCTTTAATAATATACAGTTGTGCTCAAAAGTTTACATACCCTGGCATAATTTTTGCTTTCTTGGGCTTTCTTCAGAGAATACGAATGATAACGCCAAAACTTTTCTCCACTCACGGATAGTGGTTGGGTGAAGCCATTTATTATCAAACTACTATGTTTTCTCTTTTTAAATCATAATGACAACCCAAAACATCCAAATGACCCTGATCACAAGTTTACATACCCTGGTGATTTTGATAACATGCACAGAATGGCTACTAAAGGTAACATCCTCACCTGTGACCTGTTTGCTTATAATGAGTGTGTGTGCATAAAAGCTGAGTGAGTTCCTGGGATCCAGACAGACTCTTACATCTTTCATCCAGCCACTGACATTTCAGGATTGTGAGTCATGGAGAAAGCAAAAGAATTGTCAATGGATCTATGGGAAAAGGTAGTTAAACTGTATAAAACAGGGAAGGGATACAAAAAGATATCCAATGAATTGATAATGCCAGTCAGCAGCATTCAAACTGTGATTAACAAATGGAAAATCAGGGGCTCTGTGAAAACAAAACCACGGTCAGGTAGACCAACAAAAATTTTGTTCACAACTGCCAGAAAAATAGTTCGGGATGCAAAGAAAAACCCACAAATAAGGTCAGCTGAAATACTGGACTCTCTGAAAACTAGCGGTGTAGCTGTTTCAGGATGCACAATAAGGTGGCACTTGAAGAAAAATGGGCTGCGTGGTCGAGTCGCCAGAAGAAAGCCATTACTGCACAAATGCCACAAAGTATCTCACCTACAATATGCAAAATAGCACAGAGGCAAGCCTCAAAACTTCTGGAACAAGGTAATCTAGAGTGATGAGACCAAAATTTAACGTTTTGGCCTCAACCATAAACGTTACAATTGGAGAGAGGTCAACAAGGCCTATTATGAAAGGAACACCATTTCTACTGTAAAGCACGGAGGTGGATCTCTGATGTTTTGGGGATGTGTGAGCTAAAAAAGGAACAGGAAACTTGGTCAAAGTTGAAGAAAAGATGAATGCAGCATGTTATCAGCAAATACTGGAGGCAAATTTGCAATAATCAGTAGTTGATCGTGTCATTATGACAATGATCCAAAACACAAGACCAAGTCGACCTGTCATTTGCTACAGCAGAACAAAGAGAACATTCTGGAGTGGCCACCTAAGTCTGCTGACCTCAATATCATTGAGCCACTCTGGGGAGATCTCAGCCGCGCAGTTCTTGCTAGACAGCACAGGAATTTACAGGAACTGGAGGCCTTTTGCCAAAAGAGTGGGCAGCTTCACCATCTGAGAAAATAAAGAATCTCATCCACAACTACCAAAAAAGACTACAAGCTGTCATTGATGTTAGAGGGGGCACTAAATGGCATTAAGAAATTGGGTATGTAAACTTTTGATCAGGGTCATTTGGATGTTTTGGGTTGCCGTTATGATTTAAAAAGAGAAAACGTAGTTTGACAATATATGACTTCACCCAAACACTAACCATGAGTGGAGAAAAAGTTTTGGCCAAGAAAGCAAAAAATCTGCCGGGGTATGTAAACTTTTGAGCACAACTGTAAATGCATGCAAAAATGCATAAAAAATGCACGTATTTTCAGCTGCGTTTTTCTGCCAAGAGATGCAGAAACCTTGCAGAAATTTCTGCAAACAAATACGCAATGTGCGCACATAGCCTAATAGATGCAAAAATGTTGTAATTTCAAAAACTCCCCAAATATTCATTGTGGGAACATCTATCATAACTTGCTATCGAACCATGAAATTATGTAAGCATGGTATCAATAAGGCAAGATTTTGGCGTTTCAATACACTGATGGCATGAAATCATAAATACTAGAAAAAGTCGGTACTCAAAGCATAATAGGAAGCTGCTGTAACAATTGCACCTTTTGATGCAATATTTTCCTTTAAAATGCAATTTTGTTTATTTTTCTAAAGATTTTTTTTTTTTCAATATTCCTTTTCACCACTATATAAAACAAATTAAGAAAACTTGCAATGTTCTCACTGACCACAAGACCATGTATTATACTATACAGTTCAGAACGGAGATTTTTTAGAAGTCTCATTAATACGACAGACATTAACAAAATGACTGATGACAGCTAAATATAAAGCAGATGACACAGGACCACCATTCACAATAGGTCTCTTTATAATGCCCTTTGCTCAAGTTAGAGTAAGAAAACATTTCTGTTACAAGTGAGTCAGATAAAGTCTATTGCTACCTATGTTCATGTGGCCAATACACCTTAGGTAGGTGTCAGCCGATCAATGTGCAGAAGAGAATAACCACTGCTCAACATTGCTGTCTACAGCTTATCTTCCATGACCACAAAACATTAGGAATGCTAGTGCAGCGCCCCAGAGTCCTGGTCGTTGCAGTACTGACGCTCCGCCACTAAGGGGAGTGATGGTACATCTGATGGCACTAAAGGAGTTCACCTGACCAGGTATCACAGTCACACATTACACTTCACACTCTGGCCACCAGGGGGAGCAAAGGGTTCTATGTATTAGGCCACTCCTCACAATCTGGTAAAACTGGGGGTTGGATAGGAAGTGAGAGAGAAGCTGACTGGGTTTTGCCCAGGCAACATCCTGTGGCAGAGGGTGTTGCGGGGAAGATTCAGGGGGGTCTCTGTCAGGGGTGGGATCCTGACAGTGGCCTAGCGAAAAGGACAGAAAGTTACGGAGCCGTGCCTGCACCCGTTGCGGTGGCATCCTAAGAAAGGACACGAAGCGAGGTTTATTGTGGAGAAGTGAGAAACGAGATCACCGCACAAAGGAGAATAGAACCAGTAGGAGTCGTGCCTTAAGATCGTGGCAACATCCTACTGAGGCGCGTAGCCGGTGGCCGGAATGCCGAGGAAGTATTGGGCTCCAAGCATTACTTCGAACAGCGGCAGGACAGTTAATTATATGTTGGCTGTCTCACCTAAATCACCTAAGCAGACATAGGAGGCAGTTGTGGGAGAGGGGCGTCTCTAGGGTCCCAGAATAACTCCAGGCCTACCCATCATACGGGTGCGTCCTAGCCATATCATCTGGGGGACGGAGAAAGAACATCAGAAACAGACACAACAGTTGTGAGGACTATCCCGTTGTGCTCACCAGGGAGGTACTACAACACACAGGCGCTAGAAGGTAGGCACTGATTTCCACCTGCAAAGGGAACTCTGGATGTGCCTTCGGACCGGCCGGTCTCAGCCAGCCCTGTTAGCAGTGCTCTGGATTGTGGATCCTGAAGCCTTCAGTAAAGAGGTAAAGAGACTGCAACCCTGTGTCCTCGTTATTCATCGCACCTTGCACCACGCACCATCATCACATCTTTCATTGGACGCCCCTTAGCAGGGTCACGGACAGGGTCTTGCCACCGTGACAACCCCAGGACCGAGACAGAGAGGCCCGGCACCGAGTGCCCCGCGGCCCTGCATCTGGGGGCGCTCCACTAATATCTTACATGTCTGATTTTCCTTTTCCCAATCAGCTACCATAGAGGAAGAGTTTGGACTCCACATTCGCATCAGAGGGGCAATTAATCCCACTGAAATTAATTGACATTACTCCAATGCATATGGCTGACTGTACCCTTCTTATCTTAAATACAATACTATTAATAATGAGCCTTGAAACACAGAGTTCCAGTACTTATCTTATTTAGTTTTGAGTCTCTTTATCTAAAGTGTATTATGATAAAACAGAAGCAGAAATTCATTGCAAAGGACTGTGTTAGATTATTTTAACTTTTTTGGCTATGTTCCCACAACGAAAATTTGATCCGTTTTTTTTTATTTTAAAATTAAACGCAAAGACTCATAAAGAGGAATTAATATTCCCCTAGGATTTTGCACCTGTGTTACCTCAATCTTTATTATACGGTTTGCTTCATCCTGGTAGTGCATTAGTTCTGAGACCTGGGCAGGTAAATGCTGTTTTTTGCTGTTAGTTGTTACGTTTTCGATGTTGCAGCATTTCTGCCCCTATTAGGTAAATTAGGTAACTTGCATTTTTTTCATTGCATTTTTTATTCATTTTATCACATATTTGACACTGTGGTTTTCGTCTCTTTTTGGTATGGCATTTATTATGTAAAGCTGCTTTGTTTTGGATTCTTCCAGGTATTTGGCTTTGACAAAGCTACAGAGGTAGTCATGTGTGGATAGCATGTATTTTTAGTGTGTTTCTACATGTAATGCTATTTCTATGAAGAAATTCTGCCATAAAACTCAGCTTACCCGCAAGAGAAATTGACATTTGCAAGTTTGAAAAACGCCCCTCAGGTCAGGTTGTGCTGTATAAAAAACAACAACAGTGGGCTTGAGATGTCTATAAATCCCATCCACTATGCTGGAACTGTAAGATGCTGCATTTTTTAAACATCCAAAATACTCAGCGTCAAAAACTCAGCAAAATCTCATTGTGGGAACTTCACCTTAAAGTGGTTGTATCAAGTTTTCCAACAATTTACTTTAAAGTAAAAATTCTTCTAGTCTCATGAACAATAGGATTAATTTTATAGTTTAAATCCTGTTGTCCAGGTTATCAGTCTGCTACACAGTGGCTGGTTTTGTCTGCAAGCTATTTTCTGTACATCTTGCAAGTGCTGCTCTGACTCTGACTGCATCAAAAGATAAAGCCCCTTCACACTTCCATGCTTCCGGTATGTGTGGCATCCGTTTTCACATGTACCCATACACACACACTCGCATTATAGTCTATTGGTCTGCGCACATGTACAAGTTTTCAAATGGACACATGGTGTCCGTCTGACCCATATGTAGACATGTCCGTTTTTTTCTGGCAGCACGAATGACCATATGTACCACACACAGATGACATAAAGTATGATATCCATTTGCCATCCATGTTACATGTACCAAAATAGATCTCAGAATAGAAAATGCATATGTTTATTTGTTAAAGATGTGCAAAGGTAGAAAAAAAAAGATGCGGTGTCCCCACCATTTTTGATAACCAGCAAAGGTAAAGCAGACAGCTGTGATTATCAAGCTGGGAAGGTCCATGGTTATTTCCACTTGTGTACTACATCGGATTCCCTCAATTCTATATTAAATAAATTGGTGAACCAGGGAAAGTGTGGGGGAGTATTTATTCAACTAAAGTATTTTTGTGCTTCTATTTTTTATTTTTTTATTATTGCGTTAGTAATGAGGGTGTCTGATACATACCTCTCCATTAGTAGCACCAGGGCTTGATTCCATCCATGTGCCATCCATGTTACACATACTAAAATAAAACACAGGATAGAAATTACAGCTGTTTAGGTGTTAAAGATATGCAAAGATAAAAACAAAAAAAAGATGTGTTGTCTTTTCCATTTTGATAACCAGCAAATGTAAATCAGACAGCTGTGAGCTGATATTATCAGGCTGGTAATGTCCATAGTTATTTCCACTTGTGTACTACGTCAGATTCCCTGGATTATGGCGACCTCTATATAAAATAAATTGGTGAACCAGGGAAAGGGTGGGGAGTGTTTATTCAAATAAAGTATTTTTTTTGCTTGTGTGTTTTTATTTTTTATTACTGGGTTAGTAATGGAGGTGTCTGATACACACCTTTCCATTAGTAACACCAGGGCTTGATGCCAGTCGTGATTTTTATATGAATAACCAAGAGAATCCTTTATAAAGTAAATTAAAACATAACCTTTAATGCTGCTATTATAAAAACATGTTATGGACAATAAACGTGATAAAGTGCAAACAGTGCATACCAGTGCTCAATAAAAAAATGGTTTTGTCTCACCAAATTAGTTGTTGGTTCTTGGCAGGAGCCTATTAATGCTTGAAGGGGGAATGGGAAGAAAGGTAATCACTATACTACCCCAGTCGTGCCCCTGTGTTGCTCCTGCCCTGACAAGGGCAGTACCCAAGTCAGGCTAAATACTTGTACCCACCACACAAAAGAATTAAACTTCCCTACGCGTTTCCTCTCACATCAGTGAGACTCATCAGGGGAAAAATATAATTGTGGGATATTATATTCAAAAAAGAGACCCCTCCATTGGGAGGTGGCTGCTATGTGTCAATGCATCCGGTTTTGGGCATAGACTAAATGGTAGGGTGAGACACAGGACGGAAGTGTTACCCCTTAAATAGTTTCCTCTTTTTTAAAAAAAGGTTATGTGGCGTCCTACCTTTATTTTCATAGGGCCACGTGGTGTTCCATGGCATTATTCCGCCATTACTGTGAATAAACATCTCCGATACCGGAGCTGCTGTGTTCTCCCCACAGTGTGTGCGTTCAGGAAGAGCATACTGCTCTTATGAGTAAAATAAATTGTATACAGTAATAACAAGCACCAATGTAACGATATTTGGATAAGACAATTAGGAAAATATACAGGTTTCCATATTTACATCAGGTACTTTTCCCATAATGTCCATATGTGTATTACAACAATAGCAGAAGCTCCCTCCCCCCTCTTTTCCCTTCTTTCTGATACTACATATGTATTTCACACAGGCAATATAATTTAAGAATAATGGGGACATCCCTAAAGGTGATGAATGCTTATATTATATGCTTTCATACATTACTGATAATGAGTCCATGGAAATGCGGGCGCGATGGCTGTAACCGCTATAATGTGCGCGTTACCAAGGAGACGGGGACTCCGTTATACAGGAAGTCTTTTTTCTTTTCTCCTCTCTCTTTATTGGAATGGCGCATGCGCATTAAACATAGGTCCGGGGAGCGCAAGCCGGAAGTGACGGCAGTATGCTCTTCCTGAACGCACACACTGTGGGGAGAACACAGCAGCTCCGGTATCGGAGATGTTTATTCACAGTAATGGCGGAATAACGCCATGGAACACCACGTGGCCCTATGAAAATAAAGGTAGGACGCCACATAACCTTTTTTTAAAAAAGAGGAAACTATTTAAGGGGTAACACTTCCGTCCTGTGTCTCACCCTACCATTTAGTCTATGCCAAAAACCGGATGCATTGACACATAGCAGCCACCTCCCAATGGAGGGGTCTCTTTTTTGAATATAATATCCCACAATTTTATATTTCCCCTGATGAGTCTCACTGATGTGAGAGGAAACGCGTAGGGAGGTTTAATTCTTTTGTGTGGTGGGTACAAGTATTTAGCCTGACTTGGGTACTGCCCTTGTCAGGGCAGGAGCAACACAGGGGCACGACTGGGGTAGTATAGTGATTACCTTTCTTCCCATTCCCCCTTCAAGCATTAATAGGCTCCTGCCAAGAACCAACAACTAATTTGGTGAGACAAAACCATTTTTTTATTGAGCACTGGTATGCACTGTTTGCACTTTATCACGTTTATTGTCCATAACATGTTTTTATAATAGCAGCATTAAAGGTTATGTTTTAATTTACTTTATAAAGGATTCTCTTGGCTATTCATATATATATTTCTTACTAGAGATTGCTTTGAAGTGTCTGGACCTGATACATCTTGCTTGTTATAACTGTCTATATTTCTCTGTTATGGCCGGGTTTCTATCGGCAGGACCTGACACTAACCTTTGGCTGACTGAGGCCAAAGAGATTTTCTCTGAGAAAATCTTTGCTCAGAAGAAGTATACTCCCACATATGCAGCAGCTTTTAAAGATTTGAATAAATTATATAAGGAGCATACGAGCTCATGGTGGGAAATCCAGAGTTTAGATACATATATTAAAAACAACATAGTACCCAGGGGATTACGTATTACCCTTTTGCCAGCACCCTGGTGTCGAAATCCAGAATTATTGAGCCGTTGGGAGAAAGAGGCAACCAATAGCTCCTTGAGATTTATGAATCTGTTGGTCACGGAGGAAAAAAATAATTTTGAAAAATTAAATATCAAATTGAAGGAACAGATTGAGATAGTAACAAAATTTAAAGGAGAAAGTGACTTCAGTATTAAGGAAACCCAATTACAAAACTCAATTGAAAAATTTCAATATAAACTGAAAGAAAGGAAACACAAACAGTATCTGAGGGACCTCCAGGACTTTAAGGAGAACAAAATGTATCAGGTCCTAGGAGATCGTTCGGAAAGGGTAGAAAGAGAAACAGACCTCTCCTCTACAGATACCGACTTCTCAGATACAGAAATAAGACAGAGACAAACACATGGTCGCCAAAGGGGTAGAAATAGAGGCTATTCTAGGGGAGGTAACTTTCACTCCTATACTAGGCCCAGTTTTTTAGACAACACATACTCCCTGAGGAGCAGAAATCCTTTCAACAAGGACTAGAATTACAAGTTGTCAATCTCTCTGACAGACCAGTCAGTGAGTCAGAGATGACTGTGTTGAGTAAGGGGCTGTCGTTTATCCCCACTACTGACTTTTCCTCCTTTGATTGCATCAAGGATATCAATTTATTAATTAGAAAATTAAGATGGCATAAGTATTTTAAACAACAGAACAGAAAGATGTGTGTGGGCCTTGATATTCCAGTCGATATGCTCCATGAAGTACAACTTCTGGCTGATCTGGACCAATCCCCATCATTTGTAACTGGTCAAGGTCCATTCACATCACTGAAAAAAAACAGCACTAAGATGCCACCGCCCGGGGGTGACATTTCCGCGATAGATGTGTTCCTTAACTTGACTACCAATGAGATCAAACAGAAAGAGGAAGTGCACACCAGACACAACTTAACAAAGGAACAAATGGAAGCTCTCCATACTCTGGAAAGGGATACATCTATAGTAGTCAAACCCTCTGATAAGGGGGGTAACATTGTTATAATGAATATTGATGGGTACAAGGAGATGTGCTTATCCCTGTTGAATGACCCAACAACATATGCTAAAGTTCCAAACAATCCAATAGAGAGAACTAGGAATGAATTGAAAAATATCCTTGATGAGGCTAAGACTGACCAATTGATCAGTCAGGCAGAATATGATTTCCTTCTCCCTAAACATCCGGTGGCGGCCACTTTTTATGCACTTCCAAAGTTGCATAAGGGGGTTTTCCCACTTAAGGGTAGACCTATTGTGTCAGGTATGGGTAGCATAAGCCATAATGTAGGTACATACCTTGATGAGATACTTAGACCCTTTGTGAGCTCCCTACCGTCATACGTGAGAGATACGGCTGACCTTTTAAGCAAACTCGAGAACATCAATGTGGAACCGGGTGTGTTCCTTGCCAGTATTGATATTGAGGCACTTTATTCCTCTATCCCACACAAATTTGGCATGAGAGGTGTTGAACATTTTTTGGTAACAAGAGGTCTTCAGTGTATTCCCCACAATAGGTTGGTTATTTCTCTTCTTGATTTTGTCTTGCATCAGAATTATTTTTGCTTTGATGGTAAAGTCCTCCACCAGCTCAGGGGCACTGCTATGGGCAATCCATGTGCGCCTAGTTATGCTAATTTGTTCCTGGGCTGGTGGGAGGACACCATCGTTTTTTCTGAGAAGTCTATGAATCTGACTAATAATGTGGACCTTTGGGTCAGGTTCATAGATGATGTTTTTATACTATGGCGGGGTACCGTGGCTGAATTTGAGGAGCTTATTGACCTCCTGAACCACAATGAAATGGGCCTTAGGTTTACGTATGAAATTGATTCAAAAAAACTGGCCTTCCTGGACGTCCTAATTACAAAATCAGAAAATGGGGATACTTTGGAGACTACCATTTTTCGTAAATCGGCCTCAACAAATTCTTTATTAAAGTGGGACAGTCATCACCCGTATTCCTTGAAAAAAGGCATACCTAAGGGTCAGTACCTTAGGTTAAAAAGGAATTGTTCAAATGAAAAAGACTTTAAAATCAAGGCGGATGACCTGCGACAAAGGTTCCATATTAAAGGCTATCCCAACCATGTACTCAGAGAAGCGTTTAGACACGCTAATAATCAAGACAGGAGAGGACTTTTGGTCCCCAAAAACAGAATTGAGAATTCGGCAGGGAAGGCCCGACTCATCTGTACCTTCGATAATGGGGCTCATATGGTTAGAGAGGTGATCCAGAAATACTGGGGTATCCTACAGATGGATGAGGACATTAAGGATTTTGTAGGTGAGAGACCACAGATTACCTACAAAAAGAGCCGGACGATAGGAAATCGATTGGTACATAGCCACTTTGTCACACCTACGGCTAGGGGAACATGGTTGCCGGCCAGAACTAAGGGATGCTACCGCTGTGGGGAATGCATTGCCTGTGAGCATATTTTGGTGGGTAAGAACTTTGAAAGTGCTGGTGAGTCTCTTGAGATCAGAGACTTCATCAATTGTAAAACAAAAGGCGTAATCTATCGCATTACTTGCAGATGTGGTAAGGCTTATGTGGGTAAAACCATAAGAGAATATAGGAGGAGGATAGGAGAACATCTGGGCGACATCCGCAATAAAAGAGATACATCTGTGGCAAGACATGTCAATGGTTTACATGCTGGGGATGTGAGGGCCATACAGTTTATGGGCATTGAGAAAGTGACGCCACCGAGAAGGGGTGGAGACTATGACAGGATTCTGCTTCAAAGGGAATCAAGGTGGATATTTCGCCTCAATACTTGCCATCCACATGGCTTAAATGAGCAACTGAGCTACAGCTGTTTCCTTTGAATAGGAACTCGTGATTCATGTAAAAAAAAATTTATTTCTGTTTTTTTTGTTTTTACTGCTGCATATTTATAGGTTGGTGTTTTGGATCTTGTCCTTTAGGAATGTTGAGCCAATGAAACAGACTTTATGTGGTCTATCAAGATGGAACCAGTAAGATATTAGCCACTGCCATATTTTACATATCTGTATCTCGGGCCCTAACATATGTGGCATAAATTGAGAACTGTGTGTCTTTTATGGACAGTTTTTTCAGGACTGCCCTTTTTCCCTTTTTTCTATATAGTTTCCTCGTACACATGCAATACTGGTTGGGTGTCCCTTAAATAGTCATTGCTTTATAAATTCTATCCCTTATAATTGGAATTAATGATTACAGTATGAGACCAATTCAGTAACCTAGAGCTGTCTTGTGGGGTTGAGGTAGCTGTTCCATATAGGACTATCGTGCCCCTATCTAACAGGGTTTAAATTCTTATTATGTACAATTTTTTATCAGTATTTTTAACCCAAAAGGGTATTCATATGGACTTTGGGATGCTGCCACCTTTGGAGCATCATTTATGAGTAAAATAAATTGTATACAGTAATAACAAGCACCAATGTAACGATATTTGGATAAGACAATTAGGAAAATATACAGGTTTCCATATTTACATCAGGTACTTTTCCCATAATGTCCATATGTGTATTACAACAATAGCAGAAGCTCCCTCCCCCCTCTTTTCCCTTCTTTCTGATACTACATATGTATTTCACACAGGCAATATAATTTAAGAATAATGGGGACATCCCTAAAGGTGATGAATGCTTATATTATATGCTTTCATACATTACTGATAATGAGTCCATGGAAATGCGGGCGCGATGGCTGTAACCGCTATAATGTGCGCGTTACCAAGGAGACGGGGACTCCGTTATACAGGAAGTCTTTTTTCTTTTCTCCTCTCTCTTTATTGGAATGGCGCATGCGCATTAAACATAGGTCCGGGGAGCGCAAGCCGGAAGTGACGGCAGTATGCTCTTCCTGAACGCACACACTGTGGGGAGAACACAGCAGCTCCGGTATCGGAGATGTTTATTCACAGTAATGGCAGAATAACGCCATGGAACACCACGTGGCCCTATGAAAATAAAGGTAGGACGCCACATAACCTTTTTTTAAAAAAGAGGAAACTATTTAAGGGGTAACACTTCCGTCCTGTGTCTCACCCTACCATTTAGTCTATGCCAAAAACCGGATGCATTGACACATAGCAGCCACCTCCCAATGGAGGGGTCTCTTTTTTGAATATAATATCCCACAATTTTATATTTCCCCTGATGAGTCTCACTGATGTGAGAGGAAACGCGTAGGGAGGTTTAATTCTTTTGTGTGGTGGGTACAAGTATTTAGCCTGACTTGGGTACTGCCCTTGTCAGGGCAGGAGCAATACAGGGGCACGACTGGGGTAGTATAGTGATTACCTTTCTTCCCATTCCCCCTTCAAGCATTAATAGGCTCCTGCCAAGAACCAACAACTAATTTGGTGAGACAAAACCATTTTTTTATTGAGCACTGGTATGCACTGTTTGCACTTTATCACGTTTATTGTCCATAACATGTTTTTATAATAGCAGCATTAAAGGTTATGTTTTAATTTACTTTATAAAGGATTCTCTTGGCTATTCATATATATATTTCTTACTAGAGATTGCTTTGAAGTGTCTGGACCTGATACATCTTGCTTGTTATAACAGTCGTGATTTTTGACAAATCACAACTGACAGCAACTCCAAGCCCTATTACCCCAATTGCCAAAGCAACCAGGACAATCGGGAGGAGCTGAGGCAAAGCGCCAGAATCTAATGTGATGTGCAACTTCTGTATTTTTAAGCTGGGAAGGACCCAATAACCATGACCTTCCCAGCCTAATAATAATAGCGCACAGGTGTCTGCTTTACCTTTGCTGGTTATCAAAAATGGGGGGACCCTGCTTCATTTTTTTAATTTATTTATTATCTTAATGCATGTACTTTAACCAACACATGCAAGGCTCTAATTATAAATCTCCTGGATATCAATGCTTTCTATTATCTTTCTAGCTATTTATATATTTGCACATTTATATCTTTAACACCTAAACATCTGTAATTTCTATTCTGCATTCTATTCTGGTGCGCGACACACGGACATCACAATGATGTTACACATGGAAAGCCAACTGAAAGCCACACATATAGTGAAAACAGACTGTCGCAAATGTACTATTTTTTAATCAGATGTGTGAAGAGGGCCTAAGAGTGTGTGCAGTATGGACCAGCAATCTGTGGTCCAAATTGTCAATCCTCGAGTGCACCAGCTCCCATTTTGCAGAAGGCTGTAACTCTGGGGGAGACATCTCCTTTAAGCAAACTTTGAGCTGAAAACAGTGTACATTAATAAGTTTCTGAAATAAGTGAATTTGTACTACTATATGCTAGCAGTAACTAGATTAATGGTATTTGCAAATGAAAATAATTGCTAATAAATTCTTAAGGAAGGAATTCATTTTTTATTGTGTTATTGAACTGCAGGCAATTCTGCAATGTATAAGCTTACAATAACAGTCATAATCACTATAAAGTACGTATAGTATGACATTTTTTTCTCTTAACACCAAGATCTAGATTTGCAGATTTAAATGTAGTGACATCAGAATCCTAGTATTTATTTTCTTTTATTAATTTCCTAACAGATTTTACAAGTGCAACATATCAGGCATTCTTGCTATAAACCGTGATAAAAAGATATACTATAAACAACAAATATTTTAAATAATAATCTGTTATTTTATCCATTGACAAATGAGACAAAATGTTCAAAAGTGAAAGATTTGAATATTTGCCCATGCAGATTTTATTAAATTATTTTTTTTTGCAGGGGGTCCACTCTAACAATGCTACATTCCCGCTATGATCTTTTGGTGAGTTTTTGATGTAGATTTTCAGCACCTGATGTAGATTTTAAGAAAATTAATTTATATTCATCCTGCAGCTGCTCACTCCCAGTCATCACAAATAGAGAGAAACCTGTAAAGTTGTGGGGAGTATGTGTGAAGTATTTTTTTTATTTTTTTTAAACTGTGAATAGCATTTCATAATATAAAAAATAATAATCTGTCATGATTTAATTCTGTTCCAGTCTACAACTACTTACAGAAAGTCTTAGACTCATTAAAGAGAACCTGTCAACGGGATTATGCTCAGTAAACTACAGACAGTGTTAGGTTGGCGCTGTTATACTGATTAAAATGATACCTTGGATGATGAAATCGTCTTGTGGTTCTTGTTTAATCTTTATTTGCAGCTTTCAGTTAGGCTGGTTTCACATGTCCTGATATTTCCGGTACCAGTAAACACGGTACCGGAGATATCCGTGACTGTGCGTCCATGTGATACATCCGTGTGGCACACGTGTGGCAAACATGTGCCGCCCGTGTGCCACATCAGGATGACACGGACGGCTGCTGGGAAGCAGCACTACAGTAAGCGCTGTTCCCCTACTTGTGGTGCTGAAGGCGGCTGTCATCCGTTCTCCCCTGCTCAGCGGGCAGCAGCGCGAGCATGGGAGAATGAATGACAAAAAAACCCGACATGGGGTCCCCTCTATATTTTCCAACCCGGCAAAACTCACAGGTGTCGGCTGCTATTCTCAGGCTGGTAAGGGGCCATGGATATGGGCCCCCCAATCTTAAAAAAGCAGACTGCGACTGCCCAGAAAAGGCGCATCTATTAGATGCACTAATTCTGGACCTTTGCCCGGTTCTTCCCACTTGCCCTGTAGCATTGGCAAGTGGGGAAATGAGGGGTTAATGTCATCTTCATATTGTAAGGTGGCATTAAGCCAGCTTAGTAATGGAGAGCCATCAATAAGACACCTATCCATTACTACTCCTAGAGTAATTAAAGGGTTAGTCAAACACACCACACAGTTAGAAGAAAGTCTTTTAAGGAAATAAAACAAGATACACATTTTTTCCATCTTTATTACACTGCCATTCCAAGCAAAGTCCTCGATCTCCTGGAAAAAAGTCAAAATAATAAACCAACATTATACCATACCTATTAGCCGTAGAGTCAGTTCCACACAGTAATCCATGTCTAGGGGAATTTACAGTTTACAACCAGGAGCACTAATAATGTGACCGCTCCCGATTGTAAACTACTGGTGAATGAATGAAATACTGGGAGCGAAGCTTTGGTGAATAGCGGTGACATCACGAAAGATGTGCTCCCTGCCGGCCTGAACTAAAATGAACTCTTCAGCGTGGGAAAATCAACTGTAGTGTGTGAATAATGTCACACTAGGGTTACTATAGGATCATTACTCTAATGATTATTGCTTTTGGATTATTTCTGTACAGTTATCACCTTAATGGCCTGCTTTAGGTCAGGCTGACTTCTGTCTATGCACGTACTCTACTGATCTTTGGTTTATGGGGGGGTCAATTTCCCCATGTGCAGGTACATTTACTCTTGATAAGACTAGGTGAATTACATAGCCTTTTAAAGTCCATCTGGACATTGGGTTATCTTGGTAAACCCTGGTACAGAATAATAAACAGAATTAAGTCTTCTGACAGTGAATCAGAAAACCTTAAAGTTACATGATTCTAATATTCAGCAAAGCATCCATATAAGTTTGATTTTAGCATATATTCATATGCCATACATTCTCTCCTTAACAGGTGGTTTGTTTGATTAACCCATAAACTACTCTAGGATTAATAATGGATAGGTGTCTTATTGAAGCCTCTCCATTAATAAGCCGGATTAATGTCACCTTACAATAGGAAGGTGACATTAACCCCTCATTACCCCACTTGCCAATGCTACAGGACAAGTGGGTAGAACTGAGCAAAGCTCCAGAATTGGCGCATCTAATAGATGCGCCTCTTCTGGGCAGCTGCAGGCTGCTTTTTTAAGGCAGGGGGGCCCATATCCATGGCCTCTTACCAGCCTGAGAATAGCAGCCCGCACCTGTAGTTTTGCCGGGTTGGTTGTAAAATATAGGGGGACCCCACATCGGGTTTTTCTTTCACTCATTATCCCCTGCTCGTGCTGCTCCCTGGCATAGCAGGGGACAATGGATGAAAGCCAGATTCAGCACCACACGCAGGGGAACATCAGCTTACAGGAGCGCTGCTTCCCCCATGGCCATCCATGCGCACGGAGGACAGTGTACACTGTTCTCCGTGTGCAGGACGTTTGGCGGTCCATGAAAACACGCTGACATCTGCATAGACCCATTCATTTGAAGGGTCTACGTGTGTCAGTGTCTCCGATACGTGAGAAAACTGTCACTAAACATACAGGAGGCACTGACGTTTGAAACCGGCCTTAGTGAGATTCTCCTATTCTGATGCATCCTGTGGGCGGGGCTTTCTGTTCTGTGGTGCTCTGCTTACATATTCATCCTTATGGGCACTGTTGTGAACTCTGTTTTCGGGCTCCCTCTTGTGGTCACAGGTGGTATTGCGTGAGTTTTATTTTTGGGCTCCCCCTGGTGGCTTTGTTTGTTATCTTGCGGGTCTGTGGCTGGATCAGCTGCCTCGTTATTCTCTAGGGAGGTTCCTATTTAGCTCTGCTTCACCTCCACTTGTTGCCGGCTGTCGATGTATTCAGTGCTATTCTGATTACTCCTGACTATCTTGGTTTTCTGTCTCTTCATGAGAAGCTAAGTTCTGTTTGATTATTTTTTGCTCATCTGTCTGCAATATGATTTCTGTTTATGATGAGTTTAGTCCAGCTTGCTAATATGTGATTTCTTGCTGCTGGTAAGCTCTGGGGTACGGAGTTGCTTCCCCCGCACCGTTAGTTGGTGCGGGGGCTCGAGCAATCTCTGCGTGGATATTTTGAATAGGGTTTTTCATTGACTGCACAGTTCTCTTCCTATTTTCTGCTATCTAGTGTTAGTGGGCCTCATTTGCTAAATCTATTTCATCTCTGCGTATGTGCTTTCCCCTTAACTCACCGTTAATATTTGCGGGGGGCTTTTCTATATCTTTGGGGGTTATTTCTCTGAGGCAAGTGAGGACTTACTTTCTCTCTAGGAATAGTCAGTTTCTCAGGCCGTGACGAGACGTCTAGGATTTCCAGGTAACGTTCCACGGCTACTTATAGTTGTTTGCGGATAGGATCAGGTTGCGGTCAATTCAGTTACCACTTCCCCAGAGCTAGTCATCGGTTCAGTTTCTTAGCTAGTCAGATTTGCGATCCTTGCCACTAGGATCATAACAGGGCACATAACAAGTGACTGATCCTTCAGCGACCTGCCCCCTATTTAACATACTGCATTGAATATCATGTTGAAAAAAAATTAACAGTCATCAAAATGGCACCGGCTGCTGCGTTTGTGTTGTAGCATGATACAATGGCTAATATGAATATATCGATTTATGATCTAGTCATACAGTATTGTGGGGGAAAAAAAATTCTTCATCAAAATGGCCCCGGAGGCGGCTCCTGTGCTGTAGCATCTATCATGTTCCAATAGATGCTACTACCCAGGCATTGCTGACACAATTTTGATGGATAAAATTTTCTTTCCTCTAGCAAAATGGCATCAGTGCCTGGGCAGTAGCATCTATCCTACGAAGCTGCACATGTCGATACAGTTTAAAGTAGCGTAGCTCTGAGATGGGCCCTTCAGAGCGCGGGGCCGGGGGTGACTGCACCCTTTGCCTCACCCTGCTAGCTACGATACTGGCTCCTCGTAGTGCACTCATATATGACACAAACTGCTAGCTGCTTTGAATGCAAAAATGTGCCCTATTACCCTTTATGCCCCTGTGTGACTGCACATGCTGCACCAATGATATGTCCAACCCCTGTGTACATATAATTTATTCAATAGATTTTATAAAGTTTTTTTTATGGTTTGTGCAAAAAATAGCAGCAGGTCTGAAATTTTTGAAGTTTGTTTTTTATTTGAATTTCATAGTGATCGTAGTATGAATGAAATGCTAAATTTATTCTGTGACTGATAGCAAATAATGTTAAAATAAATCTATTTACCGTACTTCATCTTTATATTTTAAGACTTTTGGACAAAAAACTGAGACATAAAAACATATATATATATTTTTTTTCTAGGAGTTATGAATTTGGGCAAATAAAATTCAAAGTGAGCTAGATTCACCTCTCGTGAATTTGCTGTTTCTAATTAGGATAATGTTATTAGATTAATGACTACCTATGGAAATAGTCCTGATAAACTTTGCACTGACGAGGGTCAGAACCCCGAAACACAGTGTCTGCAAATTGTCTTGTGACAAGGCTTGTTAAAGGATCCATATTGACTTTTCGGATTGCTACTTCCTATAGGTGGCACTAGAGTTCTAGTTCTAGTTCTAGACAATTTCCTGATGAAAGCAGTAAGTGAGCCTATCAACCCAATGAAGACCAAAAGAGTGTCCTTTTTTTTTCCACGCTTGTACCAGTATTTATTGCTAAACCTCAAGACGGTGTGGAATAGCATAGTAGAATATATGATTCCCTACAATACAACCCAATAAAAATGTACCACAATGTATTTCATTATTAATTTTACAGTCGCCCTTACTGGCTGACTTATACCATTGAATGTCTGCAGAGTGGAACACAATGTAGGCCTCCATTGCAGTAATATATCAGGATCTTTTAATTTGATGTGAACAGTGCTTTACGTCTATGAATTGGTAATATACAAGTAATCTAGGCTTGAAATGCAATCAATCATTTTACTAGTTTACCCTATTGTCGGGGTTCTGCCTAAAGAGATAGAATAACATTCAGAAATGTATACATGTAAAAGAAAATTAAAGTGATTCAAGTGAGTTCATAATCAAATACAAATGTCAAACTTTTCCAATCAACCTCTACCTCCCAATTGATTGCATATCAAGCAGATGAAATGAAATCGCATCACTTACTATTCTTATCCTGCAAAATGCTTTGAAAATCTGTACCTGTCTCCTCTGCTACATTTGTTAAGAATTGAAAGGATATCTGATGACATCCCAAACCATCTGTTGTTCATTTCAGATGTTACTTCAGCATATTTCCAGAATATTTTGCGAACACATTACGATGCATCAAAACTTCTCAAATCATGAATGTGAGGGCTGATCTTGTGAGATTGATGGCAGCTTCATGTGTGAGATGATTTTGATTACCTCCATCAAGTTCTGAGTAAGTTGAAATGTGTCTTATTACATGAGATGTCATGCAACTGGAGAAAATGTATTTACTCTGGTTAATACAGTGGGTGGCCTACAATGCATTAATGCATAGTGTTCCAAAATACACAGTGCCCAGCAGGACTGAAAGATGAAGAATAGCTCTAGAGGTATCCATCAAGCAAATGCCACCTAGGTGGTAATACGTTCACCAAGTGAAATATATTCTTTGACTTTGCAGTACTCTATCTGTACAAGTTATTCTTGGACTAGGGAAGAATATATGAAACTCTAAGGAGTTAAGGAGGATGAAAAACGAGTTCTGGAATTGTGGACATATGGAAATGGGTATAAGAAAGCTGGGAAATGAGATTAAAGTGGTAAGCAATTGCCGGACAAGTTTTAAATGAGAAGATAATGACCTTTTGTCTTTTATTTACGAACATTTTGGAAGCGTGTTCAAAGATTTGCACAGATGGTGGAAGGAAGAAATAGATTACTGAAAAGCCTTCATCACATATTACTAGTAATTCTTCTAGATAGGAGTGCAGTAAGGAAAGGAAATTGGTGCAATTTCTCTAGCACGTCAAAGAAAAAAAACCAAAAAATGTGATTAAAAATTGCAAGTTGACATCACCTACAAAATAAACAAGAGGGGACTATGTTTTCACATGCTCAATATGCATGTACTGTTCCCATAGACAGCTAGGCACTGTTATTTTGTTTTTTGAAAAAGGCTTTACAGATATGACACTTTGGATTTATTTAAAAAATAAAATACAAAAAAAAATATATAAATAGAAAAGAAACTATTATTACCAATTTAAGAAATGGTGGAAACACAAGAGTTTAGCTGCATGTACCACAAGACAAGGGACAACACAAAGAGAATTGCAGTCATACAGGTAGTGCATTAATACATGTCATGTTGTTTTTGACTCCATTTACATGTGGCAATCAGTGGCACTGTATGTGGCCATTAGTGATTGAGTGGTCACATATGAGTTTTATTATTGTCAGTAACACATACCCTGTTTACACTGAACACAGGGTGGGACTGGCATGGCGATGAAATGATGGGCGGGCCCCAGAGAGAGAAGGAAAAAAACAAACACATTTTTAGGGCACAGGCACTTTAAGTGCTCTGGAGGATACACACTATGAGGCCCCCCCAAATACTTACCTCTCCTCGCTCCCAGCAGCTCCAGTGTCTTCAGCGCCCTCTGATGTCTCAGGGAAGAGACACTACAGTGCGCCCTCTATCCTGAGCACTGCAGTGAGTCAGAAGGCGCTGAGTATATTGGACCTGTGGTGGCAACAGGAGAGGTGAGTATTAGATTTTTTTTATGTATGCAGCATTACATGGGTCCCATTATACTTTATGCAGCATTATACAGTGGACAGCACAGCAGCCTTGCAGCGCTGGAGTCCTGGGTTCAAGCCCCACTAAGGACAACATCTGCAAAGAGTTTGTATGTTCTCTCCGTGTTTGCGTGGGTTTCCTCCGGGTACTCCGGTTTCCTCCCACATTCCAAATACATACTGATAGGGAATTTAGATTGTGAGCCCCAACGGGGACAGCGAGGATAATGTGTGCAAACTGTAAAGCGCTGTGAAATATGTTAGCGCTATATAAAAATACAGATTATTATTATTATTATTATTATTATTATTATTATATGGGTCCCATTATATATTGTATGGAGCATTGTATGGGTCCCATTATTCTGTATGGAGCATTATATTGGTCCCATTATATTGTAGGAAACGTTAAATGGGGTCACTATACTGTATGGAGAATTATATGGTGCCTATAATTCTGTATGGAGGAATAAATTGGGCTCATAACACTGTACGGATGACTGTATTGGGTCAATAATACTGTATGGAGGACCATATGGGGCCCATTATTCTGTATGAGGACTATGTTGTATCCATAATACTGTATGGAGGCCTAAATGGGGTCCATAATGCTGTATGAAGGACTATATGATGCCCATAATTCTATATTGAGGACTATGTGGTGCCCATGTACTGTATGAAGGACCATGTGGTGCCCATGTACTGTATGAAGGACCATGTGGTGCCCATATACTGTATGGAGGACTATGTGGTGCCCATAATTCTCTATGGAGGGCTGTGTGGTGCCCATAATACTGTAAGGAGAACAATACTGTCTGGATTAAAATAATAAGGTGGCAGTAACACTGTGGACAGCGAGGATTCGCCAGTTTCTGAGCTATTGTACAATTTACAATAGATATCACTCATGTAATGTATGAAGTAAGTGAAATCTTTGGCATTGTACTATATCAATATTTCTAATCTGTGCATCATGAATCGTGGTATGTGGTAAAGGGGCCCACTGAGACTCTTTCTCCTGGAGACCACAAAAACCTGGAGTGGGCCCTGATGAAACGCACGTCAAGATGAAAACTGACTGCAGCTGTGATAGGGCGCTCTGATCTGTGACAGGCCGCAAACCAATGTCACATAGGCCGGTGACCATTTAACATAACTGCTATCAGAGCCCACACGCTGATGCCTGCAGCCTTTGATAATCCAGCTATAAACATAAGGATGAATGACCTCGGGGAGATCAAAACATCCAACACCGGAGACACCATCATGTGTTTCTCAACGCAAGCAATAAATAGCCAGGTCTTTCACCGGGAAGGGACAACTACGGGAAGGGCAGCATCCAATAAAGGAAAACCACCTATGCCAAAACATGGTATCCATCCACATACAGCTGTTTTGGGGTATTTGCCCCTCATCAGTGTGGAGTAGGAAACTGGCTATTAGGAGCAGTGCCTGGTGAAAGGACTATAAACATATGGATGAATGACCTCGGGGAGATCACTCTTTATTCCCTAAAGAGTTGCACTTGGCTTTCTCTGGAAGCCCCCAAAGAAGATGAATCGAGTTGTGGTTAGACATCCCATCTGCTGCTCTATGTCAAAATGGGGATTAAATGGGGATATAAGTGCCCTGTCAGGGATAAAGTTCCCCATCCTTGCGATCATTGCAGTTTCCACTGGTTGGATTCCATTGATAAGTTGTAATCTACTAACCTGTGGAGTGGTGATATAACTTGTTTTCATTAAAGAACCCTTTAATACAAATTACCAAAATTATACATCTCAGTAATGGTGTGTGCACAGTAGATGTGCAGGAGCCACCTGTGTTTTACAGGCGATGCTCCACTCTATCTGGGACAACAGCTATCAGATATTTGCATATAGCTGTAGGATGGGCCCCTAGAGTCCATTCCCACTATGGGCTCCAGACACACGAGTCTGACCCTGACTGGACATGATATGCTTCCACAAAATTATTTCAATGTCAGTATAAAAATGCAATCAAATGACAAATAAATCATTTAATAATGCATAGAGTTTATCTAAAGATTCACAAGAACCTAGTCTAGTGGCCAAATCGGTACTCTGTGGCTACTTAAACAAAACAGAACGAAAATCCTATTTCCATTGGAATTCCGGGTTCCTCTTTAGATTATGTAATAAGCGTGGTATACTTAATCCAAAAGATTTGGTACCGTATTTAGCAACTGGATAAAAATTAACCTTTATTAGGTATATTAAAAAAACCAATGATTGGTAAATTTATTAAAGACCAAGAAAATAAACAGTAGGAACCCTATTGTGATAAGTGCCCTATTACCTTCACAGAAATGGGGAAACAAACCAAGACAAATGACATATAACAAGTACAAACAACACTGACAGTATTTAAACTAGCTTCCAATCCACTACAATTTACTTGGGCTCACACACTGCGGGCCAATAGTTTGTACACCTCAGACCAAGCACTGATTGTGGAAACCAAAATATTAGGTCTCTCACTGTGGTTGCGTCCACCCAAGACACAACATACAGTTTTTATATATCCTTAATCCTGCACTCAAGAAAGCTTTGGACCATAACAATGTGTATACTGTGTGTCCCGTATATTTTGCAAGACATCCAAATGCAACCACTATGCTTAGGCAGTTAATAAAAACTATACATTTAGATTGGAGCACTGTCAGTGCAGATTAGCAGCACATTTTTTAGGCGTTTGTGAAATGCCCTTTACACATGATTACCCATCCCTAAATCTATGGGAAACATTTTTCCTCATTTACACCTTTGATGAGTATTCCCCAATGGGTTCAATAATAACAACTTCAAGGGATAAATGATGGTGGAATATTATCATGAGACTGCTGTAAAACATGAGATCATGTGTATTACCAAACCCATATGCTAGGATGGATCTCACCACATGTTCATCTCCATTGTCCCAGCTATTCATCTAGCCGCCGTCCACCTCATGTCCAACTCAGATATGAAGATCAAGTGCTGCAAGAAGCGTCTCCCGACGCGTTTCCTCCTTGTGGATTCATCAGGGGAGAATGCTGCTGCCATTACGGGTCTCCCCTTTCTGTGATATTTATGGATTCAGCTCAGTGCCGCGCCGCATTAGCCCCGCCCCTTGGTGTGTGACGTATGCTCTGGGCTTACCCCTCTCTTACCGGACAGCTTGAGACGCTCGTCTGCTTCATTGGGCGCTAGGAATCCCCGCACAGTGGCACATGCGCACCATCGTGCTGGTGCTAAGCCCAACTCTAAATACATGAGCTGACTTCTGCCGGACATTATTATAACAGCAAAAAGGACCAAAAATGCACATGTTAGTGCTATTATGTCCACTAAGAGTGCCTGTTCATACTACAGCACATTATATTCATTATTCATTGTGCCGCGCATGTGATAGACACTCCCAGAAACAGAAGATTAGTACGAACACTACTCCTGTTCACCAAAAATATGATATACCCCAAAGACCCCCCAAGATATTATATAGGCCACAGAATGTTTAGTTCAAAAAATATAAACTTTATTTTACATCGATAAAATTATTACATTTCTTTAGTATCCATTTTATAATGTGCAAAAGTACCTCCAATCCAAAAAACTAGTCATATATGCTTAAAATTGATAGTTATAACAATCTGACTACCTGTTGCATATATTACATGAATTTTTCTTTTTTTGTCAGATCAATATTTTACTGTATCCTCAGGTAAATATACTTCAATTCCAAAAAATACCATTATACATAAATAAGTAGCAATGCCCAAAAAGCTGCAACAGCCTAATTGAGATGATGCCTTAATTAACATCCATATATAAATAAATAGAGTAAGGCTATATGCCATTTGGCGTTATTCCCACAAAGGTGAAACTTATACCGAATTTATCCCATGCATTTTGGAAGAGAAGGGGAGAAGAATAACTGAGCATGATATAAATTATCTAAACATATTTACCGTGCAAGCACATATGAACCAGGAACCCCTACGCGCGTTTCGATTTCTCTTCTTCCGGGGGCGCCCCCGGAAGAAGAGAAATCGAAACGCGCGTAGGGGTTCCTGGTTCATATGTGCTTGCACGGTAAATATGTTTAGATAATTTATATCATGCTCAGTTATTCTTCTCCCCTTCTCTTCCAAAATGCATGGGATAAATTCGGTATAAGTTTCACCTTTGTGGGAATAACGCCAAATGGCATATAGCCTTACTCTATTTATTTATATATGGATGTTAATTAAGGCATCATCTCAATTAGGCTGTTGCAGCTTTTTGGGCATTGCTACTTATTTATGTATAATGGTATTTTTTGGAATTGAAGTATATTTACCTGAGGATACAGTAAAATATTGATCTGACAAAAAAAGAAAAATTCATGTAATATATGCAACAGGTAGTCAGATTGTTATAACTATCAATTTTAAGCATATATGACTAGTTTTTTGGATTGGAGGTACTTTTGCACATTATAAAATGGATACTAAAGAAATGTAGTAATTTTATCGATGTAAAATAAAGTTTATATTTTTTGAACTAAACATTCTGTGGCCTATATAATATCTTGGGGGGTCTTTGGGGTATATCAAATTTTTGGATGTGTTTTTTTCTATATGGACTAATATGTATAAATCCTGTTCACCAAATTAGCATGATTCATAGATCACTCAGCATGTACTCATGACACCCATTATGGAGAACACAGGTAAGCTGCCTCCACATAAAAGTGACATACCCCATTTATGAGACATAGGAAAACAAGCAAGCAAGGACGAGAGAACTGGAAATACCGTTATAAATGCTCAATGCCCTACCTAAATGGTAAATGGTATGCCATGGTAAATGATATGTACCTAAATTTTTTTGTAGGGAAAGAATTCACATAAGCGGGACACCACCTACCGACACCACAAACGTAGGAAAGGGTGACCCTGTGGATGCCCTATTCTGTATCTCTACTCTCCTTTCCCTACCTATCGCGGAGGTTGGCACTCTAGGAGAGACCTGCGCATGTGGCGCCCCCACTCAACGTGGACTGTCCCAAAATACCTTTCCCTGTAAAGCCCTCTTACCTACAAAGGATAGCTGGAAAGGGAGAGCCTGTATATAAAAGTTATTTTTAAAATATCCTTAAAGGGCTAGTCCAAAATAATATAGATTGTGAATTGTCCTATCAAATTCATCCTACCTACCGCGGGGGTTGGCACCCTAAAGATTTTCAAATATGGCGCCCCCACTCAACGGCGGCTGGCCCTAATAATGGACCCTACCGGATCTAACACAGTATATATATTGGGCTTTTGTTTTAGAGACAACGCAACCATGATTTTACAAAAAACAGCTGTATGATTGTATCTCATTCAGCCCCAGTGGTTGTACTGTTTTCAACATGAAAATCCATCTTGTCTCCTTTTGGAGTATTTGTTTGTCCCAGTCGCCCCCTCTCTGTGGAGGCACTATCCTGTCAATCCCCATGAAATAAATTTTACTCGAATTGCCCTGGTGAACCAAATTTATGTGGGTTGCCACTGGGGTTTCTCTCTTGTTGGCAATGTCACGGAGGTGCTCGCCAACCCTCTTGCGAAACTCCCTCTTAGTCTTGCCCACGTACTCAAGGCCACATTCACATGTGGCCTTGTAAACAACTCCTTTAGTACGGCAGTTAATGAATTGCCGAATTGTGTACGTGGTACCTGTGACATTGCTGACAAAACTTTTGGAAGGTCTAATGGAGGCACAGCTTTTACAGTTGCCACATCTGTAACAGCCCTTTACATGGTCTGTTATTAAGGTTTACAACAATAAGTCCACCATATTTGACATAAAGGTGCTTCAACCTATTAAACTTATGAAACCATTTCGATCCAATAAGGGTCGAACACAGAAGAGATCATTTTAAAAGAATTACATTTTATTAAACAGATTAAAAAACATGGCTCCGCGATAGGTAGGGAAAGGAGAGTAGAGATACAGAATAGGGCATCACAGGGTCACCCTTTCCTACGTTTGTGGTGTTGGTAGGTGGTGTCCCGCTTATGTGAATTCTTTCCCTACAAAAAAATTTAGGTACATACCATTTACCATGGCATACCATTTACCATTTAGGTAGGGCATTGAGCATTTATAGCGGTATTTCCAGTTCTCTCATCCTTGCTTGCTTGTTTTCCTATGTCTCTGGAGTGGGGTCTAAGGGGTAACGTTTGTCCTTATGGAGAGTGACATACCATCTCTGGCTTGTCAAGGTAAGGAGGCTTATTCACCGTGCAATGCTCCTCTGGGAATTTAAATATGCAAATTGCCTCTTCTGAGAAAAAGAGGACTTTACTCTATAGCGCCACCTATTGGAAGTAGCGATCCTACAAGTCACAATCAACCCTTTAACGAGTCGTGCAATATGACTTAGGATAAAAGCCAAATCAGTATCTCAATTTGCAGACACGGTGTTTCGGGCTATTGGCCCTCGTCAGTGCGAAGCTTGAGAACTGATTTGGCTAGGTGAGAGGCTCTGGAGTGGGGTCTAAGGGGTAACGTTTCTCCTTATGGAGAGTGACATACCATCTCTGGCTTGTCAAGGTAAGGAGGCTTATTCGCCGTGCAATGCTCCTCTGGGAATTTAAATATGCAAATTGTCTCTTCTGAGATTTAGGGATGGGTAATCATGTGTAAAGGGCATTTCACAAACACCTAAAAAATGTGCTGCTAATCTGCACTGACAGTTCTCCAATCTAAATGTATAGTTTTTATTAACTGCCTAAGCATAGTGGTTGCATTTGGATGTCTTGCAAAATATACGGGACACACAGTATACACATTGTTATGGTCCAAAGCTTTCCTGAGTGCAGGATTAAGGATATATAAAAACTGTATGTTGTGTCTTGGGTGGACGCAACCACAGTGAGAGACCTAATATTTTGGTTTCCACAATCAGTGCTTGGTCTGAGGTGTACAAACTATTGGCCCACAGTGTGTGAGCCCAAGTAAATTGTAGTGGATTGGAAGCTATCACACCATAAATTAATGATGTTGTGGGTCTACTAATCAGAAGACCGTGCTGCAGGTAGTAGTGGTTCGAAGTGCTCCAGATAGCTATGGACTACCGATGTGGCCTGGGTCCTGTAAAATCTTTTTGCTCAACAAATAAGCATTTGTTATTTTATCATTTAATGGGCAGACATGTTTATTAGTGTTGAGCCACCTCCCTAATGTTCGGGTTTGGTTTGGTTTGTCGAATTGGGGCGTGTTCGACGAATGTTTGTCGAACCCCATTGAAACCAATGGTAGGCAAACACAAACACATACAAACACATAGAAAACACATAGAAAACATCTTAAAAGGTGTCCAAAAGCTGACAAATTGCTCAGAAAACACAAAAAAACATGGAAAAGTCAAAAGTACATATAGTCATGCGAAAAGAAAAGAGGTGGAGGTGTAAAAGGAGGAGGAGACACAGATATAGGCATGTCATGACCTTCTAAAATCAAGAAAGGCTGGATTAAAAATCTAAAATCAGCCTACCAACACCCAGACATCATGACAAAAATTTTTTAAAAAAGGAATATCTTTAGGTAGAATGGCGGGTCCATTCAGAACACTTTCCTTAGAAGACGTAGTGGTATCCCCGTTGGGAGTCGTGCCAAAAAAGAAACCAATACATTTAGACTAATCCACCATTTGTCATATCCAAGGGGCAGGTCAGTAAACGACAACATCGACGAGGACCCAAGTACAGTACTATATACTGTACCTTCTTTGACGAGGCAATCAGGCGGGTCAAGAAGTTTGGAAGGGGCACCCTAAAGGCCAAAACAGACATTGAGGGGGCGTTCCGGTGACTACCTGTGCCTTAAAATGGTGTCCGCCTATTGGGCTGCTTCTGTGAAGGAGCATACTACATAGATCGCTGTTTGCCCATGGGGTGCTCCATATCCTGCTCACTATTTGAGGCCTTTAGTTGCTTCCTCGAATGGGTCGTCAAGGACGTTTCTAAGAGGGCACATATTATCCATATCCTCAACGACTTCTTATGCCTGGGCCCAAAAGATTCACCACAGTGTGAATACACGCAGTAGTCCACCTGTGAGAAGGAGAGAGCTGGAGGGAGAGCGGACACACCAGAGCCGAGGGGTTAGATTGAGAAAGGAAGAAGGTGGTGTAGCTTGCTTCATGGGTGGGGTACTCTGCTGAGTAGCAGAAACTGCTACTAGGCCCAAAGTATTGCCTGGGCTAGATGCAGTTAAAAATCAGTACTTAGATAAACAGGCAGTGTAGCTTGCTTCATGGGTGGGGTACTCTGCTGAGTAGCAGAAACTGCTACTAGGCCCAAAAGTATTGCCTGGGCTAGATGCAGTTAAAAATCAGTACTTAGATAAACAGGTGGAGTAGCTTGCTTCATGGGTGGGGTACTCTGCTGAGTAGCACAAACTGCTACTAGGCCCAAAGTATTGCCTGGGCTAGATGCAGTTAAAAATCAGTACTTAGATAAACAGGCAGTGTAGCTTGCTTCATGGGTGGGGTACTCTGCTGAGTAGCAGAAACTGCTACTAAGCCCAAAGTATTGCCTGGGCTAGATGCAGTTGAAAATCAGTACTTAAATAAACAGGTGGAGTCGCTTGCTTCATGGGTGGGGTACTCTGCTGAGTAGCACAAAATGCAACTAGGCCCAAAAGTATTGCCTGGGCTAGATGCAGTTAAAAATCAGTACTTAGATAAGCAGGCGGTGTAGCTTGCTTCATGGGTGGGGTACTCATCTGAATAGCCGCAACTGCTACTAGGCCCAAATGTATTGCCTGGGCTAGATGCAGTTAAAAATCAGTACTTAGATAAACAGGTGGAGTAGCTTGCTTCATGGGTGGGGTACTCTGCTGAGTAGCACAAAATGCAACTAGGCCCAAAAGTATTGCCTGGGCTAGATGCAGTTAAAAATCAGTACTTAGATAAACAGGCGGTGTAGCTTGCTTCATGGTGGGGTACTCTGCTCAGTAGCACAAAATGCAACTAGGCCCAAAAGTATTGCCTGGGCTAGATGCAGCTAAAAATCAGTACTTAGATAAACAGGTGGAATAGCTTGCTTCATGGGTGGGGTACTCTGCTGAGTAGCACAAAATGCAACTAGGCCCAAAAGTATTGCCTGGGCTAGATGCAGTTAAAAATCAGTACTTAGATAAACAGACGGAGTAGCTTGCTTCATGGGTGGGGTACTCTGCTGAGTAGCAGAAACTGCTACTAAGCCCAAAGTATTGCCTGGGCTAGATGCAGTTAAAAATCAGTACTTAGATAAACAGGCGGTGTAGCTTGCTTCATGAGTGGGGTACTCTGCTGAGTAGCCGCAACTGCTACTAGGCCCAAAGTATTGCCTGGGCTAGATGCAGTTAAAAATCAGTACTTATAGTAGATGAACAGGCGGTGTAGCTTGCTTCATGGGTGGGGTACTCTGCTGAGTAGCAGAAACTGTTGCTAGGTCCAAAGTATTGCCTGGGCTAGATGCAGTTAAAAATCCATACTTAGATAAACAGGCGGTGTAGCTTGCTTCATGAGTGCAGTACTCTTTTTAAGGTGTGCTCCAGCATGTAAATGACCGGAATAGTCATGCTGATAATGGCATCGTCAGCACTAAACATCTTCGTCGCTATTTCAAAACTGTGCAGAAGGGTGCATAGGTCCCTGATCTGAGACCACTCCTGCATCGTGATTTGCCCCGCCTCTGGATCTTGTTGGCCCAAGATATACGTCATAAAGTATTGCACCAGGGCTTGTCGGTGCTGCCACAGTCGCTGCAACATGTGCAGAGTTGAAATCCACTGTGTGTGCACATTGCATTTCAGCCAGTGAACTGGCAGGCCCAACAACTTCTGTAGAGATGTAAGTCATTGAGCTGCGGGATGCGAACGGTGGAAGTGAGCATACAGCGACCGTGCCCTCTGCAGAAGCCCCTCTAGTCGGGGATAGTGGGATAAAAACTGCTGGACAATTAGGTTCAAAGCATAAGCCATACAAGGCACATGTGTGACATTGCCCCGGCGAAGGGCTGCACCCAGGTTTGCAGCATTGTCACACACAGCCTTCCCTGGCTGCAGGTTCAGTGGAGACAACCATTGATGGAACTCGGTCTCCAGAGCTGACCACAACTCCTCAGCTGTGTGACTCACATTTCCCAGACATTTAGTAAACACCACCTGATGCCGTTGTGCCCTGGTGACAGAATAGAAAGGAGGTGTGCAGGATTCTTTCTGCGCAGTTAGAAAGCGGGTGGCATTACTAGACAGGCTTTGGGTGCAGGTGGAGGACCGAGAGGAGGTTGAGGAAGCAGAAGCAGTGGGGGAACTTAGAGATACAGAGGATCGACGCGCAACTCGAGGGATGGCAAGACTTGGACAGCAGCCACTTCTGCTGATGTCACCATAGTTACCCAGTGCCCAGTCACTGACATGTAATGCCCCTGTCCATGTCTACTTGTCCAAGTGTTTGTGGTGAAATGCACCCTGTCACACACAGAGTTTCTCAAGGAAGCGGAGATGTTATGTGCGACATGGTGGTGTAGCGCAGGCACAGCTTTCTTTGAGAAGTAGTGGTGACTGGGCATCTGGTACTGGGGCACTGCGATGGACATAAGGTCTCGAAAATCCTCTGTGTCCACCAGGCGGAAAGGCAGCATTTCTGTAGCCAACAGCTTGCAGATGGTGAAATTCAACCTATAGCTTTGTGATGGCTAGGAAGAAATGGTCTTTTACTTGTCCACATTTGAGGGACCGAGAGCTGGCTGCCGTGCATAGACGGGGTTGAATAGGGTGTCCTCGGCAAACTGCTGGTCTGTGAGGAAGGTGCAGATGGAGATATTATGTTGCCTTGATCAAAATGTGGTGGTCTCGATGTCGGAGAGCGCTCAACACCAACAGGTGTTTCCACTTGCAAATTTACTGACGACCTGCCAATCACATTGGCTGTTGCGGGTACAGAGGTGGAAGGTCTGCATCCAAAACATTGTGCCACTGCTGTCCCCACAGTCACAGAGGATGAAGAGGCCGCGGATGCTCTTGATGGGGCAAACAGTGGGGTCTCCAACTTTGTCATCATCACCCTCTGTGTTATCACGCCCATCATCCTCAGAGTCAACCTCTTCCAGCCCTGACCGACCAAAAAGTCAAGTTTTCGTTCCAATCAGTCTCATCATCATCTTCCTCATTATCTCCACCAACAGGAGTTACAGTTTGGGAACGAGTGTCTACATTATGCTCAGAACCTTCTTCATCTGGGCCTGGATCTGACTCACAAAGATTTTGGGCATCAGTGCAGATCATTTCCTCATCTGGATTCACAGAAGCTCTGGAGCAGACCTCTGATTCCCAGGCTGTAGTATGAGTATACAGCTCTGCAGACTCAACCATCTGTGTTACCCCATATTCAGACGGGCGGCTGGAGACTTGGGAGCTGTGAGGAAGCAAGTGCGATTGGGGTGACACCTCTGAGGACTGGAGTATTTGTGATGTTGAAGTTGAGGTGGGGGAGAGCCCACTTGAACGAGCACTTGATAGCCATTCAAGAACCTGCTGTTTTTGTGCCTCATCTGGAATTTGTAGCGATGCTCGTAGCTATGGTCGTAAGAAAGGGATCATATCAGATTGTCCACAAAAAGAAGTAGACATCTTACTTTGGCTGGAAGATGGTCTTTCTTCTGCAGATGTTACTGTTGTTTTACCACCTACCCCACAGACACAACCTTTTTTTTCCCTTTCCAACACACCTATTCCCCTTTCCACCAGCAGCAGGCCTTTTTCCACTCATTTTGGTGCTTAACTATTTGGCAACTCTGTTTCTGTAGTTGTTGGCACAAAAAACGATGGATGAAAACCGAGCAGAGCTGAGTGGCCAAACTGTGGTACTAGGCCCAAAAGGATTTACTGGGTTAGATGCAGTAAAAATTCAGATACACACACACACGGTGTAGCTTCACAGGCAGGCTAGTCCGCTGACGTGCAGACATTGCTCCTAGGCCCAAAACGATTTACTGGGTTAGATGCAGAAAAAAATGTAGATACAATGGCGGTGTAGCTTCACAGGTGGACTATTCCGCTGACATGCAGACACTGCTCCTAGGCCCAAAAGGATTTACTGGGTTAGATGCAGTAAAATTGTAGATACACAGGCGGTGTAGCTTCACAGGTGGACTATTCCGCTGACATGCAGACACTGCTCCTAGCCCCAAAATGATTTACTGGGTTATATGCAGTAAAATTGTAGATACACAGGCGGTGTAGCTTCACAGGTTGCTACTCTACTGACGTGCAGACACTGCTCCTAGGCCCAAAACTATTTACTGGGTTAGATGCAGTAAAATTGTAGATACACAGGCGGTGTAGCTTCACAGGCAGGCTACTCCGCTGATGTGCAGACAATGCTCTTAGGCCCAAAACGATTTACTGGGTTAGATGCAGTAAAAATTTAGATACACACACAGGTGGTGTAGTTAGCTTCACAGGCGGGCTACTCCGCTAACATGCAGACACGGCTCCTCGGCCCAAAATGATTTACTGGGTTAGATGCAGTAAAAATTTAGATACACAGGTGGTGTAGCTTCACAGGCGGGCTACTCCGCTGACATGCAGACACTGCTACTAAGCCTAAAATGATTCACTGGGTTAGATGCAGTAAAAATTTAGATACTCAGGCGGTGTAGCTAGCTTCACAGCACACGTACAAGTTGAAGGTATGCTTTAAGTGGAAATTTATTTATCGTGGTTTTTAGACAAAGCGACTGGTAAGTGTTGACGTTTCGGCTAATACATAGCCTTGGTCACAACGTCGCTAGAAAAGATACAAATATTTACAATTAGATATGTACAATGACTGGTGCACATACATATATCAAGAAATGTACATTTATATACAATATATACAGTTGTGGTGTTCATGTACAGAGAAATGTCTCTGTGTGACCTTGTAGCGAGATGTCATAGAAAAAAATGCAGATAATGAAGCATTAAGACATATGTAATCAGAGAGATTAGTCCAAGGCCATGCATATGGTGATGTATGTGCTTAGAATAGTCTATATAGTATGAATAAGACAATGAGGTGGCCTACCCAATATATGAAGAGTCTATCTTGATCTGAGACAATGGTGATGTAGAACTGTAGAATGTTGTATCCTGTCAGAATTGATAAAAAGAGCATGTATACGTGGATGTCCCAGGGGGTCAACATGATGTATGTAAAAACGTGAAGGGGTAACTAAGACCTACCCTGACAATTTAGTTGATTGTCATGTATCATGGGATATTCTTTGCCTCGTAGGGCAAGATCCATGCAATGGTTAGTAAGGATGAGGATAGCAATCCTGTGCCAGGGGCCTGTTGGAAGGTATAATGATAAGATCACCTTAAAGAAACAGTAGAAGCAGACTACATATTGTGTCCTATAGGGTATGGTAGGAACCTACCCTGGTGGTGTACTTAATGGTAATATGCCATGGAGACTTCTATGTCTAATGGTGTGGAGTCCAGACCCCAGTGGGCGTGGTACTACAATGCCCAGCGTTTGTCCGGCAATAGCTGTGAAAATTAGTAGTGTCATGTTAGCAACCGTGAAATATAATAAGCTGGAGGTGATGTGGGTATACTTAGCTTATGGTCGTGACCTACGTCCATAGGTGGCGCAGAGGTGTGAGGCTGACACTCCCGTGTCTAAGCTGAGACTGGCGGTGAGTAACCGTGCGCGCTTCTAATCATAGAGCGCTGCGGGGTAATGTGACCGGAAGTACTGAAGACGCTGGCGCATGCGCCGTTCGGATTGCAGTAATGTAAGGCCGGCAAAGTTTATGTGTTGTCATGGGGATGGAGTGAGGAAACCGGCGCCTGCGCAATTGTGTCCTACTGTAGACTTTGAATGTTGTTGAATGGAAACTGGAGAAGAAAAAAGGGGGTGGAGATGGAAAGGGAGGGCAATACCCTGGATGCATTGCAATCGTGTGCAAGGTGAACATGAGAATACATCAATATATATGGAATTAAACAAATCCAGATCATGTTGGGAAAATTACAATTAGAAATTGCCAAATAAAGGATATATTTGAGAACTAGTAATGTATTCTGTCATAGAAATATGCTGCATCAGTATTAAAGAGTAATTTGCAAACACATATGTTATGACCATATATACTGCTGACAAACAATACAAATAAGTAGGAGTCCAAACCATATGAGGAAAAAAGAAAGAAAGGAAACTTACTATGGTAGGGGATCTTACCGACTCCACCGGGGGGATTGCCGAGTGGATGCGTGCGACTATTCAGTGGGTCTAGGGAGAGAAATGCATTATGTTAGCCAGTCTATTTCTCGATTGAGGCCTCTTGGGCTGAGTGTGTCCAACGTGTAGATCCAGTAAGTTTCACGCTGTTTTAATAGTTGGGTGTGATTCCCACCCCGCCTCGGTCTGGGAACTTTTTCAAGAACCTGGAATCGTAATTGGGATATGTTGTGCCTGGCTTCCTGGAAGTGTGCAGGTAGAGGTAGCCAGGTCTTGCCACATCTGATGGTGGATTTGTGGCTTGAGATACGATCTCTGATAGCCTGGATGGTTTCGCCTACATACAGTAAGCCACAAGGGCACTTGATAATATATACCACATAATTAGATTCGTAGGTATGATAGTCCCTAATGGGGTAGGTTTTTCCCGTGCGTGGATGAATTACCTCACTTCCTTTAATGATATTAGAGCAGCACATGCAATTTAAGCATGGGAACGTGCCCCTTCTTTTTTGTCCACTTAATGTGCGAGTTAGTGCTTGTTTATGTGATCCAATGTCGGCCCTGACCAATTTGTCCCTAATGTTTGGTGGTCTACGTAGGCACATTAGGGGGGGATTTCTGAAGATCTCGACTTTGGGATAAGCTTTGGTAAGTAGGGGCCATTGTCTATGGATCAAGTTGTGAATTCTTTGCATGGAGGGATGATGGCCGTGGACAAAAGGTAATCTCGATGGTTTATGTGGTGGAATTGCTGCAGAATCAATGTCTGACAATATCTTAGTCATTTCCGTGTTCAGAAGTGTGCCTGGGTATTCTCTGTCTTCGAACTTTTTGGACATTTCATTCAGTCTAGTTTGTCTGACAGTGGGACTTGATACGATTCTAGAGACTCTTTTAAATTGAGATCGGGGAAGGCTATTTCTAGTGGATTTGGGATGAAAGCTATTGTACAATAGAAGGTTGTTATGGTCGGTAGGTTTGCTATAAATATCGGTAGTAAGGACACCTTGGGTATCTTTGCATATTTTGGTATCCAGGAAAGTAATGGTCTCCATTAGGGTTGAGCGAAACGGGTCGTTCATTTTCAAAAGTCGCCGACTTTTGGCTAAGTCAGCGTCTCATGAAACCCGATCCGACCCCTGTGCTTGTCGGCCATGCGGTACGCGACTTTCGCGCCAAAGTCGCGTTTCAATGACGCGAAAAGCGCCATTTCTCAGCCAATGAAGGTGAACGCAGAGTGTGGGCAGCGTGATGACATAGGTCCTGGTCCCCACCATCTTAGAGAAGGGCATTGCAGTGATTGGCTTGCTGTCTGCGGCGTCACAGGGGCTATAAAGGGGCGTTCCCGCCGACCGCCATCTCACTGCTGCTGATCTGAGCTTAGGGAGAGGTTGCTGCCGCTTCGTCAGAAGCAGGGATAGCGTTAGGCAGGGTCCACTAACCACCAAACCGCTTGTGCTGTAGCGATTTCCACTGTCCAACACCACCTTCGGTGTGCAGGGACACTGGAAGCTACATTTTTTTTTTCTCTCAGCGCTGTAGCTCATTGGGCTGCCCTAGAAGGCTCCGTGATAGCTGTATTGCTGTGTGTACGCCACTGTGGAAACCGACTGCTTTTTTCAAAGCACATATCCTCTTGTTCCTCCCTTTCTGCACAGCTATCTTTTTTGTTTGTCCACACTTTTTATTTAATTTGTGCATCAGTCCACTCCTATTGCTGCCTGCCATACCTGGCTGAGATTACTGCAGGGAGATAGTAATTGTAGGACAGTCCCTGTTTTTTTTTTTTTTTGTGGGAGATTAAGATTTGCATTTCTGCTAGAGTGCCATCCGTGTGTGCGCCATCTCTCACTCAGTGGGCCATAGAAAGCCTATTTATTTTTTTGCTTGATTTGGGTTCTAAAATCTACCTGAAAAAAACACTACATCAATCAGTGGGAGATTAATATTGTCCTCAGGGCTTGTGTGCCACTCCTGATCCTGACTCCTGTGCGCGCCATCTCTCACTCAGTGGGCCATAGAAAGCCTATTTATTTTTTTGCTTGATTTGGGTTCTAAAATCTACCTGAAAAAAAAACACTACATCCATCAGTGGGAGATTAATACTGTCCTCAGGGCTTGTGTGCCACTCCTGATCCTGACTCCTGTGTGTGCCATCTCTCACTCAGTGGGCACTGGGCCATAGAAAGCTTTTTTTTTTAATTATTATTTGGTTTCTAAATTGTCCCTGAAAAAAACAATTTATCTTATTTGGTTTCTAAAGTCTCCCTGAGGGAAAAAAAAAAAAAAAAAAAAAGGTGGGAGATTAATATTGACATTTGTGCTTGAGTGACAGTCCTGCGTGTGTGGCATCTCTGTGATTTTGTGCCACAGAAAACAGAGTGTGTAACATTGTGCCTGATTTTCCTTGTGGTCTCACCAACCTGTTAAGGGATATTGAAATCATACTGAAGTTATAGCTTACCGTGTAAGTTGTTTGACAGCAACAAATAAAGTTACTTTGGTTAAGTTTTTAAAACAATGAGGAAGTCTGGTGCAAGAGGTCGTGGCTAGTGTTGAGCGATATTTTCCGATATCGGAAAGTATCGGTATCGGAAAGTATCGGCCGATACCGTCAAAATATCGGATCCAATCCGATACTGATACCCGATCCCAATGCAAGTCAATGGGACGAAAATATCGGAATTAAAATAAACCCTTTATAAACTTGTAGGTTCATTCTACATGAAGGAAAACAACTAAGAATAATGTAGGATGTATTGGGGGACGTGGCGGAGACATTAAAGGCACAGAGGTTTAGCCCAATGTAATAGAATAGCAGGATTTTGGGGTTTTTTTATGACGTTCGGCGGTAGAAAGATTTTGACTATGTTAATTTTTATTTTTATTTTGTCAGATATTGATGTTTCACTACTTCCACGCCCTTCACCTTCTTTTTTACTTCTCCCACACTTTCTTCTTCATTATCCTCATCATCAGCTTCTTTGACATCAACTTCTTCACCTTATTCATCTTCTTCTTCATCTTCTACCTATTATTTTTTTGGTTACATTGTTCATATTCTTTTTATTTTACTATTATCTTCATCATATTCTACTTCTTCATCATATTCTTATTTGTGACAGGCATTCCCGTAGTTGTTATCTATAAAAGTTTGAAGATTACACCTTCCGTTCTGCCTGTCACAAAAGAGTTACATTTGTCCGCGTTCAGTTTGGCCTGCAGCATCAGGCTTTATCCAGGGGCACCACGAGGAGGAACGGACTCACCCCCATACACTGCTTAGTCTTCTTCTGCTTATAATTTAGATAATATTTTTTGCTCTGATATTTAGTGTTATGCTTAATGTTCTTCTGCTCTTTGTTCTGCAGCCTCTTGTTCTACTGCTTCTCGGTCTTCCAGGTCGTCGTCGTCTCCAGGGTCGTCGTCATCGGGGTGGTCTTCGGGGTCATCGTCTCCAGGGTCGTCGTCATCACGGTGGTTGTCGTCTCTGGTGTCGTCGTCATCTTAGGGGTGGTCTTCCGGGTCATCGTGTTTAGTCTCTTGAACTTGGAAATGTAGCAGAAGGTACAAGAAGGCTGAGAAAATGCCGAGAACCAGCTGATGGAACTGGAACTCGGATGGCTACCCGAAGGTCCAAGAGCCAATGGAACTACCGAGGACCAGCTGACGTTACTGGAACCCGGTTACTAAGCAGGAGGTACCCATGCCTGAAAGCACTACCAAGGACCACCTGACGTTGGTGGAACTCGGATACCCAGAGGGAGGCACCTAAGCCAAAGGCTCTGCCCGGAACCAGCTGACGGTACTGGAACCAGGATGGGGAGCAGAAGGTACAAGAGCAAAAGACACTGCCGAGAACCAGCTGACGGTGCTGGAACCCGGATGGGTAGCCGAAGGTCCAAGAGCCAATGGAACTACCGAGGACCAGCTGACGTTACTGGAACCCGGTTACTAAGCAGGAGGTACCCGTGCCTGAAAGCACTACAAAGGACCACCTGACGTTGGTGGAACTCGGATACCCAGAGGGAGGCACCTAAGCCAAAGGCTCTGCCTGGAACCAGCTGACGGTACTGGAACCAGGATGGGGAGCAGAAGGTACAAGAGCAAGTGTCTGCGTGGCTTTTGCAGGACACGATGCCGGCTGCACAGCAGGGGAACAGCTGGCGGTGCTGAACCCCACTGACAGATTGGCTGGTGTTTTTCTCTGTGCAGCTAGCAGTACCGGGCCCCAACTGGCGGTGTTGGAGCCCGGGGTCAGCAGGAGGAGGAGATGGAGCAGAGTGTAGGCCGAAGCCTGCACTGGCGGCAGCTTTTGGGTCTGTTGTGCCTGCGTGGCAGTTGCAGGACACGTTGCCGGCTGCACAGCAGGGGAACAGCTGGCGGTGCTGAACCCCACTGACACATTGGCTGGTGTTTTTCTCTGTGCAGCTAGCAGTACCGGGCCCCAACTGGCGGTGTTGGAGCCCAGGGCTCTGCAGGGGGAGCAGAGTGTAGGCCGAAGCCTAATTGAACCAATTTCAAAGGTAACCTTTAACCCCCCCTCAGGGGTTACAAAGTAGAAGAGCCACAGCTTATGCAGCAGTAGTGCTGCACAAGTCAAAGGTTGCTCTTTTAATTTCGCTCCTTGCACACGCTGAATGAAACACGTATAACATTTAGCCCTTTAAACAGTCAAACTGTGTTGGAGGCGCGAGTTCCCTTTGTAATGAGACGCAGCACAGATGTCAAGAATCCCACCTTGGTGCTGGGTGCAGCCTCCTGAGCGTTGTTATTTGCTGTACAGGAGTCTGCGCTGTCGTGTTATCCCCTGGCCTAGCGCTGTTAGCGCTGCCCATGTTCTGGCATCATTTAATGTCGGCCGGTGCGGTTCGCGATGACCATGAATCCCAGCCCCGCAGTGTCTTAACATTGTTAAAACACTGCGGGGCTGGGATGCAGGGCCTGGCGCAGCACATATGTTCGCCTCTCACACTCGGGTCCTTACACCCGCTTCAGACTGTGCGGCGTCATCTGATCCCTTATCGCATGCCACGGCCATGAAGCCGCACAGTCCGCAGAAGGCGGAAGGAGATGAGGGACAGGCGAACTGATGCACTGATCATGCCCGTCAATCACACCCTCGCAGTCCCAATAAATAAGACACCGAGGGGCGTTGTGTGGGTCAGGGCGGCCGCAGAGGCGCAGGCAGCCAAACAATGATGCCAGAAGACGGGCAGCGCTACCAAGGGGGTTGCAGCGTGTCATTACAAAGGAAAGTCACACCACCGGGACGGTTAAATGGTCACACAGAGGACACATTTTAGACGTGTTTTCAGTTCCACATGTGCGAGGAGAATACGTTTATGAGCCACCTTGCACACATGCAGCATTACCGCTGTACAAGGTGGCCTTTAAAACGTACAAACGCCTGGGGGAGGGGGGACAGGTTCCCTTCAATTTCAGTTCTTGTGTCTGCGTGGCTTTTGCAGGACACGATGCCGGCTGCACAGCAGGGGAACAGCTGGCGGTGCTGAACCCCACTGACAGATTGGCTGGTGTTTTTCTCTGTGCAGCTAGCAGTACCGGGCCCCAACTGGCGGTGTTGGAGCCCGGGGTCAGCAGGAGGAGGAGATGGAGCAGAGTGTAGGCCGAAGCCTGCACTGGCGGCAGCTTTTGGGTCTGTTGTGCCTGCGTGGCAGTTGCAGGACACGTTGCCGGCTGCACAGCAGGGGAACAGCTGGCGGTGCTGAACCCCACTGACACATTGGCTGGTGTTTTTCTCTGTGCAGCTAGCAGTACCGGGCCCCAACTGGCGGTGTTGGAGCCCAGGGCTCTGCAGGGGGAGCAGAGTGTAGGCCGAAGCCTAATTGAACCAATTTCAAAGGTAACCTTTAACCCCCCCTCAGGGGTTACAAAGTAGAAGAGCCACAGCTTATGCAGCAGTAGTGCTGCACAAGTCAAAGGTTGCTCTTTTAATTTCACTCCTTGCACACGCTGAATGAAACACGTATAACATTTAGCCCTTTAAACAGTCAAACTGTGTTGGAGGCGCGAGTTCCCTTTGTAATGAGACGCAGCACAGATGTCAAGAATCCCACCTTGGTGCTGGGTGCAGCCTCCTGAGCGTTGTTATTTGCTGTACAGGAGTCTGCGCTGTCGTGTTATCCCCTGGCCTAGCGCTGTTAGCGCTGCCCATGTTCTGGCATCATTTAATGTCGGCCGGTGCGGTTCGCGATGACCATGAATCCCAGCCCCGCAGTGTCTTAACATTGTTAAAACACTGCGGGGCTGGGATGCAGGGCCTGGCGCAGCACATATGTTCGCCTCTCACACTCGGGTCCTTACACCCGCTTCAGACTGTGCGGCGTCATCTGATCCCTTATCGCATGCCACGGCCATGAAGCCGCACAGTCCGCAGAAGGCGGAAGGAGATGAGGGACAGGCGAACTGATGCACTGATCATGCCCGTCAATCACACCCTCGCAGTCCCAATAAATAAGACACCGAGGGGTGTTGTGTGGGTCAGGGCGGCCGCAGAGGCGCAGGCAGCCAAACAATGATGCCAGAAGACGGGCAGCGCTACCAAGGGGGTTGCAGCGTGTCATTACAAAGGAAAGTCACACCACCGGGACGGTTAAATGGTCACACAGAGGACACATTTTAGACGTGTTTTCAGTTCCACATGTGCGAGGAGAATAGGTTTATGAGCCACCTTGCACACATGCAGCATTACCGCTGTACAAGGTGGCCTTTAAAACGTACAAACGCCTGGGGGAGGGGGGACAGGTTCCCTTCAATTTCAGTTCTTGTGTCTGCGTGGCTTTTGCAGGACACGATGCCGGCTGCACAGCAGGGGAACAGCTGGCGGTGCTGAACCCCACTGACACATTGGCTGGTGTTTTTCTCTGTGCAGCTAGCAGTACCGGGCCCCAACTGGCGGTGTTGGAGCCCGGGGTCAGCAGGAGGAGGAGATGGAGCAGAGTGTAGGCCGAAGCCTGCACTGGCGGCAGCTTTTGGGTCTGTTGTGCCTGCGTGGCAGTTGCAGGACACGTTGCCGGCTGCACAGCAGGGGAACAGCTGGCGGTGCTGAACCCCACTGACACATTGGCTGGTGTTTTTCTCTGTGCAGCTAGCAGTACCGGGCCCCAACTGGCGGTGTTGGAGCCCAGGGCTCTGCAGGGGGAGCAGAGTGTAGGCCGAAGCCTAATTGAACCAATTTCAAAGGTAACCTTTAACCCCCCCTCAGGGGTTACAAAGTAGAAGAGCCACAGCTTATGCAGCAGTAGTGCTGCACAAGTCAAAGGTTGCTCTTTTAATTTCGCTCCTTGCACACGCTGAATGAAACACGTATAACATTTAGCCCTTTAAACAGTCAAACTGTGTTGGAGGCGCGAGTTCCCTTTGTAATGAGACGCAGCACAGATGTCAAGAATCCCACCTTGGTGCTGGGTGCAGCCTCCTGAGCGTTGTTATTTGCTGTACAGGAGTCTGCGCTGTCGTGTTATCCCCTGGCCTAGCGCTGTTAGCGCTGCCCATGTTCTGGCATCATTTAATGTCGGCCGGTGCGGTTCGCGATGACCATGAATCCCAGCCCCGCAGTGTCTTAACATTGTTAAAACACTGCGGGGCTGGGATGCAGGGCCTGGCGCAGCACATATGTTCGCCTCTCACACTCGGGTCCTTACACCCGCTTCAGACTGTGCGGCGTCATCTGATCCCTTATCGCATGCCACGGCCATGAAGCCGCACAGTCCGCAGAAGGCGGGAGGAGATGAGGGACAGGCGAACTGATGCACTGATCATGCCCGTCAATCACACCCTCGCAGTCCCAATAAATAAGACACCGAGGGGCGTTGTGTGGGTCAGGGCGGCCGCAGAGGCGCAGGCAGCCAAACAATGATGCCAGAAGACGGGCAGCGCTACCAAGGGGGTTGCAGCGTGTCATTACAAAGGAAAGTCACACCACCGGGACGGTTAAATGGTCACACAGAGGACACATTTTAGACGTGTTTTCAGTTCCACATGTGCGAGGAGAATACGTTTATGAGCCACCTTGCACACATGCAGCATTACCGCTGTACAAGGTGGCCTTTAAAACGTACAAACGCCTGGGCCCTCCCTACGGCTTCTTCAGACTGTGCGGTGTCACGGCCGTGGCATGCTATTAGGGATCAGCTGACACCGAACAGTCTTTAGAAGCCGTAGGGAGGGGAGTGAGAGGCGTGGATATGCACTGCGCATGGCCACGGATCCCAGGCCCGCGGTGGGATAACATTACACGACACTGCGAGGCTGAATCTCGGACAGCGCACCCACACAGGCGCAGCCAGCCTGACAGCAAATGATGTCAGAAGACGGGCAGCGCAAAATGTGTGCATGGCCAAGGGGTAACCTAACAGCGCAGGCTCCGGGACAGATTCAAACAACGCTGAGGAGGCGGCGCACGGCGCCAAGGGGGTAAAATTGACGGCTGTGCTGCGTCACATGACAAAGGAAAGTTCCACCTACCGGACGGTTGAACGCTGTGAGGGGACACATTTCATAAGTGTTAGGTTCAGCATCTGCAAGGAGCACCATGAAAAGAGGCACTTTTTCCCTTTGCATCATTACTGCTGCACAAGGTGGCTCCTTCAGTAACAAACACCTGGGGGGGGGGGGACAGGTTCCCTTAAATTTAACTTGTTGTGCCTGCGTGGCGGTCGCAGTACACGTTGCCGTATACACAGCAGGGGAACAGCTGGCGGTGCTGAACCCCACTAACACATTGGCGGGGTGTTTGGCTCTGTGCGTACAGCACTTCTGGACGGCAACTGGCGGTGTTGGAGCCCAGGGACAGGTGGAGGAGGAGGAGGTTGGAGGAGGTAGGAGGGATTGCCACACACACAGCAGGGGAACAGCTGACGTTACTGAACCCCAATAACAGAGGAGCGACTGTTGACTGTGCGTACAGCACTTCTGGACGGCAACTGGCGGTGTTGGAGCCCAGGGACAGGTGGAGGAGGAGGAGGTTGGAGGAGGTAGGAGGGATTGCCACACACACAGCAGGGGAACAGCTGACGTTACTGAACCCCAATAACAGAGGAGCGACTGTTGACTGTGCGTACAGCACTTCTGGACGGCAACTGGCGGTGTTGGAGCCCAGGGACAGGTGGAGGAGGAGGAGGTTGGAGGAGGTAGGAGGGATTGCCACACACACAGCAGGGGAACAGCTGACGTTACTGAACCCCAATAACAGAGGAGCGACTGTTGACTGTGCGTACAGCACTTCTGGACGGCAACTGGCGGTGTTGGAGCCCAGGGACAGGTGGAGGAGGAGGAGGTTGGAGGAGGTAGGAGGGATTGCCACACACACAGCAGGGGAACAGCTGACGTTACTGAACCCCAATAACAGAGGAGCGACTGTTGACTGTGCGTACAGCACTTCTGGACGGCAACTGGCGGTGTTGGAGCCCAGGGACAGGTGGAGGAGGAGGAGGTTGGAGGAGGTAGGAGGGATTGCCACACACACAGCAGGGGAACAGCTGACGTTACTGAACCCCAATAACAGAGGAGCGACTGTTGACTGTGCGTACAGCACTTCTGGACGACAACTGGCGGTGTTGGAGCCCAGGGACAGGTGGAGGAGGAGGAGGTTGGAGGAGGTAGGAGGGATTGCCACACACACAGCAGGGGAACAGCTGACGTTACTGAACCCCAATAACAGAGGAGGGACTGTTGACTGTGCGTACAGCACTTCTGGACGGCAACTGGCGGTGTTGGAGCCCAGGGACAGGTGGAGGAGGAGGAGGTTGGAGGAGGTAGGAGGGATTGCCACACACACAGCAGGGGAACAGCTGACGTTACTGAACCCCAATAACAGAGGAGGGACTGTTGGCTGTGCGTACAGCACTTCTGGACGGCAACTGGCGGTGTTGGAGCCCAGGGACAGGTGGAGGAGGACGAGGTTGGAGGAGGTAGGAGGGATTGCCACACACACAGCAGGGGAACAGCTGACGTTACTGAACCCCAATAACAGAGGAGCGACTGTTTACTGTGCGTACAGCACTTCTGGACGGCAACTGGCGGTGTTGGAGCCCAGGGACAGGTGGAGGAGGAGGAGGTTGGAGGAGGTAGGAGGGATTGCCACACACACAGCAGGGGAACAGCTGACGTTACTGAACCCCAATAACAGAGGAGGGACTGTTGACTGTGCGTACAGCACTTCTGGACGGCAACTGGCGGTGTTGGAGCCCAGGGACAGGTGGAGGAGGAGGAGGTTGGAGGAGGTAGGAGGGATTGCCACACACACAGCAGGGGAACAGCTGACGTTACTGAACCCCAATAACAGAGGAGCGACTGTTGACTGTGCGTACAGCACTTCTGGACGGCAACTGGCGGTGTTGGAGCCCAGGGACAGGTGGAGGAGGAGGAGGTTGGAGGAGGTAGGAGGGATTGCCACACACACAGCAGGGGAACAGCAGACGTTACTGAACCCCAATAACAGAGGAGCGACTGTTGACTGTGCGTACAGCACTTCTGGACGGCAACTGGCGGTGTTGGAGCCCAGGGACAGGTGGAGGAGGAGGAGGTTGGAGGAGGTAGGAGGGATTGCCACACACACAGCAGGGGAACAGCTGACGTTACTGAACCCCAATAACAGAGGAGGGACTGTTGGCTGTGCGTACAGCACTTCTGGACGGCAACTGGCGGTGTTGGAGCCCAGGGACAGGTGGAGGAGGAGAAGGTTGGAGGAGGTAGGAGGGATTGCCACACACACAGCAGGGGAACAGCTGACGTTACTGAACCCCAATAACAGAGGAGCGACTGTTGACTGTGCGTACAGCACTTCTGGACGGCAACTGGCGGTGTTGGAGCCCAGGGACAGGTGGAAAAGCAGAGGAACACAATGTAGGCCGAAGCCTGAGAAAGTAGAAAGGGAACCTTTAACCCCCCCCAAGGCGTTTGTAGCTGAAAGAGCCAGCTTGTGCAGCACAAAAGATGCAAAAGGAAAAGGTGGCTCTTTTCATCATGCTCCTTGCAAACACAGAACTAAACACTTATAAAATGTGTCCCCTGCAACCGTAAAACCGTCCTGGAGGTGGGACTTTCCTTCGTAATGTGACGCAGCACAGCCGTCATTCCTACCCCCCCGGCGCCGCGCACCGGCTCCTCAGCGTTGTTTGATTCCGTCCCGGAGCCTGCGCTGTTATGTTATCCCGTGGCCAGGCACACTTAGCGCTGCCCATCTTCTGGCATCATTTGGTGTCAGGATGGCTGCGCCTGTGCGGCCGCGCTGGCCGAGAGCCCGCCTCGCAGTGTCTTCTGATTTAATCCCACTGGGGGCCTGGGATCCATGGACATGCGCAGTGCATATCCTCGCTTCTCACTCCCCTCCCTACGGCTTCTTAAGACTGTGCGGTGTCACGGCTGTGGCATGCTATTAGGGACCAGCTGACACCGAACAGTCTGAAGAAGCCATAGGGAGATGAGTGAGAGGTGGAGGTTCAGATATGCACTGCGCATGTCCATGGATCCCAGGCCCCCAGTGGGATTAAATCAGAAGACACTGCGAGGCGGGCTCTCTGCCAGCGCGGCCGCACAGGCGCAGCCATCCTGACACCAAATGATGCCAGAAGAAGGGCAGCGCTAAGTGTGCCTGGCCACGGGATAACATAACAGCGCAGGCTCCGGGACGGAATCAAACAACGCTGAGGAGCCGGGGCGCGGCGCCGGGGGGGTAGGAATGACGGCTGTGCTGCGTCATATTACGAAGGAAAGTCCCACCTCCGGGACGGTGTTACGGTATCAGTGGACACATTTTATAAGTGTTAAGTTCTGCGTGTGCAAGGTGCTAAACAAAAATAGCTACCTTTTCCTTGTGCAGCATTACTGCTGCACAAGGTGGCTCTTTCAGTAACAAACGCCTTGGGGGGGGGGACAGATTCCCTTACATTTCAGTTGTTGTGTCAGCGTGGCGGTCGCATGACACATTGCCGGCTACACAGCTGGGGATCAGCTGACGTTACTGAAACCCAATAACACTGGGTCGTATGTTTTGACTGTGCAGACGGCACTTCTGAGCCTCAACTGGCGGTGTTGGAGCCCAGGAATTTAAGTTCAGGTGGTAGAAAGATGAACACAACAGGAGACCTGGATAACGTATACAGTGACCTAATTATTTAATCAGGAGGAGGAGTGGCAAATTCCTGCGAGATCCAGGCCTTGTTCATTTTCAGGAAAGTAAGCCGGTCAACGTTATCGGAGGATAGTCGCATGCGACGGTCAGTTAGTACACCACCTGCAGCACTAAAGACACGTTCCGATAATACACTGGCTGCAGGGCAAGACAGCACCTCCAATGCATACTGGCTTAGCTCTGGCCATGTATCCAGCTTTGAGACCCAAAACTTGAAAGGGGAAGAGCCGTCTGGGAGTACAGCAAGAGGGCAAGACATGTAGTCTGTCACCATCTGACGGAACCGTTGCCTCCTGCTGACTGGAGCCGTCTGTGATGGTGTAGACTTTTGTGGGGGGCACAGAAAACTGTGCCACAGTTGGGCCATACTGGTCTTGCCTTGGGCAGAGGCACTGCTTCTGCTCCCTCTTTGTGCAGAGCCTCCACCACTGCCTGGACGCACTGAGCTGCTTTGGAATGCACTAGCAGAACTTCTCTCAGTTGGAATGGAGAAGATGATGGAATTGACCAGTGTGTCTTGGTACTCCCGCATTTTTCGCTCCCGGTTCAACGGTGTGATGAGGCTTTCTACGTTGTCCCGGTAGCGAGGATCGAGGAGGGTGAACACCCAATAATCAGACATGTTGAGAATGTGGGCGATGCGGCGGTCGTTTCTCAGGCACTGCAGTGTCATGATTCTCAATGGCGAGAGAACATAGCCCAGCATATATGAGAACTAGCTCTTGGAAGATGGAAACTATACTGACCATGAACTAAACCTGCCGCACAACTAGAAGTGGCCGGGTAGCATGCCTACGTTTCTTTTATCCCTAGATGCCCAGCGCCAGCCGGAGAACTACCTAATCCTAGCAGAGGAAAAGACAGTCCTGGCTCACCTCTAGAGAAATTTTCCCAAAAGGCAGACAGAGGCCCCCACATATATTGGCGGTGATTTTAGATGAAATGACAAACGTAGAATGAAAATAGGTTTAGCAAAATCGAGGTCCGCTTACTAGATAGCATGAAGACAGAAAGGGCACTTTCATGGTAAGCAGAAAACCCTATCAAAACACCATCCAGAAATTACTTTAAGACTCTAGCATTAACTCATAACACCAGAGTGGCAATTTCCGCTCACAAGAGCTTTCCAGACACAGTAACGAAACAGCAGCTGTGAACAGGAACAAAATGCAAAAACACACAAGGACAAAAGTCCAACTTAGCTGGGAGTTGTCTAGTAGCAGGAACATGCACAGAAAGGCTACTGATTACATTGTTGACCGGCATGAAACTGACAGAGGAGCAAGGTTATATAGCGACTCCCACATCCTGATAGGAGCAGGTGAACAGAGGGGATGATGCACACAAGTTAAATTCCACAAGTGGCCACTGGGGGAGCCCAGAATCCAATTTCACAACAGTACCCCCCCCTCAAGGAGGGGGCACCGAACCCTCACCAGAACCACCAGGGCGATCAGGATGAGCCCTATGAAAGGCACGGACAAGATCGGAGGCATGAACATCAGAGGCAGTGACCCAAGAATTATCCTCCTGACCGTATCCCTTCCATTTGACCAGATACTGGAGTTTCCGTCTGGAAACACGAGAGTCCAAGATCTTTTCCACAACGTACTCCAACTCACCCTCAACCAACACCGGAGCAGGAGGCTCAACGGAAGGCACAGCTGGTACCTCATACCTGCGCAACAATGACCGATGAAAAACATTATGAATCGAAAAGGATGCAGGGAGGTCCAAACGGAAGGACACAGGGTTAAGAATCTCCAATATCTTGTACGGGCCGATGAACCGAGGCTTAAACTTAGGAGAAGAAACCCTCATAGGGACAAAACGAGAAGACAACCACACCAAGTCCCCAACACAAAGCCGAGGACCAACACGACGACGGCGGTTGGCAAAAAGCTGAGTCTTCTCCTGGGACAACTTCAAATTGTCCACCACCTGCCCCCAAATCTGATGCAACCTCTCCACCACAGCATCCACTCCAGGACAATCCGAAGATTCCACTTGACCGGAGGAAAATCGAGGATGAAACCCCGAATTACAGAAAAACGGGGACACCAAGGTGGCAGAGCTGGCCCGATTATTGAGGGCGAACTCCGCCAAAGGCAAAAAAGCAACCCAATCATCCTGATCCGCAGACACAAAACACCTCAAATATGTCTCCAAGGTCTGATTAGTCCGCTCGGTCTGGCCATTAGTCTGAGGATGGAAAGCAGACGAAAAAGACAAATCTATGCCCATCCTAGCACAGAATGCCCGCCAAAATCTAGACACGAATTGGGTCCCTCTGTCAGAAACGATATTCTCCGGAATACCATGCAAACGAACAACATTTTGAAAAAACAGAGGAACCAACTCGGAAGAAGAAGGCAACTTAGGCAAGGGAACCAGATGGACCATCTTAGAGAAACGGTCACACACCACCCAGATGACAGACATCTTCTGAGAAACAGGCAGATCCGAAATAAAATCCATCGAGATGTGCGTCCAAGGCCTCTTCGGGATAGGCAAGGGTAACAACAATCCACTAGCCCGAGAACAACAAGGCTTGGCCCGAGCACAAACGTCACAAGACTGCACAAAGCCTCGCACATCTCGTGACAGGGAAGGCCACCAGAAGGACCTTGCCACCAAATCCCTGGTACCAAAGATTCCAGGATGACCTGCCAACGCAGAAGAATGAACCTCAGAGATGACTCTACTGGTCCAATCATCAGGAACAAACAGTCTACCAGGTGGGCAACGATCAGGTCTATCCGCCTGAAACTCCTGCAAGGCCCGCCGCAGGTCTGGAGAAACGGCAGACAATATCACTCCATCTTTAAGGATACCTGTGGGCTCAGAATTACCAGGGGAGTCAGGCTCAAAACTCCTAGAAAGGGCATCCGCCTTAACATTCTTAGAACCCGGTAGGTAAGACACCACAAAATTAAACCGAGAGAAAAACAACGACCAGCGCGCTTGTCTAGGATTCAGGCGCCTGGCAGACTCAAGGTAAATTAAATTTTTGTGGTCAGTCAATACCACCACCTGATGTCTGGCCCCCTCAAGCCAGTGACGCCACTCCTCAAAAGCCCACTTCATGGCCAAAAGCTCCCGATTCCCAATATCATAATTCCGCTCGGCGTCCGAAAATTTACGGGAAAAAAAAGCACAAGGTCTCATCACGGAGCAGTCGGAACTTCTCTGCGACAACACCGCCCCAGCTCCGATTTCAGAAGCGTCGACCTCAACCTGAAAAGGAAGAGCAACATCAGGCTGACGCAACACTGGGGCGGAAGAAAAGCGGCGCTTGAGCTCCCGAAAGGCCTCCACAGCATCAGGGGACCAATCAGCAACATCAGCACCCTTCTTAGTCAAATCAGTCAATGGTTTTACAACATCAGAAAAACCAGCAATAAATCGACGATAAAAGTTAGCAAAGCCCAAAAATTTCTGAAGACTCTTAAGAGAAGAGGGTTGCGTCCAATCACCAATAGCCTGAACCTTGACAGGATCCATCTCGATGGAAGAGGGGGAAAAAATGTATCCCAAGAAGGAAATCTTCTGAACCCCAAAAACACACTTAGAACCCTTCACACACAAGGAATTAGACCGCAAAACCTGAAAAACCCTCCTGACCTGCTGGACATGAGAGTCCCAGTCATCCGAAAAAATCAGAATATCATCCAGATACACAATCATAAATTTATCCAAATAATCGCGGAAAATATCATGCATAAAGGACTGGAAGACTGAAGGGGCATTTGAAAGACCAAAAGGCATCACCAAATACTCAAAATGGCCCTCGGGCGTATTAAATGCGGTTTTCCACTCATCCCCCTGCTTGATTCGCACCAAATTATACGCCCCATGGAGATCAATCTTAGAGAACCACTTGGCCCCCTTTATACGAGCAAACAAATCAGTAAGCAGTGGTAACGGATATTGATATTTAACCGTGATTTTATTCAAAAGTCGATAATCAATACACGGCCTCAAAGAGCCGTCTTTCTTAGACACAAAGAAAAAACCGGCTCCTAAGGGAGATGACGAAGGACGAATATGTCCCTTTTCCAAGGACTCCTTTATATATTCTCGCATAGCAGCGTGTTCAGGCACAGACAGATTAAATAAACGACCCTTAGGGTATTTACTACCCGGGATCAAGTCTATGGCACAATCGCACTCCCGGTGCGGAGGTAGTGAACCAACCTTGGGTTCTTCAAAAACGTCACGAAAGTCAGACAAGAATTCAGGAATCTCAGAGGGAATAGATGATGAAATGGAAACCAAAGGTACGTCCCCATGAGTTCCTTTACATCCCCAGCTTAACACAGACATAGCTCTCCAGTCGAGGACTGGGTTATGAGATTGCAGCCATGGCAATCCCAGCACCAAAACATCATGTAGATTATACAGCACCAGAAAGCGAATAACCTCCTGGTGATCCGGATTAACACGCATAGTCACTTGTGTCCAGTATTGTGGTTTATTACTAGCCAATGGGGTGGAGTCAATCCCTTTCAGAGGTATCGGAGCCTCCAATGGCTCCAAATCATACCCACAGCGTTTGGCAAAGGACCAATCCATAAGACTCAAAGCAGCGCCAGAGTCGACATAGGCGTCCGCGGTAATAGATGACAAAGAACAAATCAGGGTCACAGATAGAATAAACTTAGACTGTAAAGTGCTAATTGAAACAGACTTGTCAGGCTTCTTAGTACGCTTAAAGCATGCTGATATAACATGAGTTGAATCACCACAATAGAAGCACAACCCATTTTTTCGTCTAAAATTCTGCCGCTCGCTTCTGGACAGAATTCTATCACATTGCATATTTTCTGGCGTTTTCTCAGTAGACACCGCCAAATGGTGCACAGGTTTGCGCTCCCGCAGACGCCTATCGATCTGAATAGCCATCGTCATGGACTCATTCAGACTCGCAGGCACAGGGAACCCCACCATAACATCCTTAATGGCATCAGAGAGACCTTCTCTGAAAATCGCCGCCAGGGCGCACTCATTCCACTGAGTAAGCACAGACCATTTGCGGAATTTTTGGCAGTATATTTCAGCTTCATCTTGCCCCTGAGACAAGGACATCAAGGCCTTTTCCGCCTGAAGCTCTAAATGAGGTTCCTCATAAAGCAACCCCAAGGCCAGAAAAAACGCATCCACATTGAGCAACGCAGGATCCCCTGGTGCCAATGCAAAAGCCCAGTCTTGAGGGTCGCCCCGGAGCAAGGAAATTACAATCCTGACCTGCTGTGCAGGGTCTCCGGCAGAGCGAGACTTCAGGGACAAAAACAATTTGCAATTATTTTTAAAATTTTGAAAGTGAGATCTATTCCCCGAGAAGAATTCAGGCAAAGGAATTCTAGGCTCAGACATAGGTGCATGAACAACAAAATCTTGCAAATTTTGTACCTTTGTGGCGAGATTATTCAAACCTGTAGCTACACTCTGAAGATCCATTTGAAACAGGTGAACACAGAGCCATTCAAGGATTAGAAGGAGAGGAAGAGAGGAAGGCTGCAGTATAGGCAGACTAGCAAGTGATTCAATTAAGAGCACACTCAGAACTAGAGGGAAAAAAAAAAAAAATTGTAGCAGACTTCTTTTTTCTCTCCTTTCTCAGCCAGTAATTTAACCCTTTTTTGGGCCGGTCAAACTGTCATGATTCTCAATGGAGAGAGAACATAGCCCAGCATATATGAGAACTAGCTCTTGGAAGATGGAAACTATACTGACCATGAACTAAACCTGCCGCACAACTAGAAGTGGCCGGGTAGCATGCCTACGTTTCTTTTATCCCTAGATGCCCAGCGCCAGCCGGAGAACTACCTAATCCTAGCAGAGGAAAAGACAGTCCTGGCTCACCTCTAGAGAAATTTTCCCAAAAGGCAGACAGAGGCCCCCACTAGGGTTGAGCGAAACGGGTCGATCATTTTCAAAAGTCGCCGACTTTTGGCTAAGTCGGCGTCTCATGAAACCCGATCCGACCCCTGTGCTTGTCGGCCATGCGGTACGCGACTTTCGCGCCAAAGTCGCGTTTCAATGACGCGAAAAGCGCCATTTCTCAGCCAATGAAGGTGAACGCAGAGTGTGGGCAGCGTGATGACATAGATCCTGGTCCCCACCATCTTAGAGAAGGGCATTGCAGTGATTGGCTTGCTGTCTGCGGCGTCACAGGGGCTATAAAGGGGCGTTCCCGCCGACCGCCATCTTACTGCTGCTGATCTGAGCTTAGGGACAGGTTGCTGCCGCTTCGTCAGAAGCAGGGAGAGCGTTAGGCAGGGTCCACTAACCACCAAACCGCTTGTGCTGCAGCGATTTCCACTGTCCAACACCACCTTCGGTGTGCAGGGACTGTGGAAGCTATTTTTTTTTTTTCCCCTCAGCGCTGTAGCTCATTGGGCTGCGTGTGTACGCCACTGTGGAAACCAACTGCTTTTTTCAAAGCACATATCCTCTTGTTCCTTCCTTTCTGCACAGCTATCTTTTTTGTTTGTCCACACTTTTTATTTAATTTGTGCATCAGTCCACTCCTATTGCTGCCTGCCATACCTGGCTTAGATTACTGCAGGGAGATAGTAATTGTAGGACAGTCCCTGTTTTTTTTTTGTTTTTTTTGTGGGAGATTAAGATTGGCATTTCTGCTACAGTGCCATCCCTGTGTGTGCCATCTCTCACTGAGTGGGCCATAGAAAGCCTATTTATTTTTTCCGTGATTTGTGTTCTAAATTCTACCTCAACACAAAAACACTACATCAATCAGTGGGAGAAAAATATTGGCCTCAGTCAGGGCTTGTGTGCCACTGCTGTGTGTGCTATCTCTCATTCAGTGGGCTATAGAAAGCCTATTTTTTTTTTTTTTTTTAATATTATTTGGTTTCTAAAGTCTCCCTGAAAAAAAAAAAAATACCTAAAAAAACAGTGGGAGAGTAATATTGCCCTTTCAGCTTGTGTGCCAGTCTTGACTCCTGGGTGTGCCACCTCTCTCTCTCATTCAGTGGGCCATAGAAAGGCTATTTTTTTTTTTTTGTTTTTTTAATATTATTTGGTTTCTAAAGTCTCCCTGAAAAAAAAAAAAAAAACATAAAAAAACAGTGGGAGAGTAATATTGCCCTTTCAGCTTGTGTGCCAGGCTTGACTCCTGGGTGTGCCACCTCTCTCCCTCTCATTCAGTGGGCCATAGAAAGCCTATTTATTTTTTTTTTTAAATATTATTGGGTTTCTAAAGTCTCCCTTAAAAAACAAAAAATACATAAAAAAACAGTGGGAGAGTAATATTGCCCTTTCAGCTTGTGTGCCAGTCTTGACTCCTGGGTGTGCCACCTCTCTCTCATTCAGTGGGCCATAGAAAGCATTTTTTTTTTTTCCTTGATTTGTGTTCTAAAATCTACCTCAACACAAAAACACTACATCAATCAGTGGGAGAAAAATATTGGCCTCAGTCAGAGCTTGTGTGCCACTGCTGTGTGTGCTATCTCTCATTCAGTGGGCTATAGAAAGCCTATTTATTTATTTTTTTTTTCTTATTATTTGGTTTCTAAAGTCTCCCTGAAAAAAAAAAAAAAAAAACATAAAAAAACAGTGGGAGAGTAATATTGCCCTTTCAGCTTGTGTGCCAGTCTTGACTCCTGGGTGTGCCACCTCTCTCCCTCTCATTCAGTGGGCCATAGAAAGCCTATTTATTTTTTTTTAAATATTATTGGGTTTCTAAAGTCTCTCTTAAAAAAAAAAAATACCTAAAAAAACAGTGGGAGAGTAATATTGCCCTTTCAGCTTGTGTGCCAGTCTTGACTCCTGGGTGTGCCACCTCTCTCTCTCATTCAGTGGGCCATAGAAAGGCTATTTTTTTTTTTTGGTTTTTTTAATATTATTTGGTTTCTAAAGTCTCCCTGAAAAAAAAAAAAAAAACATAAAAAAACAGTGGGAGAGTAATATTGCCCTTTCAGCTTGTGTGCCAGTCTTGACTCCTGGGTGTGCCACCTCTCTCCCTCTCATTCAGTGGGCCATAGAAAGCCTATTTATTTTTTTTTTAAATATTATTGGGTTTCTAAAGTCTCCCTTAAAAAACAAAAAATACATAAAAAAACAGTGGGAGAGTAATATTGCCCTTTCAGCTTGTGTGCCAGTCTTGACTCCTGGGTGTGCCACCTCTCTCTCATTCAGTGGGCCATAGAAAGCATTTTTTTTTTTTCCTTGATTTGTGTTCTAAAATCTACCTCAACACAAAAACACTACATCAATCAGTGGGAGAAAAATATTGGCCTCAGTCAGGGCTTGTGTGCCACTGCTGTGTGTGCTATCTCTCATTCAGTGGGCTATAGAAAGCCTATTTATTTATTTATTTTTTTTCTTATTATTTGGTTTCTAAAGTCTCCCTGAAAAAAAAAAAAAAAAACATAAAAAAACAGTGGGAGAGTAATATTGCCCTTTCAGCTTGTGTGCCAGTCTTGACTCCTGGGTGTGCCACCTCTCTCCCTCTCATTCAGTGGGCCATAGAAAGCCTATTTATTTTTTTTTAAAATATTATTGGGTTTCTAAAGTCTCCCTTAAAAAACCAAAAATACATAAAAAAACAGTGGGAGAGTAATATTGCCCTTTCAGCTTGTGTGCCAGTCTTGACTCCTGGGTGTGCCACCTCTCTCTCATTCAGTGGGCCATAGAAAGCCTTTTTTTTTTTTTTTTTTATATTATTTGGTTTCTAAAGTCTCCCTGAAATAAAAAAAAAACTTAACAAAACAGTGGGAGAGTAATATTGCCCTTTCAGCTTGTGCGCAAGTCTTGACTCCTGGGTGTGCCACCTCTCTCTCTCTAATTGTGGGCCATAGAAAGCCTTTTTTTTTTTTTTTTTTTTTTAATATTATTTGGTTTCTAAAGTCTCCCTGAGAAAAAAAAAAAAAAAAATTAGGTGGGAGATTAATATTGACATTAGTGCTTGAGTGACAGTCCTGCGTGTGTGTCATCTCTGTGATTTTGTGCCACAGAAAACAGAGTGTGTAACATTGTGCCTGATTTTCCTTGTGGTCTCACCAACCTGTTAAGGGATATTGAAATCATACTGAAGTTATAGCTCACCGTGTAAGTTGTTTGACAGCAACAAATAAAGTTACTTTGGTTAAGATTTTAAAACAATGAGGAAGTCTGGTGCAAGAGGTCGTCGTGGGCGTTCATTGTCAGCTGGTAATGATGGTAGTGGTAGTGGAGCATCAGGTGGTCGTGGGGATAAAAATATTCCACCTAAGTCTGGAGCTGTGGAGCCAGTTTCGTCGTCAGGCTACACAAGGCCTCGAACGCTCTCTTTTCTGGGAGTAGGAAAACCGCTTTTAAAGGCGGAGCAGCAACAGCAAGTTTTGGCTTACATTGCAGACTCAGCCTCTAGCTCTTTTGCCTCCTCTTCCGAAACTGGTAAATGTAAAAGCAGCGCGTCGCTTGTGGATGTTCACGGTCAGGGACAAGTCGCTTCCTTGTCCTCCTCAGCAAAAACTACAACAAGAGAGAAGGATGCAGCAGGCGACACAACGGGTCACTCCATGGAGCTCTTTACACATACCGTCCCTGGCTTAGAAAGTGAAACATTTAACAGGCCATGCCCATTACAAGTATATTCTGACATGGAGTGCACTGATGCACAGCCACAGCCAGAGTACTATGCTGCTCCTTTGACTCAGACCACCACATTGCCCTCTCAGGGTACAGATCCACAATCAGACCCTGATGAGACTATGTTGCCCCGCCACGAACGCTATACCACCGACCGACACAGTGACACAGACGAAGTTGCACACGAGCTCGAAGAGGAGGTAATAGATGACCCAGTTATTGACCCCGATTGGCAGCCATTGGGGGAACAGGGTGCAGGCGGCAGTAATTCAGAAGCGGAGGTGGAGGAGGGGCCGCAGCAGGCATCAACATCGCAACAGGTTCCATCTGCCGGGCCCGTATCTGGCCCAAAACGCGTGTCAAAGCCAAAACCTGTTGGAGCACAGCGTTGCCATCCGGTTAAAGCTCAGTCTGCAATCCCTGAAAAGGGATCCGAGTCTAGGAAGAGTGCAGTCTGGCATTTTTTTAAACAACATCCAACTGATCAGCGCAAAGTCATCTGTCAAAAATGTTCAACTAGCTGAAGCAGAGGTCAGAATCTGAAAAGTCTAAATACTAGTTGCATGCATAGACACTTAACCACCATGCATTTTCAAGCCTGGACTAACTACCAAACGTCCCTCAAGGTTGTAGCACCCTCGGCCAATGAAGCTAGTCAGCAACGCAACATCCCTTCCGTCACTGTAAGGCCACCATTTTCCGCACCACCGGCAGTATCTGTGCAGGTTTCTTTGCCAGCCAAAAGCAGTCAGGGTCAGGGAATCACCAGTTTTGTAGGAGGAAATATTGCATCTAGGGCACCGGCGGAAACAATACCGTCTCCAACCGTCTCTCAGTCTGCCATGTACACCGGCACACCCGAAAGTTCCACGATCTCCAGCTCTCCAGTCCAGCTCACCCTACATGAGACTCTGGTTAGAAAAAGGAAGTACTTATCCTCGCATCCGCGTACACAGTGTTTTAACGCCCACATAGCTAGACTAATCTCGATAGAGATGATGCCCTACCGGTTAGTTGAAAGCGAAGCTTTCAAAGCCCTGATGGAGTACGCTGAACCACGATACGAGCTACCCAGTCGACACTTTTTTTCCAGAAAAGCCATCCCAGCCCTGCACCAGCATGTTAAACAGCGCATCGTCCATGCACTCAGGCAATCTGTGAGTACAAAGGTGCACCTGACTACAGATGCATGGACCAGTAGGCATGGCCAGGGACGTTATGTGTCCATCACGGCACACTGGGTGAATGTGGTGGATGCAGGGTCCACAGGCGACATCAATTTAGGGACAGTTGTGCCTAGCCCATGGTCTAGGAAACAGTTGGCTGTAGGCGTTCGCACCCCCTCCTCCTCCTCCTCCTCGTCCTCCTGCAGAAGCTACAGCTCTTCCACAGAACGCAGTCTGCCAACCACTCCATCGGCAGATGACACTGTTGCACACCAGTTGTCCCATTATGGGCCAGCTACTGCCAAGCGTCAGCAGGCTGTATTGGCTATGAAGTGCTTGGGCGACAACAGACACACCGCGGAAGTTCTGTCCGAGTTCTTGCAACAAGAAACGCAGTCGTGGCTGGGCACAGTAGATCTTGAGGCAGGCAAGGTAGTGAGTGATAACGGAAGGAATTTCATGGCTGCCATCTCCCTTTCCCAACTGAAACACATTCCTTGCCTGGCTCACACCTTAAACCTGGTGGTGCAGTGCTTATTGAAAACTTATCCTGGGTTCTCCGACCTGCTCCTCAAAGTGCGTGCACTTTGCTCACATATCCGACGTTCGCCTGTACACGCCAGCCGTATGCAGACCTATCAGCGGTCTTTGAACCTTCCCCAGCATCGCCTAATCATAGACGTTGCAACAAGGTGGAACTCAACACTGCACATGCTTCAGAGACTGTGCGAACAGAGGCGTGCTGTTATTTATTTGTGGGAGGATACACGGGCAGGCAGTAGGATGGCAGACATGGAGTTGTCAGGTGTGCAGTGGTCTAAGATACAAGACATGTGTCAAGTCCTTCAGTGTTTTGAGGAATGCACACGGCTGGTTAGTGCAGACAACGCCGTAATAAGCATGAGCATCCCCCTAATGCGTCTGCTGATGCAAAGTTTGACGCACATAAAGGAGCAGGCGTCTGCACCAGAGGAAGAGGAAAGCCTTGATGACAGTCAGCCATTGTCTGGTCAGGGCAGTGTACAGGACGAGGTAGCGGGCGAAGAGGAGGTGGAGGACGAGGAGGATGATGGGGATGAGTATATTTTTAATGCCGAACCTTTCCCGGGGGCACAGGAAATTGGTTGCGTGTCACGGCCGGGTTCTGGTTTTTTGAGGGACACAAGTGACGTAGATTTGCCTGCAACTGCCCCTCAACCAATCACAACCGGAGATTTGACAACTGGAACTTTGGCCCACATGGCGGATTATGCCTTACGTATCCTAAAAAGGGACACACGCATTACGAAAATGATGAACGATGACGATTACTGGTTGGCCTGCCTCCTTGATCCACGCTATAAAGGCAAATTGCAAAATATTATGCCACATGAGAACTTGGAACTAATATTAGCAACCAAACAATCAACTCTTGTTGACCGTTTGCTTCAGGCATTCCCAGCACACAGCGCACGTGATCGTTCTCACACGAGCTCCAGGGGGCAGCAGACTAGGAGTGTTAGGGGTGCACACATCAGAAGTGGCGTTGGACAGAGGGGTTTTCTGACCAGGTTGTGGAGTGATTTTGCTATGACCGCAGACAGGACAGGTACTGCTGCATCAATTGAAAGTGACAGGAGACAACATTTGTCCAGTATGGTTACTAACTATTTTTCATCCCTTATCGATGTTCTCCCTCAACCGTCATTCCCATTTGATTACTGGGCCTCCAAATTAGACACCTGGCCAGAATTGGCAGAATATGCATTGCAGGAGCTTGCTTGCCCGGCAGCAAGTGTCCTATCAGAAAGAGTATTCAGTGCTGCAGGTTCAATATTAACCGAAAAAAGGACTCGTCTGGCTACCCAAAATGTTGACGATCTAACATTCATTAAAATGAACCACAACTGGATTTCTAAATCTTTTGCCCCACCTTGCCCGGCCGACACCTAGCTTTCCTATGAAAAGCTCTTGCCTGTGAATTACTTTTCTAATGTCTAATTTGCTGCAGCTGATTGTACAGCATACGACATGTTTACACCTCCCTAAATGGCAAAACTCCCCACACGGGGCCGTGGTATCGCGACTTGGCGCAAGCACCCGTGAGACTGCTGTTTGTCTGAAGAGGTGGGTGTGCTCGCTTTTGGTTGACGGCATTGCTACTGGGTCCCTCATAGTACAATGTAGTGTCTCTGGCGGTGGTGGTGCGCACCCAACGTCAGACACACCGTTGTAACATGAGGGGCCCTGGGGCGGTCCCGCCGGCCTCTAGAGAGTTCCCCCCTACCCCAGCTCAAAATGTGCTCTACCACATGCAAAATTATGTCGCACAGCTCCACCAATCTTTAGTCTATTCGCTGACATCATTCAATGTCTGGCACTGACAATACAAATTTGTAGACATCTATGATGCAACTTAAAGTAGTCTGTGTCTGTGTCCTATATTGGCACCATTAAATAGTTACTGCCAAATTACTATGTCAGAAACTCAGCAGATGAGCCCACCCCTGTACCTAAGTATGCCACCTTTTTTTTTGTTTTGGTTGTTTTGCGAGACATTAACATCTATTTATATTTTGGGAGTACTGGGACAGACACTCCTTGCACTACTCCTCCACTCACCACCAAGCTGCCCGTGTATCCATGTAACCGCTGTAAAACTGCCATGAGCCTATTGTTTGTTATGTTAGGCCTTTGAAGCCTGTCTGCGGTCCCTCCTTCCACTAGTCCTCCACTGACCAGACCACTGCTGCCCGTGTACCCCTGGAACCAATTATAAAGTGCCTACAGCCAGTCCATTTTTTTATGTTAGGCCTTTGAAGCCTGTCTGCGGTCCCTCCTTCCACTAGTCCTCCACTGACCAGACCACTGCTGCCCGTGTACCCCTGGAACCAATTATAAAGTGCCTACAGCCAGCCCATTTTTTTATGTTAGGCCTTTGAAGCCTGTCTGCGGTCCCTCCTTCCACTAGTCCTCCACTGACCAGACCACTGCTGCCCGTGTACCCCTGGAACCAATTATAAAGTGCCTACAGCCAGTCCATTTTTTTATGTTAGGCCTTTGAAGCCTGTCTGCGGTCCCTCCTTCCACTAGTCCTCCACTGACCAGACCACTGCTGCCCGTGTACCCCTGGAACCAATTATAAAGTGCCTACAGCCAGCCCATTTTTTTATGTTAGGCCTTTGAAGCCTGTCTGCGGTCCCTCCTTCCACTAGTCCTCCACTGGCCAGACCACTGCTGCCCGTGTACCCCTGGAACCAATTATAAAGTGCCTACAGCCAGCCCATTTTTTTATGTTAGGCCTTTGAAGCCTGTCTGCGGTCCCTCCTTCCACTAGTCCTCCACTGACCAGACCACTGCTGCCCGTGTACCCCTGGAACCAATTATAAAGTGCCTACAGCCAGTCCATTTTTTTATGTTAGGCCTTTGAAGCCTGTCTGCGGTCCCTCCTTCCACTAGTCCTCCACTGACCAGACCACTGCTGCCCGTGTACCCCTGGAACCAATTATAAAGTGCCTACAGCCAGCCCATTTTTTTATGTTAGGCCTTTGAAGCCTGTCTGCGGTCCCTCCTTCCACTAGTCCTCCACTGGCCAGACCACTGCTGCCCGTGTACCCCTGGAACCAATTATAAAGTGCCTACAGCCAGCCCATTTTTTTATGTTAGGCCTTTGAAGCCTGTCTGCGGTCCCTCCTTCCACTAGTCCTCCACTGGCCAGACCACTGCTGCCCGTGTACCCCTGGAACCAATTATAAAGTGCCTACAGCCAGCCCATTTTTTTATGTTAGGCCTTTGAAGCCTGTCTGCGGTCCCTCCTTCCACTAGTCCTCCACTGGCCAGACCACTGCTGCCCGTGTACCCCTGGAACCAATTATAAAGTGCCTACAGCCAGCCCATTTTCTTATGTTAGGCCTTTGAAGCCTGTCTGCGGTCCCTACTTTAAATACTCCTCCACTGACCACCAAGCTGCCTGCCCGTGTATCCATGTAACCGCTGTAAAACTGCCATGAGCCTATTGTTTGTTATGTTAGGCCTTTGATAGCCTGTCTGCGGTCCCTACTTTAAATACTCCTCCACTCACCACCAAGCTGCCTGCCCGTCTATCCATGTAACCGCTGTAAAACTGCAATGAGCCTATTGTTTGTTATTTTAGGCCTTTGATAGCCTGTCTGCGGCCCCTACTTGCAATACTCCTCCACTGACCACAATGCTGCCTGGAGTGCCTGCCTGTGTATCCATGTAACCGATGTAAAACTGCCATGACTTCCTACTGGTTGTTATTTTAGGCCTTTGATAGCCTGTCTGCGGCCCCTACTTGCAATACTCCTCCACTGACCACAATGCTGCCTGGAGTGCCTGCCTGTGTATCCATGTAACCGATGTAAAACTGCCATGACTGCCTACTGTTTGTTATTTTAGGCCTTTGATAGCCTGTCTGCGGCCCCTACTTGCAATACTCCTCCACTGACCACAATGCTGCCTGGAGTGCCTGCCTGTGTATTCATGTAACCGATGTAAAACTGCCATGACTGCCTACTGTTTGTTATTTTAGGCCTTTGATAGCCTGTCTGCGGCCCCTACTTGCAATACTCCTCCACTGACCACAATGCTGCCTGGAGTGCCTGCCTGTGTATCCATGTAACCGATGTAAAACTGCCATGACTGCCTACTGTTTGTTATTTTAGGCCTTTGATAGCCTGTCTGCGGCCCCTACTTGCAATACTCCTCCACTGACCACAATGCTGCCTGGAGTGCCTGCCTGTGTATCCATGTAACCGATGTAAAACTGCCATGACTGCCTACTGTTTGTTATTTTAGGCCTTTGATAGCCTGTCTGCAGCCCCTACTTGCAATACTCCTCCACTGACCACACCAATGCTGCCCGTGTACCCCTGGAACCTATTTAAAAGTTCATAGAGCCTAGTTATATATTTTATTTACTATTAATAAGGCCATGATGGACTACGCTGTACCACGCTACAAGCTAACCAGTCGACACTTCTTTTGCGAGAAAAGCCATCCCAACCCTCCACCAGCATGTAGAAGACCGCATTGTCCATGCACTCTGGCAATCTGTGAGTACAAAGGTGCACCTGACAACAGACGCATGGACCTGTAGGCATGGCCACGGAAGATTACGTGTCCATTACGGCGCAATGGGTTAATGTGGTGGATGCATGGTCCACAGGGGACAGCCTACTAAGTCTGTCTGCAGTCCCTAATTCAAATTGTCCTCCACTGTCTAAATCGGAGCTTCCACCTTCTGGCTTTCGGCCTATAGTATCAGAAATTAAACTGCATTTGGCCTTCAACTTTGGTTAGGGCCTACTAACGGCTTCTGCCCCTCCCTGGTGTTGCCCTCAACTAAATAAAGCTGAGCTTCAACCTTCTGCTCCAAATTACCATTTTAAAAAATGCAATAGGCTTTTCCGGCCTACTAAAGGTGTCTGTCTGTGTGCCCCTGCCTGGTGTTGTCCTCAACTAAATAAAGCTGAGCTTCAACCTTCTGCTCCAAATTACCATTTTAAAAAATGCAATAGGCTTTTCCGGCCTACTAAAGGTGTCTGTCTGTGTGCCCCTGCCTGGTGTTGTCCTCAACTAAATAAAGCTGAGCTTCAACCTTCTGCTCCAAATTACCATTTTAAAAAATGCAATAGGCTTTTCCGGCCTACTAAAGGTGTCTGTCTGTCTGCCGCTCCCTGGTGTTGCCCTCAACTAAATAAAGCTGAGCTTCAACCTTCTGCTCCAAATTACCATTTTAAAAAATGCAATAGGCTTTTCCGGCCTACTAAAGGTGTCTGTCTGTGTGCCCCTGCCTGGTGTTGTCCTCAACTAAATAAAGCTGAGCTTCAACCTTCCGGCTCTCATTAAGTGGTTTTAAAAAAAAAAAATGGTGGTTAGGGCCTACTAACGGCTTCTGCCCCTCCCTGGTGTTGCCCTCAACTAAATAAAGCTGAGCTTCAACCTTCTGCTCCAAATTACCATTTTAAAAAATGCAATAGGCTTTTCCGGCCTACTAAAGGTGTCTGTCTGTGTGCCCCTGCCTGGTGTTGTCCTCAACTAAATAAAGCTGAGCTTCAACCTTCCGCTCCAAATTACCATTTTAAAAAATGCAATAGGCTTTTCCGGCCTACTAAAGGTGTCTGTCTGTGTGCCCCTGCCTGGTGTTGTCCTCAACTAAATAAAGCTGAGCTTCAACCTTCTGCTCCAAATTACCATTTTAAAAAATGCAATAGGCTTTTCCGGCCTACTAAAGGTGTCTGTCTGTGTGCCCCTGCCTGGTGTTGTCCTCAACTAAATAAAGCTGAGCTTCAACCTTCTGCTCCAAATTACCATTTTAAAAAATGCAATAGGCTTTTCCGGCCTACTAAAGGTGTCTGTCTGTGTGCCCCTGCCTGGTGTTGTCCTCAACTAAATAAAGCTGAGCTTCAACCTTCCGGCTCTCATTAAGTGGTTTTAAAAAAAAAAAATGGTGGTCAGGGCCTACTAACGGCTTCTGCCCCTCCCTGGTGTTGCCCTCAACTAAATAAAGCTGAGCTTCAACCTTCTGCTCCAAATTACCATTTTAAAAAATGCAATAGGCTTTTCCGGCCTACTAAAGGTGTCTGTCTGTGTGCCCCTGCCTGGTGTTGTCCTCAACTAAATAAAGCTGAGCTTCAACCTTCTGCTCCAAATTACCATTTTAAAAAATGCAATAGGCTTTTCCGGCCTACTAAAGGTGTCTGTCTGTGTGCCCCTGCCTGGTGTTGTCCTCAACTAAATAAAGCTGAGCTTCAACCTTCTGCTCCAAATTACCATTTTAAAAAATGCAATAGGCTTTTCCGGCCTACTAAAGGTGTCTGTCTGTGTGCCCCTGCCTGGTGCTGTCCTCAACTAAATAAAGCTGAGCTTCAACCTTCTGCTCCAAATTACCATTTTAAAAAATGCAATAGGCTTTTCCGGCCTACTAAAGGTGTCTGTCTGTGTGCCCCTGCCTGGTGTTGTCCTCAACTAAATAAAGCTGAGCTTCAACCTTCCGGCTCTCATTAAGTGGTTTTAAAAAAAAAAAATGGTGGTTAGGGCCTACTAACGGCTTCTGCCCCTCCCTGGTGTTGCCCTCAACTAAATAAAGCTGAGCTTCAACCTTCTGCTCCAAATTACCATTTTAAAAAATGCAATAGGCTTTTCCGGCCTACAAAAGGTGTCTGTCTGTGTGCCCCTGCCTGGTGCTGTCCTCAACTAAATAAAGCTGAGCTTCAACCTTCTGCTCCAAATTACCATTTTAAAAAATGCAATAGGCTTTTCCGGCCTACTAAAGGTGTCTGTCTGTGTGCCCCTGCCTGGTGTTGTCCTCAACTAAATAAAGCTGAGCTTCAACCTTCTGCTCCAAATTACCATTTTAAAAAATGCAATAGGCTTTTCCGGCCTACTAAAGGTGTCTGTCTGTGTGCCCCTGCCTGGTGTTGTCCTCAACTAAATAAAGCTGAGCTTCAACCTTCTGCTCCAAATTACCATTTTAAAAAATGCAATAGGCTTTTCCGGCCTACTAAAGGTGTCTGTCTGTGTGCCCCTGCCTGGTGTTGCCCTCAACTAAATAAAGCTGAGCTTCAACCTTCTGCTCCAAATTACCATTTTAAAAAATGCAATAGGCTTTTCCGGCCTACTAAAGGTGTCTGTCTGTGTGTCCCTGCCTGGTGTTGTCCTCAACTAAATAAAGCTGAGCTTCAACCTTCTGCTCCAAATTACCATTTTAAAAAATGCAATAGGCTTTTCCGGCCTACTAAAGGTGTCTGTCTGTGTGCCCCTGCCTGGTGTTGTCCTCAACTAAATAAAGCTGAGCTTCAACCTTCTGCTCCAAATTACCATTTTAAAAAATGCAATAGGCTTTTCCGGCCTACTAAAGGTGTCTGCCCCTCCCTGGTGTTGTCCTCAACTGAACAAAGCTGAGCTTCCACATTCTGGCTTTCGCCCTATACTATCAGATATTAAACTGCATTTGGCCTACTAGTGTGGTTAGGCCCTTGAAACAGTGTCTGCTGCTCTTGGGTTTGCTACTCCACTGAACAAAGCAATGCCGCCTGTTTAGTCCTGTTACCAATTTTGAACTGCATTTAGCCTACTTTATTCTTTGGCCCTATATCTGTTTCCTCCTCATCCTGCCCATTGCCCAGCCACTGCTAAATGAGTCTGCTGGTACATTGACCTAGACCACTACATTCCCCTTGTACTCTACACAGCCAGAATCTGACCCTGCTGAAAGTAAGGTTCCCCTTCCCGCATGTTATACCACCTTACACAGGGACAAAGAGGAAGGTGCAGATGAAAGTGCAGGTTCCTTCATCAGGTGGGGGGGCATACTCGTTGGCGACGTCACTGGCACAGGGCCCCTCAGAGTACGCAAAAGTGTCGCTGCTGGTGGGAGGCGCCCCCGCCATGCAAACACACCGCCGTACTTTGAGGGGCCCTGTGCCAGTGGCAATGCGAACGAGTGGGCCCCCCCCTGCTTGCTCAGGATCACAGCACTTGCAACGTTTAAATACTTACCTTTCCCTGCAACACCGCCGTGACGTAGTCCGCATTTCCTGGGCCCACGAAAAACTTGAGCCAGCCCTACTCCCCCCACAACTTTCCCCCAATTCCCTATGCCCAACTATTATTATACAGTTAATTAAGATTGGCAAGCTTCAGAAACAAGAATGGATGTTTTTGGCATTAAAATGGGCACTGTAGGTGTTTTCCTGGCCTCCACTCACTGCCGACTATGCTTCCCCATTGACTTGCATTGGGTTTCGTGTTTCGGTCGATCCCCGACTTTTTGCGATAATCGGCCGACTGCACTCGACTCGACTCTGGACAAAATTGGGTTTCCCAAAACCCTACTCGATCTTAAAAAAATGAAAGTCGCTCAACCCTAGCCCCCACATATATTGGCGGTGATTTTAGATGAAATGACAAACGTAGAATGAAAATAGGTTTAGCAAAATCGAGGTCCGCTTACTAGATAGCATGAAGACAGAAAGGGCACTTTCATGGTCAGCAGAAAACCCTATCAAAACACCATCCAGAAATTACTTTAAGACTCTAGCATTAACTCATAACACCAGAGTGGCAATTTCCGCTCACAAGAGCTTTCCAGACACAGTAACGAAACAGCAGCTGTGAACAGGAACAAAATGCAAAAACACACAAGGACAAAAGTCCAACTTAGCTGGGAGTTGTCTAGTAGCAGGAACATGCACAGAAAGGCTACTGATTACATTGTTGACCGGCATGAAACTGACAGAGGAGCAAGGTTATATAGCGACTCCCACATCCTGATAGGAGCAGGTGAACAGAGGGGATGATGCACACAAGTTAAATTCCACAAGTGGCCACCGGGGGAGCCCAGAATCCAATTTCACAACACTGCAGCATGTAATCCACCATGTGCTGCAGACTGCCAACTGCCCAAGAAACGCTGTCCCCTGCTGGAGGCGTGATCTCTGCCTGCTCGTCATCACCCCACCCTCGCTGTACACACTGAGTACTGGACAATTCGGTAACTCCCTCCTCTGGACGGACGTCTTCCTCCTCCATTGACTCCTCCTCATCCTCCTCACAAACTGTCCCCTGCCTACGCGTTTGTGAGGAACCACGTGGCGCTGACTGTCCAGAAGATGATGGAAATGGTGAATCCTCATCCTCCACCTCTTCCACAACATCATCCCTTAGCGCTTGCAGTGATTTTTTAAGCAGGCAGATAAGGGGGACAGTCATGCTGACTAGTGCATCATCTGCACTCGCCATCCGCGTGGAATAATCAAAGGGACGCAAAACCTGGCAGACGTCATTCATAGTGGCCCACTCTGTGGTTGTGAAGTCTGTACGGCGCTGACTGCGACTTTTTTGCGCCTGGAGCAGCTGGTACTCCATTACAGCTTGCTGCTGCTCACACAACCGCTCCAACATATGTAACGTGGAATTCCACCTGGTAGGTAGGTCACATATGATGCGATGTTCCGGCAGGCGGTGTCGGCGCTGCAGAGCCGCAATGCGCGCTTTTGCCGTGCTGGAACGCCGCAAGTGAGCACACTCTAGGCGGACCTTGTGCAGCAGTGCATCAAGATCCGGATAGTCCCTCAAAAAGCTCTGCACGACCAAATTGAGCACATGTGCCAGACATGGGATGTGAGTGAGGTTGCCGAGGCCCAGAGCTGCCACCAGATTTTGGCCATTATCACACACTACCATGCCTGGCTGGAGATTCGCTGGCACAAACCACACATCGCTCTCCTGCTTGATGGCATTCCAGAGCTCCTGCGCTGTGTGGCTACGATTCCCCAAAAAAATTAATTTCAAGACGGCCTGTTGACGTTTGGCCACGGCTGTGCTCATGTCGGTCGTAACAGGTACACGTTCATCACGGGTCCATGTGGAGGTGGACTGTGACGGCTCCTGCAGCGATGATTCTGAGGAACTGGTGTAAGAGGAGGAGTCAATGCGTACAGAATGGATTCCTGCAATCCTTGGAGTGGGCAGGACACGTCCTGCGCCACTCGCACGGTCTGTACCCGGCTCAACGACATTAACCCAATGGGCAGTGAGGGAAAGGTATCGCTCCTGTCCATGTTGACTGGTCCACGCATCGGTGGTGAGGTGGACCTTGCTACTGACGGCGTTCAGTAGCGCGTGTTTTATGTGTCCCTCCACATGCTTGTGCAGGGCAGGGACGGCTTGCCTGCTGAAGTAAAAGCGGCTGGGCACAATGTACTGTGGGACTGCCAATGACATCAAGTCACGGAAGCTGTCAGTCTCCACCAGCCTGAATGACAGCATTTCCAGTGACAGAAGTTTGGCAATGCCTGCAGTCAGAGCCTGTGCTCGTGGGTGGTTTGACGAGAAAGGCCGCCTTTTCTCCCATGCCTGTACTACCGATGGCTGTAGACTGGGCTGGGAGTGTGTGGATGACTGGGAAAGTGGTGCTGCGGGTGGAATTACAGCGGGTCTCTGGACAACAGGGCCAGAGGTTCTTCCACGGCGATCCTGGGAGGAAGCCGAACCAGCTGCGTGTGAGCTAGAGGAAGAGGCAACACGAGCTGAAGAGGTGGTAGCTGCCGCTGTTGGTTGGCCTACCTCTTCAGTGTGTTTTTCTAACTCCGCCGGGTGCCTGTTGCGCACATGTTTCCACATGTTGGAGGTATTGAGGTTGCTGACATTTCGACCTCTTTTGACTTTTTGATGACACACGTTGCATCTGACATAGCAAATGTCATCTGCAACTGTGTCAAAAAAGGACCAGGCACTGCAAGTCTTGGGAGCGCCCTTTTTGGCTTTTGGAAGAGACATGCTCCTAACGGGTGCCAAAGCGGAGGCTGCAGGATCCGCAGTCTTCCCCCTCCCTCTCCCTCTTTGGGCCGTATGGGGAATCTCTTCCTCAGAGCTGCTCCCACCACCTTCCTGTCCCTCACGCCAAGATGGGTCGAGGACCTCATCATCTACACTACCCTCTGCCCCCAACTGCTCCTCCTGGGTAGTCTCAGCAGCAGAGCACGCACCAGTAAGTGGCACCTGAGTGTCATCATCAGCTGATGCGGCCTGCGATGTGGTGACCGGAGCCACTGGCCCACCCGCCTCTTCAGAGGAAGACAGAAAAAGCTGTTGGGCATCACTGCACCCTGCCTCTTCTTCCATTTCTCCAATGCTGCTTGGCTGGCCCCCTGTTTCCAAGCCAAGAGATTCAGAGAACAGAAGTAGAGACGGCTCCTGTCCTGGGCTCTCTGTCTGCCTGGGCAATTTGGCAGGTGGTGAAGAGACAGATGGCTGCTCTCCAGTGCTCTGTGTCTGAGAGGATGTGGCACTAATGGAAGTTGATGCATTAGCTGCCATCCATCCGACAACAGCTTCAATTTGTTCTTGACGCAGCAGCGGTGTACGGCGCTCTGACACAAAGCTGCGCATGAACGACTGTTGCCTGGTGAAAGTGGGTGCTGATGAGTCACCGGTGCCCGCAGCAGGCACAGAATCCCCATGTCCCCTCCCTGCTCCGCGCCCACGCCCACGCCCACGTGCCTTACTCACTGCCTTCTTCATCTTGGTTGACTGATAAAGATAAGCAGAAAAGTACTAACGGATTTGTGTGCTTATTCCTGAGCAACTCCTCCTAACAGGTATAAGAAACACTAATTTTCTAAAGTGTGGACTAGACTTTAATATGAGCTAATGTGGCCTACACAAATGTAAAGTGGTGTAACTGGTGTGTTTGGTGAACTTTATTATTTATTTCTTTTTTGGGGGCTGAACTGACAACAGATAGAGCTGCAGTCACACGGAGACCGTGCAGACAGACGTAAACGGCGCTGCAAGGCCCAAAAACCCTCCTCTACGTTATCCTATGTAGTGTTTTTCCACAAGTTAGCTGGAGACGGGTGGAAAGACACTAATAGGATTTTTTAAAATAAATTAGCAGCAACCTACACTACTTGAAAAAAAAAGAAAATTGATTTGGCGGTATGACGCAGTGAACAACCCTGAGCAGGAAACAACCAGGCTATGGCTGCTCACAGACTACAGGGCGAGCTGCAATCACACGGAGACCGTGCAGACAGCCGTAAACGGCGCTGCAAGGCCCAAAAACCCTCCTCTACTTTATCCTATGTAGTGTTTTTCCACAAATTAGCTGGAGATGGGTGGAAAGACACTAATAGGATTTTTTTAAATAAATTAGCAGCAGACTACACTACTTGAAAAAAAATTAAAATTGATTTGGCGGTATGACGCAGTGAACAACCCTGAGCTGGAGACAACCAGGCTATGGCTGCTCACAGACTACAGGGCGAGCTGCAATCACACGGAGACCGTGCAGACAGCCGTAAACGGCGCTGCAAGGCCCAAAAACCCTCCTCTACTTTATCCTATGTAGTGTTTTTCCACAAATTAGCTGGAGACGGGTGGAAAGACACTAATAGGATTTTTTTAAATAAATTAGCAGCAGACTACACTACTTGAAAAAAAATTTAAATTGATTTGGCGGTATGACGCAGTGAACAACCCTGAGCTGGAGACAACCAGGCTATGGCTGCTCACAGACTACAGGGCGAGCTGCAGTCACACGGAGACCGTGCAGACAGCCGTAAACGGCGCTGCAAGGCCCAAAAACCCTCCTCTACTTTATCCTATGTAGTGTTTTTCCACAAATTAGCTGGAGACGGGTGGAAAGACACTAATAGGATTTTTTTGAATAAATTAGCAGCAGACTACACTACTTGAAAAAAAAAAAAAAAAAAAAAGAACAGTATGAGGCAATGAACCACCCTCCCTGAACTGAATACAACCAGCTATGGATGGCCTATGTGGCTGCACTCAGACTAGAGAGTGGGCTGCACTCACACACACACACACACACAGACCTTGCAGATCGCTGTGAAAACAGCGCTACAAGGCAAAAGCAAGGTGAATAGTAGGTGAACACAGCGGTTGCTAAATTAGCCTTTGGAAAGCACAAAGAAGCAAATCGCTATCTCTAAACTGTCCCTCAGTCAGCAAACAGCGTCCTGTCACTAACTGAATTCACAGCAGAGTGATCGCAAAATGGCGCCAGCGACTTTTAAACTGCAGCATGACATCATTTCAGCAGCCAATCACAGCCTTGCCAGTAGTTTCATGCCCTCCATGCTAAACAGGATGTGCCCACACTTGGAATCATTCTCATTGGCTCAATTTCTGCATTTTGAATCTTGGAACTTCCGATTCCGGTATCCGATACGCGGCAAGTATCGGAATCCCGGTATCGGAATTCCGATACCGCAAGTATCGGCCGATACCCGATACTTGCGGTATCGGAATGCTCAACACTAGTCGTGGCCGTGGGCGTTCATTGTCAGCTGGTAATGATGGTAGTGGTAGTGGAGCATCAGGTGGTCGTGGGGATAAAAATATTCCACGTAAGTCTGGAGCTGTGGAGCCAGTTTCGTCGTCTGGCTACACAAGGCCTCGAACGCTCTCTTTTCTGGGAGTAGAAAAACCGCTTTTAAAGGCGGAGCAGCAACAGCAAGTTTTGGCTTACATTGCAGACTCAGCCTCTAGCTCTTTTGCCTCCTCTTCTGAAACTGGTAAATGTAAAAGCAGCGCGTCGCTTGTGGATGTCCACGGTCAGGGACAAGTCGCTTCCTTGTCCTCTTCAGCAAAAACTACAACAAGAGAGAAGGATGCAGCAGGCGACACAACGGGTTACTCCATGGAGCTCTTTACACATACCGTCCCTGGCTTACAAAGTGAAACACTTAACAGGCCATGCCCATTACAAGTTGATTCTGACATGGAGTGCACTGATGCACAGCCACAGCCAGAGTACTATGCTGGTCCTTTGACTCAGAACACCACATTGCCCTCTCAGGGTACTGATCCACAATCAGACCCTGATGAGACTATGTTGCCCCGCCACGAACGCTATACCACCGACCGACACAGTGACACAGACGAAGTTGCACACGAGCTCGAAGAGGAGTTAATAGATGACCCAGTTATTGACCCCGATTGGCAGCCATTGGGGGAACAGGGTGCAGGTGGCAGTAGTTCAGAAGCGGAGGTGGAGGAGGGGCCGCAGCAGGCATCAACATCGCAACAGGTTCCATCTGCCGGGCCCGTATCTGGCCCAAAACGCGTGTCAAAGCCAAAACCTGTTGGAGGACAGCGTGGCCATCCGGTTAAAGCTCAGTCTGCAATACCTGAAAAGGGATCCGATGCTAGGAAGAGTGCAGTCTGGCATTTTTTTAAACAACATCCAATTGATCAGCGCAAAGTCATCTGTCAAAAATGTTCAACTAGCTTAAGCAGAGGTCAGAATCTGAAATGTCTCAATACTAGTTGCATGCATAGACACTTAACCACCATGCATTTTCAAGCCTGGACTAACTACCAAACGTCCCTTAAGGTTGTAGCACCCTCGGCCAATGAAGCTAGTCAGCAACGCAACATCCCTTCCGTCACTGTAAGGCCACCATTTTCCGCACCACCGGCAGTATCTGTGCAGGTTTCTTTGCCAGCCAAAAGCACTCAGGGTCAGGGAATCACCAGTTTTGTAGGAGGAAATATTGCATCTAGGTCACCAGCGGAAACAATACCATCTCCAACCGTCTCGCAGTCTGCCATGTCCACCGGCACACCCGCAAGTTCCACGATCTCCATCTCTCCAGTTCAGCTCACACTACATGAGACTCTGGTTAGAAAAAGGAAGTACTTATCCTCGCATCCGCGTACACAGGGTTTTAACGCCCACATAGCTAGACTAATATCGTTAGAGATGATGCCCTACCGGTTAGTTGAAAGCGAAGCTTTCAAAGCCCTGATGGAGTACGCTGAACCACGATACGAGCTACCCAGTCGACACTTTTTTTCCGGAAAAGCCATCCCGGCCCTGCACCAGCATGTTAAACAGCGCATCGTCCATGCACTCAGGCAATCTGTGAGTACAAAGGTGCACCTGACTACAGATGCATGGACCAGTAGGCATGGCCAGGGACGTTATGTGTCCATCACGGCACACTGGGTGAATGTGGTGGATGCAGGGTCCTCAGGGGACATCAATTTCGGGACAGTTGTGCCTAGCCCACGGTCTAGGAAACAGTTGGCTGTAGGCGTTCGCACCACCTCCTCCTCCTCCTCGTCCTCCTGCAGAAGCTACAGTTCTTCCACAGACCACAGTCGGCCAACCACTCCATCGGCAGATGACACTGTTGCACACCAGTTGTCCCATTATGGGCCAGCTACTGCCAAGCGTCAGCAGGCTGTATTGGCTATGAAGTGTTTGGGCGACAACAGACACACCGCGGAAGTTCTGTCCGAGTTCTTGCAACAAGAAACGCAGTCGTGGCTGGGCACAGTAGATCTTGAGGCAGGCAAGGTAGTGAGTGATAACGGAAGGAATTTCATGGCTGCCATCTCCCTTTCCCAACTGAAACACATTCCTTGCCTGGCTCACACCTTAAACCTGGTGGTGCAGTGCTTATTGAAAACTTATCCTGGGTTCTCCGACCTGCTCCTCAAAGTGCGTGGACTTTGCTCACATATCCGACGTTCGCCTGTACACTCCAGCCGTATGCAGACCTATCAGCGGTCTTTGAACCTTCCCCAGCATCGCCTAATCATAGACGTTGCAACAAGGTGGAACTCAACACTGCACATGCTTCAGAGACTGTGCCAACAGAGGTGGGCTGTTATGTTTTTGTGGGAGGATACACATACACGGGCAGGCAGTAGGATGGCAGACATGGAGTTGTCAGGTGTGCAGTGGTCGAAGATACAAGACATGTGTCAAGTCCTTCAGTGTTTTGAGGAATGCACACGGCTGGTTAGTGCAGACAACGCCGTAATAAGCATGAGCATCCCCCTAATGCGTCTGCTGATGCAAAGTTTGACGCACATAAAGGAGCAGGCGTCTGCACCAGAGGAAGAGGAAAGCCTTGATGACAGTCAGCCATTGTCTGGTCAGGGCAGTGTACAGGACGAGGTAGCGGGTGAAGAGGAGGTGGAGGACGAGGAGGATGATGGGGATGAGTATATTTTTAATGCGGAAGCTTTCCCGGGGGCACTGGAAATTGGTTGCGTGGCAAGGCCGGGTTCTGGTTTTTTGAGGGACACAAGTGACGTAGATTTGCCTGAAACTGCCCCTCAACCAATCACAACCGGAGATTTGACAACTGGAACTTTGGCCCACATGGCGGATTATGCCTTACGTATCCTAAAAAGGGACACACGCATAACGAAAATGATGAACGATGACGATTACTGGTTGGCCTGCCTCCTTGATCCACGCTATAAAGGCAAATTGCAAAATATTATGCCACATGAGAACTTGGAACTAATATTAGCAACCAAACAATCAACTCTTGTTGACCGTTTGCTTCAGGCATTCCCAGCACACAGCTCACATGATCGTTATCACACGAGCTCCAGGGGGCAGCAGATTAGTAGTGTTAGGGGTGCACACATCAGAAGTGGCGTTGGACAAAGGGGTTTTCTGACCAGGTTGTGGAGTGATTTTGCTATGACCGCAGACAGGACAGGTACTGCTGCATCAATTGAAAGTGACAGGAGACAACATTTGTCCAGTATGGTTACTAACTATTTTTCATCCCTTATCGATGTTCTCCCTCAACCGTCATTCCCATTTGATTACTGGGCCTCAAAATTAGACACCTGGCCAGAATTGGCAGAATATGCATTGCAGGAGCTTGCTTGCCCGGCAGCAAGTGTCCTATCAGAAAGAGTATTCAGTGCTGCAGGTTCAATATTAACCGAAAAAAGGACTCGTCTGGCTACCCAAAATGTTGACGATCTAACATTCATTAAAATGAACCACAACTGGATTTCAAAATCTTTTGCCCCACCTTGCCCGGCCGACACCTAGCTTTCCTATGAAAAGCTCTTGCCTGTGGACTACTGTGAATTACTTTTCTAATGTCTAATTTTCTGCAGCTGATTGTCCGGCATATGACATGTTTACACCTCCCTAAATGGCCAAACTCCCCACACGGGGCCGTGGTATCGCGACTTGGCGCAAGCACCCGTGAGACAGCTGTTTGCCTGAAGAGGTGGGTGTGCTCGCTTTTGGTCGACGGCATTGGTACTGGGTCCCTCATAGTACAATAAAGTGTCTCTGGCGGTGGTGGTGCGCACCCAACGTCAGACACACTGTTGTAACATGAGGGGCCCTGGGCCTGTACCGCCGGCCACAAGAGAGTTCACCCACCCCCAGGTCAAACATTGCTCTACCACTTCCACAGTTATCTCTCACACTTCCACCAATGTTTAGTCTATGCGCTGACATCCTTCCATACCTGCCACTGACAATACCATTGTGTTGACATGTATGATGGTACATAACATAGTCAGGGGCAGTGTCCTCTATTTACCACAGTAAATACTTTGCGCTAAATTAGTAGGTCTGAAACAACGCAGAGGATCCCACCCCTGAACCTAATGATTGCACCCTTTAGTGTCTTTGTTTTAATGCGAGACATTCACATTTATTTGTTGTTTTTTGACTACTAACTGGCAGACACTCATTACAATCGGCCTCCGTTGACCACACCACTGCTGCCCGTGTACCCCTGGAACCTATTTTACAGTGCCTACAGCCAGCCCATTTTATCATGTTAGGCCTTCGAAGCCTGTCTGCGGCCCTTCCTTCCACTAGGCCTCCACTGACCAGACCACTGCTGCCCGTGTACCCCTGGAACCTATTTTAAAGTGCCTACAGCCAGCCCATTTTATCATGTTAGGCCTTCGAAGCCTGTCTGCGGTCCTTCCTTCCACTAGGCCTCCACTGACCAGACCACTGCTGCCCGTGTACCCCTGGAACCTATTTTAAAGTGCCTACAGCCAGCCCATTTTATTATGTTAGGCCTTCGAAGCCTGTCTGCGGTCCCTCCTTCCACTAGGCCTCCACTGACCAGACCACTGCTGCCCGTGTACCCCTGGAACCAATTATAAAGTGCCTACAGCCAGCCCATTTTATCATGTTAGGCCTTCGAAGCCTGTCTACGGTCCTTCCTTCCACTAGGCCTCCACTGACCAGACCACTGCTGCCCGTGTACCCCTGGAACCTATTTTAAAGTGCCTACAGCCAGCCCATTTTATTATGTTAGGCCTTTGAAGCCTGTCTGCGGTCCCTCCTTCCACTAGGCCTCCACTGACCAGACCACTGCTGCCCGTGTACCCCTGGAACCTATTTTAAAGTGCCTACAGCCAGCCCATTTTATTATGTTAGGCCTTCGAAGCCTGTCTGCGGTCCCTCCTTCCACTAGGCCTCCACTGACCAGACCACTGCTGCCAGTGTACCCCTGGAACCAATTATAAAGTGCCTACAGCCAGCCCATTTTATCATGTTAGGCCTTCGAAGCCTGTCTGCGGTCCCTCCTTCCACTAGGCCTCCACTGACCAGACCACTGCTGCCCGTGTACCCCTGGAACCAATTATAAAGTGCCTACAGCCAGCCCATTTTATCATGTTAGGCCTTCGAAGCCTGTCTGCGGTCCTTCCTTCCACTAGGCCTCCACTGACCAGACCACTGCTGCCCGTGTACCCCTGGAACCTATTTTAAAGTGCCTACAGCCAGCCCATTTTATTATGTTAGGCCTTCAAAGCCTGTCTGCGGTCCCTCCTTCCACTAGGCCTCCACTGACCAGACCACTGCTGCCCGTGTACCCCTGGAACCAATTATAAAGTGCCTACAGCCAGCCCATTTTATCATGTTAGGCCTTCGAAGCCTGTCTGCGGTCCTTCCTTCCACTAGGCCTCCACTGACCAGATCACTGCTGCCCGTGTACCCCTGGAACCAATTATAAAGTGCCTACAGCCAGCCCATTTTATCATGTTAGGCCTTCGAAGCCTGTCTGCGGTCCCTCCTTCCACTAGGCCTCCACTGACCAGACCACTGCTGCCCGTGTACCCCTGGAACCAATTATAAAGTGCCTACAGCCAGCCCATTTTATCATGTTAGGCCTTCGAAGCCTGTCTGCGGTCCCTCCTTCCACTAGGCCTCCACTGACCAGACCACTGCTGCCCGTGTACCCCTGGAACCAATTATAAAGTGCCTACAGCCATCCCATTTTATCATGTTAGGCCTTCGAAGCCTGTCTGCGGTCCTTCCTTCCACTAGGCCTCCACTGACCAGATCACTGCTGCCCGTGTACCCCTGGAACCAATTATAAAGTGCCTACAGCCAGCCCATTTTATCATGTTAGGCCTTCGAAGCCTGTCTGCGGTCCCTCCTTCCACTAGGCCTCCACTGACCAGACCACTGCTGCCCGTGTACCCCTGGAACCAATTATAAAGTGCCTACAGCCAGCCCATTTTATCATGTTAGGCCTTCGAAGCCTGTCTGCGGTCCCTCCTTCCACTAGGCCTCCACTGACCAGACCACTGCTGCCCGTGTACCCCTGGAACCAATTATAAAGTGCCTACAGCCAGCCCATTTTATCATGTTAGGCCTTCGAAGCCTGTCTGCGGTCCTTCCTTCCACTAGGCCTCCACTGACCAGACCACTGCTGCCCGTGTTCCCCTGGAACCTATTTTAAAGTGCCTACAGCCAGCCCATTTTATTATGTTAGGCCTTCGAAGCCTGTCTGCGGTCCCTCCTTCCACTAGGCCTCCACTGACCAGATCACTGCTGCCCGTGTACCCCTGGAACCAATTATAAAGTGCCTACAGCCAGCCCATTTTATCATGTTAGGCCTTCGAAGCCTGTCTGCGGTCCCTCCTTCCACTAGGCCTCCACCAGATCACTGCTGCCCGTGTACCCCTGGAACCAATTATCAAGTTTATAAGCGTGTCCCGAGGAACACTCCGGTATAAAACATCAGAAAATATAAAAATAAGTATTTTGCTTATAATAAAGAAAATACTGGAGAGATATCAAATGCATACATTTTAACATTAAAAACAAAAACACATACAACCAAAAACTGGTACAGTACCAAAATTGGCCACCAGCTACAAAAACTTTCTCCTGCAAGTAGTTAACTGAAAGGTTTTTTTCCATTGAAAACACAGATATGGCATCCACCGAGTGTTGTCCTGTCGCGTCTTCTTTATATTATTGCAAAGAAGCTGCAACTGAATAAAGCTGTGCTTCAACCTTCTGGCTTTCGGCCTATAGTATCAGATATTAAACTGCATTTGGCCTTCAACTTTGGTTACGGCCTACTAACGGTGTCTGCCCCTCCCTGGTGTTGTCCTCAACTGAATACAGCTGAGCTTCAACCTTCTGGCTCTCATTAAGTGTTTTTTAAAAAACAAAATGGTGGTTAGGGCCTACTAACGGTGTCTGCCCCTCCCTGGTGTTGCCCTCAACTGAATAAAGCTGTGCTTCAACCTTCTGGCTCTCATTAAGTGTTTTTTAAAAAACAAAATGGTGGTTAGGGCCTACTAACGGTGTCTGCCCTTCCCTGGTGTTGCCCTCAACTGAATAAAGCTGTGCTTCAACCTTGTGGCTTTCGGCCTATAGTATCAGATATTAAACTGCATTTGGCCTTCAACTTTGGTTACGGCCTACTAACGGTGTCTGCCCCTCCCTGGTGTTGCCCTCAACTGAATAAAGCTGTGCTTCAACCTTCTGGCTCTCATTAAGTGTTTTTTAAAAAACAAAATGGTGGTTAGGGCCTACTAACGGTGTCTGCCCCTCCCTGGTGTTGCCCTCAACTGAATAAAGCTGTGCTTCAACCTTCTGGCTTTCGGCCTATAGTATCAGATTTTAAACTGCATTTGGCCTTCAACTTTGGTTACGGCCTACTAACGGTGTCTGGCCCTCCCTGGTGTTGCCCTCAACTGAATAAAGCTGTGCTTCAACCTTCTGGCTCTCATTAAGTGTTTTTTAGAAAACAAAATGGTGGTTAGGGCCTACAAACGGTGTCTGCCCCTCCCTGGTGTTGCCCTCAACTGAATAAAGCTGTGCTTCAACCTTCTGGCTCTCATTAAGTGTTTTTTAAAAAACAAAATGGTGGTTAGGGCCTACTAACGGTGTCTGCCCCTCCCTGGTGTTGCCCTCAACTGAATAAAGCTGTGCTTCAACCTTGTGGCTTTCGGCCTATAGTATCAGATATTAAACTGCATTTGGCCTTCAACTTTGGTTACGGCCTACTAATGGTGTCTGCCCCTCCCTGGTGTTGCCCTCAACTGAATAAAGCTGTGCTTCAACCTTGTGGCTTTCGGCCTATAGTATCAGATATTAAACTGCATTTGGCCTTCAACTTTGGTTACGGCCTACTAACGGTGTCTGCCCCTCCCTGGTGTTGCCCTCAACTGAATAAAGCTGTGCTTCAACCTTGTGGCTTTCGGCCTATAGTATCAGATATTAAACTGCATTTGGCCTTCAACTTTGGTTACGGCCTACTAACGGTGTCTGCCCCTCCCTGGTGTTGCCCTCAACTGAATAAAGCTGTGCTTCAACCTTCTGGCTCTCATTAAGTGTTTTTTAAAAAACAAAATGGTGGTTAGGGCCTACTAACGGTGTCTGCCCCTCCCTGGTGTTGCCCTCAACTGAATAAAGCTGTGCTTCAACCTTCTGGCTTTCGGCCTATAGTATCAGATATTAAACTGCATTTGGCCTTCAACTTTGGTTACGGCCTACTAACGGTGTCTGCCCCTCCCTGGTGTTGCCCTCAACTGAATAAAGCTGTGCTTCAACCTTGTGGCTTTCGGCCTATAGTATCAGATATTAAACTGCATTTGGCCTTCAACTTTGGTTACGGCCTACTAACGGTGTCTGCCCCTCCCTGGTGTTGCCCTCAACTGAATAAAGCTGTGCTTCAACCTTGTGGCTTTCGGCCTATAGTATCAGATTTTAAACTGCATTTGGCCTTCAACTTTGGTTGCGGCCTACTAACGGTGTCTGGCCCTCCCTGGTGTTGCCCTCAACTGAATAAAGCTGTGCTTCAACCTTCTGGCTCTCATTAAGTGTTTTTTAAAAAACAAAATGGTGGTTAGGGCCTACTAACGGTGTCTGCCCCTCCCTGGTGTTGCCCTCAACTGAATAAAGCTGTGCTTCAACCTTCTGGCTTTCGGCCTATAGTATCAGATTTTAAACTGCATTTGGCCTTCAACTTTGGTTACGGCCTACTAACGGTGTCTGGCCCTCCCTGGTGTTGCCCTCAACTGAATAAAGCTGTGCTTCAACCTTCTGGCTCTCATTAAGTGTTTTTTAAAAAACAAAATGGTGGTTAGGGCCTACTAACGGTGTCTGCCCCTCCCTGGTGTTGCCCTCAACTGAATAAAGCTGTGCTTCAACCTTCTGGCTCTCATTAAGTGTTTTTTAAAAAACAAAATGGTGGTTAGGGCCTACTAACGGTGTCTGCCCCTCCCTGGTGTTGCCCTCAACTGAATAAAGCTGTGCTTCAACCTTGTGGCTTTCGGCCTATAGTATCAGATATTAAACTGCATTTGGCCTTCAACTTTGGTTACGGCCTACTAACGGTGTCTGCCCCTCCCTGGTGTTGCCCTCAACTGAATAAAGCTGTGCTTCAACCTTGTGGCTTTCGGCCTATAGTATCAGATATTAAACTGCATTTGGCCTTCAACTTTGGTTACGGCCTACTAACGGTGTCTGCCCCTCCCTGGTGTTGCCCTCAACTGAATAAAGCTGTGCTTCAACCTTGTGGCTTTCGGCCTATAGTATCAGATATTAAACTGCATTTGGCCTTCAACTTTGGTTACGGCCTACTAACGGTGTCTGCCCCTCCCTGGTGTTGCCCTCAACTGAATAAAGCTGTGCTTCAACCTTCTGGCTCTCATTAAGTGTTTTTTAAAAAACAAAATGGTGGTTAGGGCCTACTAACGGTGTCTGCCCCTCCCTGGTGTTGCCCTCAACTGAATAAAGCTGTGCTTCAACCTTCTGGCTTTCGGCCTATAGTATCAGATATTAAACTGCATTTGGCCTTCAACTTTGGTTACGGCCTACTAACGGTGTCTGCCCCTCCCTGGTGTTGCCCTCAACTGAATAAAGCTGTGCTTCAACCTTGTGGCTTTCGGCCTATAGTATCAGATATTAAACTGCATTTGGCCTTCAACTTTGGTTACGGCCTACTAACGGTGTCTGCCCCTCCCTGGTGTTGCCCTCAACTGAATAAAGCTGTGCTTCAACCTTGTGGCTTTCGGCCTATAGTATCAGATTTTAAACTGCATTTGGCCTTCAACTTTGGTTACGGCCTACTAACGGTGTCTGGCCCTCCCTGGTGTTGCCCTCAACTGAATAAAGCTGTGCTTCAACCTTCTGGCTTTCGGCCTATAGTATCAGATTTTAAACTGCATTTGGCCTTCAACTTTGGTTACGGCCTACTAACGGTGTCTGGCCCTCCCTGGTGTTGCCCTCAACTGAATAAAGCTGTGCTTCAACCTTCTGGCTCTCATTAAGTGTTTTTTAAAAAACAAAATGGTGGTTAGGGCCTACTAACGGTGTCTGCCCCTCCCTGGTGTTGCCCTCAACTGAATAAAGCTGTGCTTCAACCTTCTGGCTCTCATTAAGTGTTTTTTAAAAAACAAAATGGTGGTTAGGGCCTACTAACGGTGTCTGCCCCTCCCTGGTGTTGCCCTCAACTGAATAAAGCTGTGCTTCAACCTTCTGGCTCTCATTCAGTGTTTTTTAAAAAACAAAATGGTGGTTAGGGCCTACTAACGGTGTCTGCCCCTCCCTGGTGTTGCCCTCAACTGAATAAAGCTGTGCTTCAACCTTGTGGCTTTCGGCCTATAGTATCAGATATTAAACTGCATTTGGCCTTCAACTTTGGTTACGGCCTACTAACGGTGTCTGCCCCTCCCTGGTGTTGCCCTCAACTGAATAAAGCTGAGCTTCAACCTTATGGCTTTCGGCCTATAGTATCAGATATTAAACTGCATTTGGCCTATTAGTGTGTTTGGGCCCTTAAAACAGTGTCTGCTGCTCCTGGGTTTGCTACTCCACTCAACAAAGCAATGCCGCCTGTTTAGTCCTGTTACCAATTTTGAACTGCATTTAGCCTACTTTATTCTTTGGCCCTATATCTGTTTCCTCCTCATCCTGCCCACTGCCCAGCCACTGCTACATGAGTCTGCTGGTACATTGACCTAGACCACTACATTCCCCTTGCACTCTACACAGCCAGAATCTGACCCTGCTGAAAGTCAGGTTCCCCTTCCCGCATGTTATACCACCTTACACAGGGACAAAGAGGAAGGTGCAGATGAAAGTACAGGTTCCTTCATCAGGTGGGGGGGCATACTCGTTGGCGACGTCACTGGCACAGGGCCCCTCAGAGTACGCAAAAGTGTCGCTGCTGGTGGGAGGCGCCCCTGCCGTGCAAACACACCGCTGTACTTTGAGGGGCCCTGTGCCAGTGCCAATGCCAACGAGTGGGCCCCCCTGCTTGCTTAGGATCACAGCACTTGCAAACTTGACATACTTACCTCTCACTGCTCCACCGCCGTGACGTAGTCCATGTTTCCTGTGCCCACTAAAACCTTGAACCAGCCCTACCCCCCACAACTTTTGCCAAATCACCCCCAATTTCCAGTGCCCAACTATTATTATAAAGTTAATTTAGATTGACAAGCTTCAGAAAACAAGAATGGATGTTTTTGGCATTAAAATGGGCACTGTAGGTGTTTTCCTGGCCTCCACTCACTGCCGGCTATGCTTCCCCATTGACTTGCATTGGGTTTCGTGTTTCGGTCGATCCCCGACTTTTAGCGATGATCGGCCGACTTCATTCGACTCGACTCTGGACAAAATCGGGTTTCCCAAAACCCGACTCGATCTTAAAAAAATGAAAGTCGCTCAACCCTAGTCTCCATGTGATGTGAAATTGAAAATTTGAGTTCCGGTCTGACCCCGTTTATGGTATTGTAGAATGTGGTTAGAGAGGTGTGGTCACCTTGCCAGATACAGAAAATATCATCTATGTAGCGGTACCATAGAAGAGCGTGTTGTTGAAATAATGTGTTAGAATAAATGAAGTCCTGCTCAAAGCGGTCCATGTATAGATTGGCGTACGCAGGGGCTACGTTTGAGCCCATCGCGGTCCCGCACGTTTGGACGTAAAAGTCATCCTCAAAGAGGAAATAATTTTCCCTGAGTACCAGATTGAGTAGTTCCAGACAGAAATCGTGGGAACGTGTGTCAATTTTGGCTTCAGTTGACTGCCTCAATCCCCTTGTCATGTGAGATTGAGGTATATAAACTGTTGACATCTAAGGTGTATAAGATGCTGTTGGCTGGAACTGTATTGATGTCTTGAATTTTTTTCAGGAAGTCGCTAGTGTCCAGGATGAAAGATTTAGTTTTGTGAGTATATGGCGTGAGCAATTTTTCTAGGTAGATAGATATGGGATTGAGAATTGAATCGGTGGATGCTACAATGGGGCGTCCTGGTGGATTTTGCAGGTTTTTATGGATTTTTGGGAGGATGTATAGTACTGGGGTTACTGGATGTTCATTTATCAGGTATGTTTTGGTTTTAGCATCAATAGTTTTTAATTGTGAATGTTTAGTAAGAATGGCATCAATCTTTCTTCGAATGTTATAGACAGGATCTGATTGGATTTTTTTGTATGTGGTGGTGTCCGATAGCTGTCTTTTGACCTCAGCTGTGTACTGGTTTTTATTCATCACTACGACAGCCCCTCCCTTATCCGCGGGTTTGATAATAATGTTGCTGTTGTTTTTAAGTGAAAAGAGTGCCTGTTTCTCAGGTGGTGTTAAATTGTGTCGGACTGGGAGAAGACCTACACGTTGGTCATGGATGGTCTCCTTAATGTCTCTATCCAAGAGGTCAATGAAGGTCTCTACGGCATGGTTTGTTTTGGGGGGCATAAAATTACTGGGATTTCTCAATCCCAGTTGGTCCAATGTGATTAGTGGCCCTCCGTCTCGATTAGGTAATGTCCCTAGTGTGTTACCAGTGGAGTGTGGATTGACCTCAAAATGTACTTTTAGTCTTATGCTGCGGTAGAAACTTTGTAAATCTTTTTCTAACTGGAAGGAGTCCCATCTGGGGGTGGGGCAGAAAGATAGACCCTTATTCAACACCTTAAGTTCTAGAGGGGAAAGAGAGTAATCAGAAATATTCACAACTAGGTTTGGACCCCTACCTGTGATCGAAGTGTCATCTGGCGTTCTCGATCTTTTCCTTCTCGACCTCCTGCATGGCGTCCGCTTGGGCCTAAAAAAGCCGTTCTTGTGGTTGATGTTCCGCCAGTGTCGCTTCCAGAGCCTGGGGAGGATCCCCCAGCCGGCTGAATATTTCTGACACAATTTAACACCACCTGAGAAACAGGCACTCTTTTCACTTAAAAACAACAGCAACATTATTATCAAACCTGCGGATAAGGGAGGGGCTGTCGTAGTGATGAATAAAAACCAGTACACAGCTGAGGTCAAAAGACAGCTATCGGACACCACCACATACAAAAAAATCCAATCAGATCCTGTCTATAACATTCGAAGAAAGATTGATGCCATTCTTACTAAACATTCACAATTAAAAACTATTGATGCTAAAACCAAAACATACCTGATAAATGAACATCCAGTAACCCCAGTACTATACATCCTCCCAAAAATCCATAAAAACCTGCAAAATCCACCAGGACGCCCCATTGTAGCATCCACCGATTCAATTCTCAATCCCATATCTATCTACCTAGAAAAATTGCTCACGCCATATACTCACAAAACTAAATCTTTCATCCTGGACACTAGCGACTTCCTGAAAAAAATTCAAGACATCAATACAGTTCCAGCCAACAGCATCTTATACACCTTAGATGTCAACAGTTTATATACCTCAATCTCACATGACAAGGGGATTGAGGCAGTCTCCCTAACATTAACTGAAGCCAAAATTGACACAAGTTCCCACGATTTCTGTCTGGAACTACTCAATCTGGTACTCAGGGAAAATTATTTCCTCTTTGAGGATGACTTTTACGTCCAAACATGCGGGACCGCGATGGGCTCAAACGTAGCCCCTGCGTACGCCAATCTATACATGGACCACTTTGAGCAGGACTTCATTTATTCTAACACATTATTTCAACAACACGCTCTTCTATGGTACCGCTACATAGATGATATTTTCTGTATCTGGCAAGGTGACCACACCTCTCTAACCACATTCTACAATACCATAAACGGGGTCAGACCGGAACTCAAATTTTCAATTTCACATCACATGGAGACCATTACTTTCCTGGATACCAAAATATGCAAAGATACCCAAGGTGTCCTTACTACCGATATTTATAGCAAACCTACCGACCGTAACAACCTTCTATTGTACAATAGCTGTCATCCCAAATCCACTAGAAATAGCCTTCCCCGATCTCAATTTAAAAGAGTCTCTAGAATCGTATCAAGTCCCACTGTCAGACAAACTAGACTGAATGAAATGTCCAAAAAGTTCGAAGACAGAGAATACCCAGGCACACTTCTGAACACGGAAATGACTAAGATATTGTCAGACATTGATTCTGCAGCAATTCCACCACATAAACCATCGAGATTACCTTTTGTCCACGGCCATCATCCCTCCATGCAAAGAATTCACAACTTGATCCATAGACAATGGCCCCTACTTACCAAAGCTTATCCCAAAGTCGAGATCTTCAGAAATCCCCCCCTAATGTGCCTACGTAGACCACTGAACATTAGGGACAAATTGGTCAGGGCCGACATTGGATCACATAAACAAGCACTAACTCGCACATTAAGTGGACAAAAAAGAAGGGGCACGTTCCCATGCTTAAATTGCATGTGCTGCTCTAATATCATTAAAGGAAGTGAGGTAATTCATCCACGCACGGGAAAAACCTACCCCATTAGGGACTATCATACCTGCGAATCTAATTATGTGGTATATATTATCAAGTGCCCTTGTGGCTTACTGTATGTAGGCGAAACCATCCAGGCTATCAGAGATCGTATCTCAAGCCACAAATCCACCATCAGATGTGGCAAGACCTGGCTACCTCTACCTGCACACTTCCAGGAAGCCAGGCACAACATATCCCAATTACGATTCCAAGTTCTTGAAAAAGTTCCCAGACCGAGGCGGGGTGGGAATCACACCCAACTATTAAAACAGCGTGAAACTTACTGGATCTACACGTTGGACACACTCAGCCCAAGAGGCCTCAATCGAGAAATAGACTGGCTAACATAATGCATTTCTCTCCCTAGACCCACTGAATAGTCGCACGCATCCACTCGGCAATCCCCCCGGTGGAGTCGGTAAGATCCCCTACCATAGTATAGAGTCTGTCTAAGTTTCCTTTCTTTCTTTTTTCCTCATATGGTTTGGACTCCTACTTATTTGTATTGTTTGTCAGCAGTATATATGGTCATAACATATGTGTTTGCAAATTACTCTTTAATACTGATGCAGCATATTTCTATGACAGAATACATTACTAGTTCTCAAATATATCCTTTATTTGGTAATTTCTAATTGTAATTTTCCCAACATGATCTGGATTTGTTTAATTCCATATATAGATGTATTCTCATGTTCACCTTGCACACGATTGCAATGCGTCCAGGGTATTGCCCTCCCTTTCCATCTCCACCCCCTTTTTTCTTCTCCAGTTTCCATTCAACAACATTCAAAGTCCACAGTAGGACACAATTGCGCAGGCGCCGGTTTCCTCACTCCATCCCCATGACAACACATAAACTTTGCCGGCCTTACATTACTGCAATCCGAACGGCGCATGCGCCAGCGTCTTCAGTACTTCCGGTCACATTACCCCGCAGCGCTCTATGATTAGAAGCGCGCACGGTTACTCACCGCCAGTCTCAGCTTAGACACGGGAGTGTCAGCCTCACACCTCTGCGCCACCTATGGACGTAGGTCACGACCATAAGCTAAGTATACCCACATCACCTCCAGCTTATTATATTTCACGGTTGCTAACATGACACTACTAATTTTCACAGCTATTGCCGGACAAACACTGGGCATTGTAGTACCACGCCCACTGGGGTCTGGACTCCACACCATTAGACATAGAAGTCTCCATGGCATATTACCATTAAGTACACCACCAGGGTAGGTTCCTACCATACCCTATAGGACACAATATGTAGTCTGCTTCTACTGTTTCTTTAAGGTGATCTTATCATTATATCTTCCAACAGGCCCCTGGCACAGGATTGCTATCCTCATCCTTACTAACCATTGCATGGATCTTGCCCTACGAGGCAAAGAATATCCCATGATACATGACAATCAACTAAATTGTCAGGGTAGGTCTTAGTTACCCCTTCACGTTTTTACATACATCATGTTGACCCCCTGGGACATCCACGTATACATGCTCTTTTTATCAATTCTGACAGGATACAACATTCTACAGTTCTACATCACCATTGTCTCAGATCAAGATAGACTCTTCTTCATATATTGGGTAGGCCACCTCATTGCCTTATTCATACTATATAGACTATTCTAAGCACATACATCACCATATGCATGACCTTGGACTAATCTCTCTGATTACATATGTCTTAATGCTTCATTATCTGCATTTTTTTCTATGACATCTCGCTACAAGGTCACACAGAGACATTTCTCTGTACATGAACACCACAACTGTATATATTGTATATAAATGTACATTTCTTGATATATGTATGTGCACCAGTCATTGTACATATCTAATTGTAAATATTTGTATCTTTTCTAGCGACGTTGTGACCAAGGCTATGTATTAGCCGAAACGTCAACACTTACCAGTCGCTTTGTCTAAAAACCACGATAAATAAATTTCCACTTAAAGCATACCTTCAACTTGTACGTGTGCAGTGATCTTCATACCTAGTACATTCGGAACCTTTGGCTCCTTTCACTAGCACCGTCACTCCAAATTTTGTCGAGTGCGAGCCATCACAGCCCTCTATACCTAGCTTCACAGGCGGGCTACTCAGATGACTACCAGACAATGCTACTAGCCCAAAAGGATTGGCTGAGCTAGATTACACCATGCTGTGACAAACACTTGCACAGCACTGGCACAGAGCTGCCAGGCAAAAAGTGCTATGAACTGCTGTAACCTACCCTGTAAAGGGCTGATATTACAACTAGTCCCAACTCCCGACTCCCTAAACCTATCTCTCAGAAAATTTGCTCCCAAAAATGACTCTTAGTCTGTTTAGCGCCCACAGCAGCAGCGATGCCAACTCTAAGCTGCAGCAGTGAGGAAATGGTGGCGACGGGGAAAATGGCTGGTTTTTATAGGGCAAGGACATGTGACATACACAGCCAATGACACTTGCCCTTGCTTGTGTGCATCACATGCACATTGCTGTGTGTGTGTGCACTGCTGATAGGCTGAGAGACTGCACCGCCCCACTGTAAATGCAGGAAAGAAAAAAAAATGGAGATCAGCATTATTTTAGCACAGATCTATCCCCCGCCCCCCCCCCCCTGCCCACTATACACTGAAACAGTCTATTAACAATGATAAACAGTTTTAATGTGCAAATCAAGTTAGGCTTTTGGTGAACGAACAGTTATCGAACAGAAACTCGAACAGCCGAATTTTAAGCAAATTGTTTGAGTTCGTCAAACGACTCGAACACCGCCCAAAACACCTCGAATTTGAAATTGGCTAACAGTTCGACTCGAACACCGCTCATCTCTAATGTTTATAGAGTACAGTATTTGGGAACTATGGTGTAGATTTATTCATCCTCCAAATCATCACCCCGTTTAAATTATCTTTATATGTAGACAGTGAAACAACATATAGAACCATGTTTCTGGGTCTTAGAATGTTATATGTGTTAATAATGTTAAATAGGTGTTCTTTCCTGTGTCTACGGGCAATAAGTAATAGGTTTTATCTGAAAACTACTGAATAACCTCAAATAGCAGTAAGCTAGTGGGCTCTACCTGTGCATTAATACATTAATAAAGCTGTCTAAACTGTCATTAGAATGCAACCCATATGAATGCAATGATAACTAAGACATCCACCATATAAATAAAATAAATATCTAAAATAGGTATGAATAAACACTTATCTGATGTCAAATAGTATTCAATAAAAAAAAGATGCTATGCACATATTCAGATAATACATACATTATGAAGTATTAAAATATTATAAAAGAGGTAAGTAGTACAATGGGTTCCTCAGGTGTCTAGCCAATAGGTTCTAGCGCAATGGCCCATTTTTGTCTAGTTTTTGTCCAGCTTTTCTAGATTTTTACATAATAATATAAATAATTATATTGTTTAAATTCAGGAAACACATCCGAACTTTTGTAAGTGTCATTCCTTTCTCATGTTGAATCCTACTTAAATAACTTAATTTCAAAAAGTTTTATTTTGAGAAAGAAGTAAAGGGGTTGTCTGGTTTCAAAGAAAAACATCTCAGAGGGTTGATCTGATTTAAAATAACTTAACAAGCATTACTTACCTATGGAAACTACTGATGCTCCAGTATCATCTTTCCACTGCTTCCCATCAGTAGTTTTTGACAGGGGTGCTGCGGATACATGACATCTGGTTGGCCCTGCGTTAGTCTCGTCAAATAGACAAAGAGGGATTCAACAGATAAAGATACTTGTTTTTTATTTTAAAGCAGAGTCTTTGTGCCATTTTTATGAAATTGGATAACTCCTTTAATATAGAAAGGAAAAGTAAATACCAAGTAGATTTAGCTCCAACACACAAGCCCCATTTCATCCCAAATGGATATGATAACCAGGGGGAGTGGTGAGTCAAATGCTCCTGATAGATTCAGGCACACGCGTATCAAACTGAATCAGAAGTGTATGCATCTCATCACAAATCTTACTACAGTTGAGAACTAGAGTAAGATTTTTAGTGCAATGAACGCCATTGCTCGTTATGAATTAGACAATTGTACTGTCATATCCCCATTGCGCCTCAGCTTCCCCCATTTTGGCGGAGCTGGATGAAACTCATGGGAAACGACAAAAGTTGCAAAACTTTTGTGGAACTTTGATTTGTGCAAAACTTTTGTGGCATTCTAAAGTCTTTTTTATTTAGCTTAGAAACTTCTAGACTATGTCTCAAATAGAACATTCACAAGAACCTTTCATGATTTACCGCTATTGTACAATGTCAAGCACTAGCGACCCAAAAAATTAAGTCCTGTGAATGAGTCAAAAGAATTGCAAAAGTATGTGTAAGCATATCCCATAAGACAGAACACAATAGATTTTGTACATTTAATTGATTATAACCATGAGAAGGGTTTAGACTTTTAAATATTAATCAATAAATATTCTTAATTCCATGTTAACATCTTCATAATTTCTGTGCATACTAAAACTATGGTCCTGATTCATCATTGCATTTACACTATTTTTTGGCAGGGATACCTGTAAATTAGTGACTTTTTAGATTTACAGCAAATTTTTCAAACATTTTATGCCTTCTTTCAAGTTGTCTTCTGTAGTTTATTTTAAACAGATTTATGAATTTGCAAAATTTGACCCAGCTGTACTCATGTCCTCTCTAGACTGATTTTATGTATGTTAGGTTTTTTGTGACATATTGCAGAATGTGTGACTTTTGCTGCTAAAAAAAAATCACAAAACCAGTTAAGAACAGAAAAAATAAAATTTTGGCTTTGCATAAAATTCATGACGTCATTTGTGAATGTCATTGGCCAACATGCGCCATTTTTTTATTAATTTAGAGTAAAAAACATCAGCAGAAGCCATAAGTAAAAAATAGGATTGACCCTACAAGCGATCATACAGCCCTATGACCTCAAATCTGTTCCATTATTCAAAAAAGCGGTCCAATCTGATCCTTCCACAGACAGAAAAATTAGAATAAAAAAAGTCTATAAAGCTAGAAGTATGACGATCAAACTTGGGCAGGGGAATTACATTTTGCTGACTGAGCACTAGGTGACTCTAGTGGCCGTGGGGGCAGGCTTTCCAGGAGCTGCTCCACATGTCTTGGAATCCCCAAGGCTTGCAGGACAAACCCCTGTATGTAACACTTTTTCCACTGCTTCTGGTGCCTCCACCACCTCTAGGGCTTCCACCTGTGCCATCAATCTCTCCCTTAATGAAAGCACATTCCAAAGTGCAGAGAGAATCCCCCCACCTCCGTACTGTGTGGCCAAGGCTCACCACAATCAGGTAGTGCTAAAATTAATATGCCTTGGAGATCGCAGTCACACAGCTCAAGAGTTGTGGACAGCTATCCATACTGAGTTAGAACATTAGCTGTCTCCACTGAACCTGGAGCAAGGGAAGGTCCTGTGTGATAATGGTTTGAATCGGGTGGTGGCTCTATTCCGGGGTAACATCACACACATCCCATGCATGACTCAAGTCCTCAACCTGGTGGTACAGTTATTTCTCCACCACTATCCCGGCCTGGATGTGCTGCAGCAGAAAGCACTGTGTCACTGTGTGCTCACTTCTGGTGTTCACACCTTGCAGGTCATCAACTTGCATCACTACAGAGGTCTTTTGTCCTACCAGTTAACCGTTTGATTTGCAATGTTTCGACAAGGTGGAATTCCACTTTGCACAAGTTGCAGGGATGAGCACTGGTACAGTATGTCCTTTTGCATTGAGTTGGACAACGCAGTCCAGACGTGCTGCAAATCACATTTGTGGAGTGGGCACAGATGAAGGACCTCTGCACAGTTTTGAAATGGCCACTAAAATGGTTAGTGCTGATGATTCCATCATCATCATCACTATTCCTGTCATCTATATGCTGGAACATACTTTGAATAGTCTTAGTTAGGAGGTGGTGGTCCCAAAGGAATAGGTTAAAGCAGATGAAGATTCAAAAGGGATAAAAATATCTCTAAGTTCTGGACTGTCATCGCACAGGTGGGTGCCATAGGAGGGTGGATTACAGAGACTGAGGGGGCTCATGGCACCAGACAAACCACTATTGAAGGAGCAGGAGCCAAGAAACAAATTGAGGAGGACAAGGAGGAAAAGGTGATGGATGGCAATAATCAGGAGATGAAGAGGATAATAATCCCCTCTCTCTTTTCCATGGTTGGCAGGAGGGGATGGAGAAAGCAACCTTGAGTGTTGCCCCACCACCAACACACCATGGACTTAGACTTCAAGGAAGCGCCCAACAAATGAATACCTTCTTGCTGCACTATCTTCAACATGATGTCCGTAGTCTTAGGGTTAGAAATAGTGCTGACTACTGGGTTGCCACTCTGTTAGACCACAGTACAAGAGTAAATTTTGCCAGATGCTTTCCTCCCTGGAATGGGATGTGCACATGCTGGAGTATCAAAACACGTTTGTAGACAATCTTAAGAGTGGTTTTCCAAAATAGAGCAGTGAGGCTCACAGAGTGCATCACAGTTCTAGACATCCAACCCCGGGAACGTTATAGCATCATCACAAAAATATTAGCAACAGAAGTGTAAGTGGCATAAGCAATTTTTCTGAGTCATTTCACACAGTTTTTAGACCAGCCCGTGCAGTACAAGTCTGACATGTTGTAAATGACTGGAGAGGATGGTGCAAGAGCATATTGAGATAAATATCAATGCCATTAGGGAGAATTTGGACCTTTTTGCATTTTGGTCTTCAAAAATGAAAGAGTGGCTTGAGCTTGCCTGTCATGCCTTGGAGGTTTTATCATGTCCGACAGCCAGTGTTCTCTCAGAACACATCTTCACCGCTGCTGGTGGTGTTGTGACGAATAGGGTTGAGCGACTTTCATTTTTTTAAGATCGAGTCGGGTTTTGCGAAACCCGACTTTGTCCAAAGTCGAGTCGAGTGCAGTCGGCCGACTATCGCTAAAAGTCGGGGATCGACCGAAACACGAAACCCAATGCAAGTCAATGGGGAAGCGTAGTCGGCAGTGAGTGGAGGCCAGGAAAACACCTACAGTGCCCATTTTAATGCCAAAAACATCCATTCTTGTTTCTGAAGCTTGTCAATCTTAATTAACTTTCTAATAATTGTTGGGCATTGGAAATTGGGGGTCATTTGGCAAAAGTTGTGGGGGGGTAGGGCTGGTTCAAGGTTTTAGTGGGCCCAGGAAACGTGGACTACGTCACGGCGGTGGAGCAGTGAGAGGTAAGTATTTCAACGTTGCAAATGCTGTGATCCTGAGCAAGCAGGGGGGCCCACTCGTTCACATTGGCACTGGCACAGGGCCCCTCAAAGTACAGCGGTGTGTTTGCATGGCGGGGGCGCCTCCCACCAGCAGCGACACTTTTGCGCACTCTGAGGGGCCCTGTGCCAGTGACGTCGCCAACGAGTATGCCCCCCCACCTGATGAAGGAACCTGCACTTTCATCTGCACCTTCCTCTTTGTCCCTGTGTAAGGTGGTATAACATGCGGGAAGGGGAACCTTACTTTCAGCAGGGTCAGATTCTGGCTGTGTAGAGTGCAAAGGGAATGTAGTGGTCTAGGTCAATGTACCAGCAGACTCGTCTAGCAGTGGCTGGGCAATGGGCAGGATGAGGAGTACTAAACACAGATATAGGGCCAAAGAATAAAGTAGGCTAAATGCAGTTCAAAATTGGTAACAGGACTAAACAGGCGGCATTGCTTTGTTCAGTGGAGTAGCAAACCCAGGAGCAGCAGACACTGTTTTAAGGGCCCAACCACACTAGTAGGCCAAATGCAGTTTAATATCTGCTACTATAGGCCAAAAGCCTAAAGACTGAAGCTCATCTTTATACAGTGGAGGACAACACCATGGAGTGGCAGACACCGATAGTAGGCCGTAACCACCAATTTTTTGTTAAAAAAGCACTTAATGAGAGCCAGAAGGTTGAAGCTCAGCTTTATACAGTTGAGGACAACACCAGGGAGCGGCAGACACCGTTAGTAGGCCGTAACCAAAGTTGAAGGCCAAATGCACTTTAATATCTGATACTATAGGCCGAAAGCCTAAAGACTGAAGCTCAGCTTTATACAGTGGAGGACAACACCATGGAGCGGCAGACACCGATAGTAGGCCGTAACCACCAATTTTTTGTTAAAAAAGCACTTAATGAGAGCCAGAAGGTTGAAGCTCAGCTTTATACAGTTGAGGACAACACCAGGGAGCGGCAGACACCGTTAGTAGGCCGTAACCAAAGTTGAAGGCCAAATGCAGTTTAATATCTGATACTATAGGCCGAAAGCCTAAAGACTGAAGCTCAGCTTTATACAGTGGAGGACAACACCAGGGAGCGGCAGACACTGTTAGTAGGCCGTAACCACCAATTTTTTGTTAAAAAAGCACTTAAGGAGAGCCAGAAGGTTGAAGCTCAGATTTATTCAGTTGAGGACAACACCAGGGAGCGGCAAACATAGTTATTAGGCCCCAACCACCAATTAAAAAAAAAAAAAGCACTTAAGGAGAGCCAGAAGGTTGAAGCTCAGATTTATTCAGTTGAGGACAACACCAGGGAGCGGCAAACAGAGGAATTAGGCCCCAACCACCAATTCTTAAAAAAAAAGCACTTAAGGAGAGCCAGAAGGTTGAAGCTCAGATTTATTCAGTTGAGGACAACACCAGGGAGTGGCAAACAGAGGTATTAGGCCCCAACCACCATTTTTTTTTTAAAAAGCACTTAAGGAGAGCCAGAAGGTTGAAGCTCAGATTTATTCAGTTGAGAACAACACCAGGGAGTGGCAAACAGAGGTATTAGGCCCCAACCACCATTTTTTTTTTTAAAAAGCACTTAAGGAGAGCCAGAAGGTTGAAGCTCAGATTTATTCAGTTGAGGACAACACCAGGGAGTGGCAAACAGAGGTATTAGGCCCCAACCACCATTTTTTTAAAAAAAGCACTTAAGGAGAGCCAGAAGGTTGAAGCTCAGATTTATTCAGTTGAGGACAACACCAGGGAGTGGCAAACAGAGGTATTAGGCCCCAACCACCATTTTTTTTAAAAAAAAGCACTTAAGGAGAGCCAGAAGGTTGAAGCTCAGATTTATTCAGTTGAGGACAACACCAGGGAGCGGCAAACAGAGGAATTAGGCCCCAACCACCAATTCTTAAAAAAAAAGCACTTAAGGAGAGCCAGAAGGTTGAAGCTCAGATTTATTCAGTTGAGGACAACACCAGGGAGCGGCAAACAGAGGTATTAGGCCCCAACCACCAATTTTTTTTAAAAAAAGCACTTAAGGAGAGCCAGAAGGTTGAAGCTCAGATTTATTCAGTTGAGGACAACACCAGGGAGTGGCAAACAGAGGTATTAGGCCCCAACCACCATTTTTTTTTAAAAAAGCACTTAAGGAGAGCCAGAAGGTTGAAGCTCAGATTTATTCAGTTGAGGACAACACCAGGGAGCGGCAAACATAGTTATTAGGCCCCAACCACCAATTTTTTTTAAAAAAGCACTTAAGGAGAGCCAGAAGGTTGAAGCTCAGATTTATTCAGTTGAGGACAACACCAGGGAGCGGCAAACAGAGGTATTAGGCCCCAACCACCAATTTAAAAAAAAAAAGCACTTAAGGAGAGCCAGAAGGTTGAAGCTCAGATTTATTCAGTTGAGGACAACTGTTGTGAATTCTGTTATCGAACTCCCTCCTGTGGTTATGAATGGTACTTCGGCGAGTTCTGTCCATGGACTCCCTCTGGTGGCTGTGAGTGGAGCTGCTGGTTCTGAGGTTCCTTCCCCAGCTGACTTCGTTTAGGCCTTGGCTGGCTCCTCTATTTAACTTCACTCAGATCGTTACTTGATGCCAGCTGACAATGTCCTAGTACTGGTTCAGTTCTCTTGGATCTTTCAGATGACCTGTCTACTTCAGTAAAAGCTAAGTCCCTGCTAGCTTATTTGTTTACCACTGGTTTTTGTCCAGCTTGCTATCATGATTTTGTCTTGTTAGCTGGAAGCTCTGGGATGCAGAGTGGCACCACCGCTCCGTGAGTCGGTGCGGTGGTCTCTTTTGCACACTCTGCGTGGTTTTTGTTAGTTTTTTATGCTGACCGCAAAGATACCTTTTCTATCCTCAGTCTATTTAGTTAAGTCTGGCCTCCTTTGCTGAAACCTATTTCATTCCTGTGTTTGTGACTTCCATCTTAACTCACAGTCAATATGTGTGGGGGGCTGCCTATGTCTTTGGGGAATTTCTCTGAGGCAAGGTAGGTAGTATTTTCTATCTTTAGGGGTAGTTAGCTCTTAGGCTGTGAAGAGGCGTCTAGGCAGAGTCAGGTACGCTCCACGGCTATTTCTAGTTGTTGTGATAGGATTAGGGGTTGCAGTCAGCAGAGCTCCCACTTCCCAGAGCTCGTCCTGTATTATTAGTTTGCTCATCTGGTCATTTCTAGTGCTCTTAACCACCAGCTCATCATAACAGTACAGCTGGCCCGTAAAGTGTTAATGCATCTCAATAGAGGGATAAGAGAAGTTCTGAGACCATTTTTTTTTTTTTTCTGCAGCGTGTTTTGTTTTTCTTTTCCCCTAAATCTCTGGGTGGTTCAGGACACAGATGTAGATATGGACATTCAAGGTCTGTCCTCTTGTGTGGATCAACTCACTGCAAGGGTACAAAGCATTCAAGATTATGTAGTTCAGAACCCGATGTTAGAACCCAGAATTCCAATTCCTGATTTGTTTTCTGGGGATAGATCTAAGTTCCTGAATTTCAAAAATAATTGTAGACTGTTTTTTGGTTTGAAACCCCGCTCCTCTGGTGACCCCATTCAGCAAGTAAAAATCATTATTTCTTTGCTACGTGGCGACCCTCAAGACTGGGCATTTTCCCTTGCGCCAGGAGATCCTGCATTGCGTAATGTAGATGCGTTTTTTCTGGCGCTTGGATTGCTTTATGATGAACCAGATTCAGTGGATCAAGCAAAGAAAATTTTGCTGGCTTTGTGTCAGGGTCAGGATGAAGCGGAGGTATATTGTCAGAAGTTTAGAAAGTGGTCTGTGCTTACTCAGTGGAATGAGTGTGCCCTGGCGGCAATTTTCAGAAAGGGTCTTTCTGAAGCCCTTAAGGATGTTATGATGGGATTCCCCACGCCTGCTGGTCTTAATGAGTCTATGTCCTTGGCCATTCAGATCGATCGACGCTTACGTGAGTGCAAAAATGTGCACCATTTGGCGGTGTTTTCTGAGCAGAGGCCTGAGCCTATGCAATGTGATAGGACCTTGACCAGAGCTGAACGGCAAGAATACAGACGTCAGAATGGGCTGTGTTTTTACTGTGGTGACTCCACTCATGCTATCTCTGATTGTCCTAAGCGCACTAAACGGTTCGCTAGGTCTGCCACCATTGGTACGGTACAACCAAAATTTCTTTTGTCCGTTACTCTGATTTGCTCTTTGTCATCCTATTCTGTTATGGCATTTGTGGATTCAGGCGCTGCCCTGAATTTGATGGACTTGGAGTTTGCCAGGCGCTGTGGTTTTTTCTTGGAGCCCTTACAGTATCCTATTCCATTGAGAGGAATTGATGCTACACCTTTGGCCAAGAATAAGCCTCAGTACTGGACTCAATTGACCATGTGCATGGCTCCTGCACATCAGGAGGATATTCGCTTTTTGGTGTTGCATAATCTGCATGATGTGGTCGTTTTGGGTTTGCCATGGCTACAGGTCCATAATCCAGTATTGGATTGGAAATCAATGTCTGTATCCAGTTGGGGTTGTCAAGGGGTACATGGGGATGTCCCATTGTTGTCTATTTCGTCTTCCCATCCTTCTGAAGTCCCTGAGTTCTTGTCAGATTACCGGGATGTATTTGATGAGCCCAAATCCAGTGCCCTACCTCCTCATAGGGATTGCGATTGTGCTATTAATTTGATTCCTGGTAGTAAGTTTCCGAAGGGCCGACTGTTCAATTTATCTGTGCCAGAACATGCCGCAATGCAGAGTTATATAAAGGAGTCCTTGGAGAAAGGGCATATTCGCCCGTCGTCGTCACCGTTTGGAGCAGGGTTCTTTTTTGTGGCCAAGAAGGATGGTTCTCTGAGACCTTGTATAGATTACAGCCTTCTCAATAAAATCACTGTCAAATTTCAGTACCCTTTGCCGCTACTGTCTGATTTGTTTGCTCGGATTAAGGGGGCTAGCTGGTTCACCAAGATAGAACTTCGAGGGGCGTATAATCTTGTGCGTATTAAACGGGGCGACGAATGGAAAACAGCATTTAATACGCCCGAGGGCCATTTTGAGTACTTGATGATGCCATTCAGGCTTTCTAATGCTCCATCTGTGTTTCAGTCCTTTATGCATGACATCTTCCGAAAGTACCTGTATAGATTCATGATTGTATATTTAGATGATATTTTGGTCTTTTCGGACGATTGGGAGTCTCATGTGAAGCAGGTCAGAATGGTGTTCCAGGTCCTTCGTGCTAATTCCTTGTTTGTGAAGGGGTCTAAATGTCTCTTTGGAGTTCAGAAGGTTTCATTTTTGGGCTTCATTTTTTCCCCTTCTACTATCGAGATGGACCCTGTTAAAGTTCAGGCCATTTATGATTGGACTCAGCCTACTTCTGTGAAGAGCCTTCAGAAATTCCTGGGCTTTGCTAATTTTTACCGTCGCTTCATCGCTAATTTTTCTAGTGTTGTTAAACCATTGACTGATTTGACCAAGAAAGGTGCGGATGTGGTCAATTGGTCCTCTGCGGCCGTTGAGGCTTTTCAGGAGCTGAAGCGTCGTTTTTCTTCTGCCCCTGTGTTGTGTCAGCCAGATGTTTCGCTCCCGTTTCAGGTCGAGGTGGATGCTTCTGAGATTGGAGCAGGGGCTGTTTTGTCTCAAAGAGGTTCTGATGGCTCTGTGATGAAACCATGTGCTTTCTTTTCTAGAAAGTTTTCGCCTGCTGAGCGCAATTATGATGTGGGCAATCGATAGTTGTTGGCTATGAAGTAGGCGTTTGAGGAGTGGCGACATTGGCTTGAAGGAGCCAAGCATCGCGTGGTGGTCTTGACGGATCACAAGAATCTGACTTATCTCGAGTCTGCCAAGCGGTTGAATCCTAGACAGGCTCGATGGTCGCTGTTTTTCTCCCGCTTCAATTTTGTGGTTTCGTACCTTCCGGGTTCTAAGAATGTGAAGGCTGATGCCCTTTCAAGGAGTTTTGTGCCTGATTCTCCAGGAGTTCCTGAGCCGGCTGGTATTCTCAAAGAGGGGGTAATTTTGTCTGCCATCTCCCCTGATTTGCGGCGGGTGCTGCAGGAGTTTCAGGCTGATAGACCTGACCGTTGCCCAGCGGAGAAGCTGTTTGTCCCTGATAGATGGACTAGTAGAGTTATCTCTGATGTTCATTGTTCGGTGTTGGCTGGTCATCCTGGAATCTTTGGTACCAGAGATTTTGTGGCTAGATCCTTTTGGTGGCCTTCCTTGTCACAAGATGTGCGTTCTTTTGTGCAGTCCTGTGGGACTTGTGCTCGGGCTAAACCCTGCTGTTCTCATGCCAGTGGGTTGCTTTTGCCCTTGCCGGTCCCGAAAAGGCCCTGGACGCATATTTCCATGGATTTTATTTCAGATCTCCCTGTCTCTCAGAGGATGTCAGTTATCTGGGTGGTTTGTGATCGCTTCTCTAAGATGGTCCATTTGGCACCTTTGCCTAAATTGCCTTCCTCCTCTGATTTGGTTCCATTGTTTTTCCAGCATGTGGTTCATTTGCATGGCATTCCGGAGAACATCGTGTCGGACAGAGGTTCCCAGTTTGTTTCAAGATTTTGGCGGTCCTTTTGTGCTAAGATGGGCATTGATTTGTCTTTTTCTTCGGCTTTCCATCCTCAGACAAATGGCCAAACCGAACGAACCAATCAGACTTTGGAAACATATCGGAGATGCTTTGTTTCTGCTGATCAGGATGATTGGGTGTCCTTCTTGCCTTTGGCTGAGTTCGCCCTTAATAATCGGGCCAGCTCGGCCACTTTGGTTTCGCCTTTTTTCTGTAATTCTGGTTTCCACCCTCGTTTTTCTTCAGGGCAGGTTGAGCCTTCGGACTGTCCTGGTGTGGATTCTGTGGTGGACAGGTTGCAGCAAATTTGGACTCACGTAGTGGACAATTTGACATTGTCCCAGGAGAAGGCTCAACGTTTCGCTAACCGCCGTCGCTGTGTTGGTCCCCGACTTCGTGTTGGGGATTTGGTTTGGTTGTCGTCTCGTTATGTTCCTATGAAGGTTTCGTCTCCTAAGTTTAAGCCTTGTTTCATTGGTCCTTATAAGATTTCTGAAATTCATAATCCTGTGTCATTTCGTTTGGACCTTCCAGCTTCTTTCACCATCCATAATGTGTTCCATAGGTCGTTATTGCGGAGATATGTGGCTCCTATGGTTCCCTCCGTTGATCCTCCTGCCCCGGTGTTGGTTGAGGGGGAGTTGGAGTATGTGGTGGAGAAGATTTTGGATTCTCGTATTTCGAGACGGAAACTTCAGTACCTAGTCAAGTGGAAAGGTTATGGTCAGGAGGATAATTCCTGGGTGGTTGCCTCTGATGTTCATGCTGCCGATCTTGTTCGTGCCTTTCATTTGGCTCGTCCGGATCGGCCTGGAGACTCTGGTGAGGGTTCGGTGACCCCTCCTCAAGGGGGGGGGTACTGTTGTGAATTCTGTTCTCGAACTCCCTCCTGTGGTTATGAATGGTACTTTGGCGAGTTCTGTCCATGGACTCCCTCTGGTGGCTGTGAGTGGAGCTGCTGGTTCTGAGGTTCCTTCCCCAGCTGACCTCGTTTAGGCCTTGGCTGGCTCCTCTATTTAACTCCACTCAGATCGTTACTTGATGCCAGCTGTCAATGTCCTAGTACTGGTTCAGTTATCTTGGATCTTTCAGATGACCTGTCTACTTCAGTAAAAGCTAAGTCCCTGCTAGTTTATTTGTTTACCACTGGTTTTTGTCCAGCTTGCTATCATGATTTTGTCTTGTTAGCTGGAAGCTCTGGGATGCAGAGTGGCACCACCGCGCCGTGAGTCGGTGCGGTGGTCTCTTTTGCACACTCTGCGTGGTTTTTGTTAGTTTTTTATGCTGACGGCAAAGATACCTTTTCTATCCTCAGTCTGTTTAGTTAAGTCTGGCCTCCTTTGCTGAAACCTATTTCATTCCTGTGTTTGTGACTTCCATCTTAACTCACAGTCAAAATGCGTGGGGGGCTGCCTATTTTTTTGGGGAATTTCTCTGAGGCAAGGTAGGCTGTATTTTCTATCTTTAGGGGTAGTTAGCTCTTAGGCTGTGAAGAGGAGTCTAGGCAGAGTCAGGTACGCTCCACGGCTATTTCTAGTTGTTGTGATAGGATTAGGGGTTGCAGTCAGCAGAGCTCCCACTTCCCAGAGCTCGTCCTGTATTACTAGTTTGCTCATCTGGTCATTTCTAGTGCTCTTAACCACCAGCTCATCATAACAGACAACACCATGGAGCGGCAGACAGAGGCATTAGGCCCCAACCACCAATTTTTTTAAAAAAAGCACTTAAGGAGAGCCAGAAGGTTGAAGCTCAGATTTATTCAGTTGAGGACAACACCAGGGAGCGGCAAACAGGGGTATTAGGCCCCAACCACCAATTTTTTTTTAAAAAAGCACTTAAGGAGAGCCAGAAGGTTGAAGCTCAGATTTAGACAGTGGAGAAAAATTTGAATTAGAAACTGCAGGCAGACTTAGTAGGCTGTCCCCTGTGGACCATGCATCCACCACATTAACCCATTGCGCCATAGTGGACACGTAACCTTCCATGGCCATGCCTACAGGTCCATGCGTCTGTTGTCAGGTGCACCTTTGTACTCACAGATTGCCAGAGTGCATGGACAATGGAGGTGGTGCTGGTGGAGGGCTGGGATGGCTTTTCTTGCAAAAGAAGTGTCGACTGGGTAGCTCGTAGCGTGGGACAGCGTAGCCCATCATGGCTTTTTTATATTACATAAAATAAAGAAATAGGCTCTTTGCACTTTAAAATAGGTTCCAGGGGTACACAGGCAGCATTGTGGTCAGTGGAGGAGGATTGCAAGGAGGGTCCGCAGACAGGCTTATTAGGCCTAAAATAACTAAACATAGGCTCAAGGCAGTTTTAAATCGGTTACATGGATACACAGGCAGCATTGTGGTCAGCGGAGGAGGAGGATTGCAAGGAGGGACCGCAGACAGGCGTACTAGGCCTAAAATAACTAAAAATAGGCTCAAGGCAGTTTTAAATCGTTTACATGGATACACAGGCAGCATTGTGGTCAGCAGAGGAGGATTGCAAGGAGGGACCGCAGACAGGCGTACTAGGCCTAAAATAACTAAAAATATGCTCAATGCAGTTTTAAATCAGTTACATGGATACACAGGCAGCATTGTGGTCAGCGGAGGAGGAGGATTGCAAGGAGGGACCGCAGACAGGCGCACTAGGCCTAAAATAACTAAAAATAGGCTCAAGGCAGTTTTAAATCGGTTACATGGATACACAGGCAGCATTGTGGTCAGCGGAGGTGGAGGATTGCAAGGAGGGACCGCAGACAGGCTTACTAGGCCTAAAATAATTAAAAATAGGCTCAAGGCAGTTTTAAATCGGTTACATGGATACACAGGCAGCATTGTGGTCAGCGTAGGAGGAGGATTGCAAGGAGGGACCGCAGACAGGCGTACTAGGCCTAAAATAACTAAAAATAGGCTCAAGGCAGTTTTAAATCGGTTACATGGATACACAGGCAGCATTGTGGTCAGCGGAGGAGGAGGATTGCAAGGAGGGACCGCAGACAGGCTTACTAGGCCTAAAATAAATAAAAATAGGCTCAAGGCAGTTTTAAATCGGTTACATGGATACACAGGCAGCATTGTGGTCAGCGGAGGAGGATTGCAAGGAGGGACCGCAGACAGGCGTACTAGGCCTAAAATAACTAAAAATAGGCTCAAGGCAGTTTTAAATCGGTTACATGGATACACAGGCAGCATTGTGGTCAGCGGAGGAGGAGGATTGCAAGGAGGGACCGCAGACAGGCTTACTAGGCCTAAAATAACTAAAAATAGGCTCAAGGCAGTTTTAAATCGGTTACATGGATACACAGGCAGCATTGTGGTCAGCGGAGGAGGATTGCAAGGAGGGACCGCAGACAGGCGTACTAGGCCTAATATAACTAAAAATAGGCTCAAGGCAGTTTTAAATCGGTTACATGGATACACAGGCAGCAATGTGGTCAGCTGAGGAGGATTGCAAGGAGGGACCGCAGACAGGCGTACTAGGCCTAAAATAACTAAAAATAGGCTCAAGGCAGTTTTAAACCGGTTACATGGATACACAGGCAGCATTGTGGTCAGCGGAGGAGGATTGCAAGGAGGGACCGCAGACAGGCGTACTAGGCCTAAAATAACTAAAAATAGGCTCAAGGCAGTTTTAAATCGGTTACATGGATACACAGGCAGCATTGTGGTCAGCGGAGGAGGAGGATTGCAAGGAGGGACCGCAGACAGGCTTACTAGGCCTAAAATAACTAAAAATAGGCTGAAGGCAGTTTTAAATCGGTTACATGGATACACAGGCAGCATTGTGGTCAGCGGAGGAGGATTGCAAGGAGGGACCACAGACAGGCGTACTAGGCCTAAAATAACTAAAAATAGGCTCAAGGCAGTTTTAAATCGGTTACATGGATACACAGGCAGCATTGTAGACAGCGGAGGAGGAGGATTGCAAGGAGGGACCGCAGACAGGCGTACTAGGCCTAATATAACTAAAAATAGGCTCAAGGCAGTTTTAAATCGGTTACATGGATACACAGGCAGCATTGTGGTCAGCGGAGGAGGATTGCAAGGAGGGACCGCAGACAGGCGTACTAGGCCTAAAATAACTAAAAATAGGCTCAAGGCAGTTTTAAATCGGTTACATGGATACACAGGCAGCATTGTGGTCAGCGGAGGAGGAGGATTGCAAGGAGGGACCGCAGACAGGCGTACTAGGCCTAAAATAACTAAAAATAGGCTCAAGGCAGTTTTAAATCGGTTACATGGATACACAGGCAGCATTGTGGTCAGCGGAGGAGGATTGCAAGGAGGGACCGCAGACAGGCGTACTAGGCCTAATATAACTAAAAATAGGCTCAAGGCAGTTTTAAATCGGTTACATGGATACACAGGCAGCATTGTGGTCAGCGGAGGAGGATTGCAAGGAGGGACCGCAGACAGGCGTACTAGGCCTAAAATAACTAAAAATAGGCTCAAGGCAGTTTTAAATCAGTTACATGGATACACAGGCAGCATTGTGGTCAGCGGAGGAGGAGGATTGCAAGGAGGGACCGCAGACAGGCATACTAGGCCTAAAATAACTAAAAATAGGCTCAAGGCAGTTTTAAATCGGTTACATGGATACACAGGCAGCATTGTGGTCAGCGGAGGAGGAGGATTGCAAGGAGTGACCGCAAACTGGCTTACTAGGCCTAAAATAACTAAAAATAGGCTCAAGGCAGTTTTAAATCGGTTACATGGATACACAGGCAGCATTGTGGTCAGCGGAGGTGGAGGATTGCAAGGAGGGACCGCAGACAGGCGTACTAGGCCTAAAATAACTAAAAATAGGCTCAAGGCAGTTTTAAATCGGTTACATGGATACACAGGCAGCATTGTGGTCAGCGGAGGAGGAGGATTGCAAGGAGGGACCGCAGACAGGCTTACTAGGCCTAAAATAAATAAAAATAGGCTCAAGGCACTTAGAGTTATCTCGCAGGGGTACACAGGCAGCATTGGTGTGGTCAGCGGAGGACGATTGCAAGGAGTGTCTGACACAGTTAGTACTCACAAAAAATAAATAGATGTTAATGTCTCGCCAAAAAACAAAAAACAAAAAAATAAAAGTGTGGCATACTTAGGTACAGGGGTGGGCTCATCTGCTGAGTTTCTGACATAGTAATTTGGCAGTAAGTATTTACTGGTGTCAATATAGGACACTGACCCAGACTACTTTAACTAGCATCATAGATGTCAACAAATTGGTATTGTCAGTGCCAGGCATTGAATGATGTCAGCGCATAGACTAAACATTGGTGGAGCTGTGAGAGATAATTTTGCACGTGGTAGAGCACAGTTTGAGCTGGGGGGGGTGAACTCTCTTGTGGCCGGCGGTACCGTCCCAGGGCCCCTCATGTTACAACGGTGTGTCTGACGTTGGGTGCGCGCCACCACCTCCAGAGACACTTTATTGTACTATGAGGGACCCAGTGGCAGTGCCGTCGACCAAAAGCTGGCACACCCACCTCTTCAGACAAACGGCACTCTAATAACGGGTGCTTGCGCCAAGTGGCGAAACCACGGCCCCGTGGGGGGAGTCTTCCCATTGAGGGAGGTGTAAACATGTCGTATGCTGGACAAACAGCTGCTGCAAATTAAGAGATTGGAACACTCAGTAAGACCAGTCCACAAGCAAGACCTTTTTATAGGAAAGCTAGGTGTCAGCCGGGAAAGGTGGGGCAAAATAATTTGAAATCCAGGAGTGGTTCATTTTAATGAAGGTTAGATCAAAAACATTTTGGGTAGCCAGACGAGTCCTTTTTTCGGTTAATATTAAACCAGCAGCACTGAATACTCTTTCTGATAGCACACTAGCTGCTGGGCAAGCAAGCTCCTGCAATGCATATTCTGCCAATTCAGGCCAGGTGTCTAATTTGGATGCCCAGTAATCAAATGGGAATGACGGTTGAGGGAGAACATCGATAAGGGATGTAAAATAGTTAGTAACCATACTGGACAAATGTTGTCTCCTGTCACTTTGAATAGATGCTGCAGTACCTGTCCTGTCTGCGGTCATTGTGAAATCGCTCCACAACCTGGTCAGAAAACCCCTCTGTCCAACGCCACTTCTGATTTGTGCACCTCTAACACCTCTGCCCTGTAGCCCCCTGCAGCTCGTGTGAGAACCATCACCGGCGCTGTGTGCTGGGAATGCCTGAATCAAATGGTCTACAAGAGTAGCTTGTTTGGTTGCTAATATTTGTTCGAGGTTCTCATGTGGCATAATATTTTGCAATTTGCCTTTATAGCGAGGGTCAAGGATGCAGGCCAACCAGTAATCGTCATCGCTCATCATTTTAATAATGCGTGGGTCCCTTTTGAGGATACGTAAGGCATAATCCGCCATGTGGGCCAAAGTTCCAGTTGTCAAATCTGCGGTTGTGCTAGTTTGAGGGGCAGTTACAGGCAAATCTACGTCACTTGTCTCACTTAAAAAACAGAACCCGGCCTTGCAATGCCACTAATTTCGGTTGGCCCAGGAGAAGCTTCCTCATTAAAAATATACTCATCCCCATCATCCTCCTCATCCTCCTCCTCCTCTTCGCCCGCTTCCGCGTCCTCTACATGGCCCTGACCAGACAATGGCTGACTGTCATCAAGGCTTTGCTCTTCCTCGGCTGCAGATGCCTGCTCCTTTATGTGCGTCAAACTTTGCATCAGCAGACGCATTAGGGGGATGCTCATGCTTATTATGGCATTGTCTGCACTAACCAGCTGTGTGCATTCCTCAAAACACTGAAGGACTTGACACAGGTCTTGTAGCTTCGACCACTGCACACCTGACAACTCCATGTCTGCCATCCTACTGCCTGCCCGTGTATGTGTATCCTCCCACAAAAACATAACAGCACGCCTCTGTTCGCACACTCTCTGAAGCATGTGCAGTGTGGAGTTCCACCTTGTGGCAACGTCGATGATTAGGCGATGCTGGGGAAGGTTCAAAGACCGCTGATAGTTCTGCATACGGCTGGAGTGTACGGGCGAACGGCGGATATGCGAGCAAAGTCTGCGCATTTTGAGGAGCAGGTCGGGTAACCCCGGATAACTTTTCAGGAAGCACTGCACCACCAGGTTTAAGGTGTGAGCCAGGCAAGGAATGTGTTTCAGTTGGGAGGGGCTATGGCAGCCAGAAAATTCCTTCCGTCATCACTCACTACCTTGCCTGCCTCAAGATGTACAGTGCCCAGCCATGACTGAGTTTCTTTCTGCAAGAACTCAGACAGAACTTCCGCAGTGTGTCTGTTGTCGCCCAAACACTTCATTGCCAATACAGCCTGCTGACACTTGCCACTAGCTGTCCCATATTGGCACACCTGGTGTGCAACAGTGGCAGCTGCGGATGGAGTGGATGTGCGACTGCGGTCTGTGGATGAGCTCTCGCTTCTGCAGGAGGACGAGGAAGAGGAGGAGGGGGGGTGAACGCCTACAACCAACTCTTTCGTTGACCGTGGGCTAGGCAGAACTGTCCCAATATTGCTGTCCCCTGTGGACCCTGCATCCACCACATTCACCCAGTGTGCCGTGATGGACACGCAACGTCCCTGGCCATGCCTACTGGTCCATGCATCTGTTGTCAGGTGCACCTTTGTAGTCACAGACTGCCTGAGTGCATGTACGATGCGGTCTTTAACATGCTGTTGGAGGGCTGGGATGGCTTTTCTAGAAAAGAAGTGTCGACTGGGTAGCTCGTAGCGTGGTACAGCGTAGTCCATCAGCGCTTTGAAAGCTTCGCTTTCAACTAACCGGTAGGGCATCATCTCTAATGAGATTAGTCTAGCAATGTGGGCGTTCAAACCATGTGTACGCGGATGCGAGGATGAGTACTTCCTTTTCCTAATGAGAGTCTCATGAAGGGTGAGCTGGACTGGAGAGCTGCATATGGTGGAACTAGCGGGGGTGCCGGTGGACATGGGTGACTGAGAGAGGGTTGGAGATGGTATTCTTGCCGGTGCCCTACTTGCAGTGTTTCCTACTACTAACCTGGTGATTCCCTGACTGCTTTGGCCTGGCGACGAAAGCTGCACAGATACTGCAGGTGGTGCGGGAAATGGCGGGCTTACAGGGAGGGAAGGGATGTAGCGTTGCTGACTAGCTTCATTGGCCGAGGGTGCTGCAACCTTTAGGGACGTTTGGTAGTTAGTCCAGGCTTGCAAATGCATGGTGGATAAATGTCTATGCATGCAACTTGTATTTAGACTTTTAAGATTCTGACCTCTGCTTAAGGTAGTTGAACATTTTTGACAGATGACTTTGCGCTGATCATTTGGATGTTGTTTAAAAAAATGCCAGACTGCACTCTTTCTACTATCGGATACCTTTTCAGGCATTGCAGACTGAGCTTCTTTAACCGGATGGCCACGCTGTCCTCCAACTGGTTTTGGTTTTGCCAAGCGTTTTTGGCCAGATACGGGCCCGGCAGATGGAACCTGTTGTGATGTTGATGCCTGCTATGGCTCCTCCTCCTCCGCTTCAGAACTACTGCCGCCTGCACCCTGTTCCACCAATGGCTGCCAATCGGGGTCAACAACTGGGTCATCTATGACCTCCTCTTCTATGTCGTGTGCAACTTCGTCTGTGTCACCATGTAAGCCGGTGGTATAGCGTTCGTGACGGGGCACCATAGTCTCCGCTGGTTTTGATTCTGCCTCAGTATGCTGCGAGGGCAATGTTCTGGTCTGAGTCAAAGGAACAGCATAGTAATCTGGCTGTGGCTGTGCATCTGTGCACTCCATGTCCGATTCAACTTCTAATGGGCATGGCCTGTTAACTGTTTCACGGTCTAACCCAGGAACGGTATGTGTAAATAGCTCCATGGAGTAACCTGTTCTGTCGACTGACGCATCCTTCACTGTTGTTCTGGGTGAAGGACACAAGGAAGCGACTTGTTCCTGACCGGGAGCATCCACTGACGATGCACTGCTCTGACATTTGGCACTTTCCGAGGAGGAGGCGAAAGGGCTAGAGGCAGAGTCAGCAATGAAAGCCAATACTTGTTCCTCCTGCTCCGGCTTCAAAAGTGGTTTTCCTACTCCCAGAAAAGAGAGCGTTCGAGGCCTTGTGTAGCCAGACGACGAACCTGGCTCAACAACTCGAGACTTAGGTGCTGTACTGCTTTTACCATGACCACCTGATGCTCCACCACCACTACCATCATTACCAGCTGACAATGACCGCCCACGGCCACGATCTCTTCCACTAGACTTCCTCATTGTTTGCAAAACATAACCAAAGTAACGGTATTTGTTACTGTAAAACAACTTATAAGGTGAACTCAAACTTCTGTAGGATTTATATATACCTTTATAGGTGCTTGACACTGAAAGGAAAATCAGGCCCAATGTTACACACTAGGTTTTCTGTGCCCCAATAATTTGAGACAGATAGCACACACAGGACCGGCACTCAAGCAGAAATGCCAATCTTAATCTCCCACTATTTTTTTTTTTACAGGGAGAATTTACCAAAAAAAAAAAAAGGCCCAGTATTACACACTGGTTTTCGGTGGCACACAAGGAGAGACAGATGCCACACACAGCACTGGCTCAGAGGCAGACTTGCCAATCTTTATCTCCCACTATTAATTATTTTTTTTACAGGGAGAATTTACCCCCCCCAAAAAATGGCCCAATATTACACACTGGTTTTCGGTGGCACACAAGGAGAGACAGATGCCACACACAGGACTGGCACAGAGGCAGACTTGCCAATCTTTATCTCCCACTATTAATTATTTTTTTTACAGGGAGAATTTACCCCCCCCCCAAAAAAAAATGGCCCAATATTACACACTGGTTTTCGGTGGCACACAAGGAGAGACAGATGCCACACACAGGACTGGCACAGAGGCAGACTTGCCAATCTTTATCTCCCACTATTAATTATTTATTTTACAGGGAGAATTTACCCCCCCAAAAAAATGGCCCAGTATTACACACTGGTTTTCGGTGGCACACAAGGAGAGACAGATGCCACACACAGGACTGGCACAGAGGCAGACTTGCCAATCTTTATCTCCCACTATTATTTTTTTTACAGGGAGAATTTACCCCCCCCCAAAAAAAATGGCCCAATATTACACACTGGTTTTCGGTGGCACACAAGGAGAGACAGATGCCACACACAGGACTGGCACAGAGGCAGACTTGCCAATCTTTATCTCCCGCTATTTATTTATTTTTTTCAGGGAGAATTAAAAGAAAAAAAAAAAAAAAAATATTACACACTAAGTTTTCTGTGGCACACAATGAGAGACAGATGCCACACACAGCACTGGCACAGAGGCAGACTTGCCAATCTTCATCTCCCTGCAGTAATCTCAGAAAAGTATGGCAGGCACCTATAAAAAGGAAGTAAGGAAGGCGTTCCAGCTCCATAAAATTCAAATGCTTTATTTCTCCATTAAAAATTGGTGTAGTACAAACAGTCCTTGCCTTAGCGCAAAAGTCCAAGTACAGAGTACTCTGTACTTGGACTTTTGCGCTAAGGCAAGGACTGTTTGTACTACACCAATTTTTAATGGAGAAATAAAGCATTTGAATTTTATGGAGCTGGAACGCCTTCCTTACTTCGTTATGTATATCCATCTTAGTCCAAGATGATGTTCCGTGCACCTGCCTGGATTGGTGAGCTGGCTGTGGCTTCTTATAGCCTTTTCTTTTTGCACAGCTATAAAAAGGACTGCTGCACACAAAAGTGTGGACAAACAAACAAGATAGCTGTGCAGAAAGGAAGGATCAACAGGATTTGTGCTTTGAAAAAAGCAGTTGGTTTGCACAGCAGCGTACACACACAGCAACGCAGCTATCAGGGAGCCTTCTAGGGCAGCCCAATGAGCTACAGCGCTGAGGAAAAAAAAATGTAGCTTCCACTGTCCTGCAAACAAAAGGTGGTGTTGGACAGTGGAAATCGCTACAGCACAAGCGGTTTGGGGGTGAATGTACCCTGCCTAACACTGTCTATCCCTGCTTCTAACGAAGCGGCACCTCTCCCTACTCTCAGATCAGCAGCAGTAAGATGGCGGTCAGCGGGAACGCCCCTTTATAGCCCCTGTGACGCGGCAGAAAGCAAGCCAATCACTGCAATGCCCTTCTATAAGATGGTGGGGACTGAGATCTATGTCATCACGCTGCCCACACTCTGCGTCCACCTTCATTGGCTGAGAAATGGCGCTTTTAGCATCATTGAAACGTGACTTTGGCGCGAAAGTTGCGTACCGCATGGCCGACCCCACACAGGGATCGGGTCGGGTTTCATGAGACGCCGACTTTGCCAAAAGTCGGCGACTTATGAAAATGAATGATCCGTTTCGCTCAACCCTAGTGACGAATATATAAAGAAGGAATAGGGAATAGGAGAAGTCAGCTCACCATTTGAAGTTTCTTTCCAAGAATTAATTCCACAAACAGAGCCGCCTGGGCTTGGGCGTGTAAGTTCCAAAGAATGAAGAAAAAAGGTACTCCAACGTGGAAAAATGTAAAACTTCGTCTTTAATGGAAAAAAAATCATAAAAACAAGCACAATGCGGACAACATATAGATCCCAGAGAACTACCAACTGACGCGCTTCGACACTCCGGTCTTAATCATGGTTAAGACCTGAGTGTCGAAACATGTCGGTTAAGACGAAGTTTTATATTTTTCTATCCTGGAGTACCTTTTTTTCTTCATTCTTTGTCCTGATGAATAAGAGCATCAGGCAATTTCTTGAAATTGTAGACCACCTAACTTTCATCAAAATGAACAAGTCATGGATCTCCAATGACTTTTGCACCCCAGTCGAAGACAGGGCAGTCTAGACGATGGTGTCGTTTTTAGTGACATGCATTGATCTCCATTGCATTCTGTGACACCTTTATCATGGCTTCTGTGCCTGCTGTTGCTATTGCTGCTAATGTTACAAACACTTTTTTGAAATGTGGAGACTCAAAATTGGGTCTCTATCTGGTGGGTTTCCTTTAGTGGAAGGTATGTCAGAGGCCTATTATACTGTTTCTACTCTGTGGAAATTGTTGCCACTTTAGTGGTGTGTGATAATTATTTTTTTAAATGTGGCTAATCCAAGTTGGGTCACCTTCATGTGTGTTGCCCGTAGAAGTAGAGCTCCCAGTCAGGCAGGCCTGCACTTACTTTCCTTCAACTACCTGTGTTAGTATGAAACTGATGTTTGTGCCATCTGAGTGTGACTGGAAAAAAAAGATTGGAGCTGTTGCATGAAGTATCAGGGCTCCCGAGCAAAGAAGGCTTACACTGCTCCCTTAACCACCAAATCTTAATTGAAGCTTCAATTCCAAGCTGTAAATGCTGGGCCAGACCCTGATACTTCATGCATGGTACATGGCTGACTGCTGCTGTGTCATTAGCAAATTTCTACTGTGTGTCAATTGTTGCCACTTTTTATGGTGTCTGCCCCTAATTTGAGATGTTTGGGAAGCTTTTTGTCACCCCTTAAAATATTGCGTATACGTTTGACTCCCATTGAATTTAATGTGGTTTGGGTAGGTCCGTTAAACTATTTGGGGAACATGTTCAGTGAACATTGGGATGTTCGGTGAACTGAACCGAACCTTGGAAGGTTCGCTCATCTCTAGTTGTGAGGTGCATTGTTGCTGAACTGAAATAGTTACACAGCTATTCAAAAATTAAATTGTGTGTAAAATGTCTTCATGTTGCTATATTTGTTTTATCAAATCACTTCATCACTTCTATCAAAATAATTTACCCAGAATACAAAGTTGTTTATTAGGAACATGACCAGTAAATAATTTGTAGCAATAGTTGTCTATTTTTTTAAATATCCCCATGGCTAAAAATAACCCTAATATGCTATGTTGTTATTTCAGTAGGCAGGTACATTCATGAAATGCAGCAACAGCCACAGGTATTGTTGTAGGTTGTACACTTGTTAAACTGATTTCCCCCTTGAAAAAAAGCAACATTCATATCATTAGTAGTGATGAATGAATACATTCAGCACTATTCGTTACTTGCACGAATAGTACGGTATTGGGGCTATTTGTCACTCGGCGAGTAATAAGGTATTCGCATCGGTATATTCGATTGATCCACCCAGTGCTTTATTTGCAGCTAATGAACACGCTGGGCTGGCTTACAATCACATTAATGCCGGGCCATCTTTGGTGTGGCATTACTGTTATTGGCTGGCCTTCCAGTGTCATAGGGACTATTTAAACTCTGCTGGCACCATCTTGCTCACATTGCAGCTGGAAACAGCGTAGTGAGAACGTATTGTGAACATAGGGAAAGTGAAAGGAGCATAGGTGTCACAAGCCACGGAGAGCCTGGAGGGGTGTGACAAAGTGAGCACCAAACTGTTCACTAGAGCCTCTGATGGTGAGGGTAGGCTTGGCTCCCGATGCACACCAGGTGCCACTCTAGGACAGACCAACAGACGCTTAGCAGCTGAACCAGGAAGAACAGACTGGATGGTGTGGCAGGCTGAGTTTTTATCAGAGTGCAGCAGGCAGAGTTTGTATCATAGTGCAGCAGGCAGGATCTGCACCAGAGTGCAGAAGGCAGGTTCTGCACCAGAAAGCAGCAAACAGTATCTGCACCAGAGTGCAGCAAGCAGGATCTGCACCAGAGTGCAGCAGGCAGGATCTGCACCAGAGTGCAGCAAGGACTAGTACGCAAGCTTACACAACTTAGACTGCAGAACAGGAAGGTTGCTCAGGTACCTTCCTAGTGGGGAGGAAGCAATATATACATACTGCCCCATAGCCCATAGCCATTGGCTGAGGAGGAAGTAGCAGGTGCTCTAAGGACATGGCTAGAGGCCCAGCTGGAAGCTCTGCTGCAATTATGCAGAGCATGAGAAAGGGGAGAACCAACTGCAGTGCGGGTGAGTGAAGTGACAAGCTGGAGTCCCTGCCTGTCAGAGCAGGGATCTGGCGTGGTGCTATCAGTAGGGACAGTGATAAAAAGTTATAGTGAGCGTTGTTTGTTCCAAAAAGCTCTTTTAAGAGCTGAAGACTGTCTTGATTACTTGTTTTTGTTTGTTAGGTGGGGATTTATTAGTGAGAGATTTAATAGGAGGGAGGGTGAAAGGCAGGCACTTGGGTGTTCTCATCATTGCAAGTACATGCTGCAGATCTCTGCAATTTTCCACTTAAAATACCTAATATTTGTCTAGCAGTTGTGCAACTAGTGCAATCCGGGTAGAGATAAACGTACATGACCATTTATCAGGGGCAATAATCTTCATTACTCTGCTTTTGGAGTGTGTCAGCAAGACAATCTAAAAAAAAATAGCCACACATTGCCAGATACAGTGAATTTGTACATAAGCCCTTTGACCTAAAGCCAGTATTTTTTGGATTCATAAGCATAATGCATTCAAGATGCGAAAGGGTGATGTTAAGGGACGTGGATGTGGTGGTGCCCACCAAGGCCGAGTGACAGATCCGAAGGTGACTGTATATCATGCTAGATTCCTGTCAAAATTTGGTCAGCGCGATACACCACTAACAAACCCACACAAGTGCGAGAATGTTGAGGGTTGGATGGCAGACAAAGGCTGTGGTGTGTTTATGAGCACAACCATGAAGTCTTCCACACGGTCCAGTATCAGTAGGCAAGAGACTGGTCCTCTGAATCCTCAACCTGGTCATCTTCTATAGCAATAAATAATAATAATAATAATAATAATCTTCTGCCCACCATCAAGAGTCCCAGGAAACATATGGCCCCAACACTGGCCACTCTGAGGAACTGTTTACATTCCCATATTTGTCAGGCCTCTCAACATGCAACATTAAAGAGGATCATGAGGAGGTGGAGTGCAGTGATGCCTAAACATTTGAGCACCCATGGCCAGGAGAAACACACATTGAGGAAGGTCAACTGATGTCTGAAGAGGTGGAGGATAATTATGAGGCACAGGTGCCATCAGGTCAGCCTCAAATCGCAGCTCAGGAGGAGGATCACATTGAGGAATTGGAAGCTGACATGGTCGATGATGAGGTCACTGATCCATCCTGGCACAGGGGTACACATAGCGAGTACAGAAGAGAGGGCTGGATCCTTAGCAAGAAAACAGGCAAAAAGACATAGTGGTTTGCCCAGAGGTAAAATTCAGTCAACTGTTTCACAGAGGCCCCCTCTCGGCTAGATAACAGGCCAAGGATGCGTTATTCCCATGTATGGCACTTTTTTCTGAAAGTCCTTCAGATAAAACCACTGTAATTTGAAGCATCTGCCAAACCAAGCTAAGAATAGGCAAGAACACTGCCAACCTGATCATCACCAGCATGTAAAAGCACATGGCAGCTAAGCACCGCGGTAGGTGGGCGGAACACCTGGGTACCAAATCTGTGTTTGAGGATCAAAGCACTGCTCCTTCCCCTGTGTTATGATCTTCCCAATCTGCTGACCATGAAGCAGGCGCTGATGCCTCCTGCCCACAACCAGTGGTTGCACAGACACAACAGTCAGCAACCAAGTCCACTTCCATTTACTAGAAAGCAGAAATATCCAGCCACCCACCCACAGGCCCAAACGCTAAACACCCACATTGACAGATTGCTAGCACTGGAAATGTTGCCGTTTTGACTTGTGGGAACTGAGTCTTTCCGCAATCTCTTGGTGGTGGCTGCTCCACGGTACTCGATTCCCAGCCACCACTGTTTTTCCCGGTGTGTCATCCCCGCATTACATAAGCACTTGTTACACAAGATCAGCTGTGCTCTGTCCAGTGCAGTCATAGGGAAGGTTCATCTAACCACAGACACGTGGACAAGTTCTTTTGGTCAGGGATGATACATTTCCCTGACGGCACACTGGATTAACCTGGTGGAGTGTGGGACAAAGTCAGAGGCTGGGACATCACACATCTTACACACACCAAGAATAGCGGCCCCAACTTCATCAGGGTTTCAGTTTCCTCGTATTCCACTTCCTGTCTCCCCTCCTCCTCCTCATCCTCAGCGGAACTAGCCTCCCCATCACTCCCCATCTGAGAAATCTGCAGCACTGCCTTAGCAAAGCGGCAGCATGCTCTGCTGAAGCTCATCTGTTTAGATGATAAAGCTTTCTACGCAGCCAAGCTGTTGTAAGGGATAAAAGAACAGACCGATCAGTGGCTCTCCCCGCTGAACATCCACCCAGGTTCGGTTGTGTGCGATAATGGGCATAACTTGGGGGTGACTTTAAAGCTCGGCAAGATGACACACGTTCCATGCATGGCCCACGTGCTGAACTTGCTTGTACAGCGGTTTTTTTTACATACCCTGACTTGCCTGACCTACTTGCCAAGGTACTCTGTTGTCAATGCACATTTCCGAAAATCATCTCAGGCTTTCTTCAGTCTATCATCGCTGCAGCAGCGCTTTAATTTGCCTCATCATCGACTGATTTGTGACCTGCCCATATGTTGGAAAGGCTTAGTGAGCAACAGAAGGCAGTCTCTGAATTCCAGCTTCTCAATGCCCGTCAAAGTAACACTCAGCCCCCAAATATAACAACTGCTGAGTGGGTGTGGATTGCTAACCTATGTGACTCTTCAAAACGTTTAGTACTGCACCAAGATGGTGATGCAATTATGAGTTTAACCATCCCACTGCTCTGTCTATTAAAGCATTCGCTGCAGAATCTGAAAGAGGAAGCTTTGAATGCCGAGCAGGTGGCTATGGAGCAAGATTTTACAGTGGCTGATACCACACAGCCCAATCTCACACAGCATTCTCAGGCCACATTAGGAGATGACTAGGGTTGAGCGAAACGGGTCGATCATTTTCAAAAGTCGCCGACTTTTGGCTAAGTCGGCGTCTCATGAAACCCGATCCGACCCCTGTGCTTGTCGGCCATGCGGTACGCGACTTTCGCGCCAAAGTCGCGTTTCAATGACGCGAAAAGCGCCATTTCTCAGCCAATGAAGGTGAACGCAGAGTGTGGGCAGCGTGATGACATAGATCCTGGTCCCCACCATCTTAGAGAAGGGCATTGCAGTGATTGGCTTGCTGTCTGCGGCGTCACAGGGGCTATAAAGGGGCGTTCCCGCCGACCGCCATCTTACTGCTGCTGATCTGAGCTTAGGGACAGGTTGCTGCCGCTTCGTCAGAAGCAGGGAGAGCGTTAGGCAGGGTCCACTAACCACCAAACCGCTTGTGCTGCAGCGATTTTCACTGTCCAACACCACCTTCGGCGTGCAGGGACTGTGGAAGCTATTTTTTTTTTTTTTTTCCCCTCAGCGCTGTAGCTCATTGGGCTGCCCTAGAAGGCTCCGTGATAGCTGTATTGCTGTGTGTACGCCACTGTGGAAACCAACTGCTTTTTTCAAAGCACATATCCTCTTGTTCCTTCCTTTCTGCACAGCTATCTTTTTTGTTTGTCCACACTTTTTATTTAATTTGTGCATCAGTCCACTCCTATTGCTGCCTGCCATACCTGGCTTACGTTACTGCAGGGAGATAGTAATTGTAGGACAGTTTTTTTTTTTTTTTTGTTTTTTTTTGTGGGAGATTAAGATTGGCATTTCTGCTACAGTGCCATCCCTGTGTGTGCCATCTCTCACTGAGTGGGCCATAGAAAGCCTATTTATTTTTTCCGTGATTTGTGTTCTAAAATCTACCTCAACACAAAAACACTACATCAATCAGTGGGAGAAAAATATTGGCCTCAGTCAGGGCTTGTGTGCCACTGCTGTGTGTGCTATCTCTCATTCAGTGGGCTATAGCAAGCCTATTTTTTATTTATTTTTTTTAATATTATTTGGTTTCTAAAGTCTCCCTGAAAAAAAAAAAAAAACCTAAAAAAACAGTGGGAGAGTAATATTGCCCTTTCAGCTTGTGTGCCAGTCTTGACTCCTGGGTGTGCCACCTCTCTCCCTCTCATTCAGTGGGCCATAGAAAGCCTATTTATTTTTTTTTTAAATATTATTGGGTTTCTAAAGTCTCCCTTAAAAAACAAAAAATACATAAAAAAACAGTGGGAGAGTAATATTGCCCTTTCAGCTTGTGTGCCAGTCTTGACTCCTGGGTGTGCCACCTCTCTCCCTTTCATTCAGTGGGCCATAGAAAGCCTATTTATTTTTTCCGTGATTTGTGTTCTAAATTCTACCTCAACACAAAAACACTACATCAATCAGTGGGAGAAAAATATTGGCCTCAGTCAGGGCTTGTGTGCCACTGCTGTGTGTGCTATCTCTCATTCAGTGGGCTATAGCAAGCCTATTTTTTTTTTTTTTTTTTTAATATTATTTGGTTTCTACAGTCTCCCGGAAAAAACAAAAAAAACCTAAAAAAACAGTGGGAGAGTAATATTGCCCTTTCAGCTTGTGTGCCAGTCTTGACTCCTGGGTGTGCCACCTCTCTCTCTCATTCAGTGGGCCATAGAATGGCTATTTTTTTTTTTGTTTTTTTTTATATTATTTGGTTTCTAAAGTCTCCCTGAAAAAAAAAAAAAAAACATACAAAAAACAGTGGGAGAGTAATATTGCCCTTTCAGCTTGTGTGCCAGTCTTGACTCCTGGGTGTGCCACCTCTCTCCCTTTCATTCAGTGGGCCATAGAAAGCCTATTTATTTTTTTTTTTAAATATTATTGGGTTTCTAAAGTCTCCCTTAAAAAACAAAAAATACATAAAAAAACAGTGGGAGAGTAATATTGCCCTTTCAGCTTGTGTGCCAGTCTTGACTCCTGGGTGTGCCACCTCTCACTCTCATTCAGTGGGCCATAGAAAGGCTATTTTTTTTTTGGTTTTTTTTAATATTATTTGGTTTCTAAAGTCTCCCTGAAAAAAAAAAAAAACCATACAAAAAACAGTGGGAGAGTAATATTGCCCTTTCAGCTTGTGTGCCAGTCTTGACTCCTGGGTGTGCCACCTCTCTCCCTTTCATTCAGTGGGCCATAGAAAGCCTATTTATTTTTTTTTTAATATATTATTGGGTTTCTAAAGTCTCCCTTAAAAAACAAAAAATACATAAAAAAACAGTGGGAGAGTAATATTGCCCTTTCAGCTTGTGTGCCAGTCTTGACTCCTGGGTGTGCCACCTCTCTCTCTCATTCAGTGGGCCATAGAAAGGCTATTTTTTTTTTGGTTTTTTTAATATTATTTGGTTTCTAAAGTCTCCCTGAAAAAAAAAAAAAAACATACAAAAAACAGTGGGAGAGTAATATTGCCCTTTTCTGCTTGTGTGCCAGTCTTGACTCCTGGGTGTGCCACCTCTCTCCCTTTCATTCAGTGGGCCATAGAAAGCCTATTTATTTTTTCCGTGATTTGTGTTCTAAATTCTATCTCAACACAAAAACACTACATCAATCAGTGGGAGAAAAATATTGGCCTCAGTCAGGGCTTGTGTGCCACTGCTGTGTGTGCTATCTCTCATTCAGTGGGCTATAGCAAGCCTATTTTTTTTTTTTTTTTTTTAATATTATTTGGTTTCTAAAGTCTCCCTGAAAAAAAAAAAAAAACCTAAAAAAACAGTGGGAGAGTAATATTGCCCTTTCAGCTTGTGTGCCAGTCTTGACTCCTGGGTGTGCCACCTCTCTCCCTCTCATTCAGTGGGCCATAGAAAGCCTATTTTTTTTTTTTTTTAAATATTATTGGGTTTCTAAAGTCTCCCTTAAAAAACAAAAAATACATAAAAAAACAGTGGGAGAGTAATATTGCCCTTTCAGCTTGTGTGCCAGTCTTGACTCCTGGGTGTGCCACCTCTCTCCCTTTCATTCAGTGGGCCATAGAAAGCCTATTTATTTTTTCCGTGATTTGTGTTCTAAATTCTACCTCAACACAAAAACACTACATCAATCAGTGGGAGAAAAATATTGGCCTCAGTCAGGGCTTGTGTGCCACTGCTGTGTGTGCTATCTCTCATTCAGTGGGCTATAGCAAGCCTATTTTTTTTTTTTTTTTTTTTAATATTATTTGGTTTCTAAAGTCTCCCTGAAAAAAAAAAAAAACCTAAAAAAACAGTGGGAGAGTAATATTGCCCTTTCAGCTTGTGTGCCAGTCTTGACTCCTGGGTGTGCCACCTCTCTCCCTCTCATTCAGTGGGCCATAGAAAGCCTATTTATTTTTTTTTTTAAATATTATTGGGTTTCTAAAGTCTCCCTTAAAAAACAAAAAATACATAAAAAAACAGTGGGAGAGTAATATTGCCCTTTCAGCTTGTGTGCCAGTCTTGACTCCTGGGTGTGCCACCTCTCTCTCTCATTCAGTGGGCCATAGAAAGGCTATTTTTTTTTTTTTGTTTTTTTAATATTATTTGGTTTCTAAAGTCTCCCTGAAAAAAAAAAAAAAACATAAAAAAACAGTGGGAGAGTAATATTGCCCTTTCAGCTTGTGTGCCAGTCTTGACTCCTGGGTGTGCCACCTCTCTCCCTCTCATTCAGTGGGCCATAGAAAGCCTATTTATTTTTTTTTCCTTGATTTGTGTTCTAAAATCTACCTCAACACAAAAACACTACATCAATCAGTGGGAGAAAAATATTGGCCTCAGTCAGGGCTTGTGTGCCACTGCTGTGTGTGCTATCTCTCATTCAGTGGGCTATAGAAAGCCTATTTATTTATTTATTTTTTTTCTTATTATTTGGTTTCTAAAGTCTCCCTGAAAAAAAAAAAATACATAAATTAGGTGGGAGATTAATATTGACATTAGTGCTTGAGTGACAGTCCTGCGTGTGTGTCATCTCTGTGATTTTGTGCCACAGAAAACAGAGTGTGTAACATTGTGCCTGATTTTCCTTGTGGTCTCACCAACCTGTTAAGGGATATTGAAATCATACTGAAGTTATAGCTCACCGTGTAAGTTGTTTGACAGCAACAAATAAAGTTACTTTGGTTAAGATTTTAAAACAATGAGGAAGTCTGGTGCAAGAGGTCGTCGTGGGCGTTCATTGTCAGCTGGTAATGATGGTAGTGGTAGTGGAGCATCAGGTGGTCGTGGGGACAAAAATATTCCACCTAAGTCTGGAGCTGTGGAGCCAGTTTCGTCGTCAGGCTACACAAGGCCTCGAACGCTCTCTTTTCTGGGAGTAGGAAAACCGCTTTTAAAGGCGGAGCAGCAACAGCAAGTTTTGGCTTACATTGCAGACTCAGCCTCTAGCTCTTTTGCCTCCTCTTCCGAAACTGGTAAATGTAAAAGCAGCGCGTCGCTTGTGGATGTTCACGGTCAGGGACAAGTCGCTTCCTTGTCCTCCTCAGCAAAAACTACAACAAGAGAGAAGGATGCAGCAGGCGACACAACGGGTCACTCCATGGAGCTCTTTACACATACCGTCCCTGGCTTAGAAAGTGAAACATTTAACAGGCCATGCCCATTACAAGTATATTCTGACATGGAGTGCACTGATGCACAGCCACAGCCAGAGTACTATGCTGCTCCTTTGACTCAGACCACCACATTGCCCTCTCAGGGTACAGATCCACAATCAGACCCTGATGAGACTATGTTGCCCCGCCACGAACGCTATACCACCGACCGACACAGTGACACAGACGAAGTTGCACACGAGCTCGAAGAGGAGGTAATAGATGACCCAGTTATTGACCCCGATTGGCAGCCATTGGGGGAACAGGGTGCAGGCGGCAGTAGTTCAGAAGCGGAGGTGGAGGAGGGGCCGCAGCAGGCATCAACATCGCAACAGGTTCCATCTGCCGGGCCCGTATCTGGCCCAAAACGCGTGTCAAAGCCAAAACCTGTTGGAGCACAGCGTTGCCATCCGGTTAAAGCTCAGTCTGCAATCCCTGAAAAGGGATCCGAGTCTAGGAAGAGTGCAGTCTGGCATTTTTTTAAACAACATCCAACTGATCAGCGCAAAGTCATCTGTCAAAAATGTTCAACTAGCTTAAGCAGAGGTCAGAATCTGAAAAGTCTAAATACTAGTTGCATGCATAGACACTTAACCACCATGCATTTTCAAGCCTGGACTAACTACCAAACGTCCCTCAAGGTTGTAGCACCCTCGGCCAATGAAGCTAGTCAGCAACGCAACATCCCTTCCATCACTGTAAGGCCACCATTTTCCGCACCACCGGCAGTATCTGTGCAGGTTTCTTTGCCAGCCAAAAGCAGTCAGGGTCAGGGAATCACCAGTTTTGTAGGAGGAAATATTGCATCTAGGGCACCGGCGGAAACAATACCGTCTCCAACCGTCTCTCAGTCTGCCATGTACACCGGCACACCCGAAAGTTCCACGATCTCCAGCTCTCCAGTCCAGCTCACCCTACATGAGACTCTGGTTAGAAAAAGGAAGTACTTATCCTCGCATCCGCGTACACAGGGTTTTAACGCCCACATAGCTAGACTAATCTCGTTAGAGATGATGCCCTACCGGTTAGTTGAAAGCGAAGCTTTCAAAGCCCTGATGGAGTACGCTGAACCACGATACGAGCTACCCAGTCGACACTTTTTTTCCAGAAAAGCCATCCCAGCCCTGCACCAGCATGTTAAACAGCGCATCGTCCATGCACTCAGGCAATCTGTGAGTACAAAGGTGCACCTGACTACAGATGCATGGACCAGTAGGCATGGCCAGGGACGTTATGTGTCCATCACGGCACACTGGGTGAATGTGGTGGATGCAGGGTCCACAGGCGACATCAATTTAGGGACAGTTGTGCCTAGCCCACGGTCTAGGAAACAGTTGGCTGTAGGCTTTCGCACCCCCTCCTCCTCCTCCTCTTCGTCCTCCTGCAGAAGCTACAGCTCTTCCACAGAACGCAGTCTGCCAACCACTCCATCGGCAGATGACACTGTTGCACACCAGTTGTCCCATTATGGGCCAGCTACTGCCAAGCGTCAGCAGGCTGTATTGGCTATGAAGTGCTTGGGCGACAACAGACACACCGCGGAAGTTCTGTCCGAGTTCTTGCAACAAGAAACGCAGTCGTGGCTGGGCACAGTAGATCTTGAGGCAGGCAAGGTAGTGAGTGATAACGGAAGGAATTTCATGGCTGCCATCTCCCTTTCCCAACTGAAACACATTCCTTGCCTGGCTCACACCTTAAACCTGGTGGTGCAGTGCTTATTGAAAACTTATCCTGGGTTCTCCGACCTGCTCCTCAAAGTGCGTGCACTTTGCTCACATATCCGACGTTCGCCTGTACACGCCAGCCGTATGCAGACCTATCAGCGGTCTTTGAACCTTCCCCAGCATCGCCTAATCATAGACGTTGCAACAAGGTGGAACTCAACACTGCACATGCTTCAGAGACTGTGCGAACAGAGGCGTGCTGTTATTTATTTGTGGGAGGATACACGGGCAGGCAGTAGGATGGCAGACATGGAGTTGTCAGGTGTGCAGTGGTCTAAGATACAAGACATGTGTCAAGTCCTTCAGTGTTTTGAGGAATGCACACGGCTGGTTAGTGCAGACAACGCCGTAATAAGCATGAGCATCCCCCTAATGCGTCTGCTGATGCAAAGTTTGACGCACATAAAGGAGCAGGCGTCTGCACCAGAGGAAGAGGAAAGCCTTGATGACAGTCAGCCATTGTCTGGTCAGGGCAGTGTACAGGACGAGGTAGCGGGCGAAGAGGAGGTGGAGGACGAGGAGGATGATGGGGATGAGTATATTTTTAATGCCGAACCTTTCCCGGGGGCACAGGAAATTGGTTGCGTGTCACGGCCGGGTTCTGGTTTTTTGAGGGACACAAGTGACGTAGATTTGCCTGCAACTGCCCCTCAACCAATCACAACCGGAGATTTGACAACTGGAACTTTGGCCCACATGGCGGATTATGCCTTACGTATCCTAAAAAGGGACACACGCATTACGAAAATGATGAACGATGACGATTACTGGTTGGCCTGCCTCCTTGATCCACGCTATAAAGGCAAATTGCAAAATATTATGCCACATGAGAACTTGGAACTAATATTAGCAACCAAACAATCAACTCTTGTTGACCGTTTGCTTCAGGCATTCCCAGCACACAGCGCACGTGATCGTTCTCACACGAGCTCCAGGGGGCAGCAGACTAGGAGTGTTAGGGGTGCACACATCAGAAGTGGCGTTGGACAGAGGGGTTTTCTGACCAGGTTGTGGAGTGATTTTGCTATGACCGCAGACAGGACAGGTACTGCTGCATCAATTGAAAGTGACAGGAGACAACATTTGTCCAGTATGGTTACTAACTATTTTTCATCCCTTATCGATGTTCTCCCTCAACCGTCATTCCCATTTGATTACTGGGCCTCCAAATTAGACACCTGGCCAGAATTGGCAGAATATGCATTGCAGGAGCTTGCTTGCCCGGCAGCAAGTGTCCTATCAGAAAGAGTATTCAGTGCTGCAGGTTCAATATTAACCGAAAAAAGGACTCGTCTGGCTACCCAAAATGTTGACGATCTAACATTCATTAAAATGAACCACAACTGGATTTCTAAATCTTTTGCCCCACCTTGCCCGGCCGACACCTAGCTTTCCTATGAAAAGCTCTTGCCTGTGAATTACTTTTCTAATGTCTAATTTGCTGCAGCTGATTGTACAGCATACGACATGTTTACACCTCCCTAAATGGCAAAACTCCCCACACGGGGCCGTGGTATCGCGACTTGGCGCAAGCACCCGTGAGACTGCTGTTTGTCTGAAGAGGTGGGTGTGCTCGCTTTTGGTTGACGGCATTGCTACTGGGTCCCTCATAGTACAATGTAGTGTCTCTGGCGGTGGTGGTGCGCACCCAACGTCAGACACACCGTTGTAACATGAGGGGCCCTGGGGCGGTCCCGCCGGCCTCAAGAGAGTTCCCCCCTACCCCAGCTCAAAATGTGCTCTACCACGTCCAAAATTATGTCGCACAGCTCCACCAATCTTTAGTCTATTCGCTGACATCATTCAATGTCTGGCACTGACAATACAAATTTGTAGACATCTATGATGCAACTTAAAGTAGTCTGTGTCTGTGTCCTATATTGGCACCATTAAATAGTTACTGCCAAATTACTATGTCAGAAACTCAGTAGATGAGCCCACCCCTGTACCTAAGTATGCCACCTTTTTTTTTGTTGTGGTTGTTTTGCGAGACATTAACATCTATTTATATTTTGGGAGTACTGGGACAGACACTCCTTGCACTACTCCTCCACTCACCACCAAGCTGCCTGTGTATCCATGTAACCGCTGTAAAGCTGCCATGAGCCTATTGTTTGTTATTTTAGGCCTTTGATAGCCTGTCTGCGGTCCCTACTTTAAATACTCCTCCACTCACCACCACCAAGCTGCCTGCCCGTGTATCCATGTAACCGCTGTAAAACTGCCATGAGCCCATTGTTTGTTATTTTAGGCCTTTGATAGCCTGTCTGCGGTCCCTACTTTAAATACTCCTCCACTCACCACCAAGCTGCCTGCCCGTGTATCCATGTAACCGCTGTAAAACTGCCATAAGCCTATTGTTTGTTATTTTAGGCCTTTGATAGCCTGTCTGCGGTCCCTACTTTAAATACTCCTCCACTCACCACCAAGCTGCCTGCCCGTGTATCCATGTAACCGCTGTAAAACTGCCATAAGCCTATTGTTTGTTATTTTAGGCCTTTGATAGCCTGTCTGCGGTCCCTACTTTAAATACTCCTCCACTCACCACCACCAAGCTGCCTGCCCGTGTATCCATGTAACCGCTGTAAAACTGCCATGAGCCTATTGTTTGTTATTTTAGGCCTTTGATAGCCTGTCTGCGGTCCCTACTTTAAATACTCCTCCACTCACCACCACCAAGTTGCCTGCCCGTGTATCCATGTAACCGCTGTAAAACTGCCATGAGCCTATTGTTTGTTATTTTAGGCCTTTGAAGCCTGTCTGCGGTCCCTCCTTCCACTAGTCCTCCACTGACCAGACCACTGCTGCCCGTGTACCCCTGGAACCAATTATAAAGTGCCTACAGCCAGCCCATTTTCTTATGTTAGGCCTTTGAAGCCTGTCTGCGGTCCCTACTTTAAATACACCTCCACTGACCACCAAGCTGCCTGCCCGTGTATCCATGTAACCGCTGTAAAACTGCCATGAGCCTATTGTTTGTTATGTTAGGCCTTTGATAGCCTGTCTGTGGTCCCTACTTTAAATACTCCTCCACTCACCACCAAGCTGCCTGCCCGTCTATCCATGTAACCGCTGTAAAACTGCAATGAGCCTATTGTTTGTTATTTTAGGCCTTTGATAGCCTGTCTGCGGCCCCTACTTGCAATACTCCTCCACTGACCACAATGCTGCCTGGAGTGCCTGCCTGTGTATCCATGTAACCGATGTAAAACTGCCATGACTGCCTACTGTTTGTTATTTTAGGCCTTTGATAGCCTGTCTGCAGCCCCTACTTGCAATACTCCTCCACTGACCACACCAATGCTGCCCGTGTACCCCTGGAACCTATTTAAAAGTTCATAGAGCCTAGTTATATATTTTATTTACTATTAATAAGGCCATGATGGACTACGCTGTACCACGCTACAAGCTAACCAGTCGACACTTCTTTTGCGAGAAAAGCCATCCCAACCCTCCACCAGCATGTAGAAGACCGCATTGTCCATGCACTCTGGCAATCTGTGAGTACAAAGGTGCACCTGACAACAGACGCATGGACCTGTAGGCATGGCCACGGAAGATTACGTGTCCATTACGGCGCAATGGGTTAATGTGGTGGATGCATGGTCCACAGGGGACAGCCTACTAAGTCTGTCTGCAGTCCCTAATTCAAATTGTCCTCCACTGTCTAAATCGGAGCTTCCACCTTCTGGCTTTCGGCCTATAGTATCAGAAATTAAACTGCATTTGGACTTCAACTTTGGTTAGGGCCTACTAACGGCTTCTGCCCCTCCCTGGTGTTGCCCTCAACTAAATAAAGCTGAGCTTCAACCTTCCGGCTCTCATTAAGTGGTTTTAAAAAAAAAAAATGGTGGTTAGGGCCTACTAACGGCTTCTGCCCCTCCCTGGTGTTGCCCTCAACTAAATAAAGCTGAGCTTCAACCTTCTGCTCCAAATTACCATTTTGAAAAATGCAATAGGCTTTTCCGGCCTACTAAAGGTGTCTGTCTGTGTGCCCCTGCCTGGTGTTGCCCTCAACTAAATAAAGCTGAGCTTCAACCTTCTGCTCCAAATTACCATTTTGAAAAATGCAATAGGCTTTTCCGGCCTACTAAAGGTGTCTGTCTGTGTGACCCTGCCTGGTGTTGTCCTCAACTAAATAAAGCTGAGCTTCAACCTTCCGGCTCTCATTAAGTGGTTTTAAAAAAAAAAAAAATGGTGGTTAGGGCCTACTAACGGCTTCTGCCCCTCCCTGGTGTTGCCCTCAACTAAATAAAGCTGAGCTTCAACCTTCTGCTCCAAATTACCATTTTGAAAAATGCAATAGGCTTTTCCGGCCTACTAAAGGTGTCTGTCTGTGTGCCCCTGCCTGGTGTTGTCCTCAACTAAATAAAGCTGAGCTTCAACCTTCCGGCTCTCATTAAGTGGTTTTAAAAAAAAAAATGGTGGTTAGGGCCTACTAACGGCTTCTGCCCCTCCCTGGTGTTGTCCTCAACTAAATAAAGCTGAGCTTCAACCTTCCGGCTCTCATTAAGTGGTTTTAAAAAAAAAATGGTGGTTAGGGCCTACTAACGGCTTCTGCCCCTCCCTGGTGTTGTCCTCAACTAAATAAAGCTGAGCTTCAACCTTCCGGCTCTCATTAAGTGGTTTTAAAAAAAAAAAATGGTGGTTAGGGCCTACTAACGGCTTCTGCCCCTCCCTGGTGTTGCCCTCAACTAAATAAAGCTGAGCTTCAACCTTCTGCTCCAAATTACCATTTTGAAAAATGCAATAGGCTTTTCCGGCCTACTAAAGGTGTCTGTCTGTGTGCCCCTGCCTGGTGTTGTCCTCAACTAAATAAAGCTGAGCTTCAACCTTCCGGCTCTCATTAAGTGGTTTAAAAAAAAAAAATGGTGGTTAGGGCCTACTAACGGCTTCTGCCCCTCCCTGGTGTTGTCCTCAACTAAATAAAGCTGAGCTTCAACCTTCCGGCTCTCATTAAGTGGTTTTAAAAAAAAAAAATGGTGGTTAGGGCCTACTAACGGCTTCTGCCCCTCCCTGGTGTTGCCCTCAACTAAATAAAGCTGAGCTTCAACCTTCTGCTCCAAATTACCATTTTGAAAAATGCAATAGGCTTTTCCGGCCTACTAAAGGTGTCTGTCTGTGTGCCCCTGCCTGGTGTTGTCCTCAACTAAATAAAGCTGAGCTTCAACCTTCTGCTCCAAATTACCATTTTAAAAAATGCAATAGGCTTTTCCGGCCTACTAAAGGTGTCTGTCTGTGTGCCCCTGCCTGGTGTTGCCCTCAACTAAATAAAGCTGAGCTTCAACCTTCTGCTCCAAATTACCATTTTGAAATATGCAATAGGCTTTTCCGGCCTACTAAAGGTGTCTGTCTGTGTGCCCCTGCCTGGTGTTGTCCTCAACTAAATAAAGCTGAGCTTCAACCTTCCGGCTCTCATTAAGTGGTTTTAAAAAAAAAAATGGTGGTTAGGGCCTACTAACGGCTTCTGCCCCTCCCTGGTGTTGTCCTCAACTAAATAAAGCTGAGCTTCAACCTTCCGGCTCTCATTAAGTGGTTTTAAAAAAAAAATGGTGGTTAGGGCCTACTAACGGCTTCTGCCCCTCCCTGGTGTTGTCCTCAACTAAATAAAGCTGAGCTTCAACCTTCCGGCTCTCATTAAGTGGTTTTAAAAAAAAAAATGGTGGTTAGGGCCTACTAACGGCTTCTGCCCCTCCCTGGTGTTGAACTCAACTAAATAAAGCTGAGCTTCAACCTTCTGCTCCAAATTACCATTTTGAAAAATGCAATAGGCTTTTCCGGCCTACTAAAGGTGTCTGTCTGTGTGCCCCTGCCTGGTGTTGTCCTCAACTAAATAAAGCTGAGCTTCAACCTTCTGCTCCAAATTACCATTTTAAAAAATGCAATAGGCTTTTCCGGCCTACTAAAGGTGTCTGTCTGTGTGCCCCTGCCTGGTGTTGCCCTCAACTAAATAAAGCTGAGCTTCAACCTTCTGCTCCAAATTACCATTTTGAAAAATGCAATAGGCTTTTCCGGCCTACTAAAGGTGTCTGTCTGTGTGCCCCTGCCTGGTGTTGTCCTCAACTAAATAAAGCTGAGCTTCAACCTTCTGCTCCAAATTACCATTTTAAAAAATGCAATAGGCTTTTCCGGCCTACTAAAGGTGTCTGTCTGTGTGCCCCTGCCTGGTGTTGCCCTCAACTAAATAAAGCTGAGCTTCAACCTTCTGCTCCAAATTACCATTTTGAAAAATGCAATAGGCTTTTCCGGCCTACTAAAGGTGTCTGTCTGTGTGCCCCTGCCTGGTGTTGTCCTCAACTAAATAAAGCTGAGCTTCAACCTTCCGGCTCTCATTAAGTGGTTTTAAAAAAAAAAATGGTGGTTAGGGCCTACTAACGGCTTCTGCCCCTCCCTGGTGTTGCCCTCAACTAAATAAAGCTGAGCTTCAACCTTCTGCTCCAAATTACCATTTTAAAAAATGCAATAGGCTTTTCCGGCCTACTAAAGGTGTCTGTCTGTGTGCCCCTGCCTGGTGTTGTCCTCAACTAAATAAAGCTGAGCTTCAACCTTCTGCTCCAAATTACCATTTTAAAAAATGCAATAGGCTTTTCCGGCCTACTAAAGGTGTCTGTCTGTGTGCCCCTGCCTGGTGTTGCCCTCAACTAAATAAAGCTGAGCTTCAACCTTCTGCTCCAAATTACCATTTTGAAAAATGCAATAGGCTTTTCCGGCCTACTAAAGGTGTCTGTCTGTGTGCCCCTGCCTGGTGTTGTCCTCAACTAAATAAAGCTGAGCTTCAACCTTCTGCTCCAAATTACCATTTTAAAAAATGCAATAGGCTTTTCCGGCCTACTAAAGGTGTCTGTCTGTGTGCCCCTGCCTGGTGTTGCCCTCAACTAAATAAAGCTGAGCTTCAACCTTCTGCTCCAAATTACCATTTTGAAATATGCAATAGGCTTTTCCGGCCTACTAAAGGTGTCTGTCTGTGTGCCCCTGCCTGGTGTTGTCCTCAACTAAATAAAGCTGAGCTTCAACCTTCCGGCTCTCATTAAGTGGTTTTAAAAAAAAAAATGGTGGTTAGGGCCTACTAACGGCTTCTGCCCCTCCCTGGTGTTGCCCTCAACTAAATAAAGCTGAGCTTCAACCTTCTGCTCCAAATTACCATTTTGAAAAATGCAATAGGCTTTTCCGGCCTACTAAAGGTGTCTGTCTGTGTGCCCCTGCCTGGTGTTGTCCTCAACTAAATAAAGCTGAGCTTCAACCTTCTGCTCCAAATTACCATTTTAAAAAATGCAATAGGCTTTTCCGGCCTACTAAAGGTGTCTGTCTGTGTGCCCCTGCCTGGTGTTGCCCTCAACTAAATAAAGCTGAGCTTCAACCTTCTGCTCCAAATTACCATTTTGAAATATGCAATAGGCTTTTCCGGCCTACTAAAGGTGTCTGTCTGTGTGCCCCTGCCTGGTGTTGTCCTCAACTAAATAAAGCTGAGCATCAACCTTCCGGCTCTCATTAAGTGGTTTTAAAAAAAAAAATGGTGGTTAGGGCCTACTAACGGCTTCTGCCCCTCCCTGGTGTTGCCCTCAACTAAATAAAGCTGAGCTTCAACCTTCTGCTCCAAATTACCATTTTGAAAAATGCAATAGGCTTTTCCGGCCTACTAAAGGTGTCTGTCTGTGTGCCCCTGCCTGGTGTTGTCCTCAACTAAATAAAGCTGAGCTTCAACCTTCTGCTCCAAATTACCATTTTAAAAAATGCAATAGGCTTTTCCGGCCTACTAAAGGTGTCTGTCTGTGTGCCCCTGCCTGGTGTTGCCCTCAACTAAATAAAGCTGAGCTTCAACCTTCTGCTCCAAATTACCATTTTGAAAAATGCAATAGGCTTTTCCGGCCTACTAAAGGTGTCTGTCTGTGTGCCCCTGCCTGGTGTTGTCCTCAACTAAATAAAGCTGAGCTTCAACCTTCCGGCTCTCATTAAGTGGTTTTAAAAAAAAAAATGGTGGTTAGGGCCTACTAACGGCTTCTGCCCCTCCCTGGTGTTGCCCTCAACTAAATAAAGCTGAGCTTCAACCTTCTGCTCCAAATTACCATTTTAAAAAATGCAATAGGCTTTTCCGGCCTACTAAAGGTGTCTGTCTGTGTGCCCCTGCCTGGTGTTGTCCTCAACTAAATAAAGCTGAGCTTCAACCTTCTGCTCCAAATTACCATTTTAAAAAATGCAATAGGCTTTTCCGGCCTACTAAAGGTGTCTGTCTGTGTGCCCCTGCCTGGTGTTGCCCTCAACTAAATAAAGCTGAGCTTCAACCTTCTGCTCCAAATTACCATTTTGAAAAATGCAATAGGCTTTTCCGGCCTACTAAAGGTGTCTGTCTGTGTGCCCCTGCCTGGTGTTGTCCTCAACTAAATAAAGCTGAGCTTCAACCTTCTGCTCCAAATTACCATTTTAAAAAATGCAATAGGCTTTTCCGGCCTACTAAAGGTGTCTGTCTGTGTGCCCCTGCCTGGTGTTGCCCTCAACTAAATAAAGCTGAGCTTCAACCTTCTGCTCCAAATTACCATTTTGAAATATGCAATAGGCTTTTCCGGCCTACTAAAGGTGTCTGTCTGTGTGCCCCTGCCTGGTGTTGTCCTCAACTAAATAAAGCTGAGCTTCAACCTTCCGGCTCTCATTAAGTGGTTTTAAAAAAAAAAATGGTGGTTAGGGCCTACTAACGGCTTCTGCCCCTCCCTGGTGTTGCCCTCAACTAAATAAAGCTGAGCTTCAACCTTCTGCTCCAAATTACCATTTTGAAAAATGCAATAGGCTTTTCCGGCCTACTAAAGGTGTCTGTCTGTGTGCCCCTGCCTGGTGTTGTCCTCAACTAAATAAAGCTGAGCTTCAACCTTCTGCTCCAAATTACCATTTTAAAAAATGCAATAGGCTTTTCCGGCCTACTAAAGGTGTCTGTCTGTGTGCCCCTGCCTGGTGTTGCCCTCAACTAAATAAAGCTGAGCTTCAACCTTCTGCTCCAAATTACCATTTTGAAAAATGCAATAGGCTTTTCCGGCCTACTAAAGGTGTCTGTCTGTGTGCCCCTGCCTGGTGTTGTCCTCAACTAAATAAAGCTGAGCTTCAACCTTCCGGCTCTCATTAAGTGGTTTTAAAAAAAAAAATGGTGGTTAGGGCCTACTAACGGCTTCTGCCCCTCCCTGGTGTTGCCCTCAACTAAATAAAGCTGAGCTTCAACCTTCTGCTCCAAATTTCCATTTTAAAAAATGCAATAGGCTTTTCCGGCCTACTAAAGGTGTCTGTCTGTGTGCCCCTGCCTGGTGTTGTCCTCAACTAAATAAAGCTGAGCTTCAACCTTCTGCTCCAAATTACCATTTTAAAAAATGCAATAGGCTTTTCCGGCCTACTAAAGGTGTCTGTCTGTGTGCCCCTGCCTGGTGTTGCCCTCAACTAAATAAAGCTGAGCTTCAACCTTCTGCTCCAAATTACCATTTTGAAAAATGCAATAGGCTTTTCCGGCCTACTAAAGGTGTCTGTCTGTGTGCCCCTGCCTGGTGTTGTCCTCAACTAAATAAAGCTGAGCTTCAACCTTCCGGCTCTCATTAAGTGGTTTTAAAAAAAAAAATGGTGGTTAGGGCCTACTAACGGCTTCTGCCCCTCCCTGGTGTTGCCCTCAACTAAATAAAGCTGAGCTTCAACCTTCTGCTCCAAATTACCATTTTGAAAAATGCAATAGGCTTTTCCGGCCTACTAAAGGTGTCTGTCTGTGTGCCCCTGCCTGGTGTTGTCCTCAACTAAATAAAGCTGAGCTTCAACCTTCCGGCTCTCATTAAGTGGTTTTAAAAAAAAAAATGGTGGTTAGGGCCTACTAACGGCTTCTGCCCCTCCCTGGTGTTGTCCTCAACTAAATAAAGCTGAGCTTCAACCTTCCGGCTCTCATTAAGTGGTTTTAAAAAAAAAAAATGGTGGTTAGGGCCTACTAACGGCTTCTGCCCCTCCCTGGTGTTGCCCTCAACTAAATAAAGCTGAGCTTCAACCTTCTGCTCCAAATTACCATTTTGAAAAATGCAATAGGCTTTTCCGGCCTACTAAAGGTGTCTGTCTGTGTGCCCCTGCCTGGTGTTGTCCTCAACTAAATAAAGCTGAGCTTCAACCTTCTGCTCCAAATTACCATTTTGAAAAATGCAATAGGCTTTTCCGGCCTACTAAAGGTGTCTGTCTGTGTGCCCCTGCCTGGTGTTGTCCTCAACTAAATAAAGCTGAGCTTCAACCTTCCGGCTCTCATTAAGTGGTTTTAAAAAAAAAAATGGTGGTTAGGGCCTACTAACGGCTTCTGCCCCTCCCTGGTGTTGCCCTCAACTAAATAAAGCTGAGCTTCAACCTTCTGCTCCAAATTACCATTTTAAAAAATGCAATAGGCTTTTCCGGCCTACTAAAGGTGTCTGTCTGTGTGCCCCTGCCTGGTGTTGCCCTCAACTAAATAAAGCTGAGCTTCAACCTTCTGCTCCAAATTACCATTTTGAAAAATGCAATAGGCTTTTCCGGCCTACTAAAGGTGTCTGTCTGTGTGCCCCTGCCTGGTGTTGTCCTCAACTAAATAAAGCTGAGCTTCAACCTTCCGGCTCTCATTAAGTGGTTTTAAAAAAAAAAATGGTGGTTAGGGCCTACTAACGGCTTCTGCCCCTCCCTGGTGTTGCCCTCAACTAAATAAAGCTGAGCTTCAACCTTCTGCTCCAAATTACCATTTTAAAAAATGCAATAGGCTTTTCCGGCCTACTAAAGGTGTCTGCCTCTCCCTGGTGTTGTCCTCAACTGAACAAAGCTGAGCTTCCACATTCTGGCTTTCGCCCTATACTATCAGATATTAACCCCTTCCCGACATGTGACGGAATAGTACGTCACATGTCGGGACCCCCGCTTTGATGTGCGCTCCGGCGGTGAGCGCACATCAAAGTCGCGACATGTCAGCTGTTTTTTACAGCTGACATGTGCGCGCAATAGCGGCGGGTGAAATCGCGATCACCCGCCGCTATTAACTAGTTAAATGCCGCTGTCAAACGCAGACAGCGGCATTTAACTACCGCATCCGGCCGTGCGGCCGGATATGAGCGCATCGCCGACCCCCGTCACATGATCGGGGGTCGGCGATGCTTCAGTATTGTAACCATAGAGGTCCTTGAGACCTCTATGGTTACTGATTGCCGGTGGCTGTGAGCGCCCCCCTGTGGTCGGCGCTCACAGCACACCTGCATTTTAGCTACATAACAGCGATCTGATGATCGCTGTTATGTAGCAGAGCCGATCGGGCTGTGCCTGCTTCTAGCCTCCCATGGAGGCTATAGAAGCATGGCAAAAGTAAAAAAAAAAAGTTTTTAAAAATGTGAAAAAAATAAAAAAAACATAAAAGTTTAAATCACCCCCCTTTCGCCCCAATCAAAATAAATCAATAAAAAAAAAAAAAAAACTACACATATTTGGTATCGCCGCGTTCAGAATCGCCCGATCTATCAATTAAAAAAAAGCATTAACCTGATCGCTAAATGGCGTAATGAGAAAAAAATTCGAAACGCCAGATTTACGTTTTTTTGGTCGCCACGACATTGCATTAAAATGCAATAACGGGCGATCAAAAGAACGTATCTACACCAAAATGCTATCATTAAAAACGCCAGCTCGGCACGCAAAAAATAAGCCCTCACCTGACCCCAGATCACGAAAAATGGAGACGCTACGAGTATCGGAAAATGGCGCAATTTTGTTTTGTTTTGTTTTTTGCAAAGTTTGGAATTTTTTTTCACCACTTAGGTGAAAAATAACCTAGTCATGTTAGGTGTCTATGAACTCGTAGTGACCTGGAGAATCATAATGGCAGGTCAGTTTTAGCATTTAGTGAACCTAGCAAAATAGGCAAGCACAAAACAAGTGTGGGATTGCACTTTTTTTGCAATTTCACTGCACTTGGAATTTTTTTCCCGTTTTCTAGTACACGACATGCTAAAACCAATGATGTCGTTCAAAAGTACAACTCGTCCCGCAAAAAATAAGCCCTCACATGGCCAAATTGACGGAAAAATAAAAAAGTTATGGCTCTGGGAAGGAGGGGAGCGAAAAACGAAAACGGAAAAACGGAAAAAGCTCCGGGGGTGAAGGGGTTAAACTGCATTTGGCCTACTAGTGTGGTTAGGCCCTTGAAACAGTGTCTGCTGCTCTTGGGTTTGCTACTCCACTGAACAAAGCAATGCCGCCTGTTTAGTCCTGTTACCAATTTTGAACTGCATGTAGCCTACTTTATTCTTTGGCCCTATATCTGTTTCCTCCTCATCCTGCCCATTGCCCAGCCACTGCTAAATGAGTCTGCTGGTACATTGACCTAGACCACTACATTCCCCTTGTACTCTACACAGCCAGAATCTGTCCCTGCTGAAAGTAAGGTTCCCCTTCCCGCATGTTATACCACCTTACACAGGGACAAAGAGGAAGGTGCAGATGAAAGTGCAGGTTCCTTCATCAGGTGGGGGGGCATACTCGTTGGCGACGTCACTGGCACAGGGCCCCTCAGAGTACGCAAAAGTGTCGCTGCTGGTGGGAGGCGCCCCCGCCATGCAAACACACCGCCGTACTTTGAGGGGCCCTGTGCCAGTGGCAATGCGAACGAGTGCCCCCCCCCCTGCTTGCTCAGGATCACAGCACTTGCAACTTTTAAATACTTACCTTTCCCTGCAACACCGCCGTGACGTAGTCCGCATTTCCTGGGCCCACGAAAAACTTGAGCCAGCCCTACTCCCCCCACAACTTTCCCCCAATTCCCTATGCCCAACTATTATTATACAGTTAATTAAGATTGGCAAGATTCAGAAACAAGAATGGATGTTTTTGGCATTAAAATGGGCACTGTAGGTGTTTTCCTGGCCTCCACTCACTGCCGACTATGCTTCCCCATTGACTTGCATTGGGTTTCGTGTTTCGGTCGATCCCCGACTTTTAGCGATAATCGGCCGACTGCACTCGACTCGACTCTGGACAAAATCGGGTTTCCCAAAACCCTACTCGATCTTAAAAAAATGAAAGTCGCTCAACCCTAGTGATGACGAGGAACAGGATAAGGATGATGATGAGGAGGAAGAATAGGATTTTTTGCTCTCTGCTACAGAGGGGACTCTCTATCCAAGCTTAATGCCTGTCCAGCATGGATGGCTTGAAGAGGAGGAGGAGGAAGCTATGCGCCTTTAGGAGGAATGGATTGTTAGTGTTGTTCCTGATAAGGACACTGAATGTTTGACTCTTTATATTCTGCCACACATGGCAGAGTTCATGTCCAGATGCCTTTCCCAAGACTCTTGCATGTAAGACATTTTGTCCAACATGAAATACTGGCTGTGAACCTTTGTTGAACCATGGTACAAGAAGAAATTTACTTCTCTAATGTTGGAGGCAGGCATGTCATTTTCAGTGCATGCATGCCAGAGGGTCGTAGTGGAAGACTTGCTCAAAAGATTACCCTCAGAAAACGCTGGTGGCAGAGGTACCAGCTCTTTTCACCTACAAGGATTGCAGAGGAGGGCCACAAAAAAATTCAGGTGGGGGAATGTCCACCAACTTTCATAAGACCACTCTATCAGCAAGGGCTATTTGTGGGTGTAACTATGACGAGGAGAGAGAAGTTGACCAACATGGTGAAGGACTACTGAAGTGACCATATCAGCATCCTTCCTGATTCTTCAGTGCCCTTTAACTATTGGTTGTCCAAGCTGCACACTTGGCCTTACCTCTCCTAGTACACCTTGGTCATGCTGCCATGCCCTGCTGCGAGTGTGTTGTCTGAGCGGGTTTTTAGTTCAGCAGGTGCAATCATAATGAATAGGCTTGCAAATGGAAAATGCAGAAAGGCTGACTGTTCTAATATTGAACAAGGGCTGGATTTCCTCCGAAGTTGTAAGCTCTACAGATGACAGCAACCCAATATAAATGTAGCCCTAATGTTCTTTTTTGGTAGTTTTCTTAACATCCATCCCTTACCATCCAAACCCATTTGGTTTAGGAAACCAACTTCTCCTCCTGCTTCTGCAACAAGTACTTAGTGTTCATCTATGTATACCCCACGTGAGTATTGTATTGTACTTTTTGAAACCTTTGCTCATTGTGCAATGGTGAACCTTGTACTCTATACCTCTTGTGATAACTGCAAAGTGTATTATGATGACCCATGAGGACATCTTTCAGCTGCTTTGAAAGAGACCCTTTGGCTAATTTTTGGAAACCTTTTCACATTGAGCAGCGGTGAAACTTGTACTGTCTATCTCTACCTCTTGTAATAACTGCAAAGAGTATTGTGATAACCCCATCATGGCATCTTTCAGCTGGTCTGAGAGAGACCCCTTGGTTAATTTGTGGAAACTGTTGCACAATGTGCAATGGTGAAACTTGTACTGTCTGTCTCTACCTCTTGTAATAACTGCTATGTGTATTGTGATGTCCCCATGACAGCATCTTACAGCTGCTCTGAGAGAGACCCCTTGGCTAATTTTTGAAAACCTTTGCACATTGTGCAATAGTGAAACTTGTACTCTCTACCTCTTTTAATAGATGCTAAATGTATTGTGATATTTCCATCATGGCATCTTTCAGCTGGTCTGAGAGAGACCCCTTGGCTAATTTTTGTACACCTTTGCACATTGCCCAATGCTGAAACTTGTACTATCTATCTCTACCTATTGTAATAACTGCAAAGAGTATTGTGATATGCCCGTCACGGTGTCTTTCAGTGTATATATATATATATAAATACACACCAATTAAACACATAATGCACAGGGTTAACAAATCCCAACCCCTGTGCCCATCCAGAGACAAAATATAACTAGTCCCATACAAAGAAGATATGAACCTATAAATACATTTTATATCTATCCAGATAATAATAGTGCGTAGAGGCCAAAATATTTTCAAGATGATGGAATTGTGATAAGAAAAAAAAAAACAATATTCACTCAATTCACTCATTTAAGCCAGCAATTGCTTTTAGGCAGCAGATCATGTGTATTCTAATCGATTGACTTCTGTGGCCATTCAGTGGCTTCAGAAGTATAACATAATCACATAATCAGCTGGCTCAACGTAAACAGATTAAACAGATTAGTATTGGTTATTTTGTTGTTTTACTACATACTATGCTTTTTTTAAGGAAAAAAAGGACAACCCATTTAAATCATATTTCACTTGGGACTTTAGTTTTTCCCATCATGGAAGCAAAAATCTAATATACTGTAGACTAGGGTTGAGCGACTTTCATTTTTTTAAGATCGAGTCGGGTTTTGCGAAACCCGACTTTGTCCAAAGTCGAGTCGAGTGAAGTCGGCCGATTATCGCGAAAAGTTGGGGATCGACCGAAACATGAAACCCAATGCAAGTCAATGGGGAAGCATAGTCGGCAGTGAGTGGAGGCCAGGAAAACACCTACAGTGCCCATTTTAATGCCAAAAACATCCATTCTTGTTTCTGAAGCTTGTCAATCTTAATTAACTTTCTAATAATAGTTGGGCATTGGAAATTGGGGGTCATTTGGCAAAAGTTGTGGGGGGTAGCGCTGGTTCAAGGTTTTAGTGGGCCCAGGAAACGTGGACTACGTCACGGCGGTGGAGCAGTGAGAGGTAAGTATTTCAACTTTGCAAGTGCTGTGATCCTGAGCAAGCAGGGAGGCCCACTCGTTCGCATTGGCACTGGCACAGGGCCCCTCAAAGTACGGCGGTGTGTTTGCACGGCGGGGGCGCCTCCCACCGGCAGCGACACCTTTGCGTACTCTGAGGGGCCCTGTGCCTGTGATGTCGCCAATGAGTATGCCCCCCTACCTGTTGAAGAAACCTGCACTTTCATCTGCACCTTCCTCTTTGTCCCTGTGTAAGGTGGTATAGTATGCGGGAAGGGGAACCTGACTTTCAGCAGGGTCAGATTGTGGCTGTGTAGCGTGCAAGGGGAATGTAGTGGTCTGGGTCAAAGTACCACAATACTCATCTAGCACCGGCTGGGCAATGGGCAGGATGAGGACGAAACACTGATATAGGCCCAAATAATAAAGTGGGTAAAATGCAGTTCAAAATTGGTAACAGGACTAACCAGGTGGCATTGCTTAGTTCAGTGGAGTAGAAAACCCAGGAGCGGCAGACACCGTTAGTAGGGCCGAACCACACTAGTAGGCCCTATGCAGTTTAATATTACAAATGAAGGCCGAAAGCCTGAAGATTAAAGGTCAGGAAAATAACACAGGACAACACCAAGGTGCGGCACACACCGTTACTAGGCCCAACCAAAGTAGTAGGCCAACTGCAGTTTAATTATTTAAAATGTAAGCTGAAAGCCTGAACATTGAAGGTCGGGACAATAAAACAGGAGAAAATCCAGTAGCATCAGACGCCGTTTTAAGGGCCCAACCACATTTTAAAAACAACTACTTAACAAGAGCCTTAAGATTGAAGCTCAGCTTTATACAGTGGAGGACAACACCATGGAGCGGCACACACCGTTAGTAGGCCCCAACCACCAATTTTTAAAAACAACTACTTAATGAGAGCCTTAAGGTTGAAGCTCAGCTTTATACAGTGGAGGACAACACCAGGGAGCGGCACACACCGTTAGTAGGCCCCAACCACCAATTTTTAAAAACAAATACTTAATGAGAGCCTGAAGGTTGAAGCTCAGACAAGGAAACCTGTAGGAGAACACCCAGGAGAAGGAGAACACCCAGGAGGAGGAGAACACCCAGGAGGAGGAGAACACCCAGTAGCGTCAGACACCGTTTTAAGGGCCCAACCACACATTTTCAAAACAACTACTTAACGAGAGCCTTAAGATTGAAGCTCAGCTTTATACAGTGGAGGACAACACCAGGGAGCGGCACATACCGTTAGTAGGCCCCAACCACCAATTTTTAAAAACAAATACTTAATGAGAGCCTGAAGGTTGAAGCTCAGACAAGGAAACCTGGAGGAGAACACCCAGGAGGAGGAGAACACCCAGGAGGAGGAGAACACCCAGGAGCGTCAGACACCGTTAGTAGGCCCCAACCACCAATTTTTAAAAACAACTACTTAATGAGAGCCTGAAGGTTGAAGCTCAGCTTTATACAGTGGAGGACAACACCAGGGAGTGGCACACACCGTTAGTAGGGCCCAACCAAAGTTGTAGGCCAAATGCAGTTTAATATCTGCTACTATAGGCCGAAAGCCTAAAGACTGAAGCTCAGCTTTATACAGTGGAGGACAACACCAGGGAGCGGCACACACCGTTAGTAGGGCCCAACCAAAGTTGAAGGCCAAATGCAGTTTAATATCTGCTACTATAGGCCGAAAGCCTAAAGACTGAAGCTCAGCTTTATACAGTGGAGGACAACACCAGGGAGTGGCACACACCGTTAGTAGGGCCCAACCAAAGTTGAAGGCCAAATGCAGTTTAATATCTGCTACTATAGGCCGAAAGCCTAAAGACTGAAGCTCAGCTTTATACAGTGGAGGACAACACCAGGGAGCGGCACACACCGTTAGTAGGGCCCAACCAAAGTTGAAGGCCAAATGCAGTTTAATATCTGCTACTCTAGGCCGAAAGCCTAAAGACTGAAGCTCAGCTTTATACAGTGGAGGACAACACCATGGAGCGGCACACACCGTTAGTAGGCCCCAACCACCAATTTTTAAAAACAACCACTTAATGAGAGCCTTAAGGTTGAAGCTCAGCTTTATACAGTGGAGGACAACACCAGGGAGCAGCACACACCGTTAGTAGGCCCCAACCACCAATTTTTAAAAACAACTACTTAATGAGAGCCTGAAGGTTGAAGCTCAGCTTTATACAGTGGAGGACAACACCAGGGAGCGGCACACACCGTTAGTAGGGCCCAACCAAAGTTGTAGGCCAAATGCAGTTTAATATCTGCTACTATAGGCCGAAAGCCTAAAGACTGAAGCTCAGCTTTATACAGTGGAGGACAACACCAGGGAGCGGCACACACCGTTAGTAGGGCCCAACCAAAGTTGAAGGCCAAATGCAGTTTAATATCTGCTACTGTAGGCCGAAAGCCTAAAGACTGAAGCTCAGCTTTATACAGTGGAGGACAACACCATGGAGCGGCACACACCGTTAGTAGGCCCCAACCCCCAATTTTTAAAAACAACCACTTAATGAGAGCCTTAAGGTTGAAGCTCAACTTTATACAGTGGAGGACAACACCAGGGAGCGGCACACACCGTTAGTAGGCCCCGACCACCAATTTTTAAAAACAAATACTTAATGAGAGCCTGAAGGTTGAAGCTCAGACAAGGAAACCTGTAGGAGAACACCCAGGAGAAGGAGAACACCCAGGAGGAGGAGAACACCCAGGAGGAGGAGAACACCCAGTAGCATCAGACACCGTTTTAAGGGCCCAACCACACATTTTAAAAACAACTACTTAATGAGAGCCTTAAGATTGAAGCTCAGCTTTATACAGTGGAGGACAACACCAGGGAGTGGCACACACCGTTAGTAGGCCCCAACCACCCATTTTTAAAAACAAATACTTAATGAGAGCCTGAAGGTTGAAGCTCAGACAAGGAAACCTGGAGGAGAACACCCAGGAGGAGGAGAACACCCAGGAAGAGGAGAACACCCAGGAGCGTCAGACACTGTTAGTACGCCCCAACCACCAATTTTTAAAAACAACTACTTAATGAGAGCCTGAAGGTTGAAGCTCAGCTTTATACAGTGGAGGACAACACCAGGGAGCGGCACACACCGTTAGTAGGGCCCAACCAAAGTTGTAGGCCAAATGCAGTTTAATATCTGCTACTATAGGCCGAAAGCCTAAAGACTGAAGCTCAGCTTTATACAGTGGAGGACAACACCAGGGAGCAGCACACACCGTTAGTAGGCCCCAACCACCAATTTTTAAAAACAACTACTTAATGAGAGCCTGAAGGTTGAAGCTCAGCTTTATACAGTGGAGGACAACACCAGGGAGCGGCACACACCGTTAGTAGGGCCCAACCAAAGTTGCAGGCCAAATGCAGTTTAACATCTGCTACTATAGGCCGAAAGCCTAAAGACTGAAGCTCAGCTTTATACAGTGGAGGACAACACCAGGGAGCGGCACACACCGTTAGTAGGGCCCAACCAAAGTTGAAGGCCAAATGCAGTTTAATATCTGCTACTATAGGCCGAAAGCCTAAAGACTGAAGCTCAGCTTTATACAGTGGAGGACAACACCAGGGAGCGGCACACACCGTTAGTAGGGCCCAACCAAAGTTGAAGGCCAAATGCAGTTTAATATCTGCTACTCTAGGCCGAAAGCCTAAAGACTGAAGCTCAGCTTTATACAGTGGAGGACAACACCATTGAGCGGCACACACCGTTAGTAGGCCCCAACCACCAATTTTTAAAAACAACCACTTAATGAGAGCCTTAAGGTTGAAGCTCAGCTTTATACAGTGGAGGACAACACCAGGGAGCAGCACACACCGTTAGTAGGCCCCAACCACCAATTTTTAAAAACAACTACTTAATGAGAGCCTGAAGGTTGAAGCTCAGCTTTATACAGTGGAGGACAACACCAGGGAGCGGCACACACCGTTAGTAGGGCCCAACCAAAGTTGTAGGCCAAATGCAGTTTAATATCTGCTACTATAGGCCGAGAGCATAAAGACTGAAGCTCAGCTTTATACAGTGGAGGACAACACCAGGGAGCGGCACACACCGTTAGTAGGGCCCAACCAAACTTGAAGGCCAAATGCAGTTTAATATCTGCTACTGTAGGCCGAAAGCCTAAAGACTGAAGCTCAGCTTTATACAGTGGAGGACAACACCATGGAGCGGCACACACCGTTAGTAGGCCCCAACCACCAATTTTTAAAAACAACCACTTAATGAGAGCCTTAAGGTTGAAGCTCAGCTTTATACAGTGGAGGACAACACCAGGGAGCGGCACACACCGTTAGTAGGCCCCGACCACCAATTTTTAAAAACAAATACTTAATGAGAGCCTGAAGGTTGAAGCTCAGACAAGGAAACCTGTAGGAGAACACCCAGGAGAAGGAGAACACCCAGGAGGAGGAGAACACCCAGGAGGAGGAGAACACCCAGTAGCATCAGACACCGTTTTAAGGGCCCAACCACACATTTTAAAAACAACTACTTAATGAGAGCCTTAAGATTGAAGCTCAGCTTTATACAGTGGAGGACAACACCAGGGAGTGGCACACACCGTTAGTAGGCCCCAACCACCCATTTTTAAAAACAAATACTTAATGAGAGCCTGAAGGTTGAAGCTCAGACAAGGAAACCTGGAGGAGAACACCCAGGAGGAGGAGAACACCCAGGAAGAGGAGAACACCCAGGAGCGTCAGACACTGTTAGTAGGCCCCAACCACCAATTTTTAAAAACAACTACTTAATGAGAGCCTGAAGGTTGAAGCTCAGCTTTATACAGTGGAGGACAACACCAGGGAGCGGCACACACCGTTAGTAGGGCCCAACCAAAGTTGTAGGCCAAATGCAGTTTAATATCTGCTACTATAGGCCGAAAGCCTAAAGACTGAAGCTCAGCTTTATACAGTGGAGGACAACACCAGGGAGCGGCACACACCGTTAGTAGGGCCCAACCAAAGTTGAAGGCCAAATGCAGTTTAAGATCTGCTACTATAGGCTGAAAGCCTAAAGACTGAAGCTCAGCTTTATACAGTGGAGGACAACACCAGGGAGCGGCACACACCGTTAGTAGGCCCCAACCACCAATTTTTAAAAACAAATACTTAATGAGAGCCTGAAGGTTGAAGCTCAGACAAGGAAACCTGGAGGAGAACACCCAGGAGGAGGAGAACACCCAGGAAGAGGAGAACACCCAGTAGGAGGAGAACACCCAGGAGCGGCAGACATCAACAGTAGGCCCCAACCAAACTAGTAGCCCAAATGCAGTTTCCTATTTTTTAAAAAAGCCCGAAAACCTGAATTGAGGACAATTTGAATTAGGGACTGCAGACAGAGTTAGTAGGCTGTCCCCTGTGGACCATGCATCCACCACATTAACCCATTGCGCCGTAATGGACACGTAACCTTCCGTGGCCATGCCTACAGGTCCATGCGTCTGTTGTCAGGTGCACCTTTGTACTCACAGATTGCCAGAGTGCATGGACAATGCGGTCTTTTACATGCTGGTGGAGGGTTGGGATGGCTTTTCTCGCAAAAGAAGTGTCAACTGGGTAGCTCGTAGCGTGGTACAGCGTAGTCCATCATGGCTTTATTAATACTAAATAAAATAAAAAAATAGGCTCTATGCACTTTAAAATAGGTTCCAGGGGCACACGGGCAGCATTGGTGTGGTCAGCGGAGGACGATTGCAAGGAAGGACCGCAGACAGACTTAGTAGGCCTAAAATAAATAAAAATAGGCTCAAGGCACTTAGAGTTATCTCGCAGGGGTACACAGGCAGCATTGGTGTGGTCAGCGGAGGACGATTGCAAGGAGGGACCGCAGACAGGCTTACTAGGCCTAAAATAAATAACAATAGGCTCAAAGCAGTTTTAAATAGGTTACATGGGTACACAGGCAGCATTCGTGTGGTCAGTGGAGGAGGATTGCAAGGAGGGACCGCAGACAGGCTTACTAGGCCTAAAATAAATAAAAATACTCTCAAGGCACTTAGAGTTTTCTTGCAGGGGTAAACAGGCAGCATTGGTGTGGTCAGCGGAGGACGATTGCAAGGAAGGACCGCAGACAGACTTAGTAGGCTTAAAATAAATAAAAATATGCTCAAGGCACTTAGAGTTATTTCGCAGGGCTACACAGGCAGCATTGGTGTGGTCAGCGGAGGACGATTGCAAGGAGGGACCGCAGACAGGCTTACTAGGCCTAAAATAAATAAAAATAGGCTCAAGGCACTTAGAGTTATCTCGCAGGGGTACACAGGCAGCATTGGTGTGGTCAGCGGAGGACGATTGCAAGGAGTGTCTGACACAGTTAGTACTCCCAAAAAATAAATAGATGTTAATGTCTCGCAAAACAACAAAACAAAAAAAAAAGTGTGGCATACTTAGGTACAGGGGTGGGCGCCTCTACTGAGTTTCAGACATAGTAATTTGGCAATATGTATTTACTGGTGTCAATATAGGACACTGACCCTGACTATTTTAACTAGCATCATACATGTCAACAAATTGTTATTGTCAGTGCCAGGCATTGAAGGATGTCAGCGCATAGACTGAACATTGTTGGAGCTGTGAGAGATAATTTTGCACGTGGTAGAGCACAGTTTGAGCTGGGGGGGAGCTCTCTTGTGGCCGGCGATACAGGCCCAGGGCCCCTCATGTTACAACGGTGTGTCTGACGTTGGTTGCGCGCCACCACCGCCAGAGACACTTTATTGTACTATGAGGGACCCAGTGGCAGTGCCGTTGACCAAAAGCGGGCACATCCACCTCTTCAGACAAACGGCACTCTAACGGGTGCTTGCGCCAAGTGGCGAGACCACGGCCCCGTGGGGGTAGTTTTCCCATTTAGGGAGGTGTAAACATGTCGTATGCTGGATAGTGTTGAGCATTCCGATACCGCAAGTATCGGGTATCGGCCGATACTTGCGGGTATCGGAATTCCGATACCGAGATCCGATACTTTTGTGGTATCGGGAATCGGTATCGGGATTAATATCAATGTGTAAAAGAAAGAATTAAAATAAAAAATAGGGATATACTCACCTCTCCGACGCAGCCTGGACTTTACCGCCGTAACCGGGAGCCGTTGTACCTAAAAATGCGCGCTTGAAGGGCCTTAGATGACGTCATGGCGCTCTGATTGGTCTGTAGCGGTCGCGTGACCGCTACGCGACCAATCACAAAGCAGTGACGTCACCTAAGGTCTTTCAAGCGCAATACCTTAGAAGACGTCCGCAGCTTCTGATTGGTCGCGTAGCGGTCGCGTGACCGCTACGCGACCAATCACAAAGCAGTGACGTCACCTAAGGTCTTTCAAGGGCTTGAAAGACCTTAGGTGACGTCACTGCTTTGTGATTGGTCGCGTAGCGGTCACGCGACCGCTACGCGACCAATCAGTCAGAAGCTGCGGACGTCTTCTAAGGTATTTCAAGCGCTTGAAAGACCTTAGGTGACGTCACTGCTTTGTGATTGGTCGCGTAGCGGTCACGCGACCGCTACAGACCAATCAGAGCGCCATGACGTCATCTAAGGCCCTTCAAGCGCGCATTTTTAGGTACAACGGCTCCCGGTTACGGCGGTAAAGTCCAGGCTGCGTCGGAGAGGTGAGTATATCCCTATTTTTTATTTTAATTCTTTCTTTTACACATTGATATGGATCCCAGGGCCTGAAGGAGAGTTTCCTCTCCTTCAGACCCTGGGAACCATACAGGATACCGTCCGATACTTGGTGTCCCATTGACTTGTATTGGTATCGGGTATCGGTATCGGATTAGATCCGATACTTTGCTGGTATCGGCCGATACTTTCCGATACCGATACTTTCAAGTATCGGACGGTATCGCTCAACACTAGTGTTGAGCATTCCGATACCGCAAGTATCGGGTATCGGCCGATACTTGCGGTATCGGAATTCCGATACCGGTATTCCGATACTTGCCGCGTATCGGATACCGGAATCGGAAGCGCCAAGATTCAAAATTCAGAAATTCATCCAATGAGAATGATTCCAAGTGTGGGCACATCCTGTTTAGCATGGAGGGCATGAAAGTACTGGCAAGGCTGTGATTGGCTGCTGTAATGATGTCATGATGCAGTTTAAAAGTCGCTGGCGCCATTTTGCGATCACTCTGCTGTGAATTCAGTTAGTGACAGGACGCTGTTTGCTGACTGAGGGACAGTTTAGAGATAGCGATTTGCTTCTTTGTGCTTTCCAAAGGCTAATTTAGCAACCGCTGTGTTCACCTACTATTCACCTTGCTTTTGCCTTGTAGCGCTGTTTTCACAGCGATCTGCAGGGTCTGTGTGTGTGTGTGTGTGAGTGCAGCCCACTCTCCAGTCTGAGTGCAGCCACATAGGCCATCCATAGTTGGTTGTATTCAGTTCAGGGAGGGTGGTTCATTGCCTCATACTGTTCTTTTTTTTTTTTTTTTTTTTTTTTTCCAAGTAGTGTAGTCTGCTGCTAATTTATTCAAAAAAATCCTATTAGTGTCTTTCCACCCGTCTCCAGCTAATTTGTGGAAAAACACTACATAGGATAAAGTAGAGGAGGGTTTTTGGGCCTTGCAGCGCCGTTTACGGCTGTCTGCACGGTCTCCGTGTGACTGCAGCTCGCCCTGTAATCTGTGAGCAGCTATAGCCTGGTTGTCTCCAGCTCAGGGTTTTTCACTGCGTCATACCGCCAAATCAATTTTCTTTTTTTTCCAAGTAGTGTAGTCTGCTGGTAATTTATTCAAAAAAATCCTATTAGTGTCTTTCCACCCGTCTCCAGCTAATTTGTGGAAAAACACTACATAGGATAAAGTAGAGGAGGGTTTTTGGGCCTTGCAGCGCCGTTTACGGCTGTCTGCACGGTCTCCGTGTGACTGCAGCTCGCCCTGTAGTCTGTGAGCAGCTATAGCCTGGTTGTCTCCAGCTCAGGGTTTTTCACTGCGTCATACCGCCAAATCAATTTTCTTTTTTTTCCAAGTAGTGTAGTCTGCTGCTAATTTAATCCAAAAAATCCTATTAGTGTCTTTCCACCCGTCTCCAGCTAATTTGTGGAAAAACACTACATAGGATAAAGTAGAGGAGGGTTTTTGGGCCTTGCAGCGCCGTTTACGGCTGTCTGCACGGTCTCCGTGTGACTGCAGCTCGCCCTGTAATCTGTGAGCAGCTATAGCCTGGTTGTCTCCAGCTCAGGGTTTTTCACTGCGTCATACCGCCAAATCAATTTTCTTTTTTTTCCAAGTAGTGTAGTCTGCTGGTAATTTATTCAAAAAAATCCTATTAGTGTCTTTCCACCCGTCTCCAGCTAATTTGTGGAAAAACACTACATAGGATAAAGTAGAGGAGGGTTTTTGGACCTTGCAGCGCCGTTTACGGCTGTCTGCACGGTCTCCGTGTGACTGCAGCTCTATCTGTTGTCAGTTCAGCCCCCAAAAAATAAATAAATAATAAAGTTCACCAAACACACCATTTACACCACTTTACATTTCTGTAGGCCACATTAGCTCATATTAAAGTCTAGTCCACACTTTAGATAATTAGTGCTTCTTATACCTGTTAGGAGGAGTTGCTCAGGAATAAGAACACAAATCCGTTAGTACTTTTCTGCTTATCTTTATCAGTCAACCAAGATGAAGAAGGCAGTGAGTAAGGCACGTGGGCGTGGGAGCCGTCGCGGAGCAGGGAGGGGACGTGGGGATTCTGTGCCTGCTGCGGGCACCGGTGACTCATCAGCACCCACTTTCACCAGGCAACAGTCGTTCATGCGAAGCTTTGTGTCCGAGCGCCGTACACCGCTGCTGCGTGAAGAACAAATTGAAGCTGTTGTCGGATGGATGGCAGCTAATGCATCAACTTCCATTAGTGCCACATCCTCTCAGACACAGAGCACTGGAGAGCAGCCATCTGTCTCTTCACCACCTGCCAAATTGCCCAGGCAGACAGAGAGCCCAGGACAGGAGCCGTCTCTACTTCTGTTCTCTGAATCTCTTGGCTTGGAAACAGGGGGCCAGCCAAGCAGCATTGGAGAAATGGAAGAAGAGGCAGGGTGCAGTGATGCCCAACAGCTTTTTCTCTCTTCCTCTGAAGAGGCGGGTGGGGCAGTGCCTCCGGTCACCACATCGCAGGCCGCATCCGCTGATGATGACACTCAGGTGCCACTTACTGGTGCGTGCTCTGCTGCTGAGACTACCCAGGAGGAGCAGTTGGGGGCAGAGGGTAGTGTAGATGATGAGGTCCTTGACCCATCTTGGCGTGAGGGACAGGAAGGTGGTGGGAGCAGCTCTGAGGAAGAGATTCCCCGTACGGCCCAAAGAGGGAGAGGGAGGGGGAAGACTGCGGATCCTGCAGCCTCCACTTTGGCACCCGTTAGGAGCATGTCTCTTCCAAAAGCCAAAAAGGGCGCTCCCAAGACTTGCAGTGCCTGGTCCTTTTTTGACACAGTTGCAGATGACATTTGCTATGTCAAATGCAAGGTGTGTCATCACATAGTAAAAAGAGGTCGAAATGTCAGCAACCTCAATACCTCCAACATGTGGAAAAATGTGCGCAACAGGCACGCGGCGGAGTTAGAAAAACACACTGAAGAGCTAGGCCAAACAACAGCGGCAGCTACCAACTCTTCAGCTCGTGTTGCCTCTTCCTCCAGCTCACACGCAGCTGGTTCAGCTTCCTCCCAGGATCGCCGTGGAAGAACCTCTGGCCCTGTTGTCCAGAGACCCGCTGTAATTCCACCCGCAGCACCACTTTCCCAGTCATCCACACACTCCCAGCCCAGTGTACAGCCATCGGTAGTACAGGCATGGGAGAAAAGACGGCCTTTCTCGGCAAACCACCCGCGAGCACAGGCTCTGACTGCAGGCATTGCCAAACTTCTGTCACTGGAAATGCTGTCATTCAGGCTGGTGGAGACTGACAGCTTCCGTGACTTGATGTCATTGGCAGTCCCACAGTACAATGTGCCCAGCCGCTTTTATTTCAGCAGGCAAGCTGTCCCTGCCCTGCACAAGCATGTGGAGGGACACATAAAACACGCGCTACTGAACGCCGTCAGTAGCAAGGTCCACCTCACCACCGATGCGTGGACCAGTCAACATGGACAGGGGCGATACCTTTCCCTCACTGCCCATTGGGTTAATGTCGTTGAGCCGGGTACAGACCGTGCGAGTGGCACAGGACGTGTCCTGCCCACTCCAAGGATTGCAGGAATCCATTCTGTACGCATTGACTCCTCCTCTTACACCAGTTCCTCAGAATCATCGCTGCAGGAGCCGTCACAGTCCACCTCCACATGGACCCGTGATGAACGTTTACCTGTTACGACCGACATGAGCACAGCCGTGGCCAAACGTCAACAGGCCGTCTTGAAATTAATTTCTTTGGGGAATCGAAGCCACACAGCGCAGGAGCTCTGGAATGCCATCAAGCAGGAGAGTGATGTGTGGTTTGTGCCAGCGAATCTCCAGCCAGGCATGGTAGTGTGTGATAATGGCCGAAATCTGGTGGCAGCTCTGGGCCTCGGCAACCTCACTCACATCCCGTGTCTGGCACATGTGCTCAATTTGGTCATGCAGAGTTTTTTGAGGGACTATCCGGATCTTGATACACTGCTGCACAAGGTCCGCCTAGAGTGTGCTCACTTGTGGCGTTCCAGCACGGCAAAAGCGTGCATTGCGGCTCTGCAGCGCCGACACCGCCTGCCGGAACATCGCATCATATGTGACCTACCTACCAGGTGGAATTCCACGTTACATATGTTGGAGCGGTTGTGTGAGCAGCAGCAAGCTGTAATGGAGTACCAGCTGCATCAGGCGCAAAGAAGTCGCACTCAGCGCCGTTCAGACTTCACAACCACAGAGTGGGCCACTATGAATGACGTCTGCCAGGTTTTGCGTCCCTTCGATTATTCCACGCGGATGGCGAGTGCAGATGATGCACTAGTCAGCATGACTGTCCCCCTTATCTGCCTGCTTGAAAAATCACTGCAAGCGCTAAGGGATGATGTTGTGGAAGAGGTGGAGGATGAGGATTCACCATTTCCATCATCTTCTGGACAGTCTGCGCCACGTGGTTTCTCACAAACGCGTAGGCAGGGGACAGTTTGTGAGGAGGATGAGGAGGAGTCAATGGAGGAGGAAGACATCCGTCCAGAGGAGGGAGTTACAGAATTGTCCAGTACTCAGTGTGTACAGCGAGGGTGGGGTGATGACGAGCGGGCAAAGATCACGCCTCCAGCAGGGGACAGCGTTTCTTGGGCAGTTGGCAGTCTGCAGCACATGGTGGATTACATGCTGCAGTGCCTGAGAAACGACCGCCGCATCGCCCACATTCTCAACATGTCTGAATATTGGGTGTTCACCCTCCTCGATCCTCGCTACCGGGACAATGTAGAAAGCCTCATCACACCGTTGAACCGGGAGCGAAAAATGCGGGAGTACCAAGACACACTGGTGAATTCCATCATCTTCTCCATTCCAAGTGAGAGAAGTGCTGCTAGTGCATTACAAAGCAGCTCAGTGCGTCCAGGCAGTGGTGGAGGCTCTGCACAAAGAGGGAGCAGAAGCAGTGCCTCTGCCCAAGGCAAGACCAGTATGGCCCAACTGTGGCACAGTTTTCTGTGCCCGCCACAAAAGTCAACACCATCACAGACGGCTCCAGTCAGCAGGAGGCAACGGTTCCGTCAGATGGTGACAGACTACATGTCTTGCCCTCTTGCTGTACTCCCAGACGGCTCTTCAACTTTCAAGTTTTGGGTCTCAAAGCTGGATACATGGCCAGAGCTAAGCCAGTATGCATTGGAGGTGCTGGCTTGCCCTGCGGCTAGTGTATTATCGGAACGCGTCTTTAGTGCTGCAGGTGGTGTACTAACTGACCGTCGCATGCGACTATCCTCCGATAACGTTGACCGGCTTACTTTCCTGAAAATGAACAAGGCCTGGATCTCGCAGGAATTTGCCACTCCTCTTCCTGATTAAATAATTAGGTGACTGTCTAAGTTATCCAGGTCTCCTGTTGTGTTCATCTTTCTACCACCTGAACTTAAATTCCTGGGCTCCAACACCGCCAGTTGAGGCTCAGAAGTGCCGTCTGCACAATCAAAACATACGACCCAGTGTTATTGGGTTTCAGTAACGTCAGCTGATCCCCAGCTGTGCAGCCGGCAATGTGTCCTGCGACCGCCACGCAGACACAACAACTGAAATGTAAGGGAACCTGTCCCCCCCCCCAAGGCGTTTGTTACTGAAAGAGCCACCTTGTGCAGCAGTAATGCTGCACAAGGAAAAGGTAGCTATTTTTGTTTAGCTCCTTGCACACGCAGAACTTAACACACTTATAAAATGTGTCCACTGATACCGTAAAACCGTCCCGGAGGTGGGACTTTCCTTCGTAATATGACGCAGCACAGCTGTCATTCCTACCCCCTTGGCGCCGTGCCCCGGCTCCTCAGCATTGTTTAAATCTGTCCCGGAGCCTGCGCTGTCATGTTATCCCTTGGCCAGGCACACTTAGCGCTGCCCATCTTCTGACATCATTTGGTGTCAGGCTGGCTGCGCCTGTGCGGCCGCGCTGGCCGAGAGCCCGCCTCGCATTGTCTTCTGATTTCATCCCACTGTGGGCCTGAGATCCATGGACATGCGCAGTGCATATCTGAACCTCCGCCTCTCACTCATCTCCCTACGCCTTCTTCAGACTGTGCGCCGTCAGCTGATCCCTAATAGCATGCCACGGCCGTGACGCCGCACAGTCTGAAGAAGCCGTAGGGAGGGGAGTGAGAGACGAGGATATGCACTGCGCATGGCCACGGATCCCAGGCCCGCGGTGGGATTACATTAGACGACACTGCGAGGCGGGCTCTCGGCCAGCGCGGCCGCACAGGCGCAGCCAGCCTGACACCAAATGATGTCAGAAGATGGGCAGCGCTAAGTGTGCCTGGCCAAGGGATAACATAACAGCGCAGGCTCCGGGACAGATTTAAACATCGCTGAGGAGCCGGGGCACGGCGCCAAGGGGGTAGGAATGACAGCTGTGCTGCGTCATATTACGAAGGAAAGTCCCACCTCCGGGACGGTTTTACGGTATCAGTGGACACATTTTATAAGTGTGTTAAGTTCTGCGTGTGCAAGGAGCTAAACAAAAATAGCTACCTTTTCCTTGTGCAGCATTACTGATGCACAAGGTGGCTCTTTCAGCTACAAACGCCTTGGGGGGGGGGTTAAAGGTTCCCTTTCTCCAATCAGGCTTCGGCCTACATTGTGTTCCTCTGCTTCTCCTGCTGTCCCTGGGCTCCAACACCGCTAGTTGTTGCCTGGTAGTGCTGTACGCACAGTCAACAGTCGCTCCTCTGTTATTGGGGTACAGTAACGTCAGCTGTTCCCCTGCTGTGTGTGTGGCAATCCCTCCTATCTCCTCCACCTCCCCCTCCTGTCCCTGGGCTCCAACACCGCTAGTTGTTGCCTGGTAGTGCTGTACGCACAGTCCCAACAGTCCCTCCTCTGTTATTGGGGTACAGTAACGTCAGCTGTTCCCCTGCTGTGTGTGTGGCAATCCCTCCTATCTCCTCCACCTCCCCCTCCTGTCCCTGGGCTCCAACACCGCTAGTTGTTGCCTGGTAGTGCTGTACGCACAGTCCCGACAGTCCCTCCTCTGTTATTGGGGTACAGTAACGTCAGCTGTTCCCCTGCTGTGTGTGTGGCAATCCCTCCTATCTCCTCCACCTCCCCCTCCTGTCCCTGGGCTCCAACACCGCTAGTTGTTGCCTGGTAGTGCTGTACGCACAGTCCCGACAGTCCCTCCTCTGTTATTGGGGTACAGTAACGTCAGCTGTTCCCCTGCTGTGTGTGTGGCAATCCCTCCTATCTCCTCCACCTCCCCCTCCTGTCCCTGGGCTCCAACACCGCTAGTTGTTGCCTGGTAGTGCTGTACGCACAGTCCCGACAGTCCCTCCTCTGTTATTGGGGTTCAGTAACGTCAACTGTTCCCCTGATGTGTGTGTGGCAATCCCTCCTATCTCCTCCACCTCCCCCTCCTGTCCCTGGGCTCCAACACCGCTAGTTGTTGCCTGGTAGTGCTGTACGCACAGTCCCGACAGTCCCTCCTCTGTTATTGGGGTACAGTAATGTCAGCTGTTCCCCTGCTGTGTGTGTGGCAATCCCTCCTATCTCCTCCACCTCCCCCTCCTGTCCCTTGGCTCCAACACCGCTAGTTGTTGCCTGGTAGTGCTGTACGCACAGTCCCGACAGTCCCTCCTCTGTTATTGGGGTTCAGTAACGTCAGCTGTTCCCCTGCTGTGTGTGTGGCAATCCCTCCTATCTCCTCCACCTCCTCCTCCTCCTGTCCCTGGGCTCCAACACCGCTAGTTGTTGCCTGTTAGTGCTGTACACACAGTCCCGACAGTCCCTACTCTGTTATTGGGGTTCAGTAACGTCAGCTGTTCCCCTGCTGTGTGTGTGGCAATCCCTCCTATCTCCTCCACCTCCTCCTCCTCCTGTCCCTGGGCTCCAACACCGCTAGTTGTTGCCTGTTAGTGCTGTACGCACAGTCCCGACAGTCCCTCCTCTGTTATTGGGGTTCAGTAACGTCAGCTGTTCCCCTGCTGTGTGTGTGGCAATCCCTCCTATCTCCTCCACCTCCTCCTCCTCCTGTCCCTGGGCTCCAACACCGCTAGTTGTTGCCTGTTAGTGCTGTACGCACAGTACCAACAGTCCCTCCTCTGTTATTGGGGTTCAGTAACGTCAGCTGTTCCCCTGATGTGTGTGTGGCAATCCCTCCTATCTCCTCCACCTCCCCCTCCTGTCTCTGGGCTCCAACACCGCTAGTTGTTGCCTGGTAGTGCTGTACGCACAGTCCCGACAGTCCCTCCTCTGTTATTGGGGTTCAGTAACGTCAGCTGTTCCCCTGCTGTGTGTGTGGCAATCCCTCCTATCTCCTCCACCTCCTCCTCCTCCTGTCCCTGGGCTCCAACACCGCTAGTTGTTGCCTGGTAGTGCTGTTCGCACAGTCCCGACAGTCCTTTCTCTGTTATTGGGGTTCAGTAACGTCAGCTGTTCACCTGCTGTGTGTGTGGCAATCCCTCCTATCTCCTCCACCTCCTCCTCCTCCGGTCCCTGAGCTCCAACACCGCTAGTTGTTGCCTGTTAGTGCTGTACGCACAGTCCCGACAGTCCCTCCTCTGTTATTGGGGTTCAGTAACGTCAGCTGTTCCCCTGCTGTGTGTGTGGCAATCCCTCCTATCTCCTCCACCTCCTCCTCCTGTCCCTGGGCTCCAACACCGCTAGTTGCTGTCCAGAAGTGCCAATGTGTTAGTGGGGTTCAGCACCGCCAGCTGTTCCCCTGCTGTGTATACGGCAACGTGTACTGCGAACGCCACGCAGGCACAACAAGTTAAAATTAAGGGAACCTGTCCCCCCCCCCCAGGCGTTTGTTACTGAAGGAGCCACCTTGTGCAGCAGTAATGATGCAAAGGGAAAAAGTGCCTCTTTTCGTGGTGCTCCTTGCACATGCTGAACCTAACACTTATGAAAAGTGTCCCCTCCTACCGTGATACCGTCCGGTAGGTGGAACTTTCCTTTGTGATGTGACGCAGCACAGCCGTCATTCTTACCCCCTTGGCGCCGTGCGCCGCCTCCTCAGCGTTGTTTGAATCAGTCCCGGAGCCTGCGCTGTTAGGTTAGCCCTTGGCAATGCACACATTTTGCGCTGCCTGTCTTCTGACATCATTTGGTGTCAGGCTGGCTGAGCCTGTGCGGCCGCGCTGGATGAGATCCCGCCTCGTAGTGTCTTCTGATTTAATCCCACTGGGGGTCTGAGATCCATGGACATGCGCAGTGCATATCTGAACCTCCACCTCTCACTCATCTCCCTACGGCTTCTTCAGACTGTGCGGTGTCAGCTGATCCCTAATAGCATGCCACGGCCGTGAGGCCGCACAGTCTGAAGAAGCCGTAGGGAGGGGAGTGAGAGGTGAGGATATGCACTGCGCATGGCCACGGATCCCAGGCCTGCGGTGGGATTACATTAGATGACACTGCGAGGCGGGCTCTTGGCCAGCGCGGCCGCACAGGCGCAGCCAGCCTGACACCAAATGATGTCAGAAGATGGGCAGCGCTAAGTGTGCCTGGCCAAGGGCTAACCTAACAGCGCATGCTCCGGGACTGATTCAAACAACGCTGAGGAGGCGGCGCACGGCGCCAAGGGGGTAAGAATGACGGCTGTGCTGCGTCACATCACAAAGGAAAGTTCCACCTACCGGACGGTATCACGGTAGGAGGGGACACTTTTCATAAGTGTTAGGTTCAGCATGTGCAAGGACCATAATTAAAAGAGCTAAGTTTACCTTTTCCAGCATTACTGCTGTACACGATGGCTCTTTCAGCTACAAACGCCTGGGGGGGGGTTAAAGGTTCTCTTTCAACTTGCTCCAGTGCAGGCTTCGGCCTACACTCTGCTCCCTCTCCTCCTCCTGCTGACCCTGGGCTCTAACACCGCCAGTTGGGGCCCAGATGTGCTAGCTGCACAGAGATAAACACCAGCCAATGTGTCAGTGGGGTTCAGCACCGCCAGCTGTTCCCCTGCTGTGCAGCCAGCAACGTGTCCTGCAACAGCCACGCAGACACAAGAACTGAAATTGAAGGGAACCTGTCCCCCCTCCCCCAGGTGTTTCTACGTTTTACAGCCACCTTGTACGACAGTAATGCTGCATGTGTGCAAGGTGGCTCGGAAACTTATTCTCCTTGCCCATGGGGAACTGAACACGTCTAAAATGAGTCCTCTGAGACCATTAAAACGTCCCTCAGGTGTGATTTTCCTTTGTATTGACACGCAACAAGCTCCTTGGTAGCGCTGCCCGTCTTCTGGCCTCATTGTTTGGCTGGCTGCGCCTCTGCCGCCGCCTTGCCCCACACAACGCCCCACGGTGTCTTATTTATTTTGACTGCGAGGGTGTGATTGACGGGCATGAACGGTGCATTTCTTCGCCTATCCCTCATCTCCTTCCGCCTTCTTCGGACTGTGCGGCTTCATGGCCGTGGCATGCGATAAGGGATCAGCTGACGCCGCATAGTCTGAAGCGGGTGTAAGAACCCAAGCGAGAGGCGAACATATGTACTGCGCCAGGCCATGAATCCCAGCCCCGCAGTGTTTTAACAATGTTAAGACACTGCGGGGCTGGGATTCATGGTCATCGCGAACCGCACCGGCCGACATCAAATGTTGTCAGAGGACGGGCAGCGCTAACAGCGCAAGGCCAAGGGATAACACGACAGCGCAGACTCCTGTGCCGCAAATAACGAAGCTCAGGAGGCCGCGCCAAGCACCAAGGTGGCATATTTGTCAGCTGTGCTGCGTCTCATTACGAAGGGAACTCACGCCTCCAACACAGTTTGACTGTATAAAGGGCTAAATGTTACATAGTTACATAGTTACATAGTTAGTAAGGCCGAAAAAAGACATTTGTCCATCCAGTTCAGCCTATATTCCATCATAATAAATCCCCAGATCTACGTCCTTCTACAGAACCTAATAATTGTATGATACAATATTGTTCTGCTCCAGGAAGACATCCAGGCCTCTCTTGAACCCCTCAACTGAGTTCGCCATCACCACCTCCTCAGGCAAGCAATTCCAGATTCTCACTGCCCTAACAGTAAAGAATCCTCTTCTATTTTGGTGGAAAAACCTTCTCTCCTCCAGACGCAAAGAATGCCCCCTTGTGCCCGTCACCTTCCTTGGTATAAACAGATCCTCAGCGAGATATTTGTATTGTCCCCTTATATACTTATACATGGTTATTAGATCGCCCCTCAGTCGTCTTTTTTCTAGACTAATTAATCCTAATTTCGCTAATCTATCTGGGTATTGTAGTTCTCCCATCCCCTTTATTAATTTTGTTGCCCTCCTTTGTACTCTCTCTAGTTCCATTATATCCTTCTTGAGCACCGGTGCCCAAAACTGGACACAGTACTCCATGTGCGGTCTAACTAGGGATTTGTACAGAGGCAGTATAATGCTCTCATCATGTGTATCCAGACCTCTTTTAATGCACCCCATGATCCTGTTTGCCTTGGCAGCTGCTGCCTGGCACTGGCTGCTCCAGGTAAGTTTATCATTAACTAGGATCCCCAAGTCCTTCTCCATGTCAGATTTACCCAGTGGTTTCCCATTCAGTGTGTAATGGTGACATTGATTCCTTCTTCCCATGTGTATAACCTTACATTTATCATTGTTAAACCTCATCTGCCACCTTTCAGCCCAAGTTTCCAACTTATCCAGATCCATCTGTAGCAGAATACTATCTTCTCTTGTATTAACTGCTTTACATAGTTTTGTATCATCTGCAAATATCAATATTTTACTGTGTAAACCTTCTACCAGATCATTAATGAATATGTTGAAGAGAACAGGTCCCAATACCGACCCCTGCGGTACCCCACTGGTCACAGCGACCCAGTTAGAGACTATACCATTTATAACCACCCTCTGCTTTCTATCACTAAGCCAGTTACTAACCCATTTACACACATTTTCCCCCAGACCAAGCATTCTCATTTTGTGTACCAACCTCTTGTGTGGCACGGTATCAAATGCTTTGGAAAAATCGAGATATACCACGTCCAATGACTCACCGTGGTCCAGCCTATAGCTTACCTCTTCATAAAAACTGATTAGATTGGTTTGACAGGAGCGATTTCTCATAAACCCATGCTGATATGGAGTTAAACAGTTATTCTCATTGAGATAATCCAGAATAACATCCTTCAGAAACCCTTCAAATATTTTACCAACAGTAGAGGTTAGACTTACTGGCCTATAATTTCCAGGTTCACTTTTAGAGCCCTTTTTGAATATTGGCACCACATTTGCTATGCGCCAGTCCTGCGGAACAGACCCCGTCGCTATAGAGTCCCTAAAAATAAGAAATAATGGTTTATCTATTACGTTACTTAGTTCTCTTAGTACTCGTGGGTGTATGCCATCCGGACCCGGAGATTTATCTATTTTAATCTTATTTAGCCGGTTTCGCACCTCTTCTTGGGTTAGATTGGTGACCCTTAATATAGGGTTTTCATTGTTTCTTGGGATTTCACCTAGCATTTCATTTTCCACCGTGAATACCGTGGAGAAGAAGGTGTTTAATATCTTAGCTTTTTCCTCGTCATCTACAACCATTCTTTCCTCACTATTTTTTAAGGGGCCTACATTTTCAGTTTTTATTCTTTTACTATTGATATAGTTGAAGAACAGTTTGGGATTAGTTTTACTCTCCTTAGCAATGTGCTTCTCTGTTTCCTTTTTGGCAGCTTTAGTTAGTTTTTTAGATAAAGTATTTTTCTCCCTATAGTTTTTTAGAGCTTCAATGGTGCCATCCTGCTTTAGTAGTGCAAATGCTTTCTTTTTACTGTTAATTGCCTGTCTTACTTCTTTGTTTAGCCACATTGGGTTTTTCCTATTTCTAGTCCTTTTATTCCCACAAGGTATAAACCGCTTACAGTGCCTATTTAGGATGTTCTTAAACATTTTCCATTTTTTATCTGTATTCTTATTTCTGAGGATATTGTCCCAGTCTACCAGATTAAGGGCATCTCTAAGCTGGTCAAACTTTGCCTTCCTAAAGTTCAGTGTTTTTGTGACTCCCTGACAAGTCCCCCTAGTGAAAGACAGGTGAAACTGTACAATATTGTGGTCGCTATTTCCTAGATGCCCGACCACCTGCAGATTTGTTATTCTGTCAGGTCTATTAGATAGTATTAGGTCTAAAAGTGCTGCTCCTCTGGTTGGATTCTGCACCAATTGTGAAAGGTAATTTTTCTTGGTTATTAGCAGAAACCTGTTGCCTTTATGGGTTTCACAGGTTTCTGTTTCCCAGTTAATATCCGGGTAGTTAAAGTCCCCCATAACCAAGACCTCATTATGGGTTGCAGCTTCATCTATCTGCTTTAGAAGTAGACTTTCCATGATTTCTGTTATATTTGGGGGTTTGTAACAGACCCCAATGAGAATTTTGTTACCATTTTTCCCTCCATGAATTTCGACCCATATGGACTCGACATCCTCATTCCCTTCGCTAATATCCTCCCTTAAAGTGGACTTTAGACAAGACTTTACATAGAGACAAACCCCTCCTCCTCTCCGATTTTTACGATCCTTTCTAAACAGACTGTAACCCTGTAAGTTAACTGCCCAGTCATAGCTTTCATCTAACCATGTCTCGGTTATTCCCACTATGTCAAAGTTACCTGTAGATATTTCTGCTTCTAGTTCTTCCATCTTGTTTGTCAGGCTTCTGGCGTTTGCGAGCATGCAGTTTAGAGGATTTTGTTTTGTTCCAATCTCCTCACTGTGGATTGTTTTAGAAATGTTCTTATCTCCCTTCTGAGTATGTTTTCCTGGGTCTTCTTTGTTCGAGTCTAATGTTTTTCTTCCCGTCCCCTCTACTTCTAGTTTAACGCCCTCCTGATGAGTGTAGCGAGTCTTCTGGCGAATGTGTGTTTCCCAGGTTTGTTGAGGTGTAGTCCGTCTCTGGCGAGGAGTCCATCGTACAAGTAATTTACACCGTGGTCCAGGAATCCGAATCCTTGTTGTCTGCACCATCGTCTTAGCCAGTTGTTCGCATCAAGGATCCTGTTCCATCTCCTGGTGCCATGCCCGTCTACTGGAAGGATAGAAGAAAAAACTACCTGTGCATCCAGTTCCTTTACTTTCTTCCCCAACTCTTCAAAGTCCTTGCAGATTGTCGGTAGGTCCTTCCTTGCCGTGTCATTGGTGCCAACATGTATCAGCAGAAATGGGTGGACGTCCTTGGAGCTGAAGAGCTTTGGTATCCTATCGGTCACATCCTTGATCATCGCACCTGGAAGGCAGCATACTTCTCTTGCGGTTATGTCCGGTCTGCAGATGGCTGCTTCTGTGCCTCTCAGTAGTGAGTCTCCCACCACCACCACTCTTCGTTGCTTCTTGGCTGTACTTTTTGCTGTCACTTGTTGCTGTGTGCCCTTTTCTTTTTTGCTTGCTGGTATTGCTTCATCCTTAGGTGTGCCATCTTCATCCTCTACAAAGATTTGATATCGGTTCTTCAGTTGTGTGGTTGGTGATTTTTCCATGGTCTTCTTGCTTCTTTTGGTCACATGCTTCCACTCATCTGCTTTTGGAGGTTCTCTGACACTTTTTTCACCTTCTGTGACCAGTAGAGATGCTTCTGTTCTGTCTAGGAAGTCTTCATTCTCTTTGATGAGTTTCAAAGTTGCTATTCTTTCTTCCAGGCCTCGCACCTTTTCTTCTAAAAGGGCCACTAGTCTACACTTCTGACAGGTGAAATTGGATTCTTCTTCTGGTCGATCTGTGAACATGTAGCACATGCTGCAGCTCACCATGTAGGTTGTCACATCTGCCATGTTGCTCCTAGATCCTGCTGACTTGCTGTGTGTTTTCCTTCTTGTGTAATCTACTCAGCCAAGCTTTCTTGCAATAATGTCCTACAAGCAAAAATTCTTGCTGAGGGAGACTCTTTGCTTTTCCCAGAAGGCACCTGGAATATGCAAATTATCCTCCTCAAGCTTGAATCCCTGGTTTGGTGATGCTTTCCAAGCAGCTGATCCCGGCTGTACCCAACGATCTTCTTGCTGAGGGAGACTCTTTGCTTTTCCCAGAAGGCACCTGGAATATGCAAATTATCCTCCTCAAGCTTGAATCCCTGGTTTGGTGATGCTTTCCAAGCAGCTGGTCCCGGCTGTACCCAACGATCTTCTTGCTGAGGGAGACTCTTTGCTTTTCCCAGAAGGCACCTGGAATATGCAAATTATCCTCCTCAAGCTTGAATCCCTGGTTTGGTGATGCTTTCCAAGCAGCTGGTCCCGGCTGTACCCAACGATCTTCTTGCTGAGGGAGACTCTTTGCTTTTCCCAGAAGGCACCTGGAATATGCAAAGTATCCTCCTCAAGCTTGAATCCCTGGTTTGGTGATGCTTTCCAAGCAGCTGGTCCCGGCTGTACCCAACGATCTTCTTGCTGAGGGAGACTCTTTGCTTTTCCCAGAAGGCCCTGGAATATGCAAATTATCCTCCTCAAGCTTGAATCCCTGGTTATATGTGTTTCATTCGGCGTGTGCAAGGAGAAAAATTAAAAGAGCAACCTTTGACTTGTGCGGCACTACTGCTGCATAAGCTGTGGCTCTTCTAGTTTGTAACCCCTGAGGGGGGGTTAAAGGTTACCTTTGAAATCGGTTCAATTAGGCTTCGGCCTACACTCTGCTCCACCGGCAGAGCCCGGGCTCCAACACCGCTAGTTGCTGTCCGGAAGTGCTGGCTGCACAGAGCCAAACACCTCGCCAATGTGTCAGTGGGGTTCAGCACCGCCAGCTGTTCCCCTGCTGTGTAGCCGGCAACGTGTCCTGCGACAGCCACGCAGGCACAACAGACCCAAATCTGCCGCCAGTGCAGGCTTCGGCCTACACTCCCCTCCCCCTGCTCCTCCTCCTGCTCCTCCTCCTGCTGACCCTGGGATCTAACACCGCCAGTTGGGGCCCGGTACTGCTAGCTGCACAGAGAAAAACACCAGCCAATGTGTCAGTGGGGTCCAGCACCGCCAGCTGTTCCCCTGCTGTGTAGCCGGCAACGTGTACTGTGACAGCCACGCAGACACAAGAACTGAAATTGAAGGGAACCTGTCCCCCCTCCCCCAGGTGTTTCTATGGTTTACAGCCACCTTGTACAGCAGTAATGCTGCATGTGTGCAAGGTGGCTCGGAAACTTATTCTCCTTGCCCATGGGGAATTGAACACGTCTAAAATGAGTCCTCTGAGACCATTAAAACGTCCCTCAGGTGTGATTTTCCTTTGTATTGACACGCAACAAGCTCCTTGGTAGCGCTGCCCGTCTTCTGGCCTCATTGTTTGGCTGGCTGCGCCTCTGCCGCCGCCTTGCCCCACACAACGCCCCTCGGTGTCTTATTTATTTTGACTGCGAGGGTGTGATTGACGGGCATGAACGGTGCATTTCTTCGCCTATCCCTCATCTCCTTCCGCCTTCTTCGGACTGTGCGGCTTCATGGCCGTGGCATGCGATAAGGGATCAGCTGACGCCGCATAGTCTGAAGCGGGTGTAAGAACCCAAGCGAGAGGCGAACATATGTACTGCGCCAGGCCATGAATCCCAGCCCCGCAGTGTTTTAACAATGTTAAGACACTGCGGGGCTGGGATTCATGGTCATCGCGAACCGCACCGGCCGACATCAAATGTTGTCAGAGGACGGGCAGCGCTAATAGCGCAAGGCCAAGGGATAACACGACAGCGCAGACTCCTGTGCCGTAAATAACGAAGCTCAGGAGGCCGCGCCAAGCACCAAGGTGGCATATTTGTCAGCTGTGCTGCGTCTCATTACGAAGGGAACTCACGCCTCCAACACAGTTTGACTGTATAAAGGGCTAAATGTTATACGTGTTTCATTCGGCGTGTGCAAGGAGAAAAATTAAAAGAGCAACCTTTGACTTGTGCGGCACTACTGCTGCATAAGCTGTGGCTCTTCTAGTTTGTAACCCCTGAGGGGGGGTTAAAGGTTACCTTTGAAATCGGTTCAATTAGGCTTCGGCCTACACTCTGCTCCACCGGCAGAGCCCGGGCTCCAACACCGCTAGTTGCTGTCCGGAAGTGCTGGCTGCACAGAGCCAAACACCTCGCCAATGTGTCAGTGGGGTTCAGCACCGCCAGCTGTTCCCCTGCTGTGTAGCCGGCAACGTGTCCTGCGACAGCCACGCAGGCACAACAGACCCAAAGCTGCCGCCAGTGCAGGCTTCGGCCTACACTCCCCTCCCCCTGCTCCTCCTCCTGCTCCTCCTCCTGCTGACCCTGGGCTCTAACACCGCCAGTTGGGGCCCGGTACTGCTAGCTGCACAGAGAAAAACACCAGCCAATGTGTCAGTGGGGTCCAGCACCGCCAGCTGTTCCCCTGCTGTGTAGCCGGCAACGTGTCCTGCGACAGCCACGCAGACACAAGAACTGAAATTGAAGGGAACCTGTCCCCCCTCCCCCAGGTGTTTCTATGGTTTACAGCCACCTTGTACAGCAGTAATGCTGCATGTGTGCAAGGTGGCTTGGAAACTTATTCTCCTTGCCCATGGGGAACTGAACACATCTAAAATGAGTCCTCTGAGACCATTAAAACGTCCCTCAGGTGTGATTTTCCTTTGTATTGACACGCAACAAGCTCCTTGGTAGTGCTGCCCGTCTTCTGGCCTCATTGTTTGGCTGGCTGCGCCTCTGCTGCCGCCTTGCCCCACACAACGCCCCTCGGTGTCTTATTTATTTTGACTGCGAGGGTGTGATTGACGGGCATGAACGGTGCATTTCTTCACCTATCCCTCATCTCCTTCCGCCTTCTTCGGACTGTGCGGCTTCATGGCCGTGGCATGCGATAAGGGATCAGCTGATGCCGCATAGTCTGAAGCGGGTGTAAGAACCCAAGCGAGAGGCGAACATATGTACTGCGCCAGGCCATGAATCCCAGCCCCGCAGTGTTTTAACAATGTTAAGACACTGCGGGGCTGGGATTCATGGTCATCGCGAACCGCACCGGCCGACATCAAATGTTGTCAGAGGACGGGCAGCGCTAACAGCGCAAGGCCAAGGGATAACACGACAGCGCAGACTCCTGTGCCGCAAATAACGAAGCTCAGGAGGCCGCGCCAAGCACCAAGGTGGCATATTTGTCAGCTGTGCTGCGTCTCATTACGAAGGGAACTCACGCCTCCAACACAGTTTGACTGTATAAAGGGCTAAATGTTATACGTGTTTCATTCGGCGTGTGCAAGGAGAAAAATTAAAAGAGCAACCTTTGACTTGTGCGGCACTACTGCTGCATAAGCTGTGGCTCTTCTAGTTTGTAACCCCTGAGAGGGGGTTAAAGGTTACCTTTGAAATCGGTTCAATTAGGCCTCCGCCTACACTCTGCTCCACCGGCAGAGCCCGGGCTCCAACACTGCTAGTTGCTGTCCGGAAGTGCTGGCTGCACAGAGCCAAACACCTCGCCAATGTGTCAGTGGGGTTCAGCACCGCCAGCTGTTCCCCTGCTGTGTAGCCGGCAACGTGTCCTGCGACAGCCACGCAGGCACAACAGACCCAAAGCTGCCGCCAGTGCAGGCTTCGGCCTACACTCCCCTCCCCCTGCTCCTCCTCCTGCTCCTCCTCCTGCTGACCCTGGGCTCTAACACCGCCAGTTGGGGCCCGGTACTGCTAGCTGCACAGAGAAAAACACCAGCCAATGTGTCAGTGGGGTCCAGCACCGCCAGCTGTTCCCCTGCTGTGTAGCCGGCAACGTGTCCTGCGACAGCCACGCAGACACAAGAACTGAAATTGAAGGGAACCTGTCCCCCCTTCCCCAGGTGTTTCTATGGTTTACAGCCACCTTGTACAGCAGTAATGCTGCATGTGTGCAAGGTGGCTCGGAAACTTATTCTCCTTGCCCATGGGGAACTGAACACGTCTAAAATGAGTCCTCTGAGACCATTAAAACGTCCCTCAGGTGTGATTTTCCTTTGTATTGACACGCAACAAGCTCCTTGGTAGCGCTGCCCGTCTTCTGGCCTCATTGTTTGGCTGGCTGCGCCTCTGCCGCCGCCTTGCCCCACACAACGCCCCTCGGTGTCTTATTTATTTTGACTGCGAGGGTGTGATTGACGGGCATGAACGGTGCATTTCTTCGCCTATCCCTCATCTCCTTCCGCCTTCTTCGGACTGTGCGGCTTCATGGCCGTGGCATGCGATAAGGGATCAGCTGACGCCGCATAGTCTGAAGCGGGTGTAAGAACCCAAGCGAGAGGCGAACATATGTACTGCGCCAGGCCATGAATCCCAGCCCCGCAGTGTTTTAACAATGTTAAGACACTGCGGGGCTGGGATTCATGGTCATCGCGAACCGCACCAGCCGACATCAAATGTTGTCAGAGGACAGGCAGTGCTAACAGCGCAAGGCCAAGGGATAACATGACAGCGCAGACTCCTGTGCCGCAAATAACGAAGCTCAGGAGGCCGCGCCAAGCACCAAGGTGGCATATTTGTCAGCTGTGCTGCGTCTCATTACGAAGGGAACTCACGCCTCCAACACAGTTTGACTGTATAAAGGGCTAAATGTTATATGTGTTTCATTCGGCGTGTGCAAGGAGAAAAATTAAAAGAGCAACCTTTGACTTGTGCGGCACTACTGCTGCATAAGCTGTGGCTCTTCTAGTTTGTAACCCCTGAGGGGGGGTTAAAGGTTACCTTTGAAATCGGTTCAATTAGGCTTCGGCCTACACTCTGCTCCACCGGCAGAGCCCGGGCTCCAACACCGCTAGCTGCTGTCTGGAAGTGCTGGCTGCACAGAGCCAAACACCTCGCCAATGTGTCAGTGGGGTTCAGCACCGCCAGCTGTTCCCCTGCTGTGTAGCCGGCAACGTGTCCTGCGACCGCCACGCAGGCACAACAGACCCAAAGCTGCCGCCAGTGCAGGCTTCGGCCTACACTCCCCTCCCCCTGCTCCTCCTTCTGCTGACCCTGGGCTCTAACACCGCCAGTTGGGGCTCTAGGAAGACAAGCTTGAATAGGTCCCCATCCTGGTTCCAGTACCGTCAGCTGGTTCCGGGCAGAGCCTTTGGCTTAGGTGCCTCCCTCTGGGTATCCGAGTTCCACCAACGTCAGGTGGTCCTTGGTAGTGCTTTCAGGCACGGGTACCTCCTGCTTAGTAACCGGGTTCCAGTAACGTCAGCTGGTCCTCGGTAGTTCCATTGGCTCTTGGACCTTCGGCTACCCATCCAGGTTCCAGTACCGTCAGCTGGTTCTCGGCAGTGTCTTTTGCTCTTGTACCTTCTGCTCCCCATCCTGGTTCCAGTACCGTCAGCTGGTTCCGGGCAGAGCCTTTGGCTTAGGTGCCTCCCTCTGGGTATCCGAGTTCCACCAACGTCAGGTGGTCCTTGGTAGTGCTTTCAGGCACGGGTACCTCCTGCTTAGTAACCGGGTTCCAGTAACGTCAGCTGGTCCTCGGTAGTTCCATTGGCTCTTGGACCTTCGGCTACCCATCCGGGTTCCAGTACCGTCAGCTGGTTCTCGGCAGTGTCTTTTTCTCTTGTACCTTCTGCTCCCCATCCTGGTTCCAGTACCGTCAGCTGGTTCCGGGCAGAGCCTTTGGCTTAGGTGCCTCCCTCTGGGTATCCGAGTTCCACCAACGTCAGGTGGTCCTTGGTAGTTCTTTCAGGCACGGGTACCTCCTGCTTAGTAACCGGGTTCCAGTAATGTCAGCTGGTCCACGGTAGTTCCATTGGCTCTTGGACCTTCGGGTAGCCATACGAGTTCCAGTTCCATCAGCTGTTTCTCGGCATTTTCTCAGCCTTCTTGTACCTTCTGCTACATTTCCAAGTTCAAGACCCTAAAGACGATGACCCTGAAGACCACCCCTAAGATGATGACGACACCAGAGACGACAACCTCCGAGATGACGACGACCCTGGAGACGATGACCCTGAAGACGACCCCGATGACGACGACCCCGATGACGACGACCCCGGAGACGACGACCCTGGAGACGACGACGACATGGGAGACCGAGAAGCAGAAGAACAAGAGGCTGCAGAACAAAGAGCAGAAGAACATTAAGCATAAGACTAAATATCAGAGCAAAATATATTATCTAAATTATAAGCAGAAGAAGACTAAGCAGTGTATGGGGGTGAGTCCGTTCCTCCTCGTGGTGCCCCTGGATAAAGCCTGATGCTGCAGGCCAAACTGAACGCGGACAAATGTAACTCTTTTGTGACAGGCAGAACGGAAGGTGTAATCTTCAAACTTTTATAGATAACAACTACGGGAATGCCTGTCACAAATAAGAATATGATGAAGAAGTTAAATATGAAAAAGATAATAGTTAAATAAAAAGAATATGAACAATGTAAAAAAAAAAAATTAGAGGTAGAATAAGATGAATAAGGTGAAGATAGTTGATGTCAAAGAAGCTGATGATGAGGATAATGAAGAAGAAAGTGTGGGAGAAGTAAAAAAGAAGGTGAAGGACGTGGAAGTAGTGAAACATCAATATCTGACAAAATAAAAAAAAAATAGTCAAAATCTTTCTAACGCCGACCGTCATAAAAAAAAACAAAAAAACCTGCTATTCTATTTGTTTGGGCTAAACCTCTGTGCCTTTAATGTCTCCGCCACCTCCCCCAATACATCCTACATTATTCTTAGTTGTTTTCCTTCATGTAGAATTAACCTACAAGGAAAGAAAGGGTTTATTTTAATTCCGATATTTTCGTCCCATTGACTTGCATTGGGATCGGGTATCGGTATCGGATTAGATCCGATACTTTGACGGTATCGGCCGATACTTTCCGATACCGATACTTTCCGATATCGGAAGGTATCGCTCAACACTATCCCTGACTGCTTTGGCCTGGCGACGAAAGCTGCACAGATACTGCAGGTGGTGCGGGAAATGGCGGGCTTACAGGGAGGGAAGGGATGTAGCGTTGCTGACTAGCTTCATTGGCCGAGGGTGCTGCAACCTTTAGGGACGTTTGGTAGTTAATCCAGGCTTGCAAATGCGTGGTGGTTAAATGTCTATGCATGCAACTTGTATTTAGACTTTTAAGATTCTGACCTCAGCTTAAGGTAGTTGAACATTTTTGACAGATGACTTTGCGCTGTTCATTTGGATGTTGTTTAAAAAAATGCCAGACTGCACTCTTTCTACTATTGGATACCTTTTCAGGCATTGCAGACTGAGCTTCTTTAACCGGATGGCCATGCTGTCCTCCAACTGGTTTTGGTTTTGCCAAGCGTTTTTGGCCAGATACGGGCCCAGCAGATGGAACCTGTTGTGATGTTGATGCCTGCTGTGGCTCCTCCTCCTCCGCTTCAGAACTACTGCCGCCTGCACCCTGTTCCCCCAATGGCTGCCAATCGGGGTCAACAACTGGGTCATCTATGACCTCCTCTTCTATGTCGTGTGCAACTTCGTCTGTGTCACCGTGTAAGCGGGTGGTAAAGCATTCGTGACGGGGCACCATAGTCTCCGCTGGGTTTGATTCTGGCTCAGTACACTGCGAGGGCAATGTTCTGGTCTGAGTCAAAGGAACAGCATAGTAATCTGGCTGTGGCTGTGCATCTGTCCACTCCATGTCTGATTCAACTTCTAATGGGCATGGCCTGTTAACTGTTTCACTGTCTAACCCAGGAACGGTATGTGTAAAGAGCTCCATGGAGTAACCCATTGTGTCGCCTGACACATCCTTCTCTCTTGTTCTGGTTGAAGAAGACAAGGAAGCGACTTGTCCCTGACCGTGAACATCCACTAACGACGCGCTGCCTTTACATTTAGCACTTTCAGAAGAGGAGGCAAAAGAGCTAGAGGCTGAGTCAGCAAGGAAAGCCAAAACTTGTTCGTGCTCCGGCTTTAAAAGCGGTTTTCCTACTCCCAGAAAAGGGAGCGTTTGAGGCCTTGTGTAGCCAGACGACGAACCTGGCTCAACAACTCGAGACTTAGGTGCTGTACTGCTTTTACCACGACCACCTGATGCTCCATCACCACTACCATCATTACCAGCTGACAATGACCGCCCACGGCCACGACCTCTTCCACCAGACTTCCTCATTGTTTGCAAAACGTAACCAAAGTAACGGTATTTGTTACTGTAAAACAACTTATAAGGTGAACTCAAACTTCTGTAGGATTTATATATACCTTTATAGGTGCCTGACACTGAAAGGAAAATCAGGCCCAATGTTACACACTAGGTTTTCTGTGCCCCAATAATTTGAGACAGATGGCACACACAGGACCGGCACTCAAGCAGAAATGCCAATCTTAATTTCCACTATTTTTTTTTTCAGGGAGAATTTAAAAAAAATAAAAAAAATTAACGGTATGACACACTAGGTTTTCTGTGCCCCAATAATTTGAGACAGATGGCACACACAGGACCGGCACTCAAGCAGAAATGCCAATCTTAATCTCCCACTATTTTTTGTTTTCAGGGAGAATTTAAAAAAAAAAAAAATAACAGTATGACACACTAGGTTTTCTCTGCCCCAATAATTTGAGACAGATGGCACACACAGGACCGGCACTCAAGCAGAAATGCCAATCTTAATCTCCCACTATTTTTTTTTTTCAGATAGAATTAAAAAAAAAAAAATTAACAGTATGACACACTAGGTTTTCTGTGCACCAATAATTTGAGACAGATGGCACACACAGGACCGGCACACACAGGACCGGCACTCAAGCAGAAATGCCAATCTTAATCTCCCACTATTTTTCTTTTTCAGGGAGAATTTAAAAAAAAAAATTAATTAACAGTATGACACACTAGGTTTTCTGTGCACCAATAATTTGAGACAGATGGCACACACAGGACCGGCACTCAAGCAGAAATGCCAATCTTAATCTCCCACTATTTTTTTTTTTCAGGGAGAATTACAAAAAAAGAAAAAATGGCCCAGTATTACACACTAGGTTTTCTGTGGCACACAATGAGAGACAGATGCCACACACAGCACTGGCACAGAGGCAGACTTGCCAATCTTTATCTCCCACTATTTTTTTTTTTTCAGGGAGAATTAACAAAAAAAAAAAATGGCCCAGTATTACACACTAGGTTTTCTGTGGCACACAATGAGAGACAGATGCCACACACAGCACTGGCACAGAGGCAGACTTGCCAATCTTTATCTCCCACTATTTATTTTTTTTTTTTTCAGGGAGAATAAAAAAAAATGGCCCAGTATTACACACTAGGTTTTCTGTGGCACACAATGAGAGACAGATGCCACACACAGCACTGGCACAGAGGCAGACTTGCCAATCTTTATCTCCCACTATTTATTTATTTTTTTCAGGGAGAATTAAAAAAAAAGAAAATGGCCCAGTATTACACACTAGGTTTTCTGTGGCACACAATGAGAGACAGATACCACACACAGCACTGGCACAGAGGCAGACTTGCCAATCTTTATCTCCCACTATTTATTTTTTTTTTTTCAGGGAGAATTAAAAAAAAAAATGGCCTAGTATTACACACTAGGTTTTCTGTGGCACACAATTAGAGACAGATGCCACACACAGCACTGGCACAGAGGCAGACTTGCCAATCTTTATCTCCCACTATTTTTTTTTTTCAGGGAGAATTAAAAAAAAAATGGCCCAGTATTACACACTAGGTTTTCTGTGGCACACAATGAGAGACAGATTCCACACACAGCACTGGCACAGAGGCAGACTTGCCAATCTTTATCTCCCTGCAGTAATCTCAGAAAAGTATGGCAGGCAGCTATAAAAAGGACAGCTGCACACAAAAGTGTGGACAAACAAACAAGATAGCTGTGCAGAAAGGAAGGAACAACAGGATTTGTGCTTTGAAAAAAGCAGTTGGTTTGCACAGTGGCATACACACACAGCAACGCAGCTATCAGGGAGCCTTCTAGGGCAGCCCAATGAGCTACAGCGCTGAGGAAAAAAAAATGTAGCTTCCACTGTCCCTGCAAACAAAAGGTGGTGTTGGACAGTGGAAATCGCTACAGCACAAGCGGTTTGGGGTGAATGTACCCTTCCTAACACTATCCCTGCTTCTGACGAAGCGGCAGCAACCTCTCGCTATGCTCAGATCAGCAGCAGTAAGATGGCGGTCGGCGGGAATGCCCCTTTATAGCCCCTGTGACGCCGCAGAAAGCAAGCCAATCTGTTGTGAATTTGGATTCTGGGCTCCCCCGGTGGCTACTGGTGGAATTGAACTGGTGTCTTCATCTTCTCTGTTCACCTGTTTCCATCAAGATGTGGGAGTCGCTATATAACCTTGCTGCTCTGTTAGTTGCTTGCCGGTCAACAATGTTATCAGAAGCCTCTCTGTGCTTGTTCCTGCTCCTAGACAACTACTAGATAAGTTGGACTCTTGTCCATGTTTGTTTTTGCATTTTTGTTCCAGTTCACAGCTGTAGTTTCGTTACTGTGTCTGGAAAGCTCTTGTGAACAGGAATTGCCACTCTGGTGTTATGAGTTAATGCCAGAGTTTTAAAGTAATTTCTGGATGGTGTTTTGATAGGGTTTTCAGCTGACCATGAAAGTGTCCTTTCTGTCTTCTGCTATGTAGTAAGTGGACCTCAAATTTGCTAAACCTATTTTCATACTACGTTTGTTATTTCATCTTTATTCACCGCCAATACATGTGGGGGGCCTCTGTCTCCTTTCGGGGTATTTCTCTAGAGGTGAGCTAGGACTGATATTTTCCTCTGCTAGCATTATTTAGTCCTCCGGCTGGTGCTGGGCATCTAGAATCAACGTAGGCATGCTACCCGGCCACTGCTAGTTGTGCGTTAGGTTTAGTTCATGGTCAGCTCAGTTCCCATCTTCCAAGAGCTAGTTCCTATATATGCTTATGCTATGTTCTCTTGCCATTGAGATCATGACAGTTTGACCGGCCCACTAAAGGGTTAAAATCCTTGGCTGAGAAAGGAGAGAAATAAGTAGTCTGCTGAAATTTTTTTTTTTTTTTTTTTTCTCTCCTTCTAATCTTTGAATGGCTCTGTGTCCACCTGTTTGTAATGGATCTTCAGAGTGTAACTGCAGGTTTGAATAATCTCGCCACGAAGGTACAAAATTTGCAAGATTTTGTTTGTCATGCACCTGTATCTGAGCCGAGAATTCCTTTGCCGGAATTTTTCTCGGGGAATAGATCTGGGTTTCAGAATTTTCGAAATAATTGCAAATTATTTTTGTCCCTGAAATCTCGCTCTGCCGGAGACCCTGCACAGCAGGTCAGGATTGTGATTTCCTTGCTCCGGGGCGACCCTCAAGACTGGGCTTTTTCATTGACACCAGGGGATCCTGCGTTGCTCAATGGGGATGCGTTTTTTCTGGCCTTGGGGTTGCTTTATAACGAACCTCATTTGGAGCTTCAGGCAGAAAAAACTTTGATGTCCCTATCTCAGGGGCAAGATGAAGCGGAAATTTACTGCCAAAGATTCCGTAAATGGTCTGTGCTTACTCAGTGGAATGAGTGCGCCCTGGCGGCGACTTTCAGAGAGGGTCTCTCTGATGCCATTAAGGATGTTATGGTGGGGTTCCCTGTGCCTGCGGGTCTGAATGAGTCCATGACAATGGCTATTCAGATCGATAGGCGTTTTCGGGAGCGCAAACCAGTGCACCATCTGGCGGTGTCCACTGAGAAGTCGCCAGAGAGTATGCAGTGTGATAGAATTCTGTCCCGAAGCGAGCGGCAGAATTTTAGACGGAAAAATGGGTTGTGTTTCTATTGTGGTGATTCTACTCATGTTATATCAGCATGCTCTAAGCGCACTAAAAAGCTTGGTAAATCTGTTTCCATTTGCACCTTACCGTCTAAGTTTATTCTATCTGTGACCCTGATTTGCTCTTTGTCATCTATTACCACGGACGCCTATGTCGACTCTGGCGCCGCTTTGAGTCTTATGGATTGGTCCTTTGCCAAACGCTGTGGGTATGATTTAGAGCCTTTGGAGACTCCTATTCCTCTGAAGGGGATTGACTCCACCCCATTGGCTAATAAAAAACCACAATACTGGACACAAGTAACTATGCGTATTAATCCGGATCACCAGGAGATTATTCGCTTTCTGGTGCTGTATAATCTACATGATGATTTGGTGCTAGGATTGCCTTGGCTGCAATCTCACAACCCAGTCCTCGACTGGAGAGCTATGTCTGTGTTGAGCTGGGGATGTAAGGGGGCTCATGGGGATGTACCTGTGGTTTCCATTTCATCATCTATTCCCTCTGAAATTCCTGAGTTCCTGTCTGACTATCGTGACGTCTTTGAAGAATCCAAGCTTGGTTCGTTACCTCCGCACCGAGAGTGCGATTGTGCCATAGATTTAATCCCAGGTAGTAAATACCCAAAGGGTCGTTTATTTAATCTGTCTGTGCCTGAACATGCTGCTATGCGAGAATATATAAAGGAGTCCTTGGAAAAGGGACATATTCGTCCATCGTCATCTCCCTTAGGAGCCGGTTTTTTCTTTGTGTCAAAAAAAGACGGCTCTTTGAGACCATGTATTGATTATCGGCTTTTGAATAAAATCACTGTTAAATATCAATACCCATTGCCGTTGCTGACTGATTTGTTTGCTCGCATAAAGGGGGCCAAGTGGTTCTCTAAGATTGACCTTCGTGGGGCGTATAATTTGGTGCGAATCAGGCAGGGGGATGAGTGGAAAACCGCATTTAATACGCCCGAGGGCCACTTTGAGTATTTAGTGATGCCTTTTGGTCTTTCAAATGCTCCGTCAGTTTTCCAGTCCTTTATGCATGATATTTTTCGTGATTATTTGGATAAATTTATGATTGTGTATCTGGATGATATTCTGATTTTTTCGGATGACTGGGACTCTCATGTCCAGCAAGTCAGGAGGGTTTTTCAGGTTTTGCGGTCTAATTCTTTGTGTGTGAAGGGTTCTAAGTGTGTTTTTGGGGTACAGAGGATTTCCTTTTTGGGATATATTTTTTCCCCCTCTTCCATTGAAATGGATCCTGTCAAGGTTCAAGCTATTTGTGATTGGACGCAGCCCTCTTCTCTTAAGAGTCTTCAGAAATTTTTGGGCTTTGCTAACTTTTATCGTCGATTTATTGCTGGTTTTTCGGATATTGCTAAGCCATTGACCGATTTGACTAAGAAGGGTGCTGATGTTGCTGATTGGTCCCCTGATGCTGTGGAGGCCTTTCGGGAGCTTAAGCGCCGTTTTTCCTCTGCCCCTGTGTTGTGTCAGCCTGATGTTGCTCTACCTTTTCAGGTTGAGGTCGACGCTTCTGAGATCGGAGCTGGGGCAGTGTTGTCGCAGAAAAGTTCTGACTGCTCCGTGATGAGGCCTTGTGCCTTCTTTTCCCGCAAATTTTCGCCCGCTGAGCGGAATTATGATGTTGGGAATCGGGAGCTTTTGGCCATGAAGTGGGCTTTTGAGGAGTGGCGCCATTGGCTTGAGGGGGCCAGACATCAGGTGGTGGTATTGACTGACCACAAAAATTTGATTTATCTTGAGACCGCCAGGCGCCTGAAATCTAGACAGGCGCGCTGGTCATTATTTTTCTCTCGGTTTAATTTTGTGGTGTCATACCTACCGGGTTCTAAGAATGTTAAGGCGGATGCCCTTTCTAGGAGTTTTGAGCCTGACTCGCCTGGTAACTCTGAGCCCACAGGTATCCTTAAGGATGGAGTGGTATTGTCAGCCGTTTCTCCAGACCTGCGGCGGGCCTTGCAGGAGTTTCAGGCGGATAGACCTGATCGTTGCCCACCTGATAAACTGTTTGTTCCTGATGATTGGACCAGTAGAGTCATCTCTGAGGTTCATTCTTCTGCGTTGGCAGGTCATCCTGGCATTTTTGGTACCAGGGATTTGGTGGCAAGGTCCTTCTGGTGGCCTTCCCTGTCACGAGATGTGCGAGGCTTTGTGCAGTCTTGTGACGTTTGTGCTCGGGCCAAGCCTTGTTGTTCTCGGGCTAGTGGATTATTGTTGCCCTTGCCTATTCCTAAGAGGCCTTGGACGCACATCTCGATGGATTTTATTTCAGATCTGCCTGTTTCTCAGAAGATGTCTGTCATCTGGGTGGTGTGTGACCGTTTCTCTAAGATGGTCCATTTGGTTCCTCTGCCCAAGTTGCCTTCTTCTTCCGAGTTGGTTCCTCTGTTTTTTCAAAATGTTGTTCGTTTGCATGGTATTCCTGAGAATATCGTTTCTGACAGAGGGACCCAATTCGTGTCTAGATTTTGGCGGGCATTCTGTGCTAGGATGGGCATAGATTTATCTTTTTCGTCCGCTTTCCATCCTCAGACGAATGGCCAGACCGAGCGGATTAATCAGACCCTGGAGACATATCTGAGGTGTTTTGTGTCTGCTGACCAGGATGATTGGGTTGCTTTTTTGCCATTGGCGGAGTTCGCTCTCAATAATCGGGCCAGCTCTGCCACTTTGGTGTCCCCGTTTTTCTGTAATTCGGGGTTTCATCCTCGATTTTCCTCTGGTCAGGTGGAATCTTCGGATTGTCCTGGAGTGGATGCTGTGGTGGAGAGATTGCATCAGATCTGGGGGCAGGTGGTGGACAATTTGAGGTTGTCCCAGGAGAAGACTCAGCTTTTTGCCAACCGCCACCGTCGTGTTGGTCCTCGGCTTTGTGTTGGGGATTTGGTGTGGTTGTCTTCTCGTTTTGTCCCTATGAGGGTCTCTTCTCCTAAGTTTAAGCCTCGGTTCATCGGCCCGTATAAGATATTGGAGATTCTTAACCCTGTTTCCTTCCGTTTGGACCTCCCTGCATCCTTTTCTATTCATAACGTTTTTCATCGGTCATTATTGCGCAGGTATGAGGTACCGGTTGTGCCTTCCGTTGAGCCTCCTGCTCCGGTGTTGGTTGAGGGTGAGTTGGAGTACATTGTGGAGAAAATCTTGGACTCTCGTGTTTTCAGACGGAGACTCCAGTATCTGGTCAAGTGGAAGGGATACGGCCAGGAGGATAATTCTTGGGTGAATGCATCTGATGTTCATGCCTCTGATCTGGTTCGTGCCTTTCATAGGGCCCATCCTGATCGCCCTGGTGGTTCTGGTGAGGGTTCGGTGCCCCCTCCTTGAGGGGGGGGTACTGTTGTGAATTTGGATTCTGGGCTCCTGGTGGCTACTGGTGGAATTGAACTGGTGTCTTCATCTTCTCTGTTCACCTGTTTCCATCAAGATGTGGGAGTCGCTATATAACCTTGCTGCTCTGTTAGTTGCTTGCCGGTCAACAATGTTATCAGAAGCCTCTCTGTGCTTGTTCCTGCTCCTAGACAACTACTAGATAAGTTGGACTCTTGTCCATGTTTGTTTTTGCATTTTTGTTCCAGTTCACAGCTGTAGTTTCGTTACTGTGTCTGGAAAGCTCTTGTGAACAGGAATTGCCACTCTGGTGTTATGAGTTAATGCCAGAGTTTTAAAGTAAGGCATGCTACCCGGCCACTGCTAGTTGTGCGTTAGGTTTAGTTCATGGTCAGCTCAGTTCCCATCTTCCAAGAGCTAGTTCCTATATATGCTTATGCTATGTTCTCTTGCCATTGAGATCATGACACCAATCACTGCAATGTTCTTCTCTAAGATGGTGGGGACTGATATCTATGTCATCACGCTGCCCACACTCTGCGTCCACCTTCATTGGCTGAGAAATGGCGCTTTTAGCATCATTGAAACGCGACTTTGGCGCGAAAGTCGCGTACCGCATGGCCGACCCCACACTGGGATCGGGTCGGGTTTCATGAAACCTACTTTGCCAAAAGTCGGCGACTTATGAAAATGACCGATCCGTTTCGCTCAACCCTACTGTAGACACAATGTTTCATATTTGGACATACACTCACCGGCCACTTTATTAGGTACACCATGCTAGTAACGGGTTGGACCCCCTTTGGCCTTCAGAACTGCCTCAATTCTTCGTGGCATAGATTCAACAAGGTGCTGGAAGCATTCCTCAGAGATTTTGGTCCATATTGACATGATGGCATCACACAGTTGCCGCAGATTTGTCGGCTGCACATCCCAAAGATGCTCCATACAAGGCAGGATGGATCCATGCTTTCATGTTGTTTACGCCAAATTCTGACCCTACCATCCGAATGTCGCAGCAGAAATCGAGACTCATCAGACCAAGCAACGTTTTTCCAATCTTCTACTGTCCAATTTCGATGAGCTTGTACAAATTGTAGCCTCAGTTTCCTGTTCTTAGCTGAAAGGAGTGGTACCCGGTGTGGTCTTCTGCTGCTGTAGCCCATCTGCCTCAAAGTTCGACGCACTGTGCGTTCAGAGATGCTCTTAGGCCTACCTTGGTTGTAACGGGTGGCGATTTGAGTCACTGTTGCCTTTCTATCAGCTCGAACCAGTCTGCCCATTCTCCTCTGACCTCTGGCATCAACAAGGCATTTCCGCCCACAGAACTGCCGCTCACTGGATTTTTTTTCTTTTTCGGACCATTCTCTGTAAACCCTAGAGATGGTTGTGCGTGAAAATCCCAGTAGATCAGCAGTTTCTGAAATACTCAGACCAGCCCTTCTGGCACCAACAACCATGCCACGTTCAAAGGTACTCAAATCACCTTTCTTCCCCATACTGATGCTCGGTTTGAACTGCAGGAGATTGTCTTGCCATGTCTACATGCCTAAATGCACTGAGTTGCCGCCATGTGATTGGCTGATTAGAAATTAAGTGTTAACAAGAAGTTGGACAGGTGTACCTAATAAAGTGGCCAGTGAGTGTATATCTTTCAAAAGCACTTCTAAACAATGGACCGTCTTTTCCACATCCAGCTTTGTGACTGTATGTGCAGAAAAAATAATCATATGAATGGAAACCATTAGCAAAAATGGCTGCCAATACAGTTATTGAAGGTCCTTTAAAAAGTTCTCAGTTTAATCATGTTCATATTTTTACCCATGTTGCCCCTGTTTAAGATATTATATCCCTCCTAGTAATAAACCACTTTATATTTTCTACATGGTAGTTCAAGGTAGGGATTATTAAATTACATGAGTTACAAATCTAAACCAGACAGATGATAATTTATTTCCCCAATTCCTCTAGCATAAAATGATTTTGTACAGTATATGTAAGATGAGTATTTGCTTATGACCTGATCTGATCCCACTTGAACCCTCCAGCAAAACACATAATTATTACAAGACATATGTGCAGTAACAAGGACAAATAACATTGGCCTAAATGTTTCCAATTATGCAGATATTAGCATTTAGGACCGCCTTGCCAGTAATTTTAGCATAACTAGATTGACAATTATATGTGTAGAAAGGTTGAACACTTACAAGTTTTCAAAATCAAATATCATAAAGCTTTGTAAATATTTTAAAATAAAAAATAATTAAACCCCTACCCAAGTAACCTAACATGTTATGCAACCCACTGGGATCAAGTATCACTGAGGGGGAGTTACAGAAAAGTCTGCTGATTTATAAGAACCATGTGCTCTTATGCATAATGTATAGAACATTCCAAATCGATTTGTAAATTAATGTAGTCTCTTACCAAAAAGAACATAGAACCTTCTTCTCTGTGTAATCTGGAAAATGATGGAACGCACCCCGAAGAAGCGAGAAAATTCATTTTTAATTCTTAAATTTAATTAAAAAACTTGGGAAGAGTGGATTGTTTGAAATTTGATGGCTTTGACAAATTTTACCAGAAAATGTGATTTTGTAATGCATAATTAAACAAGAATTGCATAATTAAAAAGCCTCTATTTGCCTGCAAAATATGTGTAGAACACTGTGTGTGTTCCCCTTAGAGTCAATAAAACATGTTTTGAGCTCCACAATGCAAACACAGCCTTTTTAATGCCAAATTACTTCAAAGCATTGGGCTCGGGTAAAATAGATGGTAACCAGAGGTAATCAGCAGCATATTTGAAGGGAACCTGTTATGTCCTTTTTAGCATGTAAACTGTCCCCATTGCGTTGTTAGTGATGCAATGTGCAACACTAACATGCTTTTTTACATTAAAATCACTGCTGTATTCCTTATCAAATAACACTTTATATAGTTATATCTTACCTACTCATTTAGTCATAGGGGTGTGCTTTATTGCAATTAGGCAATTAGTCAGGGTTGTCTCCATCCATGCAATTTGAATTATGTTCCCTGGTTTTTGCCAAAGTCACTGGTAATCCCGGCGCTTGCACAGTGTGTACTGGGGGAGCCGCTTGTAGTTTGCAGCTTCATTGACTGTGTGCGCATGTGCCGGAGCCACTACACATCACAGTTTATAAATGTTTGTGATCAGTGCATGCAATTGTAAGTGCAATGCAAAAGCGTGGTTCCCCAATTGCACTTTGCGCAAGCACAGCAACACAATAAACTCTGCGCAAGCGCAGGATTTCCGATGACATCAGCAAAGACCAGGGAACATAACTCAAATTGCGTAGGCGGGGACAACCCTTACTGAACGCAATGAATCACATCCCTATGACTAAAGGAGCAGGTACGATATAACTTTATAAAGTGCTTTTTAATAAGGATTACAGTGGCAATTTCAATGACAAAAAGTGTTAGTGATGCACATTTTATCACTAACAACACACTGGGGACACTTAAGATGCTACAAATGACATGACAAGTTCCCTATAAATATGCTGCTGAATACCTCTGGTTACCATCTGTTTTCCCCAAGCCCAATAGTTTGAAGTAATTTGGACATTATAAAGTCTGTGTTTGCATTACAGAGCACAAAACATGTTTTATTTGTCACGACACAGCTGTCAGGTGACCCGGGACCAGGGGCTCCTTCCCTGTCCCTAAAACTATGGGACACCCTAGCTCGTCCTATTCCCCAGGATACTTCTGAAGGTGAAGATGCTGGGGCCTCCACACTTGCCTTATCTCCTGAGTCAGCCCTCCGTCTGTTTTCTTCCCCTACATAGGAAAGAGGGGCACTACTGTGCACCTTAGTACACCAACCTGACAAACAAGGCAACACAAGCAAGGGTTAACAGAGAACTCCAGGCATACAAAATATTCACTCACATATAACAGAGAAATATACGGCTTACACATGAACCATGCATGTGACTTGCGAGAAATATGCACCGGTATTCTATAGAACAGCTGGTAACTCAGTGTGGTGTACAGTAAAATCACACTGACAGGTTAGAATATGATAGTAGAATAGCTAAGATAAATGTCTACACTCTAGCGTGGGAATTTTTCAGAATATTTTCCCACGCTAGAGTTCATATGAGTTTATGCCACCAGGGGGGCGATTCACCGCAAGTCTACAAAGCTACATTCCCCTGCATTCCATTCATTCCCCAGATTTTACAGCCAGGAGCAGCTGCATTAGCAGGCTCCTGGGTGTAAAATTATTTAACCCCTTCAGATGGATTTACATCGTGAGACATGACTGTATGGCAGACAGGTTTGGGATATTGGTGTTTTTTTATTTTGCTTTTTTTTTCAGAAGACAAGGGTCATCAGTTGGATTAAGCATGCAATAAAGATGTTAAAACCCAATGTGTATTTATTTAATTAAAATACTTTATTCATAATGTGTGTGGTTTTTTAACCCTTTATTACTGTTGGATTAATAATGGATAGGTGTCTTATTGACATCTCTCCATTATTAACCAGGCTTAATGTCACCTTACATTAGCAAGGTGACATTAACCCTTTATTACCCCATATCCCACCACTACTGGACAGTGGGAAGAGAGAGGCTAAGTGCCAGAATAGGCGCATCTTACAGATGTGCCTTTTCTGGGGTGGATGGGGTTAGATGTTTTTAGCCAAGGGGGCCAATAACCATGGTCCCTATCTAGGCTATTAATATCTGCCCTCAGTCACTGTCTTTTCCTCTCTGGCGGAGAAAATAGCGCGGGAGCCCACGCCAGTTTTTTCCGTGATTTAACCCTTCATTTTAACACCTAGAGCTCCCAAATTTTGCACACAGACACTTCTAAAATTAGTAGTGAGGAATACATTAAAAATAAGGGATATGAAATGGTTTACTGTATGTAAACCATGTCTCATATCCTGTCGGGTTTGATATGGAGATAGCAAAAGCCGGCAATTGAATTTCTCGCAAGTCACATGCATGGTCCGTGTGTAATCCGTAATTTTCTCACCCCATAGACTTTCATTGGCGATTTTTTTTGCGCAATACGGTGACAAATGTAGCATACTGCGATTTTCTACGGCCGTACTAGACCGTATAATACGGATCAGTAAAATACGGCAGATAGGAGCTGAGCCATAGAGAATCATTGTACCGTATGCAATCCGTATTTTCTGCACCTCTCATACGTCCGTAAAACTCGCTAGTGTGAAGCCGGCCTAATAGTTAGTGTAGGTATGGAACTGTTCAGTTCACAACTCCTGAGAAACCAACAGTCCTTTTTAGGGCTAATTCGGAGGTCCCAAGATTGCAGCGCTAGGTAGGCAGGGGAGTTTATGTGCACATATCCACATCAGTGCAAGGCCTGCAAGAACTGTATGTGAGTACATAGCTCTCACTGCATACCTCCAAAAGCTCAATTACTGTCTGCTGTTGCTGCTTATTTAATATATATCAAGCAGCAGTTTTCTGTGGCTTTTTTTTTTCTTCACCTGATTCCTGCTTCTTTTATTCTAAAGCAATCCATAGCCCCCTTATTTTAACATTTATTTGCTTGTACACACTGCCTACTACAGCCAGGTTATTGAAATCTAAGAACGTGCAAATCTACAATTTTTTTTGCCCCAGACACCAGATGTGAGTTTGCCAAAAAATCTTTATATTTTTTGGTGTCATAGCCAACTTGTTGACACAATTTAGTTGTGCCCAAAAAAATCAAGGCCACATTTAGATCAGTCTGTTATCTGAGGCTGACGGCTCGTGTATCTGTGGTGGAAAAATTGTAGTTTCGCAGGCATACGTATCATAATTCTGTGTCATAGCCTTGTTCTCCTTTTGTGTTTTTTCTTCAAAAATTCACCCCCCAAAACAATATTTTATGCAGTCTGTTATGTCAGGCTGAGGCCTGGTGTATCTGAGTTTGAAAAATCATAGCTTTGCAGGCATAAGTTCCATAGTTCTGTCTGCTGGCCTTGTTCCACTTTTTTTTTTTTTTTAATTCTCCAAAACCTCCCAAAAAATGTATACAGGCTGAGGCCTTGTGTATCTGTGTTGGAAAAATCGTAGCTTTGCAGGCATAAGTTTCATAGATCAGTCTGCTAGCCTTGTTCCACTCTTTTTTTTTATTTTAAAAATTCTCAAACCCCCCCAAACAATTACACAGTCTTTTATGTCAAGCTGAGGCCTTGTGTATCTGTGGAGGAAAAATCATAGCTTCGCAGGCTTAAGTTTCATAGTTCTGTCTGCTAGCCTTGTTCTGCTCTTTTCATTTATTTATTTTTTTAAATTCTCCAAAACCCCCCCAAAAATTATACAGACTGAGGCCTTGTGTATCTGTGGTGGAAAAATCGTAGTTTTGCAGGCATAAGTTTCATAATTCTGTCTGCTAGCCTTGTTGTGCTCATTTTTAATTTGTTGCCAAATTTCACATAGAAGAAAAAAAATTTAGACAGTCTGTTATCTGTGGCTGCAGCCAGGTGTATCGGTGGTGGAAAAATTGTAGTTTTGCAGGCATACGTATCATAGTTCTATGTGCTAGCCTTGTTCTCCTTTTTTTATTTTTCCCCCAAAAATCGTAGCTTTGCAGGCATAAGTTTCATGGTTCTGTCTGCTAGCCTTGTTCCACTCTTTTTTTTCTAATTTAAAAATTCTCCAAACCCTCCCCAAAAAATTATACAGTCTGTTATGTCAGGCTGAGGCCTTGTGTATCTGTGTTTAAAAAATTGTACCTTTGAAGGCATAAGTTCCATAATTGTATCTGCTAGCCTTGTTCCATTCTTTTTTTTTTTTAATTCTCTAAAAAGCAAAAAAAATAGTATACAGTCTGTTATGTTAGGCTGAGGCCTGTTGTATCTGTGGTGGAAACAACATAGATTTGAAGGCATACTGGTCAGATATAATTTTGCTTCAAATAAATACATTTATGTTGAGCTTTTGAAATAGTTCAGTAGTCCATTTAAAATGGGCAAGGCAAGGGACGGGGAAGTGGACGTGATGCTTATGGTGCTTGCAGAGGACGAGGCCGTGGCCAAGCTGAAAGGGAACCAGAACAAAGACGCACATCTTCTTGCTCGACCTTCCTGTCCCAGTTTCTAGGGGATCGCAGCACACCACTATTGAAACCAGAGCTGTGTGAAACGGTTGTTGGTTGGATAGCGGATAATGCTTCCAGTGACTTAGCCACCACCACCACCATTTCTTCTGCAGGGTCAAGTGCGAGTAGCCATGAGTGTGGACTGGATATTCCTCACCCTGATCCTCCTTCCTCCCACCATGCTGAGTGCCCTGAGACAACTGATCCCATACTTGGGCACTCTGAAGAGCTGTTCAGTTTTCCTTTTCAAGATTGCAGACACTCAGATGGTCACCTTGAAATGGAGCCAGATGAGATCGCATGTAGCGATGCCTAAAGCTGTGACCAGTAGGGTTGAGCGACTTTCATTTTTTTAAGATCGAGTAGGGTTTTGGGAAACCCGATTTTGTCCAGAGTCGAGTCGAGTGCAGTCGGCCGATTATCGCTAAAAGTCGGGGATCGACCGAAACACGAAACCCAATGCAAGTCAATGGGGAAGCATAGTCGGCAGTGAGTGGAGGCCAGGAAAACACCTACAGTGCCCATTTTAATGCCAAAAACATCCATTCTTGTTTCTGAAGCTTGCCAATCTTAATTAACTGTATAATAATAGTTGGGCATAGGGAATTGGGGGAAAGTTGTGGGGGGAGTAGGGCTGGCTCAAGTTTTTCGTGGGCCCAGGAAATGCGGACTACGTCACGGCGGTGTTGCAGGGAAAGGTAAGTATTTAAAAGTTGCAAGTGCTGTGATCCTGAGCAAGCAGGGGGGGCCCACTCGTTCGCATTGCCACTGGCACAGGGCCCCTCAAAGTACGGCGGTGTGTTTGCATGGCGGGGGCGCCTCCCACCAGCAGCGACACTTTTGCGTACTCTGAGGGGCCCTGTGCCAGTGACGTCGCCAACGAGTATGCCCCCCCACCTGATGAAGGAACCTGCACTTTCATCTGCACCTTCCTCTTTGTCCCTGTGTAAGGTGGTATAACATGCGGGAAGGGGAACCTTACTTTCAGCAGGGACAGATTCTGGCTGTGTAGAGTACAAGGGGAATGTAGTGGTCTAGGTCAATGTACCAGCAGACTCATTTAGCAGTGGCTGGGCAATGGGCAGGATGAGGAGGAAACAGATATAGGGCCAAAGAATAAAGTAGGCTACATGCAGTTCAAAATTGGTAACAGGACTAAACAGGCGGCATTGCTTTGTTCAGTGGAGTAGCAAACCCAAGAGCAGCAGACACTGTTTCAAGGGCCTAACCACACTAGTAGGCCAAATGCAGTTTAATATCTGATAGTATAGGGCGAAAGCCAGAATGTGGAAGCTCAGCTTTGTTCAGTTGAGGACAACACCAGGGAGGGGCAGACACCTTTAGTAGGCCGGAAAAGCCTATTGCATTTTTTAAAATGGTAATTTGGAGCAGAAGGTTGAAGCTCAGCTTTATTTAGTTGAGGGCAACACCAGGGAGGGGCAGAAGCCGTTAGTAGGCCCTAACCACCATTTTTTTTTTTTTTAAAACCACTTAATGAGAGCCGGAAGGTTGAAGCTCAGCTTTATTTAGTTGAGGACAACACCAGGGAGGGGCAGAAGCCGTTAGTAGGCCCTAACCACCATTTTTTTTTTAAAACCACATAATGAGAGCCGGAAGGTTGAAGCTCAGCTTTATTTAGTTGAGGACAACACCAGGGAGGGGCAGAAGCCGTTAGTAGGCCCTAACCACCATTTTTTTTTTAAAACCACTTAATGAGAGCCGGAAGGTTGAAGCTCAGCTTTATTTAGTTGAGGACAACACCAGGGAGGGGCAGAAGCCGTTAGTAGGCCCTAACCACCATTTTTTTTTTTTTTAAAACCACATAATGAGAGCCGGAAGGTTGAAGCTCAGCTTTATTTAGTTGAGGACAACACCAGGGAGGGGCAGAAGCCGTTAGTAGGCCCTAACCACCATTTTTTTTTTAAAACCACTTAATGAGAGCCGGAAGGTTGAAGCTCAGCTTTATTTAGTTGAGGACAACACCAGGGAGGGGCAGAAGCCGTTAGTAGGCCCTAACCACCATTTTTTTTTTAAAACCACTTAATGAGAGCCGGAAGGTTGAAGCTCAGCTTTATTTAGTTGAGGACAACACCAGGGAGGGGCAGAAGCCGTTAGTAGGCCCTAACCACCATTTTTTTTTTTTAAACCACATAATGAGAGCCGGAAGGTTGAAGCTCAGCTTTATTTAGTTGAGGACAACACCAGGGAGGGGCAGAAGCCGTTAGTAGGCCCTAACCACCAATTTTTTTTTTTTTAAAACCACTTAATGAGAGCCGGAAGGTTGAAGCTCAGCTTTATTTAGTTGAGGACAACACCAGGGAGGGGCAGAAGCCGTTAGTAGGCCCTAACCACCATTTTTTTTTAAAAACCACTTAATGAGAGCCGGAAGGTTGAAGCTCAGCTTTATTTAGTTGAGGACAACACCAGGGAGGGGCAGAAGCCGTTAGTAGGCCCTAACCACCATTTTTTTTTTTTAAACCACATAATGAGAGCCGGAAGGTTGAAGCTCAGCTTTATTTAGTTGAGGACAACACCAGGGAGGGGCAGAAGCCGTTAGTAGGCCCTAACCACCAATTTTTTTTTTTTTAAAACCACTTAATGAGAGCCGGAAGGTTGAAGCTCAGCTTTATTTAGTTGAGGACAACACCAGGGAGGGGCAGAAGCCGTTAGTAGGCCCTAACCACCATTTTTTTTTAAAAACCACTTAATGAGAGCCGGAAGGTTGAAGCTCAGCTTTATTTAGTTGAGGACAACACCAGGGAGGGGCAGAAGCCGTTAGTAGGCCCTAACCACCATTTTTTTTTTTAAAACCACATAATGAGAGCCGGAAGGTTGAAGCTCAGCTTTATTTAGTTGAGGACAACACCAGGGAGGGGCAGAAGCCGTTAGTAGGCCCTAACCACCATTTTTTTTTTTTTTAAAACCACTTAATGAGAGCCGGAAGGTTGAAGCTCAGCTTTATTTAGTTGAGGACAACACCAGGGAGGGGCAGAAGCCGTTAGTAGGCCCTAACCACCATTTTTTTTTTTTAAACCACATAATGAGAGCCGGAAGGTTGAAGCTCAGCTTTATTTAGTTGAGGACAACACCAGGGAGGGGCAGAAGCCGTTAGTAGGCCCTAACCACCATTTTTTTTTTTAAAACCACATAATGAGAGCCGGAAGGTTGAAGCTCAGCTTTATTTAGTTGAGGGCAACACCAGGGAGGGGCAGAAGCCGTTAGTAGGCCCTAACCAAAGTTGAAGGCCAAATGCAGTTTAATTTCTGATACTATAGGCCGAAAGCCAGAAGGTGGAAGTTCCGATTTAGACAGTGGAGGACAATTTGAATTAGGGACTGCAGACAGACTTAGTAGGCTGTCCCCTGTGGACCATGCATCCACCACATTAACCCATTGCGCCGTAATGGACACGTAATCTTCCGTGGCCATGCCTACAGGTCCATGCGTCTGTTGTCAGGTGCACCTTTGTACTCACAGATTGCCAGAGTGCATGGACAATGCGGTCTTCTACATGCTGGTGGAGGGTTGGGATGGCTTTTCTCGCAAAAGAAGTGTCGACTGGTTAGCTTGTAGCGTGGTACAGCGTAGTCCATCATGGCCTTATTAATAGTAAATAAAATATATAACTAGGCTCTATGAACTTTTAAATAGGTTCCAGGGGTACACGGGCAGCATTGGTGTGGTCAGTGGAGGAGTATTGCAAGTAGGGGCTGCAGACAGGCTATCAAAGGCCTAAAATAACAAACAGTAGGCAGTCATGGCAGTTTTACATCGGTTACATGGATACACAGGCAGGCACTCCAGGCAGCATTGTGCTCAGTGGAGGAGTATTGCAAGTAGGGGCCGCAGACAGGCTATCAAAGGCCTAAAATAACAAACAGTAGGCAGTCATGGCAGTTTTACATCGGTTACATGGATACACAGGCAGGCACTCCAGGCAGCATTGTGGTCAGTGGAGGAGTATTGCAAGTAGGGGCCGCAGACAGGCTATCAAAGGCCTAAAATAACAAACAGTAGGCAGTCATGGCAGTTTTACATCGGTTACATGGATACACAGGCAGCTAGGTGGTGAGTGGAGGAGTATTTAAAGTAAGGACCGCAGACAGGCTATCAAAGGCCTAACATAACAAACAATAGGCTCATGGCAGTTTTACAGCGGTTACATGGATACACGGGCAGGCAGCTTGGTGGTGAGTGGAGGAGTATTTAAAGTATGGACCGCAGACAGGCTTCGAAGGCCTAACACAATAAAATGGGCTGGCTGTAGGCACTTTAAAATTGGTTCCAGGGGTACACGGGCAGCAGTGGTCTGGTCAGTGGAGGCCTAGTGGAAGTATGGACCGCAGACAGGCTTCGAAGGCCTAACACAATAAAATGGGCTGACTGTAGGCACTTTAAAATTGGTTCCAGGGGTACACGGGCAGCAGTGGTCTGGTCAGTGGAGGCCTAGTGGAAGTATGGACCGCAGACAGGCTTCGAAGGCCTAACACAATAAAATGGGCTGGCTGTAGGCACTTTAAAATTGGTTCCAGGGGTACACGGGCAGCAGTGGTCTGGTCAGTGGAGGACTAGTGGAAGTATGGACCGCAGACAGGCTTCGAAGGCCTAACACAATAAAATGGGCTGGCTGTAGGCACTTTAAAATTGGTTCCAGGGGTACACGGGCAGCAGTGGTCTGGTCAGTGGAGGACTAGTGGAAGTATGGACCGCAGACAGGCTTCGAAGGCCTAACACAATAAAATGGGCTGACTGTAGGCACTTTAAAATTGGTTCCAGGGGTACACGGGCAGCAGTGGTCTGGTCAGTGGAGGACTAGTGGAAGTATGGACCGCAGACAGGCTTCGAAGGCCTAACACAATAAAATGGGCTGGCTGTAGGCACTTTAAAATTGGTTCCAGGGGTACACGGGCAGCAGTGGTCTGGTCAGTGGAGGCCTAGTGGAAGTATGGACCGCAGACAGGCTTCGAAGGCCTAACACAATAAAATGGGCTGGCTGTAGGCACTTTAAAATTGGTTCCAGGGGTACACGGGCAGCAGTGGTCTGGTCAGTGGAGGCCTAGTGGAAGGAGGGACCGCAGACAGGCTTCGAAGGCCTAACACAATAAAATGGGCTGGCTGTAGGCACTTTAAAATTGGTTCCAGGGGTACACGGGCAGCAGTGGTCTGGTCAGTGGAGGACTAGTGGAAGTATGGACCGCAGACAGGCTTCGAAGGCCTAACACAATAAAATGGGCTGGCTGTAGGCACTTTAAAATTGGTTCCAGGGGTACACGGGCAGCAGTGGTCTGGTCAGTGGAGGCCTAGTGGAAGGAGGGACCGCAGACAGGCTTCGAAGGCCTAACACAATAAAATGGGCTGGCTGTAGGCACTTTAAAATTGGTTCCAGGGGTACACGGGCAGCAGTGGTCTGGTCAGTGGAGGACTAGTGGAAGGAGGGAGCGCAGAAAGGCTTCAAAGGCCTAAAATAACAAACAATAGGCTCATGGCAGTTTTACAGCGGTTACATGGATACACGGGCAGGCAGCTTGGTGGTCAGTGGAGGAGTAGGGACCGCAGACAGGCTATCAAAGGCCTAAAATAACAAACAATAGGCTCATGGCAGTTTTACAGCGGTTACATGGATACACGGGCAGGCAGCTTGGTGCTGAGTGGAGGAGTAGTGCAAGGAGTGTCTGTCCCAGTACTCCCAAAATATAAATAGATGTTAATGTCTCGCAAAACAACCAAAACAAAAAAAAAGATGGCATACTTAGGTACAGGGGTGGGCTCATCTGCTGTGTTTCTGACATAGTAATTTGGCAGTAACTATTTAATGGTGCCAATATAGGACACAGACACAGACTACTTTAAGTTGCATCATAGATGTCTACAAATTTGTATTGTCAGTGCCAGACATTGAATGATGTCAGCGAATAGACTAAAGATTGGTGGAGCTGTGCGACATAATTTTGCACGTAGTAGAGCCCAGTTTGAGCTGGGGTAGGGGGGAACTCTCTTGAGGCCGGCGGGACCGCCCCAGGGCCACTCATGTTACAACGGTGTGTCTGACGTTGGGTGCGCACCACCACCGCCAGAGACACTACATTGTACTATGAGGGACCCAGTAGCAATGCCGTCAACCAAAAGCGAGCACACCCACCTCTTCAGACAAACAGCAGTCTCACGGGTGCTTGCGCCAAGTCGCGATACCACGGCCCCGTGTGGGGAGTTTGGCCATTTAGGGAGGTGTAAACATGTCGTATGCTGTACAATCTGCAGCAGCAAATTAGACATTAGAAAAGTAATTCACAGGCAAGAGCTTTTCATAGGAAAGCTAGGTGTCGGCCGGGCAAGGTGGGGCAAAAGATTTTGAAATCCAGTTGTGGTTCATTTTAATGAATGTTAGATCGTCAACATTTTGGGTAGCCAGACGAGTCCTTTTTTCGGTTAATATTGACCCTGCAGCACTGAATACTCTTTCTGATAGGACACTTGCTGCCGGGCAAGCAAGCTCCTGCAATGCATATTCTGCCAATTCTGGCCAGGTGTCTAATTTGGAGGCCCAGTAATCAAATGGGAATGACGGTTGAGGGAGAACATCGATAAGGGATGAAAAATAGTTAGTAACCATACTGGACAAATGTTGTCTCCTGTCACTTTCAATTGATGCAGCAGTACCTGTCCTGTCTGCGGTCATAGCAAAATCACTCCACAACCTGGTCAGAAAACCCCTCTGTCCAACGCCACTTCTGATGTGTGCACCCCTAACACTCCTAGTCTGCTGCCCCCTGGAGCTCGTGTGAGAACGATCACGTGCGCTGTGTGCTGGGAATGCCTGAAGCAAACGGTCAACAAGAGTTGATTGTTTGGTTGCTAATATTAGTTCCAAGTTCTCATGTGGCATAATATTTTGCAATTTGCCTTTATAGCGTGGATCAAGGAGGCAGGCCAACCAGTAATCGTCATCGTTCATCATTTTCGTAATGCGTGTGTCCCTTTGTAGGATACGTAAGGCATAATCCGCCATGTGGGCCAAAGTTCCACTTGTCAAATCTCCGGTTGTGATTGGTTGAGGGGCAGTTGCAGGCAAATCTACGTCACTTGTGTCCCTCAAAAAACCAGAACCCGGCCGTGACACGCAACCAATTTCCTGTGCCCCCGTGAAAGTTTCCGCATTAAAAATATACTCATCCCCATCATCCTCCTCGTCCTCCACCTCCTCTTCGCCCGCTACCTCGTCCTGTACACTGCCCTGACCAGACAATGGCTGACTGTCATCAAGGCTTCCCTCTTCCTCTGGTGCAGACGCCTGCTCCTTTATGTGCGTCAAACTTTGCATCAGCAGACGCATTAGGGGGATGCTCATGCTTATTACGGCGTTGTCTGCACTAACCAGCCGTGTGCATTCCTCAAAACACTGAAGGACTTGACACATGTCTTGTATCTTCGACCACTGCACACCTGACAACTCCATGTCTGCCATCCTACTGCCTGCCCGTGTATCCTCCCACAAATAAATAACAGCACGCCTCTGTTCGCACAGTCTCTGAAGCATGTGCAGTGTTGAGTTCCACCTTGTTGCAACGTCTATGATTAGGCGATGCTGGGGAAGGTTCAAAGACCGCTGATAGGTCTGCATACGGCTGGCGTGTACAGGCGAACGTCGGATATGTGAGCAAAGTGCACGCACTTTGAGGAGCAGGTCGGAGAACCCAGGATAAGTTTTCAATAAGCACTGCACCACCAGGTTTAAGGTGTGAGCCAGGCAAGGAATGTGTTTCAGTTGGGAAAGGGAGATGGCAGCCATGAAATTCCTTCCGTTATCACTCACTACCTTGCCTGCCTCAAGATCTACTGTGCCCAGCCACGACTGCGTTTCTTGTTGCAAGAACTCGGACAGAACTTCCGCGGTGTGTCTGTTGTCGCCCAAACACTTCATAGCCAATACAGCCTGCTGACGCTTGGCAGTAGCTGGCCCATAATGGGACAACTGGTGTGCAACAGTGTCATCTGCCGATGGAGTGGTTGGCCGACTGCGTTCTGTGGAAGAGCTGTAGCTTCTGCAGGAGGACGAGGAGGAGGAGGAGGGGGTGCGAACGCCTACAGCCAACTGTTTCCTAGACCGTGGGCTAGGCACAACTGTCCCTAAATTGATGTCGCCTGTGGACCCTGCATCCACCACATTCACCCAGTGTGCCGTGATGGACACATAACGTCCCTGGCCATGCCTACTGGTCCATGCATCTGTAGTCAGGTGCACCTTTGTACTCACAGATTGCCTGAGTGCATGGACGATGCGCTGTTTAACATGCTGGTGCAGGGCTGGGATGGCTTTTCTGGAAAAAAAGTGTCGACTGGGTAGCTCGTATCGTGGTTCAGCGTACTCCATCAGGGCTTTGAAAGCTTCGCTTTCAACTAACCGGTAGGGCATCATCTCTAACGAGATTAGTCTAGCTATGTGGGCGTTAAAACCCTGTGTACGCGGATGCGAGGATAAGTACTTCCTTTTTCTAACCAGAGTCTCATGTAGGGTGAGCTGGACTGGAGAGCTGTAGATCGTGGAACTTTCGGGTGTGCCGGTGGACATGGCAGACTGAGAGACGGTTGGAGACGGTATTGTTTCCGCCGGTGCCCTACATGCAATATTTCCTCCTACAAAACTGGTGATTCCCTGACCCTGACTGCTTTTGGCTGGCAAAGAAACCTGCACAGATACTGCCGGTGGTGCGGAAAATGGTGGCCTTACAGTGACGGAAGGGATGTTGCGTTGCTGACTAGCTTCATTGGCCGAGGGTGCTACAACCTTGAGGGACGTTTGGTAGTTAGTCCAGGCTTGAGAATGCATGGTGGTTAAGTGTCTATGCATGCAACTAGTATTTAGACTTTTCAGATTCTGACCTCTGCTTAAGCTAGTTGAACATTTTTGACAGATGACTTTGCGCTGATCAGTTGGATGTTGTTTAAAAAAATGCCAGACTGCACTCTTCCTAGACTCTGATCCCTTTTCAGGGATTGCAGACTGAGCTTTAACCGGATGGCAACGCTGTGCTCCAACAGGTTTTGGCTTTGACACGCGTTTTGGTCCAGATACGGGCCCGGCAGATGGAACCTGTTGCGATGTTGATGCCTGCTGCGGCCCCTCCTCCACCTCCGCTTCTGAACTACTGCCGCCTGCACCCTGTTCCCCCAATGGCTGCCAATCGGGGTCAATAACTGGGTCATCTATTACCTCCTCTTCGAGCTCGTGTGCAACTTCGTCTGTGTCACTGTGTCGGTCGGTGGTATAGCGTTCGTGGCGGGGCAACATAGTCTCATCAGGGTCTGATTGTGGATCTGTACCCTGAGAGGGCAATGTGGTGGTCTGAGTCAAAGGAGCAGCATAGTACTCTGGCTGTGGCTGTGCATCAGTGCACTCCATGTCAGAATATACTTGTAATGGGCATGGCCTGTTAAATGTTTCACTTTCTAAGCCAGGGACGGTATGTGTAAAGAGCTCCATGGAGTGACCCGTTGTGTCGCCTGCTGCATCCTTCTCTCTTGTTGTAGTTTTTGCTGAGGAGGACAAGGAAGCGACTTGTCCCTGACCGTGAACATCCACAAGCGACGCGCTGCTTTTACATTTACCAGTTTCGGAAGAGGAGGCAAAAGAGCTAGAGGCTGAGTCTGCAATGTAAGCCAAAACTTGCTGTTGCTGCTCCGCCTTTAAAAGCGGTTTTCCTACTCCCAGAAAAGAGAGCGTTCGAGGCCTTGTGTAGCCTGACGACGAAACTGGCTCCACAGCTCCAGACTTAGGTGGAATATTTTTATCCCCACGACCACCTGATGCTCCACTACCACTACCATCATTACCAGCTGACAATGAACGCCCACGACGACCTCTTGCACCAGACTTCCTCATTGTTTTAAAATCTTAACCAAAGTAACTTTATTTGTTGCTATCAAACAACTTACACGGTGAGCTATAACTTCAGTATGATTTCAATATCCCTTAACAGGTTGGTGAGACCACAAGGAAAATCAGGCACAATGTTACACACTCTGTTTTCTGTGGCACAAAATCACAGAGATGACACACACGCAGGACTGTCACTCAAGCACTAATGTCAATATTAATCTCCCACCTAATTTATTTATTTTTTTTTCTCAGGGAGACTTTAGAAACCAAATAATATTAAAAAAAAAAAAAAAAAAGGCTTTCTATGGCCCACAATTAGAGAGAGAGAGGTGGCACAACCAGGAGTCAAGACTGGCGCACAAGCTGAAAGGGCAATATTACTCTCCCACTGTTTTTTATGTTTTTTTTGTTTTTTTCAGGGAGACTTTAGAAACCAAATAATATTAAAAAAACCAAAAAAAAAAAAGGCTTTCTATGGCCCACTGAATGAGAGGGAGAGAGGTGGCACACCCAGGAGTCAAGACTGGCACACAAGCTGAAAGGGCAATATTACTCTCCCACTGTTTTTTTATGTATTTTTTGTTTTTTCAGGGAGACTTTAGAAACCCAATAATATTTAAAAAAAAAAATAAATAGGCTTTCTATGGCCCACTGAATGAGAGGGAGAGAGGTGACACACCCAGGAGTCAAGACTGGCACACAAGCTGAAAGGGCAATATTACTCTCCCACTGTTTTTTTAGGTTTTTTTTTTTTTTTCAGGGAGAATTAGAAACCAAATAATATTAAAAAAAAAAAAAAAATAGGCTTTCTATGGCCCACTGAATGAAAGGGAGAGAGGTGGCACACCCAGGAGTCAAGACTGGCACACAAGCTGAAAGGGCAATATTACTCTCCCACTGTTTTTTTATGTATTTTTTGTTTTTTCAGGGAGACTTTAGAAACCCAATAATATTTAAAAAAAAAAATAAATAGGCTTTCTATGGCCCACTGAATGAGAGGGAGAGAGGTGGCACACCCAGGAGTCAAGACTGGCACACAAGCTGAAAGGGCAATATTACTCTCCCACTGTTTTTTTAGGTTTTTTTTTTTTTTCAGGGAGAATTAGAAACCAAATAATATTAAAAAAAAAAAAATAGGCTTTCTATGGCCCACTGAATGAAAGGGAGAGAGGTGGCACACCCAGGAGTCAAGACTGGCACACAAGCTGAAAGGGCAATATTACTCTCCCACTGTTTTTTTATGTATTTTTTGTTTTTTCAGGGAGACTTTAGAAACCCAATAATATTTAAAAAAAAAAATAAATAGGCTTTCTATGGCCCACTGAATGAGAGGGAGAGAGGTGACACACCCAGGAGTCAAGACTGGCACACAAGCTGAAAGGGCAATATTACTCTCCCACTGTTTTTTTAGGTTTTTTTTTTTTTTTCAGGGAGAATTAGAAACCAAATAATATTAAAAAAAAAAAAATAGGCTTTCTATGGCCCACTGAATGAAAGGGAGAGAGGTGGCACACCCAGGAGTCAAGACTGGCACACAAGCTGAAAGGGCAATATTACTCTCCCACTGTTTTTTTATGTATTTTTTGTTTTTTTCAGGGAGACTTTAGAAACCCAATAATATTTAAAAAAAAAAATAAATAGGCTTTCTATGGCCCACTGAATGAGAGGGAGAGAGGTGGCACACCCAGGAGTCAAGACTGGCACACAAGCTGAAAGGGCAATATTACTCTCCCACTGTTTTTTTAGGTTTTTTTTTTTTTTCAGGGAGACTTTTGAAACCAAATAATATTAAAAAAAAAAAAAAAAAAAAATATAGGCTTGCTATAGCCCACTGAATGAGAGATAGCGCACACACAGCAGTGGCACACAAGCCCTGACTGAGGCCAATATTTTTCTCCCACTGATTGATGTAGTGTTTCTGTGTTGAGGTAGATTTTAGAACACAAATCACGGAAAAAATAAATAGGCTTTCTATGGCCCACTCAGTGAGAGATGGCACACACAGGGATGGCACTGTAGCAGAAATGCCAATCTTAATCTCCCACAAAAAAAAAACAAAAAAAAAAAAAAAACTGTCCTACAATTACTATCTCCCTGCAGTAATGTAAGCCAGGTATGGCAGGCAGCAATAGGAGTGGACTGATGCACAAATTAAATAAAAAGTGTGGACAAACAAAAAAGATAGCTGTGCAGAAAGGAAGGAACAAGAGGATATGTGCTTTGAAAAAAGCAGTTGGTTTCCACAGTGGCGTACACACAGCAATACAGCTATCACGGAGCCTTCTAGGGCAGCCCAATGAGCTACAGCGCTGAGGGGAAAAAAAAAAAAAAATAGCTTCCACTGTTCCTGCACACCGAAGGTGGTGTTGGACAGTGGAAATCGCTGCAGCACAAGCGGTTTGGTGGTTAGTGGACCCTGCCTAACGCTCTCCCTGCTTCTGATGAAGCGGCAGCAACCTGTCCCTAAGCTCAGATCAGCAGCAGTAAGATGGCGGTCGGCGGGAACGCCCCTTTATAGCCCCTGTGACGCCGCAGACAGCAAGCCAATCACTGCAATGCCCTTCTCTAAGATGGTGGGGACCAGGATCTATGTCATCACGCTGCCCACACTCTGCGTTCACCTTCATTGGCTGAGAAATGGCGCTTTTCGCGTCATTGAAACGCGACTTTGGCGCGAAAGTCGCGTACCGCATGGCCGACAAGCACAGGGGTCGGATCGGGTTTCATGAGACGCCGACTTAGCCAAAAGTCGGCGACTTTTGAAAATGATCGACCCGTTTCGCTCAACCCTAGTGACCAGCCATGGTCACACGAAGACGATGGTGGAAAAGTTTCACAAGAGGTGGACGAAGATGAGACACCATTTCCAGAAGTCAGTAGGAGGAGCAGGGTGCGGATGTGGAAGACGAGGTGGTGGATGACATAATGACTGACCCAACCTGGCAGGAAGACATGCAGAGCAAGGACAGCAGCACACAGGGGAAGGAGGAATATAACCCCAACAGGCAGGAAGAAGCAGTGTCGTGGCCACAGACAGAAGGTGTGCATCCGTTCCCCGTAACACCAACATGAGGGAAGTTGCCATTCCAACTGTTAGATCTTCCCGAGTCTGGTTATTTATTAAAGACTCTTCCGATAACCTTAAACAGGCAATTTGCAGTACCTGCCATGCCTGCATCAGCAGGGGTAGCAAAGCTACCAGCCTGACCACCACCAGCACGATCAGGCACATGGCAGCAAAGCCCCTGACTTTGTGGGCCGACTCCCAGGCTCCAGGACCACTGTCTGCAGGTGGCACCACTGATTCTTCCACTGTTTTGAGTAGAAGCCAATCCCCAATCCTTGTTGAGATGGAATTTTTCCACAACCTGATGGCGGCGGCCTTCCCAACGTATTCGGTCCCCAGTCGCCACTATTTCTCCCAGTGTGCCGTACAGGCATTACACCAGTATGAGTCCCACAACATTACCCGTTCCCTACACAATGCTGTTACTGGGAAACTTCAACTAACCACGGACACGTGGACAAGTGCTTGTGGGCAGGGACAGTACATCTTACTGACGGCACACTGGGTTAACATAGTTGAAGCAGAAAGCCAGTTGGACCTTGGGATGGAACACATCCTCCCAATGCCGAGAATTGCGGGTCTTATGTCAATCAGGGGCACTGCAACAATGCCTCAGCCAAGCAGCAGCAAGCTAAGCTGACAAACCACACAATGCAGAAGAGTTGTGGACAACGCTGAAAGAGCAGTCAGACATTTGGATGACACCACTGAACCTACAGCCAGGCATGGTCGTATGTGACAATGGCTGGAACCTGGTGGTGGCTCTGAGGCAAGGTGAGCTCACACACGTACCTTGCCTTGCCCATGTGCTTAAAATTGTGGTTCAACATTTTCTGAAAAGCTACCTGGAGCTGCCGGATCTGCTGGTGAAAGTACGCTGTCTGTCTGCCCATTTTGGAAAGTCAGCTACAGCTTCAGCCACCCTTGCTGTGCTTCAGCAGCGTTTGTAGCTTCCAGCTCACCGACTGGTGTGTGATGTCCCAACTAGTGTTGAGCCACCCACCTAGTGTTCAAGTTCGGTTTGGTTCGTCGAATTGGGGCGTGTTTGACAAATGTTCATCGAACGTTCGACGAACACCATCGAACCCCATTGAAACCATTGGCAGGCAAACACAAACACATACAAACACATAGAAAACACATTGAAATCACCTTAAAAGGTGTCCAAATGCTGACAAGCTACTCAGAATACACAACAAACACATGGAAAAGTCACAAGTACATATAGTCATGCAAAAAGAAAAGAGGTGGAGGAGTAAAAAGAGGAGGAGACACAGATATAGGCATGGCATGCCCTTCTAAAATCAAGAAAGGCTGGATTAAAAATCTAAAATCAGCCTACCAACACCCAGACGTCCTGACAAAAAAATATAAAAAATAAATATCTTTGAGTAGAATGGCGGGTCCATCCAGAACACTTTCCTTAGAAGAGGTAGTGGTATCCCCGTCATGCCAAAAAAGGAATCCGATACATTCAGACTAATCCACCATTTGTCATATCCAAGGGGCAGGTCAGTAAACAACAACATCGACGCGGAACCAAGTACAGTACTATATACTGTACCTCCTTTGACGAGGCAATCAGGTGGGTCAAAAAGTTGGGAAGGGGCACCCTAAAGGCCAAAACAGACATTAAGAAGGCGTTCCGGTTACTACGTGTGCCTCCGAATAGTGTCCACCTATTGGGCTGCTTCTGTGAAGGAGCATACTACATAGATCGCTGTTTACCCATGGGGTGCTCCATATCCTGCTTACTATTTGAGGCCTTTAGTTGCTTCCTCGAATGGGTCGTCATGGACGTTTCTAAGAGGGCACATATTATAAATTACCTCGACGACTTCTTATGCCTGGGCCCAAAAGATTCACCACAGTGTGAATACATGCAGTAGTCCACCTGTGAGAAGGAGAGAGCTGGAGGGGAAGTGGACACCCCAGAGCCGAGGGGTTAGATTGACAAAGGAAGAAGGCGGTGTACCTTGCTTCATGGGTGGGGTACTCTGCTGAGTAGCAGAAACTGCTACTAAGCCCAAAGTATTGCCTGCGCTAGATGCAGTTAAAAATCAGTACTTAGATAAACAGGTGGTGTAGCTTGCTTCATGGGTGGGGTACTCTGCTGAGTAGCAGAAACTGCTACTAGGCCCAAAGTATTGCCTGGGCTAGATGCAGTTAAAAATCAGTACTTAGATAAACAGGCAGTGTAGCTTGCTTCATTGGTGGGGTTCTCTGCTGAGTAGCAGAAACTGCTACTAGGCCCAAAGTATTGCCTGGGCTAGATGCAGTTAAAAATTGGTAATTAGATTAACAGGCGGTGTAGCTTGCTTCATGCGTGGGCTACTCTGCTGACACTGAAGCTTTAGAGCAGACCTCTGAATCCCAGGTAAACAGCTCTGCAGACTCAACCATCTGTGTTAACCCAAGCCATAGTGTATGTAGTTTCCAAAGGTTAAAAGGGGGGAAAGACCCCACCCTCCTGGAATTGACGATGCCTACGTCATGTAAATCACAGCAAGGGAGCTCCAAAAAGAGTCTCCATTTTTGCAAAAATTGGGCCACAGACACCACTTAAGTGGCATCAATTTCGCCAGAGTTTCTTAAAATGGTTGGTGAGGTGATTTTTAAAAATCATCTAGCTTTTAGTCTTCCCAGGATGACAAAGGGGTAGAAAAGTCCTTGTGGATCCAGGATTTGTTTATCTTGATGAATGTTAGTCTGTCTACATTGTCACTGGACAGCCGCGTGCGCATATCTGTCAGCACACCGCCAGCAGCGCTGAACACACGTTCAGAGAGAACGCTGGCTGCGGGGCACGACAAGATCTTCAAGACGTGAGTGGCGAGCTCAGGCCATTTTTCCAGATTGGAAGCCCAAAATGAGCCAGGGTCCAGTTCCACAGTCATGGCATCGATGTTAACTTGGAGATACTCCTGTACCATCCTCTATAGGCATTGGCTATGCGTCAGACTTCTTGTCTACTGTGGTCTTGCAAAGGATGGTCTAAAAAATTCTTGAAACGATTGGAAAAAATTGCTGTTACCACCAGATACGATGTTACTGTTATGGTTTGAGTGAAGACTCGACAGCCCCATGGTTGGCAAGTTAGAACTCAGAGATTCACTACGTGTACCACTGGTGTTTTGTGGAAAAGCTGACTGTAACAGTCTCTGCTGTTACTTCTGCATACAAGAATCCCTTTCTATGGCAGGAATTATTTCGCCAAATTTACTTTTGTACCGGGGATCTAAGAGTGTGGCAGTCCAGTAGTCGGCATCACTTCGGATTCTGACAATCCGAGGGTCATGTTGCAGGTAGTGCAGCAAGGAGGCACTCATGTGTCTTCTGCATCCAGGAGGACCAAGTCCTTGTTGTCTTGGTTGCTGCGAGGTGAGAATCATGCTTCCTTCCTCTGCCCTCTCCCTCCAACATCGCACAACAGAAATTTGATCAAAGTCTCCCTCATCTGATGACTCGTCCATGCCCAGGGCCAGTTCGTCCTCCACTTCTTCCTCGGCTCCTGCACCTTCCTCAACAGTTTGGCTGCAACCATGCACCCTCGGTTTATCCCTCTCCCCCACCCTCCAATGCCAGCCGCATTGGTGCTGCCGACCATCTGAACATTGGAGATATAATCCCTTCCGCATACGACTCTTCCTGTTCCTCCTCCTCCTCTTGTCCCACCACCTGACTTCGAATGCTGTTTAAGGTGTGCTCCAGCATGTAAATGACCGGAATAGTCATGCTGATAATGGCATCGTCAGCACTAAACATCTTCGTCGCTATTTCAAAACTGTGCAGAAGGGTGCATAGGTCCCTGATCTGAGACAACTCCTGCAGTGTGATTTGCCCCACCTTTGGATCTCATTGGCCCAGGCTATACGTCATAACGTATTGCAGCAGAGCTCATCAGTGCTGCCACAGTCATTGCAACATGTGCAGAGTTGAAGGTGAACTGGCAGGCCCAACGACTTCTGTAGAGATGTAAGTCGTTGAGCTGCGGGATGCAAATGGCGGAAGTGAGCACACAGCGACCGTGCCCTCTGCAGAAGCCCATCTAGTCCAGTATAGTGGGATAAAAATTGCTGGTCAACCAGGTTCAAAACGTGAGCCATACAAGGCACTTGTGTGACATTGCCCCAGCGAAGGGCCGCACCCAGGTTTGCAGCATTGTCGCACACGGCCCTCCCTGGCTGCAGGTTCAGTGGAGACAACCATTGATGGAACTCTGTCTCCAGAGCTGACCACAACTCCTCAGCTGTGTAACTCACATTTCCCAGACATTTTAAGGTAAACACCGCCTGATGCCATTGAGCCCTGGTGACAGCATAGTAAGGAGGTGTGCAGGATTCCTTCTGTGCAGTTAGAACGCGGGTGGCATTACCAGACAGGCTTTGGGTGCAGATGGAGGACCGAGATGAGGTTGAGGAGGCAGAAGCAGTGGAGGAACTTAGAGATACAGAGGATTGATGCGCAACTTTTGGGGACGGCAAGACTTGGACAGCAGCCCATTTTCCTGATGTCACCATAGTTACCCATTGCCCAGTCACCAACATGTAATGCCCCTGTCCATGTCTACTCGTCCAAATGTCTGTGGTGAAATGCACGCTGTCACACACAGAGTTTCTCAAGGAAGCGGTGATGTTGTGTGCGACATGCCGGTGTAGCGCAGGCACAGCTTTCTTTGAGAAGTAGTGGCGATTGGGCATCTGGTACTGGGGCACTGCGACAGATATAAGGTCTCGGAAATCCTCTGTGTCCACCAGGCGGAAAGGCAGCATTTCTGTAGCCAACAGCTTGCAGATGCAGAAATTCAACCTCTTAGCTTTGTCAAGGCTAGGAGGAAATGGTTTTTACTTGTCCACATCTGAGGAACTGAGGGCTGGCTGCCGTGCTTAGACGGGGTTGAGTATGGTGTCCCAGGCAAACTGCTGGTCTGTGAGGAAGGTGCAGGTGGAGATATTATGTTGCCTTTATCAAAATGTGGTGGTCTCGATGTCGGAGAGCGCTCAACACCAGCAGGTGTTTCTACTTGCAAATGTACTGACAACCTGCCAATCAGACTGGCTGTTGCGGGTAAAGAGGTGGAAGTTCTGCGTCCAAACCCATGTGCCACTGCTGTCCCCACAGTCACAGAGGATGAAGAGGCCACAGATGCACTTGATGGGGCAGACGGTGGTTGGCCCGGCCCACTAGGCCGCATTGTAGCACAGTGAGCTTCCCACTGCAACTTATGCCTCATATATATGTGACGGTTCATGCATGAAGTACTCAAACTATTCATTTTTTGGCCTCTACTGAGATTTTGGTGACAAATCTTACAGACAACATGAGTTGGGTCATCCTTTGTGATCTCAAAAAATGCCCAGGCTATGCAAGGCTTAGAGCCCATGCTACCTGACAAGCCACCATGACTTGTGCTCAGAGGCACAGTTGTGGTTGAGGATGCAGTTGTTGACATGCTTCCAGTGCTCTGTCTCTGTCCAGGAAGGTGCAACCTAACTTCATCATCAGACTTGTCACTAGCATCCTCCTCCACCTCCTCTGCTGGCTGTTATGATCTGTGTTATGGTCTGGTGATTAAGGAGCGACATGCGACTAGCTCTGAGCAGGTGGTAACTATACAGACCGCAGTTCCTAATCTTAACACAGACACTAGCAGTAGCCGTGGGATGTTCCTGTCACTCCCTGGACACCTCATCACAGCCGGAGAACTAGCTACCTCTAAAGGTAGAAACAGGAAAGCTATCTTGCCTCAGAGAAAATCCCCAAAGGATAGGACAGCCCCCCACAAATAATGACTGTGAGAGGAGAAGGAAATGACATACGTAGTATGAAACAAGATTTAGCAAAGGAGGCCACTACTAGCTAGACAGAATTAGTACAGAACAGAAAACTGTGCGGTCAGTAATAAAAACTAGAAAAAGTCCACCGTAGAGAAATGCAAAAATCTCCACACCTGACTAAAGGTGTGGAGGGCAAACTCTGCTGCCCAGAGCTTCCAGCTTAGCTAAATAGATCCATACTGATAAGCTGGACAAATGAGCAAAACATAGAAAATGCCAAACAACAAAGTCCACAACAAGTGAACTGCAAAAAGACAAGCAAGGACTTAGCTTTGCTGAAATGGTCAGAGTGGCAGGGAAATCCTCAGAGAGCCATGACTCCAAGCTCAACAATTGACAACTGGCATTGAATTAGGGATAAGGCCAGACTAATATAGCCGAGCCAGAAAGGCGATCAGTGAGAACAGCTGCTGATGCTAAATCCAAGAAGCAGCCATACCACTCAAAACCACAGGAGGGAGCCCAAGAGCAGAATTCACAAAAATGCTACTTATAACCACCGGAGGGAGCCCAAGAGCGGAATTCACAACAGATCTGGTGGCCTAAGAGCAGCATGAGACGTACTCTGGAGAAGGTGGTACCAAGGAAGCAACCAACAGCCTGGAATCAAGTCAATAGCACAATCACAGTCCCTATGCGGTGGAAGGGAACTGGACTTGGGCTCATTGAATATATCCTGGAAATCTGACAAAAACTCAGGAATTTCAGAAGAGGGGGAGCAGGCAATTGACATCAAAGGAACGTCACGATGAACCCCCTGACAACCCCAACTAGTCACAGACATAGATTTCCAATCTAATACTGGATTATGCACCTGTAACCATGGGAAACCCAGCACAATAGCATCATGCAAATTATGCAACACCAGAAAACGACAATCTTCCTGATGGGCTGGCACCATGCACATGGTCAGCTGTGTCCAAAACTGAAGTTTATTTTTAGCCAACGGTGTAGCATCAATGCCCCTCAAAGGAATAGGACTCTGCAAAGGCTGCAAGGGGAAACCACAACGTCTGGCAAATTCTAAGTCCATTAAGTTTAGAGCGGCGCCTGAATCCACAAATGCCATGACAGAAAATGACGATAATGAGCAGATCAGGGTCACAGATAACAGAAATTTAGGTTGTACATTACTGATAGTAACAGAACTAGCGATTCTCTTGGTACGCTTAGGGCAATCAGAAATAACATGAGCAGAATCGCCGCAGTAAAAACACAACCTATTCTGACGTCTGAATCCTTGTCTTTCAGCTCTAGACACAATCCTATCACACTGCATAGGCTCAGGACTCCGCTCGGAAGACAATGCCATAGTGTGCACAACTCTGCGCTCGCGCAAGCGCCGATCAATCTGAATGGCCAGAAACATAGAATCACTCAGACAAGCAGGTGTGGGGAACCCCACCATAACATCTTTAACGGATTCAGAAAGACCCTTTCTGAAGATTGCCGCCAAGGCATCCTCATTCCATTTAGTCAGTACAGACCATTTTCTAAACTTCTGGCAATATGATTCTGCCGCTTCTTGACCCTGAGACAGGGCCAACAAGGTCTTCTCAGCATGATCCACTGAATTAGGTTCATCATACAATAACCCAAGCGCCTGAAAAAAGGTGTCTACATTAAGCAACGCCGGATTCCCAGGTTCCAGGGCAAATGCCCAATCCTGGGGGTCACCACGCAGCAGAAATATAACAATTTTAACCTGCTGGATGGGATCACCAGAGGAACGGGGTTTCAGAGCAAAAAACAGTTTACAGTTATTTTTAAAGCTCAGAAATTTGGACCTATCCCCAAAAAACAAATCAGGAGTTGGAATTCTAGGCTCTAAAACCAGAGTCTGAACGATATAATCGGAAATACCCTGTACTCTAGCAGCAAGTTGATCCACACGAGAAGCCAATCCCTGAACATCCATACCAGCGCCGAAGTCCTGAGCCACCCAGAGGTAAAGAGGGAAGAAAAAAAAAACACAACAGACTACAGAAAAAAAAATGGCTCAGCACTTTCCTTCCCTTCTTCTGAGATGCGGTTAACTCATTGTGGGCCAGTTGTACTGTTATGATCTGGTGGCCTAAGAGCAGCATGAGACATACTCTGGAGAAGGTGGTACCTGTACTGACCGCAGACCCTGAACTTAACACCGCAACTAGAAGTAGCCGTGGAATGTACCTAACGCTCCCTAGACATCTCGACACAGCCGGAGGACTAATTACCCCTAGAGATAGAAAAGGGAAAACTACCTTGCCTCAGAGAAAATCCCCAAAGGATAGACAGCCCCCCACAAATATTGACTGTGAGAGGAGAGGGAAAAACATACAGAGACTGAAATGAGAATTTAGCAAAGGAGGCCACTTCTAGCTAAATAGAAAGGATAGGACAGAGTACTATGCGGTCAGTATTAAAACACTAGAAAATATCCACCACAGAAAATACAAAATCTCCACAGCTAACTAAAGATATGGAGGGTATATCTGCATCTCCAGAGATACCAGCTTGGCTAAACAAATCCTTATACAGACCAAGCTGGACAAGACAAAACATGGAAAAGAACTGAACAATAAGGCCACAGCATGTGGACAGCAAAAATCAAGGCCAGAACTTATCTTTGTTGAAATGAACTGCAAAGCAGAAGAGACCAGGCAGGGATGTGAATCCTCCAGGAACAATGGACAACTGGCACTGACTAAAGGGTGAATCAAGACTAAATAGCCCAGTCAAAATTGCAAAAAGTGAACACACCTGATAAATGCTGCGATTCAGAGACAGCAGCGCTACCACTTACAACCACCGGAGGGAGCCCAAGAGCAGAATTCACAACAGCTGGCCTCATGGACTGACAGACTGTGAGTTGACAGTAAGTGGGGTCTCCAACGTCGTCACCATCACACTTTGTGTTCTCACACCCGTCATCCTCAGAGCCAACCTCTTCCTGCCCTGACCGACCAAAAAATCAAGTTTTTGTTCCAATCAGGTATCTCAGTCTCATCATCATCTTCCTCATTGTCTCCACCAACAGGAGTTACAGTTTGGGAACAAGGGTCTACATTTTGCTCAGAACTAGTGTTGAGCATTCCGATACCGCAAGTATCGGGTATCGGCCGATACTTGCGGGTATCGGAATTCCGATACCGAGATCCGATACTTTTGTGGTATCGGGTATCGGTATCGAAACAACATTAATGTAATAATGTGTAAAAGAGAGAATTAAAATAAAAAATATTGCTATACTCACCTCTCCGACGCAGCCTGGACCTCACCGAGGGAACCGGCAGCGTTGTTTGCTTAAAATTTGCGCGTTTACTTCCTTACGTCCCGGCTTGTGATTGGTCGCGTGCCGCCCATGTGGCCGCGACGCGACCAATCACAGCAAGCCGTGACGTAATTTCAGGTCCTTCAGGATTTTAAAATTACGTTCTGGCTTGTGATTGGTCGCGTCGCGGTCACATGGGCGACGCGACCAATCACAAGCCGTGACGTCACGGGAGGCTGGACACGCGCGCATTTTAAAAGAAGGTCTTTCTTCTGCAGATGTTACTGTTGCTTTACCACCTACCCCACGGACACAACCTTTTTTTCCCTTTCCAACACGCCTATTCCCCTTTCCACCAGCAGCAGGCCTTTTAACACTTATTTTGGTGCTTTACTAATTGGCAACTCTATAGTTGTTGGCACAAAAAATGATGGATGGAAACCGAGCAGAACTGAGTGGCAAAACCGTGGTACTAGGCCCAAAATGATTTACTGGGTTAGATGCAGTGAAAATTTAGATACACAGGCGGTGTAGTTAGCTTCACAGGCGGGCTACTCCGCTAACGTGCAGACACTAGGGTTGAGCAAAACTTATCGAACATTTTCAAAAGTCGCCGACTTTTGGCAAAGTCGGGTTTTGTGAAACCCGACCTGATCCCAGCGTGGGATCGGCCACGCGGTCGGCGATCTTCGCGCCAAAGTCGCATTTCGTATGAGGCTTTCAGCGCCTTTTCTCAGCCAATGAAGGTGGACGCAGAGTGTGGGCAGCGTAATGACATAGTTCTCGGTCCCCACCATCTTAGAGAAGGGCATGGCAGTGATTGGCTTGCTCTCTGCGGCGTCACAGGGGCTATAAAGGGGCGTGCATGCCGACCGCCATCTTACTGCTGCTGAGCTGAGCATAGGGAGAGTTTGCTGCCGCTTCGTCAGAAGCAGGGATAACGTTAGGCAGGGTACATTAACCCCCAAACCGCTTGTGCTGTAGCGATTTCCACTGTCCAACACCACCTTTTCTTTGCAGGGACAGTGGAGGCTAGATTTCTCTTCATCAGCTCTGCAGCTTATTGGGCTGCCCTAGAAGGCTCCCTGATAGCTGCATTGCTGTTTGTACGCCGCTGTGCAAACCAACTGCTTTTTTAAAAGCACAAATCCTGTTGCTCCTTCCTTTCTGCACAGCTATCTTGTTTGTTTGTCCACATTTTTTGTGTGCAGCAGTCCTTTTTATTGCTGCCTGCCATACTTTTCAGAGATTATTGTAGGGAGATAGTAATTGTAGTACAGTCCCTTTTATTTTTTTTTATATATCTTCCAGCCAGTTTCTGCCCCTGAAACTGTGTAGTGTAAAACAGTGGGCCTGTATTTTTCTGCACTGTCCCACACCTGAAAAGGGAGATTAATATTGCCAATCAGTGCATCTGTGACAGTCCTGTCTGTGGTATCTCTGTCAGTCATTTTGTGCCACAGAAACTATACTGTAATATAGTGGGCCTGATTTATTCACTAGTCTCCCATATAAAAAAAAAAATAAAGGGAGAATAATATTGCCAAATCTGTGCATATGTGCCAGTCGTGTCTGTGGTATCTCTGTCAGTCATTTTGTGCCACAGAAACTATACTGTCATACATTGGGCCTGATTTATTCACTAGTCTCCCCCCAAAAAATAAAAATAAAGGGAGAATAATATTGCCAAATCTGTGCATCTGTGCCAGTCGTGTCTGTGGTATCTCTGTCAGTCATTTTGTGCCACAGAAACTATACTGTCATACATTGGACCTGATGTATTCACTAGTCTCCCATTTAAAAAAATAAATAAATAAACGGAGAATAATATTGCCAAATCTGTGCATCTGTGCCAGTCGTGTCTGTGGTATCTCTGTCAGTCATTTTGTGCCACAGAAACTATACTGCAATATAGTGGGCCTGATTTATTCACTAGTCTCCCCCAAAATAATAAAAATAAAGGGAGAATAATATTGCCAAATCTGTGCATCTGTGCCAGTCGTGTCTGTGGTGTCTCTGTCAGTAATTTTGTGCCACAGAAACTATACTGTAATATAGTGGGCCTGATTTACTCACTAGTCTCCCATATAAAAAAATAAATAAAGGGAGAATAATATTGCCAAATCTGTGCATCTGTGCCAGTCGTGTCTGTGGTATCTCTGTCAGTCATTTTGTGCCACAGAAACTATACTGTAATATAGTGGGCCTGATTTACTCACTAGTCTCCCACATAAAAAAAATAAATAAAGGGAGAATAATATTGCCAAATCTGTGCATCTGTGCCAGTCGTGTCTGTGGTATCTCTGTCAGTCATTTTGTGCCACAGAAACTATACTGTAATATAGTGGGCCTGATTTACTCACTAGTCTCCCCCCAAAAAATAAAAATAAAGGGAGAATAATATTGCCAAATCTGTGCATCTGTGCCAGTCGTGTCTGTGGTATCTCTGTCAGTCATTTTGTGCCACAGAAACTATACTGTAATATAGTGGGCCTGATTTACTCACTAGTCTCCCCCCAAAAAATAAAAATAAAGGGAGAATAATATTGCCAAATCTGTGCATCTGTGCCAGTCGTGTCTGTGGTATCTCTGTCAGTCATTTTGTGCCACAGAAACTATACTGTAATATAGTGTGCCTGATTTATTCACTAGTCTCCCATATAAAAAAAAAAGAAATAAAGGGAGAATAATATTGCCAAATCTGTGCATCTGTGCCAGTCGTGTCTGTGGTATCTCTGTCAGTCATTTTGTGCCACAGAAATTATACTGTAATATAGTGGGCCTGATTTATTCAGCACTCACCCACACATAAAAAGGGGAGATTTATATTCACAACAAGTTAACATACACCTTCTACCTTGTTTTTCAGTACCATATAACGGTTGTTAGTTTGATTACATTTTCCCAAGAATGAGGAAGGCTGGTGGAAGAGGTCGTGGCCATGGGCGGTCATTGCCATCTGGTAATGCTGATGGTGGTGGTGGTGGTGCTGGTGGAGCATTGGGTGGGAGAGGGAAAATCAAAATAGCACCTAAGTCTCGAGTTGTTGAGCCAGCGTCATCGTCCGGCTACACAAGGCCTCGAACGCTACCTTTTCTGGGAGTAGGAAAACCGCTGTTAAAGCCGGAGCAGCAGGAAAAAGTTTTGGCTTTCCTTGCTGACTCTGCCTCTAGCTCTTTCGCCTCCTCTTCGGATAGTTCAAAATTGAAAAGTAGCCAGTCATCGGTGGATGCTCCCGGTCAGGAACAAGTTGATTCCTTGTGTCCTTCCCCCAAAACAACAGTGAAGGATGCGTCAGGCAACACAACAGTTTACTCCATGGAGCTCTTTACACATACCGTGCCTGGGTTAGAAAGGTAAATAGTTAACAGCCCACTGGAAGATGATTCGGACATGGAGTGCACTGATGCACAGCCACAGCTAGATTGTCATGCTGTTCCATTGACTCACATAACTACATTGCCCTCGCAGTGTACTGAGCCAGAAACTGACCCTGATGAGACGATGGTGCCCATTCCCGAATGTTATAGCACCTTACACGGTGACACAGAGATAGCTGAACATGAGATTGAAGAGGAGGTGATAGATGACCCAGTTGTTGACCCAGATTGGCAGCCATTGGGGGAAGAGGGTGCCGCTGGCAGTAGCTCAGAAGCTGAGGAGGAGGATCGGCAGCAGCCATCTACATCACATTTGCATTCATCTGGCAGGCCCGTCTCTGGCCAAAAAAGTTTGGCAAAACCAAAACCATTTTTCGGACAGCGTGGCCATCCGGTTAAGGTAGCACAGTGTGCAATGCTTGAAAAGGTATTCAATAGTAGGAAGAGTGCAGTCTGGCAATTTTTTAACCAAGATCCGAATGATCAGTGCAAAGTGATCTGTAAGAAATGCTCAAGGATATTTAGCAGAGGTCAGAATGTCAAAAGTTTAAATACAACTTGCATGCGTCGACATTTAACCACCATGCACTTGCAAGCCTGGACTAGCCACCAAACATCCAGTAACGTTGTTGCACCCACTCACAATGAAGCTAGTCAGCAACGCTACATTCCTTCCCTCACTGTAAGCCCACCGGTTAGAACAACAACAGCAGCAAATGTGGAGGTGTCGTCGCTAGGGCAAAGCAGTCAGGGAATCACAAGTTTATTGGTAGGAAACACAGCATGTAGGCCTATATCAAGAATACCATCACCAACCCTCTCTCAATCCGCCATGTCCACCAACACCACCACCGCAAGTCCCACCATATGCACCTCGCCAGTCCAGCTCACCCTCCAAGAGACTCTCATTAGGAAAAGAAAGTACTCACCCTCTCATCAGCGTACACAGGGTTTGAACGCCCACATTGCTAGACTTATATCGTTAGAGATGATGCCCTAACACTTGGTTGAAAGCGAAGCTTTCAAAGCCTTGATGGCCTACACAGTACCACGCTATGAGCTACCCAGTCAACACTTCTTTTCGAGAAAAGCCATACCAGCCCTCCACCAGCATGTCAAAGACCGCATTCTCCATGCACTGAGGCAATCAGTCAGTAGAAAGGTGCACCTCACAACTGATGCATGGACCAGTAGGCATGGTCAGGGACATTACGTGTCCATCACGGCACACTAGGTTAATGTGGTGGATGCAGGGTCCACAGGGGACAGCCACAGTGGGACAGTTCTGCCTAGCCCATGGTCTAGGAAACAGTTGGCTGTAGGCATTTGCCACCCCTCCTCCTCCTCCTCTTCCAGCCGAAGCGAAAGCTCATCCACAGAGCGCAGTCGCACGACCACTCCATCTGCAGCTGCCAGTGTTGCACACGAGGTGTCCTATTATGGAACAGCTAGTGGTAAGCGTCAGCAGGCTGTGTTGGAAATGAAGTGCTTGGGCGACAACAGACACACCGCGGAAGTTCTGGCCGAGTTTTTGCAGCAAGAAACTCAGTCATTGCTGGGCAGTGTACATCTTGAGGCAGGCAAGGTATTCAGTGATAACGGGAGGAATTTTATGGCTGCCATAGCCCTTTCAGAACTGAAACACACACCTTGCCTGGCTCACACCTTGAGCCTGGTGGTGCAGTGCTTCCTGAAAAGTTATCCGGGGTTACCAGCCCTGCTCCTCAAGGTGCGATGACTTTGCTCTCACATCCGCCATTCGCCCGTACACTCCAGCCGTATGCAGAACCGTCAGCGATCGTTTAAGCTTCCCCAGCACCGCCTAATAATCGACGTTGTAACAAGGTGGAACTCTACACTGCGCATGCTTCAGAGGCTGTGCAAACAGAGGCGTGCTGTCATGTATTTGTGGGAGGATACACATACATGGGCAGGCAGTTGGATGGCAGACATGGAGTTGTCTGCTGTGCAGTGGTCGAAGCTCCAAGACCTCTGTCAAGTCCTTGAGTGTTTTGAGGAATGCACACAGCTGGTCAGTGCGGACGACGCCATCATAAGCATGAGCATTCCACTAATGTGTCTGCTGATGCAAAGTTTGACGCACATTAAGGAGCAGGCATCTGCAGCCGAGGAGGAGGGGAGCCTTGATGACAGTCAGCCATTGTGCGCTCAGGGAAGTCTCGGGGACGAGGTTGCGGATGAAGAGGAGGAGGAGGAGGAAGATGGGGATGATTATTTATGGGAGGAGGAAGCATCTCAGGGGGAATAGAAAGTGTTGGTGGTGTAAGGTCAGGTACAGGTTTTTTGCGGGAGACAAGTGATGTGGATTTGCCAGAAAGTGCTCCTCAACCCAGCACAAGCATTGATTTGACACCTGGAACATTGGCCCACATGGCTGATTATGCCTTGCATATCCTAAAAAGGGACCCCCGCATTATCAAAATGATGACCGATGACTAGTGTTGAGCGATACCTTCTGATACTTGAAAGTATCGGTATCGGATAGTATCGGCCGATACCCGAAAGATATCGGATATCGCCGATACCGATACCCGATACCAATACAAGTCAGTGGGACACAAGTATCAGAAGCTATCCTGGATGGTTCCCAGGGTCTGAAGGAAAGGAAACTCTCCTTCAGGCCCTGGGATCCATGTTCATGTAAAAAATAAAGAATTAAAATAAAAAATATGGATATACTCACCTCTCCGGCAGCCCCTGGACCTTACCGATGTAACCGGCAGCCTCCGTTCCTAAGAATGAGGCGTTTAGGACCTTCGATGACGTCGCGCCTTGTGATTGGTCGCGTGACCGCTCATGTGACAGCTCACGCGACCAATCACAAGCCGCGACGTCATCGCAGGTCCTAAACTCCTCATTCTTAGGAACGGAGGCTGCCGGTCACATCGGTAAGGTCCAGGGGCCTCCGGAGGAGTGAGTATATCATATTTTTTATTTTAATTCTTTATTTTTTACATGAATATGGATCCCAGGGCCTGAAGGAGAGTCTCCTCTCCTCCAGACCCTGGGAACCATACACTGGGAACTTCCGATACCGATATCACAAAAATATTGGAACTCAGTATCGGAATTCCGATACCGCAAGTATCGGCTGATACCCGATACTTGCAGTATCGGAATACTCAACACTACCGATGACGATTACTGGTTGGCCTGCCTCCTGGATCCACGCTATAAAGCGAAATTGCAAAATATCATGCCACATGAGAACCTTGAGCAAATATTGGCTACCAAACAAGCAACTCTTGTAGACCGTTTGGTTCAGGCATTCCCAGCACACAGCGGCGGTGATGGTTCTCACACAAGCTGCAGGAGGCAACATGCAAGAGGTGTTAGAGGGGCACAAATCAGAAGTGGCGTTGGACAGAAGGGTTTTATGACCAGGTTGTGGAGTGATTTCGCAATGACCGCAGACATGACAGGTACTGCAGCATCGATTCAAAGTGACAGGAGACAACATTTGTCCAGTATGATTACTAACTATTTTTCCTCCCTTATCGATGTTCTCCCTCACACATCATTCCCCTTTGATTACTGGGCATCTAAAATAGACACCTGGCCTGAATTGGCAGAATATGTATTACAGGAGCTCGCTTGCCCAGCTGCTAGTGTGCTATCAGAAAGAGTATTCAGTGCTGCTGGTTCAATACTGACCGAAAAAAGGACTCGTCTGGCTACCCAAAATGTTGATGATCTAACCTTCATTAAAATGAACCAATCATGGATTTCTAATTATTTTGCCCCACCTTTCCCTGCTGACACCTAGCTTTCCTGTAAAAAGGTCTTGCTTTTGGACTCGTCTTACTGACTGCTCCAATTTCTCCATTTGCAGCTGCTGTATGTCCACCATAGGCCTTTTTTACACCTCCCTAAATGGGCTGACTCCCCCCACGGGGCCGTGGTCACCACTTGGCGAAAGCACCCGTGCGAGTGCCGTTTGGCTAAACAGGTGGGTGTGCCCACTTTTGGGCAACGGCACAGGCACAGGGTCCCTCATAGTACAATGAAGTGTCTCTGGCGGTGGTGGTGCACACCCAACGTCAGACACACCGTCATAACATGAGGGGCCTTGGGCCAGTACCGCCACCCATGAGAGGGTGTTCCCCTCTCAGCTCAAACAGTGCTCTACCACTTGCAAAATTACCTCTCACTGCTCCACCACTGTTTAGTCTGTGCTGTTAAATTCTTCAATGGCACTGTCAATACTAATTTGTTGACATGATTGTTGATAGTAAAAATATTCAGGGGCCCTGCCCTACATTTACACCAGTTAATACTTTGCGCCAACTACCACTGTCTGCAAGTCAGCAGAGGAGCCCACCCCTGTACCTAGGTATGCCACCTGTTTATTTGCGAATTTTTTTTTGGGCCAGACATTAACCTCACTTTATTACTTTGGCCTACTAACTGTGTCAGACACTCCTTACAGTTGTCCTCCACTGAACACAGCTAGGCCGCCTGCGTACTCCTGTAACCTATTTTTAACTGCATTTTGACTACTACTTTTTTGGCCCTACTAACTGTGTCTGCCCCACGGTGCAATTGTCCTCCGCTGACCACACCAACGCTGCCTGTGTGTACCCCTGTAACCTATTTAAACCTGCATAGAGTCTACATTTTTATTTTAGGCCTAGTAAGTCTGTCCTCTCCTTCAGACCCTGGGAACCATCCAGGATAGTTTCCGATACTTGTGTCCCATTGACTTGTATTGGTATCGGGTATCGGTATCGGCGAGATCCGATATTTTTCGGGTATCGGCCGATACTATCCGATACCGATACTTTCAAGTATCGGAAGGTATCGCTCAACACTACCTGTAACCTATTTAAACCTGCATAGAGCCTACATTTTTATTTTAGGCCTAGTAAGTGTGTCTGCGGTTCCTCCTTGCAATCGTCCTCCGCTGACCACACCAATGCTGCCTGTGTAACCCTGTAACTAGTGTTGAGCATTCCGATACCGCAAGTATCGGGTATCGGCCGATACTTGCGGTATCGGAATTCCGATACCGAGTTCCGATATTTTTGTGATATCGGAAATCGGAATCGGAAGTTCCCAGTGTGTGGTTCCCAGGGTCTGGAGGAGAGGAGACTCTCCTTCAGGCCCTGGGATCCATATTCATGTAAAAAATAAAGAATTAAAATAAAAAATATGGATATACTCACCCCTCCGGAGGCCCCTGGACCTTACCGATGTAACCGGCAGCCTCCATTCCTAAGAATGAGGAGTTTAGGACCTGCGATGACGTCGCGGCTTGTGATTGGTCGCGTGAGCGGTCACATGAGCGGTCACGCGACCAATCACAAGCCGCGACGTCATCGAAGGTCCTAAACTCCTCATTCTTAGGAACGGAGGCTGCCGGTTACATCGGTAAGGTCCAGGGGCCGCCGGACAGGTGAGTATATCCATATTTTTTATTTTAATTCTTTATTTTTAACATGAATATGGATCCCAGGGCCTGAAGGAGAGTTTCCTCTCCTTCAGACCCTGGGAACCATCCAGGATAGCTTCCGATACTTGTGTCCCATTGACTTGTATTGGTATCGGGTATCGGTATCGGCGAGATCCGATATTTTTCAGGTATCGGCCGATACTATCCGATACCGATACTTTCAAGTATCGGAAGGTATCGCTCAACACTACCTGTAACCTATTTAAACCTGCATAGAGCCTACATTTTTATTTTAGGCCTAGTAAGTCTGTCTGCGGTCCCTCCTTGCAATCGTCCTCCGCTGACCACACCAATACTGCCTGTGTAAACCTGTAACCTATTTAAACCTGCATAGAGCCTACTTTTTTATTTTAGGCCTAGTAAGTCTGTCTGCGGTCCCTCCTTGCAATCGTCCTCCGCTGACCACACCAATGCTGCCTGTGTAACCCTGTAACCTATTTAAACCTGCATAGAGCCTACATTTTTAATTTAGGCTTAGTAAGTCTGTCTGCGTTCCCTCCTTGCAATCGTCCTCCGCTGACCACACCAATGCTGCCTGTGTAACCCTGTAACCTATTTAAACCTGCATAGAGCCTACTTTTTTATTTTAGGCCTAGTAAGTCTGTTTGCGGTCCCTCCTTGCAATCGTCCTCCGCTGACCATACCAATGCAGCCTGTGTAACCCTGTAACCTATTTAAACCTGCATAGAGCCTACATTTTTATTTTAGGCCTAGTAAGTCTGTCTGCGGTCCCTCCTTGCAATCGTCCTCCGCTGACCACACCAATGCTGCCTGTGTAACCCTGTAACCTATTTAAACCTGCATAGAGCCTACTTTTTTATTTTAGGCCTAGTAAGTCTGTCTGCGGGCCCTCCTTGCAATCGTCCTCCGCTGACCACACCAATGCTGCCTGTGTAACCCTGTAACAAATTTAAACCTGCATAGAGCCCACTTTTTTATTTTAGGCCTAGTAAGTCTGTCTGCGGTCCCTCCTTGCAATCGTCCTCCGCTGACCACACCAATGCTGCCTGTGTAACCCTGTAACCTATTTAAACCTGCATAGAGCCTACATTTTTTTTTAGGCCTAGTAAGTCTGTCTGCGATCCCTCCTTGCAATCGTCCTCCGCTGACCACACCAATGCTGCCTGTGTAACCCTGTAACCTATTTAAACTTGCATAGAGCCTACTTTTTTATTTTAGGCCTAGTAAGTCTGTCTGCAGTCCCTCCTTGCAATCGTCCTCCGCTGACCACACCAATGCTGCCTGTGTAACCCTGTAACCTATTTAAACCTGCATAGAGCCTACTTTTTTATTTTAGGCCTAGTAAGTCTGTCTGCGGTCCCTCCTTGCAATCGTCCTCCGCTGACCACACCAATGCTGCCTGTATAACCCTGTAACCTATTTAAACCTGCATAGAGCCTACTTTTTTATTTTAGGCCTAGTAAGTCTGTCTGTGATCCCTCCTTGCAATCGTCCTCCGCTGACCACACCAATGCTGCCTGTGTAACCCTGTAACCTATTTAAACCTGCATAGAGCCTACTTTTTTATTTTAGGCCTAGTAAGTCTGTCTGCGGTCCCTCCTTGCAATCGTCCTCCGCTGACCACACCAATGCTGCCTGTGTAACCCTGTAACCTATTTAATCCTGCATAGAGCCTACATTTTTATTTTAGGCCTAGTAAGTCTGTCTGCGGTCCCTCCTTGCAATCATCCTCCGCTGAACACACCAATGCTGCCTGTGTAACCCTGTAACCTATTTAAACCTGCGTAGAGCCTACATTTTTATTTTAGGCCTAGTAAGTCTGTCTGCGGTCCCTCCTTGCAATCGTCCTCCGCTGACCACACCAATGCTGCCTGTGTAACCCTGTAACCTATTTAAACCTGCATAGAGCCTACATTTTTATTTTAGGCCTAGTAAGTCTGTCTGCGGTCCCTCCTTGCAATCATCCTCCGCTGACCACACCAATGCTGCCTGTGTAACCCTGTAACCTATTTAAACCTGCATGGAGCCTGCTTTTTTATTTTAGGCCTAGTAAGTCTGTCTGTGGTCCCTCCTTGCAATAGTCCTCCGCTGACCACACCAATGCTGCCTGTGTAACCCTGTAACCTATTTAAACCTGCATGGAGCCTACTTTTTTATTTTAGGCCTAGTAAGTCTGTCTGCGGTCCCTCCTTGCAATCGTCCTCTGCTGACCACACCAATGCTGCCTGTGTAACCCTGTTACCTATTTAAACCTGCATAGAGCCTACTTTTTTATTTTAGGCCTAGTAAGTCTGTCTGCGGTCTCTCCTTGCAATGGTCCTCCGCTGACCACACCAATGCTGCCTGTGTAACCCTGTAACCTATTTAAACCTGCATAGAGCCCACTTTTTTATTTTAGGCCTAGAAAGTCTGTCTGCGGTCCCTCCTTGCAATCGTCCTCCGCTGACCACACCAATGCTGCCTGTGTAACCCTGTAACCTATTTAAACCTGCATAGAGCCTACTTTTTTATTTTAGGCCTAGTAAGTCTGTCTGCGGTCCCTCCTTGCAATCGTCCTCCGCTGACCACACCAATGCTGCCTGTGTAACCCTGTAACCTATTTAATCCTGCATAGAGCCTACATTTTTATTTTAGGCCTAGTAAGTCTGTCTGCGGTCCCTCCTTGCAATCATCCTCCGCTGAACACACCAATGCTGCCTGTGTAACCCTGTAACCTATTTAAACCTGCGTAGAGCCTACATTTTTATTTTAGGCCTAGTAAGTCTGTCTGCGGTCCCTCCTTGCAATCGTCCTCCGCTGACCACACCAATGCTGCCTGTGTAACCCTGTAACCTATTTAAACCTGCATAGAGCCTACATTTTTATTTTAGGCCTAGTAAGTCTGTCTGCGGTCCCTCCTTGCAATCATCCTCCGCTGACCACACCAATGCTGCCTGTGTAACCCTGTAACCTATTTAAACCTGCATGGAGCCTGCTTTTTTATTTTAGGCCTAGTAAGTCTGTCTGTGGTCCCTCCTTGCAATAGTCCTCCGCTGACCACACCAATGCTGCCTGTGTAACCCTGTAACCTATTTAAACCTGCATGGAGCCTACTTTTTTATTTTAGGCCTAGTAAGTCTGTCTGCGGTCCCTCCTTGCAATCGTCCTCTGCTGACCACACCAATGCTGCCTGTGTAACCCTGTTACCTATTTAAACCTGCATAGAGCCTACTTTTTTATTTTAGGCCTAGTAAGTCTGTCTGCGGTCTCTCCTTGCAATGGTCCTCCGCTGACCACACCAATGCTGCCTGTGTAACCCTGTAACCTATTTAAACCTGCATAGAGCCCACTTTTTTATTTTAGGCCTAGAAAGTCTGTCTGCGGTCCCTCCTTGCAATCGTCCTCCGCTGACCACACCAATGCTGCCTGTGTAACCCTGTAACCTATTTAAACCTGCATAGAGCCTACTTTTTTACTTTAGGCCTAGTAAGTCAGCACCACTCCTTCCAATTGTCCTCCGCTGACCACACCAATGCTGCCTGTGTACGCCTGTAACCTTTTTTAAACTGCATTGAGCCAACTTTTTAGTTTAAGGCCTACTACCTGTGTCTGTCTGCGCCACTCAATACAGCTGTCCTCCTCTGAAAAAGCTGAACTTCAATTGTCAGGTTTTCAGCCTATAGGAATTAAAAAACTGCATTGGGCCTACTAGTTTTGTTGGGGCCTACTAACGGTGTCTGTCGCTCCTTGGTGTTCTCCTGGTTTTTTTTTCCTGAGCTTCAATCTTCAGGCTTTCGGCCTATATTTGAAATATGAAACTGCATTTGCAATACTACGACGCCATCATAAGCATAAGCATTCCACTAATGTGTCTGCTGATGCAAAGTTTGACGCACATTAAGGAGCAGGCATCTGCAGCCGAGGAGGAGGGGAGCCTTGATGACAGTCAGCCATTGTGCGCTCAGGGAAGTCTCGGGGACGAGGTTGCGGATGAAGAGGAGGAGGAGGAGGAAGATGGGGATGATTATTTATGGGAGGAGGAAGCATCTCAGGGGGAATAGAAAGTGTTGGTGGTGTAAGGTCAGGTACAGGTTTTTTGCGGGAGACAAGTGATGTGGATTTGCCAGAAAGTGCTCCTCAACCCAGCACAAGCATTGATTTGACACCTGGAACATTGGCCCACATGGCTGATTATGCCTTGCATATCCTAAAAAGGGACCCCCGCATTATCAAAATGATGACCGATGACTAGTGTTGAGCGATACCTTCTGATACTTGAAAGTATCGGTATCGGATAGTATCGGCCGATACCCGAAAGATATCGGATATCGCCGATACCGATACCCGATACCAATACAAGTCAGTGGGACACAAGTATCAGAAGCTATCCTGGATGGTTCCCAGGGTCTGAAGGAGAGGAAACTCTCCTTCAGGCCCTGGGATCCATGTTCATGTAAAAAATAAAGAATTAAAATAAAAAATATGGATATACTCACCTCTCCGGCAGCCCCTGGACCTTACCGATGTAACCGGCAGCCTCCATTCCTAAGAATGAGGCGTTTAGGACCTTCGATGACGTCGCGCCTTGTGATTGGTCGCGTGACCGCTCATGTGACAGCTCACGCGACCAATCACAAGCCGCGACGTCATCGCAGGTCCTAAACTCCTCATTCTTAGGAACGGAGGCTGCCGGTCACATCGGTAAGGTCCAGGGGCCTCCGGAGGAGTGAGTATATCCATATTTTGTATTTTAATTCTTTATTTTTTACATGAATATGGATCCCAGGGCCTGAAGGAGAGTCTCCTCTCCTCCAGACCCTGGGAACCATACACTGGGAACTTCCGATACCGATATCACAAAAATATCGGAACTCAGTATCGGAATTCCGATACCGCAAGTATCGGCCGATACCCGATACTTGCGGTATCGGAATACTCAACTCTACCGATGACGATTACTGGTTGGCCTGCCTCCTGGATCCACGCTATAAAGCGAAATTGCAAAATATCATGCCACATGAGAACTTTGAGCAAATATTGGCTACCAAACAAGCAACTCTTGTAGACCGTTTGGTTCAGGCATTCCCAGCACACAGCGGCGGTGATGGTTCTCACACAAGCTGCAGGGGGCAACATGCAAGAGGTGTTAGAGGGGCACAAATCAGAAGTGGCGTTGGACAGAAGGGTTTTATGACCAGGTTGTGGAGTGATTTCGCAATGACCGCAGACACGACAGGTACTGCAGCATCGATTCAAAGTGACAGGAGACAACATTTGTCCAGTATGATTACTAACTATTTTTCCTCCCTTATCGATGTTCTCCCTCACACATCATTCCCCTTTGATTACTGGGCATCTAAAATAGACACCTGGCCTGAATTGGCAGAATATGTATTACAGGAGCTCGCTTGCCCAGCTGCTAGTGTGCTATCAGAAAGAGTATTCAGTGCTGCTGGTTCAATACTGACCGAAAAAAGGACTCGTCTGGCTACCCAAAATGTTGATGATCTAACCTTCATTAAAATGAACCAATCATGGATTTCTAATTATTTTGCCCCACCTTTCCCTGCTGACACCTAGCTTTCCTGTAAAAAGGTCTTGCTTTTGGACTCGTCTTACTGACTGCTCCAATTTCTCCATTTGCAGCTGCTGTATGTCCACCATAGGCCTTTTTTACACCTCCCTAAATGGGCTGACTCCCCCCACGGGGCCGTGGTCACCACTTGGCGAAAGCACCCGTGCGAGTGCCGTTTGGCTAAACAGGTGGGTGTGCCCACTTTTGGGCAACGGCACAGGCACAGGGTCCCTCATAGTACAATGAAGTGTCTCTGGCGGTGGTGGTGCACACCCAACGTCAGACACACCGTCATAACATGAAGGGCCCTGGGCCAGTACCGCCACCCATGAGAGGGTGTTCCCCTCTCAGCTCAAACAGTGCTCTACCACTTGCAAAATTACCTCTCACTGCTCCACCACTGTTTAGTCTGTGCTGTTAAATTCTTCAATGGCACTGTCAATACTAATTTGTTGACATGATTGTTGATAGTAAAAATATTCAGGGGCCCTGCCCTACATTTACACCAGTTAATACTTTGCGCCAACTACCACTGTCTGCAAGTCAGCAGAGGAGCCCACCCCTGTACCTAGGTATGCCACCTGTTTATTTGCGAATTTTTTTTTGGGCCAGACATTAACCTCACTTTATTACTTTGGCCTACTAACTGTGTCAGACACTCCTTACAGTTGTCCTCCACTGAACACAGCTAGGCCGCCTGCGTACTCCTGTAACCTATTTTTAACTGCATTTTGACTACTACTTTTTTGGCCCTACTAACTGTGTCTTTCCCCACGGTGCAATTGTCCTCCGCTGACCACACCAACGCTGCCTGTGTGTACCCCTGTAACCTATTTAAACCTGCATAGAGTCTACATTTTTATTTTAGGCCTAGTAAGTCTGTCCTCTCCTTCAGACCCTGGGAACCATCCAGGATAGTTTCCGATACTTGTGTCCCATTGACTAGTATTGGTATCGGGTATCGGTATCGGCGAGATCCGATATTTTTCGGGTATCGGCCGATACTATCCGATACCGATACTTTCAAGTATCGGAAGGTATCGCTCAACACTACCTGTAACCTATTTAAACCTGCATAGAGCCTACATTTTTATTTTAGGCCTAGTAAGTGTGTCTGCGGTTCCTCCTTGCAATCGTCCTCCACTGACCACACCAATGCTGCCTGTGTAACCCTGTAACTAGTGTTGAGCATTCCGATACCGCAAGTATCGGGTATCGGCCGATACTTGCGGTATCGGAATTCCGATACCGAGTTCCGATATTTTTGTGATATCGGAAATCGGAATCGGAAGTTCCCAGTGTGTGGTTCCCAGGGTCTGGAGGAGAGGAGACTCTCCTTCAGGCCCTGGGATCCATATTCATGTAAAAAATAAAGAATTAAAATAAAAAATATGGATATACTCACCCCTCCGGAGGCCCCTGGACCTTACCGATGTAACCGGCAGCCTCCATTCCTAAGAATGAGGAGTTTAGGACCTGCGATGACGTCGCGGCTTGTGATTGGTCGCGTGAGCGGTCACATGAGCGGTTAAATGTAACCTATTTAAACCTGCATAGAGCCCACTTTTTTATTTTAGGCCTAGTAAGTCTGTCTGCGGTCCCTCCTTGCAATCGTCCTCCGCTGACCACACCAATGCTGCCTGTGTAACCCTGTAACCTATTTAAACCTGCATAGAGCCTACATTTTTTTTAGGCCTAGTAAGTCTGTCTGCGGTCCCTCCTTGCAATCGTCCTCCGCTGACCACACCAATGCTGCCTGTGTAACCCTGTAACCTATTTAAACCTGCATAGAGCCTACTTTTTTATTTTAGGCCTAGTAAGTGTGTCTGCAGTCCCTCCTTGCAATCGTCCTCCGCTGACCACACCAATGCTGCCTGTGTAACCCTGTAACCTATTTAAACCTGCATAGAGCCTACTTTTTTATTTTAGGCCTAGTAAGTCTGTCTGCGGTCCCTCCTTGCAATCGTCCTCCGCTGACCACACCAATGCTGCCTGTGTAACCCTGTAACCTATTTAAACCTGCACAGAGCCTACTTTTTTATTTTAGGCCTAGTAAGTCTGTCTGCGGTCCCTCCTTGCAATCGTCCTCTGCTGACCACACCAATGCTGCCTGTGTAACCCTGTTACCTATTTAAACCTGCATAGAGCCTACTTTTTTATTTTAGGCCTAGTAAGTCTGTCTGCGGTCCCTCCTTGCAATGGTCCTCCGCTGACCACACCAATGCTGCCTATGTAACCCTGTAACCTATTTAAACCTGCATAGAGCCCACTTTTTTATTTTAGGCCTAGTAAGTCTGTCTGCGGTCCCTCCTTGCAATCGTCCTCCGCTGACCACACCAATGCTGCCTGTGTAACCCTGTAACCTATTTAAACCTGCATAGAGCCTACTTTTTTACTTTAGGCCTAGTAAGTCTGCACCACTCCTTCCAATTGTCCTCCGCTGACCACACCAATGCTGCCTGTGTACGCCTGTAACCTTTTTTAAACTGCATTGAGCCAACTTTTTAGTTTAAGGCCTACTACCTGTGTCTGTCTGCGCCACTCAATACAGCTGTCCTCCTCTGAAAAAGCTGAACTTCAATTGTCAGGTTTTCAGCCTATAGGAATTTGAAAACTGCATTGGGCCTACTAGTTTTGTTGGGGCCTACTAACGGTGTCTGTCGCTCCTTGGTGTTCTCCTGTTTTTTTTTCCTGAGCTTCAATCTTCAGGCTTTCGGCCTATATTTGAAATATGAAACTGCATTTGCAATACTAGTTGGGTTGGGCCTACTAACGGTGTCTGCCGCTCCCTGGTGTTGTCCTCCACTGAACAAATCTGAGCTTCAATCTTCAGGCTCTCATTAAGTAGTTGTTAATATAACACTGCAGTTGGCCTACCAGTTTGGTTGGGGCCTACTAACGGTGTCTGCTGCTCCAAGGTGTTCTCCAGGTTTACTTGCCTGAGCTTCAATCTTCAGGCTCTCATTAAGTTGTTGTTAATATAACACTGCAGTTGGCCTACTAGTTTGGTTGGGGCCTACTAACGGTGTCTGTCGCTCCAAGGTGTTCTCCAGGTTTACTTGCCTGAGCTTCAATCTTCAGGCTCTCATTAAGTTGTTGTAAATATAACATGGCATTAGGCCTGCTAGTTTGGTTGGGGCCTACTAACGGTGTCTTCCGCTCCAAGGTATTCTCCAGGTTTACTTGCCTGAGCTTCAATCTTCAGGCTCTCATTAAGTTGTTGTTAATATAACACTGCAGTTGGCCTACTAGTTTGGTTGGGGCCTACTAACGGTGTCTGTCGCTTCAAGGTGTTCTCCAGGTTTACTTGCCTGAGCTTCAATCTTCAGGCTCTCATTAAGTTGTTGTAAATATAACACGGCATTAGGCCTACTAGTTTGGTTGGGGCCTACTAACGGTGTCTGCTGCTCCAAGGTGTTCTCCAGGTTTACTTCCCTGAGCTTCAATCTTCAGGCTCTCATTAAGTTGTTGTTAATATAACACTGCAGTTGGCCTACTAGCTTGGTTGCGGCCTACTAACGGTGTCTGTCGCTCCAAGGTGTTCTCCAGGTTTACTTGCCTGAGCTTAAATCTTCAGGCTCTCATTAAGTTGTTGTAAATATAACACGGCATTAGGCCTACTAGTTTGGTTGGGGCCTACTAACGGTGTCTGCAGCTCCAAGGTGTTCTCCAGTTTTTTTTTTCCTGAGCTTCAATCTTCAGGCTTTCGGCCTGTATTTGAAATATGAAACTGCATTTGGGATACTAGTTGGGTTGGGCCTACTAACGGTGTCTGCCGCTCCCTGGTGTTGTCCTCCACTGAACAAAGCTAAGCTTCAATCTTCAGGCTCTCATTAAGTAGTTGTTAACCTCTTTACCCCCAAGGGTGGTTTGCACGTTAATGACCGGGCCAATTTTTACAATTCTGACCACTGTCCATTTATGAGGTTATAACTCTGGAACGCTTCAACGGATCTTGGCAATTCTGACACTGTTTTCTCGTGACATATTGTACTTCATGATAGTGGTAAAATTTCTTCGATATATCTTGCGCTTATTTGTGAAAAAAATGGAAATTTGGCGAAAATTTTGAAAATTTCACAATTTTCCAACTTTTAATTTTTATGCCCTTAAATCAAAGAGATATGTCACACAAAATACTTAATAGGTAACATTTCCCACATGTCTTCTTTACTTCAGCACAATTTTGGAACCAAATTTTTTTTGTTTGGGAGTTATAAGGGTTAAAAGTTGACCAGCAATTTCTCATTTTTACAACACCATTTTTTTTTAGGGACCACATCTCATTTGAAGTCATTTTGAGGGGTCTATATGATAGAAAATACCCAAGTATGACACCATTCTAAAAACTGCACCCCTCAAGGTGCTGAAAACCACATTCAAGAAGTTTATTAACCCTTCAGGTGTTTCACAGGAATTTTTGGAATGTTTAAATAAAATTAACATTTAACTTTTTTTACACAAAATTTATTTCAGCTCAAATTTGTTTTATTTTACCAAGGGTAACAGGAGAAAAATGTACCCCAAAAGTTGTTGTACAATTTGTGCTGAGTACGCTGATACCCCATATGTGGGGGTAAACCACTGTTTGGGCGCATGGCAGAGCTCGGAAGGGAAGGAGTGCCATTTGACTTTTCAATGCAAAATTGACTGGAATTGAGATGGAACACCATGTTGCGTTTGGAGAGCCCCTAATGTGCCTAAACATTGAAACCCCCCACAAGTGACACTATTTTGGAAAGTTGACCCCCTAAGGAACTTATCTAGATGTGTGGTGAGCACTTTGACCCAACAAGTACTTCACAGAAGTTTATAATGCAGAGCCGTAGAAATAAAAAAATCATATTTTTTCACAAAAATTATCTTTAAACCCCCAATTTTTTATTTTCCCAAGGGTAAGAGAAGAAATTGGACCCCAAAAGTTGTACAATTTGTCCTGAGTACGTTGATACCCCATATATGGGGGTAAACCACTGTTTGGGCGCATAGCAGAGCTCTGAAGGGAAGGAGCGCCGTTTGACTTTTCAATGCAAAATTGACTGGAATTGAGATGGGACACCATGTCGCGTTTGGAGAGCCCCTGATGTGCCTAAACATTAAACCCCCCACAAGTGACACCATTTTGGAAAGTAGACCCCCTAAGGAACTTATCTAGATGTGTTTTGAGAGCTTTGATCCCCCAAGTGTTTCAGTACAGTTTATAACGCAGAGTCGTGAAAATAAAAATTCTTTTTTTTTCACAAAAATGATTTTTTTAGCCCCCAGTTTTGTATTTTCACAAGGGTAACAGGATAAATTGGACCCCAAAAGTTGTTGTCCAATTTGTTTTGAGTACGCTGATACCCCATATGTGGGGGGAACCACTGTTTGGGCGCATGACAGAGCTCGGGAGGGAAGGAGCGCCATTTGGAATGCAGACTTAGATGGATTGGTTTGCAGGCGTCACGTTGAATTTGCAGAGCCCCTGATGTACCCAAACAGTAGAACCCCCCCACAAGTGACCCCATATTGGAAACTAGACCTCCCAAGGAACTTATCTAGATGTGTTGTGAGAACTTTGAACCCCCAAGTGTTTCACTACAGTTTATAACGCAGAGCTGTGGAAATAAAAAATATTTTTTTCCACAAAAATCATTTTTTAGCCCCCAGTCTTGTATTTTCCCAAGGGTAACAGGAGAAATTGGACCCCAAAAGTTATTGTCCAATTTGTCCTGAGTATGCTGATACTCCATATGTGGGGGGGAACCACTGTTTGGGCGCATGGCAGAGCTCGGGAGGGAAGGAGCACCATTTGGATTGCAGACTTAGATGGATTGGTTTGCAGACGTCACGTTGCATTTGCAGAGTTCCTGATGTACCCCACAAGTGACCCCATATTGGAAACTAGACCTCCCAAGGAACTTATCTAGATGTGTTGTGAGAACTTTGAACCCCCAAGTGTTTCACTACAGTTTACAACGCAGAGCCATGAAAATAAAAAATCCTTTTTTTCCCACAAAAATGATTTTTAGCCCCCCAAATTTATATTTTCCCAAGGGTAACAAGAGAACTTGGACCCCAAAAGTTGTTGTCCAATTTGTCCCGAGTACGCTGATGCCACATATGTTGGGGTAAACCCCTGTTTGGGCGCACGGGAAAGCTCGGAAGGGAAGGAGCACTGTTTTACTTTTTCAATGCAGAATTGGCTGGAATTGAGATCGGACGCCATGTCGCGTTTGGAGAGCCCCTGATGTGCCTGAACAGTGGAAACCCCCAATTCTAACTGAAACCTATTCCAAGCACGCCCCTAACCCTAATCCCAGCGGTGACCCTAACCACACCCCTATCCCTGACACACCCCTAACTATAATCCCAACCCTAATCCCAACCGTAAATGTAATCCAAACCCTAACCCTAACTTTAGCCCCAACCCTAACCCTAACTTTAGCCCCAACCCTAACCCTAACTTTAGCTCCAACCCTAGCCCCAACCCTAGCCCTAACCCTAGCCCTAACCCTAACCCTAACCCTAGCCCTAACCCTAACCCTAGACCTAACCCTAACCCTAGCCCTAACCCTAGCCCTAACCCTAACTCTAGCCCTAACCCTAGCCCTAACCCTAGCCCTAACCCTAACCCTAGCCCTAGCCCTAGCCCTAACCCTAGCCCTAACCCTAGCCCTAACCCTAACCCTAGCCCTAACCCTAATGGGAATATGGAAATAAATACATTTTTTTAATTTTATTATTTTTCCCTAACTAAGGGGGTGATGAAGGGGGGTTTGATTTACTTTTATAGCATTTTTTATAGCGGAGTTTTATGATTGGCAGCCGTCACACACTAAAAGATGCTTTTTATAGCAAAAAAGTTTTTGCGTCTCCACATTTTGAGAGCTATAATTTTTCCATATTTTGGGCCACAGAGTCATGTCAGGTCTTGTTTTTTGCGCGACGAGTTGACATTTTTATTGGTAACATTTTTGGACATGTGACAGTTTTTGATCGCTTTTTATTCCAATTTTTGTGAGGCAGAATGACAAAAAAAACAGCTATTCATGAATTTCTTTTGGGGGAGGCGTTTATACCGTTCCACGTTTGGTAAAATTGATAAAGCAGTTTTATTCATCGGGTCAGTACGATTACAGCGATACTTCATTTATAGCATTTTTTTATGTTTTGGCGCTTTTATACGATAAAAACTATTTTATATAATAAATAATTATTTTGGCATCGCTTTATTCTGAGGACTATAACTTTTTTATTTTTTCTTTGATGACGCTGTGTGGCAGCTCGTTTTTTGCGGGACAAGATTACGTTTTCAGCGGTACCATGGTAATTTATATCCGTCTTTTTCATCGCGTGTTATTCCACTTTTTGTTCGGCGGTATTATAATAAAGCGTTGTTTTTTGCCTCGTTTTTTTTTTCCCTACGGTGTTCACTGAAGGGGTTAACTAGTGGGACAGTTTTATAGGGTGGGTCGTTACGGACACGGCGATACTAAATATGTGTACTTTTATTGTTTTTTTTTTATTTAGATAAATGTATTTATGGGAATAATATATTTTTTTTCTTTATTTAGGAATTTTATTTAATTTTATTTTTTTACACTTTTACTTTGCCCCAGGCGGGACATCACAGATCGCTGATCTGACAGTTTGCACAGCACTCTGTCAGATCGGCGATCTGACTTACAGTGCTGCAGGATAACCAAGCGCTTGCTCTGAGCAGGCACTCGGTAAGCCACCTCCCTCCCTGCAGGACCCGGATGCCGTGGCCATTTTGGATCTGGGCCTGCTGCAGGGAGGAGAGGTAAAAGACCCTCGCAGCAACGTGATCACATCGCGCTGCTCCGGGGGTCTCAGGGAAGCCTGCAGGGAGCCCCCTCCCTTTGCGATGCTTCCCTGTACCGCCGTCACACCGCAATCATGTTTGATCGCGGTTTGCCGGGGATTAATGTGCCGGATGTCAGCTGCGATAGTCAGCTGACACCCGGCCGTGATCGGCCGCGCTCCACTCGTGAGCGCGTCCGATCGTGCTGGACGTACTATCCCGTCGGTGGTCATACGGGCCCACCCCACCTCGACGGGATAGTACGTCCAATGTCAGAAAGGGGTTAATATAACAATGAAGTTGACCTACTAGTTTGGTTGGGGCCTACTAACGGTGTCTGCCGCTCAAGGGTGTTCTCCTCCACTGAACAAAGCAGTGCCGCCTGTTTACTCCTGTTACCAATTTTGAACTTTATTGTGCCCACTTTATTATTTGGGCCTACTATCTGTGTCTGCCTCTCATTACAGTTGTCCTCCACTGAACTAAGCAATGCCGCCTGGTTAGTCCTGTTACCAATTTTGAACTGCATTTAGCCCACTTTATTATTTGGGCCTATATCTGTGTTTCCTCCTCATCTTGCCCATTGCCCAGCCAGTGCTAGATGACTCTTGTGGTACATTGACCCAGACCACTACATTCCCATTGCACGCTACACAGCCACAATCTGACCCTGCTGAAAGTCAGGTTCCCCTTCCCGCATACTAAATCACCTTACACAGGGACAAAGAGGATGGTGCAGATGAAAGTGCAGGTTCCTTCATCAGGTGGGGGGGCATACTCGTTGGCGACATCACTGGCACAGGGCCCCTCATAGTACGCAAAAGTGTCACTGCCGGTGGGAGGTGCCCCCGCCGTGCAAACACACCGCCGTACTTTGAGGGGCCCTGTGCCAGTGCCAATGCGAACGAGTGGCCCCCTGTTATGATCCTAGTGGCAAGGATCGCAGGTCGGACTAGCTAAGTAACTGAACAGACTACTAGCTCTGGGGAAGTGGTAACTAGATTGACCGCAACCTGATCCTATCCGCAATCAACTATAGGCAGCCATGGAACGTTACCTAAAAATCCTAGACGTCTCTTCACGGCCTGAGAAACTGACTATTCCTGGAGGGAAAGAAAGTCCTCTCTTGCCTCAGTGGAATGACCCCAAAGATATAGAATAGCCCCCCACAAATATTAACGGTGAGTTAAGGGGAAAGCACAAACGCAGAGATGAAATCAGATTTAGCAAATGAGGCCCGCTAATACTAGATAGCAGAAAATAGGAAGGGAACTATGCGGTCAATAAAAAACCCTATTCAAAATATCCACGCAGAGATTGCTCGAGCCCCCACACCAACTAACGGTGCGGGGGAAGCAACTCCGTACCCCAGAGCTTACCAGCAAAAAGAAATCACATATTAGCAAGCTGGACTATACTCATCATACACAGAAATCATATTGCAGGCAGATGAGCAAAAAATATTCAAACAGAACTTAGCTTATCCTGAAGAGGCAGAAAACGAGATAATCAGGAGTAATCAGAATAGCACTGAATACATTGACAGCCGGCAACAAGTGGAAGTGAAGCAGAGCTAAATAAGAGCCTCCCTGGTGAATAACGAGGCAGCTGATCCAGCCAGACCCGCAGGATAATAAACCAAACCACCAGGGGGAGCCAAAAAACCAAAGTCACACAATACCATCTGTGACCACAAGAGGGAGCCTGAAAGCGGAGTTCACAACAGTACCCCCCCCCTTGAGGAGGGGTCACCGAACCCTCATCAAAACCCCCAGGGCGATCAGGGTGAGCCACATGGAAGGCACAAACCAAATCGTCCGCATGAACATCAGAGGCGACAACTCAGGAATTATCCTCCTGACCATAGCCTTTCCACTTAACCAAATACTGAAGCCTCCGTCTAGAAATACGAGAATCCAAGATCTTCTCCACCACGTATTCCAATTCTCCCTCAACCAGCACAGGGGCAGGAGGCTCAACCGAAGGAACCACAGGCACCACATACCTCCGCAACAACGACCGATGGAACACATTATGAATAGCAAACGATCCCGGGAGGTCCAAACGAAATGACACAGGGTTAAGGACTTCCAAAATTTTATAAGGACCGATAATCCGAGGCTTAAACTTAGGAGAGGAGACCTTCATAGGAACAAAGCGAGAAGACAACCACACCAAATCCCCAACGCGAAGTCAGGGATCCACACAGCGAGGGCAGTTGGCAAAGCGCTGAGCCTTCTCTTGTGACAGCTTTAAATTGTCCACCACATGATTCCAAATCTGATGCAACCTATCCACCACAACATCCACTCCAGGACAGTCAGAAGACTCCACCTGACCCGAGGAAAAACGAGGATGAAACCCTGAATTACAAAAAAAAAGGCGAAACCAAAGTAGCAGAACTAGCCCGATTATTAAGGGCAAACTCGGCCAATGGCAAAAAAGTCACCCAGTCGTCCTGATCAGCAGAAACAAAACATCTTAAATACGTTTCCAAAGTCTGATTAGTGCGCTCGGTTTGGCCATTCGGCCATTCGGATGGAAGGCCGACGAAAAAGACAAATTAATGCCCATCTTAGCACAAAAGGTCCGCCAAAATCTAAACACAAACTGGGATCCTCTGTCGGAAACAATATTTTCAGGGATCCCGTGCAAACGAACCACATTTTGAAAAAACAGAGGAACCAACTCGGAGGAGGAAGGCAACTTAGGCAAGGGCACCAAATGGACCATTTTAGAAAAACGATCACACACCACCCAAATGACCGACATTCTCTGAGAGACAGGGAGATCTGAAATAAAATCCATGGAAATGTGCGTCCAAGGCCTCTTCGGGACAGGCAAAGGCAACAACAAGTAACTGGCACGAGAACAGCAAGGCTTAGCCCGAGCACAAATTCCACAAGACTGCACAAAGGAACGCACATCCCGCGACAAGGAAGGCCACCAGAAGGACCTAGCCACCAAATCTCTGGTACCAAAAATCCCAGGATGGCCTGCCAACACCGAAGAATGAACCTCGAAAATAACTCTGCTGGTCCATCTATCCGGGACAAACAGTCTCTCCGGTGGACAACGGTCAGGTCTATCCGCCTGAAACTCCTGCAGCACTCGTCGCAAATCTGGGGAGATGGCAGACAAAATCACCCCTTCTCTGAGGATACCAGCTGGCTCTGAATCACCAGGAGAGTCAGGCACAAAACTCCTAGAAAGAGCATCAGCCTTCACATTCTTCGAACCAGGCAGGTATGAGACCACGAAATCAAAACGAGAGAAAAACAATGACCAACGAGCCTGTCTAGGATTCAGCCGCTTGGCCGACTCGAGATAAATCAAATTCTTGTGATCAGTCAAGACCACCACACGATGCTTAGCTCCCTCAAGCCAATGTCGCCACTCCTCAAATGCCCACTTCATAGCCAACAACTCCCGATTACCAACATCATAATTCCGCTCGGCAGGTGAAAACTTTCTTGAAAAGAAAGCACATGGCTTCATCACAGAGCCATCAGAGCTTCTCTGCGACAAAACAGCCCCCGCTCCAATCTCAGAAGCATCAACCTTGACCTGGAAAGGAAGGGAGACGTCTGGCTGACATAAGACCGGAGCCGAAGAAAACCGGTGCTTCAGCTCCCGAAAGGCCTCCACAGCCGCAGGAGACCAATTAGTAACATCAGAACCCTTCTTGGTCAAATCCGTCAATGGCTTAACAACACCAGAAAAATTAGCGATGAAGCGACGGTAAAAATTAGCAAAACCCAAGAACTTCTGAAGACTCTTAACAGATGTAGGCTGAGTCCAGTCATGAATAGCCTGAACCTTGACTGGGTCCATCTCAATAGCAGAAGGAGAAAAAATGAAACCCAAAAAAGAGACCTTCTGGACTCCAAAAAGACATTTTGAGCCCTTCACAAATAAAGCATTGGCACGCAGGACCTGAAACACCATCCTGACCTGCTTAACATGGGACTCCCAATCATCCAAAAAAACCAGAATATCATCCAGATACACAATCATAAATTTATCCAGATATTCGCGGAAGATGTCGTGCATAAAGGACTGAAAGACAGAAGGAGCGTTAGAAAGTCCAAAAGGCATCACCAAGTACTCAAAATGGCCTTCGGGAATATTAAATGCAGTTTTCCATTCATCACCCTGCTTAATACGCACAAGGTTATACGCACCACGAAGATCTATCTTGGTGAACCAACTAGACCCCCTAATGCGAGCAAACAGATCAGATAACAATGGCAAAGGATACTGAAATTTGACCGTGATTTTGTTTAGAAGGCGATAATCAATACAAGGCCTCAAGGAACCATCCTTCTTAGCCACAAAAAAGAACCCCGCACCAAGAGGGGAGGAGGAGGGGCGAATAAGTCCTTTCTCCAAAGACTCCTTTATTTAACTCCGCATAGCAGCATGCTCCGGCACTGACAAATTGAAAAGTCGTCCCTTAGGAAACTTACTACCAGGAATCAAATTTATAGCACAATCACAATCCCTATGAGGAGGTAGAGAACTGAGTTTGGGCTCATCAAATACATCCTGGTAATCTGACAAAAACGCAGGGACCTCAGAAGGAGTGGATGAAGCAATTGACACCACAGGAGCGTCGCCATGAATTCCCTGACAACCCCAACTTGACACAGACATTGCTTTCCAATCCAGGACTGGATTATGAGTCTGCAACCATGGCAGGCCCAACACGACAACATCATGCAAATTATGCAATACAAGAAAGCGAATCACCTCCTGATGAACAGGAGTCATGCACATGGTCACTTGTGTCCAGTACTGAGGTTTATTCATAGCCAATGGTGTAGCATCAATTCCCCTTAGTGGAATAGGGAATTTTAAAGGCTCCAAAACAAAACCACAGCGCCTGGCAAATGACAAATCCATCAGACTCAGGCCAGCACCTGAATCCACAAAAGCCATAACCGGGTAAGATGACAGGGAACAAATCAGGGTAATAGACAAAATAAACTTAGGTTGTAAAGTACCGATGGTGACAGATTTATCAATCTTTTTTTTGCGCTTAGAGCATGCTGAGATAACATGAGCTGAGTCACCACAGTAAAAGCACAACCCATTTTGCCGTCTATAATTTTGCCGTTCACTTCTGGTCAGAATTCTATCACATTGCATAGACTCAGGTGTCTGTTCAGAAGACACCGCCAAATGGTGCGCAGGTTTGCGCTCCCGCAAACACCGATCAATCTGAATGGCCAGAGTCATTGACTCATTCAGACCTGCAGGCGTAGGGAACCCCACCATGACATTCTTAATGGCTTCAGAAAGACCTTTTCTGAAATTTGCAGCCAGGGCACACTCATTCCATTGAGTAAGCACCGACCATTTCCGAAATTTCTGGCAGTACACCTCTGCATCATCTTGCCCCTGAGAGAGGGCCAACAAGGCTTTTTCAGCCTGGTTCTCAAGATTAGGTTCCTCATAGAGCAATCCAAGGGCCAGAAAAAATACATCCACACTGAGCAATGCAGGATCCCCTGGAGCCAATGCGAAAGCCCAATCTTGAGGATCGCCACGCAAGAAAGAAATAATAATCTTAACTTGCTGAACAGAATCCCCAGAGGAACGAGGTTTCAAAGAAAGAAACAACTTGCAATAGTTCTTAAAATTCAGGAACCTAGATCTATCTCCAGAAAACAACTCCGGAATAGGTATTCTAGGCCCTGACATAGGACTGTGCACAACAAAATCCTGAATACTTTGTACCCTTGCAGCAAGATGATCTACACTGGAGGCTAAACTCTGGATATCTGTTGTGAATTTGCTTTTTGCTCCCTCTAGTGGTTACTAGTTTTTTTTTACTCTGGTTTTTCTGTCATTCCTTTTATCCGCACCTGGGTCGTTAGTTAGGGGTGTTGCTATATAAGCTCCTTGGACCTTCAGTTCAATGCCTGGCAACGTAGTTATCAGAGCTAGTCTGCTGTGCTCTTGTCTACTGATCCTGGTTCCAGTTATTTCAGCTAAGTCTGCCTTTTGCTTTTTGCTATTTGTTTTGGTTTTGTATTTTTGTCCAGCTTGTTCCAAATCTATATCCTGACCTTTGCTGGAAGCTCTAGGGGGCTGGTGTTCTCCCCCCGGACCGTTAGACGGTTCGGGGGTTCTTGAATTTCCAGTGTGGATTTTGATAGGGTTTTTGTTGACCATATAAGTTACCTTTCTTTATTCTGCTATCAGTAAGCGGGCCTCTCTGTGCTAAACCTGGTTCATTTCTGTGTTTGTCATTTCCTCTTACCTCACCGTCATTATTTGTGGGGGGCTTCTATCCAGCTTTGGGGTCCCCTTCTCTGGAGGCAAGAAAGGTCTTTGTTTTCCTCTACTAGGGGTAGCTAGATTCTCCGGCTAGCGCGTGTCATCTAGAATCAACGTAGGAATGATCCCCGGCTACTTCTAGTGTTGGCGTTAGGAGTAGATATATGGTCAACCCAGTTTCCACTGCCCTATGAGCTGGATTTTTGTATTCTGCAGACTTCCACGTTCCTCTGAGACCCTCGCCATTGGGGTCATAACAGTTTGCCAGGCCAGTATTAAATGTTTAATGCATTGCAGAAGAGGGATTATAAGAAAGAAGATTCAGAGTTTTTTTTTTTTTTTTCTTTTTCCCCTTTACCTCAGAGTGGCTATGCTTGCTGCAGACATGAATGTCCAGACCTTGATTACAAGTGTGGACCAGCTGGCTACTCGTGTGCAGGGCATACAAGACTATGTTATCAGGAATCCTAGGTCAGAACCTAAAATACCGATTCCTGAACTGTTTTCCGGAGACAGGTTTAAGTTTAGGAATTTCGTGAATAATTGTAAATTGTTTTTGTCCCTGAGACCCTGTTCATCTGGAGATTCTGCTCAGCAAGTAAAAATTGTTATTTCGTTCTTACGGGGCGACCCTCAGGATTGGGCTTTTTCGCTGGCGCCAGGAGATCCGGCATTGGCTGATCTTGATGCGTTTTTTTCTGGCGCTCGGTTTACTTTATGAGGAACCCAATCTTGAGATTCAGGCAGAAAAGGCCTTGCTGACTATGTCTCAGGGGCAGGACGAGGCTGAAGTGTATTGCCAAAAATTTCGGAAATGGTCCGTGCTGACACATTGGAACGAGTGTGCTCTGGCCGCTAATTTTAGAAATGGCCTTTCTGAAGCCATTAAGAATGTTATGGTGGGTTTTCCCATTCCCACAGGTCTGAATGATACTATGGCACTGGCTATTCAAATTGACCGGCGGTTGCGGGAGCGCAAAACCGCAAATTCCCTCATGGTGTTGTCTGAACAGACACCTGATTTAATGCAATGTGATAGAATCCTGACTAGAAATGAGCGGAAAATTCATAGACGCCGGAATGGCTTGTGCTACTACTGTGGTGATTCTACACATGTTATCTCAGCATGCTCTAAACGTATATCTAAGGTTGTTAGTCCTGTCACCATTGGTAATTTGCATCCTAAGTTTATTCTGTCTGTAACTTTGATTTGCTCACTGTCATCTTATCCTGTCATGGCGTTTGTAGATTCAGGTGCTGCCCTGAGTCTCATGGATCTCTCATTTGCTAAGCGCTGTGGTTTTACTCTTGAACCATTAGAAAATCCTATTCCTCTTAGGGGTATTGATGCTACACCATTGGCAGCAAATAAACCGCAGTATTGGACACAGGTTACCATGTGCATGACTCCTGAACACCGCGAGGTGATACGTTTCCTGGTTTTACATAAAATGCATGATTTGGTTGTTTTAGGGCTGCCATGGTTACAGACCCATAATCCAGTCCTGGACTGGAAGGCTATGTCAGTCTCAAGTTGGGGCTGTCGTGGTATTCATGGGGATTCCTTGCCTGTGTCTATTGCTTCTTCTACGCCTTCGGAAGTTCCGGAGTATTTGTCTGATTATCAGGATGTCTTCAGTGAGTCTGAGTCCAGTGCACTGCCTCCTCATAGGGACTGTGACTGTGCTATAGATTTGATCCCAGGCAGTAAATTTCCTAAGGGAAGACTGTTTAATCTGTCGGTACCTGAACATACCGCTATGCGTTCATATATCAAGGAGTCTCTGGAGAAAGGACATATTCGTCCGTCTTCTTCCCCTCTTGGTGCGGGATTCTTTTTTGTGGCAAAAAAGGACGGATCTTTGAGACCTTGTATTGATTATCGGCTTTTAAATAAGATCACTGTCAAATTTCAGTATCCTTTACCGCTGTTGTCTGACTTGTTTGCCCGGATTAAGGGTGCCAAGTGGTTCACCAAGATAGATCTTCGTGGTGCGTACAACCTTGTGCGCATTAAGCAAGGTGATGAATGGAAAACCGCATTCAATACGCCCGAAGGTCATTTTGAGTACTTGGTGATGCCTTTTGGGCTCTCCAATGCGCCTTCAGTTTTTCAGTCTTTTATGCATGACATTTTCCGGAAGTATCTGGATAAATTTTTGATTGTTTATCTGGATGATATTTTGGTTTTTTCTGATGATTGGGATTCGCATGTGGAGCAGGTCAGGTTGGTCTTTAAAATTTTGCGTGAAAATTCTTTGTTTGTCAAGGGCTCAAAGTGTCTCTTTGGTGTACAGAAGGTTCCCTTTTTGGGGTTCATTTTTTCCCCTTCTGCTGTGGAGATGGACCCAGTCAAGGTCCGAGCTATTCTTGATTGGACTCAGCCCTCGTCAGTTAAGAGTCTTCAGAAGTTCTTGGGCTTCGCTAACTTCTACCGTCGTTTTATCGCTAATTTTTCTAGCATTGTGAAACCTTTGACGGATATGACCAAGAAGGGCTCCGATGTAGCTAACTGGGCTCCTGCTGCTGTGGAGGCTTTCCAGGAGTTGAAACGCCGGTTTACTTCGGCGCCTGTTTTGTGCCAGCCTGACGTCTCACTTCCCTTTCAGGTTGAGGTGGATGCTTCAGAGATTGGGGCAGGGGCCGTTTTGTCGCAGAGAGGCCCTGGTTGCTCTGTTATGAAACCTTGTGCCTTTTTCTCTAGGAAGTTTTCGCCTGCCGAGCGAAATTATGATGTGGGCAATCGGGAGTTGTTGGCCATGAAATGGGCATTTGAGGAGTGGCGTCATTGGCTCGAGGGTGCTAAGCATCGTGTGGTGGTCTTGACTGATCACAAAAATCTGATGTATCTCGAGTCTGCTAAACGCCTTAATCCGAGACAGGCCCGCTGGTCATTGTTTTTCTCCCGCTTTGATTTTGTTGTCTCGTATTTACCAGGTTCAAAGAATGTGAAGGCCGATGCTCTTTCTAGGAGCTTTGTGCCTAATGCTCCTGGAGTCGCTGATCCTGTTGGTATTCTTAAAGATGGAGTTATCTTGTCAGCTATTTCTCCGGATCTGCGACGTGTGTTGCAGAGATTTCAGGCTGATAGGCCTGAGTCTTGTCCACCTGACAGACTGTTTGTCCCGGATAAGTGGACCAGCAGAGTCATTTCCGAGGTTCATTCCTCGGTGTTGGCAGGTCACCCGGGAATTTTTGGCACCAGAGATCTGGTGGCCAGGTCCTTTTGGTGGCCTTCCTTGTCAAGGGATGTGCGGTCATTTGTGCAGTCCTGTGGGACTTGTGCTCGAGCTAAGCCTTGCTGTTCTCGTGCCAGCGGTTTGCTCTTGCCCTTGCCTGTCCCGAAGAGACCTTGGACACATATCTCCATGGATTTCATTTCTGATCTTCCGCTATCTCAGGGCATGTCCGTTATCTGGGTGATATGTGATCGCTTCTCCAAGATGGTCCATTTGGTTCCTTTGCCTAAGCTGCCTTCCTCTTCCGATCTGGTTCCTGTGTTTTTCCAGAACGTGGTTCGTTTGCACGGCATCCCTGAGAATATTGTGTCAGACAGAGGATCCCAGTTCGTTTCCAGGTTCTGGCGATCCTTTTGTAGTAGGATGGGCATTGATTTGTCGTTTTCGTCTGCTTTCCATCCTCAGACTAATGGACAGACGGAGCGAACCAATCAGACTTTGGAGGCTTATTTGAGGTGTTTTGTCTCTGCTGATCAGGACGATTGGGTGACATTCTTGCCGTTGGCTGAGTTTGCCCTTAATAATCGGGCTAGTTCCGCCACCTTGGTTTCGCCTTTTTTCTGCAACTCTGGTTTCCATCCTCGCTTTTCTTCGGGTCATGTGGAGCCTTCTGACTGTCCTGGGGTGGATTCTGTGGTGGATAGGTTGCAGCAGATCTGGAATCTTGTGGTGGACAACTTGAAGTTGTCACAGGAGAAGGCTCAGCGCTTTGCCAACCGCCGCCGCGGTGTGGGTCCCCGACTACGCGTTGGGGATTTGGTATGGCTTTCTTCCCGCTTTGTTCCTATGAAGGTCTCCTCTCCCAAATTTAAACCTCGTTTTATTGGGCCTTACAAGATATTGGAAATCCTTAATCCTGTATCTTTTCGTCTGGATCTTCCTGTGTCGTTTGCTATTCACAATGTATTTCATAGGTCCTTGTTGCGGCGGTACATTGTGCCTGTAGTTCCTTCTGCTGAGCCTCCTGCTCCGGTGTTGGTTGAGGGCGAGTTGGAGTATGTGGTGGAGAAGATCTTGGATTCTCGCCTCTCCAGGCGGAGGCTTCAGTACCTGGTCAAGTGGAAGGGCTATGGTCAGGAGGATAATTCCTGGGTGGTCGCCTCTGATGTTCATGCGGCCGATTTAGTTCGTGCCTTTCATGCCGCTCATCCTGATCGCCCTGGTGGTCGTGGTGAGGGTTCGGTGACCCCTCACTAAGGGGGGGGTACTGTTGTGAATTTGCTTTTTGCTCCCTCTAGTGGTTACTAGTTTTTTTTGACTCTGGTTTTTCTGTCATTCCTTTTATCCGCACCTGGGTCGTTAGTTAGGGGTGTTGCTATATAAGCTCCTTGGACCTTCAGTTCAATGCCTGGCAAAGTAGTTATCAGAGCTAGTCTGCTGTGCTCTTGTCTACTGATCCTGGTTCCAGTTATTTCAGCTAAGTCTGCCTTTTGCTTTTTGCTATTTGTTTTGGTTTTGTATTTTTGTCCAGCTTGTTCCAAATCTATATCCTGACCTTTGCTGGAAGCTCTAGGGGGCTGGTGTTCTCCCCCCGGACCGTTAGACGGTTCGGGGGTTCTTGAATTTCCAGTGTGGATTTTGATAGGGTTTTTGTTGACCATATAAGTTACCTTTCTTTATTCTGCTATCAGTAAGCGGGCCTCTCTGTGCTAAACCTGGTTCATTTCTGTGTTTGTCATTTCCTCTTACCTCACCGTCATTATTTGTGGGGGGCTTCTATCCAGCTTTGGGGTCCCCTTCTCTGGAGGCAAGAAAGGTCTTTGTTTTCCTCTACTAGGGGTAGCTAGATTCTCCGGCTGGCGCGTGTCATCTAGAATCAACGTAGGAATGATCCCCGGCTACTTCTAGTGTTGGCGTTAGGAGTAGATATATGGTCAACCCAGTTACCACTGCCCTATGAGCTGGATTTTTGTATTCTGCAGACTTCCACGTTCCTCTGAGACCCTCGCCATTGGGGTCATAACAGATATCCATATCAGCAGCTGAACTCAGAGCCACACCAAGATTAAGAGGAGGAGAGAAGCCAGACACACAGCAGCTAGACACATGGCAGCAAAAAAAAAAAAATATCTCCAAGCTTCTTTTCTCCTGCTTCTGCCATGCAATTAACACTTTAAAGGACGGCTGTACTGTTATGATCCTAGTGGCAAGGATCACAGGTCGGACTAGCTAAGTAACTGAACAGACTACTAGCTCTGGGGAAGTGGTAACTAGATTGACCGCAACCTGACCCTATCCGCAAACAACTATAGGCAGCCATGGAACGTTACCTAAAAATCCTAGACGTCTCTTCACGGCCTGAGAAACTGACTATTCCTGGAGGGAAAGAAAGTCCTCTCTTGCCTCAGTGGAATGACCCCAAAGATATAGAATAGCCCCCCACAAATATTAACGGTGAGTTAAGGGGAAAGCACAAACGCAGAGATGAAATCAGATTTAGCAAATGAGGCCCGCTAATACTAGATAGCAGAAAATAGGAAGGGAACTGTGCGGTCAATAAAAAACCCTATTCAAAATATCCACGCAGAGATTGCTCGAGCCCCCGCACCAACTAACGGTGCGGGGGAAGCAACTCCGTACCCCAGAGCTTACCAGCAAAAATAAATCACATATTAGCAAGCTGGACTAGACTCATCATACACAGAAATCATATTGCAGGCAGATGAGCAAAAAATATTCAAACAGAACTTAGCTTATCCTGAAGAGGCAGAAAACGAGATAATCAGGAGTAATCAGAATAGCACTGAATACATTGACAGCCGGCAACAAGTGGAAGTGAAGCAGAGCTAAATAAGAGCCTCCCTGGTGAATAACGAGGCAGCTGATCCAGCCAGACCCGCAGGATAATAAACCAAACCACCAGGGGGAGCCAAAAAAACAAAGTCACACAATACCATCTGTGACCACAAGAGGGAGCCTGAAAACAGAGTTCACAACAGCCCCCCCTGCTTGCTCAGGATCACAGCACTTGCAAAGTTGAAATACTTACCTCTCTCTGCTCCACCGCCATGACGTAGTCCACGTTTCCTGGGCCCACTAAAAACTTGAACCAGCCCTACCCCCCACAACTTTAGCCAAATGACCCCTATTTTCCAATGCCTAACTATTATTATAAAGTAAATTAAGATTGACAAGCTTCAGTAACAAGAATGGATGTTTTTGCCATTAAAATGGACACTGTAGGTGTTTTCCTGGCCTCCACTCACTGCCGACTATGCTTCCCCATTGACTTGCATTGAGTTTCGTGTTTCGGTCGATCCCCGACTTTTGGCGATAATCGGACGATTTCACTCGACTCGACTTTTGACAAAGTCGGGTTTTGCGAAACCCGACTCGATCCTAAAAAAGTGAAAGTCGCTCAACCCTAGCAGACACTGCTCCTAGGCCCAAAACAATTTACTGTGTTAGATGCAGTAAAAATTTAGATACACAGGCGGTGTAGTTAGCTTCACAGGTGGGCTACTCCACTGACGTGCAGACACTGCTCCTAGGCCCAAAACAATTTACTGGGTTAGATGCAGTAAAAATTTTGATACACACACAGGTGGTGTAGCTTCACAGGCGGGCTACTCCGCTGACGTGCAGACACTGCTCCTAGGCCCAAAACAATTTACTGGGTTAGATGCAGTAAAAATTTTGATACACACACATGTGGTATAGCTTCACAGACGGGCTACTCTGCTGACGTGCAGACACTGATCCTAGGCCCAAAACGATTTACTAGGTTAGATGCAGTCAAAATTTAGATACACAGGCGGTGTAGCTTCACAGGCGGGCTACTCCGCTGACGTGCTTACACTGCTCCTAGGCCCAAAACAATTTACACGGTTAGATGCAGTAAAAATTTAGATAAACACAGGCGGTGTAGCTTCACATACGGGCTACTCCGCTGACGTGCAGACACTGCTCCTAGGCCCAAAACAATTTACTGGGTTAGATGCAGTAAAAATTTTGATACACACACAGGCGGTGTAGCTTCACAGGTGGGTTACCCCGCTGGCGTGCAGACACTGCTCCTAGACCCAAAACGATTTACTGAGTTAGATGCAGTAAAAATGTAGATCCCCATGCAGTATAGCTTCACAGACGGGCTACTCCGCTGACGTGCAGACACTGATCCTAGGCCCAAAACAATTTACTAGGTTAGATGCAGTCAAAATATAGATACACAGGCGGTGTAGCTTCACAGGCAGGCTACTCCGCTGAGGTGCAGACACTGCTCCTAGGCCCAAAACAATTTACTGGGTTAGATGCAGTGAAAATTTAGATAAACACACAGGCGGTGTAGCTTCACATGCGGGCTACTCCGCTGACGTGCACACACTGCTCCTAGGCCCAAAACAATTTACTGGGTTAGATGTAGTAAAAATTTTGATACACACACAGGCGGTGTAGCTTCACAGGCGGGCCACTCTGTTGGCGTGCATACACTGCTCCTAGACCCAAAGCGATTTACTGGGTTTGATGCAGTAAAAATGTAGATCCACATGCGGTGTAGCTTCACAGATGGGCTACTCCGCTGACGTGCAGACACTGCTATTAAGCCCAAAACGGTTTACTGGGTTAGACGTAGTAAAAATTTTGATACATAGGCAGTGTAGCTTCACCGGCGGGCTACCACGCTGACATGCAGACACTGCATTTACTAGGTTAGATGCAGTAAAAATATAGATACACACACAGGTGGTGTAGTTAGCTTCAAAGGAGGGCTATTCCGCTGATGTGCAGACATTGCTCCTAGGCCCAAAATGATTTGCTGGGTTAGATGCAGTAAAAATGTAGATACACACAGGCGGTGTAGCTTCACAGGCGGGCTACTCCGCTGACATGCAGACACTGCTCCTAGGCCCAAAACGATTTACTGGGTTAGATGCAGTAACAATGTATATACACATGCGGTGTAGCTTCACAGACGGGCTACTCCGCTGAAGTGCAGACACTGCTATTAAGCCCAAAATGATTTACTGGGTTAGATGCAGTAAAAATTTAGATACGCAGGCGGTGTAGCTTCACAGGCGGGCTACCATGCTGATGTGCAGACACTGCTCCTAGGCTCAGAATGATTTACTGGGTTAGATGCAGTAAAAATTTAGATACACACAAAGGCAGTGTAGTTAGCTTCACAGGTGGGCTACTCCACTTACGTGCAGACATTGCTCCTAGGCCCAAAACAATTTACTGGGTTAGATGCAGTAAAAATTGAGATACACACACACACAGGCGGTGTAGCTTCACAGGCGGGCTACTCCACTGATCCTAGGCCCAAAACGATTTACTGTGTTAGATGCAGTAAAAATGTAGATCCCCATGCAGTATAGCTTCACAGACGGGCTACTCCGCTGACGTGCAGACACTGATCCTAGGCCCAAAACAATTTACTAGGTTAGATGCAGTCAAAATTTAGATACACAGGCGGTGTAGCTTCACAGGCAGGCTACTCCGCTGAGGTGCAGACACTGCTCCTAGGCCCAAAACAATTTACTGGGTTAGATACAGTGAAAATTTAGATAAACACACAGGCGGTGTAGCTTCACATGCGGGCTACTCCGCTGACGTGCACACACTGCTCCTAGGCCCAAAACAATTTACTGGGTTAGATGTAGTAAAAATTTTGATACACACACAGGCGGTGTAGCTTCACAGGCGGGCTACTCTGTTGGCGTGCATACACTGCTCCTAGACCCAAAACGATTTACTGGGTTTGATGCAGTAAAAATGTAGATCCACATGCGGTGTAGCTTCACAGATGGGCTACTCCGCTGACGTGCAGACACTGCTATTAAGCCCAAAACGGTTTACTGGGTTAGACGTAGTAAAAATTTTGATACATAGGCAGTGTAGCTTCACCGGCGGGCTACCACGCTGACGTGCAGACACTGCATTTACTAGGTTAGATGCAGTAAAAATATAGATACACACACAGGTGGTGTAGTTAGCTTCAAAGGAGGGCTATTCCGCTGATGTGCACTGTGCAGACATTGCTCCTAGGCCCAAAACGATTTACTGGGTTAGATGCAGTAAAAATGTAGATACACACAGGCGGTGTAGCTTCACAGGCGGGCTACTCCGCTGACGTGCAGACACTGCTCCTAGGCCCAAATGATTTACTGGGTTAGATGCAGTAACAATGTATATACACATGCGGTGTAGCTTCACAGACGGGCTACTCCGCTGAAGTGCAGACACTGCTATTAAGCCCAAAATGATTTACTGGGTTATATGCAGTAAAAATTTAGATACGCAGGCGGTGTAGCTTCACAGGCGGGCTACCATGCTGATGTGCAGACACTGCTCCTAGGCTCAGAATTATTTACTGGGTTAGATGCAGTAAAAATTTAGATACACACAAAGGCAGTGTAGTTAGCTTCACAGGTGGGCTACTCCACTTACGTGCAGACATTGCTCCTAGGCCAAAAACAATTTACTGGGTTAGATGCAGTAAAAATTTAGATACACACACACACAGGCGGTGTAGCTTCACGGGCGGGCTACTCCACTGATCCTAGGCCCAAAACGATTTACTGTGTTAGATGCAGTAAAAATGTAGATACACAGGCGGTGTAGCTTCACAGGCGGGCTACTCCGCTGACGTGCAGACACTGCTCCTAGGCCCAAAACGATTTACTGGGTTAGATGCAGTAAAAATTTAGATACACACACAGGCGGTGTAGCTTCACGGGCGGGCTACTCCCCTGACGTGCAGACACTGATCCTAGGCCCAAAATAATTTACTGTGTTAGATGCAGTAAAAATTTAGATACACAGGCGGTGTAGCTTCACAGGTGGGCTACTCCGCTGATGTGCAGACACTGCTACTAAGCCCAAAACGATTTATTGGGTTAGTTGCAGTAAAAATTTAGATACACAGGCGGTGCAGTTAGCTTCACAGGCGGGCTACTCCGCTGACATGCAGACACTGCTCCTAGGCCCAAAACGATTTACTGGGCTAGATGCAGTAAAAATTTAGATACACACACAGCCGGAGTAGCTTCACGGGCAGGCTACTCCACTGACGTGCAGACAGTGATACTAGGCCCAAAACGATTTACTGTGTTAGATGCAGTAAAAATGTAGATACACAGGCGGTGTAGTTTCACAGGCGGGCTACTCCGCTGATGTGCAGACACTGCTACTAGGCCCAAAACAATTTACTGGGTTAGATGCAGTAAAAATGTAGCTACACAGGCAGTGTAGCTTCACAGGCGGGCTACTCTGCTGACATGCAGACACTGCTATTAAGCCTAAAACAATTTTACTGGGTTAGATGCAGTAAAAATTTAGATACACACACAGGCGGTGTAGTTAGCTAGTTAGCTTCACAAGTGGGCAACTCCGCTGACGTGCAGACACTGCTCCTAGGCCCAAAACGATTTACTAGGTTAGATGCAGTCAAAATTTAGATACACAGGCAGTGTAGCTCCACAGGCGGGCTACTCCGCTGACGTGCAGACACTGCTCCTAGGCCCAAAATGATTTACTGGGTTAGATGCAGTAAAAATTTTGATACACAGGCGGGCAGTGTAGCTTCACAGGCGGGCTACTCCGCTGATGTGCAGACACTGCTCCTAGACCCAAAATGATTTACTGGGTTAGATGCAGTAAAAATTTTGATACACAGGCGGTGTAGCTTCACGGGCGGGCTACTCCGCTGATGTGCAGACACTGCTCCTAGACCCAAAATGATTTACTGGGTTAGATGCAGTAAAAATTTAGATACAAACACAGGCGGTGTAGCATCACAGACAGGCTACTCCACTGACGCGCAGACACTACTAGTAAGCCCAAAACAATTTACTGGGTTAGATGCAGTAAAAATTTAGATACACAGGCGGTGTAGCTAGCTTCACAGGTGGGCTACTCAGATGACTACCAGACAATGCTACTAGCCCAAAAGGATTGGCTTAGCTAGATTGCACCAAATGCAGTGACAAACACTTGCACTTGCTATGAACTGCTGTAACCTACACTGAAAACGGCTGATATTACAACTAGTCCCGACTTCCAACTCCCTAAACCTATCTTTCAGAAAATTCGCTCCCAAAAAAGACTCTTAGTCTGTATAGCGCCCACAGCAGCAGTGGTGCCGTCTAACACTAAGCTGCAGCAGTAAAGAAATGGTGGCGATGGGGAAAATGTCTGGTTTCCTACAGGGCAAGGACATGTGACATACACAACCAATGACACATGCCCTTGCTTGTGTGCATCACATGCACATTGCTGTGTGCACTGTGCACTGCTGATAGGCTGAGAGACTGCACCGGAGATCGGCATTATTTCAGCACAGATCTATCCCCCACCTCCCCCACCCACTATACACTGAAACAGTCTATTAACAATGATAATCAGTTTTAATGTGCAAATCAAGTTAGGCTTTTGGTGAACAAACAGTTATCGAACAGAAACTCGAACAGCCGAATTTTAAGCAAATTGTTCGAGTTCGTCGAAGGACTCGAACACCGCCCAAAACAGCTAGAATTTGAAATTGGCTAACAGTTCGACTCAAACACCGCTCATCTCTAGTCCACACGTGCTGGAACTCTACGCTGCATATGTTGGATTTATGAGCAGAACAGGGCAGTTGTTGACTACCAACATCAACAAGGCCATCGATATTCAGTTCAGACTCCAAACATAAGACCTCAGGAGTGGACATGGATGTCAGACATATGTACCATCCTCCAAAACTTTGAGGACTGCACCACTGGTGAGTGGTGATGACGCCATAATTAGCATCACCATCCCACTTCTCAGCATTCTGAAAACCTCTCTGCTCACAATTAAAGAGGATGTATTGCAGGCAGAGCACAAGGACATGGAGCAAGGAACCATACAGGGGGATTACACTCAGCCCAGCCTCATGTCTTCTCAACGTGGATTGGTAGGCAACGAGGAGGAGGAGGAGGAAGAACAGGAGCTACTTCATGTGCTATAGACGGTACTACAAGCACAGCTGTCATACCATCTGTTCAGCGTGGATAGCCTGAGGACAGGGAGGAGGAGAATGAGGAAGAGGAGGACAGCATGGTCATCCGTCCTGTTGGTGAGGACACGGAAGTCTTGCCTGTTTGCAGTCTGGCACACATGGCTGACTTTATGTTGTGCTGCGTTTCACGTGACCCACGCATTATAGAAATTTTGGGTGACACTCATTACTGGTTGGTGACACTTCTAGACCCACGCTACAAGGACAACTTTCAATCTTTTCTGCCAGAGGCAGAGAGGTGTACTAAAATGTTGCAGTCCCAGAGGGTACTTGTAATGAAGTTCCTTTGAAAATTCCCATGTGAGAACGCTGGCAGCAGAAGTCAGAGTTTGTTGTACAACCAAAGAGTCAAAGCGAGAGAAACAAAGTACAATCCAGCTCAGGTAGGGGAACAATGGCAAAGTTTTGGGACAGTTTTCTCAGACCCTCCCATCGTGATGGCACAGAGGCAAGGGGTGCTGTCACAAGAAGTGGAATGTTTGGGAAGATGGTGAGGGAATACCTTGCAGATCATACAAATGTCCTCCGTGATTCCTCTGTGCCTTTTAATTATTGGGTATCCAAGCTGGACACGTGGTATGAACTAGCTCTCTATGCCTTTGAGGTCCTGGCCTGCCCTGCTGCTAGTGTTCTGTCAGAGAGGGTTTTTAGTGCCGCTGGTGGAATTATAACAGATAAGCGTAACTGATAATGCTGACAGGCTGACTCTTATAAAAATGAACAAGGGCTGGATTTTGGAAAGATTTCTGTACACCACCAAGTGAAAACAGCAAAACATAACCTCAAATACATTCTCTGTTTTGGGGAGGTGTATTCTCATGCACCTCTTCACAACCACACATGGGTATACGCTTCCAGATTTGGTCTGTTTGTTCTTATCCTCCTCTTTATCCTCATCCTCATCATCCACAACCACTAGATCACCAGGGTGAATGCACTCTGTACTGTTATAGGCTGGTGAATTTTGTGCAAGGGAGCTGTGATGGTGATTGCACTATTTTATTTAGTAATAAAAGGACCCCACATTGGGGATTTGTTTGTCAGCTCATGCCCTCCATTACAAGTCTCAGAGACCCACACCCCTACATTGGGCTTACTTCTTAACTTTGTCTCCTGCAGTGCCCCTTAAACTGCCGCTAGGCCACCTGGGTTAACGTGCTCTGTACTGTTATAGGTCACTGAATTTTGGGCAAGGGGGTTGTGATGGCACTAGTTTATTTATTAAAAAAGGACCCCCCATTGGAGAATTGTTTGTCAGCTCATGTCCTCCATTACAAGTCTCAGAGTCACACACCCCTACATTGGGCCTACTTCCTAACTCTGTCTCCTGCAATGTCTCCTTTAACTGCCACTAGATGACCAGGGTGAACGTGTTCTGTACTGTTACAGGCAGGTGAATTTTGGGCAAGGGGGCTGTGATGGCACTATCTTATTTAGTAAAAAAAGAACCCCACGTTGGGGAATTGTTTGTCAGCTCATGCCCTCAATTACAAGTCTCAGAGACCCACACCCCTTCATTGGGCCTACTTCTTAACTCGGTTCCCTGCAGTGTCTCTTCCTTACCCGCCACTAGATCAGCAGGGTTAACGTGCTCTGTACTGTTATAGGCCACTGAATTTTGGGCAAGGGGGTTGTGATGGCACTAGTTTATTCATTAAAAAAAGGACCCCCCATTGGGGAATTGTTTGTCAGCTCATGCCCTCCATTACAAGTCTCAAAGACTCACACCCCTACATGAGAAAGGGTTACATACAAAGTTACAGATATCATTTACAGTAAACAAATTTTACAGTGACAGACTGGTACAGAGGGGAGAGGACCCTGTCCTTGCGAACTTACATTCTATGTGATAATGGAGAAGAGTCAGAAGGTCGGGGTGCAGCAGCTCCGGTGGTGGTGAGGCAACAGCTCGGGTGGTGGTGAGGTAGCAGAATGGTTTTTGCAAGCTGTAAACTTTCCTGAAGAGATGGGTTTTCAGGTTTCGTCTGAAGGATCCGAGGGTAGTGGATAATCGGACGTGTTGAGTCATGGAATTCCAGAAGATGGGGGATATTCGGGAGAAATCTTGGAGTCAGTTGTGTGAAGAACGAATAAGTGTGGAGGAGAGTAGGAGATCTTGTGAGGATCGAAGATTACGTGAGGGAAGATATTGGGCAATTAGTTCAGAGATATAGGGAGGGGGCAGGTTGTGGATGGCTTTGTAGGTCAGTGTTAGTAGTTTGAACTGGATTCGTTGGGGAATTGGGAGCCAGTGGACGGATTTGCAGAGGGGAGAAATGGGAGTTGCGAGGAGAGAGGTGGATTAGTCGGGCAGCAGAGTTGAGAACAAACTGGAGTGGTGCAAGAGAGGTAGCAGGGAGGCCACAAAGAAGGGTGTTGCAGTAATCAAGGCTGGAGATGATGAGTTCATGCACAAGAGTTTTAGTAGATTGAAGGCTGAGGAAGGGACGGATTCTGGCAATATTTTTGAGTTGGAGGTGACAGGAGGTGGCAAGAGTTTGGACGTGCGGTTTGAAGGATAAGGCAGAATTGAGAGTTACTCCGAGGCAATATTATTTACTTGGCTTACACTCACCCACATACATTTGCTAGATGTTGCTACACACCACTTAATTGACTATAAAATGTAATCCCAAAAAAGATATAGCACGTATTTTACGGGTTGATTTTTTTTCCTGGAAATTGAAGTGAGAGGCCAGAATTATCAAAGCATTTGCAAAGTCTTATTTGCCCTTCTCCAGTTTCAAGAGCTCCTGCTTATTTATTATTTTGATATCTTTATTTTTACGATTCCCTGAAATCCTTATTGTGATCTCTTTATTTAATTAAATGTATACTAGTTGGCCCGTGCAAAATTTTCGCACATTGGTTGTCGGGGGCGCAGGCAGGCAATTTCAGGAAAACTAAGCTGGTCAAATGTAAATGTATTTAATGAGGTGATGAACAGAGAGGTATGTGTGTTACTGACCTAATACACACACATATATATATATATATATATATATATATATATATATATATATATATATATATATATTTATTTATTTTCACAAATATTTGAGCCCATGGATCCATTCTATGTCCATTTTGCAAGCTGGCAAGAAAATCTCGCCATACGGATGTCACACGGATGCTTACATGCGAGAAAATTGCATCCTCGCATTGCACACAGATTACATACGGATCACTGTTCAGGGAACATTTCTGCGATTCCCGTCCTTGTAAAATGGACCGATTTTTTTATATGTTGTGTGTGACTCCAGCCTAAAGGAGATCCCCAACATTAAACATAATGGTATTTTACTTACTGATCAGAAGGGGTCTGAATGTGAGGACCTTGTAAAAGAACAGGGGGAGCAGCATTTTTTTCCCCTCCACAGCAGCACTGCCATCTATCTGCAGTATAGGGAATTGCAACACAGCCCTATGTATGTGAACTGAGCAGCTCCCAGTACAGCAGTGCCACTTTGACAGTAAAAATTATGAAGGAGAATTGACCCCATAACTGAGCGTATTTACACCATTGTATAATAATTGGGAATATCCCTTTAAAAAAAACCAAAAGTAATATCTGCAGATTATTTTACCTTTTTAACCCCTACGGTTGGATTTTTAAAAAAATTTTTGCAAGGTTGTTTCCACCAATTTCTCCCATCGGGAAACAATGTACAGTCTGAGTTATGTCAATGCTGCAGTTTTTTACTTGGAAACAGAGGTGACTCCAGGTCACCAATAAGCTGCAACCTTAGAAGAAAGATAGACTTGTCAATGACTGTCCAATATGGAAAATCTGGTGATTCAGAACCTGTCCATTCCCTTTTAGGCGGCATTCATTTATACAGTATCTTCAGTCTTAAAGCTAAAGTTTTAAACAGGTAAAGTTTTACTTTTATTCTACTTCCACATATGTAGCAAATATTTTATATGTGCCTGCCTGAAATCGGCTGGGCCAGGAGTTTGGCAAGCTGGAAAGCCCCCAAGGCAAATGTTAGGATTCGTTTCAGCTTTGTATTAGTATGATTTGGGGTAGTGTGGTGCCACCTGCAGGTCATTTTTCCTTACTACAGGTTTATGAAAATGAATGTTTAAAGTGTATTTTGTGATCACATCGTGGATGTGTGGTTTGTTTGGCTATTTTCTTGCTGAAGGGGGCAAGTTTACCTTTCAAATGGTGTATCATGTGTGTGTGGGTGCAGTATGAACGAGGTACAAAGTAATCACCGAAAAAGAGTGTTTTGAAATAATATAGAAGGATTTCAACCAAAAATGCAAGTGAAATAATGCTTCTATAAGTATTCCATGTATGTTAATGGTTGAATATGATTCCTCTGATGGATTCTGATTTTCCTAGGCATATGTGCTTTATTTATTTATTGTTCTCTGTAGGTTAGTAGTATACATTCACTACAATATATTTCTGCTGCAAATATGATTTTGAATAAGTCTTTAATATATTGTTTTGACCTAAATAACTTTAATAGTGGTGATCTTTTTTTTTCAGAAACCCACTTTTACCTTTTAGATGACAGAGGATTTCTATCAAACGTGTTTATATGATGTGTGTAACTTTGCCTCATTTCATTTGACCTGTAGAGCTGCTTCTGTAGTTTGCTTGGCCTAGGTGTGAAATACATACCTTAGACAGAAAACATGTGCCTTCTCATGCCGCTCTGTGTATATTTGTTGAAAGATTTACTAGGAAAACATTAAAAGGGAAGAAAGCTCTAATAAAAATGGCTCTAAATTGTCAAATATTGCTAAGTTATATTTTTCTAGTAAAGAATCATGTACTTTGTCTGACATCACCCAGCCTGCTAAAATGTTATGAGAGACCAGCGTGTTTTGCCACGCAATTTAGCAAGCATATGTGCTTGTTTGCCTATTGAGTAAAGTGGCAAATAAGAAAAAACAGCAAAAAGGCAAAGATGTTTACCTGCCTAGGCCTCCAAACAAATGCACTATCAGGATGCAGTGGACCCATGTGGTTAAGATGGCGGCAACACAGTGCAAAATTACCAATGAGGCAACCACTCACAACCTACCAAACTAATGGAGGGGGTGGCTATTTAAAATCTGTTTTCTTAATTGTGAGACAGTTATATTAATAAATATTATTACATTTCATATTATATTTTGACATTCTTCCGTAAGCCACCGACATCGTTGCTGCATGGGTCATGCACTGCAATGTACATAAAAATTACCAGTCAAAAGTTTGGACAAACCTTTCCATGAAATAATTTTCCTTATTCTTGTTAGAATGTGCACATTATAGATTAAGACAGAAGGCAACAAAACCACAAGTAAAAACAAGTAAACACATATGGAAACATGGAGTAAAGAAAGTTTTGTGAAACAAACCAGAATGTGAGAAAAATTTTAGATTCTTCTAAACACACATCCCTTTTTCTCTGATGATACACTTTTACACTGTCCTGTCATTTTCTCAAGCTGATTTATTGGGTAGTTACCTGGAATGGCTCTTCAATAGTCTTAAAGGCATTCCCAAAGAAGCTGAGCACTTGTTGGCTGCTTGCTTTCACTCTCCAGTCCAACCAATCTTTACATAGCTACATAGTTACATAGGTTGAAAAAAGACCTAGGTCCATCAAGTTCAACCCTTCTCCACTAATTATACATTTTTTCCTAAATCATCTCAATTCAAGGTTGGGTTCTTGTGGAGGCCATGTCATCTGATGCAGCACTCCATATCTCTCCTTCTTGGCTATAAAGCCCTTACAATGCCTGAAAGTATGTTTTTGGTCATTGTCAAGTTGCAACACAAAGGATCGTCCCACTTAGTGCAAAGCAGATAGGATAGCATGTCATGTGGTATAATTTGGGATACATTACCAACAGTGTCACCAGCTAAGCACCTCACATTGCCATATGCAAGGCACCCCATACTGCCATATCTCTGAACACCTTTTCTGCAACTCACATAAACGTAGCAGTTGCTACCAAAAATCTGACATATTCATTCATCAGACTACACTACAGATTTCCACTGATTTAATGTCTAGTCATTGTGTTGCTTGGCTCACATAAGTTTCATTTTGTTAGCAGTACTCAATACTGGCTATTTTTCAGCGTCTTATGACCAAGAGGCATGCTTTTCATAGTCTCATTTGGACAGTTGATGATGAGGTATGTCGGTAAGTTTGTGTCTGTGCATATGTTATTTGAGGCAGGTACAGTAACTCTGATTAATATCATAGAAACATAGTTTGTAAGGGTGAAAAAAATAAATGACTGCATCCAGTTCTACCTATTATCCTGCAATGTTGATTCTGAGGAAGGTATAAACACTTTGAGGTAGTTGCCAATATTTCTTTCAAACTGAACACAGTGCACGCAGCAGATCAAGCTCTTCGGTGTATGGGAAAGATGGCTGAGATAGCTGAGGTAGCTGCCAGTCAAACTATTGGCTGAACCATTGTTCACCCAACAGCCATCTATAGTCTATGGGAATCTTAACTATACTAGTTCTATGGCTTTTTTTATATGTTATTTTCTACATTGTGATATCTTAATTGTGTGTTAATTTTAAAAATACTACATCTGTATATTGACAATCATCAGAGTAAATCCCTGAATCAACAACTCATATCTAGTGTTGAGCATTCCAATTCTGCAAATATCGGGTATCGGACGATATTCGCTGTATCGGAATTCCGATACCGAGTTCCGATTTTTTTGTGATATCGGAAATCAGAATCGGAAGTTCCCAGTGTATGGTTCCCAGGGTATGGAGGAGAGGAGACTCTCCTTCAGGCCCTGGGATCCATATTCATGTAAAAAATAAAGAATAAAAATAAAAAATATGGATATACTCACCCCTCCTACGGACCCTGGACCTTAGCGGTGCAACCAGCAGCCTCCGTTCCTAAGAATGCAGTGAGTGTACAGGACCTGCGATGACGTCGCGGTCTTGTGATTGGTCGCGTGACCGCTCATGTGACCGCTCACGTGACCGCGACGTCATCGAAGGTCCTTCACTCACTGCATTCTTAGGAACGGAGGCTGCTGGTTGCACCGCTATGGTCCAGGGTCCGTCGGAGGGGTGAGTATATCCATATTTTTTATTTTTATTCTTTATTTTTTACATGAATATGAATCCCAGGGCCTGAAGGAGAGTTTCCTCTCCTTCAGACCCTGGGAACCATCCAGGATACCTTCCGATATTTGTGTCCCATTGACTTGTATTGGTATCGGGTATCGGTATCGGCGATATCCGATATTTTTTGGATATCGGCCGATCCGATACTGATACTTTTGAATATCGGAAGGTATCGCTCAACACTACTCATATCCATTACTCTTACAATTTGCTCAAAAGTTTATATACCCCTACAAATAGCAAACAGGTCACAGGTGAGGATGTTAAATTTAGTAGCTATTCAAACCCATTTGTGTCAACTTCTGTGCATGTTATCAGGCCAAAATCACCAGGGTATGTGAACTTTTGATCAGGGTCATTTGGATGTTTTGGGTTGTCATTATGATTTAAAAAGAGAAAACATAGTAGTTTGACAATAAATGGCTTCACCCAACCGCTAACCATGAGTGGAGAAAACGTTTTGGTGTTATCATTCATATTCTCTGAAAAAAGGCTAAGAAAGGAAAAATTCTGCCAGGGTATGTAAACTTTTGAGCACAACTGTATATACAAGTTCTAATTTTTGAGATGGTTGGACACAGTTTTGAGATAAGAAAACCAATATATATACCAATAATATGTAGTCAAGAGTACAACTTGCATCTATGCTAAAAGAACAGTAACCTTTTAGATTACAGGAAGCAAAAAGACATTATTGATTAGAAGCAGAGCACGGTAGAAAGGAGCCTTATAAATCCTGGAACAGTTTGGCATTGGTAGAATAAAATGGCATTTTGTACACAATGGCCCATTAGGCGACCAAGGCTAGTCCAGACCCACAACCCAATGTCCAGACGAAAGCATAAAGTGAAAGCAAGAAGAAAGTCCCATCTAAACAAAGTAAAATGAATGAACAGCTGCATTATTGCAGCAATTCAACAAGAAACACAAAAGATGTCACAGCACTGAGCAAGTCCAAAAGATTACATAACATTATAAATTTAGTTTGACATGGTAACTGGCACTGTATGTGAGGGGAGATATATGTCACGGAGATCGCTTTCCTCCGAGATCTAGAAAACCATAAGTTTCTTTTCGGCGTGCCATTTGCTGAAGGAGTTAAGCGGCCACGTTATGGGCAGGTTTTTAGGTGAGTAGGTAAAGAGATGGGCGGGAAGACTACTCACCATATCTCTAGCTCCATCCACAGATGCCCTAGTAGAGTACTTCAATAAAACCTTAAAAGCCATGCTCAAAAAGGTAATTGAGAAGGATGGTGAAGACTGGGACTATCTGCCTCCATTTCTGCTTTTCTCCATCTGAAAAGTTCCCCAGGTCTCTACAGGCTTCTCGCCTTTCGAGCTCCTGTATGGTCGACATCCACGAGGGCTCTTGGACATTGCCAAGGAAACATGGGAAGACGAGGTCACACCACACCGGAGAATCATAGAGCATGTCACCCAGCTGCAGGAGAGAATGGAAAAAGTCATGCCTATCGTGAAGGAGCATATTCTCCAGGTACAGGAGGCACAGGCAAGGGTTTATAACCGATCAGTGAGGCTGAGGCAGTTCCAGCCAGGGGACAGTGTGCTAGTGCTTATTCCCACAGTGAAGAGCAAGTTCCTAGCCAAGTGGCAAGGTCCATATGAGGTGGTAGACAAACTGGGAAAAGTTAATTACAAGGTACATGAGCCGGGGTGAAGGAAACCACACCAGGTCTCTATCATGTGAACTTGCTCAAACCCTGGCAAGACCGAGAATCGCTGGACACCCCTTTCCTGGGAGCCAGTCCCAAAGTCACCGTCGACGATGTCACCATTGCTGAGACTCTCACACCAGCCCAGAGGCAACAGTGTTGGGAGCTGTTGCAGCAGAACCAGGACCTATTCTCAGAGTTCCCGGGACATTCGCCGGTGGTTGAGCATGATGTGTTGACGGAACCGCACGTAAAGGTGAACTTCAAGCCCTATAGAATTCCAGAAGCACGGAGAGAGGTGATATCCAATGAGGTGAACAGGATGCTTGACCTCGGGGTGATTGAGAAGTCGAAAAGTGGATGGTTGAGTCCCATCATCCTCATACCGAAGCCTGACAGTGAGTGGCGGTTCTGCAACAACTACCACAAGCTGAATGAAGCCTCTAGTTTTGATGCTTACCTGATGCCTCGTGTGGACGAACTCATTGAGATACTTGGACCCACAAGGTTTATTACAACTCTGGACCTGACGAAGGGCTATTGGCAGATCCAGAGTTCCAGAGTGCCAATGAGAAGACAGCCTACTTGATGCCTGATGGGTGTTTTCAATACATCAGGATGCCCTTCGGTCTGCAGGGGGCCCCGGCCACCTTCCAGAGGGATGGCTACCCATAAGAAGTATGCCGCAGCATACCTCAATGAAATGTGGGGCCCCCAATAAATCTGAAAAAATGTGCCATAGGGAAAGAAGAGGCCAAGTAACTAGGCTATGTCTTTGGGAGAGGTGAAATTAAGCTGCAAATCAACAAGATCGAGGAGATTCCTCAGTGGCCGCAAACCCCCTTTCCAAGAAGCAAATGAGGGCATTTCATGGAATTTTGGAGTGCTATTGGCAATTCATTCTGAGTTTTGCTATAATCACCGTGCTATTGACAGATCTTCTTAAAGGCACCAAATCAACGATGGTTAAATGGACTGATGACACAGAGATGGTGTTGCAGGAACTGAAGAGAACTCTGTGTTAACATCCGGTTCTGGTCGCACCAGACTTCAGCAAAGAGTTTGTGGTTCAGACGTTCAGACGTTAGCTTGGGAGCTCTGCTGTCTCAGGTAATAAATGGGGAAGAACATCCATTCCTTTATTTGAGCCGGAAGCTCTCATCATGTGAGAAGAACTATGGCATCGTCAAGAAGGTGTGTCTAGCCATAAAATAAGCTGTGGATACATTGAGGTATTATCAACTGGGCCAGAGATTCAAACTTGTCCGATCATGCCCCTCTGAGATGGTTAAGGGAGAAAAAGGGTAAGAACGCAAGGGTGACTTGGTGGTTCTTAGGTCTCCAGGATTTCAAGTTCTCTATAGAACACAGGCCCAGGAAGTCACACCGGAATGCAGATGTCCTCTCCCAAATTCCCTGTTTGGTGTCTGATGGTGCCAAAGCCCCTGGCTTTGGGCAGAGGGGGTGAATATGTGACAGGGTCACTGGCACTGTATGTGAGGGAAGATATGTGTCATGGAGATTTTTTCCTTCATGGTCTAGAAAACCATAAGTTTCTTTTCAACATGCTATGCGCAAAAGGAGTTAAGCGGCCATGTTATGGACGGGCTTTTACATGAGTAGGTAAGGAGATGGGCAGGACGCCTACTCACCATATCTCCATCTCAAGGGTGTGGCTGGGGAAATGAATATCCAGCGATTATTTTTTCCTCATTCTGTGTTGTGTGGAGGCAAGGATGTCTCCATACTGAATCTTCTGTGAGAGCTGCTACATGCATTGTCCCAGAAGTATTGGGTAGGACTGTGTATGAACTGTTTGTTTTCTTTAGAGCTGGACAAGCTGTTTTTCTGTTACCATTTTGGGTTTTTGGTTTATGATACTATAAACCACCCAGAGACTTTAACCTGTGTCTCGTATGCCTGTGTTTACCTCGAGGAGCAGCTAAGTGATCCAATCTTCCACAGTAGATACATTATTAATTGCACTACTGCTAAGTTTGTTTGGCATATAAATGTGAGCTTCTTAGCACTTACATTCCTCTTTAGGACTTGTTCACACATTGTGATTTTGCGAGGAAAAAAATGCAGAATTTTAGACCACCAGCAAAGTGAGCATGTCAATTCTTCTCGCATGTTGGCAGCATTTTTCACCCATTCAATTGAATGAAAAAAAAGTATGCAAAAATTTGTCAAAAATGCAACTAAAAATGCACATATTTTAAGCATAATTTTTCCTGGCAGCATTCTGTTTTTCGCAGCAGAAAATTCAGCAGCAAATACTAACCATATGTGCATACGCTTATACCTTTCAATCAGATTTAATAAACTGAAGAAAGGACAGAGAAGTCAATCATGAGTCAAGGACACAATTTGTAACGTTTCTTATCAATGATAGATGATAACATTTTGTAAGAAAGGGGCACTTGTCACAATCTCTTCAGAGATACATAGGGCACCAAGTTTACGCTGTATCCTTCAATACTAACAAAGATTGTTAACACCATTCAATGCTATAGACAAGAGGGCTTTCTGTTCCCTAGATAGAGAATGAATGGACCCTCTGTAGTTTATGAAGCTATTAATCTGGAACAGATTGTCATCATAACTTTGCGCATAAATAATGTAGGTGAGTGAATAGGATGAGTTTTTCATGTAAATGTACAACGTACAACATTTTTAGTATTTGAAATTTATATCCTTTATTTTATTTCTTACTATGAAATTATTTTTATTCTATTGAGTGATTATTTTATGGTTAAAGAATTTATTATAGAATAACTATTTCAAATGAAAACAGTAAAATAATCACTCAATATGTTTCCATGTCTATAAAGTTTGTCACTTTCAAAGGGGTACCTATATTGTAATTTCTTCTTATATTGTACATTTTTCTTGCAAACATTTAACGTTAAAGAATTAGTCTTGTCTGATATCTAAATACTTATTCAACTCATGAAAATAAATGCTATGCAACCTCCACTGGAAGAACATTTAGACGCACCTACTTGAGATCCAGTCTACTTACACTCATAGGCCCATAGCCCATAGGCTGGTCTTGATGAGTGGGCAGAGTAGAGTGCGAGGCTCCTGATTTATTAGGAGGCACAAGCCTGTGATTGAATCAGGTGAGATGCAAAGTGGCGTGCACCTCACCTCAAATCTTACTCCAATCCCTCATGAATTTACTCCACACTAGAGATGAGCAAACCTTTCAAGGTTCAGTTCAACGAATGTTCCGATGAACATGTTCGCAGAACGGTTTGTCGAGTTTTCCCAAACCCCATTGAATTCAATGGGAAGCTAAACCAAACGCATAGACAACACCTAAATGGGGACCAAAAAGCTTCCCAAACAGCTGAAATTAGGAGCAGACACCTGAAAAAGTGGCATAAATTGACCGCGAGTACAAATAGCATAATCATGCAGCATAGATGCATGAGACAGGGCTTGGACCACCATTTGTAGCTGAAATATTTATCAGTAACAGGTGGATGAGTGGCAGGTGTAGGCCTGGTTCTCTGAGACATCTGCCAAATTCAGGCAACACACATGAAGGAGACCCAACTTGGAGCCCAAAAATGTCCAAAAATTAGGAGCAGACACCAGGAAAAGAGGCATCAATTGACCTACAGTAGAAATATGATAAAGTCACAGCAGCAGTCAGCCATGGGCAATGCATGAGGTATCAGGGTCTGGATCAGCATTTAGAGCTTTGAATTGAAGTTTCAATTAAGACGAGGTGGGTGATGGAGCGGTGTAAGCCTTCTTTGCTGGGAGCCATGATACCTCATGCAACATCTTAAACAGTTTGCTTTTTTCCCAACCACACTCAGGTAGCACAAACATCAGTTTCATAGACAATTGGTAGACAAATGTAAGGATAGTAACACAGGTAGTGAAGTGAAAGTAAGTGCAGGCCTGTGATCTGGGAGCCCCACTGCTACAGGCAGCACATATGAAGGAGACTCAACTTGGAGTGCAAACATTTCAAAATATTATTGCAACACACCACTAAAGTGGCATCAATTTCCACAGAGTAGAAATAGTATAATGCCCAATGTCCAATACCCCTTCCACTATAGGTAACTCACCAGAAGGAGACGCAACTTGGAGTTTCCACAAAAAATTGTTTGTAACATCAGCAACAGTAGCAACAGCAGAGACAGAAGCCATGGCAGGGGTGTCACAGACTACAATAATGCAAGATGAATGCATGACACTTAAAACAACACCAACGCCTAGTCTGTGACTGGGTGCAAAAGTCATTGGAGATCCAGGATTTGTTCATTTTGATGACAGTTATGTGGACTAAACTTTTTGCGGTTATCCATCAGGACAACACCAACAGTGCTGAAGACATGTTCTTAGAGAATGCTGGCTGCCAGATATCACAAAACCTCCAAGGTGTGACAAGCGAGTTCTGGACACTCTTCCATTTTCGAAGAACAAAATGCAAAAGGTTCCAAATTTCCCCTGATGGCATTGATTTTGAGTTCAAGATTTTCCTGCACCATCCTCTCCAGTCATTCACAATGTGTCAGACTTGCACTCTGTTTTGCTGGTGCATGGGCTGGTCTATAAAATGTGTGAAATAACTCATAGAAATTGCTTATGCCACTTACATAAGCGCGCTTGGAGAAAAAGTAGACCGCACACATGCTGTGAGCAAAGTCACTTTATCTGATCTACTGTAATGAAGCAAGAGGCAGTATTTTATACCATTTACAACAAATGTAATTCTCAATGTAATTCATGTAGCCCTCCCCCCGTTACCCCGGGTCATGCTGCCCTTTATTTCCCATGTACCCAGAACATGCTGTTTGCTGACTATCGAAAAACATATAAGATGAGAAGTATACAATCCTTGAAGAGGAGACTACCAGATGTCAAATTATTTTATTTTTTGCCTCTACTGAGTCATTTTTTGCAAAGTTGGCAGATAACATGAGTTAGGCTAGGCAACCCTTGCTGCCCCTGAAAACTGAAGATTTGCAACCACTGCTGGCCACAGCCACATTTGTGACTGAGCATGCAGTGCTTGTCATCATTGCATCACTCTGTCTGTGCAGCAAGCCTCAACGTAACCTCCTTGTCTTCCTCCTCCTTCACCTCCTCTGCTGAGCTACTCGGCTGCGTGCCTCTTCGTTCACAGCAAGTGGGATCTAAACCTCATTGCCATCTTCTCAATTTTCACATTGCACGCCCTAAGAGTCACCCTCCTCCTCTTCCTGTCCTAACAGCACAGTACAGTCCCATCAGTATCACCTCCACCCCTGGGGGTTAACAGATGGTGATGAGGGTTTACATTCTGCTTGGCCCCTACTTTGTCCATCCCAGTATCCAAGAGAAAAAAATTAGGTTATTGGTGCAGATGCTTTTCTCTGTCAATTTTTGGAGCAGAACTATTATGCATATGGAATAGAATGTGTTAACAGCTATGCAGACTGGCCCATCTGTGACAGTCAGTTGGGTGGTTCGAAAGTTGTGACACACAGGGAACCAAGGATAATTGGGGTGCCATCTCTGAGTATTGTGCTGTGTGTGATGTTAAGGAGGTGGAAAGGCCAGTTAATGCAGCACTTGCCATCCACTGGAGAGCATGCTTTTTCTGACCCTCATTTACAAGACATATTGCTGTGCGGTTGCCAAAGAAAGAGTGTCGAGCAGCATCCATTAACAGATGTTGTCAAGTGTCTTTGGATAGGATGAGATGGTGTTTGTTCAGTAGATCTTTCAGTAGCATTACCACCACCTGACCCACATACACATAGAACACCAATCCTATTCAGACCTGTCAGTCACCTGTCACTAAATGAACAGCTTTTATTTTCTGAGCCTGAACAACAATATTAGCCCTAACGATTTTGATTAGCAAAAGGGGCCTCTTGGCTGCACCACAATATTAGCCCCAATGATTTTGATTAGCAGATGGGGCCTCTGGAGTCTTGACTGCAACACAGTATTAGCCCAAATAACTTTGAGTAGGAAATGTGGACTCCTGCCTGCACAATACTTTTAGCCCTAATGATTTTGATTAGCAAATGGGGCCTCCTGGCTGAACCCCAATATTAGCCATAATGATTTTGAATAGCAAATGGGGCCTCCTGGTTGCACCACAATGTTAGCCCTAGTGATTTTTATTTGCAAATGGTACCTCCAGGCTGCACCACAATATTAGCCCTAACACTTTAGATTAGCAAATGAGAAATGAGGCCTCCTGAGTCCTTACTGCAACATAGCATTAGCCAAAATAATTTTGAGTAGGAAATGTGAACTCTTGCCTGCACAACACTACTAGCACAAGCTTGTTAGATGCTATAGGGTCTATTTTACACAGGACAGGATCCTATCTAATTATATGACAACGTACAGCAGCTGTTACACTGAGAAAATGGCGCCAGCAAAATAGCATGTCTATTTTTTATATGGAGATGGACATGTGAATTCGGCAGCCAATCACAGAAGCCTTGTGTGATGATGCTGTGGATGGTTTCTGCACCCTGATTGGCTGCTGGAATGTACACACATTCATTTATTAAGAAAAAAATCACACTACGCCTCTCCTCTGACCTATACACACACCCTCCTCTCATCAAACATGTCCTCCCCAACCATTATACAGAACCATTATCCTAGTCAAAGTCCCAACAAAAGCATTAGTAGAACCGCAATCATTTAATGAACTGTGACCTAATTTTGCAGACTTTGAGGAAAAATCCTTAGGAAACCTAACATGAATCAGAATGTGCTACTTTTGTGTCAAATTTGAGATTGGTGAATGTTTTCCGCTCATCTCCATTCCACAGCCCATCATGCCACCATTATGTCCCAGCTCCACCTACTTTGCTGGATGGGGATGAAAATGTTGTTAAAGTCACAACATTTTTGCACAGCCTCTTGTTGTGCAAAAATATTGCAATGTTTCAAAGCTTTTGACACCAGAATTCTGTAGAAAAATATTTTACTATTTTTGTATATCTGGCTTACTGATATTTTGATACCTTTGGTGGGTTTCCATCATTGATAGACCAATATTGCCTTCCTTTTATTATTACTTTTATTTATAACAATTATTGTGGAAAATCACCCTTAATTGACCAAGGCATTTAAATGGCATTTATATTTTATATTGATTTTGCTAATAGCATAACTTAGATTGGATATTTTTAGTAGTTAGACAGTGAATGTCCAATAATACAGTCAGAATATTTTACTTCAATTTATGCATGGGAAATAGAAATATACATTTTACGATTTGCACTTAGAGAAGCAATTTGAGAGTATTTCTTGTGTATTTCAACATCCTTATGGAATATATATGAATTAGCAGTATATACAGTAGCTAACTCTATTTATCACTTTGCACATATTTTGAACTATATATATACACATACACACACAAATATATGCCGTATTTTGCTGATAATAAGACACACTGGAATACAAGACAAAAATAGGAAAAAAATGTTTTTAAAATAAAATGGTGGTGCGTCGTATAATCCGGAGGCCGGCGGTGGCAAGTGCAGGGCGACGCTGAGGTACCTGGGTGCTGATTAGATGTCAGCCCAGTTCTCTCAAGATCTCAATCTGTGCTTGTGCCACATCCATCGACCATTTTCCTGAAGCTCATCGCAGGGAACTGAATGGCAAAGGGGACTCCCCTCACTGGCGCCAACATCTATTGAGTGCCCAGGCACAAGCATGCAACATGTTTACACTACAGCCCAGAAGGGGGAGCTCTAATCCAGCTTGTGGGTGGCTCCCCTATATATATATATTCTGGTCTGGAGGGAAAGTTAGTTAGTCTGTCAGAGAGACAGAGTAGAAGAAAGCAGAGGGGCTGTGCAGCCACGAGAAGTGCTGCAGCTCCTTGAGAGATAGAGAAAGGAAAGCAGAACAGATTGTAGAGTTCGTGAAGGAGAAATGAAGCACAGGTGAAGTGAAGAACTGGGGAGAATAGATGCAACTGGGCTACCTCCCTACAGAGCGCATGAAATCGGTAGCCGGAAGATCAAGGTTGTGCAGTATTCTACATCTCACGGCAGAAATCGGTGGGACAGCTGATTGCAAGATACCTGTCCACCACACACCTGAAGACATAGTAACACATAGAGCCCGGGTCGTGATACAGATCCTGTGATAAGGCTCGAGTTACCTGTCATACAGGTATTGTCCTACCTAAAGGGGGACAGAGAGAACACGTGAGGACTTTGTGTGAGGACTTTGGCAGCAAAGAGCTACACCACAGCACTAGAAGAAGGCTTTTGACTCCACCTGGTAAGGGGGACTCCAGATTCGCTTCCAAGCTGGCCAGACCATAAACACCTGTGATTTGGTACCCTGGACTGCGGCTGCCTGCACTTTCAGTAAAAAGGTAAAGAGACTGCAACCTTGTGTCCTTCGTTTCTTTCTGTATCACCTACCGCCTGTCCTCACTACACCGGGAGCCCTGGGGACCCAGCTTCACCTGTTGGAAGTCATACCATCTTAGCTGCCATAACATCACCCCAGTGGACTCCTTTAAGCAGCGTCCGCCACCTCTGACCGAGAACCACAGGTGGCGTCACAAACACAAACTTTATTTAAAACCCCTTTATGGACAATCCCTTTTACTTAGGCGCCCAGGGCCACAGACCGGGTTGCCACCACCGTGACATCCCCTTTAAGTACCGGACCCGGTACCGAGTACCCCATGGCCCTGGTGGGCATTATATATATATATATATATATATATATATATATATATATATATATATATCTTGCAAAAAAATTTGAGGCTACTGCAAAATTTTCAGTTTGTCTGATTTTTCTCTTTATGTGTATTGTTTTGAGTAAAAGTTAAACTGCTCTTTTATTCTATAAACTACTGACAACATATCTCTGAAGTTCCAAGCAATAAATTTTGTATTTATTTTCTGAAAATGAGAAATGGTCAAAATAGCAAAAATATGCATTGCTTGCAGACCTCAAATAATGCAAAAAAAGCAATAATCATAATCATTTGGAAACAACAATACTAATGTTTGAACTCAGTAAGAGTTTAGAAATCAATATTTCACAACATTTGCACAATAACATTAACACAATACTTACAACCATGATTTTCAATCACAGCTTTCATGCGTCTTGGCATGCTTTCCACTAATCTTTCACACTGCTTTTGGGTGACCTTATGCCACTCCTGGTACAAACGTTTAAGCAGTTTTTCTTTGTTTGATGGCTTGTTCCTATCCATCTTCCTCTTGATTATGTTCCAGAGGTTTTCAATGGGGTTCAGGTCTGGAGATTGGGCTGCCCATGACAGGGATTTGATGTGGTCATTCATCCACACCTTGATTGACCTAGCTGTGTGGTATGGTGCATTGTCCTACTGGAAAAAACAGTCTTCAGAGTTGGGGAACATTGCCTGAGCAGAAGGAATCAACCGTTTTTCCAGGATAACCTTGTATGCGGCTTGATTCATACGTCCTTTGCAAGGATTAACCTGCCCAATTCCAGCCTTGCTGAAGCATGCCCAAATCAACACCTGGTTATCTAAATGTTAAACGGAGACCTGGAGAGGCATACAAGCCACAATGTCTTGCACCCACTTTGAAATTTGGTGGAGGATCGGTGATTAATTTTTGCCAGATATGTGTATATATATATATATATATATATATATATATATATATATATATATATATATATATATATATATATATATATACACACACATACAGTGGGGAAAATAAATATTTTTTTACACTGCTGATTTTGCATGTTTTCCCACCTGCAAAGAATGGAGAGATCTGTAATTTGTATCATAGGTAGACTTCAAATGTGAGAGACAGAATGTAAAACTAAAAACCAGAAAATCACATTGCTTGGTATTTAAATAATTAAATTGCACTTTATTGCATGAAATAAGTATTTGATCACCTACCAACCAGCAAGAATTTTGGCTCTCGCAGACCTGTTAGTTTTTCTTTAAGAATACCTCCTACTCTGTACTCATTACCTGTATTAATTGCACCTGTTTGAACTCGTTGCCTATATAACAGACAACTGTCCACACACTCAATCATTCACACTTCAACCTCTCCACCATATTCAAGACCAAAGAGCTGCCTAAAACAAAACTGTAGACATGTACAAGGCTTGGATGAGCTACAGGACAGTAGGCAAGCAACTTGAAGAGAAGGCAATAACTGTTGGCACAATTATTAGAAAATGGAAGAAACACAAGATGACTGTCAATTTTCCTATGTCTGGGGCGCCATGCAAGATCTCTCCTCGTGGGGTAAGGATGAGTCTGAAAAAGTTCAGGAATCAGCGCAGAACTACACTGGGAGACCTGGTCAATGAGCTGAAGAGAGCTGGGACCAAAGTCTCAAACATTACCATTAGTAACACACTACACTGTCATAGATTTAAATTCTGCAGGGCACGCAAGATCCCCCAGCTCACACCACATGTCCAGGCCCGTTTAAAGGCTCATGTCCAGGCTCGCCAATGACCATCTGGAAGATCCAGAGGAGGCATGGGAAAAGGTCATGTGGTCAGGTGAGACCAGATAGAACTTTTTGATATCAATAACACTCGCCGTGTTTGGAGGAAGAAGAAGGATGAATACAAGTCAAAGTACACCATCCCAAATGTGAAAAATGGTGGAGGGAACATTATACATTGGGGTGCTTTTCTGCAAACGGACAGGGTGTATGCACCTTATTCAAGGAAGGATAGATGGGGTCATGTATGGCGAGATTGTGATCAACAATCTACTCCCCTCAGTTCAATCCTCGAAGATGCATCTTGGCTGGGTGTTTCTGCATGATAGTGACCCGAAACACACAGTCAGGGCAACTAAGGAGTGGCTCCGTCAGAAGCATTTCTAGGTCTTGAGGTGGCCTAGCTAGTCTCCAGACCTGAACCCAATAGAAAATCTTTGGAGGGAGATGAAACTCAATGTTGCCCAGTAACATCCCTGAAGCTTGAAAGATCTGAATAAGATCTGTACAGAGGAGTGGGCCAAAATCCCTGCTGTAGTGCAAGCTTATTCAAGAATGACCTCTGTAATTGCAAACAAAGGTTTGTGTACCAAATATTAAGTTCTGTTTTTCTATTGTATCAAAGACTTACTTTTTGCAATAAAATGTAAACTAATTATGTAAAATTATACAATGTGTTTTTTAATTTTTTTTTAAGATTCTGTCTTTCACAGTTGACGTGTACCTTCGATAAAAATTACAAACCTCTCCATTCTTTGTAGGTGAGAAACCGTGCAAAAATGGCAGTGTATCAAATAGTTATTTTCCCCACTCTATATAAATACTGTATACATATATCAAAAATGCACTTTACACATTATAATTTTGTATTTAAAAGGATTTTTCCCTATCACAAAAAAAATCTTCTAGAAGCTGGAATAGTTAGGGAACTTTCACTTTACTTTCAGGTACCGTGGCCCTGTCGAGGCTTATATCTGAACCTCCAGCAAAACAGGATTCAGATGTATGTGCCGATGGGTTGCAAACTTCTTGATTATGTTGCACACCATGGACAAAGGATCAAGATATCTGGAAATGGACTTGTAACCTTGAGATTGTTGATATTTTTGAACAATTTGGTTTACAAGTACTAAGACAGTTTTCTTCTCCTGTTTCTTTTCTCTATGCTTAGTATGGCGCACACACAGACACATAATGCAAAGATTGAGTCAACTTCTCACCTTTTTTATCTGGTTTCAAAAGTGATTTTCATATTGCCCACAACTGTGACCTGCTACAGGTGAGTTTGAATGAGCAACATATGCTTGAAGCTAACTTGTTTACCCACAATTTTGAAAACATGACATTTTTGTCCAGCTCATTTAGGAGATTTGGTGTAAAATCTCAAAGGAATTAAATGTGTGTGTAGCAAAACATGTGTAATTGAAATAATTTTCTGGGAGAAATACTTCATTTTCTGGAACAATTTCAAGGGTGCCAACAATTTTGGTCACAATTATATTCAAATTAATTATGTACAAATCATGGAATGAGATTTTCTGGATTTTTTTTTTAAGATTCTATCTCTCACGGTTGTACTGTACCTATGATAAAAAATTAAAGACCTTTCCATTCTTTGTAGGTGGGAAAACTTGCAAAATCGGCAAATACTTATTTTCAAACAAAAAGAAGAATTAAACTTTTTTTGAGAGTTTACAATATTCCAAGACTCATATGCTTTTTATTTTTCAGTATAGTTGAATGATAGCTTACTTTTTGCATGTAATTTTCACTAGCGTTATTTTTGGTAAACACTTTTTTTTAATCACTTTTAGGCTATATGCACACGTTCAGGATTTACAAATTACTTATTACCTGCATTATGTCATTACTTTTTCTCCAGTATTTTAGTGCTTCCTACTTAAAGGCAGCACTGAAAGCAGAACTGTGCACAGTAACCTACAAACAATGTCAGGTCAGCACCGTTATACTGACTAAAATGATACCTTGGTTGATGAAATCCATTTTGTGTTTCTTTTTTAATCTTTAGTTTCAGTTTTGTGTTAATGATATGCTCGTGCTCCGGAGCAGCCTTTGGGGGGTCTTCATGTGGTGCTCTGATTAGATATTCATAATGAAGACTACTGACAGGTCACTGATCCCTCAGTGACTTGCCCCCCTAGTTTGCATAATGAATGTCTGTACATAATGAAGTAAAAAAACCCTTCTGCAGGCAGGCGCCAGCAGTGGCACCTGCGTTGCAGCATAATCGCATATTTAATGTCCCAATAATAAATGTGGTTGATGTTATTCAGATAGAAAAAATAAATCCATTTTAAAATGTTGCCCACCGCACCTGCGCAGTAGCAGCTATCGGTGTATATAGGTGATCTGATAGCTGCTACTGTGCATGTGCTGGCGGCGCCATCTTCCTGGAGAAGAAAAAATATTTCTGCAATGTTTTGGTTGCATTTTGTTTTTATTACAGTAAGAAAAGCTACAACCTTCAATAAAAACTAATTTTCCCAAAAAAATATTGTTACATGTAACAATTATATTACTATATTCTTGGTGTGTGACAAAACTGAAACCTAATGTATCAGAGAAGAAGTGTACTGTGAGCAATTTATGAAAACATATAGGGATTTTGCAAATATTCTTCTTTTTATTTAAGGGGTTGCCTGATGTAAGGTTGGGGTGGATGCCATAAAATATTCAATCCAAATGAACACATCCAGCCCATGGACAGCAGTGCTTCCCAGGACTCACATCCAAAGATGATATTTTGATTTTTTCTTTTTTACTAATTGATAAGAGAAGATGCAACGCATTTTGGATACAGTATATATCCTTCTTCAGGTATCATAAAAGCACAATACAATTCCTACTAGTAAAAATTCAATCACAGTTATATAATATTAAATTAAACATTGCTTATTTGTTAAGCAAAGTTTATTATTTTGCTGTTTGGGAGTGAAAACGGTGTTGATAACATTCACTGACTACAAAATAGTACATATAGTTCTAGAGCCAAGGACATGCTTTTTAAAAAGTGTTGCCACAATTCTTAAAAGGGACCTGTTACCAGGTTTGGCCGATATGAGGAAAGGCCACCACCTTTAAGTCCTTATATACTGCATTCTATACTCTGCCCCCAACTCGACCTGCAAGAGAAGAAAACGACCTTTTATTATATTCACTTGCAGAGCGGTCCAGTCCGAGGGGTGTCGTTGGTCTTGGTCTGGCACCTCTCTTCTTCTTACAATTGCCACCCTCCTTCTTGCTTCGTGTGGGTGATGAATTACTGGCACCACGCTCCTGCATAGTCCCGCTTTCCAAGCACCTGCGCACTGCAGAATTTTACTCTGCCCTTATCAGGGTAAAGAAGAGTGATTGTGCAGGAGCACAATGCCAGGGAGACTGTGTGGATGATGTAAGGACGTGTCATCCATACGAAGCAAGAAGCAGAACCAGCAACACCCATCAGACCAGATAGCATCGCAGGTGAGTATAATAAAAGGTTGGGAGCAGATATACAGCATTTATAGAATAATGTATATCAGACCTGAAAGGTTGTGGTCTAACCTCATATTGGCCAAGCCTGGTGACAGGTTTGCTTTAAATTATTCAAAATTGCACAGTAATTGTAAAAACCAGCAACTTTCCAATTAATCTCTCCATTCTCATGAAGCGTGGAGGTGAGATTTTTAATTTTACAGTTCACAGTTTGTTACCTTGGTTACCGACTACTATGCAGTCTCTGTTGGCCGGTTACCTAGGCAAGTAACAGGTGCCACTTGCAGGCCCTAGAGTCTACAAGAGCCAATCTGAAGTGAGCTATATTGCTGAATATGGTCATCTTCATCCCCCCTGTGCTTACTCTAGGTTACTGACTACTCTGCAGTCTCTGGTGCCCGGTTACTTTGACAAGGAGCGGGTGCAGGTCTGTAAGAGCCACTCTGAAGTAAGTAGAATTGCTGAATATGGCCACCTTCATTCCATCTGTGCTTCTCCCAATGTTCGAAAGGCAAAACGGTCTCTGCTAGTGCAGCGCCCCAGAGTCCTGGTCGTTGCAGTAATGTCGCTCTGCCACTAAGGGGAGCGATGTTACGTCTGATTGCACTAAAGGAGTTTCTCTGACCAGGTAACACTCACACTACACTTCACACTCCGGCCACCAGGGGGGGTGGTTCTATCTAATAGGCCACTCCTCACACTCTGGTAAAACTGGGGGTTGGACAGGAAGAGGGAAGAGAAGTAACTGGGAAGAGCTAGTGAGAGGATCTGTCAGGGATGGGATCCTGGCAGACCCCTAAGAACAGAACTAACCAGTGAACAACAGGAATACAGAAAAGAGGCATTAGGACCAGAAGGAGTCGTGCTGTTAGACCGAGGCAACATCCTTCTGAGGCGCAAACAGTCGGTGGCCGGAACGCCGAGCAAGTAAGAGACTCTAAGTACTACTGCAAACCACGGCAGGGCAGCCAATTATAGGTTGGCTGTCTCACACAAATCACTTAAGCAGACAACGGAGGCAGCTGTGGGAGAGGGGCGACTCTAGGGTCCCGGAAGAACTCCAGGCCTACCCCGTCATATGGGTGCGTCCTACCATATCACCTGGGGGACGGAGAGAACGAACATCGGAGACAGGCAGAATCAGTTGTGAGGACTATCCCGGAAGCTCAGCAGGGAAGGACTACAACACACAGCGCTAGAAGGTAGACACTGTTTCCCACCTGTAAAGAGAACTCCAGATGTGCCTTTGGACCGGCCGGTCTCAAACAGCCCTGTTGACAGCGCTCTGGACTGAAGAAAACCTTCAGTAAAGAGGTAAAGAGACTGCAACCTGGTGTCCTCGTTATTTACTGCACCGCAGCACCATCCATATCTATTATTCACTGTACGCCCCTCAGCAGGGTCACGGACCGGGCCTAGCCACCGTGACAACCCCAGAGCAGAGACTCAGAGGCCCGGTACCGGGTACCCCTCGGCCCTGCGGCAGTGGGGGCGCTACAACTTGGCGTCACGAACAGGATCTACTTAAGCCTGAAGAATCAGGTCATGTGTGCTTTGGAACTGTGATTTATTGTGCTTGGACTGTGTATTGCCATTTACCGCCAAAATTCGCCATTGCTGCGCACGGAGGGAGGAGCCTCAGCTTCGTGGGCGGAACCGGCCAAAAGAAGCGCGGAACGGAAAGCGCGGTAAGGCGCCAATCCCGGAAGAGGAACTCCGACCTCCAGCAGGTTAGTGGGAGGAAGGGACAGCCATGTCCGAGTCGGGAGGAGAGGAGGTGGCGGCCGCAGCCGCGGACGCAGGGGCAGCTCCGGTCCCCGCAGCGGGCGAAGCCGCGGCCCTAATACCACCACCGGTTGCCGCAGAACCCGCTGTTCCCCTCAGCCAGTCGGACGCTGCCGCTAACACAAAAGCCATAATGCCCTTCTCTATGCCGTACCTGCCCGGAGCGGCCTGGCTCCCACGATACTCTGGGGAGTCGCATACATTCACTGACTTTAAGGAAGGGCTCTGCAGCCTGCTCGAGTTCTATCCCCTGACAGAGCCGCAGAAGGTTCATATGATAACTGGCCAACTCTTTGGGGCGGCTCTGAGAGAATTGAAGTCCTGGCCCGCCGAGGATAAGGGAACTGCACAGCAGATTTTTGCAAAGCTGAAAGCCACCTTCGATACTCGCACTGCTACAGAAATTAAACTGACTTTCTATGGATGCAAACAGAGACCACAGGATAGCTTACGGGATTATGCCTTTAATCTCCAGGAGGCGATGCGGGCCATTAAGCAGAGTGACCCCGGCAGCATGCAGGATGAGGATAAACTCCTGAAGGAGCGGTTCATTGAGGGGCTCCTGTGCAGTCACCAGCGGGGCCAATTGCACTTCCTGGCCATGCAAAATCCAGACTTGACTTTTGCGCAATTCAAAGATAAAGCTATCCAGGCATTGCAGGAGCGACAGCCCAGCCGCGCAGTACCACCCAGGCGCCCCGCTCTCACATACCACCAGGAGGTGGCATCGGATACCCCAGTTGCCGCGGAGGCCGACGCCCAGAGCTTCGAGGACGACTCCCTTGCAGGACTCCGTCTTCAGATGCAGGAGCTGACCAAGAGCGTTGCTGCCCTAGCCCGGACGGTGCAGTCCCTACAGGAGGCCCCCAAGGAAAAGATCCAGCTAGCCTCCAGACCAGAAGATGTCCCCTGGACGTGACAGAAGAGGACCCCACCGACCAGAGGCCGGGACAGCGATCGCTTCCATCAGGACGGACGACCCATCTGCCGCCGCTGTCACCAGGTGGGCCACCTTGCAAGGTACTGTCCTTTAAACGAGCAACCCCTGGGGCAAAGGGCCAACCCCCAGGAGTAGGACAGTCAGGCCCGCAGCATTGGAGAACCAAGTATATTGGAGGACGACCAGTTCTCCCTGTAGTGGTTGATGGAATCCCCTTGAACGCTCTGCTGGACACCGGTTCTCAGGTGACGACTATACCTTACGTGCTTTATAAACGGTATTGGGAGGACACTGATATTACTCATGGCCCTGACGATGATTTCACCATAATAGCCAGTAATGGTCAGCCGTTGCCACAAGTGGGGTATAAGGAGGTCACCATCAAGGTGGGGCGGGTGGAATTGAAAGCCCAAGGGATTGTGATTGTTGATATTGATCGTCGAGAATGTAATCCCATGATGACTCTTGGTACTAATGTTATAGAAAATTGTCTTGCAGAAGTTATTGTTTTGTTGCAACAGGTGGCAGAAACCGCTGGCCACAGTGAGCAACGTGCCCTGCAGAAGGAAATCAGAGCTCTGATGCAGAGACAGCAGGTAGAGCTGACTGGTGGTGAGATTGGTCGTGTCACTGTGAGTGATTCAAACCCCATCGCGATACCCCCCAGGAGTGAAATGTTAATATGGTGTCGGGCAGCCATAGGCCTCAGGGGAAAGGACTACCAGGCCTTGGTAGAACCCGTATACTCAGACAATAGGCCTACTATTCTGACAGCCCGGGGGGTGGTCGACGTTCGCCAGGGGAGAGTGCCCGTACGTGTACTCAATTGTGGGGAGGAAGAGGTTCACCTCACCAAGTATGCCACGCTCGCCAAATTATTCACTGTTAATAATAGTGTGATACAGACACCTGAACCCTTGGTCCCGTCAAACGTGGCGGAGGACAACGGTTCTGCAGAGCACTCGAAAGATTGGTGTCGGTAATTGCATGTGGGCACTGACTCTACCCCATCCCATCAAAAACAGGGGGCCTACAGAGTGGTACACGAGTACGAGCAGGTATTCAGCAAACACCCCTTAGATTTTGGGCAGGTGAAAGGGATCCAACATCATATCCCCACGGGAGATCACCGACCCATAAAAGAGAGATATCGCCCTGTACCCCCAGCTCATTACCAGTGTGCCAAGGACATGTTGCGGGAAATGAAGGAGGCTGGGCTGGTGAGAGACAGCTGTAGCCCCTGGGCAGCTCTGTTAGTCCTTGTTAAAAAGAAAGATGGTACAATGAGAATGTGTGTTGATTACAGGCAGTTGAATCGCATTTCACATAAGGACGCATACCCACTGCCCAGGATAGAGGAGTCTCTGGCTGCCTTAAAATCTGCTAACTACTTCTCTACCTTAGATCTCACCAGTGGGTACTGGCAGGTTCCTGTAGCGGAGGCAGACAAAGAGAAGACAGCCTTCACGACACCAATGGGTCTCTGCGAATTCAATTACATGCCCTTCGGATTGTGCAATGCTCCCGGGACGTTCCAGAGGATGATGGAGTGCTGCCTGGGACACATGAACTTCGAAACCGTGCTGCTGTATTTGGATGATGTCATTGTCTTCTCTAAGACCTACGAAGACCATCTGAAGCACCTGGCCGAGGTGTTTGAAGCCCTGTCCAACTTTGGCTTAAAGGTGAAACCGTCCAAGTGTCATCTGCTGAAACCTAAAGTGCAGTACCTGGGCCATGTGGTGAGCGCTGAAGGAGTGGCCCCAGACCCCGACAAGGTCACGGTGATCAAGGACTGGCCAAAGCCCAGTGACCTTCACGAAGTCCGGCAGTTCCTCGGGCTGGTAGGCTATTACCGGAGGTTCATTAAGGACTTTACCAAGAAGGCCGCACCCTTGCAAAACCTGTTGGTGGGCCAACCAAAGAGGACCAAGGGGAGGAACACCCTCTTTGATTGGAACGAGGAGCTGGAGGGATCCTTCACTTGTTTGAAGTCGGCACTGACGGGAGAAGAGGTACTGGCTTACCCCGAATACGACCAACCGTTTGTGCTGTACACAGATGCCAGCAATGTGGGATTAGGAGCCGTACTGTCCCAGGTCCAGAAAGGCAAAGAAAGGGTGATCGCTTATGCCAGCAGGAAACTCCGTCCCACGGAAAGAAACCCTGATAACTACAGTTCCTTTAAGCTGGAATTCCTTGCCATCGTCTGGGCAGTGACAGAGAGGTTCAAACACTACCTGGCCTCCGCGAAATTCACCGTCTTCACGGATAACAATCCGCTAACGCATCTGGATACTGCCAAACTCGGGGCCTTGGAACAGCGGTGGATGGCCCGGCTGTCCAACTACGATTTCACCATCAAGTACCGGGCAGGACACAAGAATGCCAATGCCGATGCCTTGTCCCGAATGCCCAATTTGCCAGAAACGGGAGAAGACCCGGAGGCAATTGAAGAGGTGGAGCTGCCTGCATTCCATCGCCCCAAAGCCACTCAGAACTCTCATCATGTGAAGAACAGGCACAGGAACCAACCGGATGCCACGCTGAATCCCCTGCCCCATCACGGATGGGCGGAAACTCAGGATGGTGACCCCGCGGTCCGTCGGGTGAAAGAGCTCTTGACGCAGGCAGGGTTGCATCCCGGTCCAGATGATCCACAGGAAACCCAACAGCTGTGGAAGGGGAGAAGCAAACTGTTTATCCATGATGGCAAGCTGTGCAGGAGGAGCATCGACCCACGTACTCATGAATTGGTGTGGCAGATAGTGGTGCCAAGGCGAGATGCGCCCATGGTTCTGGGAGCCTACCACGATGGAGCCGGACACTTCGGATGGAGGAAGCTAGAGAAGCTACTCCGAGGGAGGTTCTATTGGATTGGCATGAAGAGAGCCATTGAGAAGTGGTGTCGGGAGTGCGGTCCATGTAGCCTACGCAGGAAGGACCGTGGCAGCCAACGGGCTCCCCTGCAGCCCATCATCACCAAACGGCCGCTCGAACTGGTCGCGCTGGATCATGTGAAGTTGACACCTAGCCGGTCAGGCTATATCTACGCCCTTACCATCGTAGATCACTACTCCAGATTTCTGGTGGTTGTACCTGTCAAGGATCTAACGGCCAGGACTGCCGCCAAGGCCTTCCAGCAGTACTTTTGTAGGCCCCATGGCTACCCAGAGAAGGTACTGACCGATCAGGGACCAGCATTCGAAGCAGAAGTGTTCCAGGAGTTCTGCCAACTGTACGGGTGTAAGAAGATCCGAACCACGCCGTACCATCCTCAAACCAATGGGATGTGCGAAAAGATGAACCAGGTGGTGATCGACTTATTGAAGACCTTGCCCGTAGAGGAACGGAGCCTGTGGCCGACAAAGTTGCCTGACTTGGTGGATATCTACAATCACATCCCAGTAAATTCCACCAACTGTACTCCAGCGTACCTAATGAGGGGGAGGCCTAGCCAGTTACCCGTTGATCTGGACATGGGGGTCCTAGTCCCCGAAGATACCTCACTGGATGCAGACTGTGATGCAGAAAGGCAGCGAAGGTACCGCAAAGTACAGGAGTGCGTGGAAAGAAGTCTCGCCCAGGCTAGGCAAAAACAAGAAAGGGACTACAACCAGCATGCTCCTGCGATTCCCCTGTCACCTGGTGAGCAAGTACTTAAACGAAAGAGGAGACTACACAAGCTCGATGACCAATGGGAAGCGGAACCGTATACCATCCTGCCATCCGACTTCGACAACACGAAGGTCTGTCTCATCAGCAAGGACAGAGGGGAGACCTCGACAGCGGTATCCAGGGATCACCTTAAGGTCTGCCCCGATAAGTTGAGAGAGAGGGACACGGCCCCAAGAATCTCCCCGCCGGTGGAAAAGGAGAAGATGATCCATACCGTCCTTGGTGACTTTCCCCAGTCTTGGACTCAGATAAATCAGGCCATCGTGGTACCTGTTCTAACGTTTCCACAGCCGGACCCACCAGAAGCGATGGCGGTACCAGATCATCCAGCCCCGCCACCTCAACAAGCCCTACCTGCAGATGCCATGCCCACCGTTGAACCGGCAAATCTTCCCTCTGCTATCAGTGAATCTGCTGTACCCACTGTTGATAGCAGCAGCTCTGAGAGCCCCAACCTGCCAGTGCTACCCAGACTCACTAGAAGTGTAGCTAGAAGACAGTGCATTACACCAGCGGTAGCAAGCATAGCGGGCCCTGTTAGGCCAATAGCAACCCCTGCGCTGCGAAGGTCCACACGCAGCACTCAGAACCAAACTCCCCTCCGCTACAAAACTTGGAGGTATTAGCGAGGGCTGCTATTTACTTGAAAATGTTTGTGTGCATATCTTTTGTTACAGGTTTTAAAATGGACAATAGAGTAATGGACGGTGAATTGCTCAAAAACTTTCAAAAGGGGGACCCCTTTGTTTACCCGGGGTCCCCGCTGTTTCAACCATTGAACTGAGAGTCATAAACTGTGCATGACCTAACTTTTGCAACGTTCAAGAGTCCTCACCTCCCATAAAGGGAAGCACTGTTATGTTTAATTGTTTATGCTATTTCAAAATTTTGTGTGTTTTCTGTTAACATGTATTGTTGTTCTTGTTTTCCCAGTCCGGGAGTACTGGATTTAACCGGGGGGGAGTGCAGCGCCCCAGAGTCCTGGTCGTTGCAGTAATGTCGCTCTGCCACTAAGGGGAGCGATGTTACGTCTGATTGCACTAAAGGAGTTTCTCTGACCAGGTAACACTCACACTACACTTCACACTCCGGCCACCAGGGGGGGTGGTTCTATCTAATAGGCCACTCCTCACACTCTGGTAAAACTGGGGGTTGGACAGGAAGAGGGAAGAGAAGTAACTGGGAAGAGCTAGTGAGAGGATCTGTCAGGGATGGGATCCTGGCAGACCCCTAAGAACAGAACTAACCAGTGAACAACGGGAATACAGAAAAGAGGCATTAGGACCAGAAGGAGTCGTGCTGTTAGACCGAGGCAACATCCTTCTGAGGCGCAAACAGTCGGTGGCCGGAACGCCGAGCAAGTAAGAGACTCTAAGTACTACTGCAAACCACGGCAGGGCAGCCAATTATAGGTTGGCTGTCTCACACAAATCACCTAAGCAGACAACGGAGGCAGCTGTGGGAGAGGGGCGACTCTAGGGTCCCGGAAGAACTCCAGGCCTACCCCGTCATACGGGTGCGTCCTACCATATCACCTGGGGGACGGAGATAACGAACATCGGAGACAGGCAGAATCAGTTGTGAGGACTATCCCGGGAGCTCAGCAGGGAAGGAATACAACACACAGCGCTAGAAGGTAGACACTGTTTCCCACCTGTAAAGAGAACTCCAGATGTGCCTTTGGACCGGCCGGTCTCAAACAGCCCTGTTGACAGCACTCTGGACTGAGGACTCTAAAACCTTCAGTAAAGAGGTAAAGAGACTGCAACCTGGTGTCCTCGTTATTTACTGCACCGCAGCACCATCCATATCTATTATTCACTGTACGCCCCTCAGCAGGGTCACGGACCGGGCCTAGCCACCGTGACAACCCCAGAGCAGAGACTCAGAGGCCCGTTACCGGGTACCCCTCGGCCCTGCGGCAGTGGGGGCACTACACTAGCAGCCTGGGAAAATGCACAGTTTGGACCAGTGGTGCGGCCATGCTGGCCCAAACTGTTTATCTATGGATGGCACCATCCCTAGCAACCAGGAAGCCAGGAGGCAATGAAACAGTGGATTCCTGAAGGTGGAAGATTAGAAGGCTCCTTTTAGCCAAATCCATGATCAGCAGGTGCAAAAATCTCTCTGTAGTTGCTGCAATGTACAGTATCTGGAGTTCAGGCTGTTTAGCTCATAGAATACACAGGCTGGATACAAGTTTGCCCACTTCTAATCTGAGATTAGGATGAGCTACAAGGCTGTAATAGTGATAAGGCATTAAAAAAAATAAAGTGTAATGGAAAGCTTTATAACATCTCATTCATACAGCTCTGGCAAAAATTAAAAGACCACCACATCAAAACCCTGTCATGGGCAGCCCAATCTCCAGACCAGAACCCCACTGAAAACCTCTAGAATGTAATAAAGAGGATGATCGATAGTCACAAGCCATCAAACTAAGAACTGCTTACATTTTTGCACCAGAAGCAGTGTTTAAGACTGGTGGAAAGCATGCCAAGACGCATGAAAGCTGTGATTAAAAATCATGGTTATTCCACAAAATATTGATTTCTGAACTCTTCCTGAGTTAAAACATTAGTATTGTTGTTTCTAAATGATTATGAACTTGTTTTCTTTGCATTATTCGAGGTCTGAAAGCACTGGGGTTTTTTTTATTTTTTTTATTTTGACCATTTCTCCTTTTCAGAAAAAAAATACAAAATTTATTGCTTGGAAATTCGGAGACATGTTGTCAGAAGTTTATAGAATAAATTAACAATTTACAAAAAATATACCTATAAAGAGAAAAATCAGAGAAACTGAACATTTTGCAGTGGTCTCTTAATTTTGCTAGAGCTGTATGTAGATCCATGACAGTCTGCAGAGTATAGTGAAAATGATAGACACATTTTGTGAAACAATTGGCAAAATGTTTACTTTGTTTCAGAGGTAATTAGAGATGGACATATAACATAGCCTGTATCAGTGTAAAATACATTTTTTTAAATATAGTTTTCTATAGATTTAAAATATAACACAATCTATACAAAGATAATATTACTATTTAATGCTAATATATGCTGGGGTTGGGACAATATTTCCTTTCATTTTTATTATTGAAAACTGGTGTTTTGTTCAAAGTAAGTATACACATTAAAACCAAGGACAATGTAACAAACAAGGGGGTTCATTATTTGGTGTTTGGAAAGTACATGTACATAGTATAAATACCTTTATTGTTAGGTTTATATTTAACAGAAAATCCTCTGCTACTTGATACAATTATTTGTTTTGTCTGCAGCAATTTCTGAGTCTAATCTCTCAATGTTGCTTCCTGTCCTGAATGCCTTAAGCAGCAGTTTATCAACTTGGAGATATTTTTATAGAATATCTACAAGTCTCTCAGTGAGGTTCTGTACATTGTCCCTTGTATTAACACTTGCTGCTCCTCCGGGGAGAAGAATGCAGACTTGTTATTCCAAGAATGACTAATGTCAATGTGTTCAGGTGTGGAAAAAATGATTTCAAGAAAAACATTTTATAAACTAAATAAAGCATCTAAAAAATAAAAATGTAATATATTATTCAGATGTCCAGATTCAGTCAAGACATATTGCACATTATACTATTTAAAAAAAAATGTATTCCATATCATTACAATGATGAACATATCTATCTATATACCTATCTATCTATCTATCTATCTATCTATCTATCTATCTATCTATCTATCTATCTATCTATCTCCTATCTATCTATCTATAGATACTTATACTTGTTCATATCATATAAAATGAGAAGCCAAGAAACACTAACACAATTATAAAAAACATAAAAATAATATTATTAAAAATAAAATAGTATTAATTATTATATACTGTAGATAGTATAATAGTATAGCAATAATAAAATAGGTTTAACATGAAATACAGTATTTGATTATTGTATATCTTTGTACTTTAGCTTCAGTTAATTTGATTGCACATGGTTGTTAGTGAAACTTTGCTTTTCTTTAATATTATGGTATTTGTACAGCACAAATTAATGTCAATCAAGCAAAACCAATACGATGGTAGATAAAAATATACAATTATGTTTTTATGTTATAGGTTCAAAATAGGACCCAAGAAAGAGGAATAACCTGGCAAAAAAAACAGCAGAAAGATCAAACTAAGTATCAATAGAATATGTTATGCTGGATAAAGTAGCGGAGAAAGAAATAGAAAGGGAATTCAAGGTTTCCTGGGCAAGACTTGAAATCATTCTAAGTCCAAGATGCTGATGCATCACTTGCCACTTGCTGCTAAACTATTACAGGGGCACTGATGTTGGTTAAATCTCTACTCCTCTTTAAATATCTAATTACCTCTATTATAATTAATTATGTGCAAAACATTATTAACCTATGCTTTACAATGGAAAACAAATAAATCAGTAAAAAAGCACACCTCAGAAAAAGCCAAGATATTCATAGAATAACGTATTCAGATGGAAAGCTCAGAAACTGCAATGTTTTTACATAATTTTTAAATGACAACATTTTATTATTTTCACTTAGTGTGCATTTAGTAAAAGTTTGTAGAACAACTACATAGAGAACATGACAAGTATGTAATCACTTGGCACTACGTTCTCTTAATTATCAATTACAAATCTGTTTCTGACATATCCCAACATGTGCGAGCAATCTGTGTAGTTTTCTAATAAACTCTTGCAGATACTGTAATATTAAATGTACAAACAAAAAAGTGCCCTAAAACTGCTCAAATCTGGGCTGCATTGGTTGAACTAAAATCTACACATTACAGCGTATTATCTTGCTGCTGCAGCATTTTACATAAGCTTTTCATATATGAGTTCCGGCATATATGTTTTTAGATTTCTTATGTTATAAAAACATTGAAAATTCGACTGTTTTCAAATGAGCCATAAGGTGGCACTCCTGGCATCAAAATGCAGTGTGAGAGCACTTCAGCGATGGAATGTCAATCACACACGCCGAATGAGAAAGAAAAAGGCAGAGAGATGGTGTAAGAGAAGAGATAGATTAAAAGACAAAATACCATACATTTTTTAAAATTCTAAGTAATGTCATAGATATAAAAATTGACAATGAAAATTCTGATATTGCATTATAAAAGTAAATATAAAAATAATAAAGAAAAATAATTCAACAAATATTGAGTTCTTAACTATCTAGATTGTAACAATATTGACTTACATTTTTTTTTTAAAACTTTAATGTGTATATAAATTTATATATGTATATATATGTATATTTCTTTACACATTATATATATACATTACTGTTTTAAAGTAGAGAAATATATACACACATTTTTACTTGTTCAGAGGAAGAATGATAGAACACATCTGTGCTATATAGCGTACCGCTGTTAAACAATGTTTAATATTTTATGTCAAGGCAAGAAGAGCGACAGAACATTTCTGAACAACTGTGTAGGGCGAGTTTATAAAATTTCTGTATATCGTCTGTTCCTTGTCATTCACACCAATAACAAAAGTGCTATGGTAAATGGCCATAATGGGGCCCATGGTAATTTGCATAGTAATTCTACACTCATGTTTCATTTGTTTCTTATCTGTAAAGTGCCAGCATTTCAGAAACATTTTTCACATATTTTATTTAGGGTGGCAGAATTCCATACAAAAGTTACCATGTGGGCATATCATAAAAGCAAAGGGCCCACGTATAATATACTCAGTAGTACTGTTTAGTCGTAATAGGTAAATCATGGCTACAGAGCATTAGGGTCTATATTCCATTAATTTCCTTTTAGTTGAATAGGAATTAAAGGAAGTAAATTTTAATGTGTGCTGTAAATTGCGACTATTCCCATGAATATATAACATCTGATATATGTTTACAGCTATTAGTTCTATTCAGCATATTCAATGATTTTTATATGTGATGTAACAAAAATCAGTGCAATATAAGTAATAGGTTATACATAGAGAATAGGCAGTTACTTGGGGCTGCAAATGGTAGAATATAAATATTAGGTAAAATATTACAGATTATTATAAATGAATGTACGTGTTTATGTTTTAGGACATCACATTTACTGCTAACGTTCCAAGTAGAAGTAACACGTAGCATATTGATTGCTTTTCTTAGTTAATAAAGGAGAGGTTTATATACAGATAAGTGATTTATTTTAACAGAACAATGTTCACCAGTCAACACACAGCAGCATTGTGTAAAAATCTGTGCGTATCGTGATATCTAGTGATATTACTGTAGCTAAGTTAGGGCTTGTTCACACTTTGCAGATTTTGCTGCGGATTTTTCCGCAGTGGATTTGGAAAAACCGCAGTGCAAAAACCGCTGCGGTTTTCACTGCGGATTTTCCTGCGTTTTCATCTGCGGATTCCTCTGCGAGTATTCAACAGCACTTTCCTATTGGTGCATGTTGAAAACAGCAATTCCGCGCGGTTTTTAAAGGGATTTTCCGCAATGTGGGCACAGAGGTTTTTGTTTTCCATAGGGTAACATTGTACTGTACCCTGCATGGAAAACTGCTGCGGATCCGCAGTGGCAAATCCACTGCGGATCCGCAGCAAAAACCGCAAAGTGTGAACATAGCCTTATAAGGTGCAGATGGTGATATAAGGTGCAGATGGTGAGTCTAACGTATAGTAATAGGTCTATTGCCTTAAAATATCTCTGCATATTTTATTATATATATATATATATGCATAATTAACTGAAAAAATGTACAGATATAAAGAAGGACGTCTTTGTAAATACCTTTAGTTACAAAGGTTATAAAAAATATGTCCATCATGGTTAGCCTTTCTAAGACCAAACAATTTCATCTAGAGAAAGTGAAAGAAAAACATCCAAGGCTGTATTATTATTATTATTATTATTACTACTAATATTATTATTATTTAAAAAATGGTGAACAAGTTTCCCAGGATCAGTTAAACATCATTCTACCCTTGTATTACTTATACTATCCGATAATTCCAATGCTATGCATTTAGCTCTTTTTTTAATGCTATCATCTGTTATCACTATTTTTTTATTTCCTTAAATCTCTGTTTATTAAAGGTTTTATATTTCAGCACAGCACATTAATACATTGTGAGGCAAGCTATTTCATAGTTTGATAGCTCTGTCTGGCCATACATATTACATAGCTGTCGGCCAACCTCTCTTTCATCCAACAGCTAGTGGATGTTTCCCAGACTCCAATATACCTGCATATTTAGTCTGGGATTGAGCATACATATGTCCTCAGTTGGATGAGAGGTGTCAACCATTATCATGCACCACTGTTTGTGACTAAGGCTACTTTCACACTAGCGTCGTGCACTGCACGTCGCTATGCGTCGTTTTGTAGAAAAAAACGCATCCTGCAAAAGTGCTTGCAGGATGCGTTTTTTCTCCATAGACTAGCATTAGCGACGCATTGCCACACGTCGCAACCGTCGTGCGACGGTTGCGTTGTGTTGCGTCGGACCGTCGCCACCAAAAAACATTGCTTGTAACGTTTTTTGGTGCGTCGTGTCCAGCATTTCCGATCGCGCATGCGCGGCCGGAACTCTGCCCCCTCCTCCCCGCACCTCACAATGGGGCAGCGGATGCGTTGAAAAACAGCATCCGCTGCCCCCGTTGTGCGGCACATTTACTGCTAGCGTCGGTACGTCGCAACGACGCAATTCGTCGTGCGTCGTTGCGACGCTAGTGTGAAAGTAGCCTTATCTTCCCAGCAACAAGATGACCAGGTAATTAAAATCAAACCTACCGACACAGTTGCCAAGACTCCAGAAATTTCTGGACAATCCATAAAAATAGGGCACTTTTTCCCTTGTCCATAAAAAAATTGATGCGCCTATGATTTTTTTTATACTAGAAAAACCTCTACAAGTTATTATGACTATAATTATCATCATTTTACAGTTCACAGTGAATGCTGCTTATGTGAATATATCAGTATTATGGGCTGTAGACATATATACTGTATCTTAAAATCCTATTGATTTATGATGCTTTACTAGTTTGTACATAAAAAATGCTTGTTGTCCGTGAATTTGAGATAAAACATAAAATAAAAAATCAAGTTGACAGCCCTTTTTTTCCTGATCATAACCTCGCTCAACATATTATGTCGGTAAGCCAGTTGTTTGCATTCAGCTGTTAAATATCCAATGACTTTGGCCAGTGTAAATAGGTTATCCAGGGCTGACATGTTGATGACCTATCCCATTCAAATGAATGCAAACAATATGTATAGTTTAGTTCTGGCCACTGTCTAAGCAAATTTCTGCTAATTGATAGATGAGCTTGATGTCATCAACAGGGCCGCCATCAGAGCATTACTGCCCTGGCTGGAGTATGGGGCCTGGTGGGCAGAGGGAGCCCGCATCGGGCCCCATCTCATCTGCTCACCGGGCCCCCCCTACAAGTGCTGCGGCATGCTATTGACGTGCGGGCCCGCGCCCGCACATCAATAGTTAACAGCCGCCAGCCAATCGGAGGCTAGCAGCTAACTTGAGCCGCAGCGCGCACTTCGCCAACGTCTGAGGTCATTGTCAGCCGCCGACGAGTGCGCGCTTCACCTGCGTGGACGAAGTGAGCCTCGCCCGCCGCAGGAGCGCGGCCAGGTAAGAACTCGCGTTTTTTTTTTTAAAGCGCCGATTCAGTGGGCCCCGGGGCAGAATGCTGGACACGCTGGGGGGCAGAGATGCTGGACACAATGGGGCAGAGATGCTGGACACACTGGGGCAGAGATGCTGGACACACTGGAGCAGAAATGCTGGACACACTGGGGCAGAAATGCTGGACACACTGGGGCAGAAATACTGGACACACTGGGGCAGAAATGCTGGACACACTGGGGTCGAAATGCTGGACAATGGGGGCAAAGATGCTGGACACACTGGGGGCAGAGATGCTGGACACACTGGGGGCAGAGATGCTGACACACTGGGGGCAGAGTGTTATGGTTCTCAATGGCAAGAGAACATAGCCCAGCAAACATAAGTACTAGCTCTTGGAAGGATGGAAACTAAACTGACCATGAACTAAACCTGCCGCACAACTAACAGTAGCCGGGTAGCGTTGCCTACGTTTTTTATCCCTAGACGCCCAGCGCCGGCCGGAGGACTAACTAATCCTGGCAGAGGAAAATATAGTCCTGGCTCACCTCTAGAGAAATTTCCCCGATAGGCAGACAGAGGCCCCCACATATATTGGCGGTGATTTTAGATGAAATGACAAACGTAGTATGAAAATAGGTCTGGCAAAATTGAGGTCCGCTTACTAGATAGCAGGAAGACAGAAAGGGCACTTTCATGGTCAGCTGAAAACCCTATCAAAATACCATCCTGAAATTACTTTAAGACTCTAGTATTAACTCATAACATCAGAGTGGCAATTTCAGATCACAAGAGCTTTCCAGACACAGAAACGAAACTACAGCTGTGAACTGGAACAAAATGCAAAAACAAACGAGGACTAAAGTCCAACTTAACTGGGAGTTGTCTAGCAGCAGGAACATGCACAGAAAGGCTTCTGATTACAATGTTGACCGGCATGGAAGTGACAGAGGAGCAAGGTTAAATAGCGACTCCCACATCCTGATGGAAACAGGTGAACAGAGGGGATGATGCACACCAGTTCAATTCCACCAGTGGCCACCGGGGGAGCCCAAAATCCAATTTCACAACAGTACCCCCCCCCCTCAAGAAGGGGGCACCGAACCCTCACCAGAACCACCAGGGCGATCAGGATGAGCCCTATGAAAGGCACGGACCAGATCGGAGGCATGAACATCAGAGGCAGTCACCCAAGAATTATCCTCCTGACCGTATCCCTTCCATTTGACCAGATACTGGAGTTTCCGTCTGGAAACACGGGAGTCCAAGATTTTTTCCACAACATACTCCAACTCGCCCTCAACCAACACCGGAGCAGGAGGCTCAACGGAAGGCACAACCGGTACCTCATACCTGCGCAACAATGACCGATGAAAAACATTATGAATAGAAAAAGATGCAGGGAGGTCCAAACGGAAGGACACAGGGTTAAGAATCTCCAATATCTTGTACGGGCCGATGAACCGAGGCTTAAACTTAGGAGAAGAAACCCTCATAGGGACAAAACGAGAAGACAACCACACCAAGTCCCCAACACAAAGCCGAGGACCAACCCGACGCCGGCGGTTGGCAAAAAGCTGAGTCTTCTCCTGGGACAACTTCAAATTGTCCACTACCTGCCCCCAAATCTGATGCAACCTCTCCACCACAGCATCCACTCCAGGACAATCCGAAGATTCCACCTGACCAGAAGAAAATCGAGGATGAAACCCCGAATTACAGAAAAAAGGAGACACCAAGGTGGCAGAGCTGGCCCGATTATTGAGGGCAAACTCCGCTAAAGGCAAAAAAGCAACCCAATCATCCTGATCTGCAGACACAAAACACCTCAAATATGTCTCCAAGGTCTGATTCGTCCGCTCGGTCTGGCCATTAGTCTGAGGATGGAAAGCAGACGAGAAAGACAAATCTATGCCCATCCTAGCACAGAATGCTCGCCAAAATCTAGACACGAATTGGGTTCCTCTGTCAGAAACGATATTCTCCGGAATACCATGCAAACGGACCACATTTTGAAAAAACAGAGGAACCAACTCGGAAGAAGAAGGCAACTTAGGCAGGGGAACCAAATGGACCATCTTAGAGAAACGGTCACACACCACCCAGATGACAGACATCTTCTGAGAAACAGGAAGATCCGAAATAAAATCCATCGAGATGTGCATCCAGGGCCTCTTCGGGATAGGCAAGGGCAACAACAATCCACTAGCCCGAGAACAACAAGGCTTGGCCCGAGCACAAACGTCACAAGACTGCACAAAGCCTCGCACATCTCGAGACAGGGAAGGCCACCAGAAGGACCTTGCCACCAAATCCCTGGTACCAAAGATTCCAGGATGACCTGTCAACGCAGAAGAATGAACCTCAGAAATGACTTTACTGGTCCAATCATCAGGAACAAACAGTCTACCAGGTGGGCAACGATCAGGTCTATCTGCCTGAAACTCCTGCAAGGCCCGCCGCAGGTCTGGAGAAACGGCAGACAATATCACTCCATCCTTAAGGATACCTGTAGGTTCAGAGTTACCAGGGGAGTCAGGCTCAAAACTCCTAGAAAGGGCATCCGCCTTAACATTCTTAGAACCCGGCAGGTAGGACACCACAAAATTAAACCGAGAGAAAAACAACGACCAGCGCGCCTGTCTAGGATTCAGGCGTCTGGCGGACTCAAGATAAATTAGATTTTTGTGGTCAGTCAATACCACCACCTGATGTCTAGCCCCCTCAAGCCAATGACGCCACTCCTCAAAAGCCCACTTCATGGCCAAAAGCTCCCGATTCCCAACATCATAATTCCGCTCGGCGGGCGAAAATTTACGCGAGAAAAAGGCACAAGGTCTCATCACGGAACAATCGGAACTTCTCTGCGACAAAACTGCCCCAGCTCCGATTTCAGAAGCGTCGACCTCAACCTGAAAAGGAAGAGCAACATCAGGCTGACGCAATACAGGGGCGGAAGAAAAGCGGCGCTTAAGCTCCCGAAAGGCCTCCACAGCAGCAGGGGACCAATCAGCAACATCAGCACCCTTCTTAGTCAAATCAGTCAATGGTTTAACAACATCAGAAAAACCAGCAATAAATCGACGATAAAAGTTAGCAAAGCCCAAAAATTTCTGAAGACTCTTAAGAGAAGAGGGTTGCGTCCAATCACAAATAGCCTGAACCTTGACAGGATCCATCTCGATGGAAGAGGGGGAAAATATATATCCCAAAAAGGAAATCTTTTGAACCCCAAAAACGCACTTAGAACCCTTCACACACAAGGAATTAGACCGCAAAACCTGAAAAACCCTCCTGACCTGCTGGACATGAGAGTCCCAGTCATCCGAAAAAATCAAAATATCATCCAGATACACAATCATAAATTTATCCAAATAATCACGGAAAATGTCATGCATAAAGGACTGAAAGACTGAAGGGGCATTTGAAAGACCAAAAGGAAACACCAAATACTCAAAGTGGCCCTCGGGCGTATTAAATGCGGTCTTCCACTCATCCCCCTGCTTAATTCGCACCAAATTATACGCCCCACGGAGATCTATCTTAGAGAACCACTTGGCCCCCTTTATGCGAGCAAACAAATCAGTCAGCAGTGGCAACGGATATTGATATTTAACCGTGATTTTATTCAAAAGCCGATAATCAATACACGGTCTCAAAGAGCCATCTTTCTTAGCCACAAAGAAAAAACCGGCTCCTAAGGGAGATGACGAAGGACGAATATGTCCCTTTCCCAAGGACTCCTTTATATATTCTCGCATAGCAGCATGTTCAGGCACAGACAGATTAAATAAACGACCCTTAGGGTATTTACTACCCGGAATCAAATCTATGGCACAATCGCACTCCCGGTGCGGAGGTAATGAACCAAGCTTAGGTTCTTCAAAAACGTCACGATATTCAGTCAAGAATTCAGGAATCTCAGAGGGAATAGATGATGAAATGGAAACCACAGGTACGTCCCCATGCATCCCCTTACATCCCCAGCTTAACACAGACATAGCTTTCCAGTCAAGGACTGGGTTATGAGATTGCAGCCATGGCAATCCAAGCACCAACACATCATGTAGGTTATACAGCACAAGAAAGCGAATAATCTCCTGATGATCCGGAATAATCCGCATAGTTACTTGTGTCCAGTATTGTGGTTTATTACTAGCCAATGGGGTGGAGTCAATCCCCTTCAGGGGTATAGGAGTTTCAAGAGGCTCCAAATCATACCCACAGCGTTTGGCAAAGGACCAATCCATAAGACTCAAAGCGGCGCCAGAGTCGACATAGGCATCCGCGGTAATAGATGATAAAGAACAAATCAGGGTCACAGATAGAATAAACTTAGACTGTAAAGTGCCAATTGAAACAGACTTATCAAGCTTCTTAGTACGCTTAGAGCATGCTGATATAACATGAGTTGAATCACCGCAATAGAAGCACAACCCATTTTTTCGTCTTAAATTCTGCCGTTCACTTCTGGACAGAATTCTATCACATTGCATATTCTCTGGCGTCTTCTCAGTAGACACCGCCAAATGGTGCACAGGTTTGCGCTCCCGCAGACGCCTATCGATCTGGATAGCCATTGTCATGGACTCATTCAGACCCGCAGGCACAGGGAACCCCACCATAACATCCTTAATGGCATCAGAGAGACCCTCTCTGAAATTCGCCGCCAGGGCGCACTCATTCCACTGAGTAAGCACAGCCCATTTACGGAATTTCTGGCAGTATATTTCAGCTTCGTCTTGCCCCTGAGATAGGGACATCAAGGCCTTTTCCGCCTGAAGCTCTAACTGAGGTTCCTCATAAAGCAACCCCAAGGCCAAAAAAAACGCATCCACATTGAGCAACGCAGGATCCCCTGGAGCCAATGCAAAAGCCCAATCCTGAGGGTCGCCCCGGAGCAAGGAAATCACAATCCTGACCTGCTGAGCAGGATCTCCAGCAGAGCGAGATTTCAGGGACAAAAACAACTTGCAATTATTTTTGAAATTTTGAAAGCAAGATCTATTCCCCGAGAAAAATTCAGGCAAAGGAATTCTAGGTTCAGATATAGGAACATGAACAACAAAATCTTGTAAATTTTGAACTTTCGTGGTGAGATTATTCAAACCTGCAGCTAAACTCTGAATATCCATTTTAAACAGGTGAACACAGAGCCATTCCAGGATTAGAAGGAGAGAGAGAGAGAGAAAGGCTGCAATATAGGCAGACTTGCAAGAGATTCAATTACAAGCACACTCAGAACTGAAGGGAAAGGGAAAAAAAAAAAAAAAAATCTTCAGCAGACTTCTCTTTTCTCTCCTTTCTCTGTCAATTAATTTAACCCTTTTGGGCCGGTCAAACTGTTATGGTTCTCAATGGCAAGAGAACATAGCCCAGCAAACATAAGTACTAGCTCTTGGAAGGATGGAAACTAAACTGACCATGAACTAAACCTGCCGCACAACTAACAGTAGCCGGGTAGCGTTGCCTACGTTTTTTATCCCTAGACGCCCAGCGCCGGCCGGAGGACTAACTAATCCTGGCAGAGGAAAATATAGTCCTGGCTCACCTCTAGAGAAATTTCCCCGATAGGCAGACAGAGGCCCCCACATATATTGGCGGTGATTTTAGATGAAATGACAAACGTAGTATGAAAATAGGTTTAGCAAAATTGAGGTCCGCTTACTAGATAGCAGGAAGACAGAAAGGGCACTTTCATGGTCAGCTGAAAACCCTATCAAAATACCATCCTGAAATTACTTTAAGACTCTAGTATTAACTCATAACATCAGAGTGGCAATTTCAGATCACAAGAGCTTTCCAGACACAGAAACGAAACTACAGCTGTGAACTGGAACAAAATGCAAAAACAAACGAGGACTAAAGTCCAACTTAACTGGGAGTTGTCTAGCAGCAGGAACATGCACAGAAAGGCTTCTGATTACAATGTTGACCGGCATGGAAGTGACAGAGGAGCAAGGTTAAATAGCGACTCCCACATCCTGATGGAAACAGGTGAACAGAGGGGATGATGCACACCAGTTCAATTCCACCAGTGGCCACCGGGGGAGCCCAAAATCCAATTTCACAACAGCAGAGATGCTGGAGACACTAGGGGCAGAGATGTTGGACACACTGTGGGCAGAGATGCTGGACACACTGGGGGGCAGAGATGCTGGACACAATGGGGCAGAGATGCTGGACACACTGGGCAGAGATGCTGGACACACTGGGGCAGAGATGCTGGACATTGGGGGCAGAGATGCTGGACATTGGGGGCAGAGATGCTGGACATTGGGGGCAGAGATGCTGGACACACTGGGGGCAGTGTTGTGAATTCCGTTCTCGAACTCCCTCCTGTAGTCATGAATGGTACTTCGGTGAGTTCTGTCCGTGGACTCCCTCTGGTGGCTGTGAGTGGAGCTGCTGGTTCTGAGATTCCTTCTCCAGCTGCCCTCGTTTGGGGCTAGGCTGATTCTCTATTTAACTCCACTCAGATCGTTACTCCATGCCAGCTGTCAATGTTCTAGTACTGGTTCAGATCTCTCCTGGATCTTTCTGAGGACCTGTCTACTCCAGCACAAGCTAAGTTCCTGCTTGTTCATTTGTTACATATGGTTTTTCTTGCTAAGTTCTAGTCCAGCTTGCTATCATGAAACTACCTGGCTAGCTGGAAGCTCTGGGGGTGCAGAGTGGCACCACCGCATCGTGAGTCGGTGCGGGGGTATTTTTTGCACACTCTGCGTGGTTTTTGTAGCTTTTTGTGTTGACCGCAAAGATCCCTTTTCTATCCTCAATCTGTTTAGTTAGACTGGCCTCTCTTTGCTAAAACCTATTTCATCCTGTGTTTGTGATTTCCTCTTATCTCACAGTCAATACTTGTGGGGGGGCTGCTTTTACCTTTGGGGAAATTTTTCTGAGGCAAGTAAGGCTTTGTTTCCTTTCTTTAGGGGTAGTTAGCTCTTAGGCTGTGAAGAGGCGTCTAGGCAGAGTCAGGCACGCTCCACGGCTGTTTCTAGTTGTGTTGATAGGAGTAGGGTTTGCGGTCAGCAGAGTTCCCATTTCCCCAGAGCTCGTCCTAATTCCATGTTTAACTATCAGGTCATTCCTGGTGCACCTAACCACCAGGTCCATAACAGTACAGCTGGCCCACAAAGTGTTAATGCATCTCAATAGAGGGAAAAGAGAAGTTCTGAGACCATTTTTTTTTCTTCTCTGCAGTGTGTTTTGCCTTTCTTTTCCCCTTAAACTCTGGGTGGTTCAGAACTTAGGTGTGGATATGGGCATTCAAGGTTTGTCCTCTAGTGTAGATCAACTCGCTGCAAGGGTACAAAACATTCAAGATTATGTAGTTCAGAATCCTATGTTGGAGCCTAGAATTCCAATTCCTGATTTGTTTTCTGGGGATAGATCTAAATTTCCGAATTTCAAAAACAATTGTAAACTGTTTCTTGCTCTGAAACCCCGCTCTTCTGGTGACCCTATTCAGCAAGTAAGAATTATTATTTCTTTGTTGCGTGGCGACCCTCAAGACTGGGCATTCGCCCTGGCGCCAGGAGATCCTGCATTGCGTAATGTAGATGCGTTTTTTCTGGCGCTGGGTTCGCTTTATGATGAACCGAATTCTGTGGATCAGGCAGAGAAAATTTTGCTGGCTTTGTGTCAGGGTCAGGATGAAGCGGAGGTATATTGCCAGAAGTTCAGAAAGTGGTCTGTGCTTACTCAGTGGAATGAGTATGCCCTGGCAGCAATTTTCAGAAAGAGTCTTTCTGAAGCCCTTAAGGATGTTATGGTGGGGTTCCCCACACCTGCTGGTCTGAATGAATCAATGTCCTTGGCCATACAGATCGATCGGTGCTTACGTGAGCGCAAAACTGTGCACCATTTGGCGGTATCCTCTGAGCAGAGGCCTGAGCCTATGCAATGTGATAGGACTTTGACCAGAGCTGAACGGCAAGAACATAGACGTCAGAAGGGGCTGTGTTTTTACTGTGGTGACTCCACTCATGCTATCTCTGATTGTCCTAAGCGCACGAAGCGGTTCGCTAGGTCCATCACCATTGGTACTGTACAGCCTAAATTTCTTCTGTCCGTTACTCTGATTTGCTCTTTGTCATCCTATTCTGTTATGGCATTTGTGGATTCAGGCGCTGCCCTGAATTTGATGGACTTGGAGTTTGCCAGGCGCTGTGGTTTTTTCTTGGAGCCCTTGCAGCATCCCATTCCTTTGAAGGGAATTGATGCTACGCCTTTGGCCAAGAATAAGCCTCAGTACTGGACCCAGTTGACTATGTGCATGGCTCCTGCGCATCAGGAGGATATTCGCTTTTTGGTGTTGCATAATCTGCATGATGTGGTCGTGTTGGGTTTGCCATGGCTGCAGGTCCATAATCCAGTATTGGATTGGAAATCAATGTCGGTGTCCAGTTGGGGGTGTCAAGGGGTACATGGGGATGTTTCATTATTGTCAATTTCTTCCTCCACTCCTTCTGAAGTCCCTGAGTTTTTGTCGGATTACCGGGATGTATTTGATGAGCCCAAGTCTAGTACCCTACCTCCTCATAGGGATTGTGATTGTGCTATTAATTTGATTCCTGGTAGCAAGTTCCCTAAGGGACGACTTTTCAATTTGTCTGTGCCAGAACATGCCGCTATGCGGAGTTATATAAAGGAGTCCTTGGAGAAAGGGCATATTCGCCCGTCGTCGTCACCATTGGGAGCAGGGTTCTTTTTTGTGGCCAAGAAGGATTGTTCTCTGAGACCTTGTATAGATTACCGCCTTCTTAATAAAATCACGGTCAAATTTCAGTACCCTTTGCCTCTACTGTCTGATTTATTTGCTCGGATTAAGGGGGCTAGTTGGTTCACCAAGATAGACCTTCGAGGGGCGTATAATCTCGTGCGTATTAAACAGGGCGATGAATGGAAAACAGCATTTAATACGCCCGAGGGCCATTTTGAGTACCTGGTGATGCCATTCGGCCTTTCTAATGCTCCCTCTGTGTTTCAGTCCTTTATGCATGACATCGTCCGAAAGTATCTGGATAGATTCATGATCGTATATTTGGATGATATTTTGGTCTTTTCGGATGATTGGGAGTCCCATGTGAAGCAGGTCAGAATGGTGTTCCAGGTCTTTCGTGCTAATTCCTTGTTTGTAAAGGGATCTGTGTCTCTTTGGAGTTCAGTAGGTTTCCTTTTTGGGCTTCATTTTTTCCCCTTCTACTATCGAGATGGATCCTGTTAAAGTCCAAGCTATTTATGATTGGACTCGGCCTACATCTGTGAAGAGCCTTCAGAAATTTCTGGGCTTTGCCAATTTTTACCATCGCTTCATCGCTAATTTTTCTAGTGTTGTTAAACCATTGACTGATTTGACCAAGAAGGATGCTGATGTGGTGAATTGGTCCTCTGCGGCCGTTGAGGCTTTTCAGGAGTTGAAACGTCGTTTCTCTTCGGCTCCTGTGTTGTGTCAGCCAGATGTTTCGCTCCCTTTTCAGGTCGAGGTTGATGCTTCTGAAATTGGAGCAGGGGCTGTTTTGTCTCAGAGAAGTTCTGATTACTCTGTAATGAAGCCATGTGCTTTATTTTCGAGAAAGTTTTCGCCTGCTGAGCGTAATTATGATGTTGGCAATCGGGAGTTGTTGGCTATGAAGTGGGCATTCGAGGAGTGGCGACATTGGCTTGAAGGAGCCAAGCATCGCATGGTGGTCTTGACAGATCACAAGAATCTGACTTATCTCGAGTCTGCCAAGCGGTTGAATCCTAGACAGGCTCGTTGGTCGCTGTTTTTCTCCCGTTTCAATTTTGTGGTTTCGTACCTTCCGGGTTCTAAGAATGTGAAGGCTGATGCCCTTTCAAGGAGTTTTGTGCCTGATTCTCCTGGGGTTCCTGAGCCGGCTGGTATTCTCAGGGAGGGAGTAATTTTGTCTGCCATTTCCCCAGATTTGCGGCGGGTGCTGCAGGAGTTCCAGGCTGATAGACCTGACCGTTGTCCAGCGGAGAAACTGTTTGTCCCTGATAGATGGACTAATAGAGTTATCTCTGAGGTTCATTGTTCGGTGTTGGCTGGTCATCCTGGGATTTTTGGTACCAGAGATTTGGTGGCTAGGTCCTTTTGGTGGCCTTCCTTGTCACGGGATGTGCGTTCTTTTGTGCAGTCTTGTGGGACTTGTGCTCGGGCTAAGCCCTGCTGTTCTCGTGCCAGTGGGTTACTTTTGCCCTTGCCGGTCCCGAAAAGGCCTTGGACGCATGTTTCCATGGATTTTATTTCAGATCTTCCTGTTTCTCAAAGGATGTCGGTCATCTGGGTGGTTTGCGATCGCTTCTCTAAAATGGTCCATTTGGTACCCTTGCCTAAATTGCTTTCTTCCTCTGATTTGGTTCCATTATTTTTCCAACATGTGGTTCGTTTGCATGGCATTCCGGAGAACATCGTGTCTGACAGAGGTTCCCAGTTTGTTTCAAGGTTTTGGCGGTCCTTTTGTGCTAAGATGGGCATTGATTTGTCTTTTTCTTCGGCTTTCCATCCTCAGACAAATGGCCAAACCGAACGAACCAATTAGACTTTGGAAACTTATCTGAGATGCTTTGTTTCTGCGAATCAGGATGATTGGGTGACTTTCTTGCCATTAGCTGAGTTCGCCCTTAATAATCGGGCCAGTTCGGCTACTTTGGTTTCGCCTTTTTTTTGTAATTTTGGTTTTCATCCTCGTTTTTCTTCAGGGCAGGTTGAGCCTTCGGACTGTCCTGGTGTGGATTCTGTGGTGGACAGGTTGCAACAAATTTGGACTCATGTGGTGGACAATTTGACCTTGTCCCAAGAGAAGGCTCAATGTTTCGCTAACCGCCGTCGCCGTGTTGGGCCCCGACTTCGTGTTGGGGATTTGGTTTGGTTATCATCTTGTTATGTTCCTATGAAGGTTTCTTCTCCTAAGTTTAAGCCTCGTTTCATTGGTCCTTATAAGATTTCTGAAATTCTTAATCCTGTATCATTTCGTTTGGCCCTTCCTGCTTCTTTTGCCATCCATAATGTGTTCCATAGGTCGTTGCTGCAGAGATATGTGGCGCCTATGGTTCCCTCCGTTGATCCTCCTGCTCCGGTGTTGGTCGAGGGGGAGTTGGAGTATGTGGTGGAGAAGATTTTGGATTCTCGTATTTCGAGACGAAAACTTCAGTACTTGGTCAAATGGAAGGGCTATGGTCAGGAGGATAATTCCTGGGTTGTTGCCTCTGATGTCCATGCTGCCGATTTAGTTCGTGCCTTTCATTTGGCTCGTCCTGATCGGCCTGGGGGCTCTGGTGAGGGTTCGGTGACCCCTCCTCAAGGGGGGGTACTGTTGTGAATTCCGTTCTCGAACTCCCTCCTGTGGTCATGAATGGTACTTCGGTGAGTTCTGTCCGTGGACTCCCTCTGGTGGCTGTGAGTGGAGCTGCTGGTTCTGAGATTCCTTCTCCAGCTGCCCTCGTTTGGGGCTAGGCTGATTCTCTATTTAACTCCACTCAGATCGTTACTCCATGCCAGCTGTCAATGTTCTAGTACTGGTTCAGATCTCTCCTGGATCTTTCTGAGGACCTGTCTACTCCAGCACAAGCTAAGTTCCTGCTTGTTCATTTGTTACATATGGTTTTTCTTGCTAAGTTCTAGTCCAGCTTGCTATCATGAAACTACCTGGCTAGCTGGAAGCTCTGGGGGTGCAGAGTGGCACCACCGCATCGTGAGTCGGTGCGGGGGTATTTTTTGCACACTCTGCGTGGTTTTTGTAGCTTTTTGTGTTGACCGTAAAGATCCCTTTTCTATCCTCAATCTGTTTAGTTAGACTGGCCTCTCTTTGCTAAAACCTATTTCATCCTGTGTTTGTGATTTCCTCTTATCTCACAGTCAATACTTGTGGGGGGGCTGCTTTTACCTTTGGGGAAATTTCTCTGAGGCAAGTAAGGCTTTGTTTCCTTTCTTTAGGGGTAGTTAGCTCTTAGGGTACCATCACACAGTGCAATTTTGATCGCTACAACGGCACGATTCGTGACGTTCCAGCGATGCATTTACGATATCGCTGTGTCTGACACGCTACTGCGATCCGGATCCCCGCTGAGAATCGTACGTCGTAGCAGATCGTTTGAAACTTTCTTTCGTCGTCTAGTGTCCCGCTGTGGCGGCATGATTGCATTGTGTGACACAGGTTGTATACAATGTGCGCACAGTAACCAACGGCTTCTACATCGCAAATACGTCATGAAATTATCGCTCCAGCGCCGTGTATTGCAACGTGTGACCGCAGTCTACGACGCTGGAGCGATACTTATACGACGCTGCAACGTCACGAATCGTGCCGTCGTAGCGATGAAAATGGCACTGTGTGACGGTACCCTTAGGCTGTGAAGAGGTGTCTAGGCAGAGTCAGGCGCGCTCCACGGCTGTTTCTAGTTGTGTTGATAGGAGTAGGGTTTGCGGTCAGCAGAGTTCCCATTTCCCCAGAGCTCGTCCTGATTCCGTGTTTAACTATCAGGTCATTCCTGGTGCACCTAACCACCAGGTCCATAACAGGGCAGAGATGCTGGACACACTGGGGCAGAAATGCTGGACACACTGGGGCAGAAATGCTGGACGTACTGGGGCAGAAATGCTGGACATTGGGGGCAGAGATGCTGGACATTGGGGGCAGAGATGCTGGACACACTGGGGGCCGAGATGCTGGACACACTGGGAGCAGAGATGCTGGACACACTGGGGGGCAGAGATGCTGGACACAATGGGGCAGAGATGCTGGACATACTGAGGCAGAGATGCTGGACACACTGGGGCAGAGATGCTGGACATTGGGGGCAGAGATGCTGGACACACTAGGGGCAGAGATGCTGGACACACTGGGGGGCAGAGATGCTGGACACAATGGGGCAGAGATGCTGGACACACTGAGGCAGAGATGCTGGACACACTGGGGCAGAGATGCTGGACATTGGGGGCAGAGATGCTGGACACACTAGGGGCAGAGATGCTGGACACACTGGGGGGCAGAGATGCTGGACACAATGGGGCAGAGATGCTGGAGACACTGGGGCAGAGATGCTGGACACACTGGGGCAGAGATGCTGGACATTGGGGGCAGAGATGTTGGACATTGGGGGCAGAGATGCTGGACACACTGGGGCAGAAATGCTGGACACACTGGGGCAGAAATGCTGGACATACTGGGGCAGAAATGCTGGACAATGGGGGCAGAGATGCTGGACATTGGGGGCAGAGATGCTGGACACACTGGGGGCAGAGATGCTGGACACACTGGGGGCAGAGATGCCAGACACACTGGGGGCAGAGATGCTGGACACACTGGGGCAGAGATGCCGGACACACTGGGGGCAGAGATGCTGGACACACTGGGGGCAGAGATGCTGGACACACTGGGGGCAGAGATGCTGGACACACTGGGGGGCAGAGATGCTGGACACACTGGGGGGCAGAGATGCTGGACACAATGGGGCAGAGATGCTGGACACACTGGGGGCAGAGATGCTGGACACACTGGGGGCAGAGATGCCGGACACACTGGGGGCAGAGATGCTGGACACACTGGGGGCAGAGATGCCGGACACACTGGGGGCAGAGATGCTGGACACACTGGGGGCAGAGATGCTGGACACACTGGGGGGCAGAGATGCTGGACACAATGGGGGCAGAGATGCCGGACACACTGGGGGCAGAGATGCTGGACACACTGGGGGCAGAGATGCTGGACACACTGGGGGGCAGAGATGCTGGACACAATGGGGCAGAGATGCTGGACACACTGGGGCAGAGATGCTGGACACACTGGGGCAGAGATGCTGGACATTGGGGGCAGAGATGCTGGACATTGGGGGCAGAGATGCTGGACACACTAGGGGCAGAGATGCTGGACACACTGGGGCAGAAATGCTGGACACACTGGGGCAGAAATGCTGGACATACTGGGGCAGAAATGCTGGACAATGGGGGCAGAGATGCTGGACATTCCTATGCCTATTTCTGCATTCAGGACCTGAAATTACGTCACGGCTTGCTGTGATTGGTCGTGTCGCGGTCACATGGGCGGCACGCAACCAATCACAAGCCGTGACGTAATTTTAAAAATGCGCGCGTCTCCTGCCTCCCGTGACGTCACGGCTTGTGATTGGTCGCGTCGCCCATGTGACCGCGACGCGACCAATCACAAAGCCGGAACGTAATTTTAAAATACTGAATGCCTAGAAGGACCTGAAAATTACGTCACGGCTTGCTGTGATTGGTCGCGTCGCGGCCACATGGGCGGCACGCGACCAATCAGAAGCCGTGACATCACGGAAGGAAGGAAAAGCGCGCATTTTAAGCAAAGAACGCTGCCGGTTCCCTCGGTGAGGTCCAGGCTGCGTCGGAGAGGTGAGTATAGCAATATTTTTTATTTTAATTCTTTATTTTACACATTAATGTTGTTTCGATACCGATACCCGATACCACAAAAGTATCGGATCTCGGTATCGGAATTCCGATACCCGCAAGTATCGGCCGATACCCGATACTTGCGGTATCGGAATGCTCAACACTAGTAAGAACATAGGACCTGAATATTAGAGTCTAGGGATCCGGATGGTGCTTAGCACCTTTTAAGCATACCATTCATCTTTTATTTTCTTTTGGACCCTTTCCCATAGGGCATAGTATTGTGTGCCTGGCTTAACTTAAGGGTATATAATCTGGGTTGATGTTTGTGGACCACATTACATTATATCACGTCCACATGTGAGGGATATTGGTTTTGTGATTTGTTTATTTATGCATATTGGCTGTACAATGTTGTATGCTGTGTTATGGTATTTACCTGTGATTTGTATGGACCCGTTACCCCAGGTCTTATTGTGGGGTTTTTAAATGTTTTTATGCTTTTTGTGTGGTGTTCCCTTAATAAAGATGTTTTTTGTATAATTTCTAAATTGCTGTGGTGATCCCAATTTGTATGCATACACTTTGCTCTGTTTGGTTCTACTTATATATAGTATGCAGGTGGTGATCCCCTCAAATGTATCATATATGCAGATGGTGCCCGCTCAGTAAGTGTTTTTAGGTTTAAAAGAGCTCTAACCTCCATTGAGGACATATAGTTCTGTCCCCCCTTGCCACTCCCAGAACCTCTCTGAATCCCCATCCGAGAGTCAGCTGCAGCATTATGTTGGATTTGCATGTAAAAAACTTTGTTTAAAATACAAAAATAGAAAGTGCCTTCCGTCTTATATGGTGCAGCTTTGTTATGTAATTTATGGTGCATAATAATCCTGTGTATGATCAAACCATCAGTATCATTTCACATCTGTAGCTAATCGGGAAGGTTTGGGTGTTAACATAGTACAATCCTGAGTATTGGAAAGTTACTCTTACAGATGTGCTATATTAGTAAGTTATATAAAAGGTGGTGAAAAGTTAACACATAGCTCTACAGATCTATTGCTTTGTGAAAGCAACTTATTAAAAAATAGGAAAGATGGGCTATGGAGTCTCAGCTATGTCTGCAGGATGAATCATGAACGGTCACAGCTCATTATTACGGCCTTCAAGTTATCTTGCCACGGTAACAAATTCTTTCTCTATCCACAGAGGACTCACAAACTAAAGAAAGACTAATGTTTTTAATGGCATTAGCAAATCTTCCAAACCTTTTAAAAATAGAATATCCATAAACTGTGAAGCCTATTTACAGATCATGGTGTGGCTGTGCCTCTAAACAGCCTGGGGATATACAGCACAGCTGCTCTGTTCTTTCATACTAGCGTTCTGTCTGCAGCAACTTGGGCTCCTTTACACACTGTTTGCTAAAGGAGACACTTCCCTAAATACTTGTATAGGTGTATTAATAGGTAGAGATGTTTCACGGATATATCCACTAGCCAACATAGATCAAACTGAGGCAAGTTATCATTGGTAGGGAAGGAGTGGTTTGGAATACAGTATAACGAGATTGGTAGGAAGTGTGTGAAGAAGATCTGGGAAGAGTGGCTTGGCACTAACAAGAATGGAGGAAGAACTGGGGAAGCACGCATTAAATTTAGGAGAGATCTGAGACATAGCATGTCTATAAAACATAGTCTGCTGCCATTGTCACAATGCTAAAAACAGATTTACAGTCCGTGCACAAAAAGAGCACAGTTAAGTAGAGGAGCTTTATTATTGTACATTAATACAAATTACTAGCCTGGAAATTTATTTTAAGGGACTGATGAAATGAAGATGATGGATATGACACAGGAATGTATACAAATGAGGCTCAATATCCTTCATATCTTAAGATAATGACTATACAACATCCTAGAAAACCAAGGGCAGTGCTTTTACCACTATATGCAGGTAAATAGCATTTTTGTAGGTAACAATTTCCTTTTAACCTCCAATTACTGGAGAACCTGTCATTTCGTCTGACATGGCTATTTCATATAAATAATAATTCTGGATCATTTTGTCTTAGAACTCTGCATTGTTCGGTTCCTCTGCAGTGCATTAATTGTCAATGGTATTACCATTCCCCTTGGAAAAGCGCTTCCCCTACAGAATAGCAGCATGCTCCTAACATATAACACGCAATTTAAAAATGTATCATGCATTTCTAGGGGTAATAACCAAGGAACAACACAAAGCAGAGTTATTAGAAACAGTGATCTATAATAATTATTTGGTGATAAATACAGTTATCTGCTATAGCAGACATTTCATGAGTGGTAATCTTCCCTAACTAAGGCAATCTGTCTGCACAGAATCACTATTCAAACCAAGTACAGGTGCACAGTGGACGCTTGGAGTGGCCAAACATTTAAGGGCACTTTCCCACCATCTCTACCGACCATCCGTCTTAGATTGACAGCTCTAGCTTTGTAGAGCCCGAGAAGTGTGGAGATAGAGGAAGACAAATAGGTGGGAAAGTGCATAGACCCCCTTTATTGTATGCACTGCGTGCAGAATTATTAGGCAAGTTGTATTTCAGAGGATTATTTTTATTATTGATCAACAACTATGTTCTCAATCAACCCAAAAGACTCATAAATATCAAAGCTTAATATTTTTGGAAGTTGGAGTGTTTTTTTTTTTTAATTTGGCTATCTTAAGAGGATATCTGTTTGTGCAGGTAACTATTACTGTGCAGAATTATTAGGCAACTTAATAAAAAACAAATATATTCCCATCTCACTTGTATATTTTCACCAGGTAAACCAATATAACTGCACAAAATTTAGAAATAAACATTTCTGACACGCAAAAACAAAACAAAAAAAAAATTAGTGACCAATATAGCCACCTTTCTTTATGATGACACTCAACAGCCTTCTATCCATAGATTCTGTCAGTTGCTTGATCTGTTTACGATCAACATTGCGTGCAGCAGCCACCACAGCCTCCCAGACACTGTTCTGAGAGGTGTATTGTTTTCCCTCCCTGTAGATCTCACATTTTATGAGGGACCACAGGTTCTCTATGGGGTTCAGATCAGGTGAACAAGGGGGCCATGTCATTATTTTTTCTTCTTTGACACCTTTACTGGCCAGCCACGCTGTGGAGTAGTTGGAGGCATGTGATGGAGCATTGTCCTGCATGAAAATCATGCTTTTCTTGAACGATATCGACTTCTTCCTGTAGCACTGCTTGAAGAAGTTGTCTTCCAGAAACTGGCAGTCGGTCTGGGAGTTGAGCTTCACCCCATCCTCAACCCGAAAAGGTCCCACAAGTTCATCTTTGATGATACCAGCCCATACCAGTACCCCACCTCCACCTTGCTGGCTTCTGAGTCGGAGTGGAGCTCTCTGCCCTTTACTGATCCAGCCTCTGGCCCATCAAGAGTCACTCTCATTTCATCAGTCCATAAAACTTTGAAAAGTCAGTCTTAAGATATTTCTTGGGCCAGTCTTGACATTTTATCTTATGTTTCTTGTTCAAAGATGGTCGTTTTTCAGCCTTTCTTACATTGGCCATGTCCCTGAGTATGGCACACCTTGTGCTTTTTGATACTCCAGTAACGATGCATCTTGGAAATATGGCAAAACTGGTGGCAAATGGCATCTTGGCAGCTTCATGCTTGATTTTCCTCAATTCATGGGCAGTTATTTTGCGCCTTTTTTGCCCAACACGCTTCTAGTGATCCTGATGGCTATTTGCCATGAAACACTTGATTGTTCGGTAATCAAGCTTCAAAAGTTTGGCAATTTCAATACTGCTGCATCCCTCTGCAAGACATCTCACAATTTTGGACTTTACTGAGCCCATCAAATCTCTCTTCTGACTAGTGTTGAGCATTCCGATACTGCAAATATCGGGTATCGGCCGATATTCGCTGTATCGGAATTCTGATACCGAGTTCCGATATTTTTGTGATATCGGAAATCGGAATCGGAAGTTCCTATAAGTTCCCAGGCGTGTGCGGTGCGTATGGTTCCCAGGGTCTGGAGGAGAGGAGACTCTCCTTCAGGCCCTGGGATCCATATTCATGTAAAAAATAAAGAATAAAAATAAAAAATATGGATATACTCACCCCTCCGATGGACCCTGGACCTCAGTGGTGCAACCGGCAGCCTCCTGTTGTGAATTAGACTTTTTTGGCTCCCTCTTGTGGTCACTAGTGATATGACTCTGGGATTGTCTTTCCTCAGTTTGGCACCCACCTGGGTCGTTAGTCCAGGGGTGTTGCTATATAAACTTCCTGGTTTCTCAGTCCAGTGCCTGGCATCGTTGTAATCAGTTCCTTTCTGTTTGCTTCTGTCTGCTGGTCTTGGATCTTGCAAAATTAAGCTAAGTCCTGCTTCCTTGTTTTTTGGTTATTTGCTTTGCTCTTATTTTTTTGTCCAGCTTGTACTAAATGTGATTCCTGATTTTGCTGGAAGCTCTAGGGGGCTGGTGTTCTCCCCCCGGGCCGTTAGACGGTTCGGGGGTTCTTGAATATCCAGCGTGGAAATTTTGATAGGGTTTTTGCTGACCATATAAGTCATCTTACTATATTCTGCTATTAGTCAGTGGGCCTCTCTTTGCTAAATATCTAGTTCATTCTTACGTTTGTCTTTTCTCCTTACCTCACCGTTATTATTTGTTGGGGGCTTGTATCCAACTTTTGGGGTCTTTTCTCTGGAGGCAAGAAAGGTCTATCTTTTCCCTTCTAGGGTTAGTTAGTTCTCCGGCTGGCACGAGACGTCTAGAACCAACGTAGGCACGTTCCCCGGCTGCTGCTATTTGTGGTGCTAGGATTAGATATATGGTCAGCCCAGTTACCACTGCCCTATGAGCTGTTTTTTTGTGTTTGCAGACTTGGTATGTACTTTTGAGACCCTCTGCCATTGGGGTCATAACAGTATGCCAGGCCAAGGTTGAATGTTTAATGCATTGCAGAAGTGGGATTACAAGAAAGGAAAGTCTGAGTTTGTTTTTTTTTTTTTTTTCTTTCCTCTCTTTTTTCCTCCCCTTTACCTCTGAGTGGCTTGTGCTTGCTGCAGACATGAATGTCCAGACTTTGATTACAAGTGTGGATCAGCTTGCTGCTTGTGTGCAGGGCATACAAGATTTTGTTACCAGTAGTCCTATGTCTGAACCTAAAATACCTATTCCTGAACTGTTCTCTGGAGACCGATTTAAGTTTAGGAATTTCAGGAATAATTGTAAATTGTTTCTATCTCTGAGACCCCGTTCATCTGGAGACTCAGCTCAGCAAGTAAAAATTGTTATCTCTTTCTTACGGGGCGACCCTCAGGATTGGGCCTTCTCGCTAGCGCCAGGAGATCCGGCATTGGCAAATATTGATGCGTCTTTTCTGGCGCTCGGATTGCTTTACGAGGAACCCAATCTTGAAATTCAGGCAGAAAAAGCCTTGCTGGCTATTTCTCAGGGTCAGGATGAAGCTGAAGTGTATTGCCAAAAATTTCGGAAATGGTCCGTGCTTACTCAGTGGAATGAGTGTGCTCTGGCCGCAAATTTCAGAAATGGCCTTTCTGAAGCCATTAAGAATGTGATGGTGGGTTTCTCCATTCCTACAGGTCTGAATGATTCCATGGTGCTGGCTATTCAAATTGACCGGCGTTTGCGGGAGCGCAAAGCCGCGAATCCTCTGGTGGTGTTGTCTGAACAAACACCTGATTTAATGCAATGTGGTAGAATTCAGACTAGAAATGAACGGAAAAATCATAGACGTCAGAATGGGTTGTGTTTTTACTGTGGTGATTCTACACATGTTATATCAGCATGCTCTAAACGCCTAACTAGGGTTGTTAGTCCTGTCGCCATTGGTAATTTACAACCTAAATTTATTGTGTCTGTGACTTTAATTTGCTCATTGTCCTCCTACCCTGTTATGGCGTTTGTGGATTCAGGTGCTGCCCTGAGTCTTATGGATCTGTCGTTTGCCAAGCGCTGTGGTTTTGTTCTTGAGCCGTTGGTAAATCCTATCCCTCTTAGAGGTATTGATGCTACGCCATTGGCGGAAAATAAACCGCAGTTTTGGACACAGGTAACCATGTGCATGACTCCTGAACATCGGGAGGTGATTCGTTTTCTTGTTCTGCATAAAATGCATGATTTGGTCGTTTTGGGTCTGCCATGGTTACAGACCCATAATCCAGTCTTGGATTGGAAGGCAATGTCTGTGTCAAGTTGGGGCTGTCAGGGAATTCATGGTGATTCCCCGCCGGTGTCTATTGCTTCCTCTACTCCTTCGGAAGTTCCTGAGTATTTGTCTGATTACCAGGATGTATTCAGCGAGTCCAGGTCCAGTGCTCTTCCTCCTCATAGGGACTGTGACTGCGCTATAGATTTGATTCCAGGTAGTAAATTTCCTAAGGGAAGATTATTTAATCTGTTTGTACCTGAGCATACCGCAATGCGTTCGTATATTAAGGAATCTCTGGAGAAGGGGCATATCCGTCCATCCTCTTCCCCTCTTGGTGCGGAATTCTTTTTTGTGGCCAAGAAGGACGGATCTTTGAGACCTTGTATTGACTATCGGCTTCTGAATAAAATCACTGTTAAATTTCAGTATCCTTTGCCTCTGTTGTCGGACTTGTTTGCCCGGATTAAAGGTGCCAAGTGGTTCACCAAGATAGATCTTCGTGGTGCGTACAACCTTGTGCGCATTAAGCAAGGAGATGAATGGAAAACTGCATTTAATACGCCCAAAGGTCATTTTGAGGACTTGGTGATGCCTTTCGGGCTCTCTAATGCTCCTTCAGTGTTTCAGTCCTTTATGCATGATATTTTCCGGAAGTATCTGGATAAATTTATGATTGTTTATCTGGATGATATTCTGGTTTTTTCTGATGATTGGGACTCGCATGTAGAGCAGGTCAGGATGGTGTTTCAGGTTTTGCGTGAGAATGCTTTGTTTGTTAAGGGCTCAAAGTGTCTCTTTGGAGTACAGAAGGTTCCCTTTTTGGGTTTTATTTTTTCCCCTTCTGCGGTGGAGATGGACCCAGTCAAGGTCCGAGCTATTCATGATTGGACTCAACCCCCGTCAGTTAAGAGTCTTCAGAAGTTCTTGGGTTTTGCTAACTTCTACCGTCGTTTTATCGCTAATTTTTCTAGCGTTGTTAAACCTTTGACGGATATGACCAAGAAGGGTTCTGATGTTGCTAACTGGGCTCCTGCAGCCGTGGAAGCCTTTCAAGAGTTGAAGCGCCGGTTTACTTCGGCGCCTGTTTTGTGCCAGCCTGATGTCTCACTTCCCTTTCAGGTTGAAGTGGATGCTTCTGAGATTGGGGCAGGGGCCGTTTTGTCGCAGAGAGGCCCTGGTTGCTCTGTAATGAGACCATGTGCTTTCTTCTCTAGGAAGTTTTCGCCTGCTGAGCGGAATTATGATGTTGGCAATCGGGAGTTGCTGGCCATGAAGTGGGCATTTGAGGAGTGGCGTCATTGGCTCGAGGGTGCTAAGCATCGTGTGGTGGTCTTGACTGATCACAAAAATCTGATGTATCTCGAGTCTGCTAAACGCCTGAATCCTAGACAGGCCCGCTGGTCATTGTTTTTCTCCCGTTTTGACTTTGTGGTCTCGTATTTACCAGGTTCAAAGAATGTGAAGGCTGATGCTCTTTCAAGGAGCTTTGTGCCTGACTCTCCTGGAGTCGCAGAACCAGTTGGTATTCTCAAAGAGGGAGTTATCCTGTCAGCCATTTCTCCGGATTTGCGACGTGTGTTGCAGAGATTTCAGGCTGGTAGACCTGACTCTTGTCCACCTGACAGACTGTTTGTTCCTGATAAGTGGACCAGCAGAGTCATTTCCGAGGTTCATTCCTCGGTGTTGGCAGGGCATCCGGGAATTTTTGGCACCAGAGATCTGGTGGCTAGGTCCTTTTGGTGGCCTTCCTTGTCACGGGATGTGCGGTCATTTGTGCAGTCCTGTGGGACTTGTGCTCGAGCTAAGCCTTGCTGTTCTCGTGCCAGCGGGTTGCTCTTGCCCTTGCCTGTCCCGAAGAGGCCTTGGACACACATTTCCATGGATTTCATTTCAGATCTTCCGGTGTCTCAGGGCATGTCTGTCATCTGGGTGGTATGTGATCGCTTTTCCAAGATGGTCCATTTGGTATCTTTGCCTAAGCTGCCTTCCTCTTCCTATCTGGTTCCTTTGTTCTTTCAGAATGTGGTTCGTTTACACGGCATTCCTGAGAATATTGTGTCTGACAGAGGATCCCAGTTTGTTTCCAGGTTCTGGCGATCCTTTTGTGCTAAGATGGGCATTGATTTGTCGTTTTCGTCTGCCTTTCATCCTCAGACTAATGGACAAACGGAGCGAACTAATCAGACTCTGGAGGCATATTTGAGGTGTTTTGTTTCTGCAGATCAGGATGATTGGGTGACCTTCTTGCCGTTGGCTGAGTTTGCCCTTAATAATCGGGCTAGTTCCACTACTTTGGTTTCGCCATTTTTTTGCAACTCTGGTTTCCATCCTCGTTTTTCCTCGGGACATGTGGAGCCTTCTGACTGTCCTGGGGTAGATTCTGTGGTGGATAGGTTGCAGCGGATCTGGAATCATGTGGTGGACAAATTGAAGTTGTCACAGGAGAAGGCTCAGCGTTTTGCCAACCGCCGCCGCAGTGTGGGTCCCCGACTTCGTGTTGGGGATTTGGTATGGCTGTCTTCTCGATTTGTTCCTATGAAGGTCTCCTCTCCTAAATTTAAGCCTCGCTTCATCGGTCCTTACAAGATATTGGAAATCCTTAATCCTGTGTCCTTTCGCTTGGATCTTCCGGTGTCGTTTGCCATTCACAACGTTTTCCATAGGTCTTTGTTGCGGCGGTACGTTGTACCTGTGGTTCCTTCTGTTGAGCCTCCTGCTCCGGTGTTGGTTGAGGGCGAGTTGAAGTACGTGGTGGAGAAGATCTTGGATTCTCGTCTCTCCAGGCGGAGGCTTCAGTATCTGGTCAAGTGGAAGGGCTATGGTCAGGAGGATAATTCCTGGGTGGTTGCCTCTGATGTGCATGCGGCCGATTTAGTTCGTGCCTTTCACGCTGCTCATCCTGATCGCCCTGGTGGTCTTGGTGAGGGTTCGGTGACCCCTCCTTAAAGGGGGGGTACTGTTGTGAATTAGACTTTTTTGGCTCCCTCTTGTGGTCACTAGTGATATGACTCTGGGATTGTCTTTCCTCAGTTTGGCACCCACCTGGGTCGTTAGTCCAGGGGTGTTGCTATATAAACTTCCTGGTTTCTCATTCCAGTGCCTGGCATTGTTGTAATCAGTTCCTTTCTGTTTGCTCCTGTCTGCTGGTCTTGGATCTTGCAAAATTAAGCTAAGTCCTGCTTCCTTGTTTTTTGGTTATTTGCTTTGCTCTTATTTTTTTGTCCAGCTTGTACTAAATGTGATTCCTGATTTTGCTGGAAGCTCTAGGGGGCTGGTGTTCTCCCCCCGGGCCGTTAGACGGTTCGGAGGTTCTTGAATATCCAGCGTGGAAATTTTGATAGGGTTTTTGCTGACCATATAAGTCATCTTACTATATTCTGCTATTAGTCAGTGGGCCTCTCTTTGCTAAATATCTAGTTCATTCTTACGTTTGTCTTTTCTCCTTACCTCACCGTTATTATTTGTTGGGGGCTTGTATCCAACTTTTGGGGTCTTTTCTCTGGAGGCAAGAAAGGTCTATCTATTCCCTTCTAGGGTTAGTTAGTTCTCCGGCTGGCGCGAGACGTCTAGAACCAACGTAGGCACGTTCCCCGGCTGCTGCTATTTGTGGTGCTAGGATTAGGTATATGGTCATCCCAGTTACCACTGCCCTATGAGCTGGTTTTTTGTGTTTGCAGACTTGGTATGTACTTTTGAGACCCTCTGCCATTGGGGTCATAACAGCCTCCGTTCCTAAGAATGCAGTGAGTGTAGGACCTGCGATGATGTCGCGGTCTTGTGATTGGTCGCGTGACCGCTCATGTGACTGCGACGTCATCGAAAGTCCTTCACTCACTGCATTCTTAGGAACGGAGGCTGCCGGTTGCACCGCTGAGGTCCATGGTCCGTTGGAGGGGTGAGTATATCCATATTTTTTTTTTTTATTCTTTATTTTTTACATGAATATGGATCCCAGGGCCTGAAGGAGAGTTTCCTCTCCTTCAGACTATGGGAACCATCCAGGATAGCTTCCGATATTTGTGTCCCATTGACTTGTATTGGTATCGGGTATCGGTATCGGCGATATCCGATATTTTTTTGATATCGGCCTATCCAATCCGAAACCGATATTTTTGAATATCAGAAGGTATCGCTCAACACTACTTCTGACCTATTTTGCCAAAGGAAAGAAAGTTGCCTAATAATTAAGCACACCTTACATAGGGTGTTGATGTCATTAGACAACACTCCTCATTACATAGATGCACATCACCTGATTTACTTAATTTATAGTTGGCTCTCAAGCCTGAACAGCTTGGAGTAGGACAACATGTATAAAAAGTATCATGTGATCCAAAAAACAACTTGCCTAATAATTCTGCACGCAGCGTATGTTCAGTTTTGTGCTATCATCTATTTGGCCCAATATAATCTAAATCCCTGAAGGTAGAGGACAATGGCAATCCTGAGCTTCACTTTAAATGGGCTGTCAAGACTTATGTACATAGAGGGTATTATACTACTCTTTAACAAAATTTTACAATTAATTGAATGCATTCTGTATAACTGCAGCTTTGAGCACTGGTGTTACTGTCTCCGCCTTAGTATGACAGTAGGGACAGTGAGGCTAGCGCTGATTGGGCTCTGGGCTCCCGTGTTATCAGGGCTGTATTTAGAGTTTCTGCTGCCCTAGGCACTTTTAGTGCTGCCTCCCCCTTTGGTGAGTATGACACTATCGGCAGTGACTTTGGCAAGAATCGCTGATGTGAAAGTCGCCTTTTGCAGCAGATCCGGCAGTTTTTCTGCATCTGCCGCGTAACGGATCACTTACGGCAACACTGCGTTCGGCCTTATTCATTCCCTATGGGATGTGTGGCACTTGCAATGATCTGGCAAATGCGGTACCATACCTCCCAACTTTTGAAGAAGGGAAGGAGGTATAAAGTTTGCGGCGCACTACGTGCCATGCCTCTGACCACACCCATTTCACAACTAGTCACACCCATATCCACATCCCAACCACAGCCATTTAGCACTGCTGGTCACACTGTTTTATATACAAAAATTATAAACAAAAAAATATGGCCACACAGTGCTCCATACTGTATAATGGCCCCACATGATGCTCCATACTGTATAATGGCCACACATGATGCTCCATACTGTATAATGGCCACACACAGTTCTCCATACTGTATAATGGCCACACAGTGCTCCATACTGTATAATGGCCACACATGATGCTCCATACTGTACAATGGCCACACATGATGCTCAATACTGTATAATGGCCACACATGATGCTCCATACTGTATAATCGCCACACAGTGCTCCATACTGTATAATGGCCACACAGTGCTCCATACTGTATAATGGCCACACATAGTGCTCCATACTGTATAATGGCCACACATAGTGCTCCATACTGTATAACGGCCACACACAGTTCTCCATACTGTATAATGATCCCACATGATGCTCAATACTGTATAATGGCCACACATGATGCTCCATACTGTATAATGACCACACATGATGCTCCATACTGTATAATGGCCATTGGCCACACATTATGCTCCATACTGTATAGCGGCCACACATGATGCTCCATACTGTATAACGGCCACACATGATGCTCAATACTGTATAACGGCCACACACAGTTCTCCATACTGTATAATGATCCCACATGATGCTCAATACTGTATAATGACCCCCCTCCTGTATGCATGGCTCATCTCCCTCCCAGCCCATATGCATGGCTCATATCCCCCCCTCCTGTATGCTTGGCTCATATTCCCCCTCTGTATGCATGGCTCACATTCCCCCTCCTGTATGCATGGCTCATATTCCCCCCTGTATGCATGGCTCATATTCCCCCCCTGTATGCATGGCTCATATTCCCCCCCTGAATGCATGGCTCATATTCCCCCCCTGTATGCATGGCTCATATTCCCCCCCTGTATGCATGGCTCATATTCCCCCCCTGAATGCATGGCTCATATTCCCCCCCTATATGCATGGCTCATATTCCCCCCTGTATGCATGGCTCATATTCCCCCCTGAATGTGTGGCTCATATTCCCCCCTGAATGCATGGCTCATATTCCCCCTCCTGTATGCATGGCTCATATTCCCCCCTGAATGCATGGCTCATACCCTCCTGTATGCATGGCTCATATTCCCCCCCATGTATGCATGGCTCATATTCCCCCCTGTATGCATTGCTCATATTCCCCCCTGTATGCATGGCTCATATTCCCCCATGTATGCATGGCTCATATTCCCCCCTCCTGTATGCATGGCTCATATTCCCCCCTCCTGTATGCATGGCTCATATTCCCCCCCTGAATGCATGGCTTATCTCTCCACCCCCCTGTATGCATGGCTCATATTCCCCCCCTGTAAGCATGGCTCATATTCCCCCTCCTGTATGCATGGCTCATATTCCCCCCTCCTGTATGCATTGCTCATATTCCCCCTGTATGCATGGCTCATATTCCCCCTGAATGCATGGCTTATCTATCCACCCCCCGGCTCCCGCTCCTGCTCCCATCTTGCATGGCACACCGGCTTATGTCCTCCTCCTCCCCTCTGTCCCCCATCCCTCATACTTACCTGTTCCTCGCCGACATCCCTCTCCCTCTGTCCCGACTCTCAGAGCAGCACCTTCTTCCTGCGTGAGCGGTCAGGTGATACCGCTCATTAAGGTCATGAATATGCGCATATTCATGACCTTAATGAGTGGTACCACGTGACCGCTCATTCAGGACGAGCTGTGTACGCCGAGACCAGGCATCGCTGGAGCAAGGTGAGTATCGTCTTCAAGGAGGGTGGGTGTTAGGTGGGCGGAGGGAGGGCGCGAGGGGGCGCGGGGGGGCGGGGGGTTGGTCGGTCAGGAGGTGACCCAGGAAAAAAAAAACCAACAAACCTTGCTCCGGTGCCGCCCCCTGCATTGTCCCCACCCTAGGCACATGCCCTCAAGTCCTAGTGGCAAATACCTTGGAACCGCAAATGATTTAATCAGCCATTTTGTGCCTTTAACAGCTGAGGGTGGAACGATTGTTAACCTATTAAATCCCTCTGTCAATCCCTGACAGCAACATTTCTCAATCGACAGCAGGGGGTGCATCATTCCACACTCCCATCAGTGTGATCGTGTGGCACCAATGTGTTGTCATAACAGCCGGAGCTAAACTTTTAGGGAATTGTCTTTTTCCAGTAGGAAAGAGGAGCCCTGAGCATATATAAATGTATATACAGTCATGGCCGAAAGTGTTGGCACCCTTGAAATTGTTTAACAAAATGAAGTGTTTCTCCCAGAAAATTATTGCAATTACACATGATTTGTTATACACATGTTTATTTGCTTTGTGTGCATTAGAGCAACACAAAAAACTGAGAACAAGGCAAATTGGACATAATTTCTCACAAAAGCCCAACAGTGGGCACTACAAAATTGTTGGTATCCTCAACTTAATATTTGGTTGCACACCCTTTGGAATGAATAGCTGCAATCAATCGGTCCCTGTAACCATCAAGAAGCTTCTTACACCTCTCAATTGGAATTTTGGACCACTGTTCTTTTGTAAACTGCTCCATGTCTCTCATATGTGAAGAATGTTTTCACTCAACAGTAATTTAAGATCCCTCCACAGGTGTTCCTGGGATTTATATTCAAACTTATTGCTGACTACTTCAGAACTATCCAGTGCTTTGTTACATCCATTTCTGGATACTACTTGAAGTATATTTGGGATCATTGACCTGTTGGAAGACCCATGACCTATGACGCAAACCCAGCTTTCTTACACTGGGCAGTACATTGAGACCCAAAATCCTTTGGTAATTTTCAGATTTCATGATGCCTTGCAGACAGGAAAGATACCCAGTGCCAGAGGCAGCAAAAAACATCTCCAAATATTTTTCAACCGCCACCATAGGCACTGTGTTCTTTTTGTAGGTTTCATTCTTTTTTCAGTAAACAGTAGAATGATGTGCTTTACCAAAAAAACTCTATCTTGGTCTCATCTGTCCACAAGATGCTTTCCCAGAAGGATTTTGGCTTACTCAAGAACATTTTGGCAAACTGCAGTCTAGCTTTTTTATGTCTCTGTGACAGTAGTTGAGTTCTCCTGGGTCTCCTGTCATAGTGTTTCATTTCATCCAAATGTCGACGGAGAGTTCGCACTGTCACTGGAATTTGATTGCATGTGCTTATACAACATCCGTTGCAACCTTTCATCAGTTTGTCTCTGCTGTTCACATCCAGTGAGATTAGCTGCAGTGCTGTGGGTTATAAACTTCTTGATTATGCTGCACACCATGGACAAAGAAACATCAAGATACCTGGAGCTGGACTTTTAACTTTGAGTTTCTTGATATTTTTCAGCATTTTTTAATCTCAAGCTCTCAGACAGTTCTCTTCTCTGTTTTCCATGCTAAGTGTGTCACACGCAGATACGCAAACCAAAAATTGAGACTTGAAACAAAGTTGTTTATCCACAATTTTGGAAATATGCCAACAATTTTGTCCAGCACATTTTTGGGGTTTTGTGGCAAATTATAACCAATTTTCATTTTATTCTCAGTTTTTGTGTGTTGTTCTAATACACACAAAGGAAATAACCATGTGTATAACAAAACATATGTAACTTCAATAATTTTCTGGGAAAAATACAAGATTTTCTGGAACAATTTTAAGAGTGCCTATACTATCAGCCATAACTGTATCTTCAAGTTGATTGCTCCTATGCACACTGAAAAATGTATTGTGCAGATATGCATGGGCAGTTGATCAAGTATTGGCAGTGCATATCTGCTGGTTCCAAATTGCTGCAGTCTATTGATTGTAGGTGAATCTGCATTTGTTCCCCATGTCCAATACATTCTCCGCAAGAGAAATTGACATGGTGTGGTCTAGAAAGACACACCACACATGTGTCTCCACGGGTGAGCCGTGGGCATCTCAGGACGTATAGTGGACATGGGATTTCTTTAAATCCCATCCACTATGCGGTAACATGTGGATTCTGAGGGTTGGATGCTTCACAAGTAAGCAGCATCCAACCCACAGTGTTTACTGATCATGGGCACATACTCTTAGAGGTAGCTGGTAATCTTGGCAACAAGCTGTACAGTATAGAATTAAAAGTCGATTCATTCTTCAGAATGGAGAGGATTTTTTATAAGTAGGTAATTGCAAAGTTGCTTGCAACTTTACCCATTTACTAAGGTTATAAAATCACTTTAACTATAGGGCAACTTCTTGGTAAGTACAGGTTTTCAGCCTGTGATTGTAAAATGGTGTTGCTCAACCACTGGATGATTCATAATTAATATAAAGAAATCCATGCAGCTACATCTACAGCTCTGGCAAAAATTAAGAGACCACTGCAAAATGTTCAGTTTGTCTGATTTCTCTCTTTATAGGTATATGTTTGAGTAAAATGTAAATTGGTCTTTTTTTCTATAAACGTCTGACATGTCTCCGAATTTCCAAGCAATAATTTTTGTATTTTTTTTCTGACAAAGAAAAATGGTCAAAATTAAAACAAAACAGTGCTTTCAGACCTCAAATAGTGCAAATAAAACAAGTTCATAATCATTTAGAAACAACAATACTAATGTTTTAACTCAGGAAGAGTTCAGAAATCAATATTTTGTGGAATAACCATGATTTTTAATCACAGCTTTCATGCGTCTTGGCATGCTTTCCACCAGTCTTTCACACTGCTTCTGGCGCAAAAATGTAAGCAGTTCTTCCTTGTTTGATGGCTTGTGACTATCCATCATCCTCTTGATTACATTCCAGAGGTTTTCAATGGGGTTCAGGTCTGGAGATTGGGCTGCCCATGACAGGGTTTTTGCAGTGCCCCAGAGTCCTGGTCGTTGCAGTAATGTCATTCTTCCACCAGGGGGAGTGATATTACGTCTGATGGCAATAAAGGAGATCTTCTGTCCAGGTATCACAACCACACACAACACACTTCACACTCCAGTCCACCAGGGGGAGCAAAGGTTCTATCTACTAGGCCACTCCTCACAGTTAGGTAAAACTGGTGGGTTGGTTAGGAAGTTAGACAGAAGCTGACTGGGCTTCACCCAGACAGTAAGAGCTTGATGGAGTTTGGGCAGAAGCTGGCTGGAGTGGGTTCCAGCCAGATCCAGACTGCGGTCTGAGGAGTACGAGGGTCCACGGAGCTGCACCTGCCCCACTTGCGGCAGCATCCTAAGAAAGAGACATTGAAAGGAAGTGTATTGCAGCGAGTGAGAAATGAAGGCATAGCAACAAGTGGATACCAGAGAGGATAGTGACCGAAGAGAAGCGGCATCCTTCTGGTGCGCGATCCGGTAGCCAGAATACCGAGGGAGTAAAGTGCTCTACGCCATTGCTTCAGAGACTGGCAGGACAGTCAATTTCAAGTTGGCTGCCCGACCTTAATACCTAAGAAGACACGGTGGCAACTGTGGGGGTCGGGGCGTCTCTAGGGTCCCTATAAACAAGCCTCAGGCCATGAGTCATACGGGTTTTGTTCTATCCGACCACGGGGAACAGTAAGAGGAGTAATAACAGTGAGGACCTCATTAGAGCTTATGCAAGTGGGAACCTAGTGTGTTACTGTGTGCATAGGAAGGCTATTGCATTCCACCTGGATAAGGAGACTCTGGATTTGCCTTCAGACCGGCCGGACTCTGCCTACCCTGTGATCTGGTCCTCTGGACTGTGGATGCTGAAGCCTTCAGTAAAGGTAAAGAGACTTCAACCTTTTGTCCTCGTTATTCACTGCGCCTCTCACCATCCACCATCTTACACTCTGGGAAGCCCTGGGGACATACTTCACCTGTGGGAAGGTATACCATCTAGCTGCCATAATATCACCCCAGCGGACCCCTAAGCAGCGTCGGTCACCCTGACCGAATACCACAAGTGGCGCCACGAACATCATATAAAATTTTCCTTTTATTGGACACCCCTCAAAGGGCCACGGACCGGGTCAGGCCACCGTGACATCCCCCGAACCAAAGGACCCAGTACTGAGTATCCCATTGCCCTTACGTGGGGGTGATCCATTTTGATGTGGTGGTCTCTTAATTTTTGCCAGAGCTGCAATTTAGTAAAGGGAATCTGAAATCCTGCACTTGTGCCTGATGAGCAGTCACCTTGTTATAGATCTTGTAGGGGCAGATTCAGCAGAACATGTATTATATTTGTATAATTGAAGGAACATTCATTTGTATTGCTGCTCATTAAGGCTTAACTGTGCATGTTATAGGTTGCTCTAAATCACTGCGTAGGACCACCATTTGCACTCTTAAGCCAAGAATACTGTATATACTGTATCTGTATCTTCTTTTCCCACATATCGAACTATATATCTGCCTCTTTCAGCTTGATGATACAATGCTTGCAGATAGGACACATTGTACAACTTGATAAATTCCCTTTACAGGACCAACTGCATTTGTCCTGGGTTGTTGTCAGTTCCCCTATTGGTGCCAACGAAGCCACTCAGTGTAGGTCAGGGTAGATAAAAGGCTAGAGCAGCAAATTAAATCTCTTCCTCAGCAGATGTATAGATATGCTTCTGTATTCACCTGCTATGCAGTAGGAAAACATTATATGGCAGCGTATAAGTTTCTAGCAGTGAGTGGATTAGAAGACCTACAATATAAGTATTAGGTTGCAATTCCAGAGTAATGAATCCTCCTCAGAGCAGATATAATGGACATGATGGCGGAATAGAATGTCCATCAACTTCTAAAAAGTAGAAATAACACAGTGACTTATAGTCATTGTTTTGCTATTGATTTTAAAGCGGGAAGGGTCAGGTTATTTTGCAGTAGTAAGTAATCCCTGTACTTATACAATATACAAAACATTACACTGTATTATAGATTTGTGGGAGTTGATTATGGGAACTCAGGGGTTAGTGTTGTCTTCCCAAGCATCTGACTACACAAGATGTTTTATCGCACTTTGGGAATGGTGAATTTAAATGAAGGGTGTAACTTGTAAGAAACTGTGCAATGTCAAAAGCAGATGTTCAAAGACAAGTGGGATTTTAAATGGTTAGAGATCAATGCCCGATCTACCCATGAAATTACAAAGCCAGAAAAGCAATTAATATGTTTTTCCCTCACACGCTTTTATTACTTCTCTCATTTGAACTTCTAGTCAATATTCTGATAAATTCAAAAGTTATAGTTGGCCACTAGGTGGCAGTGTTGGCATCAAATATTCTGCAAAATGAAAACAAAATGCAATGAACATTCATTACTTTGTTATTTCTCAATTGTGGAGTTAAAGACAAAAGTTATTGTATAACATCATAGCATTCTACAATGATCCTTCTAAGCATTGTGTCATACAGTCGAAGGTGTTGGTACCCTTGAAATTGTTCCAGAAAATGAAATATTTCTCCCAGGAAATAATTGCATTTACACATGTTTTATTATACACATGTTTATTTCCTTTGTGTGCATTGAAACAACACAAAAAAACAAAGAAAAAAGGCAAATTGGGAATCATTTCACACAAAACCCCCAAAATGGGCATGACAAAATTGTTGGCATCTTTCAAAATTGTGGGTAAACAATTGTTTAAAGCACGTGATGCTCGTTCAAGCTCACCTGTGGCCAGTAACAGGTGTGGGCAATATGAAAATCATACCTGAAAGCAGATAAAGAGGAGAAGTTGACTCTATCTCTGCATTGTGTGTCTGTGTGTGCAAATACTTAGAACAGAAAGAGAAGAGACTGAGGACTTGAGAACCACAATTGTTGAAAAATATAAACGATCTCAAGGTTACAGGTCCATCTCCAGAGATCTTGATGTTCCGTTGTCCAAGGTATTCAACATAATCAAGAATTTTACAACACAAGGCACTGTAGCTAATCTCCCTGGACGTGAATGGCAGAGAAAAATTGATGAAAGGTTTCAACGCATGACAGTCCAGATGGTGGATAAGCAGCCCCAATCAAGTTGCAAAGATATTCAAGCTAATATATAGAAACAACAGCCGACAGCATTTCAAATATAGGGATGCACATTCCAAAAACAATGAACCCAATTGGAAAAAGGACATACCAAAAATAGAAAGGAGCATTATCCAATCCAGGTGAAAAACAAAACTTGATCTTTATTTTGCCATCATGCAACGTTTCGACCACTATAGGTCTTTTTCAAGCATTCACAACAGAGAAAATGGCAGCCTTATATAGTGTGGAGATACTTGTTCTCCAATCACTGACAAGGTGCTGCCCTTTTCTGCAAAGAAATTCAAGCTGTCCTGCAGGCTCAGGGTGCATCAGCGTCAACACGAACTATCCAGTGACATTTGAATGAAGTGAAACGCTATGGCAGTAGACCCAGGAGGACCCCACTGCTGTCACTGACATAAAAAAAAAGCTCGACTGCAGATTGCTGAAATGTAAAAGAGTAAGACAAAATCCTTCAGGAAAGCATTTTTTGGACAGATGAGACCAAGATAGAGCTTACTGGTACAAAATATCATTCTACTGTTTACTGAAAAAGGAGTGAGGCCTACAAAGAAAAGAACAGAGTACCTACAGCCAAATATGGTGGATGTTCAAAAATGTTTTGTTGTTTTGCTGCTTCTGGTACTGAGCGCCTTGACTGTGTGCAAGGCACCATAAAATCTGAAGAATTTGGGGTCTCAATGTATTGCTTAATGTCTAAATGCTGGGATTGTTTCCTAGGTCAGGGGTCTTCTGCAAGACAATGACCCCCAAACATACTTCAAGAAGCACCCAGAAATTAATGCAAACAAAGCACTGGAGAATTCTGCAGTGGCCAACAATGAGTCTGGATCTAAATCCCATTGAACACCTGTGGAGAGATCTCAAAATTGCTGTTGGGAGAAGGCACCCATCAAATATGAGATACCTGGATGTAAGCAGCTTGTTGATGGTCATAGGAAGTGATTGATTTCAGTTATTTATTCCAAAGGGTGTGTAACCAAATATTAAGTTGAGGGTAGCAACAATTTTGTCCGGCCCATTATTTGGGGGTTTTGTGTGAAATTATGTCCAATTTGCTTTTTTTTTCCTCGTTTTTTTCTCTTGTTCCAATACACATGTGCATAACAAAACACGTTTAATTGCAATAATCTTCTGGGAGAAATACTTAATTTTCTGTAACAATTTCAAGGGTGTTAACGCATTCGGCCATGACTGTATGCCCACTTCACTGTGATAATTACATTTGACTGGTCTGAATTATTTAAAGGGCAAAATGTTTAACTCCTTTATGACCGCCAATATGCATTAAAACAACGGTTGTTAAGGGGCCCTATTCCCTCATCGTCGTTTTAACAGCAATCGGGAGTAAGTAGCAGTTGACACTCTGGCTCCAGCTGGTTTTGAAACTGGTCAGTGCCTATTAACCCCTAAATTACCTTGACAGCTTATAAATGGTTATTAGGGGTGAGAAGATCCACTTTTATAGGATTGGCCACTCGTGATTGTAATCACTGGTGTGGATGGTTGCCATGGTATCCTTAGGTCATCTGATGATCCCATAGTACAATAGCTTATAAGATCCTGCTATAAGCTGGGTTCACAGACTGTGTCAGTCAGACATTGAGAGGTCTCCTGCACTGCAACACATGATTACTGCAGAACATGAGACAACGATCAAAGTAAAAAAAATAGACATGTCGCACAGTGGGACTAAGTGAAAAAGTGAAGAAAAAAAAGTTACATCAAAAATGTAAAGCAGCCCCCCTCCAAAAAAAGCAATAAAAAATCATGAATACCCATTTTGTCTTTAAGATCGTAGCCTTTCGTAGCCTTTGTGATAAAACAAAAATAAAGTTGCACACATAATTGGTGATTCCGTCTGGGGTTTGAATCTCATTTTTCTGGGAATTACAAAGAAACATCTATGTAAGTGCTCATCTTAGGACTAGTGTTGAGCGATACCTTCCGATATTCAAAAGTATCGGTATCAGATTGGATCGGCCGATATCCAAAAAATATCGGATATCGCCGATACCGATACCCGATACCAATACAAGTCAATGGGACACAAATATCGGAAGCTATCCTGGATGGTTCCCAGGGTCTGAAGGAGAGGAAACTCTCCTTCAGGCCCTTGGGATCCATATTCATGTAAAAAAAAAGAATAAAAATAAAAAATATGGATATACTCACCCCTCCGACAGACCCTGGCTCTCACCGGTGCAAGCGTCTGCCTCCTTTCCTAAGAATGCAGTGAGTGAAGGACCTTCGATGACATCGCAGTCACATGAGCGGTCACGCGACCAATCACAAGACCGCGACATCATCGCAGGTCCTACACTCACTGCATTCTTAGGAGCGGAGGCTGCCGGTTGCACCGCTGAGGTCCAGGGTCTGTCGGAGGGGTGAGTATATCCATATTTTTTATTTTTATTCTTTATTTTTTACATGAATATGGATCCCAGGGCCTGAAGGAGAGTCTCCTCTCCTCCAGACCCTGGGAACCATACGCACCGCACACGCCTGGGAACTTATAGCAACTTCCGATTCCGATATCACAAAAATATTGGAACTCGGTATCGGAATTCTGATACAGCGAATATCGGCCGATACCCGATATTTGCAGTATCGGAATGCTCAACACTAGTTAGGACACAAGAATGCTATCCATCCTTATAATAGAAGCGATCAAAAAATGCTATGTATCCCAAAATTTTACCAATAGAAATCCTAACTTATCCCACACAAAACCAGTAACTAATCAAGTCCATCATCTGTCATTGGAAACATAGGGCCTTCCCACGTTACTGGCAGTGCAAAGATTCTTGAAAAGCGACAGCACCCACACCCTCCTCAAATAAAAAAACAGTGAAATCTGGGCTCCCAAATTAAAAACTCACATGTTCCACTCTTTCTGCGTCCCACTGTGTCTAAAAAGCAGTAAGTGGACATATATTTGGCATTATTGTAGCGGGGAGAGTCCAATCAACAATTTACAGGATGCATGTTTCCAGAAGCACAAGCTGGGCACAATGTATTGGGCCGCTACACTACATGAGGACACTACACTGTATGAGGGCACAATTCATGTGGGTTAAATTAGCATATTTGCAATTCTTCAGAATAAAGCCTGGCATAGATGTTGCAAAATAGTCCCTGGAGCTGTAGATGAATTCTTTGAGAGGTGCAATTTCTACAATTGGGTCACTTTTGGAGTTTTTCTGTGGTTCTGGCACCTTAGGAGCTCCACAAATGTCACCCACAAACTATTCAGGCAAAATTTTTGCTTCAAAAGCCAAATAGCCTTCTTGCCTTCTCAGCTGTGACGTGTGGCCTAGCAGTAGTTTCTGACAGCGTATGGTGCATCACTGTGTTCAAGAGAAATTGAGCAAAGAATTGTAGGGTACAGTTTCACCTATTTACCTTTGTGTAACTGACAAATTTACAGCAAATAAAAAACATTTTTACCGCTAAAATATATTTCCACATCACATTGTTACAAAATTCTGTGATGCACTTCTTGGTTCAAAATACTCACTACACCCTCAGATGAAATCCTTAAGCAGTGAAGTTTCCAATATGGGGTCATTTCTAGGAGATTTTTACTGTTTATGCACCTCAGGGGTTCAGCTAATGGAGCCCCAATCTGTTCAAATGGAATCTCCATTCTGAAAGCCAAGCAGCCCCCCTTTCCATCTGATCCCTGCCGTGTGCTCAAATAGTAGTGTATGGCCACATATCGGGTACTGCCACGTTTGGTAAAAATTGCATAGCAAATTATGGGGTCCATTCTTTCCTATTACGCCTTGTGTAACTTATAAATTTTATGCTGTATTTTAGTGAAAAAAATGTATTTTTTTGTTTTCACATCTAAAGTTTTGTGAATTATCTGTAGGTTAAAATTTCTCAGTACCCCACTAGATGATCCACTTGTGGAGTCTAGTTTCAATAATGGTGTCACTTGTGGGGGTTTCTGCTTTTTTGGTAGGTCAAGAGCTCTGAAAATGCAGCATGGCATTCACAATCTATTCCAGACAAATTTACCCTTCAAAAATCAAATAGCGCCATTTGCCCAAAAAGCAGTTTTTTCCACATACAGGGTAGTATCACGTTTGAGCGTAATTGCATAAGAAATTATGAGGTTTTTGTTTTCTTCTATTATCCATCGTGAAAATTCCAAATTTGGGGAAAAAACAACATTTTAGGGGGAAAACATCATTTTAGTTTTTACATCTACATTTTAAAATGTATGTGAATCACCTATGGGTTGAACATGCTCAACACAGTCCTATGTGAATTCTTTGTTTGGGCTACTTTCCAAAATGGGGTCACTTGTGGGGGTGTCTGCTGTTTTGGTACCTCAGGGGCTCTGCAAACAAGACATGGTGTCTGCATTCTATTTGAGCCAATTTACATTTCAAATGACAAATGTCTCTTCTTCCCTCCCAATCCCTACTATGTGTCCAAACAGTACTTTTTGCATTTTTTGACTACATTTCAGGTATTGCCGCACTCACAAGAAAGTGAGCAACAAACTGTGGGATCCACTTTTTGCGTTTCTTCTTGCAAAAGGAAAAATTAGGGGGTAAAGCAACATTATCATGAAAAAAATTGAAAATTTTCAATATGACAACCAAATGTTATCAAAATCTTTGTAGTACCTATAGGTTCAAAATGCTCACTATGCTTCTGGATTACATTTGTGAGGAGTGTAGTTTCCAAATTGGGGTCACTTATTGGGGTTTCTGCTGTTTAGGAACCTCATCTATTTTAGTCAAATTTCCAAAATTCAAATAGTGCTCCCGTCTTTCCAAGCCCTGCTATTTGGCCAAATAGAGGTTTTTGACCACGTGTGGGGTATCAGCAGGCTCAAAAGAAACTGGGTAACACATTTCTGGGTCCATTTTCTTGTGCTATTTCTTGTAAAATTGCACAAAATTTAGGCTACAGCAACATTTTCGAGAAATAATTACAATTGATTTTTTTCTCATACAACTTTACATTCATTCCTGTGCAGCAACGGAAGAGTTAAACATTTTCCTGACAATAGTTTTGAAGTATTTAGGGGTGTGTTTTTTAAGATTGTATTACTTTTGAGGAGTTCCCAATATATAGGCCCCTCAAAGTCCCATTAAATCTGAATAGGTAGCTAAAGAAACAGGTTTTGTGTGTCTTGAAAAAATTAGAAATTGTTGCTCAACTTTTATCTCTAAAATTCTAACAAAATAAATTGATGTTTGAAAAATGATGCAAATATGAAGTAGACATGTGGGAAATGTCATTTATTAATTATTTTATACTGCATGACAAAATGTTTTAAGGGTATAAATATTTAAAGTTTGGAAATTGTGAATTTTCCCTGAAAATTCTGATATCCTCATAAATAAACGCAAAATATATCGGCCTAAGTTTACCACTAACATAAAGTGCAATGTGTCACAAAAAAGATTCTCAGAATCACTGGGGTATGTTGAAGTGTTCCAGAGTAGAGATGGGCGGACCCCTGGATGTTCGGGTACGGGTTTGGCCAAACAGTTAAAAAATGTTTGGATTCGGGTACTAGAATTGTACCTGGACCCGAACCCAGACACCATTAAATTGGGGGGCCTGAACATCCAGTATTTGCCATGCTATCCTATGCATGACAGCATCTCAAACACTGCTTTTGATCAGCGGTAAAATCATTACTGCCAGTCAGATAACCAAGGTTCCCACCTTCGGTCACTGGAGTCAGCTGATGAGACTACCACTCCCATCAGCCTATGCCTGCTGCAAATAACAGCGAGAGCAGGCGGCAGCTGATGGGAGTATTTATCTGCCGGCGCCAACGCTCTAAATAAATAATTTTTTAAAAAGCAGCGTGTTCCCCTGTATTTTTGATAACCAGTCATGCACAACTCACAGCTATGGGCTGCAACCCTGAGTTGATAGCATTAGCAAGACTGGTTATCAAGAATAGAGGGGTCTCCATACTGTTTTATAACATTATTTAAATAAATAATTAAAGAAATAGTGTGGGGTCCCCCATTTTTTACAACCATCCAAGCTAAGGCAGACAGGTAGGGATTTGTATTCTCAGGCTGGTAATGGGTCATGTACATTGGAACCCCCAGCTTAAAAATAGCAGCATGCAGCCACCCCAGAAAAGGCATATCTATTAGATGTGTCAATTCTAGTGCTTTGTCTGACTCTACCCACTTTCATTGTGGCAGTGGCAAGAGGGCTTCATATTTGTGGGGTTGATGTTACCTTTATGTCCAGTGACATTAAGCCCACAGCTTAGTAATGGAGAGACATTCATTAGGAATCCTATAGTTGTATTGTAAATAATCACACAGCAAGTATATGATCCTTTATTTGAAAGAATGATGCAAACTTCTTTAATGATTCTAAATAAACAATTAAACCATACTCACATCATCGCCCATTCCATTAAAGCCATCATCTCCTGTAATAAAACAAAAATAAAAAACAACAACATCCCTCATCTGTCCAATGTTCTATCCCACATCTTAACCCATGTCTAGGGATAAACAGTTTTCAACCTGGACGATGCCAAGATGCGACCATCCAGGCTGAGAACCACTGAAAGAATGACCTGCTGCGAGTGCAGCCTCAGTGACTAGTGGTGATATCATAGAGGCAAATTAACTGCAGTGACCTCGGTGAGATCAGTGCTCGCACAGTGAGAAAAAACCTGTTTAATTCAGCTTTCTGTGCTTCTCACCTGTTATTCTTTTATGCGTAATTCGTATTTTTATTTCCACCATACTTAAAGCCTATTTTAGATGTATTTCCCTGTTTTTTTATGATTGCCTTTTTGATCATGGTTTTTGTTTTACATATGTTTATAACTATTTCATGAAAGCAACAATTTTAAAAATTTTGACACAAAATTATTTGGCTTCCTCAACTTATTTTATGTAAGCCAGATGTTTTTGGCAAATTTTGCATCATTTAGCAAAAAGTTCACATTTTTGCACTAAAATAACACAAAATGAGTCAAAGACAAAAATAGAGAGCATTTTTTTATGATAGGCTAAGTATTTGGACCACCTGAGCTGTCTTGAAGAATTTGCACAAAAAATGTTATTGAATACCTCAGGATAAAAAAAATGAAAATTGACAAAAGTCCTGGAAGATTCTGTGGTGGCCATCACCATCACCTGAGTTGAACTCCATAGAAAATGTTTGTTGGGACTTGAAGAATCTTAGGAGTTGTCCAGCCTTAGGCTACAAGTCTACAGTCACTTTATGTGACTGCAGACAGGTGAATCATCACATCACGCCCACTGCATGCTATGAGAGTTTTCCGATGCCGATGCCTGGAGTGGGTGGTCATGTGACTGAAAATTTGTGATTTGCATACTTTTGGCCACATTGCGACTAGACTGTGTCCGAACTCACTCAATACAATTGCATTGATTGAGGCTGCAAACATCTCTGCATGCAGTCATGAGCCAACCACTCCTGGTGCTGACACCAAAGAATCTTCACAGCACGCTGTGTGTGATGTGATTATTCACAAATCTACAGTCACACATAAGGCCAGACAGCCCCTTCTGTGAATTGGATACTATTTCCCATATGGAAAAATGAAGGTACTTATCGCACAAAGTGGCCAAATCTTGTGAGTCGAAGAGCCACGGACAAGGTGTATCCTTTTGTTGAGACCCAAGCAATTATGTGGGCAATTGGGATAAAACTCTATGTAAAAACACCTTAGGCTGATGGGACAAGTGCTCAGTCAGAGAGTGTGTATTACGCACCCTCTGATTGAGCACTGCTCCCATCAGACTAAGGCGTTTTGAAATAGAGTTTGATTCTACTTTACGATATAACTTTGCCAAAATAACTTTATTTATTTTGACTATGTAAATGATATAAAAAAGGAATTCTTTAACGCCTTAGTGACAGAGCCAATTTTGTACTTAACCCCTTCACCCCCAAGGGTGGTTTGCACGTTATGGACCGGGCTAATTTTTACAATTCTGACCACTGTCCCTTTATGAGGTTATAACTCTGGAACGCTTCAACGGATCCTGGTGATTCTGACATTATTTTCTCGTGACATATTGTACTTCATGATAGTGGTAAAATTTCTTTGATATTACCTGCGTTTGTGAAAAAAATGGAAATTTGGTGAAAATTTTGAAAATTTCGCAATTTTCCAAATTTGAATTTTTATGCAATTAAATCACAGTGATATGTCACACAAAATACTTAATAAGTAACATTTCCACATGTCTACTTTACATCAGCATCATTTTGGAACCAACATTTTTTTTTGTTAGGGAGTTATAAGGGTTAAAAGTTGACCAGCAATTTCTCATTTTTACAACACCATTTTTTTTTAGGGACCACATCTCATTTGAAGTCATTTTGAGGGGTCTTTATGATAGAAAATACCCTAGTGTGACACCATTCTAAAAACTGCACCCCTCAAGGTGCTCAAAACCACATTCAAAAAGTTTATTAACCCTTCAGGTGTTTCACAGGAATTTTTGGAATGTTTAAATAAAAATGAACATTTAACTTTTTTTCACACAAAATTTAATTCAGCTCCAATTTGTTTTATTTTACCAAGGGTAACAGGAGAAAATGGACCCCAAAAGATGTTATACAATTTGTCCTGAGTACGCCGATACCCCATATGTGGGGGTAAACCACTGTTTGGGCGCATGACAGAGCTCGGAAGCGAAGGAGCGCCATTTGACTTTTCAATGCAAAATTGACTGGAATTGAGATGGGACGCCATGTTGCGTTTGGAGAGCCACTGATGTGCCTAAACATTGAAACCCCCCACAAGTGACACCATTTTGGAAAGTAGACCCCCTAAGGAACTTATCTAGAGGTGTGGTGAGCACTTTGACCCACAAAGTGCTTCACAGAAATTTATAATGCAGAACCGTAAAAATAAAAAATCATATTTTTTCCCAAAAATGATCTTTTCGCCCCCAATTTTTTATTTTCCCAAGGGTAAGAGAAGAAATTGGACCCCAAAGGTTGTTGTACAATTTGTCCTGAGTATGCTGATACCCCATATGTGGGGGTAAACCACTGTTTAGGCGCATGGGAGAGCTTGGAAGGGAAGGAGCGCCGTTTGACTTTTCACTGCAAAATTGACAGGAATTGAGATGGGACGCCATGTTGCGTTTGGAGAGCCACTGATGTGCCTAAACATTGAAACCCACCACAAGTGACACCATTTTGGAAAGTAGACCCCCTAAGGAACTTATCTAGATGTGTGGGGAGCACTTTGACCCACCAAGTGCTTCACAGGAGTTTATAATGCAGGACCGTAAAAATAAAAAATCATATTTTTTCACAAAAATGATCTTTTCGCCCCCAATTTTTTATTTTCCCAAGGGTAAGAGAAGAAATTGGTCCACAAAAGTTGTTGTGCAATTTGTCCTGAGTACGCTGATACCCCATATGTGGGGGTAAACCACTGTTTGGGCGCATGGGAGAGCTCGGAAGGGAAGGAGCGCCGTTTGACTTTTCACTGCAAAATTGACAGGAATTGAGATGGGACGCCATGTTGCGTTTGGAGAGCCACTGATGTGCCTAAACATTGAAACCCCCCCACAAGTGACACCATTTTGGAAAATAGACCCCCTAAGGAACTTATCTAGAGGTGTGGTGAGCACTTTGACCCACCAAGTGCTTCACAGAAGTTTATAATGCAGAGCCGTAAAAATAAAACAAAAATTTTTTCCCACAAAAATTATATTTTAGCCCCCAGTTTTGTATTTTCCCGAGGGTAACAGGAGAAATTGGACCCCAAAAGTTGTTGTCCAATTTGTCCTGAGTACGCTGATACCCCATATATGGGGGGGAACCACCGTTTGGGCGCATGGGAGGGCTCGGAAGGGATGGAGTGCCATTTGGAATGCAGACTTAGATGGAATGGTCTGCAGGCGTCACATTGCGTTTGCAGAGCCCCTAATGTACCTAAACAGTAAAAAAAAACCACAAGTGACACCATTTTGGAAAGTAGACCCCCTAAGGAACTCATCTAGATGTGTTGTGAGAGATTTGAACCCCTAAGTGTTTCACTACAGTTTATAACGCAGAGCCGTGCAAATAAAAAATATTTTTTTTCCACAAAAATTATTTTTTAGCCCCCAGTTTTGTATTTTTCCAAGGGTAACAGGAGAAATTAGACCCTATATATTGTTGTCCAATTTGTCCTGAGTACGCTGATACCTGACATCTGGGGGGGAACCACCGTTGAGCGCATGGCAGAGCTCGGAAGGGAAGGAGCATCATTTGCAATGCAGACTTAGATGGATTGGTCTGCAGGCGTCACATTGCGTTTGCAGAGTCCCTAATGTACCTAAACAGTAGAATCCCCCCACAAGTGACCCAATATTGGAAACTAGACCCCCCAAGGAACTTATCTAGTTGTGTTGTGAGAACTTTGAACCCCAAGTGTTTCACTACAGTTTATAACGCAGAGCCGTGAAAATAAAAAAATAAAAAATTTCCCTCCAAAATTATATTTTAGCCCCCAGTTTTGTATTTTCCCAATGGTAACAGGAGAAATTGGACCCCAAAAGTTGTTGTCCAATTTGTCTTGAGTACGCTGATACCCCATATGTGGGGGGGAACCACCGTTTGGGCGCATGGGAGGGCTCGGAAGGGAAGGAGCGCCATTTGGAATGCAGACTTAGATGGAATGGTCTGCAGGCGTGACATTGCGTTTGCAGAGCCCCTAATGTACCTAAACAGTAGAAACCCCCCACAAGTGACACCATTTTGGAAAGTAGACCCCCTAAGGAACTCATCTAGATGTGTTGTGAGAGCTTTGAACCCCCTAGTGTTTCACTACAGTTTATAACGTAGAGCCATGCAAATAAAAAATATTTTTTTTTTCCACAAAAATTATTTTTTAGCCCCAGTTTTGTATTTTCCCAAGGGTAACAGGAGAAATTGGACCCCAAAAGTTGTTCTCCAATGTGTTCCGAGTACGCTGATACCCCATATGTTGGGGTAAACCCCTGTTTGGGCGCACGGGAGAGCTTGGAAGGGAAGGAGCACTGTTTTACTTTTTCAACGCAGAATTGGCTGGAATTGAAATGGGACGCCATGTCACGTTTGGAGAGCCCCTGATGTGCCTAAACAGTGGAAACCCCCCAATTATAACTGAAACCCTAATCCACACACACCCCTAACCCTAATCCCAACGGTAACCCTAACCACACCTCTAACCCAGACACACCCCTAACCCTAATCCCAACCCTATTCCCAACCGTAAATGTAATCCAAACCCTAACTTTAGCCCCAACCCTAACCCTAACTTTAGCCCCAACCCTAAATGTAGCCCTAACCCTAGCCCTAGCCCTAACCCTAGCCCTAACCCTAGCCCTAGCCCTAACCCTAGCCCTAACCCGAACCCTAGCCTTAACCCTAATGGGAAAATGGAAATAAATACATTTTTTAAATTTTTTAATTTTTCCCTAACTAAGGCTACGTTCACATTAGCGTTCTGCGCCGCAGCGTCGGGCGCCGCAGCGTCGCCGCATGCGTCATGCGCCCCTATATTTAACATGGGGGCGCATGGACATGCGTTGCACTTGCGTTTTGCGACGCATGCGTCACTGCGGCGCACGCGTCATGGCGCAGAGGACGCAGCAAGTTGCATTTTTTGTGCGTACAAAATCAAGCAAAAAAAGGACGCATGCGTCGCAAAACGCAGCGTTGTGCATGCGTTGTGCATGCGGTGTTCCTGCGTTGTGCGTTGCGTCGCCGACGCTGCGGCGCACAACGCAAATGTGAATGTAGCCTAAGCGGGTGATGAAGGGGGGTTTGATTTACTTTTATAGCGGGTTATTTAGCGGATTTTTATGATTGGCAGCCGTCACACACTGAAAGACGCTTTTTATTGCAAAAAATGTTTTTTGCATTACCACATTTTGAGTGCTATAATTTTTCCATATTTTGGTCCACAGAGTCATGTGAGGTCTTGTTTTTTGTGGGACGAGTTGACGTTTTTATTGGTAACATGTTCGGGCACGGGAGATTTTTTGATCGCTTTTTATTCCGATTTTTGTGAGGCAGAATGACCAAAAACCAGCTATTCATTAATTTCTTTTGGGGGAGGCGTTTATACCGTTCCGCGTTTGGTAAAATTGATAAAGCAGTTTTTTTCTTCGGGTCAGTGCGATTACAGCGATATCTCATTTACATCATTTTTTTATGTTTTGGCGCTTTTATACGATAAAAGCTATTTTATAGAAAAAATAATTATTTTGGCATCGCTTTATTCTGAGGACTATAACTTTTTTATTTTTTCGCTGATGATGGTGTATGGCACCTCGTTTTTTGCGGGACAAGATGATGTTTTCAGCGGTAGCATGGTTATTTATATCTGTCTTTTTGATCGCGTGTTATTCCACTTTTTGATTGGCGGTATGAGAATAAAGCGTTGTTTTTTGCCTCGTTTTTTTTTTTTTTTTTTACGGTGTTCACTGAAGGGGTTAACAAGTTATGTAGTTTTATAGGTGGGGTCGTTACGGACGCGGCAATACTAAATATGTGTACTTTTATTGTTTGATTTTTTTTTATTTAGATAAAGAAATGTATTTATGGGAATAATTTTTTTTAATTATTTATTTATTTAGGAATTTTTTTTTTATTTATTTTTACACATGTTGACATTTTTTTTTTACTTTTTTACTTTGTCCCAGGGGGGGACATCACAGATCGGTGATTTGACAGTGTGCACAGCACTCTGTCAGATCACCGATCTCACTGACAGGGCTGCAGGCTTACCAGCGTCTGCATTGAGCAGACACTCGGTAAGCCACCTCCTTCCCTGCAGGACCCGGATGCCCCGGCCATCTTGGATCCGGGACCTGCAGCGAGGAAGGAGGTAGGAGACCCTCGGAGCAACGCGATCACATCGCGTTGCTCCGGGGGTCTCAGGGAAGCACGCAGGGAGCCCCCTCCCTGCGCGATGCTTCCCTATACCGCCGGTACACCGCGATCATGTTTGATCGCGGTGTGCCGGGGGTTAATGTGCCGGGGGCGGTCCGTGACCGCTCCTGGCACATAGTGCCGGATGTCAGCTGCGATATGCAGCTGACACCCGGCCGCGATCGGCCGCGCTCCCCCCGTGAGCGCGGCCGATCGTGCTGGACGTACTATTCCATCCTTGGGAAGTAGGGCCCACCCCACATGGACGGAATAGTACGTCCAATGACAGAAAGGGGTTAATGACCAAGCCGATTTTTACAATTCTGACCACTGTCAATTTATGAGGTTATAGCTCTGGAATGCTTCAACGGATACCACTGATTCTGAGAATATTTTATTGAGGCATATTGTACTTCATGTCAGTGGTAAAATTAATTCGATATAACTTGCGTTTATTTATGAAAAAAATGGAAATTTGGCAAAAATTTTGAAAATTTTAAAATTTTAAAAAATGTTAATTTTTGTACACTTAAATCAGAGAGTGGTGTCACACAAAATAGTTAATAAATAACATTTTCCACAAGTCTACTTGACATCAGTACAATTTTGGTAACATAATTTTTTTTTGGAAGACGTTATAGGGTTTTAAAGTTGACCAGCGATTTCTCATTTTTCCAACAAAATTTACAAAACCTTTTTTTAGGGACCACCTCACATTTGAAGTGAGTTTGTTAGGTCAATATAATAGAAAATACCAAAAAGTGACACAATTCTAAAAACTGCACCACTCAAGGTGTGCAAAACCACTTTGAAGAAGTTTATTAACCCTTCAGGTGCTTCACGAGAACTAAAGCAATGTGAAAGGAAAAAATGAACATTTTACTTTTTTCACCAAAAATTTACTTTGGAACCAATTTTTTTATTTTCACAAGGGTATCAAGAGAAAATGGACTAAAAATTTGTTGTGCAATTTCTCCTGAGTACGCCAATACCCCATATTTGGGGAAAAGCCACTGTTTGGGGGCATGGCAGGGCTCAGAAAGGGTCTATCACAGTGATCAAAATGAACCAATGGGAAAAACTTCCTATTCTTGCTGGGTTCCAGCGGCCCAGAGAACTTCACAGGGGTTGCAGGAACACCAGAGGTATCTGGGGGATCGGGGAACCCTATTTCTCTCTCCTTTGATGTGCGATCACATCAACGGAGAGAGAAATTAAATGGAAAATCAGATTTTTTTTTTGCGGTCGCCCTTATACCGTTAATAATGGCGATCACAACACTGGGGTCAGTAAAAACCGACACAAATCATGTTCTCTGGGTTCTCTGCTACCCCCGGTAGCTGAGACCCTGGAGAAATTCACTCTGGGGGGTGCTATACACTTATTTCTCAGTGTCAATGAAAAGCAGAGCTGAAGCATAAGTAGCCTTAATTGACGCTGTTAAATGATGCATCGGCAGTCATTAAGGGGTTAAAATGGGTCTGCATACTTGTGGACAAAAACAAACAAAAGTCTTATTTTAAAAATGTAATACTTAAAACTAGCAGCTTGAGGTTTTGTTGTCGAGCAGCAATTAAAAATTCCCTACAGCTCTGCAAATCTTCCTTTCAATGGTTAAATACCCAGTTGTGCATGATCCCAGGCAGTCATGTAATTGCTTGTCCATTGCATTGGACATATATGGAGGAAGAAATATTTTACTTTATATAAAGAACATGAAACAAGAGCGAGAACCTTCTAAAGTGTCCACTATATTTTTTGCTAATAAGCAATGCAATGTAAGCATCTGGAAATTAAAGTTTCAGCAATTTAAAATATCCCCAATTCATTTTAATCACTGTAGTATGTTAACGTTATATAATTATAAAAATAGTTTTTATTAATTTTCATATCAGTAAATCTGCAAGTGATCTTGCAGTGCCAAAGCCGAAAAACCTCTAATTCAACTTTCTGAGTGATTGAGTCCACCATATTTCCTCTCAAGACTCTGATTTCATTAAACCTCTATTCTGAGGAACTATTTTTCCATTAGACAAAATAGTCCTCTGGGACCAACAACAGAAAGTGTATAAAGTGTGTGAAAATTGGCTGATATGTGATAAATTAGGTAGCACCCTGGACTCAGATTAAAGAACATTTTGTTTAGTTTCTAACTGGCATTTACGTTAACCTTATGTTCAAGTTAAAATGAAAGTTCGTAAAGCTCTCCAGCTGCTCAAGAACCAAAGCTCTCAACGTTTACTCATTAACAGGGTGTGCAATGTAGCAAAAGTGGAACACTCATGAGCCACTTGAAAGTGGACACAACAAGATCTCTGAAAACTGAGAGGTAGATGTCCGCATTGGAAATTGATATTATGACACATGTATGAGATATTTTATGGGGTTTTTTAAGTTGTATTTTAATCTTATATTTTAAGACCTCATAACCAGCTGTATTAGAATTTCAATAAGTAGTTTCCATCAAAACAGATAAAATGACAGAAACCCAATAGTTGTGCCCATAATTTCATTAATTTGTACATGGTAGAAATTCAGTTTTTTGGTTCTGAATCAGAATAAAGGAAAAAATTCCTGATACAGAAGTTAACCTAACTAATGAAAGTACAATCTGTACAAAATGCAATCCATTAAAAGGGTCTGTCTCATGAAGATAAGCCCTTATCAAACTGAAGTCAGCCTGGCGATCAGCAGACCACCACCACTCAAGCTTTAGAAGACATATCCATGGCATTGAAAAAGCACTAATACATGTTTGCTATTAAAATGCTCTTATTTATTTATATCTGAGGAGTCCTAGTATCTCACAAATTCAAGCAATCGTCTTGATAGCAAGAAATCTGTAAATCTATGAGTTGACTTCTTCAGATATCTTTTTTGATCTGTGTTTCCATAAATGTACAGTTGTGCTCGAAAGTTTACATACCCCGACAGAATTTTTGCTTTCTTGGCCTTTTTTTCAGAGAATATGAATGATAACACCAAAACTTTATCTCCACTCATGGTTAGTGGTAGGGTGAAGCCATTTATTGTCAAAACACTGTTTTCTCTTTTAAAATCTTAATGACAACCCAAAACATCCAAATGACCCTGATCTAAAGTTGACATACCTCATTTCTAAATACCGTGTATTGCCCCTCTAACATCAATGACAGATTGAAGTCTTTTGTGGCAGTTGTGGATGGGGTTCTTTATTTTCTCAGTTGAGTGAGTTTCTGGGATCCAGACAGACTCTTGCATCTTTCATCCAGCCACTGATGTTTCTGGATTGTGATTCATGGGGAAAGCAAAAGAATGGTCAACAGATCTATGGGAAAAGGTAGATGAACTGCATAAAACAGGAAAGGGATACATAAAGATATTCAAGGAATTGATAATGCAAGTCAGCAGCATTCAAATTGTGATTAACAAATGGAAAATCAGGGGCTCTGTAAAATCAAAAACCATGGTCAGGTAGACCAACAAAAATTTCATCCACAGCTGCCAGGAAAATTGTTCGGGATGCAAAGAAAAACCCACATATAACGTCAGCTGAAATACCGTACTCTCTGAAAACTAGTGGTCTAGCGGTGTGGCTGTTTCAAGATGCACAATAAGGAGGCACTTGAAGAAAAATTGGCTGCATGGTCGCATCACTAGAAGAAAGCCATTACTGCACAAATTCCACAAAGTATCTCACCTGCAATACGCAAAACAGCACAGAGACAACCCTCAAAACTTCTGGAACAAGGTAATTTGAAGTGATGAGACCATAATTGAACTTTTTGGCCACAACCATAAACGTTACATTTGGAGAGAGGTCAACAAGGCCTATGATGAAAGGAACACCATTCCTACTGTAAAGCATGGAGGTGAATCGTTGATGTTTTGGGGATGTGTGAGCTTCAAAGGCACATTAAACTTGGTCAAAGTTGAAGGAAAGATGAATGCAGCACGTTAATAGCAAATACTGGAGCCAAATTTGCAATCATCAGCCTGGAAGCTGTGCATGGGATGTACTTAGACATTCCAACATGACAATGACCCAAAACACAAGGCCAAGTCTACCTATCATTGACTACAGCAGAACAATGTGAAGGATCTGGAGTGGCCATCTCAGTCTTCTGACCTCAATATCATTGAGCCACCCTGGGGAGATCTCAAGTGCGCAGTTCATGCTAGACAGCACAGGAATTTACAGGAACTGGAGGCGTTTTGCCAAGAAGAGTGGGTAGCTTTACCATCTGAGAAAATAAAGAACCTCATTCACAACTACCACAAAAGACTTCAAGCTGTCATTGATGTTAGAGGGGGCAATACACGGTATTAAGAAATGGGGTATGTGAACTTTTGATCAGGGTCAGTTGGATGTTTTGGGTTGTCATTATAATTTAAAAAGAGAAAACACAGTAGTTTGACAATAAATGGCCTCACCCAACCACTAACCATAAGTGGAGAAAACGTTTTGGTGTTATCATACATATTCTCTGAAAAAAGGCCAAGAAAGCAAAAATTCTGCCGGGGTATGTAAACTTTTGAGCACAACTGTACAAAATTAGCTTTTTTTTGTAGTGCAAACTTTTTCCTATGGGATTTTCATTTGTAAGTTTTTATAGTTTTGGGGTAATTTTCAACATTAAGTAGACTTTTGTGTTACCTTTTCTATTTCTCATTTTGTGGTGACCGAGCTGGTGTGGTCACCACATCATCTCTGACTCATTTTTTTACTAACTGTATTACACAAAGATTGATTAATGTTTTCGGAAACTTGTGTTTCTGTAACTCTAAGTTTTTGGTAGAATGTATTGCATGCTTTGTGCTTAGGAAGTCCTGCCCTAGTAGTGGAAAAAAACATTCAATGGAACCTGACAGCCGATACATGCTGTCCAATCCACGGTTAGCATGAATTAAGTACTGTCTGCATGATTTCATCTTGGTATGTTTGACATACTTTAACAGCCATGAGGGACAAAGCCATGCAGGAGACTATTCAGACAGGTAAGTAACCGGCGGTTTCTCCCTGGCTTCTGTCAATGATTGACAATTCTTCTTCTTTACATGCACGCAAGAGGAGACTTGTAAATCTTAGGGAAAGACCTGTTATCTCATATAAAAAACTGCATACATTATTAAAAAGATTTCTAGGGATGAGCAAACCCAAACTGTAAAGTTCAGTATTCATACCAGACCACTGGTGTCCGGTAGAGATGAGAGAACCTTTCAAGGTTCGGTTCAATTCACCGAACGGTTTGATGAATGTAACCGAACGCCATTAGATTCAATGGGAGGCCAAACCAACATACACACAACACCTTAAAGGGTGTCAAAAAGTATCCCAACAGCTAAAATTAGAGGTAGACACCATGAAATCTGGAATTAATTGACACACAGTACAAATTTCCTAATGGCACAGCAGCAGTCAGCCATGGGCCATGCATGAGGTATCAGGGTCTGGCCCAGTAATTACAGCTTGGAATGGAAGTTTCAATAAGGACCTGGTGGTTAAGGGAGTGGTGTAAACCTTCTTAGCTGGGAGATCTGATACCTCATGCAACAGCTGAAATTTTTTAGTTTTGTAGCCACACTCGGGTGGCACACGCAGGGCTGCCACTAGAAATTTCGGGGCCCCATACTGGCAAAATTTCCGGGGCCCCCTTGAGACTCCTCCCAGGCTCCACCCCAGCCCCGCCTCCACGCTTCACCCCTCAAACTGTCCACAGTCCCACCGCTCTCTCTTGGAAAATCTCCACTTCTCACCTATCACACATTGACAGTTCCCATCACCAGATCACACATGTAGCCGGCAGCTTTTGTTTTGGCCAATAGATTTTTTTAAGCCACCAAAATGACAAGGTAGACACTTTTGGCCGGGCCCTACTCTACTGTAACCTATTAAATATTTGTTAAAATATGCAATACAATTTAGGTATATTTTTATTTTTCAATTTTTAAAATGACCTATTATACCACATACAAGGAACAAATACCACAGCACCATGACCAGACACCATATTATCACCACAGTGACCTATAATACTATCTACAAGGCACAAATACCGCCACACCATGACCAGATGACATATTACCACCACAGTGATCGAATAATATCAAATACAAGGAACAAATACCACAACATCATGACCAGACCACATATTACCAACACATAGTGACTGAATACTACAATACTGATCAATAATAAAAAAAACACAATACTATCACCATAAGTGCCATTATACACAGGAGATCTGTACTTAGTATGCAGTGTCTGTGTACAGGTAATACAGTGATCACCAGTGACATTATACACAGGAGCTCTGTATATAGTCTATAGATAATACCGTGATCACTGGTGATATTATACACAGGAGCTCTGTATATAGTATACAGTGTATAGTGTCAATGTATAGGTAACACACTGACTCACCAGTGACGTCTCTAGGTGAAGTCCTTCATCTTTCATCCCGCACAGACCACCATCACTTCATGCAGCCAGGACTCGTTTCTGCAGGAAATAACACAGTTATCTCGAGTTCCACTTGCAGAACACATTACTTAATTTTCCCAACTTCTACATTACACCACATGAAGAAGGCGACATAGTGTCAATCTACACAGTAATAGGACCTCCCCTCCATTTAAAACAGCGTACTCAAAAAATAAAATAAATACGTCACTGCAGTAATAATATCCCTTAGCCCCTATGGTAATAATATTCGCCATCCTGGCCCCGTGTGTCTCATTACTGGGGTCAGCCATATGTTCTCCCATCCTGCCCTCATGAGTATCCATCCTGCCCCATATGATCTCCCCATCCTGCCCCATCTGTCTCCAATCCTGCCTCCAGTGTCTCCAATCATGCCCGTATCACCATTCTGCCCCGTCTCCAATCAGGCCCCCATTTCTGCAATCATGCCCCGTGTCTCAGTTCTGCCCCATCTGTTTCCATTCCTGCCCCAGTGTCTCCAGTCATGCCCCAGTGTCTCCAGTCATGCCCCAGTGTCTCCAGTCATGCCGCCATGTCTGTCATCCTGCCCCGTGTCTCCAATCATGCCCTGTTTCTCCTTTCTGCCCCCCTGTGTCCAGCTTTCTGCCCCTGTGTCCAGCTTTCTGCCCCTGTGTCCAGCTTTCTGCCCCTGTGTCCAGCTTTCTGCCCCAATGTCCAGCGTTCTGCCCGTGTCCAGCTTTCTGCCCGTGTCCAGCTTTCTGCCCCCGTGTCCAGCTTTCTGCCCCTGTGTCCAGCTTTCTGCCCCTGTGTCCAGCTTTCTGCCCCCCTGTGTCCAGCTTTCTGCCCCCATGTCCTGCTTTCTGCCCCCGTGTCCAGCTTTCTGCCCCCCCTGTATCCAGCTTTCTGCCCCCCTGTGCCCAGCTTTCTGCCCGTGTCCAGCTTTCTGCCCCCCCTGTATCCAGCGTTCTGCCCCGCCTGTGTCCAGCGTTCTGCCCCCCTGTGTCCAGCGTTCTGTCCCCTCCTGTGTCCAGCGTTCTGCCCCCTCCTGTGTCCAGCGTTCTGCCCCCTCCTGTGTCCAGCGTTCTGCCCCCCCTGTGTCCAGCGTTCTGTCCCCTTCTGTGTCCAGCGTTCTGCCCCCTCCTGTGTCCAGCGTTCTGCCCCCTCCTGTGTCCAGCGCTCTGCCCCCTCCTGTGTCCAGCGCTCTGCCCCCTCCTGTGTCCAGCGTTCTGCCCCCTCTGTGTCCAGCTTTCTGCCCCCGTGTCCAGCTTTCTGCCCACGTGTCCAGCTTTCTGCCCACGTGCCCAGCTTTCTGCCCCCCCTGTATCCAGCTTTCTGCCCCCCCTGTGCCCAGCTTTCTGCCCGTGTCCAGCTTTCTGCCCCCCCTGTATCCAGCGTTCTGCCCCCCGTGTCCAGCGTTCTGCCCCCCCTGTGTCCAGCGTTCTGCCCCCCCTGTGTCCAGCGTTCTGCCTCCCCTGTGTCCAGCGTTCTGCCCCCCCTGTGTCCAGCGTTCTGCCCCCTCCTGTGTCCAGCGTTCTGCCCCCTCCTGTGTCCAGCGTTCTGCCCCCTCCTGTGTCCAGCGCTCTGCCCCCTCCTGTGTCCAGCGCTCTGCCCCTGTGTCCAGCTTTCTGCCCCTGTGTCCAGCTTTCTGCCCCAATGTCCAGCGTTCTGCCCGTGTCCAGCTTTCTGCCCGTGTCCAGCTTTCTGCCCCCGTGTCCAGCTTTCTGCCCCTGTGTCCAGCTTTCTGCCCCTGTGTCCAGCTTTCTGCCCCCCTGTGTCCAGCTTTCTGCCCCCATGTCCTGCTTTCTGCCCCCGTGTCCAGCTTTCTGCCCCCCCTGTATCCAGCTTTCTGCCCCCCTGTGCCCAGCTTTCTGCCCGTGTCCAGCTTTCTGCCCCCCCTGTATCCAGCGTTCTGCCCCGCCTGTGTCCAGCGTTCTGCCCCCCTGTGTCCAGCGTTCTGTCCCCTCCTGTGTCCAGCGTTCTGCCCCCTCCTGTGTCCAGCGTTCTGCCCCCTCCTGTGTCCAGCGTTCTGCCCCCCCTGTGTCCAGCGTTCTGTCCCCTTCTGTGTCCAGCGTTCTGCCCCCTCCTGTGTCCAGCGTTCTGCCCCCTCCTGTGTCCAGCGCTCTGCCCCCTCCTGTGTCCAGCGCTCTGCCCCCTCCTGTGTCCAGCGTTCTGCCCCCCCTGTGTCCAGCTTTCTGCCCCCGTGTCCAGCTTTCTGCCCACGTGTCCAGCTTTCTGCCCACGTGCCCAGCTTTCTGCCCCCCCTGTATCCAGCTTTCTGCCCCCCCTGTGCCCAGCTTTCTGCCCGTGTCCAGCTTTCTGCCCCCCCTGTATCCAGCGTTCTGCCCCCCGTGTCCAGCGTTCTGCCCCCCCTGTGTCCAGCGTTCTGCCCCCCCTGTGTCCAGCGTTCTGCCTCCCCTGTGTCCAGCGTTCTGCCCCCCCTGTGTCCAGCGTTCTGCCCCCTCCTGTGTCCAGCGTTCTGCCCCTTCCTGTGTCCAGCGTTCTGCCCCCCCTGTGTCCAGCTTTCTGCCCCCGTGTCCAGCTTTCTGCCCACGTGTCCAGCTTTCTGCCCACGTGCCCAGCTTTCTGCCCCCCCTGTATCCAGCTTTCTGCCCCCCCTGTGCCCAGCTTTCTGCCCGTGTCCAGCTTTCTGCCCCCCCTGTATCCAGCGTTCTGCCCCCCGTGTCCAGCGTTCTGCCCCCCCTGTGTCCAGCGTTCTGCCCCCCCTGTGTCCAGCGTTCTGCCTCCCCTGTGTCCAGCGTTCTGCCCCCCCTGTGTCCAGCGTTCTGCCCCCTCCTGTGTCCAGCGTTCTGCCCCCTCCTGTGTCCAGCGTTCTGCCCCCTCCTGTGTCCAGCGCTCTGCCCCCTCCTGTGTCCAGCGCTCTGCCCCCCGTGTCCAGCGTTCTGCCCCCCGTGTCCAGCGTTCTGCCCTCTCCTGTGTCCAGCGTTCTGCCCCCTCCTGTGTCCAGCGTTCTGCCCCCTCCTGTGTCCATCGTTCTGCCCCCCATGTCCAGTGCTCTGCCCCCCCTGTGTCCAGCGCTCTGCCCCCTGTGTCCAGCGTTCTGCCCCCTCCTGTGTCCAGCATTCTGCCCCCTCCTGTGTCCAGCGTTCTGCCCCCTCCTGTGTCCAGCGCTCTGCCCCCTCCTGTGTCCAGCGTTCTGCCCCCTCCTGTGTCCAGCGCTCTGCCCCCTCCTGTGTCCAGCGCTCTGCCCCTCCTGTGTCCAGCGCTCTGCCCCCTGTGTCCAGCGTTCTGCCCCCCCGTGTCCAGCGTTCTGCCCCCTCCTGTGTCCAGCGTTCTGCCCTCCTGTGTCCAGCGTTCTGCCCTCCTGTGTCCAGCGTTCTGCCCCCTCCTGTGTCCAGCGTTCTGCCCCCTCCTGTGTCTAGCGTTCTGCCCCCTCCTGTGTCCAGCGTTCTGCCCTCCTGTGTCCAGCGTTCTGCCCCCCCTGTGTCCAGCGTTCTGCCCTCCTGTGTCCAGCGCTCTGCCCCCTCCTGTGTCCAGCGTTCTGCCCCTGTGTCCAGCTTTCTGCCCCAATGTCCAGCGTTCTGCCCGTGTCCAGCTTTCTGCCCGTGTCCAGCTTTCTGCCCCCGTGTCCAGCTTTCTGCCCCTGTGTCCAGCTTTCTGCCCCTGTGTCCAGCTTTCTGCCCCCCTGTGTCCAGCTTTCTGCCCCCATGTCCTGCTTTCTGCCCCCGTGTCCAGCTTTCTGCCCCCCCTGTATCCAGCTTTCTGCCCCCCCTGTGCCCAGCTTTCTGCCCGTGTCCAGCTTTCTGCCCCCCCTGTATCCAGCGTTCTGCCCCCCCTGTGTCCAGCGTTCTGCCCCCCTGTGTCCAGCATTCTGTCCCCTCCTGTGTCCAGCGTTCTGCCCCCTCCTGTGTCCAGCGTTCTGCCCCCTCCTGTGTCCAGCGTTCTGCCCCCCCTGTGTCCAGCGTTCTGTCCCCTCCTGTGTCCAGCGCTCTGCCCCCTCCTGTGTCCAGCGCTCTGCCCCCTCCTGTGTCCAGCTTTCTGCCCCCCCTGTGTCCAGCTTTCTGCCCCCGTGTCCAGCTTTCTGCCCACGTGTCCAGCTTTCTGCCCACGTGCCCAGCTTTCTGCCCCCCCTGTATCCAGCTTTCTGCCCCCCCTGTGCCCAGCTTTCTGCCCGTGTCCAGCTTTCTGCCCCCCCCTGTATCCAGCATTCTGCCCCCCGTGTCCAGCGTTCTGCCCCCCCAGTGTCCAGCGTTCTGCCCCCCCTGTGTCCAGCGTTCTGCCTCCCCTGTGTCCAGCGTTCTGCCCCCCCTGTGTCCAGCGTTCTGCCCCCTCCTGTGTCCAGCGTTCTGCCCCCTCCTGTGTCCAGCTTTCTGCCCCCTCCTGTGTCCAGCGTTCTGCCCCCTCCTGTGTCCAGCGCTCTGCCCCCTCCTGTGTCCAGTGCTCTGCCCCCTCCTGTGTCCAGCGCTCTGCCCCCTCCTGTGTCCAGCGCTCTGCCCCCTCCTGTGTCCAGCGTTCTGCCCCCTGTGTCCAGCGTTCTGCCCCCTCCTGTGTCCAGCGCTCTGCCCCCTCCTGTGTCCAGCGCTCTGCCCCCTGTGTCCAGCGTTCTGCCCCCCGTGTCCAGCGTTCTGCCCTCTCCTGTGTCCAGCGTTCTGCCCCCTCCTGTGTCCAGCGTTCTGCCCCCTCCTGTGTCCAGCGTTCTGCCCCCCATGTCCAGCGCTCTGCCCCCCCTGTGTCCAGCGCTCTGCCCCCTGTGTCCAGCGTTCTGCCCCCTCCTGTGTCCAGCATTCTGCCCCCTCCTGTGTCCAGCGTTCTGCCCCCTCCTGTGTCCAGCGCTCTGCCCCCTCCTGTGTCCAGCGTTCTGCCCCCTCCTGTGTCCAGCGCTCTGCCCCCTCCTGTGTCCAGCGCTCTGCCCCCTGTGTCCAGCGTTCTGCCCCCCCCCGTGTCCAGCGTTCTGCCCCCTCCTGTGTCCAGCGTTCTGCCCTCCTGTGTCCAGCGTTCTGCCCTCCTGTGTCCAGCGTTCTGCCCCCTCCTGTGTCCAGCGTTCTGCCCCCTCCTGTGTCCAGCGTTCTGCCCCCTCCTGTGTCCAGCGTTCTGCCCTCCTGTGTCCAGCGTTCTGCCCCCCCTGTGTCCAGCGTTCTGCCCTCCTGTGTCCAGCGCTCTGCCCCCTCCTGTGTCCAGCGTTCTGCCCTCCTGTGTCCAGCGTTCTGCCCCCCGTGTCCAGCGTTCTGCCCCCTCCTGTGTCCAGTGTTCTGCCCTCCTGTGTCCAGCGTTCTGCCCCCTCCTGTGTCCAGCGTTCTGCCCCCTCCTGTGTCCAGCGTTCTGCCCTCCTGTGTCCAGCGTTCTGCCCCCCCTGTGTCCAGCGTTCTGCCCTCCTGTGTCCAGCGTTCTGCCCTCCTGTGTCCAGCGTTCTGCCCCCCCTGTGTCCAGCGTTCTGCCCTCCTGTGTCCAGCGTTCTGCCCTCCTGTGTCCAGCGTTCTGCCCCCCCTCTGTCCAGCGTTCTGCCCCCCCTGTGTCCAGCGTTCTGCCCTCCTGTGTCCAGCGCTCTGCCCCCCCTGTGTCCAGCGTTCTGCCCTCCTGTGTCCAGTGCTCTGCCCTGGGCCCCCCCCCGGATCGCCGCTCTCAATTAAAAAAAAAAAAGTTCTACTTACCTCCAGCGCTCCTGCTCTCTGCACGCAGCTGCAGCGCGCACTCGCCGGCGACTGACAATGACGTCAGACGCCGGCGACATGCACGCTGCGGCTGACGTCAGCTGCCAGCCTCAGATTGGCTGGCGGCTGTTAACTATTGAAGTGCGGGCGCGGGCCCGCACTTCAATAGCGCTGCAGCGCCGGCCGCAGCTAAGGGCCCGGTTCAGCCTGCGGCTGCCGGTAGGGGCCCGATGGGCAGATGAGACGGGGCCTGATGCGGGCCCCTCTGCCCACCGGGCCCCATACGCCAGTCACGGCTGTCATGCCCTGATGGCGGCCCTGGGCACAAGCATCAATTTTATAAACTACTATTGGTAGAAAAATGTAAGAATAGTAACACAGGTAGTTGACCGATCAATTGACCCACAGTAGAGCATTTTACAAATGACACAGCAGCAGTCAGCCATGGGCTATGCGTGAGGTACCAGGGCCTGACCCGGCATTTACAGCTTGTAATTAAAGTTTCAATGAGGACCTGGTGGTTAAGGGAGTGGTGTAAGCCTTCTTAGCTGGGAGACATGACACCTCATGCAACAGCTGATTTTTTTCAATTTCTTAGGTACACTCAGGTGGCACAAACATCAGTTTCATAAACTACTATTGGTAGAAAAATGTAAGAATAGTAACACAGGTAGTTGACTGATCAATTGACCCACAGTAAAACTTTTTATAAGGCACACCAGCAGTCAACTATGGCCCATGCATGAGTCATCAGTGTATGGTCCAGCAATTTCAGCTTGGAATTGAAGTTTTAATTAAGATGTGGAGACTAAGGGAGGAGTTTAAGCCTTCTTTGCTAGGAGCCAAGATACATCATGGGACAGCTCAATTTTTTTTTAGTTTCCCAGCCACATTCAGGTGGCACAAACATCAGTCTTACAGTCTATTATTGGCAGAAAAATGTAAGCATGGGAGCATGCAAAGGGATGACAGCTTCTCTGCCCTTGGATCGGAGATACGGGGTCCAAATCAAGTCCTATCAGTTTAATTAAACACAGCTGGACTCCAATGAAGGAATAGAGCCATCTCAAGGAGGATCACAAGGAAATGGACAGCATGTGACTTAAATATGAGTGTCTGAGCAAAGGGTCTGAATACTAATGACCATGTGATATTTCAGTTGTTTTTTTTTAAGACATTTGCAAAAATGTTTACATTTCTGTTTTTTTTCAGTCAAGCTGGGGTGCAGAGTTTACATTATTGAGAAAAAATGAACTTTTTTGAATTTACCAAATGGCTGCAATGAAACAAAGAGTGAAAAATTTAAAGGGGTCTGAATACTTTCTGTACCCACTGTATATTATCTATTCTGACTTCAGTGTTCGCTTCTTGTATCTAAAGATTTACCATATTTCTGTTACTGTTATAGCATTCTATGTTGAAGCGCCGTCCCCTTATTTTTGCAATTTTACTGTTAGGACTACTTTATGTTGATTAATAGAATAAATTATGTATGATTGATGGGTCCCAGCTGCTGAGACGAGACGTCAACCAATCCCAATAGCCATGGTTCACATTTCCCTGTGTGAGTGGAGTGGTAGTGAGCATGTCAAACCCTCAGAAAACAGAAGTTTCACTCCCACTCCTGAAGCTGACTCTGCCAAGATGTTCTAAAACATTTTATATTGTTGGGCAGTAGTTAAAGGAACTCTCCAAGAAAAAGTTTTGTTTTACTCCATAGGCTTGCACATGTACAGTATAAAAATTCAGCAAAAGCCTCCTTTCACAGGTAAAGCGCTGCCTCTCTGCTACTGTGCCTGGTATTTGTTGACATGCAGCAGTGATTACATCACAAGTCACATGATTCCTCCTGAGCCCAATGATTGGCTGTTGCCCTTATATGTGCTTTATTTGTTGCATAACTGATGCAGCTTGTCAACAAAGTTAGATTTTTTTGTTTAACTTTGCACTTTCATTGAATAGGTTTATTACATAAATCACATAAATCACAATGTGGTCCTATAAAAATAGATAAATATAAATATTTATTCATGGCCATATTACAAATTGTCAAAGGGATTGTCCAGTCTTCTAGTAAAAGACTGCAGTTACTCTATATGACTGCAGATTTCTAAATCCTGACAATGCCGGTAAGAGTGGGTGGTCAAGTGACCAAAAGTTTGCAATTTCCATAGATGCAGTCTTGTACCAACTAGAAGTGCTCAACCTCTCTCAATTCACGTGTAGTAAGAAGCAGAGCACATTTTGTCAGAATGTGGCTGGAAGTACATGCTGTCACGTGACTGCCTGCTCTCGCTAGCAATACCAGAGAATCCTGACAGCGTGTGCTGTTAGGATGCAGAAGTCTGCAGTCACTTAAAGTGACTTTTTCAGAAGACAAGACAACCCCCTAAAATTCAAAGGATGCCATTGCTGGCTCTATTTACTAGTGATGAGTGAATTCATTCAGCACTATTCGTTACTCGCATGAATAGCACAGTATTCAGGCTATTTGTAACTCTTCGAGTAATTAGGCATTAACCTCGGTATATTTAAGTGACCCACCCCAGCATGTTTGGAGCTTTATTTGCAGCCAATGAACAAGCTGGGCTGTCTTGCCAGTCACAGTAATGCCGGCGTCATCTTTGTTGTGGTATTACTGTGATTGGCTGGCCTTCCAGCATAATAGGGGATATTTAAAGGCTGATGGCGATATTTTGTGCACATTGCAGCCATGAACAGCGTAGAAAGAGCATAGTTTGAGTGTAGGGAGAGTGATAGGAGCTTATAGTGAGCGTTATTCATTCCAAAAAGCTCTTTTCAGAGCTGAAGCTTGTGAAGATTAGTTGTTTGTTAGGTGGGAATAGTGAAGGGAAAGATTTAATAGGAGATAGAGTGAAAGGCAGGCACCTGGGTGTTCTTATCATTGCAAGTACATGCTGCAGATCTCTGCTATCTTCCACTGTGTTTTATAGTAGTTAGTATTAGGAACAGACTGTGGGAATAGGGAGAAATAGAGAGGGCTTCATCCACTACCAAAATATAAAAATCTGCTATTTGTAGAGGCAAATAATATTAGGTAGTACCAGCATATGCAAACCTAGTTTTATTGGATTTACATAATATTCCTCTGTAGCACGCTATACATTTTTTTACGGTAAAATAATATTCCTCAGTGACAGCATATAGCAACATTAATTTTAAAATCTAATTGATAAATAATTTTCTTTGTCTTTTGCTTAAATGCCTAATATTTGTCTAGCTGTCAGTTGTGCGACTGGCGCAAAACATCCTGAGCTATGGAGAATTCACAATTTACCATTAATCTCCCTGAGTCTGCTGTTGGTGTGTCTCATAAAGGTGATGTAAAAAAATCCTCCAAAAATTATATTTGTTAAAAAAATAGCGCATCTTTATCTAGCAGTTGTGCGACTGCTACAATCCGTGCAGAGATAATCAAACGTTACAATTTAGCAGTGGAAATAATTTTCTTTAGTCCTCTATTGGAGTGTGTCAGCAAGGCTAAACAGAATCATAATTTTCTACTGGTTTAATAAATAGCATATCTTTATCTAGCAGTTGTGCGACTGGCACAACCTGGGTATAGATAATCTTACATGACAATTTAGCAGTGGCAATAATCTTCATTACTCCGCATTTGGAGTGTGTCAACAAGGTGATCTAAAAAGAAAACATAATTTTCTGTTGGTTTAAAAAATAGCTTATCTTTATCTAGCAGTTGTGCGACTGGCACAAAGCTTGCAGAGATGTGCAAACGTGACTACCTCAAAACTGATACCGCGCTTGGGTGATTTGGAGTGTTGTGAATTCTGTTGTGGGTTCTGCTCTTGGGCTCCCTCCAGTGGTTATAAGTGGTAGTGCTGCTGTTTGTCCTTCACAGCAGTCATCAGGTGCTTCCACTTTGGACGGGGCTATTTAGTCTGGCTTCACCCTTTAGTGAGTGTCTGTTGTCCATTGTTTTTCTGGAGGATTCACATCTCTGCTTGGTTTCTCCTGCTGGATTGTCCAAATCATCAAAGATAAGTCCTGGCTTTGTTTTTGCAGTCCACATGCGGTGGACTTTATAGTTCAGTGAATTGCTATGTTTTTTCTTGTCCAGCTTTGTCTGTGTAAGGATTTATTCAGCCAAGCTGGAAGCTCTGGAGTCGCAGAGTTACCCTCCATGCCTTTAGTTAGGTGTGGAGATTTTTGTATTCTCTGTGGTGGATTTTTTTAGTATTTTAATACTGACCGCACAGTACTCTGTCCTGTCTTTTCTTTCTAGGTAGCGTGGCCTCCTTTGCTAAATTCTGTTTTCAGTCTGCGTTTGTAATTTCCCTCTCCTCTCACAGTCAATATTTGTGGGGGGCTGTCTTTCCTTTGGGGATTTTCTCTGAGGCAAGATAGTTTTCCTGTTTCTTTCTTTAGGGGTAATTAGTCCTCCGGCTGTGACGAGGTGTCGAGGGAGTGACAGGAACATCCCACGGCTACTTATAGTTGCGGTGTTAAGTTCAGGGTCTGCGGTCAGTATAGAGGCCACCTACTCCAGAGCTCGTCCATGCTGCTCCTAGGCCACCAGATCATAACAGTACAACTGGCCTACAATGAGTTAACCGCATCTCAAAAGAAGGGAAAGAAAGTGCTGAGCCATTTTTTTTCTGTACTCTGTTGTGGGTTTTTTTCCCTCTTCACCTCTGGGTGGCTCAAGAGTTAGGCGCTGACATGGATGTTCAGGGACTTGCTTCTCGGGTGGATCAACTTGCTGCTAGAGTACAGGGTATTTCTGATTATATCGTGCAGACTCCTGTTTTAGAGCCTAGAATTCCTACCCCCGATCTGTTTTTTGGGGACAGGTCCAAATTTTTGAGCTTTAAAAATGACTGTAAACTGTTCTTTGCTCTGAAGCCCCGTTCCTCTGGTGATCCCATCCAGCAGGTAAAAATTGTCATTTCTCTGTTGCGTGGCGACCCGCAGGATTGGGCATTTTCCCTGGAATCTGGGAATCCGGCCTTGCTTAATGTAGACACCTTTTTTCAGGTGCTTGGGTTATTGTATGATGAACCTAATTCTGTGGATCATGCTGAGAAAACCTTGTTGGCCCTGTGTCAGGGTCAAGAAGCGGCAGAATCATATTGCCAGAAATTTAGAAAATGGTCTGTGCTTACTAAGTGGAATGAGGATGCTTTGGCGGCAATTTTCTGAAAGGGTCTTTCTGAATCTGTTAAAGATGTTATGGTGGGCTTCCCCACGCCTGCAGGTCTGAGTGATTCTATGTCTCTGGCCATTCAAATTGATCGGCGCTTGCGTGAGCGCAGAGTTGTGCACACTATGGCATTGTCTTTCGAGCGGAGTCCTGAGCCTATGCAGTGTGATAGGATTGTGTCTAGAGCTGAACACCAAGGATTCAGACGTCAGAATAGGTTGTGCTTTTACTGCGGCGATTCTGCTCATGTTATTTCTGATTGCCCTAAGCGTGCCAAGAGAATCGTTAATTCCGTTACCATCAGTACTGTACAACCTAAATTTCTGTTATCTGTGACCCTGATCTGCTCATTATTGTCATTCTCTGTCATGGCATTTGTGGATTCAGGCGCTGCTTTAAATTTGATGGACTTAGAATTTGCCAGACGTTGTGGTTTTCCCTTACAGCCTTTGCGGAGTCCTATCCCTTTGAGGGGTATTGATGCTACACCATTGGCTAAAAATAAACCTCAGTTTTGGACACAGTTAACCATGTGCATGGCGCCAGCCCATCAGGAAGATTGTCGTTTCCTGGTGTTGCATAATTTGCATGATGCTATTGTGCTGGCGTTTCCATGGTTACAGGTACATAATCCGGTGTTGGATTGGAAATCTATGTCTGTGACTAGTTGGGGTTGTCAGGGGGTTCATGATGACGTTCCTCTGATGTCAATTTCCTCCTCCCCCTCTTCTGAAATTCCTGAGTTTCTGGCAGATTTCCAGGATGTTTTCGATGAGCCCAAGTCCAGTTCCCTTCCACCGCATAGGGACTGTGATTGTGCTATTGACTTGATTCCAGGCTCTAAGTTTCCTAAGGGCCGACTTTTCAACCTGTCTGTGCCTGAACATGCCGCCATGCGGAGCTATGTAAAGGAGTCTTTGGAGAAGGGGCATATTCGGCCATCTTCTTCTCCATTGAGAGCAGGTTTTTTTTTTGTTGCCAAGAAGAATGGCTCCTTGAGACCCTGTATTGATTATCGCCTCTTGAATAAGATCACGGTCAAATTCCAATACCCTTTGCCTTTGCTTTCTGATTTGTTTGCCAGGATTAAGGGGGCTAGTTGGTTTACTAAGATTGACCTTCGAGGGGCATATAATCTTGTTCGTATTAAGCAGGGTAACGAATGGAAAACTGCGTTTAATACGCCCGAGGGCCATTTTGAATATCTTGTGATGCCATTCGGACTCTGTAATGCCCCATCTGTGTTTCAGTCCTTCATGCATGATATTTTTCGGAATTATCTTGATAAATTCATGATTGTATATTTGGATGATATTTTGATTTTTTCAGATGATTGGGAGTCTCATGTGAATCAAGTCAGGATGGTATTTCAGGTCCTTCGTGATAATGCATTGTTTGTGAAGGGGTCTAAGTGCCTCTTTGGAGTACAGAAGGTTTCTTTTTTGGGCTTAATTTTTTCTCCATCATCTATAGAAATGGATCCGGTTAAGGTTCAGGCCATTCATGATTGGATCCAGCCCACATCCGTGAAGAGCCTTCAGAAATTTTGGGGCTTTGCTAATTTTTATCGCCGTTTCATTGCCAACTTCTCCAGTGTGGTTAAACCCTGACCGATTTGACGAGGAAGGGCGCTGATGTAGCTATTTGGTCCTCTGAGGCTGTTTCTGCCTTTCAGGAGCTTAAGCGCCGATTTACTTCTGCCCCTGTGTTGCGTCAGCCGTATGTTTCTCTTCCTTTTCAGGTTGAGGTTGACGCTTCTGAGATTGGGACAGGGGCCGTTTTGTCTCAGAGGAATTCTGATGGTTCCTTGATGAAACCGTTTGCCTTCTTTTCTCAAAAGTTTTCGCCTGCGGAACGCAATTATGATGTCGGCAATCGTGAGTTGTTGGCTATGAAGTGGGCATTTGAGGAGTGGCGACATTGGCTTGAGGGGGCCAAGCACCGTATTGTGGTCTTGACCGATCATAAGAATCTGATTTACCTCGAGTCTGCCAAACGGCTGAATCCTAGACAGGCCCGATGGTCCCTGTTTTTCTCCCGTTTTGATTTTGTTGTCTCGTATCTTCCGGGTTCTAAGAATGTTAAGGCTGATGCCCTCTCTAGGAGTTTTTTGCCTGATTCCCCTGGGATTCTTGAGCCGGTTGGTATTCTGAAGGAGGGGGTGATTCTTTCTGCCATCTCCCCTGATTTGCGACGGGTTCTTCAGGAGTTTCAGGCTGATAAACCTGATCGCTGTCCAGCGGGGAAACTGTTTGTTCCTGATAGATGGACTAGTAAAGTGATTTCTGAGGTTCACTGTTCTGTGTTGGCTGGCCATCCTGGGATTTTTGGTACCAGAGATTTGGTTAGTAGGTCCTTTTGGTGGCCTTCTTTGTCACGGGATGTGCGTTCTTTTGTGCAGTCCTGTGGGACTTGTGCGCGGGCCAAACCTTGCTGCTCCCACGCCAGTGGGTTGCTTTTGCCTTTGCCGGTCCCTGAGAGGCCTTGGACGCATATTTCTATGGATTTTATTTCGGATCTTCCTGTTTCCCAGAGGATGTCTGTTATCTGGGTGGTCTGTCACCGGTTTTCTAAGATGGTTCATTTGGTACCTTTGCATAAATTGCCTTCCTCTTCTGAGTTGGTTCCGTTGTTTTTTCAGCATGTGGTTCGTTTGCATGGCATTCCGGAGAATATTGTGTCCGATAGAGGTTCCCAGTTTGTTTCTAGGTTTTGGCGGTCCTTTTGTGCTAAGCTGGGCATTGATTTGTCTTTTTCTTTCGCATTTCATCCTCAGACAAATGGCCAAACCGAGCGAACTAACCAGACTTTGGAAACTTATTTGAGATGCTTTGTGTCTGCCGATCAGGATGATTGGGTGGCTTTCTTGCCATTGGCCGAGTTTGCCCTTAATAATCGGGCTAGTTCGGCTACCTTGGTTTCACCATTCTTTTGTAATTCTGGGTTTCATCCTCGTTTTTCTTCAGGGCAGGTTGGAGTCTTCTGATTGTCCTGGGGTGGACTCTGTGGTTGACAGGTTGCAGCAGATTTGGGCTCATGTTGTGGACCATTTGGTGTTGTCTCAGGAGGAGGCTCAGCATTTTGCCAACCGTCGTCGGCGTGTGGGTTCCCGGCTTCGGGTTGGGGATTTGGTCTGGTTGTCTTCTCATCATGTTCCTATGAAGGTTTCTTCCCCGAAGTTCAAGCCTCGGTTTATTGGTCCTTATAGGATTTCTGAGATTATCAATCCAGTGTCTTTTCGTTTGGCCCTTCCAGCCTCTTTTTCCATCCATAATGTTTTTCATAGATCTTTGTTGCGGAAATATGTGGTGCCCGTGGTTCCCTCTGTTGATCCTCCTGCCCCGGTGTTGATTGATGGGGAGTTGGAGTATGTTGTGGAGGAGATCTTGGATTCTCATTTTTCAAGATGAAGGCTTCAGTATCTTGTCAAGTGGAAGGGTTATGGCCAGGAGGATAATTCTTGGGTTGTTGCCTCCGATGTTCATGCTGACGATTTGGTTTGTGCCTTCCATTTGGCTCGTCCGGATCGGCCTGGGGGCTCTGGTGAGGGTTCGGTGACCCCTCCTCAAGGGGGGGGTACTGTTGTGAATTCTGTTGTGGGATCGGCTCTTGGGCTCCCTCCGGTGGTTGTAAGTGGTAGTGCTGCTGTTTGTCCTTCACAGCAGTCATCAGGTGCTTCCACTTTGGATGGGGCTATTTAGTCTGCCTTCACCCTTTAGTGAGTGCCAGTTGTCCATTGTTTTTCTGGAGGATTCACATCTCTGCTTGGTTTCTCCTGCTGGATTGTCCAAATCATCAAAGATAAGTCCTGGCTTTGTTTTTGCAGTCCACATGCGGTGGACTTTATAGTTCAGTGAATTGCTATGTTTTTTCTTGTCCAGCTTTGTCTGTGTAAGGATTTATTCAGCCAAGCTGGAAGCTCTGGAGTCGCAGAGTTACCCTCCATGCCTTTAGTTAGGTGTGGATTTTTTTAGTATTTTAATACTGACCGCACAGTACTCTGTCCTGTCTTTTCTTTCTAGGTAGCATGGCCTCCTTTGCTAAATTCTGTTTTCAGTCTGCGTTTGTAATTTCCCTCTCCTCTCACAGTCAATATTTGTGGGGGGCTGTCTTTCCTTTGGGGATTTTCTCTGAGGCAAGATAGTTTTCCTGTTTCTTTCTTTAGGGGTAATTAGTCCTCCGGCTGTGACGAGGTGTCGAGGGAGTGACAGGAACATCTCACGGCTACTTATAGTTGCGGTGTTAAGTTCAGGGTCTGCGGTCAGTATAGAGGCCACCTACTCCAGAGCTCGTCCATGCTGCTCCTAGGCCACCAGTTCATAACATTGGAGTACTCAATCTATAGTGCCCCGGATACGATCCAAGTAAGTGTGATGATAAATGCAAATATCCCACTACAAATGGTGGTGGGTCCAGTGCCAGACTGCTGAGCCACCTAATCATCTATAGGCGATTGCTAAATGCACAGCACAAAAAAAGGGCCAATAAGACGCCCTGTTCACCATGAATATCAGTGCACAGCGGCCCCCGCAAAAAACATGAACAATAATTATGGAAAGCCCTTACCGTGTGCTGTAACTGGTTGGTCGTGCAGCTCTTCTTAATAGATGTCCGGGGAGGTGTGCGGTGTGCCGCAAGTAGATGTGACGGGTATGCGCGCAGAGTATACCTGCGGATGACGGGCGACGGGTGGGCACACAGATAGTGGTCCTGCGTGACCTGTGTGGGGTATCGCTGGTTAGTGCAGAGCCAGAGAACGTCCCGGCTGGAGGCGTCCCTGGTTGCACTTGGAAACAAAGATGGCCGATGCTGACAAGCAGCGTGTGACGTCACAGGCCTACGGAGCCCTGCTAGGACCAAAAAGCAAACCAACGCATTTCGAAGGGTAAAGGCCCTTCTTCATCAGGGTTGAACCCTGTGCATTTAGCAATCACCTATAGGTGATTAGGTGGCTCAGCAGTCTGGCACTGGACCCACCACCATTTGTAGTGGGATATTTGCATTTATCATCACACTTACTTGGATCGTATCCGGGGCACTATAGATTGAGTACTCCAAATCACCCAAGCGCGGTATCAGCTTTGAGTTTATTTATTTGGTATTTTCAGAAGTGGCACATGTTCTGAGGATACCAGCAGCTGGGTGACTATACCAGTCAGTCCCACAGACTCAGTGGGCAATAGTGTTGAGCGCCAGTGGTACTGTTTTTAGTGACTATTTACCTGTAACTTACATCAGTCTGCTGTTGCCATGTATAATCCAACTGCGATCTCCAAAAAAATAGCCACACATTGCTATATACAGTGAATTTGTACATAACACCTTTGTGAGGGTACTTCTTAAAATGAAAAGCCTTTATTTTTTTCTTTCATGAGCATAACACATTCAACATGAGAAAGGGTGATGTTATGGGATGTGGAAGTGATGGTGCCCACGAAGGCCATGTGAAAGATCCAAAGGTGACTGTATCTCGTTCTTGATTCCTGTCAAAATTTAGTCAGCGCACTACACCACTAATAAAGTCAGACAACTGTGAAGATGTTATGGATTGGATGGCAGACAAAGGCTCCAGTGTGTTGACAAGCAGCACCACAAAGTTTTCTACACATCCAGTCTCAGTAGCCAAGAATCCTCAAACTGGTCCTACTTCCTCCCACCATCAAGATTACCAGGAGACATATGACCCCAACACTGGCCACTCTGAAGAACTGTTAATGTCCCCTTGCAATTTGTCAGTCCTCTCAATGTGCACCATTAAAGAGAGTCATGGGGATGTGGAGTGCAGTGATGCCAAAACATTTGAGCAGCCATGGCCAAGAGAAAGCCACATTGGGGAAGGTCAATTCATGTCTGAAGAGGTGGAGGATAATCCTGAGGCACAGTTGCCATCAGGTCAGCATCAAATATCAGAAGGGGGATCAGATTGAGGAATTGGAAGACAATGTGGTTGATGATGAGGCCACTGATCCAACCTGGCACAGTGGCATGCCAAGCAAGCACAGCAGTGCAGAGAGGGATGGATCTGTAGCAAGAAAACAGGCAAGAAGAGGTAGTGGTTTGACAAGAGGGAGAACTTGGTCAACTGTTCCACAGAGCCCCCACTCGGCTAGATAACAGGCCAAGGGTGCATTGTTCCCCTGTATGGCAGTTTTTCTAAGTTCTTCAGATAAAACAACTGTAATTTGCAAATCGCCAAACCAAGCTAAGAAGAGGCAAGAACACTGCCAACCTGAGCACCACCAGCATGCAAAAACACATGGCAGCCAAATACCTCAGTAGGTGGGTGGAACACCTGGGTACAAAATCTGTGTCCAAGGTTCAAACCACTACCCCTTTCCCTGTGTTATGGCCTTCCCAATCTGCTGACCATAAAGCAGGCACTGATGCCTCCTGCCCACAACCAGTGGTTGCACTCATAACAGACAGCAACCGCATCTACTTCATCGTCCCAGCATTCAAATGTCCCTGCCCCAGACATTTACCAGAAAGCACAAATATCCAGCCACCCACCCACAGGCACAACCGCTAAACACCCACATTGATTTCAGCGACATCTTGGTGGTGGCAGCCACATGGTACTCGATTCCCAGCCGCCACTATTTTTCCCGGTGTGATGTCCCCGCATTACATAAGCACGTGTTACACAATATCAGCAGTGTTCTGGTCAAGGCAGTCACAGGGAAGGTCTACCTAACCACAGACACGTGGATGAGTTTCTTGCAGACAGCGATGATACATTTCCTTGACAGCACACTGGGTTAACCAGTGACGTCTGGGACAGAATGAGATGCTGGGACATCACACATCTTACCCTCACCAAGAATAGCAGGCCCAACTTCCATAAGGGTTTCAGTTTCCTCGTATTCCAGTTCCAGTCTTTCCTCCTCCTCCTCATCTACAGCGGAACTAGCCTCCCCATCACTCCCCAGCTGGGAAATCTGCAGCACTGCCTTGGTGAAGCGGCAGCATGCTTTGCTGAACCTCATCTGTTTAGGTGATAAAGCTCACAATGCAGCTGAGCTGCTGAAAGGGATAAAAGAACAAACCGATCAATGGCTCTCCATGCTGGACCTCCAACCAGGTATGGTTGTGTGCAATAATGTGCATAACTTGGTGGCGGCTTTAAAGCTCGGCAAGCTGGTACACCTTCCATGCACGGCCCACGTGCTGAACTTGGTTGCACAACGGTTTTTAAAAACATACCCTGACTTGCCTGACCCACATGCTACGGTATGCCGTGTCAGCACACATTTCGGAAAGTCATCTCAGGCTTTTGCCAGTTCAACTTCGCTGCAGCAGTGCTTTAATTTGCATTGTTACTGACTGATTTGTGACCTGCCCACATGCTGGAATTCGACCTTTCATGTGTTGGCAAGGATTAGTGAGCAGCAGAGAGCAGTCTCTGAATTCCATCTTCTCAATGCCTATCAGAGTAACACTCAGCCCACACATAACAACTGCCGAGTGGGTGTGGATTTCTGACCTATGTGAGGTTCTTCAAAACTTTGAGTACTGCACCAAGATCATGAGCACTGATGATGCTATTATCAGCATAACCATCCCGCTGCTCTGTCTATGTTTGCTGCATAATCTCAAAGAGGAAGCCTTGAATGCCGAGCAGGTGGCTATGGAGCAAGATTTTACAGTGGCTGATACCACATAGCTGAGCCTCACACAATATTCTCAGGCCACATTGGGTGATGACAAAGAACAGGAGGAGGAGGGTGGGGGGGACAGGAGTTTTTGCTCTGTGCTGCAGAGGGGACTCCCAATCCCACTTCATGCCTCTCCAGAATGGCTGGCCTGAAGAGGAAAAGGAGGTTATGCCTTGTGAGGAGGAGAGGATGGTTAGTGTTCTTCCTGGTGAGGACAATGAACATTTGACTCTTTGTAGTCTACCACACATGGCAGAGTTCATGTCCAGATGCCTTTTCCAAGACCCTTGCGTGAAAGACATTTTGTCTAACATGAAATACCGGCTGTGCACCTTCCTTGACCCATGGTACTAGGAGAAATTTGCTGCTCTAATGTCAGAGGCAAACGTCAGTTTCAGTGCATGCATGCCAGAGGGCAGTAGTGGAAGACTTGCTAAAAAGATTACCCCAGACAACACTGCTGGCAGAGGTACAGGTTCTTCTCATCCACAAGGATTTCAGGGGAGGACCACACACACCAGTTGCAACTTGGGGGGATGTCCACCAACTGGACCATTTTCATGAGACTGTCCCATCAGCAAAGGCTATCTGTGAGTGTAACTAAAACAAGGAGGGAGAAGTTGACCAAGATGATGAAGGACTACTTAAGTGACCATACCAGTGTCCTTTCTGATTCTTCAGTGCCCTTTAACTATTGGTTGTCCAAGCTGCACACTTAGCCTGACCTCCCCTTGTACGCCTTGTAGGTGCTGCCATGCCCTGCCACGAGTGTGTTGTCTGAGCGGGTTTTTAGTTCAGCAGGTGCAATCATATCGTATAGGCACACACGCCTGTCAATGAAAATTGCAGACAGGCTGACCCTTCTAAAATTGAACAAGGGCCGGATTTCCTCCAACTTCATAAGCCCTACGGATGACAGCAACATTATGTAAATGCTGGCCAAATGTTTTTTTTTTTTTAAGATGTCTTAACGTCCATCCCTTACCATCCAAAACCATTTTGTTCAGGAAATCACCTCCTCTTCTTCCTTGCTTCTGCAACAAGTACTCAGTGTTCTTCTATCTATACCCCACATGGGTAATGTTTTGTACTTTTTGAAATCTTTGCACATTGTGCAATGGTGAAACTTGTACTCTTTTTCTCTACCTCTTGTAATAACTGCAGAGTGTATTGTGATTTCACCATTACATTGTCTTTCAGCTGATCTGAGAGAGACCCCCTTGGGTTATCTTTTGAAACCTTTGCACATTGTGCAATGGTGAGACTTGTACTCTCTATCTCTACCTCTTGTAATAACTCCAAAGTATATATTGATGTCCCCATCACAGCATCTTTTAGCTGGTTTTAGAGAGATCCCTCGGCTAATTGTTTTAAACCTTTGCACATTGTGCAATGGTGAAACGTATACTCTTTACCTCTACCTCTTGTAATAACAACAAATTGTATTGTGATGTCCCCATCACAGCATCTTTTAGCTAGTGTGAGAGAGACACCTTGGATAATTTTTTCAAACTTTTGCACATTGTGCAATGGTGAAACTTGTACCCTCTAGCTCTACCTCTTGTAATTACTGCTAAATGAATTGTGAGGTCCCCATCATGGCCTATTTCAGCGTGTGTATGATACAGTCCTCTTGGGGTGATATTTGGAAACCTTTGCACATTGTGCAATGATCAAATTTCTACTCTCAGTCTCTACCTCTTGCAATAACTGCAAAGTGTATTGTGTTGTCCCCATCACTGTGTCTTTCAGCTGGTCTGAGAGAGACACCTTGGTTAATTTTTTGAAACCTTTGCACATCATACAATGGTGAAAATTGTACTCTCTAGCTCTACCTCTTGAAATACCTGCAAAGTGTATTGTGATGTCCCCATAACGGCATCTTTCAGCTGGTGTGAGAGAGACCCCTTGAGTAATTTTGTGAAACCTTTGCACATTGTGCAATGGTTAAACTTGTACTCTCTATCTCTACCTTTTGTAACAACTGCTAAGTGTATTGTGATGTCCTAATCACAGCGTCTTATAGCTGGTCTGATGCAGACCCCTTGGGGTAATTTCTTGAATCTTTTGTACATTGTGCAATGGACAAATTTATACTCTCAATCCCTATATATTCTATTATTATGTTTTTTTTATTGTGTTGCCCTTCTCACGGTTTCTTTAAGTGTGTATCTCGTAGTCTGATGTTGATTTTTGGGTCTGCACTTGGACATTTTTGAACATAAATGCATTAAAGGGAACCTGTCACCCCCCCAGGCATTTGTAACTAAAAGAGTCACTTTGTGCAGTACTAATGCTGCATTCTGACAAGGTGGCTCTTTTAGTTCAGGTCCCTGCCACTGCTGAAATAATCGTTTTTGAAATTTGTCCCTCACACCTTGAGATCACCAGGGAGGCAGGTCTTTCCCCCTTAATCCAGATGCTTCCCAGCCGTCACTCAGGGCCTCTGCACGCCGGGCGCCGCCTCATCTTCCTTTATTAGTATTCCCAGCGCCTGCGCTGTTATTTTTTTTTTCAGGCATCCGCAGTTGCGCTGCCCTTTGAACTTACAGAGCAGGCGCCGGGAATGCTAATAAAGGAAGGGGAGGTGTTCAGAGGCCATGAGTGATGGCTGAGAGGCATCTGGATTAGGGGGGAAAGACCTGCCTCCCTGGCGTTTTCGAGGTATGAGGGACAGATTTAAAAAACGATTATTTTAGCAGTGCCAGGGACCCAAACTAAAAGAGCCACCTTGTTAGAATGCAGCACTAGTGCTGCACAAGGTGGTTCTTTTAGTTACAAACACCTGGGGGGTGACACGTTCCCTTTAACCTCTTTCTGGCCTCGGACGGGATAGTATGTCCGAGGTCAAATCCCCCGCTTTGATGCAGGGCTCCGGCGGTGAGCCCGCATCAAAGCCGGGACATGTCAACTGTTTTGAACAGCTGACATGTGCCCGCAATAGCGGTGGGTGAAATCGCGATTCACCCGCTGCTATTAACTAGATAAATGCCGCTGTCAAACGCTGACAGTGGCATTTAACCAGCGCTTCCGGCCGGGCAGCCGCAAATGAGCGCATCGCTCACCCCCGTCACATGATTGGGGGTCAGCGATGCTTCTGCAGAGTAACCATAGAGGTCCTTGAGACCTCTATGGTTACTGATCCCCGGTAGCTGTGAGCGCCACCCTGTGGTCAGCGCTCATAGCACACCGGCATTTCTGCTGCATAGCAGCGATCTGATGATCGCTGCTATGTAGCAGAGCCGATCGCGTTGTGCCAGCTTCTAGCCTCCTATGAGGGCTATTGAAGACTGGCAAAAGTAGGAAAAAAAAGTTTAAAAAAATGAGAAAAAAATAAAAAAAATATTAAAGTTTAAATCACACCCCTTTCGCCCCATTCAAAATAAATCAATAAAAAAATCAAACCTACACATATTTGGTATCGCCGCGTTCAGAATCACCCAATCTATCAATAAAAAAAGGACTAACCTGATCGCTAAACGGCGTAGCGAAAAAATTTTGAAACGCCAGAATTACGTTTTTTTGGTCGCCACAACATTGCATTAAAATGCAATAACGGGCGATCAAAAGAACGTATCTGCACCAAAGTGCTATCATTAAAAACGCCACATCAGCATGCAAAAAATAAGCCCTAACCCGACACCAGATCATGGTGATTTTTTTAGCAAAGTTTGGATTTTTTTTTTCACCACTTAGATAAAAGAGAACCTACCCATGTTTGGTGTCTATAAACTCATATTGACCTGTAGAATCATAATGGCAGGTCAGTTTTAGCATTTAGTGAATCTAGTAAAAAAGCCAATCAAAAAACAAGTGTGAGATTGCACTTTTTTTGCAATTTTACCGCACTTGGAATTTTTTTCCTGTTTTCTAGTACACGACATGCTAAAACCAATGATGTCGTTCAAAAGGACAACTTGTTTCACAAAAAATAAGCCCTCACATGGCCATATTGACGGAAAAATAAAAAAGTTATGGCTCTGGGAAGAAGGGGAGCAAAAAACGAACACGGAAAAATGGAAAATCTCAAGGTCATGAAGGGGTTAATATGTTCAACACAATCTTTCAGGTTTCAGCTTTACACAGAATAATAATCTGAGCAATGAAACATGTTCTATATATACTGCTAGTTTGAAAATCTTACCCACACATTCCTTTATAAAGGTAAATTCGACATAATACCTCTGTTAGCATATGCCATACACTCCTATACGCAGCACCCCAGTAGGTGGGTGGAACGCCTGGGTACAAAATCTGTATCTGACAGTGAAACCAGTGGCCCTGCTGTCCAAGAAGGAGGCGCTGATACTTTCTGTCCACAACCTGCAATTGCACAGGCACAACAGTCAGCAACCACGTACAGTTCGTTGTCCCAGTGAAGCGTTGAGTTGTACCCTGTCAGCATATATCTGTTTACAAATTGTTAGTTAGACAAGGCATACACATTTGTTAGCAACTTATATTGTCCAGTGCTGAACAAAGACCATTGCTGACTTTTCCACGATCCTAAATGAGACTTCTGTCTCTTTATTAAACTGTTGCTTCCCATACATTTTCTAAATGTGGGTCCTTACAAAAAATGGTGGTGGGATATTGGCCAGTTTCTGTATATTTTAAACATGTGTAAGAGACTGGGTTAATATGCTCTACAGAGCTATTCAGGATGCATCTTTACACATATTGGAACATGGTCATTGCCACACTAAGGCCGGTTTCACACTTGCGTATGGAGCAGCTGCGGACTTCCTCCGTGAAGCCCCGCCCTTCACCGCTAGCTCCACCTACTTCTGCATGCGGCCGGCATGCGGCCTGTGCACCTATATTTAACATTAGGTACGCAGGTCGTGCGGCTGTATGCTGTGGCTGCCGCATGCAGCGTTTTGACGCTGCAGCTACCAGCGTAGGACGCAGCCTGTAGCATTTTTTTTTTTATCTGCAGCGTCAAAACTCCGCATGCGGCACCATCCGCATACTGCGGCAGGACTTGCGTACCTAATGTTAAATATAGGTACACAGGCCGCATGCAGAAGTAGGCGGAGCTAGCAGCGGAGGTGCGGGGGGTGGGGCTTCACGGAGGAAGTCCGCAGCCCGCCGCAGATCAGGTAAACGCTAGTGTGAAACTAGCCTAAGGCCTTTACCTGAGCTCTGTAGCACTGCTTGTCACCTGAATAATACACTCCACAGACCTTGATAATCTCTGGAAGATATCCTGTAATTACTCCATTGTTGCTCAAAACCATGCAAAAGATACATACTGCCTGGTTGGGTAGTTTCCAGAAGAAGTGGGTAAGTTTGTGCAAATTGGTCAATGGCACTCCTGTCTCTTTTCCTTGAGGAGGCTGCTTCCAAGTAAAATGAGGCTTGTACATGTTCCTGACATGGGTTTCAGACCTGACAGACTGACAATAGAGGCCCTCGCTAGCTTACACTGTATTCAAAATTAAATTCTAATGCTTTTGGTGTGTGTATGAATCCAATTTCCGGTCAGTGATCATACAGCTTCCCCAATTCCTGTATTATATTCACCTTACAGCGGCTTCACCCGCTATGACAGTTGTTCCATTGGGATCCGGTGGCAAAAATGCACTGTTGAGCTTACAAAACACAGGTTTCACAGCACCTGCTGGCCCTCTCAAAATGTGAAGGAGGGCCGCATAATGACATGGCAGTGGATGTGGTGGTGGTGGTGGCGAGTGAAGCCCAAAATTCAAATGGGCATGTTTGAAATTGCATTGTAAAGGGATAGAGAATATGTATTCCACTATCTTGCTAACTATTTGGCATGAGAGAGGGACCTCCCAAATGTAGGAGTGAGAGCTCTCCTAAATGTATGATATAGGGCCACCTGAGGGCCCTTACCAAACTCAAGTTTCACGGCACCTGCTGGCACTCTGCAAATTGTCAGTGAGTGCCGCATAATGACATGGAGGTGGACATGGTGGTGATGATGGGCAAAACCCAAAATTCAAATGGGCATGTTTGAAATGGCATTGTAAAGGGATGGTGAATATGTATTCCACTATCTTGCTAACTATTTGACATGAGGGAGGGACTAAATTCAAAAAATCACAGCGTAGCAAATATAAGTGCCTTAAAATAAAATTAATCACCGACAAATAGCACTATTTAACATAAAGTAATTGACCCTATTAAAACTTAACATTTACTAGTACTTAACAATAAAAAGGATAATACCACATACATGACCAAAAAACACTCGTATGACCGCAAAAAAAGTTACAGGGGGCACACAATCCCTAAAGGGCACCTATCTGTATCCTACCTTACCGCAGAGGTTGGTTGGCACCCTAAAACCTGCGCAATGGCGTCCCCGCTCAACGTCGGCTCACACTACTGGCCCTATAAGCCCCTACCGTGCATGAATATATTCAGTCAGCAGGCCATACAAACAGACAAGAAATAATGTCACCAAAAAGGAACCTTCAAATGCAGAACCTGTGCAAAAATGTGCTAATAAATACTGCACATACAAAAAATATTGCACATATCCCTATTGGCCCATAATAAGCTTTAGCCAATAAAAAAAACCTATATTTTACCTAGATCCGATCTGCCTATCTGCGGGGGTTGGCACCCTAAAGTCCTGCGCACATGGTGCCCCCGCTCCCGTCGTCTCACCCTAATGCACCCTAAGATATAATAGGGGTACTTATAAACAATAACTGGACAGGAAAAAGGACCCCCAATAGATCCAGGCATATAAAACGGTATCCAGAAACAATACATATAAAGGTACCCTCAGTGGCATTCAATAAAACAACTCCAATATACCAAGTATGCTTAACTCGACGCGTTTCCCCTATATCGGTTCATCAGGAGACATACTAACATAGTCATTAGGTATATCTTATCTGAATACAAATCGGGGATGATTCACACTGGAGCGGTGTGCCCTCCGTTGCAGTGGGGAGCAATGTCCATCCTAGAACTTCCGGTAATTATTAGCTTCATGGTCAGTATGCTCACCGGACTTATATCTCTTCGCGCGCGGGCTGTGACCCCCGCCCGCTATCACTTCTGGGTTAGAAACCTTGATTGTTATGCGCAATCTCATACACTAAACATGAGACGCAGATGCGTTCCATCGTGCACATGCGCCATGCACAGTCAAAATGCTAAGCACAGCGCAAGCGCCGCCAACCACCGCACTACGCCGGACCTTAAAATAAGGCTAGTTTATTCCTATGTGCATGAGACGCAGATGTGTTACATCGTGCGCAAGCGCCATGAACCCATTTTTCAGTCAATATAATAAGCACAGCGTAAGTACCGTAATCCATTGTACCACGCCAGGCCTTGAATAGGGGGTAGTTTATCCCTACATGCGGTAGCATCAATGGGCGCTACTATTACGCCTTCTAATTACAAACAAGATCTAATAATAACTAAAGAGACATACTATAATACACCACCCTTCACCCCTAACAAGATCATGTATAAATATAGATGCAAAAATAGATGCAATTACATTATAGATAATGACCAAAAACCTATTACGGAACAATGGGTCAAAGGATTAAAAAACTATGCGGAACTTTTTCAAGGGAATGCACGGACCATAGCGGTCACACAAAGCAGCCAAAATGTAACTGATCATTCAGGCCCTTTGGTTTAATACTGTAAGAGTAAAGTCCGGTGAGATAAAAGTCCGGTGAGCAAACTGACCATGAAGCTAATAATTACCGGCAGTTCTAGGATGGACATTGCTCCCCACTGCAACGGAGGGCACACCGCTCCAGTGTGAATCATCCCTGATTTGTATTCAGATAAGTTATACCTAATGACTATGTTAGTATGTCTCCTGATGAACCGATATAGGGGAAACGCGTCGAGTTAAGCATACGAGTTAAGCATACTTGGTATATTGGAGTTGTTTTATTGAATGCCACTGAGGGTACCTTTATATGTATTGTTTCTGGATACCGTTTTTATATGCCTGGATCTATTGGGGGTCCTTTTTCCTGTCCAGTTATTGTTTATAAGTACCCCTATTATATCTTAGGGTGCATTAGGGTGAGACGACGGGAGCGGGGGCGCCATGTCGCAGGACTTTAGGGTGCCAACCCCCGCAGATAGGCAGATCGGATCTGGGTAAAATTTAGGTTTTTTTATTGGCTAAAGCTTATTATGGGCCAATAGGGATATGTGCAATATTTTTTGTATGTGCAGTATTTATTAGCACATTTTTGCACAGGTTCTGCATTTGAAGGTTCCTTTTTGGTGACATTATTTCTTGTCTGTTTGTATGGCCTGCTGACTGACTATATTCATGCTCGATAGGGGCTTATAGGGCCAGTAGGGCGAGCCTACGTTGAGCGGGGGCGCCATTGCGCAGGTTTTAGGGTGCCAACCTCTGCGGTAAGGTAGGATACAGATAGGTGCCCTTTAGGGATTGTGTGCACCCTGTAACTTTTTTTGCGGTCATACGAGTGTTTTTTGGTCATGTATGTGGTATTGTCCTTTTTATTGTTAAGTACTAGTAAATGTTAAGTTTTAATAGGGTCAATTACTTTATGTTAAATAGTGCTATTTGTCGGTGATTTATGAGGGAGGGACCTCTCAAATGTTAAAGGAAAAACTGAATCCAAAAAGCTACGCGTGCTGATATGCAAATGGGGAGGTATATATATAAATATTTTGTTTTTTATTTTACATTATATACATGTAATTATGAAGGAAAAATGTTTCTCAGCATTTTTCTCTTTATAAAAACATTTTTGGTTTGGTTTGGTTTGGTAGGTCTTTTTAAAAATCCCTAAACCCGGCACAATAGTCTAACAACATTATTCCCAGATACCATATGTGAGTCAGAAATGCATGCAGGCACCTTCTCCATACTATTCCCATTTAGTTTTAGCTCTTTTCCATCCATTTCAGATTTTTTCCAATGCCCCCAGACCTGTTTGTTGGGTCTAGCAGTAAAATATTTGGCTTTCCCATTGACTTGCACTGGATTCATTATTCGGTACGAATACACAGATATCAGAAATTATTTGTGCCGATTTTCCAGAAACTGAATATTTCACTATTCGCTCACCGCTACTATTTACCTTTCAATTGCCATTGTATCCATCTTGCTTTTGTTGCACGGCTCTTGGATTATGATGGGCAGCGACAGTAGTGTCTTCCATTTGTCATGCCATATAGATCTTCTACCATGGATGTATTATGTATTCTACATTTAAAATACACTCTATTCTTCTGTGTACTGTGGGGTCCTGTAAAGTAGTCTGTCAGCCCAATTTTATCTTCTGCCATCTACATCAAAACTGCTTAATATGATTGTTTTTATATCATTGATCTGTTAGCTGGTGTCTAGCAGAGATCAACAGTCCTACTCTCCATTCTGCTGGCGGCACAACAGAGCTAGTGCACATAGGGCTGAGCTGTATTTGATGCCTACTGCTGACAGATCACTGATGTGAACCTGCAAATGCCACTCTGCCCATCCATATAACAAAGGATTATCTTTTACTATGATGTGGTAGATAACGGAAGATAAAGTCCTTCAGGCTGAATTGTGTACGGAATCATAAAGTCCACAGAGGAATAAAGTAGATTCTAAACATTGATGAGCTTGACGATGGATCAAATATTTGTGGGGATGCAGTTGAGCTGACCACCGAGCTGTGTTGGAATCCTGTCCTATTTTACACTTTCCTCCAACTTCCAGCACAGCTTAGTCATAAATTCAGAGAGGTGGTGCTAGTCAGGATCACATGGAGAGGGAGGGATCTGCAGTACTCGTGAGAAGCAAGGTGCTTCTGGGAAATATAATTTTAGCTGTGAGGGCAATGATCACCATTCAACTATTTGAGGCTAATAGCAAAGTGAAGCAGATTGAGATGATAAAAAACACAATGGTGCAAGAAATGCGTTTTTTTGGAAACAAATGTAATTATGAGAATAACCCTTTATTTGCTATTCTCATAGAAGTTTTCTCATTACAAAAGTTATTGCATATTGCTTGAATATGCCATCAATTTTGATTGGCTTCAGCTAGATAATTACAGCATAACTCAATCAATTAAAAGGCAATCAGACCCCCCCAGTGGTGAGAAAGTGATGACATATCCTAATTTTATGCCATTCCGTTTTGCGATGCTATAAAAGTATTCGATTTATATATGGGAATAATATTTTCAGTGTTTTAATCAGTTCAGTTTCACAATTTTGTGCATTTTCGGGACAGTTAACAGTTAAGCAAAGAACAACATCTATTGATATCTTACGGAACACATTCTATACCATTGTCTCCTTTATCCCAGTGTTCATGTTTGCCAGACATTGTAAATGCTGATTCACAGGTATTGTAATGTTATTATTGGAAGTCTTCTCTCCCACTGGGTTAGTTTTGCAACAATACTGAGCTTTCTTTTCCTGCCTTCCTGGAACAGCTCACTCAAGCAGCCAGCAAGGTGACTGCAAATGTCTTATTAGTCTCAGCTGTCTTTTCTCCACAGATAGTGACAGATAGTGACAGATTCTTGCTATTGTCACTACGAATCATGGTGCCGAATAGCTCCTTTTTATTCATTCTACCACACTGTAATACACATGCAAATATGCGTCTGAATGGAAAAAAATATATTTTATATTTTTACTTGGCGAGTTGTCAATGGCTGTGTTACAAGTGTTCGCCTGTGGCATTCAGAGCTCTAATAATTCATTGGCTAACATCTTTCAATTACCAAGAGGCAATGTCTGGTAGTAATCAAACAATTACATCCTTATATTGAAGGCTGCATAAATGTGAGTGTGTGTTCTTAATATGTACATAATGAACATTTGCATTTTGTAAGCGCTTTTTAAAGGGTCTTTTGTAAGCATTTATTCTTTGACCTCGTCTTGTACAGCCATGTACTTAAACGCCTTCATTAAGACTCACCACTAACTATTCAAAGGTAACTGAAGACATTTTAAACTTTTTGCAAACAGCAGTAAAAGTCTTGTCTTTGTAAGGCAGCTAAAAAAAGTATTTGCAAGACTGGGACAGTGTTTTCATAATACATTTTTGTTAGTAAAATAAACATTTGGGCATCTCGGACTGCTTCCTTAGTTGGTTCATGGTAGGTGGGCAAACTCATATGTATGAAAGATTCTCTTTGTACCTACTATGGGATGTCCTATTCAATGATTGATCACACAAACCCACTTAGTGACTGGAAAACAGTTTTAGAAAATGTCTGCTAAAGATTTTTCATGTTCTGGAAGGGACTGAGAATCGGTGGTGTTACATTCTTCTGCTGTTGTATCTTTGGGATCCGAGCGAAAACATGCAAACCATATGTGTGATTTTAGCTAATAAAAAAAGATGCCAAGCTCAGTGGCATAACTAGTTGCATCCAGGATGTAATTGCACATATGGTCATTTACTTTAATCATTGAACTTAACCAGTTAAGGTAAACATATAATATGTATAGGTGTTAATGCGTTCTTCATAAATACTTGACACCTAAAGAGTTTGCAGAGGATCAAGTTTGAGTCTAATTTCCTGAAAGTTTCACGTAAATTCAAACATTTTAAAATTTGATTTGCGGTTCACAAATAAAAAAAAAATCTTGCCTGGTACCATTTCCCACACTGCTGAAACGTCAGAGAGTGTACTGGTGTCATTTTGTGAGGACCTCTCCATAATGCCCTGCTGTTATGACATCTAGCGGATTATCAAATCTGGCACAGTGGTGATCAGTACCGGGACCATCACTAATTAGTGGTTCACAGTGGAACAAATTTTGTACAGCAGAGTCGTTTTCCATCTCCAGAGTCACTGGTTAAGTCTCTACATCTCCTACAGAGTGTAAGCTCTTATGGTCAATGGGGTCTTCTCTCGCTACTGTAGAGTGTAAGCTCTTATGATCTCTCTATCCTCAGCAGGGTCCTCTCTTCCTCTCTCACCTCAATGGGGTCCTCTCTCTTCTGTAGAATGTATGCTCTTATTATCAGTGTGGTCCTTTCTCTCTTTCTCTCACTTTCCCCTCAGAGGGGTCATCGCTGTTATGATCTCTCTCTTTACTTGGCAAAGACCTTTCTCTTTCTTTCTCTCTCTTGTGTAGAGTGTAAGCTCTTTTGACCATCAGGGTCTTCTCTCTGTAAAGTGTAAATTCTTATTGGTCAGCACAGTCCTATTTCTCTCTCTCTCTTCTAGAGAGAGAGTACTCTTTTAATCAGTGTTGTCCTATCTCTCCTGTAGCGTGTAAGCTCTTATGATCATCATGGTCCACTCTCTCACTCTTCTGTACTGTGTACGCTCTCCTCTACCCTATGTGTATTTTTCTAGCAATTTTAAGCTTCCAGTGCTGACATTCATGTTAATTTATTAGCTGCAAATGCATTTTTGGGGAAACACTCACAAGTGCTTATCTGAGCAAGCAAAAACACTCCTCTCCTGCATGAGCACCTTGACAAAGCAGTATTTAGGCCCAAGAGTAAGTCTAGGAGCTTTGCCCATGAGCTCATGCAGGAGAGAGAACTTGGTGCAGATCTGTTGAGGTCTAGCTCCTGAGACCCCTACTGATTACTCAAATCAACAGGGGTCTCAGGAGCCAGACCTCAACAGATCTTCACCACATTTAGGGGACATATATATATATATATATATATATATATATATATATATATATATATATATACTAGATTGTGGCCCGATTCTAATGCATCGGGTATTCTAGAATATGCATGTCCCCGTAGTATATGGACAATGATGATTCCAGAATTCGCGGCAGACTGTGCCCGTCGCTGATTGGTCGAGGCAACCTTTATGACATCATCATCGCCATGGCAACCATTATGACATCTACGTCGATACTGTGCCCGTCGCTCATTGGTCGAGGCCTGGCGGCCTCGACCAATCAGAGACGCGGGATTTCTACGTCGATACTGTGCCCGTTGCTGATTGATCGAGGCCCAGGTGGCCTCGACCAATCAGAGACGCGGGATTTCCAGGACAGACAGAAAAACCCTTAGACAATTATATATATAGATAGATTATACTTCTCAAAAATATTTTTTTTCATAAAACTTACAGTAATAGATGAAATGAAGGTTCTTAGCGCATAAATTGACCAATTCATGTATGCCCATCAACCACGGCAAGGTGACCTTCCCTCTAATGGGTCCTACTCTACTGTACATGCCACTTTTGGGCCACCAGCCTACAACTATGGACAAAACAGGTCACTCTCGGGCTAAGACCACAATTTATGGGCAATTTATTGCCGCAATGCATTCTTAGGACCGGAGCGCGGATATGGGATATGGTGCCCACACTACTATATACTATGTAGGCTGTGTTATATACTGCGTGGGCTGTTTTATATACTGCGCGGGCTGTGTTTTATACTGCATGGGCTTTGCTATATACTGCGTGGGCTGTGTTATATACTGCTGTGTCATATACTATGTGGGCTGTGTTATATACTGCATGGGCTGTGTTATATACTACGTGGGCTGTTATATACTACGTGGCTGTGTTATATACTATGTGCCTGTGCAATATACTACGTGGCTGTGTTATATATACTATGTGCGCTGTGTTATACACTACATGGCTGTGTTATATACTGTGTGGGCTGTGTTATATACTGTGTGGGCTGTGTTGTACACTGCTGTGTTATCTACTATGTGGCCTGTGTTATATACCACGTGGGCTGTGCTATATATTATGTGGCTGTTTTATATACTACGTAGGCCGTGTAATATACTACGTGGCAGTGTTATATACTACGTGGCTGTGTTATTTACTGCATGGGCTTTGTTATATACTGCGTGGGCTGTGTTATATACTACATGGGCTGTGTTATATACTGCATGGGCTGTGTTATATACTGCGTGGGCTGTGTTATATAGTGTGTGGGCTGTGTTATGTACTGCGTGGGCTGTGCTATATACTGTGTGGCTGTGCAATATACTATGTGGGCTGTGTTATATACTGCGTGGCTGTGCAATACACTACATGGGCTGTGTTATATAGTACGTGGCCTGTGTTATATACTACATGGGCTGTGCTATATACTACGTGCCTGTGCAATATACTATGAGGCTATGCTATATACTACATGGGGTGTGTTATATACTACATGGGCTGTGCTATATACTACGTGCCTGTGCAATATACTATGAGGCTATGCTATATGCTACATGGGGTGTGTTATATACTACGTGGCTGTACATTCTAGAATACTCGATGCATTAGAATCGGATCACCATCTAGTATTGAATATTAGTCTACATGGCCTAGATCCGTACACATGTGCTGCTGTGTTCTTTTTTGTCTATATATATATATATATATATATATATATATATATATATATATATATATATATATATATATATATATATGTGTGTGTGTGTTAAAATGATAGCGACCTTTATATTTTTTCATTTTTTGCAATTCTTGTTTCATTCATATAGCAGTGTGAAGGTTTATTTTTTGCTGGTCTAGGTGTATTTTCAGTTGCATCATTTTTGGATACATACAATTTATTATTTAGCTTTTTATTTTTTTTGAGGGAGGAGAGAATGAAGAAAAAATTGGCTATTGTTTTTGATGATTTACCATGTGGTAAAATAACATGTTAACCTTATAAGCAATAGAGTGTTATCTGAAGTAAAAAGAGGAAAAATTGAAGCGTTATCTAAGTGTAGTGGTGAAAATGATTATATTATAGCTGATTATGGGTGAGAGATAAATCGTGCTCACCTGATGAGGTTGTGAAAATAGGCACAACGCTGTCACCAAGAGGATAGGGATTTCTTTTTATTTCAAGCTTTATTGGACTATTTCTGCATATTTTGGATTCCCTGTCCTCTTGGTGGAAGCACCTACACTTGGTTTTATATTTTTTCGTATGTTAACTTTATTGTGTTGGTTGGTAGGCTTAAGGCCCCGTCTCACTTAGCGATTTACCAACGATCACGACCAGCGATACGACCTGGCCGTGATCGTTGGTAAGTCGCTGTGTGGTTGCTGGGGAGCTGTCACACAGACAGCTCTCTCCAGCGACCAACGATCAGGGGAACGACTTCGGCATCGTTGAAACTGTCTTCAACGATGCCGAAGTCCCCCTGCAGCACCCGGGTAACCAGGGTAAACATCGGGTTACTAAGCGCAGGGCCGCGCTTAGTAACCCGATGTTTACCCTGGTTACCAAAAAAAACAAACCGTACATACTCACCTTTCGGTGTCCAGGTCCCTTGCCGTCTGCTTCCTGCTCTGACTGAGCAGCCGTACAGCGAGAGCGCAGCGGTGACGTCACTGCTGTGCTCTCACTTCTCACTGTACGGCCGGCAGTCAGTGAGAGCAGGAAGCAGACGGCAAGGGACCTGACGGACATCAGAAGGCGAGTATGTACTGTTTGTTTTTTTTTTACATTTACGCTGGTAACCAGGGTAAACATCGGGTTACTAAGCGCGGCCCTGCGCTTAGTAACCCAATGTTTACCCTGGTTACCAGTGAAGACATCGCTGGATCGCTGTCACACACACCGATTCAGCGATGTCAGCGGGGCCTCAACGACCAAAAAAAGGTCCAGGCCATTCCGACACGACCAGCGATCTCGCAGCAGGGGCCTGATCGCTGGTACGTGTCACACATAGCGAGATCGCTATGGAGGTCGCTGTTGCGTCACAAAACTTGTGACTCAGCAGCGATCTCGCTAGCGATCTCGCTATGTGAGACGGGGCCTTTAGGCTGACTCATGGAGAGAAGGTGAATTCCCCCGTGGACCCCGATGCTTTAGATTCCCACAACCCCTTACACCATTACATGACAAATGCTTGGCATTGCACATTTAAAGTGATTCTCCAGGAAGTGAAAAGATAAATGACTAAGTGAAATGTGATTATAAATAAATTCCTAAATACATATAATTAGCAATTATGATCATTTTAGCGGCAAAAAAAAAGAATTTTAGAAACTTGATTCCATCTCACCCAATTGCTCTATACTCATCCACCTGGGGCTCAGACACCGGCCTCGCCTTGGCCTCACATCAAGGAAAATAGAAAAAATTGGAGTCAGGCTCAACAGGACTGGATTTTCCTTTTCTTTTTAGTTTTCAAAAGAAATTATAGTCCATACAAAACAAAAATGTGCATGGTCGTCAAGACCCAGTCGACATGTTTCGACTGCACTAGACAGTCTTACTCATGAGCAGAGCAGATGTTTTTATTTATAGGATTTTGTGGTTTGCATAATATTTTTATTTTGTTGTATTTTTTATGGAAGTGCGTCAACAAAAAAGCTGTAAATCTGATAGGGTTTTTTCCCATGTTTGATGTACGGATGAAATAATTTTATATTTTCATAGATTGGACTTTTTTGGAGATATGTTTTTTTTCGTTCCTCCTTCTACCATTCTAACCCATCTGCTCTTTGCAATTGCATGATTTAAAGGGAAATTGTCACCACCAAAAACAGTTTACTTGTAGATATAGTGGTATTCTCCAAGAAAACACCATTTATATCATGTTCAGCCGATTTACTGGATACTTGGTTACAGAAAGAAAATTAAACTATACTCATCCTGCAACCGCTCTCTTCTGGCCATTTTGGTGGTGCAGGAGACTGTTACAGACACCATTCACTACACAGCGAAGTTTTATCATTGCTCTTGCTCTGTAGCATATGGGTGCAAATCAGGCTGTCAGTTAAAGTACAGCAGGAGTGATTATTCTCACTGTGTAGTGTGCAGTGACTGTAACAGCTCCCTGCACCGTCCCAATGACTGAAAGCGAGCAGCTGCAGAGGGAATAAAACTTCATTTTCTCTCTGTAACCGTGCTTCCAGTAAATCAGCTGTACATGATTTAAACACTATTTAGCTGCAGATCATCCTTATATCTGCAGGTGAAAAGCTGCATATATGAAACAGGCTCTACTCCTGAACCCGCTCAATGCTCTCTTCAGCGACCTGTGACGAAAATGTATGTCACAGGTCTGTAAGGGGATAATGTAATATATAGACTAAGTGCACAGCATTTCATCATTTGTTTAACAAACTGCTCATTTTATTACTCTGAAGGAGAAAGCAGACCCTTCAGAGTCTGCTCCATGAGCCCCACCATTTCAGCATCACTTCAGGGGCCCCAACACCACCATGCCATAGCTTCTTGCTGCTAAATCAGGTGCTTGAGCGCCATTCTTCCTTGCTTATTCATTGAATCCATTTTTACTGCATTAACATGTTGCAAGGTACTGACAGCTTATACAGTAGTCCTTATGACCTTTTTATTTTTCCATCTATCTTGATCTGTAACATTTTAGGTGCCGTATTCTTGCAATTTCTTCGCTTGTTTTATTTAGACTTTTTGTGCTCATGTATTTTACCATCTTTACTGAGCTGTGCCTTTATTTACGTTCCCTAAAATGTCTTCCTTGTGTTATTTGCACCTAGCCTAATTTGCTTCATTAGTACTCATCTAGTATTGAGATACTGGAGGGTTATTTATATTAGGAAATTGGCTCTGATTAATGGTAAAAGCACGTTCTATATATTTAGAGCAATATCAGTTTGGGTAGGGTTGCTTTTGTCTCTGTATTAGGAGGACTTTGTTAATGAGGACTATCTTTTCTATACTATCTACTAGTTATTGTTACATTCTTTTGGCTAGTTTATCATCTATACATTTTGCCGTTGAGCTGTGGTCCCTTTTTAAAGGCAGGGGCCTGAAGTTATGTAATGTCTAGTGATGAGCGAATATACTCGTTACTCGAGATTTCCCGAGCACGCTTGGGTGTCCTCCGAGTATTTTTTAGTGCTCAGAAATTTAGTTTTTATTGCCGCAGCTGAATGATTTACATCTGTTAGCCAGCTTGATTACATGTGGGGATTCCCTAGCAACCAGGCAACCCCCACATGTATTTATGCTGGCTATTAGATGTAAATCATTCAGCTGCGGCAATAAAAACTAAATTTTCGAGCACTAAAAAATACTGAGAGGATACCCCAGCGTGCTCGGGAAATCTCGAGTAGCGAGTATATTCGCTCATCACTAGTAATGTCACTTTAAAACAAAAATGGTCAGAGGTAAGAACCAATCATTAAACACTTGGATGGATGTAAGTGCAGTCACCTCTCCATTCAAAAGTATGGCAAATATATTAGCCAGGAACTTTCAATCAAGGGACAGGAGGTATTTGCATTTACTGCAGCTGTATAATGAACCCCCAGAATTAAACAAATTAATGTTAATTAAAAGGGTCCTTGGCACCATTGTCCAACACCGTTGCTCAGCAGAAATGACACAATAAAAAATATACATAGCTTTTTGTGGTTCAGTACTTTTGCACAAAAGACATATTTGATGGAAAGCGCCATTTTTGCTTTCCTGCATTCTGAAAGCTAACACTGTACAGGATGATTCAAAAAAGTAAGGTGCAAAATTATAGTCTTAGTATTAATTTACACTGTTAATGTTCAAGTGATTTCCACTGGTGACAGAGCAGATGTCTGGGCGATAGTTCAGTTTTGTCCAAATGCGTGCCAATATATCTCTGGCTATCGACACCAATGTTTCAGTGATGAATTGACGCAGGTCGATTCATCAATGTTGTATTGGTCTCCACAATCAAGGACTCTTTGTACTTGCCCTCTCTCCCCCCAGCCAACGCACAAGAACGATCTGAGACAATGGAAATCACTTGGGACATTTGCAGGATACAGATAAAACTTGGATATATAGTGTGTCTTTTATGGTAATAAATTTATATTATGTTCTCTAAGGTTGGAATACTGAGGCTATAATTCTGCACTATATTTTTGAATTATTATTATTTATTATTATAGCGCCATTTATCCATGGCACTTTACATGTGAATCACACTGTATAATTTTTCCATCAGTGAAGCCAAATGAGGGATTTTTTTTTTGCAGAAAAAGTTTTTGCTTTTGTTAGCACCATTTTGAGATACAGTGCCTTAAAGAAGTATTTACACCCCTTAAACTTTTCCAAATATTTTCACATTACACTCACAAACTTAAATGTATTTTCTTGGGATTTCTGTAATATACCAACACAAAGTAGCAAAAGAAAATTAGAAAGTATTTGTAAATTGTAAAGGAAATGATATGGGTTTTCTAAGTATTTTAAAAATATAAATCTGATAATTGTAACATGTATTCATCCTATAGTAGTCTGATACCCCTAAATAAAGTCCTAAGTGACCAATTGTCTCCAAAAGTCACATAATTAGTTAATTGAGTACCCCAGTGTGTAATTTATTCTCAATATAGCTACAGTTGTACTTTGAAGGCCTCTGAGGTTTGCTTAAGAACACTAGGGATCAAAAACATCATAAAAAGCAAGGAAACCACCAGACAGGTTAGGGATAAATTTGTGAAGAATAAAACAGGGTTAGTGTTAGGGTTGGCGGAACGCACCGAATATATATATATATATATATATATATATATATATATATATGTATATATACACTCACTGGCCACTGGCCACTTTATTAGGTACACCTGTCCAACTTCTTGTTAACACTTAATTTCTAATCAGCCAATCACATGGCGGCAACTCAGTGCATTTAGGCATGTAGGCATGGTCAAGACAATCTCCTGCAGTTCAAACCGAGCATCAGTATGGGGAAGAAAGGTGATTTGAGTGCCTTTGAACGTGGCATGGTTGTTGGTGCCAGAAGGGCTGGTCTGAGTATTTCAGAAACTGCTGATCTATTGGGATTTTCACGCACAACCATCTCTAGGGTTTACAGAGAATGGTCCGAAAAAGAAAAAAAATCCAGTGAGCGGCAGTTCTGTGGGCGGAAATGCCTTGTTGATGCCAGAGGTCAGAGGAGAATGGGCAGACTGGTTCGAGCTGATAGAAAGGCAACAGTGACTCAAATCGCCACCCGTTACAACCAAGGTAGGCCTAAGAGCATCTCTGAACGCACAGTGCGTCGAACTTTGAGGCAGATGGGCTACAGCAGCAGAAGACCACACCGGGTACCACTCCTTTCAGCTAAGAACAGGAAACTGAGGCTACAATTTGTACAAGCTCATCGAAATTGGACAGTAGAAGATTGGAAAAACGTTGCTTGGTCTGATGAGTCTCGATTTCTGCTGCGACATTCGGATGGTAGGGTCAGAATTTGGCGTAAACAACATGAAAGCATGGATCCATCCTGCCTTGTATGGAGCATCTTTGGGATGTGCAGCCGACAAATCTGCGGCAACTGTGTGATGCCATCATGTCAATATGGACCAAAATCTCTGAGGAATGCTTCCAGCGCCTTGTTGAATCTATGCCACGAAGAATTGAGGCAGTTCTGAAGGCAAAAGGGGTTCCAACCCGTTACTAGCATGGTGTACCTAATAAAGTGGCCGGTGAGTGTATATATATACATATATATATATATATATATATGAGACAGGCAGGCACTGGGATCGTGTTCCTGCCAGCACTTGCCAGCATTTGGGGTGATGTACTCTCTAGATATGTACCGTTTCTTTGTTATACGCACCGGTCTGGCATTGTCCAATGCAATATGTGATATTATGTGTGTACTTACTTCTATCTGTATATAATTGTGGGTACATCTTATGCCCCTCTTAGTTTTGTTAGCAATACTCTTTGGTAATTTGTATTATTTCCTATAGTTCATACATTATACAGTTTGGTGGGTCCAGTTCTCAGTGCCCTTTTATTTCTTGTTGGGTGATTCTGTTGTCACCACTGTCTCCTTGCCCTCCACAAATAAAGCAATTTTATCTTAGACCATAGGTTGTCATTTAGATTTATTCCTCCCCCTTGTCTGTATGTTTTTCTGATAACCGATCACATCTTGAATCCATGGCAAACATCCATTCTAGGTACTAATTATCTTTATGTCCTTTTACTTATGCACATTTTCCCAGATGTTGTACTATATATATAATTTTTTGCCCCTGGTTACCCCTTTTGTTTCTCATATATATGAGGCAGTAGGTGCGTTCGCAACCCGGGGTCCACCGTGCAGGAGAGAAACCTGCTGCTAGTAACAGGCGGTACTATATGGCGGTATAAGCAAACTCTGTTACTTCACAGATTCACTACAAAAAGAGAATGCCGTGCCCTGTTAACCTCACAGGAGATCACAGCTACCTAATAGAGCCAACAGTGGTCATGCAGTCAGAATAGCACACAAGCAAATCCTCTCGGGTGGAGCCGGAATTCTAATGGCTATATGTCAGCCCTGAATCCACATACAGAAAACTCCTCACCGGAGGTGCCGGTATTCTAGGGGCTTAATTCAGCCAAACCCTGACCACATACAACCATGACCACACTGGCGCTGAGCCCATAACATAGGTTTGATACTAGCGCATGGCCGTGCGGCCATGCAAATCTTTTATAGTTTTAGCACTCAAGGACCTTCCTAGTGGTCCGACAGAAATCTCTTCAGGACCTGCGGATGTGACCCCCGACCTCCAATGGGAGGTCGTCCCGTGGGCATGCCCAGTATGGGAAAAGCAGGACTTAGTCCCAGAAAGATCTGCTCACTGCTGATCAGCGCTGGCTACAAAGGCAGAGCCTGGAAGAACAGTAGTAACCAGTCGCCCAGTATCAACCTGAGTCAGACGCTGGGACTGACGTCTCTGCTGAGCAGGCTCCACTGCGGCTGGAGAGGAATGGGAGACTGCAGCGGAGAAGGTTCAAGATTCCCCCTGTGCAGAGGCGGGAACTCGACACCTAACAGTTAGGTTATAAAAAATAGCCCAAGCTCTGAACATCTCATGAAGCACTGTTCAGTCCATCATCCACAAATTTCAGCAATATGGCACAACTTCCAACCTACCAAGACATGGCCGTCCACCTAAACTGACATCCAAAGCAAGGAGTGCACTAATTAGAAAAGCAGTCAAGAGGCCCATGTTCGATCTGAAGGAGCTGAAGAGATCATGGAATCATAGAATGATAGAATGTTAAATTTGGAAGGGGCCTCCAGGGTCTCTGTGTCCAACCCCCTGCTCAAACATAGGATTCACTGAACCATCTCAAACAGATGTCTATCCACCTCTATTTGAAGCCTATTTCACTCATTGATCCACAGCTTGGGTTGGAGAATCTGTCCATAGAACAACTATTATAGTCCACAAATCTGGACTTTATGGAAGAGTGGCAAGAAGAAAGACATTTAAAAGCAAGTCAAGGGATGCAGCTAGCATATGGAAAAAAGTGCTCTGGTCAAATGAGACCAAAGAATATGTGGTGGAAAATGAACATTGCACATCACCCTTAAAACACCATCCCCACCGTCAAACATGGTGGTGGCAGAATCCTGCTGTGATGATGATTTTCTTCAGTGGAAACAGGGAAGCTGATCAAAGTTAATTGGAAGATGGATGAAGCTAACTATTGGGCAATCCTGGAAAAAAACTGATAGAGGCTGCAAAAGACTTGAAACTGGGTTTAGGTTCACTTGCAGAAGTACTATGGTCCTAAACATACTGCCAGAGCTACAATGGAATGGTTTGAATCAAAGCATATTCATGTGTTTGAATGTCTCAGTCACAGTCCAGACCTAAATCCAATTAGCAAGACTTTAAAATATCTGTTCACCGATGCTCTCCATCTAATATCACTGAGCTAGAACTAGTTTGCAAAGAAGAATTGGCAAAAATGTGTCTAAATGTGCAAAGCTGGTAAAGACATGCCCCAAAAGACTTGCAACAGTAACTGCAGCAAAAGGTGGTTCTTCAAAGTATTTACTGAGGGGGTCTAAATACAAATGCAAGTTACAAATTTCAGATTTATATTTTTTAAATATTTAGAAAACCACGTATCATTTCCTTTACACTTCAAAATATTTTCTACATTGTGTTGGTATGTTACAAAACATCCCAGTAAAACATATTTAAGTTTGTGGGTGTAAAGTGGAAAATTTCTCAGGGTATGAATACTTTTCAAGGCACTGTACATAAAGTTTATTTGTAAAATATTTTGAACTTTTCTGCATAAAAGCAAAACAGCAGCAATTCTGTTATTGTTTTTTACTTTTTTAAATGCCATAATAAACAGTTGTGTGAAAAAGCAATTGCCTCCTTCCTGATTCCCGATTCTTTTGCATGTTTGTCCCACCACCCAGTGATTTTTGTCTTGGAACTCTGCCATGCAGGCCATGTTTGCCCAGTCTCTTTTTTATGGTGGAGTCATGAACACTGACCTTAACTGAAGGCAAGTGAGGCTTGCAGTTCTTTGAATGTTGTTGTGGGGTCTTTTGGTCAGCTGGCCACTCCTGCAAAGTGTCACCCCTGTTCCATGTTTTTGCCATTTGTGGATTATGGCTCTCATTGTGGTTTGCTGGAGTCCCAAAGCTTGAGAAGTGGATTTCTAACCTTTCCCAGACTGACAGATCTCAATTACTTTATTTCTCATTAGTTTCAGAACTTCCATGGATTGCGGCATAATATCCAGCTTTTGAAGAGCTTTTGGTCTACTTCACTTTTTCAGGCAGGTCCTATTTAAGTGAGTTCTTGATTGAGGTGAAAAGTGTGGCATTAATCAGGCTTGCGTGTTTAACCCCTGCATGACCCAGCATATTTTGACCTTAATGACCTGGCCATTTTTTGCAATTCTGACAATTGTCCCTTTATGAGGTAATAACTCAGGAACCCTTCAACAGATCCTAGCAAATCTGAGACTGTTTTTTGTGACATACTGGGCTTCATGTTCGTGGTAAATTTAGGTCGATAATTTTTGCGTTTATTTGTGAAAAAAATTGGAAATTTGGCAAAAATTTTGAAAATTTCGCAATTTTAAATTTTTATTTTGTTAAACCACAGAGTTATGTGACACAAAATAGTTAATAAATAGCATTTCCCACATGTCTACTTTACATCAGCACAATTTTGGAAACAACTTTTCTTTTGTTAGGAAGTTATAAGGGTTAAAAGTTGACCAGCGATTTCTCATTTTTACAACAAAATATACAAAACCATTTTTTTAGGGACCACCTCACATTTGAAGTCAGTTTGAGGGGTCTATATGGCTGAAAATACCCCAAAGTTACACCTTTCTAAATAATGCACCCCTCAAGGTGCTCAAAACCACATTCAGGAAGTTTATTAACCCTTCAGGTGTTTCACAGCAGCAGAAGCAACATGGAAGGAAATAAGAACATTTAACTTTTTAGTCACAAAAATGATCTTTTAGCAACAATTTTTTATTTTCCCAAGGGTAAAAGGAGAAAGTGGACCACAAAATTTGTTGTCCAATTTGTCTTGAGTACGCTGAAATCCCATATGAGGAGGTGAACCACTGTTTGGGCACACGGCAGGGCTCGGAAGGGAAGGAGCACCATTTGACTTTTTGGATGAAAAATTAGCTCCAATCATTAGCGGACACCGTGTCGCGTTTGGAGAGCCCCTGTGTGCCAAAACATTGGAGCTCCCCCACAAGTGACCCCATTTTGGAAACTAGACTCCCCAAGGAACTTATCTAGATGCATAGTGAGCACTTTGAACCCCCAGGTGCTTCACAAATTTATCCGTAAAAATGAAAAAGTACTTTTTTCACAAAACATTTCTTTTAGCCTCAATTATTTTCATCTTCACATGGGCAACAGGATAAAATGGATCCTAAAGTTTGTTCGGCAATTTCTCCTGAGTACACTGATACCTCATATGTGGGGATAAACCACTGTTTGGGCGACCAGCAGAGCTCGGAAGGGAAGGAGTGCCATTTGACTTTTTGAATGAAAAATTAGCTCCAATCATTAGCAAACACCATGTCACGTTTGGAGAGCCCCTATGTGCCTAAACATTGGATCTCCCCACAAGTGACCCCATTTTGGAAACTAGACTCCCGAAGGAACTTATCTAGATGAATAGTGAGCACTTTGAACCCCCAGGTGCTTCACAAATTTATCTGTAAAAATGAAAAAGTACTTTTTTTCACAAAAATTTTCTTTTAGCCTCAATTATTTTCATCTTCACATGGGCAACAGGATAAAATGGATCCTAAAATTTTTTGGGCAATTTCTCCTGAGTACACTGATACCTCATATGTGGGGATAAACCACTGTTTGGGCGCACAGCAGAGCTCGGAAGGGAAGGAGTGCCATTTGACTTTTTGAATGAAAAATTAGCTCCAATCATTAGCAAACACCATGTCGCTTTTGGAGAGCCCCTATGTACCTAAACATTGAAGCTCCTCACAAGTGACCCCATTTTGGAAACTAGACCCCAGAAAGAACTTATCTAAATGCATAGTGAGTAGTGATGAGCGAATATACTCATTGCTCTGGATTCCCCCAGCATGTTCGGGTGGTCTCCAAGTATTTATGACTGCTCAAAGATTTAGTTTTCCTTGCCGCAGCTAGATGATTTGTGACTACTAGACAGCTTGATTACATGTGGGGATTCCCTAGCAACCAGGAAACCCCAACATGTACTTAGGCTGGCTAATAGCTGTAAATCAAGCAGCTGAATCAACAAAAACTAAATCTCCGAACACTAACAAATTGTTAGGGCTGGAGGAACGCACCAAATAATTATAAAAATGGAATAAAGTGCGTTCACAGCACGAGGTCCACTGTGCAGTGATGATACCTGCTGCTAGGTAATGGCGGACAGTAAATGGTCGTATAATGAAAACACACACAGGTTAGCTCCACTCGGTAAGGAGGAAGCGAACCCTGTTGCGTCACAGGGCTGCAATACAGCAGAGGAAACTCAAGTATAGAGTCACAGAATTCTGCCCCTAGACGCAGGGTTAGAGTCCCTCTAGACCACTTGCGTTCGGCACGGGAACTGCGGTGCCAGGAAAAAATAAATACCAAATAGTTTCAGCACACTGGGTGCACGCAGCGCCACTCTGGCGGACACCACTAACCACCCTAACTAGGGACAGGTAAGCGCACTGGTTGCGCACAGTGCCACACTGGCTAATGCTGCTGATAGATGCTATTAGATTGTGCCTGGTGCTGGATGGCACTAACTGGCGCTAGACAGCTCCAACATTCGCAAGCATTCAGCAACACTAGGGATGGGTATGATTCAGAGCTTTCACCAGAAAAGGCATACATCCACACACACACAATAACTGATTTATCTTTATGACAGCTCATAGAATCCCACAGCTTTCAGTATCATCTCTATGCTGACGACACACAGATTTACATCTCTGGACCAGATATCACCACCCTACTAACCAGAATCCCTCAATGTCTGTCTGCTATTTCATCCTTCTTCTCGGCTAGATTTCAGAATACATCGTCTTTCCCCATCTCACGTGACCCCCCAGCGGACCTATCCATTACAGTAAATGGCTGCCCATTCTCCCCAGTCCCACAAGCTCGCTTTTTTGGGGTAATCCTTGACACTGGTTTTGCTTGCTGGTTAGTTCTGGGGTGCAGAGTGCGCCCCTCACATCGTGAGTCGGTGTGGGGGTTCTTGTATTCTCTGCGTGGTTTACTTTTGATAGTTTTTGTACTGACCGCACAGACACCTATCTTTATCTGCCTATGTAGTATCAGCGGGCCTCATTTGCTAAACCTGTTTCATCTCTACGTTTGTGTTTTCCCCTTAACTCACCGTTATTATTTGTGGGGGGCTATCTAAATCTTTGGGGATATTTCTCTGAGGCAAGTGAGGTCTTTGCTTTCTCTCTAGGGGTAGTCAGTTTCTCAGGCTGTGACGAGGCGTCTAGGTTTTCAGGTAACGCTCCACAGCTGCCTTTAGTGTGTTTGGATAGGATCAGGATTGCAGTCAGTATAGCTTCCACATCCCCAGAACTTGTCCTATATATTCAGGGTATATGTGTCAGGTCAGTTTGAGATCCTACCACCAGGATCATAACAGTACAGCAGGCCACAAAGTGTTAATGCAGCAGAAGAGGGAGAAGAGAAATCCTGAAGTCATTTTTTTTTTCCTCTGCACTGTGTTTGACTTCTCTCCTCCCCTTAATCTCTGGGTGGTTCTGAATTCAGTTGCAGATATGGACATTCAGAGTCTGTCTTCTAGTGTGGATCATCTCACTGCAAGGGTTCAGGGCATTCAGGATTATGTAGTCCGCAGTCCTATGTCAGAGCCTAAAATACCAATTCCTGAGCTGTTTTCCGGAGATAGATCTAGGTTTTTGAACTTTAAGAATAATTGTAAGTTATTCCTTTCTCTGAGACCTCGCTCCTCTGGTGATTCTGTTCAGCAAGTTAAAATTGTTATTTCTTTGTTGCGTGGTGACTAGTGTTGAGCGATACCGTCCGATACTTGAAAGTATCGGTATCGGAAAGTATCGGCCGATACCGGCAAAATATCGGATCCAATCCGATACCGATACCCGATACCAATACAAGTCAATGGGACTCAGGTATCGGACGGTATTCCTGATGGTTCCCAGGGTCTGAAGGAGAGGAAACTCTCCTTCAGGCCCTGGGAACCATATAAATGTGTAAAATAAAGAATTAAAATAAAAAATATCGCTATACTCACCTGTCCGACGCAGCCGGGACCTCGGCGATTGTAAGCGGCAGCGTTGTTTCTTTAAAATTCGCGCTTTTACTTGCTTACGTGAATTCCCGGCTTCTGATTGGTCAGGGCGGCCATGTTGCCGGGACTCGGACCAATCACAGCAAGCCGTGACGAAATTACGTCACGGCTTGCTGTGATTGGTCCGCGTCCCGGCAATATGGCGCCGTGACCAATCACAAGCCGTGACGTCACGGGAGGCTGGACACGCGCGCTTTTCAAAATAAGCGCGTGTCCAGCCTCCCGTGACGTCACGGCTTGTGATTGGTTAATGGCGGCCATGTTCCTGGGACGCGGACCAATCACAGCAAGCCGTGACGTAATTTCGTCACGGCTTGCTGTGATTGGTCCGCATCCCGGCAATATGGCGCCGTGACCAATCACAAGCCGTGACGTCACGGGAGGCTGGACACGCGCGCTTTTCAAAATAAGCGCGTGTCCAGCCTCCCGTGACGTCACGGCTTGTGATTGGTTAATGGCGGCCATGTTCCTGGGACGCGGACCAATCACAGCAAGCCGTGACGTAATTTCGTCACGGCTTGCTGTGATTGGTCCGCATCCCGGCAATATGGCGCCGTGACCAATCACAAGCCGTGACGTCACGGGAGGCTGGACACGCGCGCTTTTCAAAATAAGCGCGTGTCCAGCCTCCCGTGACGTCACGGCTTGTGATTGGTTAATGGCGGCCATGTTGCCGGGACGCGGACCAATCACAGCAAGCCGTGACGTAATTTCGTCACAGCTTGCTGTGATTGGTCCGAGTCCCGGCAACATGGCCGCCCTGACCAATCAGAAGCCGGGAATTCACGTAAGCAAGTAAAAGCGCGAATTTTAAAGAAACAACGCTGCCGCTTACAATCGCCGAGGTCCCGGCTGCGTCGGACAGGTGAGTATAGCGATTTTTTTTATTTTAATTCTTTCTTTTACACCTTTTTACATTAATGTTGTTTCGATACCGATATCCGATATTACAAAAATATCGGATCTCGGTATCGGAAATTCCGATACAGCAAGTATCGGCCGATACCCGATACTTGCAGCATCGGAATGCTCAACACTAGTGGTGACCCCCAAAATTGGGCATTCTCTCTGGCACCAGGAGATCCTGCATTGCTAAATGTGGATGCGTTTTTTCTGGCGCTTGGAGTGCTTTATGAGGAACCTAATCTGGTAGACCAAGCAGAGAAGGTTTTGCTGGCTCTCTCTCAGGGTCAAGATGAAGCAGAGGTTTATTGTCAGAAGTTTAGGAAGTGGTCTGTGCTCACTCAATGGAATGAGTGCGCCCTGGCGGCAATTTTCAGAAAGGGTCTTTCGGAAGCCCTTAAAGATGTTATGGTGAGGTTCCCCATGCCTGCGCGTCTGAATGAGTCAATGTCTTTGGCCATTCAGATTGATCGGAGTTTGCGGGAGCGCAAACCTGTGCACCATCTGGCAGTAATTTCTGAGCAGAAACCTGAGCCTATGCAATGCGACAGGATTCTGACCAGAGTTGAACGGCAAGACTACAGACGTCAGAATGGGTTGTGCTTTTACTGTGGTGATTCTGCTCATGTTATCTCAGCATGCTCTAAGCGCACAAAAAGGTTTACCAAATCTGTCACCATTGGTACTGTACAACCTAAATTCATTCTGTCTGTTACTTTGATTTGCTCTCTGTCATCCTACTCAGTTATGGCTTTTGTGGATTCAGGTGCCGCCCTGAATCTGATGGATTTGTCATTTGCCAGGCGCTGTGGTTTTATCTTGGAGCCTTTACAATTCCCCATTCCACTAAAGGGAATTGATGCTACGCCATTGGCCAAGAATAAACCTCAGTACTGGACTCAAGTGACCATGTCTATGACTCCTGCACATCAGGAGGTGATTCGCTTTCTTGTGCTACATAATTTGCATGATGTTGTCGTGTTGGGTCTGCCATGGCTGCAGGCTCATAATCCAGTCCTGGATTGGAAAGCAATGTCTGTGTCAAGTTGGGGTTGCCAGGGAATTCATGGTGATGCCCCTTTGGTGTCAATTGCTTCTTCTACTCCTTCTGAAGTCCCTGAATTTTTGTCAGACTACCAGGATGTATTTGATGAGCCCAAATCCAGTGCCCTACCTCCTCATAGGGATTGTGATTGTGCTATAAATTTGATTCCTGGTAGTAAGTTCCCTAAGGGACGACTTTTTAATTTATCTGTACCAGAACATGCCGCTATGCGGAGTTATATAAAGGAGTCCATGGAGAAGGGGCATATTTGCCCGTCCTCGTCCCCTTTGGGTGCGGAGTTCTTTTTTGTGGCCAAGGAGGATGGTTCTCTGAGACCCTGTATAGATTATCGCCTTCTAAATAACATCACGGTCAAATTTCAGTTCCCCTTGCCACTGTTGCCTGATCTGTTTGCTCGGATTAGGGGGGCCAGTTGGTTTACCAAGATAGATCTTCGAGGAGCGTATAATCTTGTGCGCATAAAACAGGGCGATGAATGGAAAACAGCATTTAATACGCCCGAAGGCCATTTTGAGTACTTGGTGATGCCTTTTGGGCTTTCTAATGCTCCCTCTGTGTTTCAGTCCTTCATGCACGACATCTTCCGAGAGTATCTGGATAGATTTATGATTGTGTACCTGGATGATATTTTGGTCTTTTCTGATGACTGGGAGTCTCATGTGAAGCAGGTCAGGATGGTATTTCAGGTCCTGCGTGCCAATGCCTTGTTTGTGAAGGGCTCTAAATGTCTCTTCGGAGTCCAGAAGATTTCTTTTTTGGGCTTTATTTTTTCTCCGTCTACTATTGAGATGGATCCAGTCAAGGTCCAGGCTATTCATGACTGGACTCAACCTACATCTGTGAAGAGTCTTCAGAAGTTCTTGGGTTTTGCTAATTTTTACCGTCGCTTCATCACTAATTTTTCTAGCGTAGTTAAGCCTTTGACGGATTTGACCAAGAAGGGTTCTGATGTGACGAATTGGTCTCCTGCGGCCGTGGAGGCCTTTCAGGAGCTTAAGCATCGGTTTTCTTCGGCTCCTGTCTTGTGCCAGCCCGATGTCTCTCTTCCCTTTCAGGTTGAGGTTGATGCTTCTGAGATTGGAGCAGGGGCTGTCTTGTCGCAGAGAAGCTCTGATGGCTCTGTGATGAGACCATGTGCTTTCTTTCAAGAAAGTTTTCGCCTGTCGAGCGGAATTATGATGTTGGTAATCGTGAGTTGTTGGCAATGAAGTGGGCATTTGAGGAGTGGCGACATTGGCTTGAGGGAGCCAAGCATCGTGTGGTGGTCTTGACGGATCACAAGAATTTGACTTATCTCGAGTCTGCCAAACAGTTGAATCCGAGACAGGCTCGATGGTCCTTGTTTTTCTCTCGTTTCAATTTCGTGGTTTCATATCTTCCGGGTTCGAAAAACGTGAAGGCTGATGCCCTTTCTAGGAGTTTTGTACCTGACTCCCCGGAAGTTTCTGAACCAACTGGTGTTCTCAAAGAGGGGGTGATTTTGTCTGCCATCTCTCCTGATCTGCGACGGGTGTTGCAGGAGTTTCAGGCCAATAGACCTGACTGTTGTCCACCGGAGAGACTGTTTGTCCCAGACAGATGGACCAGTAGAGTTATTTCCGAGGTTCACTCTTCGGTGTTGGCAGGTCATCCTGGGATTTTTGGTACCAGGGATTTGGTGGCGAGATCCTTTTGGTGGCCTTCCTTGTCGCGGGATGTGCGTTCCTTTGTGCAGTCCTGTGGGATTTGTGCTCGGGCCAAGCCTTCGTGTTCTCGTGCCAGTGGATTGCTTTTGCCTTTGCCTGTCCCGAAGAGGCCTTGGACGCATATTTCCATGGATTTTATTTCGGATCTTCCTGTCTCTCAGAAGATGTCTGTCATCTGGGTGGTTTGTGATCGTTTTCCAAAATGGTCCATTTGGTACCCTTGCCTAAGTTGCCTTCCTCCTCCGATTTGGTGCCACTGTTTTTTCAGAATATGGTTCGTTTACATGGTATTCCGGAGAACATTGTGTCCGACAGAGGATCCCAGTTTGTGTCCAGATTTTGGCGATCCTTTTGTGCTAAGATGGGCGTTGAATTGTCTTTTTCGTCAGCCTTCCATCCTCAGACGAATGGTCAAACCGAACGAACTAATCAGACCTTGGAAACTTATTTGAGATGTTTTGTTTCTGCTGACCAGGATGATTGGGTGACGTTTTTGCCATTGGCTGAGTTCGCCCTCAATAATCGGGCTAGTTCTGCTACTTTGGTTTCACCTTTCTTTTGCAATTCTGGTTTTCATCCTCGTTTCTCCTCGGGTCAGGTTGAGTCTTCTGACTGTCCTGGGGTGGATTCTGTGGTGGATAGGTTGCAGCAGATTTGGAACCATGTGGTGGACAATTTGACTTTGTCCCAAGAGAAGGCTCAGCGCTTTGCTAACCGCCGTCGCTGTGTGGGTCCCCGACTTCGTGTGGGGGATTTGGTATGGTTGTCTTCTCGTTATGTCCCAATGAAGGTTTCCTCTCCTAAGTTCAAGCCTCGTTTCATCGGTCCTTATAAGATTTTGGAAATCCTCAACCCTGTGTCTTTTCGTTTGGACCTCCCAACATCGTTTGCCATTCATAATGCGTTCCATAGGTCATTGTTGCGGAGATATGTGGTGCCTGTGGTCCCTTCTGTTGATCCTCCTGCTCCGGTCTTGGTCGAGGGGGAGTTGGAATATGTGGTGGAGAAGATCTTGGATTCTCGTATTTCGAGACAGAGACTTCAGTACTTAGTGAAATGGAAGGGTTATGTGTTATGACCCCAATGGCGAGGGTCTCAGAGAAACAAGTAAGTCTGCGACGTACAAAAATCCAGCTCATAGGGCAGTGGTAACTGGGTTGACCATATATCTACTCCTAACGCCAACACTAGCAGTAGCCGGGGAACATGCCTACGTTGGTCGCTAGATGTCTCGCGCCAGCCGGAGGACTAACTACCCCTAGAAGAGGAAAACAAAGACCTCTCTTGCCTCCAGAGAATAGACCCCAAAAGTAGGATAGTAGCCCCCCACAAATAATAACGGTGAGGTAAGAGGAAATGACAAACACAGAGATGAACTAGATTTTAGCAAAGAGAGGCCCACTTTACTAATAGCAGAATGTAGTAAGATAACTTATATGGTCAACAAAAACCCTATCAAAATCCACGCTGGAGATTCAAGAACCCCCGAACCGTCTAACGGCCCGGGGGGAGAACACCAGCCACCCTAGAGCTTCCAGCAAGGTCAGGAAACAGATAATATGCAAGCTGGACAAAAATGCAAACAAAAACAAATAGCAAAAAGCAAGAAAGCAGACTTAGCTTAATCAAGCAGGAACCAGGATCAGTAGACAAGAGCACTACAGATTAGCTCTGATATCAACGTTGCCAGGCATTGAACTGAAGGTCCAGGGAGCTTATATAGCAACACCCCTGACCTAACGACCCAGGTGAGCATACAAGGGATGAATGACATACCCAGAGTCAAATCACTAGTAGCCACTAGAGTGAGCCAAAAGGTAAATTCACAACAGTACCCCCCCCTTAGTGAGGGGTCACCGAAACCTCACCAAGACCACCAGGGCGATCAGGATGAGCGGCGTGAAAGGCACGAACTAAATCGGCCGCATGCACATCAGAGGCGACCACCCAGGAATTATCCTCCTGACCATATCCCTTCCACTTGACCAGGTACTGAAGCCTCCGCCTGGAGAGACGAGAATCTAAGATCTTCTCCACCACGTACTCCAACTCGCCCTCAACCAACACCGGAGCAGGAGGCTCAGCAGAAGGAACCACAGGCACAACGTACCGCCGCAACAAGGACCTATGAAATACGTTGTGGATGGCAAACGACACCGGAAGATCCAAGCGAAAGGATACAGGATTAATGATTTCCAATATCTTGTAAGGACCAATGAAGCGAGGCTTAAATTTGGGAGAGGAGACCTTCATAGGAACAAATCGAGAAGACAGCCATACCAAATCCCCAACGCGAAGTCGGGGACCCACACCGCGGCGGCGGTTGGCAAAACGCTGAGCCTTCTCCTGTGACAACTTCAAGTTGTCCACCACATGCCCCCAGATCCGCTGCAACCTATCCACCACGGAATCCACCCCAGGACAGTCAGAAGGCTCCACATGTCCCGAGGAAAAACGAGGATGGAAACCAGAGTTGCAGAAAAATGGCGAAACCAAGGTGGCGGAACTAGCCCGATTATTAAGGGCAAATTCAGCCAACGGCAAGAAGGTCACCCAATCATCCTTATCAGAAGAGACAAAACACCTCAAATAAGCCTCCAGAGTCTGATTAGTTCGCTCCGTTTGTCCGTTAGTCTGGGGATGGAAAGCGGATGAAAACGACAACTCAATGCCCATCCTACCACAAAAGGATCGCCAGAACCTGGAAACAAACTGGGATCCTCTGTCCGACACAATATTCTCAGGAATGCCGTGCAAACGAACCACGTTCTGGAAGAACACAGGAACCAGATCAGAAGAAGAGGGCAGCTTAGGCAAAGGAACCAAATGGACCATCTTGGAGAAACGATCACATATCACCCAGATGACAGACATGCCCTGAGACACCGGAAGATCAGAAATGAAATCCATAGAGATGTGTGTCCAAGGTCTCTTCGGGACAGGCAAGGGCAAGAGCAACCCGCTGGCACGAGAGCAGCAAGGCTTAGCTCGAGCACAAGTACCACAGGACTGTACAAATAACCGCACATCCCTTGACAAGGAAGGCCACCAAAAGGACCTGGCCACCAGATCTCTGGTGCCAAAAATTCCCGGGTGCCCTGCCAACACCGAGGAATGAACCTCGGAAATGACTCTGCTGGTCCATCTAGCAGGCACAAACAATCTGTCAGGTGGACAAGAGTCAGGCCTACCAGCCTGAAATCTCTGCAACACACGTCGCAGATCTGGAGAAATAGCAGACACGATAACTCCTTCCTTAAGAATACCCACAGGTTCAGCGACTCCAGGAGCATCAGGCACAAAGCTCCTAGACAGAGCGTCGGCCTTCACATTCTTAGACCCTGGCAAATACGAGACCACAAAGTCAAAACGGGAGAAAAACAATGACCAGCGGGCCTGTCTAGGATTCAGGCGTTTAGCAGACTCGAGATACATCAGATTTTTGTGATCAGTCAAGACCACCACACGATGCTTAGCACCCTCGAGCCAATGACGCCACTCCTCAAATGCCCACTTCATGGCCAACAACTCCCGATTGCCCACATCATAATTTCGCTCTGCCGGCGAAAACTTCCTAGAGAAAAAGGCACAAGGTCTCATAGTAGAACAACCAGGGCCTCTCTGTGACAAAACAGCCCCTGCCCCAATCTCCGAAGCATCCACCTCAACCTGAAAAGGAAGTGAGATGTCAGGCTGGCACAAAACAGGCGCCGAAGTAAACCGGCGTTTTAACTCCTGGAAAGCCTCCACGGCAGCAGGAGCCCAGTTAGCTACATCAGAGCCTTTCTTGGTCATATCCGTCAGCGGTTTAACAACACTAGAGAAATTTGCGATAAAATGACGGTAGAAGTTAGCAAAACCCAAGAACTTCTGAAGACTCTTAACTGACGAGGGTTGAGTCCAATCATGAATAGCTCGGACCTTGACTGGATCCATCTCCACAGCAGAAGGGGAAAAAATGAACCCCAAAAAGGGAACCTTCTGTACACCAAAGAGACACTTTGAGCCTTTTACAAACAAAGAATTTTCACGCAGAATCTCAAAAACCATCCTGACCTGCTCCACATGCGAGTCCCAATCATCAGAAAAAACCAGAATATCATCCAGATAAACAATCAAAAATTTATCCAGATACTTCCGGAAAATGTCATGCATGAAGGACTGAAAAACTGAAGGTGCATTAGAGAGACCGAATGGCATCACCAAGTACTCAAAATGACCTTCGGGCGTATTGAATGCGGTTTTCCATTCATCGCCCTGCCTAATGCGCACAAGGTTGTACGCACCACGAAGGTCTATCTTGGTGAACCACTTGGCACCTTTAATCCGGGCAAACAAATCTGACAACAGCGGCAAAGGATACTGAAATTTGACAGTGATCTTATTTAAAAGCCGATAGTCAATACAAGGCCTCAAAGATCCGTCCTTTTTGGCCACAAAAAAGAATCCCGCACCAAGAGGGGAAGAAGAAGGACGGATATGCCCCTTCTCAAGAGACTCCTTGATATATGAACGCATCGCGGTATGTTCAGGTACCGACAGATTAAACAGTCTCCCCTTAGGAAACTTACTGCCAGGAATCAAATCTATTGCACAGTCACATTCCCTATGAGGAGGCAGTGCACTGGACTTAGACTCGCTGAAGACATCCTGATAATCAGACAAATACGCCGGAACTTCCGAAGGCGTAGAAGAAGCAATAGACAAGGGCAGGGAATCTCCATGAATTCCATGGCAGCCCCAACTTGACACTGACATAGCCTTCCAGTCCAAGACTGGATTATGGGTCTGTAACCATGGCAACCCCAAAACAACCAAATCATGCATTTTATGCAGAACAAGAAAACGTATTACCTCCCGATGTTCGGGAGTCATGCACATGGTAACCTGTGTCCAAAACTGCGGTTTATTTTTTGCCAATGGCGTAGAATCAATACCCCTAAGAGGGATAGGATTTTCCAATGGCTCAAGAACAAATCCGCAGCGCTTGGCAAATGACAGATCCATAAGGCTCAGGGCAGCACCCGAGTCCACAAACGCCATGACAGGATACGATGACAGTGAGCAAATCAAAGTTACAGATAGAATAAATTTAGGTTGCAAATTACCAATGGCGACCGGACTAACAACCTTAGTAAGACGTTTAGAGCATGCTGAGATAACATGTGTAGAATCACCACAGTAGTAACACAAGCCATTCTGGCGTCTATGAATTTTCCGCTCATTTCTAGTTAAGATTCTATCACATTGCATTAAATCAGGTGTCTGTTCAGACAACACCATGAGGGAATTAGCGGTTTTGCGCTCCCGCAACCGCCGGTCGATTTGAATAGCCAGGGCCATAGAATCATTCAGACCTGTGGGAATGGGAAAACCCACCATCACATTCTTAATGGCTTCAGAAAGGCCATTTCTAAAATTAGCAGCCAATGCACACTCGTTCCACTGGGTCAGCACGGACCATTTCCGAAATTTTTGGCAATACACTTCAGCCTCGTCCTGGCCCTGAGACATAGCCAGCAAGGCCTTTTCTGCCTGAATCTCAAGATTAGGTTCCTCATAAAGCAAACCGAGCGCCAGAAAAAACGCATCAATGTCAGCCAATGCCGGATCTCCTGGCGCCAGCGAGAAGGCCCAATCCTGAGGGTCGCCCCGTAAAAAAGAAATAACAATTTTTACTTGCTGAGCGGAGTCTCCAGATGAACAGGGTTTCAGGGACAAAAACAATTTACAATTATTCCTGAAATTTCTAAATTTAAATCGGTCTCCGGAAAACGGTTCAGGAATCGGTATCTTAGGTTCTGACATAGGACTTCTGATAACATAATCTTGTATGCCCTGCACACGAGCAGCAAGCTGGTCCACACTTGTAATCAAAGTCTGGACATTCATGTCTGCAGCAAACACAAGCCACTCAGAGGTAAAGGGGAAAAGAAAAAAAAATGAGAGAGAGAAAAAAAACCTCAGAACTTTCTTTCTTATAATCCCGCTTCTGCAATGCATTTAACATTTAATACTGGCCTGGCAAACTGTTATGACCCCAATGGCGAGGGTCTCAGAGAAACAAGTAAGTCTGCGACGTACAAAAATCCAGCTCATAGGGCAGTGGTAACTGGGTTGACCATATATCTACTCCTAACGCCAACACTAGCAGTAGCCGGGGAACATGCCTACGTTGGTCGCTAGATGTCTCGCGCCAGCCGGAGGACTAACTACCCCTAGAAGAGGAAAACAAAGACCTCTCTTGCCTCCAGAGAATAGACCCCAAAAGTAGGATAGTAGCCCCCCACAAATAATAACGGTGAGGTAAGAGGAAATGACAAACACAGAGATGAACTAGATTTTAGCAAAGAGAGGCCCACTTTACTAATAGCAGAATGTAGTAAGATAACTTATATGGTCAACAAAAACCCTATCAAAATCCACGCTGGAGATTCAAGAACCCCCGAACCGTCTAATGGCCCGGGGGGAGAACACCAGCCACCCTAGAGCTTCCAGCAAGGTCAGGAAACAGATAATATGCAAGCTGGACAAAAATGCAAACAAAAACAAATAGCAAAAAGCATGAAAGCAGACTTAGCTTAATCAAGCAGGAACCAGGATCAGTAGACAAGAGCACTACAGATTAGCTCTGATATCAACGTTGCCAGGCATTGAACTGAAGGTCCAGGGAGCTTATATAGCAACACCCCTGACCTAACGACCCAGGTGAGCATACAAGGGATGAATGACATACCCAGAGTCAAATCACTAGTAGCCACTAGAGGGAGCCAAAAGGTAAATTCACAACAGTTATGGTCACGAGGATAATTCCTGGGTTGTCGCCTCCGATGTCCATACGGCCGATTTGGTTCGTGCCTTTCATTTGGCTCGTCCTGATCGGCCTGGGAGCTCTGGTGAGGGTTCGGTGACCCCTACTCAAGGGGGGGGGGTACTGTTGTGAATTCCGTTCTCGGGCTCCCTCCTGTGGTCATGAGTGGTACTGTGTGAGTTTGTTCTTGGGCTCCCTCTGGTGGCCTTTAGCGATATGGCTGGGCTCAGCTGTTTCATCTCCTGCTAGGCTGGGCCTATTTAACTCACCTGGACCTTTTCTTGTCGCCTGCTGTCGGTGTATTCAGTCCTGATCCAGTGCTCTCCTGAATATTCCTTGTGACCAGTCTCCTGCTATGAGAAGCTAAGTTTGCTTGTTCAGTTTCTCTTTATTTCTTTGAAAACATTTCTCATTATATGATGAGTTCAGCCCAGCTTGCTTTCATGTGATTTTTTGCTTGCTGGTTAGTTCTGGGGTGCAGAGTGCGCCCCTCACATCGTGAGTCGGTGTGGGGGTTCTTGTATTCTCTGCGTGGTTTACTTTTGATAGTTTTTGTACTGACCGCACAGACACCTATCTTTATCTGCCTATCTAGTATTAGCGGGCCTCATTTGCTAAACCTGTTTCATCTCTACGTTTGTGTTTTCCCCTTAACTCACCATTATTATTTGTGGGGGGCTATCTAAATCTTTGGGGATATTTCTCTGAGGCAAGTGAGGTCTCTGCTTTCTCTCTAGGGGTAGTCAGTTTCTCAGGTTGTGACGAGGCGTCTAGGTTTTCAGGTAACGCTCCACAGCTGCCTTTAGTGTGTTTGGATAGGATCAGGATTACGGTCAGAATAGCTTCCACATCCCCAGAACTTGTCCTATATGTTCAGGGTATATGTGTCAGGTCAGTTTGAGATCCTACCACCAGGATCATAACACCTCCCCTCTAACACTCTCGCACCCTGCTATTCCCCGGCCTCTCCCCTCTGTCAATCCTTCCACTGGCTCCCCATTGCCCATAGACTCCAGTACAAAAGGCTAACCATGACATACTGTCAGGACTCTGAACATTTTTTACCTTTTGTGCATTACTGCCCTTTTCCAAGATGGCGTCTTTGGTCTCATGTGCTCTTGTCTTCCTGCTATAAAACTCAACCCCAGCCTTCAGTCTGTGCTAGATTATTCTGCTTGCATCCAGGTCCTGATTACTCCCTGGCCTTGCACCTGCACCTGCTCCTGTGAACCTGTGTTGGAGATCCTGCCACTCTGCTCTGAGTTCCTGCTGCATACAACAGTGTTCAGTAATCCTCCTTCATCTGCTGCTCGTGTTACTTTCATCTGCATTTGCTGGACATGTAAGCTGTTTCTGCTCTGCAAAACCTGAGACTATTAACGAGGCCTCCCTGGTTGAGCTAAGATATGATTTGAACTGCCTAATAGCACATCTATCTGTGTCTGGACTAAGTCAATAATCTATTCGTGTCAAATTTCCTCAAGAATAACTGCTTCATAGACTTTCGGTTTGTTTGCATCTACCTCAGAAGTTTCCTATTGACTGCTAAGCTGCGTTTATTATTTGCACCAAGTGTTGTGGACTTGAGTTTCTCTCTGCACCTGCTTGAATCACCATGTGATAATACAAACTTTACCACTTATAAAACTGTGTCTTGTTGTCTTGTTCCACGCAAAGAGTCTCCTGAATTATCCCCTATAATTATTACAGGATAATCTAGCCATGAAAAAAAAGGAGACTGCTGGAACAATGACTGCAGAGAGCAGATTAGAGCAGGTGTTTTCCATAATTAGATCACTGCAGAAAGATGTGGAAGGTCTGCAAAAGAAGTTTGGAAGCTTTGAACACAATCAACAAGTGTTTGGACAAACTTTGCAGGACTTAAGCAATCGCATGGCAGCCCAGGAAAACAAACTTGCTGGCATAGAGTCCCAGTATGGATGGGCTTTTCAGGACATAAGCACGCAAATAGCTGCACAAGTGACTTTACCCTCTGGGCAACCGCCACAAGCTAGCCCACCTAAGTTGCCCCCATTCAGATTTAATGGTGATCGCGACAAATTTCGTGGCTTTGTGAATCAATGTATGCTATATTTTGATGTGCATGCTGACTGTTTTCCTACTGATAGATCCAAAGTATTGTGTGTAATAATGCTACTGACCTCACGAGCGCTCGCCTGGGCCAATCCGATGATTGAGTCTCGTGACCCACGGTTAAATGACTTGGATGATTTCTTGGCCGCTATGGCATTAATGTTTGATGACCCTAATCGCAACTGCTGAATCTGCTTTGTTGTCTTTACGCCAGGCTAAACGTTCTGTTATTGAGTATGCCACTGAATTCAGGAGATTGGCGGTAGATACCAATTGGGACAGTTATGCACAATTGCCTATTTTTAAAAGGGGTCTGTCTAATATTATAAAAGATGAACTAGCTCGCTCAGAGTCACCACAAGAACTAGAGACATTTATACAGCATTGTGTGCGCATAGACATTCACCTTACTGAGTGTAGGCAGGAGATATTTGCTGCATATAACCGTATTTCTAATGTGCAATATGCAAATTGATTCCGTTCAGAGATGCGAGATCAATGAGCGCCGGGAGCATCGCCTTCGTTAAAGTCTATGTTTCTACTGCGGCCAGTCTGACCACTTCTTGATCAATTGTCCTAAGTGTCCCAGACGGCCTAACAAGGTGCTAGCAGCAATAGGGGAGTATGACAACTGTGATGATGAATCTGACATCTCTGAATGTAGCCTGCCTTTAAAAGCTGTATTCCATTCACTTTCTATGACTTCACCCCCCAAGGAGCTGAAGGAAAAGAACTCTCACTGTTCTCTCCCTATTAAGATCCTGTGTTCAGGAAAGTGGATTTCCAGTTCAGCTATGATTGACTCTGGTGCAGGTGGCAATTTCATGGATATCGCATTTGCCAAGGAACATGGTATTGAAATTCAGCAAAGAGCCTCTCCAATTACCATGGAAACAGTGGATGGGTCACCTTTAATCTCTGGGCCTGTGGATCAGGAGACCATACCCCTTGAAATTTTGTTGGAGCCCAATCATCAGGAGCAACTTTCTTTCTTGCTAATTTCTTCTCATTTTCCTGTGATGTTAGGCATTCCTTGGTTGCGTTCTCAGAACCCAATTATCAACTGGGAGACAAAGGAGATTATCTTTCCAACAAGGAGCAACTCAGCGTTAACAGAAGCTGTGCCTGAGTCCACGGCTACGGAACCACATGTACAGGTATCTTCTTTACCTCCAGCATATAAAGAGTTCTCTGACCTCTGTGACAAGAAGAATGCAGATCAACTTCCTCCACACAGGCATTATGACTGTAACATTGAGTTGCTTCCTGGGGCAGATATTCCTTTTGGTCACGTATACCCTTTGGCGGCACCTGAGCTTCAAGCCTTAAAGGAGTATATTGATAAAAATCTGGCCAAAGGCTTCATACGTCCTTCTTCCTCACCAGCAGGGGCACCCTTTTTTTTGTAAAAAAGAAGGATGGGACCCTGAGACCCTGTGTTGACTATCGGGAACTCAATAAGGTAACCGTACGAAACCGTTACCCTTTGCCTCTGATTCCCGAATTACTGGAAAGAGTCCGCCATGCTAAGGTGTTCTCTAAGCTGGATCTTCGTGGGGCTTATAATTTGGTGCGTATTCGTCCAGGGGATGAGTGGAAGACAGCATTCAGATGCAGGTATGGACACTTTGAATCTCTTGTGATGCCCTTCGGGCTTTGTAACGCCCCTGCAGCATTTCAACACCTTGTTAATGACATCTTCAGAGATTTGTTGGACCAGTTTGTAGTGATCTATTTGGACTATACACTAATCTTTTCTGACTCTCTACAGGAACATGAAGAACATGTCAAAACTGTATTAAGACGTCTGAAAGAGAACCAACTGTATATCAAGCCGGAGAAATGTGAGTTCCATCGTTCTGAGATACAGTTCTTGGGTTATATCATCTCTCCCCAGGGGCTGAACATGGAATCTGGTAAGATTCAGGCTATCCTTGACTGGCCGGCACCCAAGAACGTTAAGGAGGTCCAACGTTTTATTGGTTTTGCAAATTTCTACAGACGCTTCATTCGAAATTTTTCTGATATTGTCCGTCCCATTACTTCCTTGACAAAGAAGGAAAAGCCCTTTAAGTGGTCATCACAGGCTCAAGAAGCTTTTGATCGGCTGAAGATCTGTTTCACATCAGCACCGCTGTTGATACACCCAGATCCAACACATCCTTTCATTGTGGAGGTGGACGCTTCTGATAATGCTTTGGGGGCTATTCTCTCCCAAAGAACTGGAGAGAAGGGTCTGCTACATCCTTGTGCTTTCTTTTCCCATAGACTAACCTCAGCAGAGAAGAATTACGATGTGGGAGACAAGGAATTGCTGGCTATTATTGCGGCTTTCAAAGAATGGAGGCATCATCTGCAAGGAGCTGCACAACAGATCATAGTGCTAACTGACCATCGCAATCTAGAGTTCCTTAGATGCGCTAGATGTCTTTCTCCTCTTCAGGCTCGTTGGAACTTATTCTTAAATCAATTTAACTTTGTTATCTCGTACCGTCCAGGTTCTCGTAATGGGAAGGCTGATGCTTTATCCCGAATCCATGCTGCGGATTCCGTACCTGGAGCCCCATCCAAGACTACTCTAACTGATGCCAATTTCATCGGAGTTATCCACGATCAGGACTTGTGGAAGGAGTGCAGGGAGGCCTATGAAGGTTATGTATTTCTGGCCAACCCACCTGTGGATATTAATCTTGTCTTTAAGGGTGGTATGTGGTTCAGAGATCGACGTATCTACGTCCCGGAGGTCGTCCGTCTGCAGATCCTCAAGTTGGTACATGACTCCAAGTTGGCTGGTCACAGGGGGGTACAGAAGACACAAGAGTTCCTGAGCCGATTCTTCTGGTGGCCAACTTGCCTGAAGGATACCAAGGACTATGTTCTCTCTTGCAAGGTATGTGCCCATTACAAGACTCCTCATGTGGCACCTACAGGTCTTCTACAACCATTACCTGTTCCATCCCGCCCTTGGGGGTCTATATCAATGGACTTTATTGTGGAGCTGCCTACATCGGGGGGCATGAATACAATCATGGTGGTAGTTGATCGCCTGACTAAAGCTGCTCATTTTGTTCCGTGCACCGGTCTCCCCTCAGCTAAAGATACAGTGAACTTGGTTATACAGAATGTCTTTCGGTTGCATGGGGTGCTGGATGAGATCATCTCTGACCGTGGAGTACAGTTCACTTCAAGATTCTGGAAGGGGTTTTGCTCTGTACTCAATATTAATGTCTGTCTCTCTTCTGCTTACAATCCCCAGACAAATGGTCAGACTGAGCATACCAACAAGACGCTGGAACAATATCTAAGATGCTATGTCAGCCATCTCCAGGATGATTTTTTGGAGTTGTTGCCGTTAGCCCAATTTTCATATAATAATTCTCAGAGCGCCTCCACTAAATTTACACCTTTCTTTGCCAATCTGGGTTATCATCCGTGTATTTTACCTAGGTCTCCAATTAATTCTTCGGTTCCAGCAGTGGAGGTAAGGCTGACTGCGATGAGACAAAATCTGGAGGTTCTGAAGGAATCCCTGACCACGGCTCAAGAACATTATAAGAGATCGGCTGATAGATTCCGTAAACCTGCACCCATGTTCAAGGTAGGAGATTCCGTGTGGTTAGCAACTAAGAATCTGAAGTTAAACATTTCTTCACAAAAACTTGGACAGAAATTCATTGGCCCTTTCAAGATCAACGGTATTGTGAGCTCTGTGGCCTGCCGGCTGAAGCTACCTAGGACAATGAAGGTACACCCAGTTTCTCATGTATCTTTACTAAAGCCTGTATCTCCTAATACCTTCCAGGGACTTGTTGTGCCACCTCCTCAGCCTGTGGTGATTGATGGGCAAGAACAATTTGTGGTGGAAGAAATTATTGATTCCAGGATTTGCAGGAATCGGCCCCAATATCTGATAAGATGGCAGGTATATCCCCCTGAGGAAGACTCTTGGGAACCTGTGGAAAACATCAATGCCCAAAAGAAGATTTCTCGTTTTCATCAGAGATTCCCTGAGAAACCAGGTCCAGGATTGTCCTGAGGCCACATCTAAGGAGGGAGTAATGTCAGGACTCTGAACATTTTTTACCTTTTGTGCATTACTTCCCTTTTCCAAGATGGCGTCTTTGGTCTCATGTGCACTTGTCTTCCTGCTATGAAACTCCACCCCAGCCTTCAGTCTGTGCTAGATTATTTTGCTTGCATCCAGCTCCTGATTACTCCCTGGCCTTGCACCTACACCTGCTCCTGTGAACCTGTGTTGGAGATCCTGCCACTCTGCTCTGAGTTCCTGCTGCATACAACAGTGTTCAGTAATCCTCCTTCATCTGCTGCTCGTGTTACTTCCATCTGCATTTGCTGGACATGTAAGCTGTTTCTGCTCTGCAAAACCTAAGACTATTAACCAGGCCTCCCTGGTTGAGCTAAGATATGATTTGAACTGCCTAATAGCACATCTATCTGTGTCTGGACTAAGTCAAGGATCTATTCATGTCAAATTTCCTCAAGAATAACTGTGCTTCATAGACTTTCGGTTTGTTTGCATCTACCTCTGAAGTTTCCTATTGACTGCTAAGCTGCGTTTATTATTTGCACCAAGTGCTGTGGACTTGAGTTTCTCTCTGCACCTGCTTGAATCACCGTGTGATAATATAAACTTTACCACTTATAAAACTGTGTCCTGTTGTCTTGTTCCACGCAAAGAGTCTCCTGAATTATCCCCTATAATTATTACACATACAAAGCCATCCACAACCTTTCTCCTCCATACATCTGTGACCTCGTCTCCCGGTACTTTCCTGCATGCAACCTCCGATCCTCACAAGATCTCCTTCTCTACTCCCCTCTTATCTCCTCTTCCCACAATCACATACAAGATTTCTATCGCGCATCACCCCTACTCTGGAACTCTCTACCACAACACATCAGACTCTCGCCTACAATCAAAACCTTCAAAAGAACCTGAAGACCCATCTCTTCCGACAAGCCTACAACCTGCAGTAACCACCGATCGACCAAACCACTGCACAACAAGCTCTACCCTCACCTACTGCATCCTCACCCATCCCTTGTAGATTGTGAGCCAGGATCCTCTCTCCTCCTGTACCAGTTGTGACTTGTATTGTTCAAGATTATTGTACTTGTTTTTATTATGTATACCCCTCCTCACATGTAAAGCGCCATGGAATGAATGGCGCTATGATAATAAATAATAATAATACTAATTTATACTAGCGCATGGCCGTGCGGCCATTCAAACCTTTTATAGCGAAAGTTCTCCAGGACCTTCCTAGTGGTCCAATAGGAGCTGCTACAGGACCGGAGCATTTGACCCCCGACCTCCAATGAGAGGTCGTCCCTTGGGCATGCTCAGAAGAAGAAAAGCAGGACTTAGTCCCAGGAGCGCCTGCTCGCCGCTGATCAGTACTAGTTACTATGGCTGAGCTTGGAAAGACAGCAGTAACCAGCTGCACAGTATCAGCTTGAGCCAGATGCTGGGACTGAAGTCTCTCCTGAGCAGGCTCCACTGCGGCTGGAGGAGAATGGGAGACTGCAGCAGAGATGGTTCGAGATTCCCCCAGTGCAGCGGCGGGAACTCGACACCTAACACAAATACTCAGAGATCACCCGAGCGTGATCGGGAATACCCGAGCAATGAGTATATTCACTCATCACTAATAGTAAGCACTTTGAACTGCCAGGGGCTTCACAAATTGATCCGTAAAAATGAAAAAGTACTTTTTTTCACAAAAGTGTTCTTTTAGCCTTAATTTTTTTATTTTCTCATGGGCAACAGGATAAAATGGATACTAAAATTTGTTGCGCAATTTCTCCTGAGTACACCGATACCTCATATGTGGGGATAAACCACTGTTTGGGCGCACAGCAGAGCTCAGAAGGGAAAGAGTGCCATTTGACTTTTTGAAAGCTGCTTCACTGCTATCTTGGGGAAAAGCTCTCTTAAGACTGTGTAAAAGAGTGTTTCAAAACTCCTCTTCATATGACAGTTGCTCTCCCATCACTTTCCTCCTCCATTTGTTCCTCGGATCACCAGCCCCCCTCAATCGCAGTAATACACCCTCCCTTGGCTCCCACCTGTGTGACGACAGTCTGGAACTAAGAGACAATATTATCCTTCTGCATCCTCCTCTGCTTCCTCCTCTTCTTCTGGGACCACCATCTCCTCCCGCAGGCTACTCACAGTCTGCTCCAGCGTATAGATGACCGGAATAGTGATGCTGATAACAACATCGACAGTGCAAACAATCTTAGTAGCCATTTTGAAACTGTATAGAAGGGTGCAAAGGTCCTTAATCTGTGCCCACTCTGTAAACGTTATATGCACCATGTCCATTCTGCTTTGGCCCAGGCTATATGACATGACATACTGCGTCAGGGCATGTTGCTGCAGCCGCAGTCGCTGCAAAATGTGCAGAGTGGAATTCCACAGTGTCGGCACATCGCATATAAACCTGCTATCTGGCATGGAAAAAGACCTCTTTATCGATGCAAGTCAATGACCTGAGGGGTGTGAATGGTGGAAATGAACTTACAGCTTACATGCTTTCTGGACAGCTTACCTAGGCCAGGACAGTAGTGGAGAAAACACTGTACCACCAGGTTGAGGGCGTGAGCCATGCAACTCACTTGTGTGAGCTTGCCTCACCATAGGGCCACCACCAGGTCCACACCCGTATCAGACACAGTTCAGCAGAGACACTTATTGATCTGCCTGGAGAGCTGTCCACAACTCTTCAGCTGTATGACTGCAATATCCAAGTCATATATATTTTAATACTGCCTGATTGCGGTGAGCACTGGCTGTGCAGTATGGAGGTGGTGGGGATTCTCTCTGCAATGTTGGAACGTGTGTCTTATTAAGGCGCAGGTGGAGGCCCTAGAGGAGATAGAGGAGAAGGCAGAAGCAGTGGAGGAAGTGTTAAATGTAGAGGTTTGTCCGGCGAGCCTTGGGGATTCCAAGACATGTGGAGCAGCGCCTGTCCCCACAGCCACCAGTCACCCAGTGCCCAGTCAGCAATATTGTCATGGTTCCCAATGGCAGGGACTCAGGCAAAAACGGACTAGCTCTAGGAATGATGGAATCTCAGATGACCGCGACGCTGAACCTAACACGCAACTAATAGTAGCCAGGGGGTGTGCCTACGATTATCCCTAGACACCTCGCACCAGCCGGAGATCTAGTTACTCCTAGTAGAGGAATACACAGACCTGGCTTGCCTCCAGGGAAACCCCAAAAGTGATAGTAGCCCCCCACATATAATAACGGTTAGGTAAGAGGAAAACACGTACGCAGTATGAATATAGATTCAGCAAAGAGAGGCCCTCTGACTAGATAGCAGAAAATACAAAAGAGGACTTCGCGGTCACCTCAAAACCCTAAACAGCCATCCTGAAATTACTTTAACTCCGTTATCAACTCATGACACCGGAGTAGTAATTTCAGATCACTAGAGCTTCCAGCAGCAAGAGAAATATAAATGCATGCTGGACAAACAAACACAAAAAATGCCAAAGATCCAACTTAGCTGAATTGCAGACTTGGAGCAGGTAGCAAGCAACAGAGGTGCTCTGGTAACATTGATTGCCGGCACTAGAATGACTGAGAAGCCAGACTAAATAGGAAACTCCCAGATTCCTGATGGGAACAGGTGCAAGACAAAAGTCAGCCAGTACCACCAGTAACCACCAGAGGGAGCCCAAAAACAGAATTCACAACACAATATGTAACGTCCTTGGCCATGCTTACTCGTCCAAGTGCCTGTGGTGAAATGCACCCTGGCAGACAGAGATTTTGTCAAGGACCGAGTGATGTTGTCTGTGACATGGTGGTGTAGCGCAGGCACAGCTTTCTTAGAAAAGTAATAACGACTGTTTAATTGGGACTGGGAGACTGCGATGGCCATCAATTTTTGGAAACCGTCTGTATCTACCAGGCAGAAAGGCAGCAATTCTGTAACCAACACATTGGAGATGGTGGAGTTCAAGCTCTTATCTTTGTCAAGCATAGGAGGAAACAATCTTTTATGTGACCACTAGTGTTGAGCATTCCGATACCGCAAGTATCGGGTATCGGCCGATACTTAGCGGTATCGGAATTCCGATACCGAGATCCGATACTTGCCGCGTATCGGATACCGGAATCGGAAGTTCCCAGATTCAAACTGCACAAATTCAGCCAATGAGAATGATTCCAAGTGTGGGCACATCCTGTTCAGCATGGAGGGCATGAAACTACTGGCATGGCTGTGATTGGCTGCTGAAATGATGTCATGATGCAGTTTAAAAGTCGCTGGCGCCATTTTGCGCTCACTCTGCTGTGAATTCAGTTAGTGACAGGACGCTGTTTGCTGACTGAGGGCCAGTTTAGAGATAGCGATTTGCTTCTTTGTGCTTTTCAAAGGCTAATTTAGCAACCGCTGTGTTCACCTACTATTCACCTTGCTTTTGCCTTGTAGCGCTGTTTTCACAGCGATCTGCAAGATCTGTGTGTGTGTGTGTGTGTGTGTGTGTGTGTGTGAGTGCAGCCCACTCTCTAGTCTGAGTGCAGCCATAGGCCATCCATAGCTGGTTGTATTCAGTTCAGGGAGGGTGGTTCATTGCCTCATACTGTTTTTTTTTTTTTTTTTCAAGTAGTGTAGTCTGCTGCTCATTTTTTCCAAAAATTCCTATTAGTGTCTTTCCACCCGTCTCCAGCTAACTTGTGGAAAAACACTACATAGGATAAAGTAGAGGAGGGTTTTTGGGCCTTGCAGCGCCGTTTACGGCTGTCTGCACGGTCTCCGTGTGACTGCAGCTCGCCCTGTAGTCTGTGAGCAGCCATAGCCTGGTTGTCTCCAGCTCAGGGTTCTTCACTGCGTCATACCGTAAAATCAATTTTCCTTTTGTTTTAAGTAGTGCAGGCTGCTGCACATTTTTTCAAAAAATTCCTATTAGTGTCTTTCCACCCGTCTCCAGCTAACTAGTGGAAAAACACTACATAGGATAAAGTAGAGGAGGGTTTTTGGGCCTTGCAGCGCCGTTTACGGCTGTCTGCACGGTCTCCGTGTGACTGCAGCTCGCCCTGTAGTCTGTGAGCAGCCATAGCCTGGTTGTCTCCAGCTCAGGGTTCTTCACTGCATCATACCGTAAAATCAATTTTCCTTTTGTTTTAAGTAGTGCAGGCTGCTGCACATTTTTTCAAAAAATTCCTATTAGTGTCTTTCCTCCCGTCTCCAGCTAACTTGTGGAAAAACACTACATAGGATAACGTAGAGGAGGGTTTTTGGGCCTTGCAGCGCCGTTTACGGCTGTCTGCACGGTCTCCGTGTGACTGCAGCTCGCCCTGTAGTCTGTGAGCAGCCATAGCCTGGTTGTCTCCAGCTCAGGGTTCTTCACTGCGTCATACCGTAAAATCAATTTTCCTTTTGTTTTAAGTAGTGCAGGCTGCTGCACATTTTTTCAAAAAATTCCTATTAGTGTCTTTCCAACCGTCTCCAGCTAACTTGTGGAAAAACACTACATAGGATAACGTAGAGGAGGGTTTTTGGGCCTTGCAGCGCCGTTTACGGCTGTCTGCACGGTCTCCGTGTGACTGCAGCTCGCCCTGTAGTCTGTGAGCAGCCATAGCCTGGTTGTCTCCAGCTCAGGGTTCTTCACTGCGTCATACCGTAAAATCAATTTTCCTTTTGTTTTATTTAAGTAGTGCAGGCTGCTGCACATTTTTTCAAAAAATTCCTATTAGTGTCTTTCCACCCGTCTCCAGCTAACTTGTGGAAAAACACTACATAGGATAAAGTAGAGGAGGGTTTTTGGGCCTTGCAGTGCCGTTTACGGCTGTCTGCACGGTCTCCGTGTGACTGCAGCTCTCTCTGTTGTCAGTTCAGTCCCCAAAAAATAAATAAATAATAAAGTTCACCAAACACACCAGTGACACCACTTAACATTTGTGTAGGCCACATTAGCTCATATTAAAGTCTAGTCCACACTTTATAAAATTAGTGTTTCTTATACCTGTTAGGAGTTGTTCAGGAATAAGCACACAAAGCCGTTAGTACTTTTCTGCTTATCTTTATCAGTCACCCAAGATGAAGAAGGCAGTGAGTAAGGCACGTGGGCGTGGGCGCGGAGCAGGGAGAGGACGTGGGGATTCTGTGCCTGCTGCGGGCACCGGTGACTCATCAGCACCCACTTTCACCAGGGAACAGTCCTTCATGCGCAGCTTTGTCGCAGAGAGCCGTACACCGCTGCTGCGTGAAGAACAAATTGAAGCCGTTGTCGGATGGATGGCAGCTAATGCATCAACTTCAATTAGTGCCACATCCTCTCAGACACAGAGCACTGGAGAGCAGCCATCTGTCTCTTCACCACCTGCCAAATTGCCCAGGCAGACAGAGAGCCCAGGACAGGAGCCGTCTCTACTTCTGTTCTCTGAATCTCTTTGCTTGGAAACAGGGGGCCAGCCAAGCAGCATTGGAGAAATGGAAGAAGAGGCAGGGTGCAGTGATGCCCAACAGCTTTTTCTCTCTTCCTCTGAAGAGGCGGGTGGGCCAGTGCTTCCGGTCACCACATCGCAGGCCGCATCCGCTGATGATGACACTCAGGTGCCACTTTCTGGTGCGTGCTCTGCTGCTGAGACTACCCAGGAGGAGCAGTTGGGGGCAGAGGGTAGTGTAGATGATGAGGTCCTTGACCCATCTTGGCGTGAGGGACAGGAAGGTGGTGGGAGCAGCTCTGAGGAAGAGATTCCCCGTACGGCCCAAAGAGGGAGAGGGAGGGGGAAGACTGCGGATCCTGCAGCCTCCGCTTTGGCACCCGTTAGGAGCATGTCTCTTCCAAAAGCCAAAAAGGGCGCTCCCAAGACTTGCAGTGCCTGGGCCTTTTTTGACACAGTTGCAGATGACATTTGCTATGTCAAATGCAAGGTGTGTCATCACAAAGTCAAAAGAGGTTGAAATGTCAGCAGCCTCAATACCTCCAACATGTGGAAACATGTGCGGACCAGGCACGCGGCGTTGTTAGAAAAACACACTGAAGAGCTAGGCCAACCAACAGCGGCAGCTACCACCTCTTCAGCTCGTGTTGCCTCTTCCTCCAGCTCACACGCAGCTGGTTCGGCTTCCTTCCAGGATCGCCGTGGAAGAACCTCTGGCCCTGTTGTCCAGAGACCCGCTGTAATTCCACCCGCAGCACCACTTTCCCAGTCATCCACACACTCCCAGCCCAGTGTACAGCCATCGGTAGTACAGGCATGGGAGAAAAGGTGGCCTTTCTCGTCAAACCACCCACGAGCACAGGCTCTGACTGCAGGCATTGCCAAACTTCTGTCACTGGAAATGCTGTCATTCAGGCTGGTGGAGACTGACAGCTTCCGTGACTTGATGTCATTGGCAGTCCCACAGTACAATGTGCCCAGCCGCTTTTACTTCAGCAGGCAAGCCGTCCCTGCCCTGCACAAGCATGTGGAGGGACACATAAAACACGCGCTACTGAAAGCCGTCAGTAGCAAGGTCCACCTCACCACCGATGCGTGGACCAGTCAACATGGACAGGGGCGATACCTTTCCCTCACTGCCCATTGGGTTAATGTCGTTGAGCCGGGTACAGATCGTGCGAGTGGCGCAGGACGTGTCCTGCCCACTCCAAGGATTGCAGGAATCCATTCTGTACGCATTGACTCCTCCTCTTACACCAGTTCCTCAGAATCATCGCTGCAGGAGCCGTCACAGTCCACCTCCACATGGACCCGTGATGAACGTTTACCTGTTACGACCGACATGAGCACAGCCGTGGCCAAACGTCAACAGGCCGTCTTGAAATTAATTTCTTTGGGGAATCGAAGCCACACAGCGCAGGAGCTCTGGAATGCCATCAAGCAGGAGAGCGATGTGTGGTTTGTGCCAGCGAATCTCCAGCCAGGCATGGTAGTGTGTGATAATGGCCGAAATCTGGTGGCAGCTCTGGGCCTCAGCAACCTCACTCACATCCCATGTCTGGCACATGTGCTCAATTTGGTCGTGCAGAGTTTTTTGAGGGACTATCCGGATCTTGATGCACTGCTGCACAAGGTCCGCCTAGAGTGTGCTCACTTGCGGCGTTCCAGCACGGCAAAAGCGCGCATTGCGGCTCTGCAGCGCCGACACCACCTGCCGGAACATCGCATCATATGTGACCTACCTACCAGGTGGAATTCCACGTTACATATGTTGGAGCGGTTGTGTGAGCAGCAGCAAGCTGTAATGGAGTACCAGCTGCATCAGGCGCAAAGAAGTCGCACTCCGCGCCATTCAGACTTCACAGCCACAGAGTGGGCCACTATGAATGACGTCTGCCAGGTTTTGCGTCCCTTCGATTATTCCACGCGGATGGCGAGTGCAGATGATGCACTAGTCAGCATGACTGTCCCCCTTATCTGCCTGCTTGAAAAATCACTACAAGCGCTAAGGGATGATGTTGTGGAAGAGGTGGAGGATGAGGATTCAACATTTCCATCATCTTCTGGACAGTCAGCGCCACGTGGTTCCTCACAAACGCGTAGGCAGGGGACAGTTTGTGAGGAGGATGAGGAGGAGTCAATGGAGGAGGAAGACATCCGTCCAGAGGAGGGAGTTACACAATTGTCCAGTACTCAGTGTGTACAGTGAGGGTGGGGTGATGACGAGCAGGCAGAGATCACGCCTCCAGCAGGGGACAGCGTTTCTTGGGCAGTTGGCAGTCTGCAGCACATGGTGGATTACATGCTGCAGTGCCTGAGAAACGACCGCCGCATCGCCCACATTCTCAACATGTCTGAATATTGGGTGTTCACCCTCCTCGATCCTCGCTACCGAGACAACGTAGAAAGCCTCATCACACCGTTGAACCGGGAGCGAAAAATGCGGGAGTACCAAGACACACTGGTGAATTCCATCATCTTCTCCATTCCAAGTGAGAGAAGTGCTGCTAGTGCATTACAAAGCAGCTCAGTGCGTCCAGGCAGTGGTGGAGGCTCTGCACAAAGAGGGAGCAGAAGCAGTGCCTCTGCCCAAGGCAAGACCAGTATGGCCCAACTGTGGCACAGTTTTCTGTGCCCGCCACAAAAGTCTACACCATCACAGACGGCTCCAGTCAGCAGGAGGCAACGGTTCCGTCAGATGGTGACAGACTACATGTCTTGCCCTCTTGCTGTACTCCCAGACAGCTCTTCCCCTTTCAAGTTTTGGGTCTCAAAGCTGGATACATGGCCAGAGCTAAGCCAGTATGCATTGGAGGTGCTGGCTTGCCCTGCGGCTAGTGTATTATCGGAACGCGTCTTTAGTGCTGCAGGTGGTGTACTAACTGACCGTCACATGCGACTATCCTCCGATAACGTTGACCGGCTTACTTTCCTGAAAATGAACAAGGCCTGGATCTCGCAGGAATTTGCCACTCCTCTTCCTGATTAAATAATTAGGTGACTGTCTACGTTATCCAGGTCCCCTTTTGTGTTCATCTTTCTACCACCTGAACTTAAATTCCTGGGCTCCAACACCGCCAGTTGAGGCTCAGAAGTGCCGTCTGCACAGTCAAAACATATGACCCAGTGTTATTGGGTTTCAGTAATGTCAGCTGATCCCCAGCTGTGCAGCCGGCAATGTGTCCTGCGACCGCCACGCTGACACAACAACTGAAATGTAAGGGAACCTGTCCCCCCCCCCAAGGCGTTTGTTACTGAAAGAGCCACCTTGTGCAGCAGTAATGCTGCACAAGGAAAAGGTAGCTATTTTTGTTTAGCTCCTTGCACACGCAGAACTTAACACTTATAAAATGTGTCCACTGTTACCGTAAAACCGTCCCGGAGGTGGGACTTTCCTTCGTAATATGACGCAGCACAGCTGTCATTCCTACCCCCTTGGCGCCGTGCCCCGGCTCCTCAGCGTTGTTTAAATCTGTGCCGGAGCCTGCGCTGTTATGTTATCCCTTGGCCAGGCACACTTAGCGCTGCCCATCTTCTGACATCATTTGGTGTCAGGCTGGCTGCGCCTGTGCGGCCGCGCTGGACGAGATCCCGCCTCGCAGTGTCGTCTAATGTAATCCCACCGCGGGCCTGGGATCCGTGGCCATGCGCAGTGCATATCCTCGCCTTTCACTCCCCTCCCTACGCCTTCTTCAGACTGTGCGCCGTCAGCTGATCCCTAATAGCATGCCACGGCCGTGACGCCGCACAGTCTGAAGAAGCCGTAGGGAGGGGAGTGAAAGGCGAGGATATGCACTGCGCATGGCCACGGATCCCAGGCCCGCGGTGGGATTACATTAGACGACACTGCGAGGCGGGATCTCGTCCAGCGCGTCCGCACAGGCGCAGCCAGCCTGACACCAAATGATGTCAGAAGATGGGCAGCGCTAAGTGTGCCTGGCCAAGGGATAACATAACAGCGCAGGCTCCGTGACAGATGCAAACAACGCTGAGGAGCCGGGGCACGGCGCCAGGGGGGTAGGAATGACAGCTGTGCTGCGTCATATTACGAAGGAAAGTCCCACCTCCGGGACGGTCTCACGGTTTCAGGGGACACATTTCATAAGTGTTTAGTTCTGTGTTTGCAAGGAGCATAATGAAAAGAGCCACCTTTTCCTTTTGCATCTTTTGTGCTGCACAAGCTGGCTCTTTCAGCTACAAACGCCTTGGGGGGGGGTTAAAGGTTCCCTTTCGACTTTCTCCAATCAGGCTTCGGCCTACATCGTGTTCCTCTGCTTCTCCTGCTGTCCCTGGGCTCCAACACCGCTAGTTGCTGTCCAGAAGTGCCGTACGCACAGTCAACAGTCACTCCTCTGTTATTGGGGTTCAGTAACGTCAGCTGTTCCCCTGCTGTGTGTGTGGCAATCCCTCCTATCTCCTCCACCTCCTCCTCCTCCTCCTGTCCCTGGGCTCCAACACTGCTAGTTGTTGCCTGGTAGTGCTGTACGCACAGTCCCAACAGTCCCTCCTCTGTTAATGGGGTTCAGTAACGTCAGCTGTTCCCCAGCTGTGTGTGTGGCAATCCCTCCTATCTCCTCCACCTCCTCCTCCTCCTCCTGTCCCTGGGCTCCAACACCGCCAGTTGCTGTCCAGAAGTGCTGTACGCACAGTCAACAGTCACTCCTCTGTTATTGGGGTTCAGTAATGTCAGCTGTTCCCCAGCTGTGTGTGTGGCAATCCCTCCTATCTCCTCCACCTCCTCCTCCTCCTCCTGTCCCTGGGCTCCAACACCGCCAGTTGCTGTCCAGAAGTGCTGTACGCACAGTCAACAGTCACTCCTCTGTTATTGGGGTTCAGTAATGTCAGCTGTTCCCCAGCTGTGTGTGTGTGGCAATCCCTCCTATCTCCCCCACCTCCTCCTCCTCCTCCTCCTGTCCCTGGGCTCCAACACCGCTAGTTGTTGCCTGGTAGTGCTGTACGCACAGTCCCAACAGTCCCTCCTCTGTTATTGGGGTTCAGTAAGGTCAGCTGTTCCCCAGCTGTGTGTGTGGCAATCCCTCCTATCTCCTCCACCTCCTCCTCCTCCTCCTGTCCCTGGGCTCCAACACCGCCAGTTGCTGTCCAGAAGTGCTGTACGCACAGTCAACAGTCACTCCTCTGTTATTGGGGTTCAGTAATGTCAGCTGTTCCCCAGCTGTGTGTGTGGCAATCTCTCCTATCTCCTCCACCTCCTCCTCCTCCTGTCCCTGGGCTCCAACACCGCCAGTTGCTGTCCAGAAGTGCTGTACGGACAGTCAACAGTCACTCCTCTGTTATTGGGGTTCAGTAATGTCAGCTGTTCCCCAGCTGTGTGTGTGGCAATCCCTCCTATCTCCCCCACCTCCTCCTCCTCCTCCTCCTGTCCCTGGGCTCCAACACCGCTAGTTGTTGCCTGGTAGTGCTGTACGCACAGTCCCAACAGTCCCTCCTCTGTTATTGGGGTTCAGTAATGTCAGCTGTTCCCCAGCTGTGTGTGTGGCAATCCCTCCTATCTCCTCCACCTCCTCCTCCTCCTGTCCCTGGGCTCCAACACTGCCAGTTGCTGTCCAGAAGTGCTGTACGCACAGTCAACAGTCACTCCTCTGTTATTGGGGTTCAGTAATGTCAGCTGTTCTCCAGCTGTGTGTGTGGCAATCCCTCCTATCTCCCCCACCTCCTCCTCCTCCTCCTCCTGTCCCTGGGCTCCAACACCGCTAGTTGTTGCCTGGTAGTGCTGTACGCACAGTCCCAACAGTCCCTCCTCTGTTATTGGGGTTCAGTAACGTCAGCTGTTCCCCAGCTGTGTGTGTGGCAATCCCTCCTATCTCCTCCACCTCCTCCTCCTCCTCCTGTCCCTGGGCTCCAACACCGCCAGTTGCTGTCCAGAAGTGCTGTACGCACAGTCAACAGTCACTCCTCTGTTATTGGGGTTCAGTAATGTCAGCTGTTCCCCAGCTGTGTGTGTGGCAATCCCTCCTATCTCCCCCACCTCCTCCTCCTCCTCCTGTCCCTGGGCTCCAACACCGCTAGTTGTTGCCTGGTAGTGCTGTACGCACAGTCCCAACAGTCCCTCCTCTGTTATTGGGGTTCAGTAACGTCAGCTGTTCCCCAGCTGTGTGTGTGGCAATCCCTCCTATCTCCTCCACCTCCTCCTCCTCCTCCTGTCCCTGGGCTCCAACACCGCCCGTTGCTGTCCAGAAGTGCTGTACGCACAGTCAACAGTCACTCCTCTGTTATTGGGGTTCAGTAATGTCAGCTGTTCCCCAGCTGTGTGTGTGGCAATCCCTCCTATCTCCCCCACCTCCTCCTCCTCCTCCTCCTGTCCCTGGGCTCCAACACCGCTAGTTGTTGCCTGGTAGTGCTGTACGCACAGTCCCAACAGTCCCTCCTCTGTTATTGGGGTTTAGTAACATCAGCTGTTCCCCAGCTGTGTGTGTGGCAATCCCTCCTATCTCCCCCACCTCCTCCTCCTCCTGTCCCTGGGTTCCAACACCGCCAGTTGCTGTCCAGAAGTGCTGTACGCACAGTCAACAGTCACTCCTCTTTTATTGGGGTTCAGTAATGTCAGCTGTTCCCCAGCTGTGTGTGTGGCAATCCCTCCTATCTCCCCCACCTCCTCCTCCTCCTCCTCCTGTCCCTGGGCTCCAACACCGCTAGTTGTTGCCTGGTAGTGCTGTACGCACAGTCCCAACAGTCCCTCCTCTGTTATTGGGGTTCAGTAACGTCAGCTGTTCCCCAACTGTGTGTGTGGCAATCCCTCCTATCGCCTCCACCTCCTCCTCCTCCTCCTGTCCCTGGGCTCCAACACCGCTAGTTGCTGTCCAGAAGTGCTGTCCGCACAGAGCCAAACACCTCGCCAATGTGTTAGTGGGGTTCAGCACCGCCAGCTGTTCCCCTGCTGTGTATACGGCAATGTGTACTGCGACCGCCACGCAGGCACAACAAGTTAAATTTAAGGGAACCTGTCCCCCCCCCCCAGGCGTTTGTTACTGAAGGAGCCACCTTTTGCAGCGGTAATGATGCAAGGGGAAAAAGTGCCTCTTTTCGTGGTGCTCCTTGCACATGCTGAACCTAACACTTATGAAAAGTGTCCCCTCCTACCGTGATACCGTCCGGTATGTGGAACTTTCCTTTGTGATGTGAAGCAGCACAGCCATCATTCTTACCCCCTTGGCGCCGTGCGCCGCCTCCTCAGCGTTGTTTGAGTCAGTCCCGGAGCCTGCGCTGTTAGGTTAGCCCTTGGCCATGCACACATTTTGCGCTGCCCGTCTTCTGACATCATTTGGTGTCAGGCTGGCTGAGCCTGTGCGGCCGCGCTGGACGAGATCCTGCCTCGTAGTGTCTTCTGATTTAATCCCACTGGGGGCCTGAGATCCATGGACATGCGCAGTGCATATCTGAACCTCCACCTCTCACTCATCTCCCTACGGCTTCTTCAGACTGTGCGGTGTCAGCTGGTCCCTAATAGCATGCCACGGCCGTGACACCGCACAGTCTGAAGAAGCCGTAGGGAGGGGAGTGAGAGGCGAGGATATGCACTGCGCATGGCCATGGATCCCAGGCCCGCGGTGGGATTACATTAGACGACACTGCGAGGCGGGATCTCGGCCAGCGCAGCCACACAGGCGCAGCCAGTCTGACACCAAATGATGTCAGAAGACGGGCAGCGCAAAATGTGTGCATGGCCAAGGGCTAACCTAACAGCGCAGGCTCCGGGACTGATTCAAACAACGCTGAGGAGGCGGCGCACGGCGCCAAGGGGGTGAGAATGACGGCTGTGCTGCTTCACATCACAAAGGAAAGTTCCACCTACCGGACGGTATCACGGTAGGAGGGGACACTTTTCATAAGTGTTAGGTTCAGCATGTGCAAGGACCATAATTAAAAGAGCTAAGTTTACCTTTTCCAGCATTAGTTCTGTACACGATGGCTCTTTCAGCTACAAATGCCTGGGGGGGGGGTTAAAGGTTCCCTTTCAACTTGCTCCAGTGCAGGCTTCGGCCTACACTCTGCTCCCTCTCCTCCTCCTGCTGACCCTGGGCTCTGACACCGCCAGTTGGGCCCAGATGTGCTGGCTGCACAGAGAAAAACACCAGCCAAAGTGTCAGTGGGGTTCAGCAACGCCAGCTGTTCCCCTGCTGTGTAGCCGGCAACGTGTCCTGCAACAGTCACGCAGACACAAGAACTGAAATTGAAGGGAACCTGTACCCCCTCCCCCAGGTGTTTCTACGTTTTACAGCCACCTTGTATGACAATAATGCTGCATGTGTGCAAGGTGGCTCAGAAACTTATTCTCCTTGCCCATGTTGAACTGAACACGTCTAAAATGAGTCCTCTGCGACCATTAAAACGTCCCTCAGGTGTGATTTTCCTTTGTATTGACACGCAACAAGCTCCTTGGTAGCGCTGCCCGTCTTCTAGCATCATTGTTTGGCTGCCTGCGCCTCTGCGGCCGCCTTGCCCCACACAACGCCCCTCGGTGTCTTATTTATTTGGACTGCGAGGGTGTGATTGATGGGCATGAACGGTGCATTTCTTCGCCTGTCCCTCATCTCCTTCCGCCTTCTTCGGACTGTGCGTCTTCATGGCCGTGGCATGCGATAAGGGATCAGCTGACGCCGCATAGTCTGAAGCGGGTGTAAGAACCCAAGCGAGAGGCGAACATATGTACTGCGCCAGGCCATGAATCCCAGCCCCGCAGTGTTTTAACAATGTTTAGACACTGCGGGGCTGGGATTCATGGTCATCGCAAACCGCACCGGCCGACATTAAATGATGTTAGAAGATGGGCAGCGCTAACAGCGCAAGGCCAAGGGATAACATGACAGCGCAGACTCCTGTGCAACAAATAACGATGTTCAGGAGGCCGCGCAAAGCACCAAGGTGGCATTTTT